>NC_091765.1:76484817-77734817 GCF_029378745.1 Bos indicus
TGATGTACTCTGCATATAAGTTAAATAAGCAAGGTGACAATATACAGCCTTTTCCTATTTAGAACCAGCCTGTTGTTCCATGTCCAGTTTTAACTATTGCTTCCTGACCTGCATACAGATTTCTCAAGAGTGGTCAGGTGGTCTGGTATGCTCATCTCTTTCAGAATTTTCCACAGTTTATTGTGGTCCACACAGTCAAAGGCTTTGGCAAAGTCAATAAAGCAGAAATAGATGTTTTTCTGGAACTCTCTTGCTTTTTCCATGATCCAGTGGATGTTGGCAATTTGGTCTCTGGTTCCTCTGCCTTTTCTAAAACCAGCTTGAACATCTGGAAGTTCCCAGTTCACGTATTGCTGAAGCCTGGCTTGAAGAATTTTGAACATTACTTTACTAGTGTGTGAGATGAGTGCAATTGTGCAATAGTTTGAGCATTCTTTGGTATTGCCTTTCTTTGGGATTGGAATGAAAACTGACCTTTTCCAGTCCTGTGGCCACTGCTGAGTTTTCTAAATTTGCTGGCATGTTGAGTGCAGCACTATCACAGCATCATCTTTCAGGATTTGGAATAGCTCAACTGGAATTCCATCACCTCCACTAGCTTTGTTTGTAGTGATGCTTTCTAAGGCCCACTTGACTTCACATTCCAGGATGTCTGCCTCTAGGTCAGTGATCACACCATCGTGATTATCTGGGTTGTGAGATCTTTTTTGTACAGTTTTTCTGTGTATTCTTGACACCTCTTCTTAATATCTTCTGCTTCTGTTAGGTCCCTACCATTTCTGTCCTTTATTGAGCCCATCTTTTCATGAAATGTTCCCTTGGTATCTCCAATTTTCTTGAAGAGATCTCTAGTCTTTCCTATTCTGTTGTTTTCCTCTATTTCTTTGCACTAATCGCTGAGAAAGACTTTCTTATCTCTTCTTGCTATTCTTTGGAACTCTGCACTCTGATGCTTATATCTTCCCTTTTCCAGTAGTTTGGAAAGCTTCAAATCCAATCATAAAAGATTCCTGGTGAAGGGAAGGAAAACAGTCAATATCCAGTAATTAGAATGATGATATATCAAAAAGTTATCATAATAAATACATATTTAATATAAAATAACATTCCAATAAAATATCCACATAAATGTATATCAAGTCAACAGTGGGACTTTATAAACTATATGTACTTGTTAATTTGGATATGATTTTTTTAAAGGGAATAAAATGAATTATATAAGGCAATGAATGTCTTTGAGATAGAAACTTCAGAAATGATGAAAATTTGCTAATCTGCTTTCTCAGAACAATTAATCTTTAATTAAATTGAAAATATTAATGACATGTATCATGTTCAAGGCTCAGTAGTAAATCTTTACTGAGCATAGTGAGATGCGAATTTTTATTGTAGCAAAAATATATCACTTTATATATTGTTGTTGTTCAGTCACTAAGTCATGTCTGACTCATGGCTTTGTAGACAAGCCATGCCATGTCTACAGCATGCCAGGCTTCCTTGTCCATCACTATTGAGTCAGTTATGCCATCTAACCATCTAACCAACCATGGCATTACTATATGTAAATGTATCTTTATTTAAATATATAGAACCCAAAACAAATTCACTGAACTTGAATCAATATTTTGAAGATGATATAATTTAAAATAATTAAGATAATTTATCTATATCATGGCAGAACTTTGACAAGAACTCTAGTTTTCTAACTCCCAATTCTGTTCTTCTATGAACAGATCTCCTCTTATGATGGTACCATTCTAAATGTGCACACATTTAACATATTCACAATTAAGAAAAAAACTTTCATTGTGTTTTTCCCTTTTACTGATGTATTTTTTTCTTATTGTGTTCCACTCTAAGAAGAAATAGTAACAGGATAGTTGGCCAACTGGCTACTGTTAAACTCTAACAATCATATTTACCTGGCTTTTAGATGGACTGTTGCTAGAAATATATGTACAAACATGACTATCCTTATAAAACCCTTTGGAAATTTTTACAAATACAACTTCAGTTTACTAAACTACTTCCCTTTAAAATAAAAGGTAGACACATGTATTTCCCCTGCTATTTGCTAGGACAACCAGACAACCTCTCTAATATGGCATCTGACATGTTTCTTCCACTATATTAATTCTGCCTTTTCAACATGATTTCTCACCCTACACTACCCCTCAAAAAGCCCTTAGAAATATACTTCAGCATATAAGAAAGAGTTTTGTTTTTCTATCTTTACTTATCCTCTTTTTTCAGAAATATTAGTTTGTCAACATTATTTTAGTTAAAGTAAAAATATCCTTCAAGCTCAATACAAATATTTCTTTCATGTAAGTGTACTTTCTGATCACTTTAATCAAGAGCAATTTCTTCCATTTACTTGTTTTTATTGTTTCTCTGTTGTAATAATCACATGCATTTTTTTTATTTCTATGTATACAGTTAATTGGTTGATACTGACCTAATTTGTACACATTATCGAAAACGTGAAGATCATTAAGATGAAAGAACTGTGCACTCAAGTGAAGATGGAATATAAAAATGAAAATATAAGTTGGGAAACAAAAGTGGCAGAACAAGATGAGTGACATGTCCTCACTTCAGTAAACACTAGAGTGATGAAAACCAAATTTATCTTTATTTTTGAATCAGAAAAAGATTTTTAAACTAAAAATTAGGAAAATAGACCATTTCATACAATGAACAATTTTGGATTCCACGTGTTGCTTTTAATCATAGTTGGCCTATAGTGATTCAAATTGCAATGCTGAATTTAATATATAGACACATGTACTGTTTATAAAGCAATTCACTAGACAGAACTACTGAATCAAAAATAATGACATTTCATGAATCTGAACATTTCCTATTCAACAATTTAATTGCTATATTTTTCTAACAATAAGAGCACATTTCCAACTATGCCTAAAATGATCTTGAGATTCTGATATGAATATTTTCTCATTCCCTCTGCCAGGATCTATTGTAGTCATCACTTCTTTTCACTAGAAGAAAATGTTTTTAGACTATTCATCAAAAATACCATAACATCACATTAATCATACTTGGCAAAACCTAAAACACAAGTCACTTATAAGCATTGATTTTTCCAAAAAACTCTATGAACTAGTATAATATTTTGCAGGTTTTGCAGATTGTATTTGAGTTCTATTCTTTGACACTCAACATGTGTATCTGGATCACTGCACCCAATATTGCATCACAAATATTTGAGCATAACTTAGTAGCTATATCACAGATATATCTCACTGACATTTTCTATAATTTAAAAGGGTGACATCTGCTTTCCTTCTTATTCATTTTCATAAGAACATCCTACTTCTATTTTTTTATAAACCATCAATACATATTCTAAAATAAGATACATCCTTCAGATGTAAACCCAAGAGTTCAGAGACTAAAAAATCTGCTTCCACACCTGTATCTTTTGGCAGAAAGATGCTTCATTTGGGTAGAAAAAAAGATAGAGTGGGTGCCAGGAACAGTCATATAATCTGCTTTGGCAGCATTTGTACGCCACCGTATTTTTATTTTTAATCTCTAGGGATAATTCACAGAGAAAAAAATCTTTTATGTGTTGCTGAAATATGTATTATGTTGACAGTCAAACTGAAAACTCACTCAGTTGTATTAAAGGTTTAAAAAGATATACCTACTTTAAGATGTTATGACATGTTAAACTATGAAGATGGAAACATATACTACAAATTCATATTAAATTATTTTTCACATTTTTGTCAGCTATAATAAGTACAAGATCCCCCAAACACTATCTGCAATGATCATTGAGGTATGTGGAGTAGATTTCGTTTAAGGGGAAAATTATAATTGAATGTATTTGAAGAGGTTTCAGACTCTCATTTATGTTTATATACCTTTTCAATTAGTATTTCTGTTATAAAATTCAGATGTAAAGGAAAGTGAAGTCACTCAGTCGTGTCCGACTCTTTGTGACCACATGGACTGTAGCCCACCAGGCTTCTCCATCCATGGAATTTTCTAGGCGAGAGTACTGGAGTGGGTTGCCATTTCCTTCACCAGGGATCTTCCCAACCCACGGAAGATGTAAAGGAAAGGGATGTACTAAAAATTTATTGCTTCTTCTTCCCTCTTTTCCTCTCTCTTTCCTTCCTACTCCTTCCTTTCCTTTGTTTCAAATTTTATTGAGTATTTTCTATATATCAGAACCATATTCAGTTCAGAAGTTTTAAGATTGAATAAGACTAATGATTGAATCTGACTGATCTGATCTGAATGATTGAATACAGGAAATTGATACTTAAGGCAGGCTTAAAAAGGGTGTGATAAAGTAGAGTTAAGGAGATTATGTTCACCAGTTTAAAAGATTAGCACTTACTCTGCTTTGGCCAGTGGAGTCTCCACATTAAATAGTACTTGAGATTCCCCAATGTTATGACTTTCTTTATCTAAGTATGGGTGCATTTGTTGATACTTTAATCTTTCCCCATGGATTTTTGTAAACCTTTTGTCTCATATAACCCATAGGATTTATACATTAAGGGTCTCTTTTTTATCACTTAAATCCATGAGATATAAGTCAAAGCTCTGTGTGTTGTTTTTTTTTTTTTTTTCAAGATTTTGAACTGTCACCTCCATCACAAACTTCTCCAGGGATTTTAATGATCAGTGGAACACCAGGAATCAAGAACAAAATAGTAAGTTGACTGAATAAAATTTCCAAGGAACAGCATTTCTCAATTATTATCATATGTTATATACGACTAATAGCTACTGTTTCCCTCTTTCTTGAGATAATTCCTTCCCAACATTCACCACAGCTGGTATTCTTCACATGCATGGTGTGATCTGTTGTGTTGATGGAAAAATATTAAAAAGGTTTCCAAGGGGAATAAAGATTTAAAAGAGTTGTGGTTTGACAGATTCAATACATAGTATCCCTCTTAAGTTCTGAGCCACGTCAAAAAGTTGAAGGCATCAGCTGAAAGAGGACATGGCTGCTTCATCCCTGACAGTGCTGTTGCAGGGCACACCTCAGTGTGAGAGCTCCATGTACCAGTCCACTGAAACAGCTCATCAGAAGAAGTGTTGAACTTCTCAGAGAAGGTACATACACCCAGGTCACCAATTCACCCTGAGTTGGGATAAATGGGAGAGATTATATATAGGGATCTCTTTCATATAAACTGCAATTTTCTTCATCCACTTAATAAATGCAGACAACTGGCTGGCATTTATGAACAAATTAACTCACTCTACCTTAAATTGGAGGAGTAAGAAGAGAAGGCCAAAGGCAAAAGGAAGTACCTTCCTATATAAAATAGAGAAATTTGAATTACTTGAATAAATCTCTGTCAAAACTAGATATATTTCTCTCAAAAAGCACCATATACATAATGCCATGTAGTTTATGATACCATGTTGTGATCTCCAAGAACGAGCAAATTCTTCTAAATTTCTTTGAGCTGGCTTGATTTCAGCTTTCATTTTATTTTTGCAGAAGTTCCTGGGTACATGATTACTGAGTAAGTAACCAAAATATTTAAAATATATTATAGTACAGTAATATGCAGTATCATGCATGTTATATATTATATGAGGTGAAGAAAAGAACACTTTTCTGCCAGCTAGTATGCCTTGCTATTTGACCTGCCACATAGTAGCAATTGAAATACCATGAATAAACAAATATTAAAGATAATAAAGTGCTCTATTTCTATCTTTTTAACTCAAGAGGTCAGTGTACTAATTAGCCACTTAAAAGAGTTTTTTCTACCAAAGGCCTAGGGCTTTCCTCAAAAATCAGATCAACATTAGCCCTACCACTTGAAAGGAAAAAAAAGGAAAAGCAAGAGAAAAATATAAAGAAAAGTTTGATTATTTCAGACTCCTAAAAAGTGGAGTCTGAAATCACAGAAACCTCAAAAATATGTATCTCTAGAAAATAATATTTTAGGCTTAAGAAAGACACTATAATTTGTAAATTGTTAGGTACCAGAAGAAGAACCAAGAATCTTATGTAAGTTAACACTTCACTGTTAATTTTTACTAACAAAATAGTAATGGTAAAATAAGGACCATGATGTACAAAGCATATCTAATGAACTCTTTCTGTAGGTTAAGTTTAACTACTTAAGCTTATATTCAATTCATACACATTTTTTTTCCTCAAATTTATATTGAAGCCCCACTACAAATCCAGGACATATAAATTAGTTGAGGTAGAAAAATTTGACTGTTCGGTGCTCCTTGGTTGTTATAGACTGAGTTGTGTCCCCCTGAAATTTATATGTTGAGGGCCTAACCCCTTGAGGTACTCCTTAGGATTGACTGTGTTTGGAGACATGTGCTTCAAAGGGGTGATTGAGACAAAAGGAGGTGATTAGAGTGTGCTCTAATCCATTCTGCCTGATATTCTTATAAGATGATGATGTCAGAACACAAAAGAAGAAAGACAATATGAGGACACTTTGTCCTCCTTGTTCATTTTCATGGAGAGGCTCTTTAGTTCCTCTTTGCTTTCTGCCATAAGGGTGGTGTCATCTGCATATCTGAAGTTACTGATGTTTCTCTGGCAATCCTGATTCCAGCTTGTCCTTTGAATGATGTACTCTGCACAGAAATTAAATAAACTGGGTGACAATATACACCCTTGACATACACCTTTCCCAATTTACAACCAGTCCATTGTTTCATGTCTGGTTCAAAATGTTGCTTCTTGACCTGCATACAGGTTTCTCAGGAGGCAAGTGAGGTGGTCTGTTATTCCCATCTCTTTAAGAATTTTCCACAGTTTGTTGTGATCCACACAGTCAAAGGCTTTAGTGCAGTCAATGAAGCAGAAGTAAAATTGTAATTTTAGTTTTTGATTATGACTTAGAGATTGAAACAAGGAAACCAATAAATTAAATTAATTTTACAGATGTTTATTAAAATTAAATTCTCCCTTAATATTAGTATTAATATTTATTAAAATAATTGCTTTTGCTAAAATAGCAGAAGCATCAAAAAGCTGACATTTGAAATTACTCCATGAAGCAGGTATTACCCCATTTTCTTTAGCTCACTCTATTTTAATATATACATTTAATATTGCAGTAGTATATTCACATCTCTCGACTTTAGTATGTTTTTACTGCAGCTTCTTCCCTGGTGGCTCAGACGGTAAAGAGTCTGCCTGCAGTGCAGGAAACCCAGATTAAATCCCTGGGTTGGGAAGATCCCCTGGAGAAGGAAATGGCAACCCACTGCAGTATTCTTGCCTGGAAAATCCCATGGATGGAGGAGCCTCCCAGGATACAATCCATGGAGTTGCTAAGAGTCGGACATGACTGAATGACTTCACTTCTTCACTGTAGTTTCTATATGTCATGTTTGTCTATTTTTAACACTTCATTTAACTCTTTCCTATGATATTCAAATTTTATTAACACAAACCTAACCCTGTGGCATTAAACAAAACACTGTGACTTCAAGTCTGCTCCCTACTCATTCCAAGACTGACTATGGCATATTCTCTGCTGTAGCCCAACCTATTATGGAATCTGAGAGCAGAAACAAAGTCATACCTATTGAATACACTTACATTGTTAAAGTGTTATGCAGTTAAATATAAACTAGCATTGCATACCTATAATCTCATAATCTTTTAGTGGAAATAGAAATAACTAATTTTTGATAATAAAGGATATCAGAAAGAATGAGGAGTTAGATCTATGCTCAATTACAAAGACAATGCTTTTGGAACAA
Source organism: Bos indicus (assembly GCF_029378745.1). Taxonomy (NCBI): domain Eukaryota; kingdom Metazoa; phylum Chordata; class Mammalia; order Artiodactyla; family Bovidae; genus Bos; species Bos indicus. The sequence continues at coordinate 76,492,564 of NC_091765.1, forward strand.
TTTCTTTTAGGTCAATATTGCTTAATATAATCATACTACATTGAAAATGTTATAAATTCTATACATCAGTGTCTCTTTTGCTGTCTCGTATACAGGGTTATCGTTACCATCTTTCTAAATTCCATATATATGCGTTAGTATACTATATTGGTGTTTTTCCTTCTGGCTTACTTCACTCTGTATAATAGGCTCCAGTTTCATCCATCTCATTAGAACTGATTCAAATGTATTCTTTTTAATGGCTGAGTAATACTCCATTGTGTATATGTACCACTGCTTTCTTATCCATTCATCTGCTGATGGACATCTAGGTTGCTTCCATGTCCTGGCTATTATAAACAGTGCTGCGATGAACATTGGGGTACACGTGTCTCTTTCCCTTCTGGTTTCCTCAGTGTGTATGCCCAGCAGTGGGATTGCTGGATCATAAGGCAGTTCTATTTCCAGTTATTTAAGGAATCTCCACACTGTTCTCCATAGCAAAAGAGACACTGATGTATAGAACAGTCTTATGGACTCTGTGGGAGAGGGAGGGGGAGAGGGTGGGAAGATTTGGGAGAATGGCATTGAAACATGTGAAACGTCATGTATGAAATGAGATGCCAGTCCAGGTTCAATGCACGACGCTGGATGCTTGGGGCTGGTGCACTGGGACGACCCAGAGGGATGGTGTGGGGAGGGAGGAGGGAGGAGGGTTCAGGATGGAGAACACATGTATACTAATTAAATAATTAAAAAAAATAATAAAATTGCATATATTAAAAAAATGTTATAAATTGTTTTATTTCAACAATTTCTTCTCTGTGGAATGATATTTTTTTCATATATTGCATTTGAGTATGTTCAAGTGCTTGCATTAAAATTCAAATTTTTGGCTGGCATTATAGCAAAAACACAATTCAGGATGCTGGAAGAGTAATAAAAAATATCTATGAACATACATTTATTCTGATTCAACAAGCTTTTTGAGCCTTCAAATCAATTAAGTGATTAAGTTAATTTAGCATTAAGCATCTGTGTTAGTTCACAAGGAGAAAAAGAGCAGGGAGGAGTGTATGGCACACACTGTCATTAGAGAGGTCAAACTCTATCTAGGCCTTTGGAGAACTCTTCCTTTTCAGCTGGTGTCTAATGACCTCAGTTCATCCATACCCTCAGCCTGATCTGCCCAAGGAGTTGCTTATTCCCTAATATTTTTCACTCCAGCCCATGAAAATTTGAACCATATTCTGACAAGATGCAGAGACCAATGTGCCAGTTCACTGATATTCAAAGGTATAGAGAGCTTTTTATACTACTATAGCCCTGAGTGTCATAGACACAGCTTACATTCTAGTTGCTCAAAATTACTTCATTTTTACCAGTGCATTTACCTATAGCATAATAATATAATACATATTCATATAATAAGAGTATGTTTTTAAAAAAATAAGTCATTTGTTTATAAACTGTGTTGTATCTATTTACAACATTAGGGCAGTTTATATCTGAAGCATACAGCAGGCCATTATTTTTGAGTGAATTAAACTAACAAGAGGGTGAACAGTTTTACTTAAGAATGCTTATTCTTCTGTACAATGAGTCATAGCAAACAATTCAGGATAAGACATCCTTTTCATAATTTATAACTCATACTCCATCCATAGTATTAAATAACATCATTTTTATTGTACTTTAAACACACATTAACTAGTGCCTAAAACTATTGGTATGAAATTTTTTAGAAAATGAGACATTGAAAACACTGATGGCATTTTAAATCTGGCATTTAACTAATTTAATGTAATTATTTTTAAAATATCTTTGATTCTAACAAATATTTGATTTTCATTTGTAGTTTTAGAGCTGATATAGAATTTAGTGGTATTTTTCCTATATGAATATGTTCCTGAGCACTTGAAATGAACTTTAGAAATGGGCTTATGGGCATTTCATCTTCTTTTTCACCTGTATACTATACATTTCAAAACACAGTGTAAGCCAATATTTGAATAAACTAATACAGACACATGCAATTGAAACAAATATTTTAAATAATAGCAAAACTGACTAAGTGAATTGACTTTTATCACAGGATATGGAAAAAGGAGAAATACTGTAAAAAATGAGAAACTATGAAATTTATGAGTCTGAAACAATCTAGTTTCTCAAATTAAGTTTAAAAAATCTATCACTAATATGTTATGTGACAATCACTCAGTTGTGTCTGACATTTTGCAACCCCATGGACTATACAGTCATGGAATTATCCAGGCCAGGATATTGGAGTGGGTAGCCTTTCCCTTCTCCACAGGATCTTTCCAACCCAGGGATCGAACCCAGGTCTTCCACACCGCACGTGGATTCTTTACCAGCTGAGCCACAAGGGAAGCCCAAGAATAGTGGAGTGAATAGCCTATCGCTTCTCCAGGGGATCTTCCAGACCCAGGAATTGAATCGGGGTCTCCTGCATTGCAGGTGGATTCTTTACCAACTGAGCTATCCAGGAAGCCTGACTCCAAATTGGGAAAGGAGTATACCAGGACTGTATATTATCACCCTGCTTATTCAACTTATATCCAGAGTACATGATGCAAAATGCCAGGCTGGATGAAGCATGAGCTGGAATCAAGATTGCCAGGAGAAATATCAATAACCTCAGATATGCAGATGACATCACACTACAGCAGAAAGTGAAGAAAAACTAAAGAGCTTTTTGATGAAGGTGAAAGAGGACAGTGAAAAAGCTGGCTTAAAACTCAGTATTCAAAAAACTAAGATCATGGTGTCCGGTCCCATCACTTTATGGCAAATAGATGGGGAAACAATGAAAACAGTGATAGATTTTATTTTCCTTGGCTCCAAAATCACTGTGAATGGTGACTGGAGCCAGGAAATTAAGATGCTTGCTCCTTGGAAGAAAAGCTATGACCAATCTAGACGGCATATTAAAAAGCAGAGACATCTGTCAAGTCAAAGCTGTAGTTTTTCCATTAGTCATGTATGGATGTAAGAGTTGGACTATAAAGAAAGCTGAGCAATGAAGAATTGATGCTTTTGAACTGTGTTGTTGGAGAAGACTCTTGAGTGTCCTTGGACTGCAAGGAGATCAAACCAGTCTATCCTAAAGGAAATCAGTCCTGAATATTAATTGAAAGGACTGATCCTGAAGCAGAAACTCCAATACTTTGTCTACCTGATGTGAAGAACTGACTCATTGGAAAAGACCCTGATGCTGGGAAAGATTGAAGGCAAGAGGAGAAGGGTCGACAGAGGATGAGATGATTGGATGGTATCACTGACTTAATGGATATGAGTTTGAGCAAGCTCTGGGAGTTGGTGATGGACAGCAAAGCCTGGTGTGCTGCAGTCCATAGGGCCACAAAAAGTTGGAGACGACTGAGTGACTGAACTGAACTGAATATGTTCTAGGCCAGAAAATAAAGATAGTGCTTAAAACCATTAAATGTATAATTTTCATATCTTAAAATACTTTAATCTTTCCCCCTGGTGGGTAGGTTTCTTAGGATCTTAACTAAAATATCCTCATGAGATCTGAATAGAAAAAGAATCTTTAAAGTGAGTTTTCTTGCTCTGACTACAAGAAACTATTAGAAGGGAAACATGTTGAGTTGTTCATTCATTTGTTCATTTCTTTAATTTAAAAATATATATTAAGTAATTATTATTTGTTCAACACCACTCTAGGCAACATAAATTTAAATATAAGAGGACGCTGCAAGGATTTTAATTGTTTCATAAAATCTTATCAAGTAGAAGCTAAAAAGAATGAATTAAAATTTTTTTTAAAATTTTCTGTCTTAAAATTTCTAAGATTTAAATTTAATATTGTGTGTGTATTCAGTCACTCAGTTGTGTCCACGAGACTCCTCTGTCCATGGTATTTTCCAGTCAAGAATACTGGAGCAGGTTTCCATTTCCTATTCCAGGGAATCTTCCTGACCCAGGGATCAAACCTGAATCTTTTGCATCTCCTGCTTTGGCAGGTGGATTTTTTTACCATTGCACCACCACAAAAATGTATACTAAGAGCATACAATTTCTTTCTAGAGGCCCAGGAAATGTTCGACTTTTGGATTCCTCCCCCCAAAATCATCTGATTGAAAAAATTGTAATTTTTATGTCCCCTTTGATAAAACCATTTTCAGAAGCAGATTAGAGAAAAGAGATCAAATTAACCCGACTGCTATCCCGAGCCAGAGGCCTCTCTCTACCATAAAGCTAAGAAGTAGATGCAAAAGCAGAGTTTCAAGGCCAGAGCTGAATCGTGTGCCCTGCCCTGTAACAGTGTGCAGAACACCCTGCATGAACTACCAGCAATGAAAATGTCAGTAGAATGGATGACTCCCAAAGGAAAAGAGATTCTGTACCAGAAGTGGTGAGGTACAGGCTAACATAGCAGATGTCCACTGTACAGGCATTTGGTAAGTAATTAAAAGAGGGTTGTGTGTTATTAAATTGCATTTAAGAGTTCATCACCAAGGGAATTTAATATAAGGCTTGTCAAAGTCTTCCTGGTGTGCAAAATAATCAGGAAACTGTCAGATAAAGAGCAGGGAAATGGGAGTAATTAAAAAGAGATATTTTAGACAGAATAAATAGCAAATGAGATAAATAAATTTGAATTGCTGTATACAGAATATTTGATAAGATGAGAAAGGTTCAGAATGGCTGCAATCTAAGAAAAAGGAAGAAAGAAAGGTAAGCAGAATTGGGGAGGGGGGCAGAGGAACAGAAAGGAAAAGGCAAAATAAACTACAGCCACAGTAGGAATTTTAAACTTGATCTTAAAAGTGATAGAAAACCACTTAAAGCTGGGATTAAAACATGATTTAAGTCTGAATTTGGCAATAAGGAGTTCATGATCTGAGCCACAGTCAGCTCCTGGTCTTGTTTTTGCTGACTGTATAGAGCTTCTCCATCTTTGGCTGCAAAGAATATAATCAATCTGATTTCGGTGTTGACCATCTGGTGATGTCCATGTGTAGAGTCTTCTCTTGTGTTGTTGGAAGAGAGTGTTTGCTATGACCAGTGCTTTCTCTTGGCAAAACTCTATTAGCCTTTGCCCTGCTTCATTCTGTACTCCAAGGCCAAGTTTGCCTGAAACACTCCAGGTGTTTCCTGACTTCCTATTTTTGCATTCCAGTCCCCTATAAAGAAAAGGACATTTTTGGGGGTGTTAGTTCTAAAAGGTCTTATAGGTCTTTATAGAACTGTTCAACTTCAGCTTCTTCAGCGTTACTGGTTGGGGCATAGGCTTGGATTACCATGATATTGAATGGTTTAAAACTCCAATACTTTGGCCACCACATGCGAAGAGTTGACTCATTGGAAAAGACCCTGATGCTGGGAAGGATTGGGGGCAGGAGGAGAAGGGGACGACAGAGGATGAGATGGCTGGATGGCATCACTGACTTGATGGACATGAGTTTGGGTGAACTCCGGGAGTTGGTGATGGACAGGGAGGCCTGGTGTGCTGCGATTTATGGGGTCACAAAGAGTTGGACATGACTGAGCAACTGAACTGAACTGAAAACATGATTTGAGCCATGTTTTGAAAATTATAGTTTTGCTGTTGCATGTAGAATAGAAGAGGGTAAAATAAGATTTGTGGAACAGGAACCACTTAGTAGGCTGACACAGTATTTTAGGAAGTAAATGATGATGGATTGGAATATGATGATAAAATAAAAGAGAGAGAAGTGAGAAAGTTCAAATCTACTTAGTGGCCAGAAAGAGAACTTGGGGCAGATCAAGAGAAAGGAAGAATTCATTCATTCATCTGGGCTTGCCTGGTGGCTGAAGGTAAAGAATACACCTGCAATGCCAGAGACCTCGGTTCAATCCCTGGGTTGGGAAGATCCTCTGGAAGAGGGCATGGTAAGCCACTCCAGTATTCTTGCCTGGAGAATCCCCAGGGACAGAGAAGCCTGGTGGGCTATAGTCCATGGGATCACCAAGAGTCAGACATGACTGAGTGACTAAGCACAATTTATTCATCTAACAATTACTGAACTACTTGCAAGATTACTGACTTTTGAAATATGCCAGTGAATAAAATAAACAAAAATCCCTGCCACCATCAATTACACAAGTTAATGTAAAGAGAATTCTCAGTGTTCAAGCTACAAGCCCTTGAATTCAAATTAACATTAGCTGAACATATAGACAAATGCGGTATCTAAATCCATGATGGGTTTGATTCACCGTCATTGAAAGTCCCTAGTTCTTCAAATAAACTGGAAGATTGTAATAAAATGATGCAGCTCCTTAAGAAAAATCTTCCAGTTAATTTACATGTGGACAGTAGACTAAAGGTTTCCTACTGAGAATAGAATCTTGGCCAGCCATATAGACCTGGATACCTCAGAACTCATACCTTCTCAAAGACAGGAATTTGTGCTTATCTTTGTCCAGAAAGACCACTGTAATCCACTCTTCCTTTACTGTATTCCAAATGGCAACTTTGTACTGCCATCCTCCTGCACAATTGTGTTTTGGATGTGTGAGAGTTTATAAAATTTATCATTTCTCCACAGATTACTGGACTGCGATGAGCTCCATCTGGACCCATATAAAAGGAATGCTAATCATACTGGATGTGGAAGTGGGCAGACTATTATTATCTTCCTCTGGGGACAGAATAAGTGAATTTTCAATTATATATAGGAGAGCTGCATTATGTTTAAAGAAAAAAATTTTTTAAATGAAGTTTATAGGAAGAGAAGTTCTGGGCCCACAACAAAGTGGTATAATAAAGCTGGTCCATTGTGTTTTTACCTATAGAGTGTTTCTACTCCTGATTACAAATGCTCTCTCCAGTTGATGCCAACTCCAGGTTCCAGAATGTGACAATGGTCTGAACCTTGGGTATTCAGAGCACTGTCTCCCTAGGCCATACTGATTGGTCCATGGGTGATCATAAAAAGAAAAACATAGAAACATAATTAGAAGAGGAAATAGGAGATTCCTGATCACATTATTTGAACTCACAGAAATAATAATGGCAAATATCTCTAATACTAGCTGTTCAAAAGTATAAAGGCTATATCTTTCTTGATTACTGATTATTCTGTATATTGATTATTCACATGCAATGGGAAAGTACCTGAAAGATAACATGAAGATAACTATCTGTTTAATTGAATTACATCAAATTCAATCAAATATTTTAAATTGTTTCTAGGTTATCAAAGTATAATTCTCAGATAAAAGGAGAAAGGAGCAAATTATATCACACAATGAAATGTGTGATAAGTAACTTTGAATTATTGATCTTCCTCCCATTGGCAGTTAACCTTAAATCTTACATCTTGTTCCTTTTTCATGCTCTCAGATCAAATTTGCAGCCAGTATATAAGGGGAAAATGTTCTATTTGCCAAGACTATCCCCTTCCTTTATAATATTTAGAAGATACTTTATCAACCAGAGTTTTTCATGGTAGATTATTTAATCTTACCTTTACTCTTAGTGAGATATGTTGCATTGGTTCTTCTTCAATTGTAGGCAAAAGGCTTTTTTTCTCAGACATTTGAGAAAGGGACAATAAATAAAAGTGGAAGTTATGGGTGGAGAAGGCAATGGCACCCCACTCCAGTATTCTTGCCTGGCAAATCCCATAGACAGAAGAGCTTGGAAGGCTGCAGTCCATGGGGTCGCTGAGGGTCAGACACGACTGAGCAACTTTACTTTCACTTTTCACTTTAATACATTGGAGAAGGAGATGGAAACCCACTCCAGTGTTCTTGTCTGGAGAATCCCAGAGACAGGGGAGCCTGGTGGGCAGCCGTCTATGGGGTCGCAAAGAGTCGGACACGACTGAAGCGACTTAGCCATAGCAGCAGCAGCAGAAGTTATGGGTAGGAATATGAGTTGAGTTTCAGATGTATGGCATACTATATGATAACTAGGTATAGATATCTAGTACATTCAGTCTGCAGACTGAAGAAATTTTTGAGCTGGAAAAATACACTTCAGTGTTATCATCTTATAGATGCTAAGTAACTGTAGACAGAGAAGTAAATGAGCCTTTTCAAGGAGTATAGCTACATTAAGAAGTGAAGAATTAAGGCAAGGACCAGCTAATATTTAAATGGTACAAAAGAAAACACAAAGATAAATGTTAAGAGAAGACAATAAGAAAATATTTTATGAAGTGGGATTAATGTAATCTGAATACGGGTCAAGTAAGAACCATTAATTTGTTTGTTCAGCAAACATTTTATTAAACCACTCTTAAGTGCCCGGAATTATTCTAGGTGTTGAAGAAACAGAACTGAATGAAATAGAAACTACAGCTTAAATTTGTCCATTCCCCTGTCTTCCACATACCACTACCACAAGGAAGACTAGAGAAAGGGGCCCGATAAACTATCAAAAAGAGGTTTTAATTCATGTAAATAATATCTATCTCTAGTTCAGCATAGTTTAAGACTGATCAAGAAGAGCATTACACTGCCACATTGGTCAGAGATAATGAAATAAAATTCATATTTAAAGACAAAATGAAAAAAATTTGAACTAAATATTTTCTCTGCTTCTTGGGTCCCTTTCCCCTTACTCAAATGTGCATTATGTATGTGCATTATGCATTAATCAGATCTCCCTAATGGTAGAAATATATGCTCAACCATAAAGATCAATTTTTCTTCTTCAGGAACAAGCCCTATAACTCCTTATAATATAACATTACTTGCTTATGACCTTATTAATATAACTAGTTTTATTGTGTGTACTCTGCCTATTTTATAGATTATTGTTTCTTGCTTTACCAAATGTGTGACTGAGACTCTGATCAAATGTTTGACTGAGATTCTGATGAAAATGATGACTACATGACTTGAACCGATAGACCAAATAAATAGTTCTATAAGTTCAATGATTGTAGTAGTGTAACTCTAGATATAGAAAGAAACAACAGGAGGGAATCATTTCCTGGACCATGACAGAGTGGTAAGACAAGCAGTCAAGAGGTTTTTGAGTATTGTTAAACATGATCTCCTGTTCATGGTTCACAGATTTGTCATGGTGAAGGAACTTACTTAACTCAATGAAGATATGAGCCATGCCATGCAGGGACACCCAAGACAGATGGATCATAGTGAAGAGTTCTGACAAAACATGGTCCACTGGAAGAGGGAGTGGCAAACCACTACAGTATTCTTGAGGCGAGAAAGCCATGAATAATATGAAAAGACGGAAAGATGACACCAGTAGATGAGTCCCTCCAGGTTGGAAGGTGTCTGGTATGCTACCGGGAAGGAGTGGAGGGTCACTGCTAATAGCTCCAGAAAGAATGAATCAGTGGGCCAAAGTAGAAATGATGTCTGTTAGTTCACTGATTCCGAAGATGTTAATATTCACTCTTGTCATCTTCTGCTTGACCAACTTACCTTGATTCATGGACCTAACATTCCAGATTCCTATGCAATACCGTTTTTTATAGCTCTGGACTTTACTTTCACCACCAGATACATTCAGTTGTGGATATGTCTGGTGGTGAAAGTAAAGTCCAATGCTTTAATAAAACAATATTGCTTAGGGACCTGGAATGTTAGATCCATGAATCAAGGTAAAATGGATATGCTCAAGCAGGAGATGGGAAGAGTGAATAACGACATCTTAGGAATCAGTGAACTAAAATAGACAGGAATAGGACAGGATTCCCATTCATCAGTGAACTAAAGTGAACAGGATCCAGCTGTCTAATCTGAATGAATTTAATTCAGATGATCATTATATTTACTACTGTGTGCAAGAATCATTTAGAAGAAATAGAATAGCCCTCATAGACAACAAAAGAGTCTGAAATGCAGTACTTTGTTACAATCTCAAAAATGACAGAAAGATTTTGGTTTGTTTATAAGCCAAACCATTCAACTTCACAATAATCCAAATCTATGCCCCAGCCACTGCTTTCAAAAAAGCAGAAGTTGACTGGTGCTATGAAGACCTACATACCTTCTAGAATTAACATCAGCAAATATATATTTTTCATCATAGGGGATTGGAATGCAAAAGTAAATTAAGAGATACTTGGAATAGCAGGCAAGTTTGGCTTTGGAGGAGAAAATGAAACAAGAAAAGGCTAATAGAGTTTTCCAAGAGAACATGCTGGTCATAGCAAGCACCTTTTTTTTTTTCAAAAACCCAAGACAATTCTACACATGGATATCACCAGATGGTCAATACTGAAATCATATTGATTATATTCTTTGCAGCCGAACATGGAGAAGCTCTATACAGTCAGCAAAAACAAGATCAGGAGCTTACTGTGGCTCAGATCATGAACTCCTTATTGCCAAATTCAGACTTAAATTGAAGAAAGTAGGGGAAACCACTATTTAGGTCATTCAGGTATGACCTAAATCAAATCCCTTATGAATACACAGTGGATGTGACTAACACATTCAAGAGATTAGATCTGGTGGATACAGTGCCTGAAGAACTTTGGACAGATATTCATAATATTGTACAGGAGCCAGTGACCAAAGCCAACCCAAAGGGAAAAAAAATGCAAGAAGTCAAAGTGGTTGTCTGTGAAAGCTTTGCAAATAGATGAGAAAAGAAGAGAAGCAAAAGGCAAGGGGGAAAGAGAAAGATATACCCAACTGATTGCATAGTTTCAGAGAATAGTAAGGTGAGACAAAAGCCCCCTGAAGTGAACAATGCAAAGAAATAGAGGAAAGCAATAGAATGGGAAAAATAAAGATTTCTTCAAGAAAATTGGAGATATCAAGGGAACATTTCATGCAAAGATGGGCATGATAAAGGACAGAAATGTTTAGGATGTAACAGAAGCAGAAGAGATTATGAAGAGGTGAAAGGATACATAGAAGAACTATACAAAAAAGGTCTTAATGACCTGAGTAACCATGATGGTGTGGTCACTCACCTAGAGCTAGGCATCCTGGAATGTGAAGTCTAGTGGGCCTTTAGGAAGCATTACTATGAACAAAGCTAGTGGAGGTGATGGAATCCCGGCAGGGTGATTTCAAAACCTATAAGATGATGCTGTTAAAGTGCTGTACTCAAAATGTCAGTAAATTTGGAAAACTCTGTAGTGGCCACAGGACTGGAAAAGGTCAGTTTTTATTCCAATCCCAAAGAAGGGCAATGCCAAAAAATGTTCAAACTACTATACAATTGTGCTCATTTTACATGCTAGCAAGATAATGCTCAAAATCTTTCAAGCTAGGTTTTAGCAATACATGAACCAAAAACTTCCAGATGTATAAGGTAGGTTTAGAAAAGGCAGAGGAGCAAGAGATCAAACTGCCAAACCATTTGTTGGATCATAGAGAAAGCAATAAAATTCCAAAAATACATCTATTTCTGCTTCATTGACTCCATAATGCCTTTGACTGTGTGGATCACAACAATCTGTGGAAAATTCTTAAAGAGGTGGGAATACCAGACTATCTTACCTATCTCCTGAGAAACCTGTATATGAGTCAAGAAGCAACTGTTATAACTGGAGATGGAACAGACTGGCTCAAAATTAGGAAAGGAGAATGAGAAAACTGTATAGTGTTCACCCTGCTTATTTAACATCTATGTAGAGTACATCAAGCAAAATGCCAGTCTGGATGAATCACAAGCTGGAATCAAGATTGTTGGGGGAAATATCAACAACCTCAGATATGCATATGATATCACTGTAATGGCAGAAAGTGAAGAGGAACTAAAACCCTCTTTAAGGTGTGCATATTTAGTCATGTCTGACTCTTTGTGATCCCATGGACTGTAGTGCACCAGGCTCTTTTGTCCATGTGTTTTCCCAGGGAAGAATACTAGAATTAGGTTGATATTTTCTCCTCTGTGGGATCTTCCCAACCCAAGGATCCAACCTGTGTCTCCTGTCTCTCACATTGCAGGCAGATTCTTTATCACCAGCATCACCTCTTTATGAGGGTCAAAGAAGAGAGCAAAAAGGCTGGTACTCAACATTCAAAAGATGAAGATTGTAGCATTCAGTCCCATTACTTTATGGAAAATAGAAGGGAAAAAGTAGAAGTAGTGACAGACTTTATTTTCTTGGGCTCCAAAATCACTGTGGACAATCACTGCATCTATGAAGACAGAGAAGCCTGGGGGTTTAGATAGTGGGGTTTAGATAAGCACCCCTATCAACTAAATTACCATTAAAATAAACTCTCAGCAGATAAAACTTGGTTCCTACAACAAGATGATCTATCTCTTGGTTTTCTTCCCAATTCTCTGAAGCTTATTCTTTCCACAAATACTTATTGTGAATTCTACCCTCTGCCTGACCTAGTCCAGACATGGGAGAGCCCTTGTATAGTTTGGTGAAGAAATAAGCAATAAAGTAATAATCACACATAAAATAATACTATTTCTTCTCAGTCATATTTACTAGATAATACTTACTTCTATGGAAATACCTATATTTCTGAGGCTCACTCTATCTCCCATCCAGATATTTTCAACTATTCCTCAAATATCAAATATGTATAGAGCTTTGAGTGTCAAAATCATGTGTCATGTACTCAACCTCCTCTTTGAGCCACAGCTTCAATTTTCCAAATACTCCATCTGATATGATTAAAAGAGAATGCTATCTAAGCTGATCACTGCACTGCTTCACTCCAGACACACTCAAAAGAAAAGCTTTTTCTATGGGTCTTTCATTTTTCATATGCTGTTGCTAACAAAATCTGATTTTGTAACTTCAGAATTGTTTATTCATCCATTCATTCATTTATCAAAACTTTTTAAACCACTTATTTTATGTCAGGCTCCAGGAACAAAGAAAGATAAAAAAAAATCATAGTTTTAAAAAGAATTTAGGTACTTAATGCAAAAGATGATCCATTGTAATATAGTATGAAAAATAATATGATACAAAATCATATATCAGCATAAAGGAGGAGCCACTCTGACTGAGTGGAGTAGTCTAGAAAGAATTCCAAGGGAAAAAAGGTAAATGTAGCAGTGACATGAACAAATAAAGGCTGTTTAAATATTAAAGCAAGTTAAAAAGGGAATTTCAGCAAAGAATCCTGTGGTGCATCGGCACTGATTTTGTGAGAGAACGTGACACATTCTAAGATGTAAATGTTTTATTATGATTCAAGTCAATAAAGTATCAGGGGAAAGATAAGAAGGAATATAGTCAGGTAAGAACTATTTAGTGCTTGAATGTCCTGAAAGCTATCAAATAGTTATTTGACTGGTATAAACAAGATATTTGTATCAAATATGTGCATTTTGGAAAATGACCCTGACAGTATTGTGGTGAAATTCACCCAGACAGCATGAACACAAGCTTGGATGAAACATAACTTGTTAAAAACAAACTAAAGCTTTTAAGCTTAGTTGGCTCTCCCTATGTCACTAATTTAGGATTATGTTCTAGGTTTCTCAGACTCCAAATCTCTCATCAACCTTGCTCTAAGTTTCCCAATAAATAAATGTCATAACATAGTCATGTACTACATGTCTTCCTCTCTAATCTCATCTTGCACCAGTTTACACTTCATAATGTTTATTCCTATAAGACTGAACTAAAATTCACTCAAATATCAGGACATGTCATACTTCTGGAACTTTGTTCATATTTTACCTCATGCATATCTTCAAGTGGTGCAACCATTCTACAAAATCACTACAGACCCCACTGGAAGTTTGTTTTGTCAACACTGATGATGTCACACACAAAAGGAATGAAGTTTTCTGGGGAGATGAGATATGTCCTCTCAAGCTGGCCCAAAAATGGCTTCACAGAGCAGGGGAAAAAAGAGGATCTTGGGGTTTTATGGTGGCTAAGGGATGGAATTTCTAGATTTTGGCAGGGGCATGATTTGAAACCCCCACTGGTGCCAAAGGAAAGAACATCTACACTATGTCATTGGTTTGCCCACATGTGGAGCAGAACGAGGGAAAGGGGTGTGAGACTTAAAGCTGTTACCAGTTAAATATCAAAATTACAGACGTTTTATTACAATTTGATCATGTTGTTGCTGACATAAACCCACATGATTATCACATAAACAAGCATGACTTTTATAACAAGCTTTACCCATTTACTCTGCTTTTATTTTTTTTTCCCCTCCATACCTCTTAGTACTACTTGCCAAACTTTATTTCCTTGTTATTGTCTGCCTTTCTTGCTAGAACTTGAGTGCCTTGATAGCAGATTCTTGGTCTATTTTGTTCACTACTATATATCTACCATGTGGAATAGTAACTGACTAACAGTAGGTGATCAATAAAGACTTCTTTAAGTTCATCAAAAGTTAAGGGAAATGTACATTGCAATAGAAGATATTTGAACATAAACCTTAAAGCAGGCAGAATTTGAGCTGAATTTTAAAGTAAGAATGTGATTTCAACAGACTGATATGAAAAGATTTCTAGAACAGGGGAATCAAGTAACATAAAAAAGTAGTCTGGCTTAATCTTGTACTTTGGCAATTTTTTCACTCTACTTTGCCTCCAATTTTTCCATATTAACCTGTCACTTAGTATTTACTTAGGGTTGCCTCACCTGTCTATTGAAGCAAAAAGGAGTTCCAGTAAAAATGGTTTTGACAGTGATTGAGTAAATGTTCTTTGGTGATCTTGTTTTTGTCTCCAGCATTAGGAATGGCTCATTGGTGGTATTAATGGAGAAGTTTAAAATAACTGAAATGATATATGAACTCAATGTCCCCAACAAACTATACCTGAGGTAACAGAACAAAATACCAAATGTGTGTATTAATCTATGAGTACAGAGACTAAACCTCATGAAATAAATTGAATCTGCATTATTAATGTAGTTTTGAAGCTATGCATATTAATGGAGCAGACATTGCATTAAGAGTAAGCAAGGCACTTGTTATAGTGATCTCATAGCATCTATCTTAAATGTTGTAATAACTTTCTGTCCAACTTCAGTGCTTCTACTATTCTCCTTTCCACTACATTGTACACATTATCGCAAGATCAGTCTTCATGAAGCAAAGCTGACATCTGATTATTCTTTTTATTCATTTTTTCAGCAATATATGTTGATCACCTATAACACTTAAGGCAATATTTAGGTGCTATAATATATACAGATATTATCCTGTTATCATGAATTTCAAAACATTTAATAGTTTCCTAATACCTGGAACAACATTTTAGGATGAAACTATGTTATCAGGACTTGGGTTAGAAAATATGCAACAGTCAAGCTATATGAAAATATTGGATTCAGTAAATTTTAAATGCATGTTATGACCTTAGGTATTTATTGATGAATATTGCATTTATTTAATAATATGTTCCAGATTTTTTGTTTAAAATTGTGCGTGCATAAGTGTGTGTATGTGGAACATCTTTGGTGGTGATGAGAGAGGTAACATTTTGCAGAAATGTGTCTTTATTTTGTATCTCACACAACATCATAAATGTTCTATAAATAGCATTGCAGAAAGAAATTTGTTCTGACTCTGGTGAAGGATAAAATAATATATTGATTAGCACAAAGTACTGAAAAACGTATATCTTAAATATTTTTAAATGACCCTGTGCAGATTTTTTTAGACTAACTGAAAAATGCCTTCAGGGGAAATTGAAGATTCTACTTCTCATTCTAGGATTCATATCACTTAAAAATTAAATCTAAAGCCCCAGTGTTTGACACCTACAACATGAACAAAAAAAAATCAATATGACATTTTGAAAATTCAAACTGTTATGATTTAGTGCCCCCAAAAAAGAGCGATTTAGCTTATTCACTGATATGCAGGTCCTATTCAGCACAACAGATGAATATCAATATATTAAAACCCACAAAGTATCAGTTCAAAGACAAGATTCTAGTTTTGAAGGAAAAAGAATGATAAAGAATAGAGAATGGTGACACAGTGAAACTACCTAAACCTTTACTTTCACAGTAAGTTCTTTAGGGAAAGGATATTTGCTGTAGGTACAAATCATGTTTTGTTAACAACCTGGGACAATAAGGACTGAAATTACATTATTTAATACAGCATCCAGATTTTCATTATCCCCTCAAAGACAGAGTGTTTTGTTTAGTTGTTATTAGTGTTTAACTTAAGAGCAAACTGCAATGAAAATTCTATTGAGGTGGACAGAGACCTCCTGCTACTTTTGCTACTGATAAAAACAAATTGAACACACACTTTGCAAACTGCATATACTCAAAAGAAGCATTGCTCAATATAAGACAAATGAGGAAAATAAGCTAGACCATTACATCAAATTCAATAAAAGCGAACTTTTGTTGAGTTAAAAAAAAAAAACTATGAAACATTCACTTATGTCTTAAACAACACTGCTTATTAGAAAAACACTCAAATTCTACAGATAATTTTGAGAGACATGAATAAATTTAATAAATCAAAATGTCTTGAATCTATTTGAGTACATGAAAATATATCTTCACTCACTTGAGAAATGTAGACAATACATTTCACTACTTAGTATAATTTCAGGGTATATCATATAAACCAGCATAGTCATAGAGAAAGAGATTAACTCAAGAACAAAATGAGTTCATATCAAATTAAAACTTACACTTCTTGGATAAAGAATTGCAGTATTTTCACATACCCAATTTCTATCCATAAAGCCAAAATCATAAAAAAAAGAACTATATTTATTGGTGGACATGTGGCTTTGAAATTTAAAAATGTAATGATAATGATGAAAATAATAACAATAATAATAATGATGGCAAAACACAGGGCAGAATGGCAAAACCCAATATTTGATTCAAATGGAAAAATGCACCGCAGGTGTCATTACTGACAAAAATCATATATTTAAACTTCCTTATAAGCATCATAATGCCATTTATAGTACAAAGCATAAAAATGAGTACATACAAATTGGAGAGTTAACCTTTCTTGGCTCAAGTGAGCCCATGTGGCTCTGGCCCCAACATTCCCATAAATATGATTATCAGGTCAGTTCAGTTCAGTTCAGTCGCTCAGTCGTGTTCAACGCTTTGCGACCCCATGAATCGCAGCATGCTAGGCCTCCCTGTCCATCACCAATTCCCAGAGTTCACTCAGACTCACGTCCATCGAGTCAGTGATGCCATCCAGCCATCTCATCCTCTGTCGTCCCCTTTTCCTCCTGCCCCCAATCCCTCCCAGCATCAGAGTTTTTCCAATGAGTGACCTCTTCACATGAGGTGGCCAAAGTACTGGAGTTTCAGCTTTAGCATCATTCCTTCCAAAGAAATCCCAGGGCTGATCTCCTTTAGAATGGCCTGGTTGGATCTCCTTGCAGTCCAAGGGACTCTCAAGAGTCTTCTCCAACACCACAGTTCAAAAGCACCAATTCTTCACAGCTCAGCTTTCTTCACAGTCCAACTATCACATCCATACAAATATGATCATAGTGCAATGTAATTACCGAAAGGACACATATATATAAGCAAACAAGTGAAAGTAAAAATTGCTCAGTCAGGTTGGACTCTTTGCCACCCAATGGGCTATATGTAGCCTGCCAGGCTCCTCTGTCTGTGGAATTCTCCAAACAATAATACTGGAGTGGGTAACCTATCCCTTCTTCAGGGGATCTCCCAACCCAGGAATCAAACAGGGGTCTCCTGCATCACAAGAGGATTCTTTACCAGCTGAGCTTCCAGAGGCAAAGAAATGCACTAATATGCATTAATGCCTGCCCTGGACTCAAAAAGTACTATGCATAGACCTTCACAAGTGCTACATACTAGTCTGGAACGTTGAAAATCATCCAAGCCTTCCAAGTCTTAACATCATCACTGAATCATGGTCATACATAAACTCTGTGTGTGTGTATAATTTTTGATAAAATAACAAAAGGAGGGAGGGGGGTTTGGGATGGGGAACACCTGTATACATGTGGCGGATTCATGTTGATGTATGGCAAAACTAATACAATATTGTAAAGTAATTAACCTCCAATTAAAATAAATAAAAAAACAAATACTAATATATTAAAAAGCACTTCTCAGAATTACTAATGTCACCATTTTCTCTTCTTCTTTCCACCCTTTGTTCTGCTTTTTTTGTTCTTTTTATCTCTTAACACATATGTTTAATAATACACATTTCCTTAATGCAAGCATGCTAAGTCACTTCAGTCTTCTCTGACTCTGAGACCCTAAGGACAGTAACGCACCAGGCTCCTCTGTCTATGGGATTCTCCAGGCATGAATACTGAATTGGGTTGTCTTGCCCTTCTCCAGGGCGTCTTCCCAAGGCAGGAACTGAACTGCCTCTCTTATGTCTCCTACATTGGCCGAGGAGTTCTTTACAGCTAGTGCCATGTGGGAAGTTCTTTTCTCTTAATGTACACTTTATTAATACACATGTTTTTATTAATACACATGTTCAAAAATCACGGTTAGTATGGACACTTCCCTGATATCATCCATACTACTACTTTTTTGAATTTTTCAGAGAACACACATCTCTTCCTTTTATTCAGCAGTTTTCTCATCACTATTATCTAGTCTGTTAGATCAATATACTAAAAGAGTTTGGAAAAAAGTAATTTTTTTAAAACAAGTTAACCTTCTACATTGATTGTTCACAAGGAAAACATGTGCAGTGTTATCCTAAGATCGCCTAGAGAGCTGGCTCAGTGAATGCTGAAGTCCTGTCACGAGTAAGTAAAGTGACAGAATATATGTCACCTACCCTTTCGACTCCCACCCCAACAAGTGTCCTCCTTTCCAGGGTTCTTTGAACTGGGCTCTGAAGCAAAAAACAAGACCAAGTTCGGTTTTTGGAGCAGAAAATGAACAGGTGCGTGCGAGTTCGATACTGATGACCACGCTCTCCTAACAGGAGGGAGGTTGGGGGTCGCGGGGGAGGGGTGCAGAGCGGAGTTCTCACGGAGCGGGCACAGCTCGCAGTTCATGTGGTTCCAGATCGTAGTGCAGGTGCAGCGCATCTGCGCTTGGATCACCACCATCTTGAATCCAAGCGTCCTGCAGGAGCTTCAGCACAAGGCGAAACGTGAAGTGTCTGCGCAGCTGTCTTACAGGAGGGACTCTGCTGACTGGTGCCAGACCTCTACACGTGGCACTCTGTGAGCAAGTGACACAGGACAGAGCACAAGAGGTTAGACCTTATTGTCTAGATTCCATTTTACTTTTTTCCTGAGGTCTCCAGTGAGCTGTGCTGGTGACATATGTACAAATAGCGATGCTGTGAGAAAATTCAGATTTTGTGAGAAAAGCAAAGGTGACGGGAAAGTTAACAGAGCAAACATAAAATGGTCTTGTACTATGCATGACTTCATATTTGTGTAAGCGACCTGATTCATAAAGTTCCATAAACAAATATATATTGAGCACCTAGTTACCACTCTGTGTTCTGGGAGTTTAAATTCATTGTTTTGATTTGATATTTTAATTTAATTTCTATAAGTACGATAAAGACCACAAAGGATAAAAAAAATATTAATACATATTTTCTGTACCTGCAACTCACAGAGATCATATTTTTTTAGAAGCTATTAATATATGTATAGTAAATCAACTTACTGAGGAGAGATGTTTCAATATTCACTTACAGAACAAATCTCCAGTCCCGGGTGTTAGTTTCTGCTAAAAGCCCTCAGTCAGTAATGTGTTAAGAAAAAGAGTTGAAGGGTAAAATAAGTTTAAAATATTAGTTTCATTTCTCAGGGCTTTTAATGTGCATACTTGCATTTTTTATCTGTAGGAAATAAAAATGGGCAGTATTTTCATATCCTATTTGCTCATAGAACTGTTTTCTCTCAGAGTAGCTGTGAATTTAGTTGTTCTAGTGTTCTGGGGGGAAAAAAAATAAAGGCAGGGAGGAAAAGCAGTGGTAGGCTAAGGGAAAGGCCTCAAAGCTAAAGAAAAACTCACTTTTCAATGAAACCTATGCATAGTAAGTAGTAGTAATTTTAGTAATTTCCCCTTTCTTTCTTTTCTTCCCTCTTCACTACACAAATGATCTTGTGCTGCTTTTTTTGTTTTGTGTTAAGCATAGTCGTTTTATTTTTTATATAATTTTTAATTGGCTCATTGATTTTCTTTACTTGTTAATGTAAATGTGGAGTGGGAAGAGTGTCTCCTTTCTAGCCAGATTTCAAGTTTGCAGTCTGTTTAGGCTGAAGTATAAAATATACTCAAGGGAAAAACATCTGTTATAACTCTCCCTTTATTTTTCTGAGCTCTTTTGTTTCACTAAGATTTGGACCAGGTAATTCTTTACTAAGTTCATCAGGATTTTGATGTTTCCATAAAGGTTTCTTTTTCTTTTTTTTAAATAAATATTTCATTTGTTTTCAATGGAGAAAGTTTTTTGAATAAATTTGCTTTCCATAACTACACTTCAGATACCATTATGTACATTACATTTAAAAGCTTTTAATAATACAGGAAGGAATTTATTTATACTTAGGTTATGAGTATTAGTGAAAAATATTAATTCAAATGTTCAGAAGTAATATTGTAATAGAGAAGAGAGATCAGGTTCAACTTCACATACAGATAAGGACGAGCGAGGATTTATAGCCAAAAAGTTGGGTGAGGAGGTCTGTGGATAGAAAATTACTTAGAGGAGATACTAAAAAGAGGAATTCTGGTTAAAACAATTTAAAAGGATTCTTGCTGAAGACAGGCCAGGGTGATCATACATCAAGGATGGAGGACCCAATTACTTCCATTCTCATCCTTGTTCACCCAGCTGGAGCCATAATAGTACAGGAGAGCAAAATTTGCCAGCCTAGATTAGCTCTTTGGTGGGCGGATTATTTCAAGCTAAAAACAATCAAGACCCCAAAAAGAAAAAAAAAAAAAAAAAATGTACCTTCTCCTTAACTGCCTAAAATTTCTTTTTTTTTTTTTTTTTTGGATAAACAGCCTCTTCCTAGAAAAAAGCCATCACCAGAGAGATCTATAAAGAATATGGGGTAGGGGAATCTCTGGTTTAGAAACCACTGTATATCCTATTGTCTCTGCATGGCCCAGCAAATGATTGTACACCAAATATTTGCTTTACCATCTTCATGTGAATTGCCTTATTCCACTTTGATGTCCTAAACCACCACTCCAAACATCCTCTTTGTCTCTACTTGAAGATAGTATTTAAGGTGAAGATTTCTGCTATTTTGGTGAGTTACTCAGTTTTCCTGGATCTCTCTCGTGTATATTTGGTACTAAACTTTTATCTGATTTTCCCCTGTTAATATGTCTAATGTCAATTTAATTTTTAAATCAGTCAGGAGAACCTAGAAAGGTAGAGAAAAATGTCTTCCCTGACAACAATTTGTTGGCTGTAGTTTGCAGAAATCAACCTGCTCCTCAGGAACTTTGCATTTACTGCTTCCCTCTCCCAGTTAGATTCCTGAGTCAGGAAGAACCCCTGGAGAAGGAAAAGGCTACCCACTCCAGTATTCTGGCCTAGAGAATTTCATGGACTGTGTAGACCATGGGGTCACAAAGAGTCAGACATGACTGAATCACTTTCTCTTTTCACCTTCAGATACTTTCTTGATTCCCTCTCTCTCTTAATTTTGGTTGCTGCTCAACTGTCACCAGAGGAGGGCAGGAGGGGGAGTCTTAACAATCATCCTCAATTTAAGTAGCATCTTGCCATCTAAATTTCTAACTGCATACACTTTATTCATTTCCATTGCATATATAATTCCTAGATGTTTATATATTTTTGTTATTTGCTTTCAACCATTTTACTGTATTCTGGAATGTAAACTCCAGGACTGCAGAGATTTGCTGATTTTATTAAAAACTATCCTCAGCATCTAGAAAAGCTCATAAAGATAGCAAGTATTTAATGGGTATTTTCTGCCTAAATTATAATCTCCTTGTGACTGGTGAGAAAATTGTGATTAACAGACTTTACATAACTTACCTAAAGCTTCATAGCATGTAAGATAAAAATCTGCTACATCTTTCCAAAAATTATATCTTTAAACATGTAGTAACACACACTTGTAAATTACTGATAATAATGTAACATTTATTAAAAACAATATAGATGTTAACAGTTTTAATGTATTTAAAATATATAAATTATAATTTTTAAAAATCTTACAATTGATAAATCTGAGGGCAGACACACTGAAACCATATTCACAGAAAACTAATCAATCTGATCACATGGACCACAGCCTTGTCTAACTAAATGAAACTAAGCCATGCCTTGTGGGGCCACCCAAGATGGGCTGGTCATGGTGGAGAGGTCTGACAGAATGTGGTCCACTGGAAAAGGGAATGGCAAACCACTTCAGTATTCTTGCTTTGAGAACCCCATGAATGGTGTGAAAAGGCAAAATGATAGAATACGGAAAGAGGAACTCCCCAGGTCGGTAGGTGCCCAATATGCTACTGGAGATCAGTGGATAAATAACTCCAGAAAGAATGAAGGGATAGAGCCAAAGCAAAAGCAATACCCAGTTGTGCATGTGACTGGTGATAGAAGCAAGGTCTGACGGTGTGAAGAGCAATATTGCATAGGAACCTGGAATGTAAGGTACATGAATCAAGGCAAACTGAAAGTAGTCATACAGGAGATGGCAAGACTGAACATCGATATTCTAGGAATCAGCAAACTGAAATGGACTGGAATGGGTGAATTTAACTCAGATGACTGTTATATCTACTACTGTGGACAGGAATCCCTTAGAAGAAATGGAGTGGCTAGCCATCATGGTCAACAAAAGAGTCCGAAATGCAGTATTTGGATGCAATCTCAAAAACAACAGAATGATCTCTGTTCTTTTCCAACTATGCCCCAACCAGTAACGCTGAAGAAGCTGAAGTTGAACAGTTCTATGAAGACCTACAAGACCTTTTAGAACTAACAACCAAAAAAGATGTCCTTTTCATTATAGGAGAGTGGAATGCAAAAATAGGAAGTCAAGAAACACCTGGGGGTAACAGGAATATTTGGCCTTGGAATATGGAATGAAGCAGGACAAAGGCTAATAGAGTTTTGCCAAGAGAATGCACCAGGAGCTGACTGTGGCTCAGATCATGAATACCATATTGCTAAATTCAGACTTAAATTGAAGAAAGTAGGGGAAACTACTAGACCTTTCAGGTATGTCCTAAATCAAATCCCTTATGATTATACAGTGGAAGTGAGAAACAGATTTAAGGGACTAGACCTGATAGACAGAGTGCCTGATGAACTATGGACAGAGGTTCATGACATTGTACAGGAGACAGGGATCAAGACCATCCCCATGGAAAAGAAATGCAGAAAAGCAAAATGGCTGTCTGGGGAGGCCTTACAAGTAGCTGTGAAAAGAAGAGAAGTGAAAAGCAAAGAGAAAAGGAAAGATATGAGCATCTGAATGCAGAGTTCCAAAGAATAGCAAGGAGGGATAAGAAAGCCTTCCTCAGCGATCAATGCAAAGAAATCGAGGAAAACAACAGAATGGGAAAGACTAGGGATCTCTTCAAGAAAACTAGAGATACCAAGGGAACATTTCATGCAAAGATGGGCTCTATAAAGGACAGAAATGGTATGGACCTAACAGAAGCAGAAGATACTAAGAAGAGGTGGCAAGAATACACAGAACTGTACAAAAAAGATCTTCCTGACCAAGATAATCACAAAGGTGTGATCACTCACCTAGAGCCAGACATCCTGGAATGTGAAGTCAAGTGGGCCTTAGGAAGCGTCACTACGAACAAAGCTAGTGGAGGTGATGGAATTCCAGTTGAGCTATTTCAAATCCTGAAAGATGATGCTAGGAAAGTGCTGCACTCAATATGCCAGCAAATTAGGAAAACTAAGCAGTGGCCACAGGACTGGAAAAGGTCAGTTTTCATTCCAATCCAGATGCCATGATCTTAGTTTTCTGAATGTTGAGCTTTAAGCCAAATTTTTCACTCACCTCTTTCACTTTCATCAAGGGGCTCTTTAGTTCTTCACTTTCTGCCATAAGGGTGGTGTCATCTGCATATTTGAGGTTATTGATATTTCTCCCGGCAGTCTTGATTCCAGCTTGTGCTTCTTCCAGCCCAGCGTTTCTCATATATGTTAAATAAGTAGAGTGACAATATACAGCCTTGACATACTCCTTTTCCTATTTGGAACTGTCTGCTGTTCTGTGTCCAGTTCTAACTGTTGCTTCCTGGCCTGCACAGATTTCTCAAGACATAGGTCAGGTGGTCTCATATTCCCATCTCTTTAAGAATTTTCCACAGTTTATTGTAAGCCACACAATCAAAGGCTTTGGCATAGTCAATAAAGCAGAGATAAATGTTTTTGAGGAACTCTCTTGCTTTTCGATGACCCAGTAGATGTCAGTTTGATCTCTGGTTCCTCTGCCTTTTCTAAAACCAGCTTGAACATCTGGAAATTCACAGATCATGTATTTCTGAAGCCTGGTTTGGAGAATTTTAAGCTTTACTTTACTAGCATATAAGATGAGTGCAATTGTGCTATAGTTTGAGCATTCTTTGGCATTGCCTTTCTTTGTGATTGGAATGAAAACTGACCTTTTCCAGTTCTTGGCCACTCCTGAGTTTTCCAAATTTGCTGGCACATTGAGTGCAGCACTTTCATAGCACCACCTTTCAGGTTTTGCAACTGGAATTCCATCATCTGCACTAGCTTTGTTTTAGTGATACACGTTCCAGGATGTCTGGTTCTAGGTGACTTATGGTAAAAAGAATACAATTGTAGTACTCATAGATTATCTAACCCATATATGAAACTAAATGGTACAATTCAAAGCAGTAACTGTCAGATAAAGGGTAGAGACTTCATTCTTCATCCTCTGATCTATGAATTTCCATAACTTTATCTTGTAAAAACTCATGTGTTTTACATTTTCATGTGTTTTATGAGTTGTACACTTCTTACTAATGGTGGAGGTTAGAAAAGAAAGCACTTAAAAATAAATCATGCAACTTTAAAGAAAGAAAAATGCAGATGCATCACAAAAATAGTTATTTATAAAGCTTTTAAATGAATATGTGAAATTAGAGAGAAAATAGCAGGTAGAATGATTACATAATAGATTGGAGTATTCTGTTTTGAAAGGAAGGCAAATACTAACCAACAAAGACAATTCTGAGACTACGTAATTAAACCCTCTCACGAAAAAAAAAAAAATTCTTCCTCTTACCCATAGTTTGAGGCTGTCTTTAGCATAAAAGATATGGTTGTAATTAGAGTGATGTACAGCACAAGTATCAAATTATGATTATTAGTGGATAAGAGATTCGCATGTAGTATTTTTTATGTTGTTAAAAATGAAAATTATATGAACTCTCTTTGATAGAACATAATAGAATATTCTTGCTATAATGATATATTTTGTTTTTAAATGGCCTTAACTGAAAAAGCTGTAGAAGTATCTTACCTTTAGCCACTCCATTAACCACTGTCAGTTAGGATCTTAAGAAATTTATGGGAACTTAAAACACAAGTGATAAAAGTGTTAGAAATCACTTCAACATAACTTCTCAAAGTAAAATGTAAAACAAAAGATTTAAATTCAGGATATATATATCAGTGAAATAACTAATCAACCTAACTATACAAATTTCAAGTCTGATAATTCACTTGTTAGGATGCTTATTATAACAAATCTTGAAGTAAGCTGCTATGCTATATTTCATTAAATTTTGGAGAAAAAATCCTTCTTGATAAGAAAGCAGTTCATTTCTTAAAATACATTAAATCTTTGTCAACCGACTTATCTATAGTATATGAAAGTAAGAAACTTTTCAGACTTAACTTTGAAATATTCATATGTAGATATACTGCAGCAAATATGTAGCATCATGAGGATTTCTGATATACCACAAACTTCTCTGCTACTTCCCCTTGATGTGTATAACTGGAGAATTTGAACTAACATTATTAATAATTAAAGAAAAAATATTAGAAGAATACATATGTGGTGTATTCCATGCTTGTATGGAAGCACAGATATATATATATACACTTTGGTGTGTGTACACACGCCTACATTGTGATGAAGCAAGATACCAATCATCCCAATATTACTGTGTTCTTCAGTAATATTATTTAATTATTTAACTAAAGCTTTGCAAAGGTAGGATATAGAACTACGTAAGAACCGGGAAAACAAGATAGGTGTAGAATAATGGCATCAGATCAGAGCAGACCAGTCGTTCAGTCGTGTCCGATGCTTTGCGACTCCATGAATTGCAGCACACCAGGCCTCCCTGTCCATCACCAACTCCCGGAGTTCACTGACACGTCCATCGAGTCAGTGATGCCATCCAGCCATCTCATCCTCTGTCGTCCCCTTCTCCTCCTGCCACCAATTCCTCCCAGCATCAGAGTCTTTTCCAGTGAATCAACTCTTCTCATGAGGTGGCCAAAGTACTGGAGTTTTAGCTTTAGCATCATTCATTCCAAAGAAATCCCAGGGCTGATCTCCTTCAGAATGGACTGGTTGGATCTCCTTGAAGTCCAAGGGACTCTCAAGAGTCTTCTCCAACACCACAGTTCAAAAGCATCACTTCTTCGGTACTCAGCCTTCTTCACAGTCCAACTCTCACATCGATACATGACCACAGGAAAAACCATAGCCTTGACTAGACGGACCTTTGTTGGCAAAGTAATGTCTCTGCTTTTGAATATGCTACCTAGGTTGGTCATAACTTTCCTTCCAAGGAGTAAGCGTCTTTTAATTTCATGGCTGCAGTCACCATCTGTAGTGATTTTTGAGCCCAGAAAAATAAAGTCTGACACTGTTTCCACTGTTTCCCCATATATTTCCCATGAAGTTGTGGGACCGGATGCCATGATTTTCGTTTCCTGAATGTTGAGCTTTAAGCCAACTTTTTCACTATCCTCTTTCACTTTCATCAAGAGGCTTTTGAGTTCCTCTTCACTTTCTGCCATAAGAGTGGTGTCATCTGCATATATGAGGTTATTGATATTTCTCCTGGCAATCTTGATTCCAACTTGTGTTTCTCCCAGTCCAGCGTTTCTCATGATGTACTCTGCATAGAAGTTAAATAAACAGGGTGACAATATACAGCCTTGACATACTCCTTTTCCTATTTGGAACCAGTCTGTTGTTCCATGTCCAGTTCTAACTGTTGCGTCCTGACCTGCATACAAATTTCTCAAGAAGCAGATCAGGTGGTCTGGTATTCCCATCTCTTTCAGAATTTTCCACAGTATATTGTGATCCACACAGTCAAAGGCTTTGGCAGAGTCAATAAAGCAGAAATAGATGTTTTTCTGGAACTCTCTTGCTTTTTCCCTGATCCAGCGGATGTTGGCAATTTGATCTCTGGTTCCTCTGTCTTTTCTAAAACCAGCTTGAACATCAGGAAGTTCACGGTTCACATATTGCTTAAGCCTGGCTTGGAGAATTCTGAGCATTACTTTACTAGCATGTGAGATGAGCGCAATTGTGCGGTAGTTTGAGCATTCTTTGGCATTGCCTTTCTTTGGGATTGGAATGAAAACTGACCTTTTCCAGTCCTGTGGCCACTGCTGAGTTTTCCAAATTTGCTGGCATATTGAGTGCAGCACTTTCACAGCATTATCTTTCAGGATTTGGAATAGCTCAACTGGAATTCCATCACCTCCACTAGCTTTGTTCGTAGTAATGCTTTCTAAGGCCCACGTGACTTCACATTCCAGGATGTCTGGCTCTAGGCCAGTGATCACACCATCGTGATTATCTGGGTTGTGAAGATCTTTTTGTACAGTTCTTCTGTGTATTCTTGCCATCTCATCTTAATATCTTCTGCTTCTGCTAGGTCCATACCATTTCTGTCCTTTATCTAGCCCATCTTTGCATGAAATGTTCCTTTGGTATCTCTGATTTTCTTGAAGAGATCCCTAGTCTTTCCCATTCTGTTGTTTTCCTCTATTTCTTTGCATTGATTGCTGAAGAAGACTTTCTTACCTCTTCTTGCTATTCTTTGGAACTCTGCATTCAGATGTTTTTATCTTTCCTTTTCTCCTTTGCTTTTCGCTTCTCTTCTTTTCACAGCTATTTGTAAGGCCTCCCCAGACAGCCATTTTGCTTTTTTGCATTTCTTTTCTATGGGAATGGTCTTGATCCCTGTTTCCTGTACAATGTCACGAACCTCATTCCATAGTTCATCAGGCACTCTATCTATAAGATCTAAGCCCTTAAATCTATCTCACTTCCACTGTATAATCATAAGGGATTTGATTTAGGTCATACCTGAATGGTCTAGTGGTTTTCCCTCCTTTCTTCAATTTAAGTCTGAATTTGGCAATAAGGAGTTCATGGTCTGAGCCACAGTCAGCTCCTGGTCTTGTTTTTGCTGACTGTATAGAGCTTCTCCATCTTTGGCTGCAAAGAATATAATCAGTCTGATTTCGGTGTTGACCGTCAGGTGATGTCCATGTATAGAGTCTTCTCTTGTGTTGTTGGAAGAGGGTGTTTGTTATGACCAGTGCATTTTCTTGGCAAAACTCTATTAGTCTTTGCCTTGCTTCATTCCATATTCCAAGGCCAAGTTTGCCTGTTACTCCAGGTGTTTCTTGACTTCCTACTTTTGCATTCCAGTCCCCTATAATGAAAAGGACATCTTTTTTGGGTGTTAGTTCTTAAAGGTCTTGTAGGTCTTCATAGAACCGTTCAACTTCAGCTTTATGGTTGGGGCATAGACTTGGATTACTGTGATATTGAATGGTTTGCCTTGGAAATGAACAGAGATCATTCTGTCGTTTGTGAGATTGCATCCAAGTACTGCATTTCGGAATCTTTTGTTGACCATGATGGCCACTCCATTTCTTCTGAGGGATTCCCGCCTGCAGTAGTAGATATAATGGTCAGCTGAGTTAAATTCACCCATTCCAGTCCATTTTAGTTCGCTGATTCCTAGAATGTCGACATTCACTCTTGCCATCTCTTGTTTGACCACTTCCAATTTGCCTTGTTTCAGGGACCTGACATTCCAGGTTCCTATGCAATATTGTTCTTTACAGCATTGGACCTTGCTTCTATCACCAGTCACATCCACAGCTGGGCATTCTTTTTGCTTTGGTTCCATCCCTTCATTCTTTCTGGAGTTATTTCTCCACTGATCTCCAGTAGCATATTGGGCGTCTACTGATGTGGGGAGTTTCTCTTTCAGTATCCTATCATTTTGCCTTTTCATACTGTTCATGGGGTTCTCAAGGCAAGAATACTGAAGTGGTTTGTGATTCTGTTCTCCAGTGGACCACATTCTGTCAAATCTCTCCACCATGACCCCCCTGTCTTGGGTTGCCCCACAGGCATGGCTTAGTTTCATTGAGTTAGACAAGGCTGTGGTCCTAGTGTGATTAGACTGACTAGTTTTCTGTGAATATGGTTTCAGTGTGTTTGCCCTCTGATGCCTTCTTGCAACACCTACCATCTTACTTGGGTTTCTCTTACCTTGGGCATGGGGTATCTCTTCATGGCTGCTCCAGCAAAGCGCAGCCATTGCTCCTTACCTTGGATGAGGGGTATCTCCTCACCGCTGCCCTTCCTGACCTTCAATGTGGGATAGCTCCTCTAGGCCCTCTTGCGCCTGCGTAGCCATGGCTCCTTGGACGTGTGGTTGCTCCTTCCCGCCGCCGCCCTTGGCCTCGGGTTTAGGGGCATGGAGTAGCTCCTCCCGGCCGCCCCCCCAACCTCGGACGCGGGGTAGCTCCTCTCAGCTGTTCCTGCGCCATCACAGAATAATGGCATAGTAAACACTTAAAAAAGCTATGTAGAGAACTTGGGAATTCAGTTTCTATGAAGATGCAATCAACATTTCACTAGCTGAGAAATATCTGAAACAGTAGGGAAAGAATGCATGCTCCTTCAGAACTGGCTGGAAAAGCCATCAGTTGGAGGAAGACACTGATAACATAAAAAGTATAAATTGAGCTTGGGTAATGTGAAAAAATTCTTAATATGGACTCTGTCACATTATAGCAAACAGAGTAAAAAGATGAGTGAAATGATTTGTATAGAAGTTTAAGAATATTTAGTGTACCTGAAAATTTAAGACTTTTAAAAAATTTCCTAGAATTGCCATAACAAAATGCCAAAAACTGGATGGCTTAAATTAATAGAAATATATTTTCTCATAGTTCCATAGGCTAGAATTTCTAAATCAAGATTTTAGTGTGGCCAGGCTCCTTTTGAAGCCTGGAAGGGAGAATCTTTCATTGCCTCTTCCTAGTTTCTGGTGGTGGCCATCCGTACAGTCTCTGACTCTGCCTTCACCTGATGTTTTCCTTCTGTCTTCACATCATTTCCTTACTGTGTATATCTATTTCTGTGTGCACGTTTTCTCTTTTTAAAGTTCAGTGGTCATTTAGTTTAGGGACCAATCTAATGTCCTCATTTTAAATGGATTACTTCTGTAAAGACACTATTTCCATAATACCACATTTTGAGGTAGTTGAAGTTAGTACTTGGCCATGTCAGGGATGGTAAGGGTGGTAAGGAGACATAATCCAATCCATAATAGTTTTATTCCCAATATATTGCATAAGAAACATAAGCACTGGGCCAGTTCTAAAATTTGGGGAGGCAGCTTACAAAAGGATGAAGAAATGAACTTCAATTGAGAATGATTATACTCACTAATCAGAGTGCAGAGTATCCTCTGGTACATCACTACATTACAAAGTCTCCTCATCTATAAACAATAGTACCCCACATAAAATTTGTGAGGATTACCATAATGCTGACCATGAGATACCAATCCTGCTAATCAGTATCAAAGATGTAGCCACTGAACATACATACATACATAAACTGAACAGCAAAGTAAACTGGCCTCCATATAGATGAAATCTAAGACCTAGACCTTATGTGTGGTATTCTAATCAAGGGACCAAATTAACCTATCTTGCTCATGAAAAAATCCTTCCAGATGCACATAAGCAAGGTTCTTTATCTCACCATTTCAAAATCTGATTTAGTGATAAATAGTTGTTTAGTACTCTCCAAATTAAAGCTATTTTAGATACATTAAAGCATTTTTAATTTCCTCCAGGAGATGCTAAATAAGCTTCAGTTCAGTTCAGTTGGTCAGTCGTGTCTGACTCTTTGTGACCCCATGAACTGCAGCACACCAGGATTCCCTGTCCATAACCAACTCCTGTAGCCTACTCAAACTCATGTCCATCGCATTGGTGATGCCATCCAATCAGCTCATCCTCTGTTATCCCCTTCTCCTCCTGCCTTTAATCTTTCCCAGCAGCAGGGTCTTTTGAGTCAGTTCTTTGCATCAGGTGGCCAAAGTATTGGCGCTTCAGCTTCAGCATCTGTCCTTACAATGAATATTCAGGACTGATTTCTTTAGGATCAACTGGTTTGATCTCCTTGCTGTCCAAGGGACTCTCAAGAGTCTTCTCCAACATCACACTTCAAAAGCATCAATTCTTTGGCGCTCATGTTTCTTTAGGGTCCAACTCTCACTTCCATACATGACTACTGGAAAAATCATAGCTCCATAGCTTTAATTAGATGGACCTTTGTTGGTAAAGTAATGTCTCTGCTTCTTAATATCCTGTCTGTGAAAGTGAAAGTGAAGTCGCTCAGTCGTGTCCAACTCTTTGGGACCCCATGAGGACCAGGCTCCTCCGTCCATAGGATTTTCTAGGCAAGAGTACTGGAGTGGGTTGCCTTTTCTTTCTCCAGGGAACTTCCTGACCCAGGGATCGAACCCAGGTCTCCCGCATTGTAGACAGATGCTTTACCATCTGAGCCACCAGGGAAGTCTAGGTTGGAAGTCTAGGCTAAATATCCTGTCTAGGTTGGTCATAGATTTTCTTCCAAGGAATAAGCTTATACACTTTTAAAAGTTCAGAGTAGAACAGTTGTTATCAACTTTTTCTAAGAAATTTAAAAGCAATGATTATTAGTCCATTAATTAATTCTATAGTACTTCTAATAAAATAATGTCACTGCCTGCTATAAGTATTTTACATTATTTTAGATTAAAAATGAAATCCCAACATGCTTCTTTTTGAATTCTGTTATTTGTATCATTAGATAGAAAATAGAGGTATAGAATTATGCTTACAAGAGTGAAGATTCTCTACCAAAGATTTTCAGATAAAAAATTCCTTTGTTTCCTTACAAACTTTATAAACTTACTTATTCCTGGAGTCAGGAATATAATGCAACTCCCAAATTAAAAGAGGTAGTATAAACGTGCCCAACCTAATGCTTATAAAACCACTGGAATTGCTTTTTATTTTGCTTTGACTTTTTTTTTAAGCACATTTTTTATTTTGTGATAACATAATTTACAGAAAATTTGGAAAGATAATTCAGCAACCCCTAGAGGACCTACTCCATTTCCTGTAATGTTAATATCTCACATTAGTGTGGTATTTTTTACAACTTATTAACCAATATTGATACATTATTGTTAAATAAGTTCTGTGCTTTCTTTAGATTGCCTCTATTTTTAACTGATGTCTTCTTTCTGTTTTAGTATCTCATTCAGAATATGACATTTCACTTTGATGTCAAGACTCCTTTATCATCATGTCTCCATAAGTAGGTATACATTACAACAGTTTCTCAGATTTCATTGGTTTGACTATCTTGACAGTCTTGAGGTTACAGGTATTTTGTGTCCCTTAATGGTGATTTACCTAATGTTCTTCTCAAGGTTAGACTGGGCTTGTTGATTTTGAGAAGATAGACACAACAGAACTAAGATGCCATTCCATCCCCTCAAGTACATACTGTCAACAGGACTTATCAATGATAATGTTAACCTTGATCACCAGGCTGAAGCAGTGTTTGTCAAGGTTTTCTAGGGTAAAATGGCTATTCCCCCATATTCATACTGTCCTCTTGGAAAGAAGTCACTAAGTACTACCCACGTGTAAGGAGTGAAGAATTTCTTACTATGTCATTTTTGTTCTGCCTGAAGAACTTTTAGCATTTTTTGTAAAATTGGTGTGCTGGAAATGAATTACCTCAGCTTTTTATAATCCATGATTGTCTTTATTTGTCCTTCACTTTTGAAGAATTATTTTACTGAATACGGAATTCTAGGTTGTTGTTGTTGTTTTTTTTTTTTTTTCTTTTCAATATATTGAAGATACCACTCTACTCTCCTCTTGCTTTCATAGAAATGAAAATTCTGCTATAGCTTTTATCCTTGCTCCTCCATGGGTAAAGTGTTTCTCTCTATCCTCCATTGGCTCTCTTCAAGAATTTTCTTTTCTTTGATTTTCTGCAATTTGAATATGATATTCCTAGGAATGGGTTTTTTTTTTTTTTTTGGTATTTTTCCTGTTTGATGCTCTCAGCTTCTTGAATCTGTGGTTTGAAGTCTGTCACTAATTTTGGAAAGTTCTCCACCATCATTATTTCTAATATTTCTTCCATTTTGTTCTTTCTTTTACTTCTTATGTTTCATGTGTGTATGTGCTGTGCTTAGTAGCTCTGCTGCTACTGCTGCTGCTAAGTCGCTTCAGTCGTGTCCAACTCTGTGCGACCCCATTGACAGCAGCCCACCAGGCTCCACCGTCCTTGGGATTCTCCAGGCAAGAACACTGGAGTGGGTTGCCATTTCCTTCTCCCATGCATGAAAGTGAAAAGTAAAAGGGAAGTCGTTGAGTCCTGTCTGACTCTTTGCGACCCCATGGACAGCAGCCCACCAGGCTTCTCCTTCCATGGGACTTTCCAGGCAAGAGTACTGGAGTGGGATGCCATTGCCTTCTCCGAGTAGCCCAGTCATGTCCAACTCTTTGTGAGTGTGTATAGGCTACATTAAAAAAAAAATTAGCCTATAGTTCTTAGATGATCTCTTTGGGTGTTTTGCTGTGAATTGTATTTTGCAAAGTTTTCATTGACCTACAGTTGAGTCCATATATTCATTCCCAGTCTGTGTGCAGTTTACTGATGAACCCATCAAACACTTTCTCTGTTACACCATTTTTTATTTCTAGCATTTTCTTTGATTTGTTTTTTTCCTTAGAGTTTTTATCTCTCTGCTTACATTATCCATATGTTAGAGTCCTTTACATATTTTTCATAATTATTTTTATAATGTCTGTCTCATAATTCTATCTGTGTCACATCTGGGTCCAATTCTGATGCTTTCTTCATTTCTTCAGACTGTATTATTTCTTGCCTTTGGTGATATCTTAATATCTTATAATATTTTGTTGAAAGTTGATCATGTTGCATCCAGTACTCAGTTATTTTATGTTAATCTAGCTATATATGCTATGATATAGGTACTAAATTTTTCAAATTTCTCTAGGGCCTTTTTTTTTTTAAAGATTTTTCTCTTGGCTTGGGAGTTTCCCTACGTACTTCTCACCAAAAAGAATCTGTTTATGGAAGTATGGAAGCTCTATCAAGTAAAATACTATTATTATACTGAAGTTTGTTAATGCAGTGACAGAGTGTTGTGGAGGGAATGTTACATAATCTTCTAAGTCTTACTCTTCTGGTGTACTTGTGTCTTTGGACTATGGTTTTCACAAATGTTTTTATACCTCTTAAGAGCCAAAGAATTGATGCTTTTGAGCTGTGGTGTTGGAGAAGACTCTTGAGAGTCCCTTGGACAGCAAGGAGATCCACCTGTCCAACCTAAAGGAAAGCAGTCCTGAATATTCATTGGAAGAACTGATGATAAAGCTGAAACTCCAATACTTTGGGCACCTGACGTGAATATCTGACTCATTTGAAAAGATCCTGAAGCTGGGAAAGATTGAAGGCAGGAGGAGAAGGGCACAACAGAAGATGAGATGGTTGGATAGCATCACCAACCCAATGGATGTCAGCTTGAGAAAACTACGGGAGTTGGTGATGAACAGGGAGGCCTGGCATGCTGCAGTCCATGGGGTCACAAAGAGTCAGACACGACTGAACTGAACTGGTGATGTACTGTTTTTCTTCTTGTACCCTACTCCCTTTCCTGGCTGCAGCTTTCCTTATTTATTTAAAATTCCTGTACACACAGAAAGCAAGAGAGTTCCAGAAAAACATCTCTTTCTGCTTTATTGACTATGCCAAAGCCTTTGACTGTGTGGATCACAATAAAATGTGGAAAATTCTGAAAGAGATGGGAATACCAGACCACCTGACCTGCCTCTTGAGAAACCTATATGCAGGCCAGGCAGCAACAGTTAGAACTGGATATGGAACAACAGACTGGTTCCAAATAGGAAAAGCAGTATGTCAAGACTGTATGTTGTCACCCTGCTTATTTAACTTATATGCAGAGTACATCATGAGAAACACTGGGCTGGAAGAAGCACAAGCTGGAATCAAGATTGCCAGGAGAAATATCAATAACCTCAGATATGCAGATGACACCACCCTGATGGCAGAAAGTGAAGAGGAACTAAAAAGCCTCTTGATGAAGGTGAAAGAAGAGAGTGAAAAAGTGGGCTTAAAGCTCATCATTCAGAAAACTAAGATCATGGTATCTGGTCCCATCACTTTATGGGAAATATGTGGGGAAACAGTGGAAACAGTGTCAGACTTTATTTTTGGGGGCTCCAAAATCAGTGCAGATGGTGCTTGCAGCCATGAAATTAAGATGCTTACTCCTTGGAAGGAAAGTTATGACCAACCTAGATAGCATATTGAAAAGCAGAGACATTACTTTGCCAACAAAGGTCCGTCTAGTCAAGGCTATGGTTTTTCCAGGGGTCATGTATGGATGTGAGAGTTGGACTGTGAAGAAGGCTGAGCACTGAAGAATTGATGCTTTTGAACTGTGGTGTTGGAGAAGACTCTTGAGAGTCCCTTGGACTGAAAGGAGATCCAACCAGTCTATTCTAAAGGAGACCAGTCCTGGGTGTTCTTTGTAAAGAATGATGCTCAAGCTGAAACTCCAGTACTTTGGCCACCTGATGAGAAGAGTTGACTCATTGGAAAAGACTCTGATGCTGGGAGGGATTGAGGGAGGAGGACAAGGGGATGACAGAGCATGAGATGGCTGGATGGCATCACTGACTTGATGGACATGAGTTTGAGTGAACTCTGGGAGTTGGTGATGGACAGGGAGGCCTGGCTTGCTGCGATTCATGGGGTCATAAAGGGTTGGACGTGACTGAGTGACTGAACTGAACTGAACTAAACACACACACACCCTTTGTTTATATTGTTTTCTTTTCCCCTTATGTGAAGAAGTCTAACAGGACAAGTGGTGAGAAGCAATTCCTTTTCTTTTTTTTAATTAATTTTATTTTATTTTTAAACTTTACATAATTGTATTAGTTTTGCCAAATATCAAAATGAATCCACCACAGGTATACATGTGTTCCCCATCCTGAACCCTCCTCCTTCCTCCCTCCTCCCTCCCCATACCATCCCTCTGGGTCGTCCCAGTGCACCAGCCCCAAGCATCCAGTATCGTGCATTGAACCTGGACTGGCATCTCGTTTCATACATGATATTTTACATGTTTCAGTGCCATTCTCCCAAATCTTCCTACCCTCTCCCTCTCCCACAGAGTCCATAAGACTGTTCTATACATCAGTGTCTCTTTTGCTTCTCGTATACAGGGTTATCGAGCAATTCCTTTTCTTAAGATCAGATAAAGTTCCAGAATTGCACTCTATCAAAATCCTTCTTAAAGTGTAAGCTTTAGTTAAGAAGAGTAAAAAGAAAAATCTTTCTTAGATTACCAGTATGAGTTTCCTGGAAGTAAAGTACATAGAAACATGTCTCCACAACACTGCAAGCTTTTTACTCTCATGTTAGTCAACACTCAGCACCACACGTTGTTCAAAATTACTGAGTTTATGGCTTCTATGGCTTTTGTTCCAAGGAAGCAGACCTTAATTGTGAATATCTAGATTTATCTGTCGCTCCAGAATTCAGAGTGGAGGTCTTCCCTGTAATTTCAGTTCTTTGATTATTCTAAGAAGTCATTGATTCTCAGTTTGTCTGACATTCTCTTCTTGTAAAGATAAGTGATTATTACCAAGCTTTCTGCATAACACAAGTGAAACTGGATGCCCCCTAAAATCAACTAGAATCTTATCATTATTGAAGTGGCTGTGGAAAAAATTTTGGTGTTGAAGGACAGGTACTTGTTAAAAATATATAATATCTTATTTTCAGTTCTAATTTGTGTCTGATTCTTACTATATTGTTTTAACAACAGACAAAATGATCATCCTAATAGGATTGCATGAGAAGAGGGAGAATTGGAAGGCAAAACCTAGTAAAAGCATAATTTTTCAATTTTTTCTCCCTTGATTTAAAAGGCAGAAGCAGATATCACAGTTTATTGAAACAATCATGTTAGCGACATCAAAATTTTAATGTAATCAGTAGACCAAAAGAGTATACTGCTTTCAGCATTCAGCTCGGATTATGATAAAACAAGTTCAACTCTATGTACATTTTATTATTAAAGCTGATTTACTGTATAAAATATAATGATCACTATTTTCTTTGATATTACAGTTAATGAATTATATATTTTTGGTATATCCATATGGAATGACTCGTAGAATCAGGAATGATATATTTTCTGAAAATTTAAATATTTAATACAGACTTCAGTCCAGGCTCATCCTATTGATGTTAAAAAATACTTTGTAATATTTATTTTCATTAAATAATATGCACAAAGTTTTCACAGTACCTTCATTCAAAGTAGTACTATCAATAGCAGTATAAATTAATTGTGATATACACAATAATGAACAGTATATAGTAATGAAAGTTGCTGGACAATTGAAAGTTTTCATGTAGGGCTTCCCAAGTGGTGCCAGTGGTAAAGAACCCACCTGCTAATGCAGGAGATATAAGAGACGTGGATTCCACCCCTGGGTGGGGAAGATTCCCTGGAGAAGGGCATGGCAACCCACTCCATATTCTTGCCTGGAAAATCCCATGGGCAGAAGAGCCTGGTGGGCTGTAGTCCATGGGGTTGCACAGAGTTGGACATGACTGAAGTGACTTAGCACACTAGCACATATACAGCAATGAGGGGAAAAAACTGCTACAATATACAATAATATTGATGATCTTACAAATGCAATATTGAAAGAACAGAGACACAAAAAGTACAAACTACATATTCTGTTTGTATAATGTGTTCAATAAGTAACCTGTGTTTTAGAAATTAAGAGAGTGGTTACAGTTGAGGACATAGTGGCTGGAGCGGGAATAAAGGGAAGCTTCTAAGATTCTGAGGTGGTGTCCACTTAGCTCTGAACATGTTCACTCACTGAACATTCATGAAGTTACACAGTTATGATTTGTGCCCTTTGCTATAAGCATGCTATGCTTTGATGAAAAAAACAGAATGTATGATTAAACTACTTAAAAATATTGCTTGATAAATTAATTGTATAATTCAGAGTAGGTGATTGTCTCTATTTTATTTCCTCTGCATGAAAACTTTTAATTGTCCACCTTTATACTGGAATTGGACAAGGCAATGGCACCCCACTCCAGTACTCTTGCCTGGAAAATCCCATAGATGGAGGAGCTTGGTAGGCTGCAGTCTATGGGGTCGCCAAGAGTCGGACACGATTGAGCGACTTCACTTTCACGCATTGGAGAAGGAAATGGCAACCCACTCCAGTGTTCTTGCCTGGAGAATCCCAGGGATGGGGGAGCCTAGTGGGCTGCCATCTATGGGGTTGTGCAGAGTCGGACACAACTGAAGTGACTTAGCATTAGCATACTGGAATTGAAATAGTTTCATGAGGCATTCAAGGATTTGCAGATTTGCAAGTTATTTCACCTTTTTAATGTCATTTTCCATTTCATTTTTTCATATAATCTTTGCTCCAGTCTCCCCATATCATTTGCTATTCTTGAATATTCTTTCAGATTCAGAATATTTAAATTCCATACTCTTTAAATCATATTTCAAGTGCTACTCTTTTATTGATTCTTCCAACTCATCTTGTGTATTGCTTTGGTCAAGTACCAGTAGCAAGTAAGTAACTTGGGCCATACATACATACATACGTACGTACATACATTTAGCCTATGCATCTCTATTCTACACATTAGGTTGCATCCTTGCATGCATGTGTGCTAAGTCACTTCAGTCATATCCAACTCTTGGTGACTCTATGGATGGTAGCCCACCAGGCTCCTCTGCCCATGTTATTCTCCAGGCAAGAATACTTGAGTAGGTTGTCATGTCCTCCTCCAGGGCATCTTTCCAACCCAGGGATGGAACCCACATCTCTTATGTCCCCTGAATTGGCAGGCAGGTTCTTTACGACTCGCACCACCTGGGAAGACCCAGATTACATCCTTATTGTTATTGAAATTAGAAATATGGCTCTTGTAATAATAATGAGAGTTTGCCAGCCTTCTTGTCTAACTTAGCCTTCAATATTTTGCTCTCTGTGAAAACTAAGGCCATACTTGTAGAAGTTTTTGGTTGCAAGGGAAAGAAAATGACATTAATTATAACAAAGTTATTTTTATTGAGGGAATACTAAATAATAACAAGAATTGTTAAGTCTCAAGAACCAAGGGTTCCTTAAGAGAGAAGAAATAAAGAAAGAAAGAGATGACAGCAGATAAACAGCAAGATTCACACTACAGAAGCAATGCACTAAATAACCTTCAAATTGTTTAAGGTTATGACAGTAAATGTGGGTTAAGCTTCAGGTTTCTATGCAGACAAACTCTCTGGGAAATGAGAATCTGTCCATGAACTTAGATGCTTATTGTTTCAATACCCAGGTCTTCCATTACTGAATACATTTATGTATTGATTATAGAGGACTATTTGTTTTCTACATATGTTCACTTATAGGAAAGGCAGTATTTTTTTTTTCTTTGTATAAAGCAAATTCCATTTTCACTTTTCAGTGAAATTATTGCATTGTAATTTGCATTCGTTAACAAGAATTGTGGCAAAAAGGTTTATATTTTTAATTTATAGTATTGAATATTAATATTGAACTTGCACAGAGAGTTACTAAAAGTCAATACATTAGTTAGTAAAAGAAATATCTCTAATAGAATTTTGTCATGCAGGGATATGCAAGGCATAAACACACAATGAACTTTAGTATAACTTTAGAAATTGTTTCATTCTAAATTTCCTTCTTTGATCCCATTAAGGTTTTCCTTTTAACCAAATCTTCTAAAGCTACCAATTAAAGCAGTAAAAAGGGTCTCAGAAATGTTTTCCGACCTGTTGTATTAATTAGTTTTCCACTTCAAACCAAAGTTCTTTGCTACAAAGTGTTACAATTGCATGTTTAAGGTAAAAAGTAAATCAAAGCCTAAATCAAATCCCTTATGACTACATGGTGGAAGTGAAAAATAGATTTAAGGGACTAGATCTGATAGACAGAGTGCCTGATGAACTATGGAATGAGGTTCGTAACATTGTACAGGAGACAAGGATCAAGAACATCCCCATGGAAAAGAAATGCAAAAAAGCAAAATGGATGTCTGAGGAGGTCTTACAAATAGCTGTGAAAAGAAGAGAAGCGAAAAGCAAAGGAGAAAAGGAATGATACACCCATTTGAATGCAGAGTTCCAAAGAATAGCAAGAAGAGATAAGAAATCATTCCTCAGGGATCAATGCAAAGAAATAGAGGAAAACAACAGAATGGGAAAGACTAGACATCTCTTCAAGAAAATTAGAGATACCAAGGGAACATTTCATTTAAAGATAGGCTCGATAAAGGACAGAAATGGTATGGACCTAACAGAAGCAGAAGATATTAAGAAGAGGTGGCAAGCTTGGGGCTGGTGCACTGGGACGGCCCAGAGGGATGGTATGGGGAGGGAGGAGGGAGGAGGGTTCGGGATGGGGAACACATGTATACCTGTGGCGGATTCATTTTGATATTTGGCAAAACTAATACAATTATGTAAAGTTTAAAAATAAAATAAAATTGGAAGAATAAAAAAAAAAAAAAAAAAAAAAAGAAGAGGTGGCAAGAATACACAGAAGAACCGTACAACAAAGATCTTCACGACCCAGATAATCACTATGGTGTGATCACTGATCTAGAGCCAGACATCCTGGAATGTGAAGTCAAGTGGGCCTTAGAAAAAGCATCACTATGAACAAAGCTAGTGGAGGTGATGGAATTCCAGTTGAGCTATTTCAAATCCTGAAAGATGATGCTGTGAAAGTGCTGCACTCAATATGCCAGCAAATTTGGAAAACTCAGCAGTGGTCACAGGACTGGAAAAGATCAGTTTAGATTCTAATCCTAAAGAAAGGCAATGCCAAAGAATGCTCAAACTACCACACAGTTGCACTCATCTCACATGCTAGTAAAGTAATGCTCAAAATTCTCCAAGCCAGGCTTCAGCAATAAGTGAACCGTGAATTTCCAGATGTTCAAGCTGGTTTTAGAAAAGGCAGAGGAACCAGAGATCAAATTGCCAACATCTACTGGTTCATCAAAAAATAAGAGAGTTCCAGAAAAACATCTATCTCTGCTTTATTGACTCTGCCAAAGCCTTTGACTGTGTGGATCACAATAAACTGGAAAATTCTGAAAGAGATGGGAATACCAGACCACCTGACCTGCCTTTTGAGAAACCTCTATGCAGGTCAGGAAGCAACAGTTAGAACTGGACATGGAACAACAGACTGGTTTCAAATAGGAAAAGGAGTACGTCAAGGCTGTATATTGTCACCCTGCTTATTATATGCAGAGTACATCATGAGAAATGCTGGGCTGGAAGAAGCACAAGCTGGAATCAAGATTGCTGGGAGAAATATCAATAACCTCAGATGGGCAGATGACAGCACCCTTATGGCAGAAAGTGAAGAGGAACTAAAAAGCCTCTTGATGAAAGTGAAAGAGGAGAGTGAAAAAGTTGGCTTAAAGCTCAACATTCAGAAAACAAAGATCATGGCATTTGGTCCCATCACTTCATGGGAAATAGATGGGGAAACAGTGGAAACAGCGTCAAACTTTATTTTTGGGGGCTCCAAAATCAGTGCAGATGGTGATTGCAGCCATGAAAATAAAAGATGCTTACTCCTTGGAAGGAAAATTATGACCAACATAGATAGTATATTCAAAAGCAGAGACATTACTTTGCAAACAAAGTCCGTCTAGTCAAGGCTATAGTTTTTCCAGTGGTCATGTGTGGATGTGAGAGTTATGTACGGATGTGAGAGTTGGACTGTGAAGAAAGCTGAGCACAGAAGAACTGATGCTTTTGATCTTTGGTGTTGGACAGGACTCTTGAGAGTCCCTTGGACTGCAAGGAGATCTAACCAGTCCATTCTAAAGGCGATCAGTCCTGGTGTTCTTTGTAAGGAATGATGCTCAAGCTGAAACTCCAGTACTTTGGCCACCTGATGCGAAGAGTTGACTCATTGGAAAGGACCCTGATGCTGGGAGGGATTGGGGGCAGGAGGAGAAGGGTACGACAGAGGATGAGATGGCTGGATGGCATGACGGAGTCGATCCACGTGAGTTTGAGTTAACTCCGGGAGTTGATGATGGACAGAGAGGCGTGGCATGCTGCAATTCATGGGGTGTCAAATATTCAGAGATGACTGAGCGACTGAAGTGACTGAACTGAATTTGTTTCTTCAGAATGTGATGGTTTTGAAGTATTTGATTGAATCTGGATTGTTTATAGAGTTTGTAGAGTTTATATCTTATGATCCACCTCAAATACATTGGCACAATATAGCTACTGTTTATCACCAAACTGTATATTTTCCTGATATCATAATACATTTTCATTCTACACTAGGAAAATATATTTTAAACAGGTAAATTCTCTCTGCAATGAACTTTAATGTATATAAAGTACATAAGTAATACATTTAGAGATTGCAAGTAATTATAAAACATTGGGAGACGTAAAGTAGTTTATATATACTCAGCAGACTAAAATACTGGAATAAGATGCAATATCTTTTTTGCTCTTGATAATTGTGGAGTAATATTGATAAACAAGAAAATATAATTTTTCAGTAAATCTGTATCAGAATCAATATATCCTCTAAAATTACTTTAACTTCTTTTTAAGCTACATACAAGTAAACATTTAGCAAATTTTTATTGAGTGCATAAATTATGG
Source organism: Bos indicus (assembly GCF_029378745.1). NCBI lineage: Eukaryota > Metazoa > Chordata > Mammalia > Artiodactyla > Bovidae > Bos > Bos indicus. The sequence goes on from NC_091765.1 coordinate 76,535,508, forward strand.
CAGACCCTAAGTGAAGACATGGGAAAACAAAGTTTAGTAAAGCACACAATAGATGATTTCATAATTCTTTAGAGACATAATTCATAGTCACAAAAGAAATGTCAACCAAGAAATGTTTTCAAAGATGAAAACTTTCCTTGTACTAAAATGTCTATCAGAAAAACACATGTCATTAAAAATGAAGACATTGGAAAAAATAGCTTGTAGCATTATGGTATTTTAAACATGCTTTTTGCATATCTGTGCACACACATTATTATTTATTTCATCCATTCAACCACACATATTTATTGAGTACTTATATCATCAGTATCTGGTAGGGTAATGGCACATAGTTGTGTCCAAGACATACATACACAGTGTCTGCTTTCATAGAACTTACATTCTAGTGGATCACTTACACATGGATATGTTGGGAAAGTGTGTAGTTTCCTTGGACCAGTCTCACCTAAACAAAAATTTGAAAGGATGGACCAGTGTTACAGCTGCGTTACAGCTCAGAGTTTTATTTGGTTAGTACAACCCTGAGGCTTGAGTGCAGAGTGGCTTCCACCCATTTTGGCTCCCTCTTCCTTTTTGTCTCCTTCTGTCCCCTACCTTGACCTATGCAAATTAGGCACAATTGCACTCATTTCACTTGCTGGCAAAGTAATGCTCAAAATTCTCCAAGCAAGGCTTCAACAGTACATGAACCAAGAACTTTCAGATATTCAAGCTGAATTAAGCAAAAGCAGAGGAACCAAAGATCATATTGCCAACAACCATTGGACTGTAGAAATACAAGAGAATTCCAGAAAAATATCTACTTCTGCTTCATTGATTATGCTAAAGCCTTTGACTCTGTGGATCACAATAAACTGTGGCAAGAGATGGGAATACCAGACCTCCTTAACTGCCTCCTGTGAAACCTGTATGGAGGTCAGGAAGCAACAGTTAAAACACAACATAGAACAATGGACTGGTTCAAGATTGGGAAAGGAGTACGTCAAGGCTGTATGTTGTCACTCGGATAATTTAACTTATATGCCAGGCTGGATGAAGCACAAGCTAGAATCAAGACTGTGGGGAGAAACATCAACAGTCTCAAATATATAGATGAGACCACCCTATGGCTGAAAGCAAAGAGTAACTAAAAGAGCTTCTTGATGAAGGTGAAAGAGGAGAGTGAAAAAGGTGGCTTAAAACTCAATATTCAAAAAACGAAAATCATGGCATCCGGTCCCATCACTTCATGGCAAATAGATGGGGAAACAGTGACAGACTATTCTCTTAGGCTCCAAAATCACTGTGGATGATGACTGCACCCATGAAATTAAAAGACAGTTGCTCCTCAGAAGAAAAGTTATGATCAACCTAGACAGCATATTAAAAAACAGAAACATTTCTTTGCTGACAAAAGTCCGTCTAATCAAAGCTCTGGTTTTCCCAGCAGTCGTGTATGGATGTGAGATTTGGACCATAAAGAAGGCTGAGAGCCTTCTTTAAAAAATTGATGTTTTCGAACTGTGGTGTTAGAGAAGACTCTTAAGACCCAAGAGTCAAGATCCAAGTTGCAAGATCCAACCAGTCAATCCTAAAGGAAATCAACCTTGAATATTCATTGGAATGACAGATACTGAAGCTGATGCTCCGGTACTTTGGACATCTGATGAGAATAACTGACTCATTAGAAAAGACCCTGAGGCTAGGAAAGATTGAAGATGGGAGGAGGAGGGGACGACAGAGGATGAGATGGTAGGATGGCATCACTGACTCAGTGGACATAAGTTTGAGCAAGCTCAGGGAAATGGTGAAGGACAGGGAAGCCTGGCACGCTGCAGTCCATGGGGGTGTCAAAGAGTTGGACAGGACTGAGCTGGACAGGACTAAGCAACTGAATGACAACAACCTATAGTGGGGCAGCAGGTGGACGTGTTTGTTTCTTCCTCCTCTTTTTTCACCTGAGGTTCCTACTCAGGTCCTCGGATTTTTCCTTCATTCCCTTTTCTTGGGCTTTCCCCCTTGCTTTGTCTGTTTTTTAGCCACTGCCATTTTAGACTTCTTTTTCTATTCTAGTTGCCTAACAAATACATAATCATATGTGCAATGATTTATGCTAAAGAAAAGAAATGACAATGTATTTATGTCTCCAGTATCTAAAAAGGTAGTTTGACTTTTTTATATAGTAAAATGAAGGGTGATAGGGATTCAGTAGGGTCAGTAATTCTGTTTTTTGGAAAGCATTTTCTCTGGTTTACAGAGAAAGATTCTCTGAAAGAAATCCTCACTATTTCTGAGTTCTTAGCACTTAAAAGCAGGAATTTATTTCCTATAATTCTAGATAATTGAATATGGAAATATGTCCTTTCACTACACATTCCTTGTTAAGAAAAGATTCTTTTGAGAAGTCATATTAATCATTCAGATCTAAACATTTCCTTACTCAGTTTTCTTGATTTAACTCCAGATTTGATGAGGTTATAGAAAAACACTCTAGACTCAACTGTTTATTCTTTCATTTAATTTTTAAAATGTAGGGCATGGAGAAAGAAATAGATTATATATTTCAAAAGGAAAAAGGATAATTTATTTGGTTTGACTGTTAACTGAGAATACCAGGTATTACTTTTGTTTTCTGAAAACATTCTATAGTTTCCTGGAATCAGAAGCAAAGGAAATAAAGGAGTAAGCCCTGAGCTGAGATAGAATACTATGCAATCTAGCAATTCATTTTGTCTCAGAATAGAAAAGCATCAATTGGCAGTTTAATTAATGTCATGATAATCCATTCTGTCTCCTTTTATTTCTCTTGCTGCTTGAATCAGAATTTTTGAGCTTGACTATACAATATTGTATAATACATAGCACAGAATGCTATGTTGCTTTATAATCAGAGGTCTAATTTGGACTTGGAGTTTAAAGAAGTCTCCTGAGAGTGCTAAATATGAGACTGCTGCTGCTGCTGCTGCTAAGTCGCTTCAGTCGTGTCCGACTCTGTGCGACCCCATAGACGGCAGCCCACCAGGCTCCCCTGTCCCTGGGATTCTCCAGGCAAGAACACTGGAATGGGTTGCCATTTCCTTCTCCAAAGCATGAAAGTGAAAAGTGACAGTGAAGTCGTTCAGTCGTGTCCGACTCTTTGCCACCCCACGGACTGCAGCCTACCAGGCTCCTCCATCCATGGGATTTTCTAGGCAAAAGTACTGGAGTGGGGTGCCATTGCCTTCTCCGAAATATGAGGCTACACAGGATAAATAGACATTTGTATTTGTAGTAGTGGTAAGGGTAAGAGGCGGAGAAGGCAATGGCACCCCATTCCAGTACTCTTGCCTGGAAAATCCCATGGGCAGAGGAGCCTGGTAGGCTGCAGTCCACGGGGTCCCTAAGAGTCGGACACGACTGAGCGACTTGACTTTCACTTTTCCTTTCATGCGTTGGAGAAGGAAATGGCAACCTGCCGGGGTCCAGCCCCGGCTGATCCAGGGTATTCGAAGGAGAGACGGCATAGACGACCTATTTATTTAAATATTTATCAAAGATATAAAGAGTAATAGAATAAGGATAGCTCAGTGAGGAAATTCAGTGGAGGAAAGAGGCTGAATAATTCAGCCAGAAGGTAAGAGAAAGAACGACATGGTGAGACCCAGTTTTGGTGAACAAGGCCCGCACTTTATTTTCCAAAGTAATTTTTATACCTTAAGTTATGCATAGAGGATAATGGGGGAAGGGGTAGAGTCATGCAGCAAGCCAGGCTTTCTTCCTGCAAACTTATCATATGCAAAAGCTTAGGTGATTTGCATCATCTTCTGGCCCGGAGGCCTGTTAACATTTTAAGACCCTTTCTTTAGAAAACTTATTTTTTTCTCTAAAGGTGATTGGTCAGGAGCCACCCTCCAAAAGCATTAGATAAAGTTGCATTCCTACGGAGCAAAGGTGTGGTGGGCTATAACAAGGAAAAGAATTAACTCAAGGGTCCCAGGTTACAAACATTAAAGCTACTACTTACACCAATTCTATTAATCAATACTCTGCCAGGGACACAGCAGGTAAGGGATATGGAAACTTAGCAGCAAACATTGGCCCAACAAGTGAAAATCCCTTCACCAATACAATTTCTAACCAATCTTTTAACTACTCAAAAGAATCTGTGTTTAGACAGTTTAGAACATCTCCTGCCTCTCACAGTTGGGAGGCTCTGAACAATCACATGTGGCCAGAAAAACCTATTCAGGCAGGCTAGAGGATTTCCAAAGGAGTTTGTAGGTTGAAACACTGTCACACCCAGGAATTATTAACTGGAGCTGTAAGCTAACTCTTTTTTCAGAGAGGTAGTGGGGGACAGCCCCCCGTAAAGTCAGAGGTGTAGGTGAAAGCACAAAGCAGAAAGTAGGCAGACTCTGGTTTTGGATGTAAATGCTCAAGAATTTCCAGGTGGACTCCTGAGGCTGGATCCCGCCTTTGTGTATGCTGAGCCTCCTTCCTCATGACCTTTGTCATGGGTGGAGCTCCTCACCCTGGCTCCTGGCAGTGATAGAATTCCAGTTGAGCTATTCCAGATCCTGAAAGATGATGCTGTGGAAAGTGCTGCACTCAATATGCAATATGCACTCAGTATGCAATATGCTGGCTCCTGGCAGCAACCCACTCCAGTGTTCTTGCCTGGAAAATCCCAGGAATGGGGGAGCCTGGTGGGCTGCCATCTATGGGGTCGCACAGAGTTGGACACAACTGAAGTGACTTAGCAGTAGCAGCAGCAAGGGTGAGAAGGGAGTTGGAGGGAAGAGGTGGAAAATCCTGAAGCACTTGGACTTATTTTTTTCCAGTTCTATTGAGATATTATTGGCATATAACATATATAAGTTTAATATGTACAATATGGTGATTGATACAATATATATTATAAAATGCTTAGCACAAAAGGTTTAGTTAATGTCTCCATCCTCCTCATATATTACATTTTAATCTCTTTTTTTAATGTTAACATTAATATCTATCCTTTTAACAACTTTCAAGTATATAATACAGTATTGTTAATTGTAATCATCATGCTATACATTAGATCCCTAGAACTTATTCATCTCACAACTGAGTTTATACTCTTTGACCAACAACTCTCCGTTTTCCCACCCTCCAGCCTCTGGTAGTCACCATTCTGCTCTGCTCTCTATTTCTATGAACTTGGCATTTTTCAGATTCCACATATAAGTGAAAATATACAGTGTTAGACTTTTTCTATCTAACATAGTCACTTAACATAATGATGACCTCAAGGTCATCTATATCATCATTGGAAAAGGGAAGATTTCCTTCTTTTTTATTGCCAAATACTATTCCATTTTGTATGTATGTGCATACATTTACTTGATCCAAATCTTGACATGATGTCACAGACATTATCATAGGGGAGATAATACTTAGTATGTGACATTAAAAATATTGAATTTTTCTATATTTGTAATACATAGAGATATCAAATCACTGTCATCTGCATCAGAAACTAACATAGTATTATAGGTCAATTATACTTTAAAAGGGTTGACAGTAGGGGGAATTGGATGAGTGTAGTCAAAGGTACCACTTCCAGTTATTAGATCGATAAGTACTAGGAATGAAACAAAGCATTACTAATACAGTTAACACCTCTATATGTTATATGTGAAAGTTGTTAGAAGTGTAAATCCTAAGAGTTCTCATCAAAAGGGAATTTTTTTTTCTTTTATATTGTATCTTTATGGAATAATGGATGTTCACTGAAGTTTTTGTGGTAATCATTTCATAAGGTATATAAGTAAGATCACTATACTTAAATTTATACAGTGCTATATGTCAACTATATCTCAATAAACCAGAGGGAAGAAAAGAACACTTAACTGTGCTTAAAGCAATGAGGAGTAATTACAGGGTTTTAAAAAATAAAAACTGAAGTAAATGTTGAAAAATAGAAGACAGAAAAATCGTGTTAGGAGAGATTGACTTTGGACTCCTAAATCTCATGTTTTGTCAAGCTGACTCTGCAGAAGAGATGATTGCTAAAAGTTCCTTTCAAATTCTTTATAATAGCACACCAGAGAGTTTGCACTCATGTTTTTTGGTCCCCTGCCTTTCACTGAATCTATTGTGGAGAAGGGGAATGTGGTTAGCTGTTCCTCTTCTTGCTTTTCTCTATACAGATGGAGATAGTACAGTATTGCTGGGGCCAAGACAATGTTCAATCAACACACTGTCTTATTTCAAAAGAAAAACATCCTACAGTCCAGTCTCTTCATTCAACTAGTCTTATTTCAAATGCAACTTTGAGTAAGATGGTTTAACAGAGTACAGATTTATTATCATAATTTCTACAAAATTTAAAAAATGTATAATCACAAATTTCATAACCCCTTGATTTTACTTTTCACCTCCACTGCATATTCATAGGGGATTTGATTTAAGTCATACTTGGCTGGCCTAGTGATTCAAGAGATTAGATCTAGTAAACATTGTGCCAGAAGAACTATGGACAGAGGTTTGTGATATTGTTCAGGAGGCCATGAACAAAAACTCCCAAAGAAAAAGAAAAGCAAGAAGGCAGAGTAGCTACCTGAGGAGGCCTTACAAATAGTTGAAGAAAGAAGACAAACAAAAAGCAAGATAGAAAGGGAAAGGTACATCCAACTAAACACTGAGTTCCAATGAATAAGAAAGAGAGATGAGAAAGCCTTCTTCAATAAACAATGCATGAAAATAGAGGAAAACAAGAGAAGGGGAAGGACTGAAGATCTTTTTAGAAAAATTGGAAATATCAAGGAAACACTTCACCCAAAGATAGGCACAATAAAAGACATAAATGGTAGAGATCTAGTAGAAGCTGAAGAGATCAAGAAGAGATGGAAATAATACCTGGAAGAACTGTTCAAAAAAGGATACTAATGAACCAGATAACTATGATGATGTGGTCACTCACCCAGAGCCAGACATTCTAGACTGTGAAGTCAGTGTGGCCTTAGAAGAAGCACTGCTGTCCATAAAGCTAGTGGATGCAATGGAATTCCAGTAGAGCTATTCAAAACCTAAAGGGTGATGCTATCAAAGTGTTGCACTCAATATGTCAGCAAATCTGGAAGACACAACAGTGGCCACAGGACTATATTTGGAAAATCCTCATCCAAATGTTAGGTAGGTAGACTAGGTAAAAGGAGTTCAAAATGGCAGTGGCTAAAAGACAAGGAAGGTCCAAGGAAGGTACGAGGACCAGAGTGAAGACTTCAGGCAGAACAAACAGCACTCCTGGCTAAGCCCAATTTGCATAGGGCAGGCCCAGTTGGAGGAAAAAAACATATAAAAGGAACAGCCAAAGTGCTTTCTCACAGACTCTCTCTCCCTCGTGTGTGCGCTCTTTCTCTCTCTCTCTCCCTCTCACTCTCTCTCTCCCTCTCTCACTCTCTCTCTCCCTCCCCTGCACACTCCTCCACTCTCTTCTCTTTGAGTCTTGGATTCTCCTGCTATCTTCTAAATAAAATGGAGCTGTAACATTGATTTGCTTAAGAGCTGTAGCATGGTTTGTCCAAGACCCGAGAGCACCAAGGGCTTTAATGTCCGTTGCTCCAAATCTTTGTTGTGATGAGACAAAGAACCGAGGAACATACACTCGCATGACACAAATATCCAAGAAGGATAGTACTAAAGAATGTTCATACCATGGGACAATTGCATGCATCTCCCATGCTAGTAATGTCATGCTTAAAAACTTGCATGCTAGGCTTCAGCATTATGTGAACTGAAAACTTCCAGATCTCCAAGCTGTGTTTAGAAAAGGAAGATGAACCAGCGATCAACTTGCCAACATTTACTGAATCATAGTGAAAGCAATGGAATTCCAAAAAAATTTTTACTTCTTTTCATTGACTACCCTAAAGCCTTTGATTGTGTGCATCATAACAAACTGTGGAAAGTTCTTAAAGAGATGGGGATACCAGACCATCTTACCTGTCTTCTGAGAAACCTGTATGCAGGTCAAGAAGCAACAGTTAGAACCCTGTATGGAACAACTGATTGGTTCCATATTGATAAAAGAGTATGACAGGGATGTCTGTTATCACCCTGTTTATTTCACCTATATGCTGAGCACATGATGAGAAATGCTGGGCTGGATGAGTTCCAAACTGGAATCAAGATAGACAGGAGAAGCATCAACAACCTCAGATATGCAGATGATACCTCTCTAATAGCAGAAAGCAAAGAGAAACTAAAGAACCTCTTAATGAGGGTGAAGGAGGAGAGTGAAAAAGCCAGCTTAAAACTAAGATCATGGCATCTGATCTCATTACTTCATGGCAAATAGAAAGGGAAAAGGTGGAAGTCATGACAGATTTCCTCTTTCTGGGCTCTAAAATCACTGCAGATAGTGACTGCAGCCATGACATCAGAACACAGTTGCTTCTTGGCAAGAAAGCCATGGCAAACCTAGACAGTGTGTTGAAAAGCAGAGACATTACTGATAGCTTATGGTGAATGATGTCAGATTCATGATCTCTCAAGATTTAGCTCTGAGACCAGGAACTAGGATTGATCACTCAGAGCTTTTGTACAGCAGAAGTTTTATTACAGAGAAAAAAGACAGAAAAAGCTTCTGACATAGACATCAGAAGGGGGATTGAGAGTGCCCCCCTCCCTAGTCCTATCAAGGACTTATATACTTTTATCAGATCCTCTCCTACAACATACATCTTAAATTAACAAGATTAGATCTAACAATAGAAAGGTCTTACCAGACCCATCTACACAAGATACAGGCCTCTGAAGGTAACAAGATTAGTCAGAAGTTCTGGTTAAGAAGGAGAAACATGTCCTGGAGCAAGATAAATTGTTGTTATATAATCATTGTGAAAGTTGCTCAGTCCTATCAGACTCTTTGCAACCCCATGGACTATAGCCTGCCAGGCTTCTCCATCCATGGGATTTTCCAGGCGATTAGTACAGAGCATAAGGAAGAACATACCCTTAACCAGGATGAGTTGTTTTGTTGTGTAATCATTAGCTCTGGGCTTAAAGAAGGTTAGTCTTAAAGGTTGTTGTCATAACAACTCAGAGGTTAAGAAAAAACATCTTATATGACTAAAACAGAGCAATATAGAAAAAAATGTTTGTCCCTTTCTCCTCCTCAAGGGCCCTGGACTCCTTATCAACCTACCTAGGAATTAACTCTCTCATTACTCTGCCAATAAAGGTGTATATAGTCAAGATTATGGTCTTCCCAGTAGTCACATAGGGTTGTGAGATCTGGACTGTCAAGAAGGAAGAGCATCAAAAAACTGACACTTTTGAACTGTGGTGGTGAGGATGCCTGAGAGTCCCTTGGACAGCAAAGAGATCAAACCAGTCAGACTTAAAGGAACACAACCCTGAATACTCACGGGAAGTACTGATGCTGAAGCTGAATCAGCTCCAGTATTTGGTCTCCTGATGCCAACAGCCCACTCACTGGTAAAGTCCCTGATGCTGGGAAAGATTGAGGACAGAAAAAGAGGGTGTCAGAGGATGAGATGGCTGGATGGCTTTGCTGATGCAATGGCCATGGACTTGGGCAAACTTCAGGAGATGGTGAGAGACAGGGAGGCCTGGCATGCTGCAGTTCATGGGGTTTCAAAGAGTAGGACATGACTGGGGGACTGAACAGCAACATTCACAAACTTTTTTCCCAGATGAAAGCCTAGATAAAAATAAATATTCAAAAAACTAGTTTTTTAAAGAGAAATCTATATTTAGTATACTACACAACAGTTTAAAATTTAAAAATTTATTTTTCTCATATCTTAGAAGAAAAAGAATTTGGGTACTTAAACATTCTAAAATGAATATACATTGTGACACATTAATATAGATTCCTATATTCATAAACTTATATATAAACACGTGCATATTTGAATTATATTTTCCTTTGCTTGATGGCCAAAACCAATGTTTACTTTTAGATTAATATGAGTTTTTATTTTTATTAATATTTTAATGTTATTTTTTGTTTTTTAATTTTTATAATGTTGTTTTGGTTTTTGCCATACAACAGTATGAAGCAGCCACAATTATACATATATCCCCTAGCTCCCAAGTTCCCCAGATCCCATTTTTCTTAAACTCACATCAACTATTTTTAGTCAGTTCTTCTTTGTTTCTTCTGTTTGGACTTTTGGGGAAAATTAAGTCCTTTTTCTCTGTTTTTGACCACTTAATTTACTATGTGGTTTTTCAGAATGAATATCTGTTCCTAGAGTCTTACAAGATTCAAGATGAACAAGCCTGATATCTGTTTGCTTACAAACTATAAGAAAATCAAAAGAGAAATAAAACCAAAACCATAAACGTTATAATTCTTATGTAAATGATACCTCTCTAATGGCAGAAAGTGAAAAGAAACTAAAGAACCTCTTGATGAGAGTGTAAATTATTTTATGACAATGTATTGTTTAATCCATAAACTCTGTTTATATTACACTCATATTAACATTTACATGTGGGTTTAGCATAGATCTAATCAATGGCAACCACTCCAGTACTCTTGCCTGGCAAATCCCACAGACGGAGGAGCCTGGTAGGCTGCAGTCCATGGGGTCGCTAGGAGTCGGACACGACTGAACGACTTCACTTTTCCCTTTTCACTTTCATGCATTGGAGAAGGAAATGGCAACCCACTCCAGTGTTTTTGCCTGGAGAATCCCAGGGACGGGGGAGCCTGGTGGGCTGCCATCTCTGGGGTCGCACAGAGTTGGACACGACTGAAGCGACTTAGCAGCAGCAATCAACATGTAAACTTTCTCCTTTTTGTTATTAAAAATCAAGTTAAGGTTTTCCTTGACAAAAAAAATTCTGTAATATCTATATTCTCTCTATCCACGCTAGTGGTGAGTCTCATTTGATTTGTCTTTTCAAGTATAATCTATAGACATATTCTAATAACACTATTATCAGCTCCCTTAGAAATCACAAAAGAAAATGCAGTGAATAATGACACCAATATAATGATTATTAATATTATATAATTATATATTATTTAATTCTCTCCATTTTCCTCATATGGGTAGGATTGAACGTCTGGGTTCCTTGGCAGTGGTAGAGACCTGTGATTAACTGTCCCAACTAGAACATCTAATTGCAGAGTAAAGCCCTCCAAAATTTATTTCCTATAGCCATGATGACTAGCAGTATTCTAGTATATCTACTCAACTAGGCTGGATGCTGCAGTGAGGACACTACAGAAATAAAAGGAACAATCCAGTCAATCCCTCACAAGAAATACACCTTTTTGAATTTAAGGAAGTGAAATTGTGATTTTGTTACTAGAGCATAATTGATCTATATTAATACATACAATATGCAGTAGGAAATGGTAACTCACTCCAATATTCTTGCCTAGATAATTCCATGGAGCAAAGGAACCTGGCAGGCTGGGGTCCATGAAGTTGCAAAGAGTTGCACATGACTGAGCACACATGTGCACACACATACACACAGACACACAATACATACAATAAGCAGTGAATTTCTTTTACTATCAATAAATAATTTTGAAAGTTTTCCCCTTACGTTACAATAAGATAAATATAACTTGATTTCCTTCAATACAAAAGTTAGTGTCCAGAATGGCAATAAAGTTTGTTTTTCTGCCTTTTTATGCACTGTATTATACAGTAGATGCAGTTATTTTCCCCCATGCCAACTTTTTACAGATGCAAGTCTAAAGATAAAAGCATGAATTTCAACAGGGAGAGAAATAATGAGTCCCCATGGGTAAGTTATCTTTGAGATCTTCAGGGGGTGAACATGAACATCATGACCTTTAGCATGTCTCAGAGAGAAAAAATAACTTTTACCATTACAAAGTAATTCTGTTTACCAAGTCAGATCTGAAAAGCAGGTCACCTGGACCTCATAAAATGTGACACCAAAAATAATCAATGCATGCAACAGAATCCAAGTAACATAGATTGTACTTGTTGGTATAACAATACTCTTTACAAGGCATCTTGTCCAATGTAATAATTAACATAATATGTTCATTTGAGCTTAAATTTAAATATGTGTAAAGCTATAGAAGCAATACCCTTGAACATGTTTACTATGCTTTATCAAACATCTAACAAATTTTATTAAAAAATATTGGCACTGGCAACCCACTCCAGTACTCTTGACTGGAAAATTCCATGGACGGAGGAGCCTGGTAGGCTGCAGGCCATGGGGTCACTAAGAGTGTGACATGACTGAGTGACTTCACTTTTCACTTTTCCCTTCCATGCATTGGAGAAGGAAATGGCAACCCACTCCATTGTTCTTGCCTGGAGAATCCCAGGGATGGGGGAGCTTGGTGGGCTGCAGTCTATGGGGTCGCACAGAGTCAGACACGACTGAAGCGACTTAGCAGCACCAGCAGCAAAAGTTTGTATGGCTCTGGCATATATTACCTCCATTCCACTATTAAATAGTGCTGGTTTCCAAGACAGTTATATTTAATTCTTCATACTCTGGTTTCAAGTTTCATATCGCCTAGAATGTTTTGTTTTCTACCATATTTCTTCGTTTGCTATATAGTATGCAGAGGTTTCAATTTGCTCAAAATTTTAAGGGTTGAAAAGCACATAATGACTCAAATACAAGCATATTTTTCCTTTTGATTCAATTTAACCCTCATACAATTGGCCCACATAAAGAGAGGACATGACAGCTCAGAGTAAGATCCTTACTTTACAAATATCCTAAGCTACATCAACTAGACAGGTTCCAGTCACCTCTGTCCCCATCACTACCATTATCAAATGTCTTTAGGTCATCTGAACTAATCTACATATATCCTTTATTTCTGTGAATGTGCTGACACCTGACACCAGAATCTCAGAGTCTCAGGCCACCCTGATCTCTCCTATCCTAATGTCTTTTCATACTCTCTTCCCTCTCTCCATCTCCCACTCACCCCTAACTCATGAAAACATGGCTCTGTCCCCTTCATTTCCCAGTGCAAAATCAGTAAATTTCTCTATGTTTTCAAGCACTTTCTGAGAATCTTCCTCATCGTTTTGCTCTAAATTCAGGCAACGTCTGAAATGCTCCTGCTGCAGCCCACTAAGACAATGACTCTTCCTGCCCCCGGTTTCTTCTCAGCACTATGTTTAAGTTAGAGTAGTCTCCACTTTGGGGCTTCCCAGGTGGCTCAGTGGGTAAAGAATCTGCCTGAAATGCAGGAGATGCAGGAGACATCAGTTCAATTCCTGGGTCAGGAAAATCCCCTGGAGGAGGACATGGCAATCCACTCAAGTATTCTTGCTTGGGAAATCCCATGGACAGAGGAACGTGGCAGTCCATAGGGTCTCAAAGAGTCCAACATGATTGAAGCGACTGAGCATGCATACACAATCTCCATTATCTTTCTTGACTCTAGCAAACAGTTTTCCTTTCTGCCTTCCTTAAAACAAATATGTGAATCATGCTACTCATTCTTCTTTCAAATAATTTCAACTTTCACTCTGCCTAAGCTACTCATTTCCATGGAGATAACCCTATATCTTGTCATCACTAATTACTGTCACATGTTGATCATCTTGATAGCCTCTTTTTTCTGATTATCCAGGTTAATGTTATGGTCAGTTCTTATAATCACTTCCTCTCATGTTCCTCAACAACTTAGTCCCTCTCTCATATGGCCTTATATGCCTGAAAAATCCATAACCTGGTTAAATTACCTGCCTACCTTGAGCCCGGACGTAATACAGGTAAATGTAGCAGAAGGAAAAGAGCAGTCACACTAATTGGTCTCCCTTTAAAAATCATGACCAGTAACCTCAAGGAGGCTTAAAACTAGTTAGGAGCCACATTATACATCTTTAGCCTCACTTCCCCATTTCCCTAAAGCATTTTACACCTTCACTAGTCTTTTCAAAAACCAACAACATGGATGGACCTGGAGGATATTATGCTTACTGAAAAAAGTCAAAGAAAGACAAATACTGCATGCAGTCACTTGTATGTGGAATCTAAAAAGTAAAACAAACAAATAATATATAAAAAGCAAAAATAGACTCACAGATATAGAGAACAAATTTGTGGTTACCAGTTGGAAGAGGGAAGCTGGGGGCATGGTGGCAGTGCAAAATAGGAATAGGGAGTTAAGAAGTGCAAAATATACTAAGTTTATACTAAGTATAAAATAAAGAACCTACAAGGACATATTTGATAGAACAGGGTATACGGCCAATATCTTATTATAGCTATAAATGAAGTTTAATCTATAAAAGTATTAAATCACTATACTGTAAATCTGAAGCTAATATACTATTGTAAATCAATTATACTTCAGTAAAAAAAAAAAAATTAAAATATGCTGTAACTCCCTCCGCCTCAAAAAACAAACATGTTTTCATTTCTTATTCCTAGTTAATAACCTTTTTCTTACTTCACAGGGCAAACTGAGATAATTCTAAAAATCTTAAAAGATTCCTCACACCACATGTGGACACCTATCAACATCTGTACCCATACACTCTACCTTCTTAATAAAATGGAATTATTAATATTCATTTATTAAGTCAATTTCTTATGTTTTCTTTACATAACACCCTTTTCACCTGCTCACTCCTCAGTTCACAACTTTATACTGGATAATAACCATGAGCATATAAACATCCTGCTATTTCTCAATTTACAAAAAAAGACAAAAGAATAAAAACAAAACAAAGTAAAACAATCATAACAAAAATACTGATAAAATATTCTGTTCAGTGTCAAATTATTTGCTTTTGCTTTTGCTTTTTTCAGAAAATACCCAACAATTTCTATCTTAATTTTGAACCTAAATAGATTTTTTGTCCCTATTGTGCAACTATTAATCTTATCAGGTTCATCAGTGACCTCCAAATTGTTAATCTGGTATCTGATTTACAACTTTAATTTATTTGGCCTATTAAATAGCATTTTGACACAGTTGATAATACCTTTTGTTTTATACACTTTGTTTTCCAGCTATGACACACTCCTGGGACTTTCCCTGGTAGCTCAGCTGGTAAGACTCTGCCTGCAATGCAGGAGACCTGGGTTCAATCCCTGAGTTGGAAGATCCCCTGGAGAAGGGAAAGACTGCCCATTCCAATATTCTGGCCTGGAGAATTTCATGGACTATAGAGTCCATGGGGTCACAAAAAGTCAGACATGACTGAGTGTCTTTCACTTCACTTCACACACTCCTGGACCTCACAGTTTGATTTGAAATTATGTTCTCCATTTATCAGAAAAAAGTTGCAACATTATTTAAATTGCCTTACTGACAACTAAGCAATTCATGGGAACATATTACTTCAGACCACTATAATGTAAGCTAACCTCACATGCATGTATATAACCACCTGTTAAATGAGACTTCGAACTGCTTAATTTTTCTGATATGTCTACATACAATTTCTACTCACTTTCTATATTTCTATACCTCCTATTTTTTCCAACCCATCACAATTTGGTTTCTAACCTTTATATTCCTACTGACAAAACCAACAGTAAATTCAGCAAACAGACACAGAAATGGAAGTTTTCAGATATAAAGTTTGAATGATAGCCACAGTATAGGGCAGACAACTAAAATATCAATGGAAAAAGCAGAAAATACAGTAAAATGAGAGATAAGAGATGTGCGTGAGCATTCACATATTGCCTTTATCTGTAGATAAGGCATCAGTTTAAGTGGATAGCAATAAAAAGGAAGATTAAAGTAACAGTTCAAAGAAACAGAACTATATGGATATTAAGCATACGGTGAGTGATTTTATGATACCCTCTGGGTACTATTAAAACACCCACAAGTAATCTGATTACTTGTTCCATCTGGATTCCACAAAGCTTCAGGTTAGTTGCTGTGTACCTAACTGCATGCCCTCAAAATAATTGGTGTTGTCTTAATATTTTTTCCTTATTAGCTTTCTTCAGCACTGTCAAAAATAATATAGAAAGAGTACCCAAAGTGATTAACTAAATATTAAGCACTAAATATTGGCAAGGGAGTCTCATCTGTTATTTTTATTTTATCTCATTTAGTCTCTTTTCTTAGAAGTTTCTCAGATGGAAGAACATGTTTATTTCATCTCGTCTCATCTAGTGCCTTTGGTTTAGACATTTGCCAGTTTGAACCATACCCTAGTCTACATTCCAGTTAATACACATGTGGCTATGTGAGTATTGTATGCACCACTTATTGCAAATAAAATACATATCCAAGTTTTTTAAATCAATAAATAAAACCTTTATATCATTGATGTAACTTGCCCTTGTGTACTGCTATACCCTCTTTAAAATTTGTCTCTGTTTTAGACATTTCTTAGCAGTGCCAATTTAAAAAGCAGTTGTCAACATATGTTTTAATGAATTTTTAATACTTTCACATAAATTGATAAGTTAAAATTTCTTTTTGAAGTCAGTTTATTCAATAGGAAATAAGGAAGCCTAGTCATTGGCAAAGAATTAATTATTTCAAATTTACGTATTATAATGTAAACTAAGTACATGGTCCTTTGGTAACATTTCCCTTTCTCTCTCCCCGTCTTTTCTCTATCTTTCTGCTTTCTCTCTTGCTGTCTTTTTTTTTTTTTTTAAGTTATTGAAGTAATCAATCAAATCAAAAAAATCTTGGCTTATTATGTCATCATATCTTTCATGGTGACTTGAAAGTTAATATTTAGGTTCTCCCACATCAGGAAAGCCAGTAAATCCAATAATAGGATCCCTTAATACAAACAATTTTCAAAACCAACTTCCTGGGAATTGTTTAAATATGCCCATAACCAATCTAACTATTAGTTATAAAGAAGCATGGATTTATAGTGTTAGTTGTTCAGTCATGCCCGACTCTTTGAGATTCTGTGGACCATAACTCTCTGAGCTCCTCTGTCCATGGGATTCTCCAGGCAAGAATACTGTGGTGGGTTTATATTTCCTATGCCTGGGGATCTTCCTTATCCAGGGATCAAACCTGTTTCTCCTGCATTGGCAGCTGAGTTGTTTACCACTAGCGCCGCCTGGAAAGCCCCAATCTTATTCTAAATGTTCATTCTCCCATTTAGAATACATTTAGGTCTACTTCTAGGTTTAATATCCATGGATTTGATTATCTTCAATTGTAGTTTGAAAAATTTCCCAGTTTTAATAATTATCTTCATGTTCTCTTTGATGTTAATTTCAATTCATTCTCCTCAAGCTACTTAATTGTCATTATTCTCTTTGTTGTTTTTGCTGCTGCTGCTGCTAAGTCACTTCAGTCATGTCGAACTCTTAGCGACCCCATGAACTGCAGCCCACCAGGCTTCTCCGTCCATAGGATTTTCCAGGCAAGAGTACTGGAGTGGGTTGTCATTGCCTTCTCTGATTCTCTTTGTTAAGGTATTGAAATTCATATTTAAATCAGCCTTTCTTAATTCCAAAATTAAAATTAAAAAACCTCTATGGAAATGGAGAAAAGAAGTATTATCTAACAATAATAAAACACAAGTGAGGCAGAAAACATACAGACAGAATATTGGGGGAATTCAAATAAATATAAAGCAAATGAAGCTAGATTAAACTGAAGCATTCTAAAATTTACAAGACCTCATCTTTTTACCAATCACACATTTTTGTAGGTATTTATTTATTTTTATGTGTTGTTTTTAAGTGTTGGGAAAGATGAGAATATTGAGTGGTGAGAGGGGACATATGTATATTTATGGCTGATTCACACTGAAATCATCAAATATTTGTTAAGTGTTCAGCAGAGTACTAGAGCAGGATTTATTGAGGAAATTAGAAAATAAAGTATACACTCTTATGACACAATGTCAAAAAATTTCATATGAGAACAGAAAGCAAGAGTCATATGCATACCATCTTCACAATGATTTAACACAACCCAAGTCCTATAAGAAGCCACGTATGCTAGATTCTGAGACATTCCCTGTTCCCAGTGGTCTGCAGTCTCTTTAGGTAAAATGAATATCAGTTCTATTTGGCAACATGTTCCTGGTGGTCTTTGGTGGCTGGTGGACATTGGCATAACCAAAATGGTTTCCTATCAGTTAATTGATGTAGTATTTTTATATTAACTCTTTGCAGTAACGTTAATTCAAGTGAATATACTGAGATGCAAATATCACTGAAAATTAAAGTACAGTTCAATTGTATTACAGTTATGTAACTCTGTAGTACACCAAGACAGCCTTATGTTTATTACTAAGTGTTTTCTTATAGACTGTCAATGGAAATGATGCAGTTAATTTTTATGTACATAAAATAGGACAACATGGCAGAGTCAGATAACTGATTTTGGAGATGAGAGTAAAATAATTTTGTAATGATCAATTGAATGTTATTGTACACTGGATATTATTCACAACTTTGAGAATTAATTTAGGCATATAATCTGTCGGTGGACATTAATTTGGTGACAGTGAATAGGAAAAAGAGATTGAGTAAATATCCAGAAAAACATCTACTTCTGTTTCATTGATTACGCAAAAGCCTTTGGCTATGTGGATCACAACAAACTGGAAAACTCTTAAAGAAATGGGAATACCAGACCACTCTACCTGTCTCCTGAGAAACCTGTATGTCGGTCAAGAAGCAACAGTTGGAACCAGCCATGGAACAACAGACTGGTTAACAATAGGGAAAGGAGTATGACAAGGGTATATATTGTCAACCTGCTTATTTAACTTCTATGCAGAACATATTATGCAAAATACTGGGCCGGATGAATCACAAACTGGAATCAAGATTGCTGGGAGAAATGTCAACAACCTCAGATATGCAGATGATACCAGTCTAATGGCAGAAAGTGAAGAGGAGCTAAAGAGCATCTTTATGACAGTGAAAGAAGAGAATGACAAAACTGGTTTGAAACAGCATTCAAAATATGAAGATAATGGCATTCAGTCCCATCACTTCATGGCAAGTAGAAAGGGGGAATAGTGGAAGCAGGACAGATTTTATTTTCTTAGGCTCCAAAACCACTGTGAACAGTGACAGAAGCCATGAAATTAAAAGACACTTGATTCTTGGAAGGAAAGCTATGACAAACCTAGACAGCATATTAAAAAGCAGAGGCATCATTTTGTTGACAAAAGTCCATTAGTCAAAGTTATTCCAGTAGTTATTTCAGTAGTAAATGGATGTGATGATTGGTCCATTAAAAAAGGCTGAGTGCTGAAGAATTGATGGTTTCAAATTGTGATGCTAGAGAAGACGGTTAAGAGTCTTGGACTGCAATGAGAACAAAGCAGTCAATCCTGAAGGAAATTAGTCCTGAATGTTCATTGGAAGGACAGTTGCTGAAGCTGAAACTCCAATACTTCGGCCACCTGATGCTTAGAGCCCTCTCATTGGAAAACACCCTGATGCTGGGAAGGATAGAAGGCTAATGGAGGAAGGAATGGAAGAGGATGAGATGAATAGATAGCATTACCAACTCAATGGACATGAATTTGAGCTAACTCCAGGAGATAGTATGGGATGGAGGAGTCTGGTGAGATGTAGTTCATAGGGTCACAAAGAATTGAACATGACTTTAGGACTGAACAACAACAAAATATCAGAAGAGTGTCATAAAAGTGAAAAAGAAAGAAAATATATTAATATATATTTTCAATAGTCATCATATATCCTTTCTCAATACATTATTTTAATTAGTTCTGTATAGTACCATAATTATATGTTTTCTGTAGACTTTTAGTTCTTTCAGACACTATTCTCTTTTTTTTTTTTTCTTAAATTGCATTTGTTTGTAATTCTTGTTTCAGTTATTCCAGAAAACAGGTACTCAATAAAATTCTACCGAATATTGAACTTACTTCCTTTCAGAAGCATGAGCTTGCTTTCTTTTCATTCTTCTATTGTCCTTAAGGGATGAGAGCTTTTGTGATTTAAATTCAATATGAATTATTTGGAGTCAAGTTTGTGATCATGTTCAATCCTTTCATGTTTGATAAGCTTTTCAGCAATAACTATGTACACTTTTTAGTAGTATTTTTAGAAATCTTATCATTTCCTTTTCTAATTAAGCATTTGAATCTTGGTACTGAGTAAAGGATAACACTTATAATTTAATAATAAGGTACAAAATGCAATTTAAAAAGGCCACTATAATCAGTTTTTCTGTAATATACTACAGCTATCAGTGAAACAGATTGAAGATGATAGTAGATTAAATTTAACAACATTATAGCCAGATTCTTTACCAGCTGAGCCACCAGGGAAGCCTAAGAATACTGGAGTGGATAGCCTATCCTCTCTCCAGCACATCTTCCTGACCCAGGAATTGAACCGTGGTCTCCTGCTTTGCAGGCAGGTTCTTTACCAGCTGAGCTACCAGGGAAACCCAAATTAAATATTCCATGGTAATTATTCTGCTATTGAGATTTTTTTTGTCACAGTTGAATTGTGTTGGTTTATCACATAACTACAAAAGAGATTTCCTTATCTGCATTATATCTAATATCTACATTACAACAAATAAAGCAGCACAATTATTTGCTTATTAGGACTATCCACTACAAATATTCAGTAACAAAAATAGGCCTGAAACATTGACAAGATTTGTATTTTGTGTTCAGACATTTTTATCTTCTCTCATAGACATATACTTAGAAGTGATAGGGAAAATGAAAAAAAGAAAAGTAGAAGAAATACAGACTTCACATAATCTTCTGTTTGGTTTCACTAATTATTAGTTTCCTAACTATATTTTAAATAATTATTTAATTGATTAAATCAATATACATTTTCATAAAAATGGGGAAACATTCAAGAATATATTATGAATTGTTAGAAAGCAATAAAGTTTATTGCAAAGAATTTATAGTCTTCATCTCAGGATAGCAGAAACTTAACTGATAAAATTTTTCGTGTGCAGTATAAGTAGCAAAATATTAACTTTTGTACAGGAATATTATACTAACATAAAGCAAAATCAAGGGCTGACTGAAGCGCCTTAGCAGCTGTAGCAGCAATGCCCAATAGCCTTTTCCATTGAATTTTATCTAAAAAGGCAATACTCTAAACATTAAATGATTATTTGCCTTTGATATTTTGAAACTATTTATCATCACTATTGTCCATTTATTTCCAAAATCATTCTGTACCTTTATCCATCTTGTTCTGTGCCTGAGAAGGCTGGATTTTATGGACTGAATCAATAGGCTCTCTTGCCCTGGACTTTCCATTGATTCAGGAAAATAACAAAGGAAATTAGTGGATAGGGTGACAATGAGGTTGAATTATGTATTCTCCTGGCTTCATTTTTGTCTGGCTGCAGATTGGCTGTGGCTGTGTTCTGAACACAAGGCCCATTTCCTGTCTGGTGGCCCTGTTAGTCTGAAATACTCTCTTTAGGTTCTGGTAACCTCTCCATCCTCTCAACCCCTTGAGGATTAGAGCTGATGACACTCCTTTCCTTGTTGAGTCTAGTGTGAAGGCTTCACCTTTCCTTGTTTTCCTTCACCATGACCAGGTATTTGTAACTAGTCATTTTATTCAATCATCTTTAATTGTTTCATGTCAGTACACCATCTGGTTTGTGGCAGAATTTGGACTATTACATTTTTATTAGATTGTACTATAGTATTTTTGTGTTGGACTGTATTATGATTCAAATATCCAACATCATCAGAAAGGTAATTATGTTGGATTTTTAATATATGGACATATTAAACACATTAAAATTTTAACCTATCTTTAGTAATTACTAACTATACATTTGTCTACTAAGAGTATAGTCACTTAATATGGTTATTATAATTTAAATATTTTATTAATACTGATAGTTATAATTTCATATACGAATACAAATGGCATGGATCAAAAAACACTTTGCAAAACTGTTCTCTAGATAAGCTTACCATTTGTACTACTATAAATACCATATGAAAGTACCTATTATTCAAGCAGTAATTGTATAAATTAATAATTCTCTTTAAATTCAGTCAATCAATAGACAATAATTAGCATATTATTATTTTAATAAGCATTTTGATTTCCAATGAATTTAAGTAAATTTACATTTACTTTCTTTTGCTTATTGGCAAAGTGAATTCTTCTTTAGTAAAATGCTTTTCATGTTTTATCCCTTTACATTGGAATGATTAAGCTTCTAAAGGTCTTTGATGTCCAAGTTTCAATTACAGGAAAATTTTGGATGGTGATATTATAGCATTGGAATAAGACAAGCAGGGAGAGGAGATATTTCTGAGTATAGGTGATGATTTTGTTTTGGAGAAATGATAAGTTTGTTGTGATTAAATGACATTCAAATAGGAGTAGGTAGTTGATTATAAAGTGTATTCAAGCTTGATAGATTGATTTTTACTAAAAATATATTTTAGTATTTCAGAATATATATAATTGACATCATCTGAATGAGTAATATGTAAACTAATAAGAAATATGACTATTCTAAGCTATACCAATTTTATGGAGTGAGTTTGTTAAAAAGTTCACATAGACATAATAGAAGTAGAGAAGGAAGAGGTCAATTAGAAGCATGTAATATGGAAACCAAGGGAAGTGAGAGAATTCTGTACTGTCACATACTGGGAAAGGTCTAATAAAATGAAAACAAGATTATGCATTGTTTTAATTAATAAAAATAGTTTATGACTGACTTTGTTGAGTGACATTTCAGGGTTATGATAGAACTAGCAACATTAGGTTAAAGAGAGTGAAATTAACTGGAGTTGAATAATTGGAGATGTGAGTTGTGAAAACAATCCATTCAAGGGGTTTTATTATGAAAGAAAATAGAGACAGCTTTGGTTTTAGGAAGATCTGGAACTGTAATAGTTTAACTTAGTTCTAAAAATTAAACATTGAGTAGAATCAAGCATATTTGAATCTAATGGGAAGAAGATAGTTGGGTCAGAAAACTAAGAAGCAAGAGAAAATGGGTAACTGATAGATTTATGTACCAAAGAGTATAGAAAGGGAGAAGACCCAAAGCATAAACTGAAAACTAAAGAGAAAAACTAGCACTTTGTAATGAGAGAAACCTGGAAATCATAGATGAAGTTGTAATTACGTGTGTCAGTGCATTGGTGTTGAAGTAAGTATTATTATTTTGATGGCATGTAGATTATCTGGAAAAAGAAAACTGATTTTTTTTCTGCTTGATTGGAAAATATAGTGGGTGGTAGAATTAAAGATTTGAGTATCATAGAAAAATTTAAAATAACTACCAGAGACAAGCACAAGCAAACCTGGGGGAAGCACATATCTGGTAAATGGGCATGAGCGATTTCATTGTGGGAGTGAGAATGTTCTAAAACTGATTTATGGTAGTTACTAACTACTTGGTAAGTTACTAAAAATCACTATATTGCACACTTGAAGTGGTACATTTATATTATAGTGGATGTATTGTAATATATAAAATGTGCTTCAATAAACATGTCTTAAAAAATAGTTGCTGAGGCTTTCAAGATGCTAAGTAAGGAATGTATGAAAAGCATAAGAGAATGAGAACCATTCCCATTCTGTTTTCAAAACTAAGTACGAAATAGAGGTCTATTTATTTCACATTTCATTTTGAAGATGTTAGAAAACATCTTTAGTTATTGCAAGTATTAATCACTCAGTTGTGTCTGACTCTTTGTGACTCCATAGACTGTAGCCCTCCAGGCTCCTCTGCCCATTTAATTTTCTAGGAAAGAATGCTAGAGTGGGTTGCCATTTCCTTCTCCAGGGGATATTCCTGACCCAGGAATCGAACCCAGGTCTCCTGCATTGTGGCAGATTCTTTACTGTCTGAACCAACAGGGAAGCCCCACAGTTATTGCAAGGGAGGTTGTTTAAACAACGTTATAGTATTTAGTTATTATCAATATTTAAAATCAATATATAAAAGGGTGAAAGTTAAAGGATCTTAGAGAAGAATTCATATCAATATACAAAAGGGTGAAAGTTACAAAATCTTAGAGAAAAGCTTTTAAGATTGTCTGAAGAGCTTAATATATATCTTCAGGAGTGTGTAACAATGGGGGTTGTTGTTTGACTCATTCATCAATCATGAGAATAGCAGCCTGATTTTCTACTCTGGTGGTGGAGAAAGGAGAGTCTACATCAGAATTGACCTGCATTCCCAGAATTTGATGGGGTGAAAGAAGCATATGTATTTCCTGTGCATCACATTTGAGCCAAGTGGAAGTAATTAAGTCATGCTGGGGATGAGCAATAAGATCTCCACAGAGTGTGTGGTAGACCACCCAACATCAAAGGCTGAAATTAAACCATAAGAGGTGAGCCAGAGGAGATCTTACGCATATTAGGGGAAGGCAAGTGAGAAAAATCCAGGGAGAGGATAGTGGATCAATAAAAATATTAAGCTTTATTGAAGTGAAGTGAAGGTTGCTCAGTCGTGTCTGACTCTTTGTGACCCCATGGCCTATACAGTCCATGGAATTCTCCAGGCCAGAATACTGGAGTGGGTAGCCGTTCCCTTCTCCAGGGGATCTTCCCACCCAGAGATTGAACCCAGGTCTCCTGCACTGCAGGTGGATTCTTTACCAGCTGAGCCACAAGAGAAGCCCTTAAGCTTTATTAACACCCTCCAAATCAATAGAGGACTAACGTCATATGACATTAACAGGAAAATGAGATCATTCTTTACTATTACACCTTTTCTATCTCTTTTTTGAGCTGAAACTACTACAAATCACAATTAGAAATCTACAACCAAAGAGAATAAGAAAAGCCAGTGAAATGCAGAAGAGCCCAAATTTATCTTATTTCTAATTGCAGCTTTGATCTAGAAATAATCCAGAAATGAAGAGGGGTTGGGTGATTTAAAATGAATATCAGAGATTTCATCATTTTATGATCCTGAATTATCATTTACTGAAATTAAACTATTATTTGTAACTACAGTTAACAAAGTTGTTTTTTTTTTTTTTTATTGTCTAAGTGTGATAAAAAAAAAAAACAAATCAACCCAGAGAATAGTAAATACAAAGAATATTTATTAATGGAGAAGTAAAATGTCAACTTTTGATTTCTCTGTGTCAAGTTCCAGATTTTTTTGACATTGGTTAAAAAGAGATAGACTGCCTGGCAGTATGAAAGACTCATTTGAAATTAGAGATCATCAAATTATGGTTATCTATAGTCAGTCTGTGGAGAAGGCAATGGCATCCCACTCCAGTACTCTTGCCTGGAAAATCCCATGGACAGAGTAGCTTGGTGGGCTGCAGTCCATGGGGTCACTAAGAGTCCAACACGACTGAGTGACTTCACTTTCACTTTCACTTTTCACTTTCACGCTTTGGAGAAGGAAATGGCAACCCACTCCAGTGTTCTTGCCTGGAGAATCCCTGGGACAGGGGAGCCTGGTGGGCTACCGTCTATGGGTTCACACAGAGTCAGACACTACTGAAGTGACTTAGCAGCAGCAGTAGCATAGTAAGTCTGAGCATGTGATTTTTTTTTTTTTTTTTTAAGTAGGCAGTGATAGAATATTGTAGTTAAAAGTATAGACCATGGAACCAGCCTGCCTTCTTTTCAATCTTGATTAAACCACTTAATGGGCATATGATTTTGGTCAAATTACTTAAGTTCTGTTTATCTCCAGTTGTCTATTTTCAAGTAATGGATTAATGGTAGTGCTAACTTTAGGTGATTTTGAGGATTATAAAATTGGTATACATTAGCACTTAAAATAACAAATGGTACAGGATAAGCATTCTATTAATGTTACATATCGTTGTTATAAATGTTCCTCAGCAGCTCTCAATTGCTGATGAATAGGAAAGGAATATGATAATGTATAAAATTACACAGAATCAGGATGTGATGCAATGAAATGATTATTGGTGAGTTTGGAAACTACAGGTGAGTTAAAGAGCTATAGAAGCTATGCTGAATAAATAGAATGTAAGAGCACAAGTGGCCTGATAGCAACTTAGAAGATGATGACTTCCTTGTGGAGCAAATGAAGAGATAATTGCTGCTGCCGCTGCTAAGTTGCTTCAGTCATGTCTGACTCTGTGTGACATCATAGATGGCAGCCCACCAGGCTCCCCCGTCCCTGGGATTCTCCAGGCAAGAATACTGGAGTGGATTGCCATTTTCTTCTCCAGTGCATGAAAGTGAAAAGTGAAAGTGAAGTCGCTCAGTCCTGTCTGACTCTTCGCGACCCCATGGACTGCAGCCCCCCAGGCTCCTCTGTCCATGGGATTTTTCAGGCAAGAGTACTGGAGTGGGGCGCCATTGCCTTCTCCGGAAGAGATAATTAAGTAATCACATATTATGGGATATATTAAGTAAAATACAGAGGGTTATGGGACCTAATATGTAAAGGAGATTTCAAAACTGTAGAAGGCTGAACTAATGGAGAATGAAAATGAGGAAATGGAAATGAGGAGAAAGGAAATCTCTTGGTGGGCAATCAAAGATAGGATATTGGACATAGTATAGTTGCTTATGTTGAGAAAGCTCTGGGGGTGACAGTGGGAATGGTGTTTATAGTAAAAGCAGAGAAAAAGACAAAGGAAAAAAAATAGAAAAGGAAAGTTAAGATTTGAGTATTGAGCTATTTGTATATGGCTTTGAAGCTCACTCAGAGTTAACAGTTGTAGGAGGAATTAAAACTTTAAAAATGTTGGTAAGTAACTAGGACTTTGAGTTCTTCACTGGTGGCTCAGATGATAAAGCGTCTGCCTGCAATGTGGGAGACCCGGGTTCGATCCCTGGGCTGGGAAGATCCCCTGGAAAAGGAAATGGCAACCCACTGCAGTATTCTTGCCTGGAAAATCCCATGGACAGAGGAGCTAGGAGGCTACAGTCCATGGGGTCGCAAAGAATCGGACATGACTGAGTGACATCACACACCAACTAGGGCTTTAATGAATACAAGTGGAGAGGAGAAATGGTGTTTGATATAAATGGATTTCATTAGTTATATTTTATTAACTATATTGTACAATTCTGATCAAAATGCTTACCATACATAATTTGCTACATAAGTATGACTTTAATAAAGGTATGTGCCTTAGAAGAGCTAAGATTTTCTTGTTGAATAAACAATGGTCTGGAGACACATGTGGAATAAGGAGGGTCTGATCCTATATCAGACCCTCATGCAAAGAAGATAAGGAGGGTCTGATCCTATATCAGATCCTCATGTGAAGAAGACCCTCATGATCCACCTCATGTGAAGAGTTGACTCATTGGACAAGACTCTGATGCTGGGAGGGATTGAGGGCAGGAGGAGAAGGGGACGACAGAGGATAAGATGGCTGGATGACATCACTGACTCGATGGATGTGAGTCTGAGAGAACTCCGAGAATTGGTGATGGACAGGGAGGCCTGGCGTGCTGCAATTCATGGGGTCGCAAAGAGTTGGACACGACTGAGCGGCTGAACTGAACTGAACTGATCCTATATCTGTATGATAATCATAATTGGAGTTTTTGTGGGTTATGGAAGGAGAAGCAGTTTCCATCTGAAAAAGGTGCAGGCAAAAATAGTACAATTGAAGGAAAGCCAGGCATTATTGAAGACAGAGAGGTACAAGGAATGATACATAATATGTTGAAGCATATGAAAAGTTTATTTCACCATAGAATAGGATATCACAGAATGATTTCAGGTGGACAGCACAGAGTCTGATCATGTTTGTTAATTACTCTGATAGTGCCAGGCTGAAAAGTAATAATTGCTTCCCAAAGTATGGTAAGATTTGTGTTTACACATATGGTAAAAGCTTTATTCATCCATTCAGTTGACAGCAAGACATAATTCTATGTACTTTTTAAACATCAGTTCAATTCAGATGTTCAGACCTTTCCGACTCTTTGGAACCCCATGGACTGCAGCACGCCAGACTTCCCTGTCCATCACCAACTCTTGGAGATTGATTAAACTCATGTCCATTGAGTTGATAATGTCATCCAACCATCTCATCCTCTGTTGTCCCCTTCTCCTCCTGCCTTCAATCTTTCCCAGAGTCAGGGTCTTTTCCAATGAGTCAGTTCTTTGTATCAGGTGGCCAAAATATTGGAGCTTCAGCTTCAGGATGAATGAATATTTACAGCATGAATGAATATTCAGGACTGCTTTCATTTAGGATTGACTGGTTCCATCTCTTTGCAGTCCAAGTTCAAGGGACTCTTAAGAGTCTTCTCCAACACCACAGTTAAAAAGCATCAATTTTTTGGCTCTCAGCTTCCTTTATGGTTCAACTCTCACATCCATACATGACTACTAGAAAAACCATAGCTTTGATTAGACAGACATTTGTTGGCAAAGTAACGTCTCTGCTTTTAAACATGCTGTCTAGGTTGGTCATAGCTTTTCTTCCAAGGTGCAAATGCCTTTTAATTTCATGGCTGCTGTCACCATCTGCAGTGATTTTGGAGCCCAGAAATATAGTCTATCACTGTTTCCATTGTTTCTCCATCTATTTGCCATTAAATGATGGGACCAGATGCCAGGATTTTCGTTTTTTGAATGTTGAGTTTTTAGCCAGCTTTTCACTCTCCTCTTTCACTTTCATCAATAAGCTCTTTAGTTCCTCTTTGATTTCTCTCATAAGTATGGTGTCATCTGCACATCTGAAGTCATTGATATTTCTCCCAGCAATCTTGATTCCCGCTTGTGCTTGATCCAGTCCAGAATTTCACATGATGTACTCTGCATGTAAGTTAAATAAGCAGAATGACAATATACAGCCTTGACGTACTCCTTTCTCAATTTTGAACTCCTTTTTCCATGTCTAATTCTAACTGTTGCTTCTTTACCTGCATACCGATTTCTCAGGAGGCAGGTAAAGTAGTCTGCTATTTCCATCTCTTGAAGAATTTTCCACAGTTTGTTGTGATCCACAGAGTCAAATGTTTTACCATAGCCAATGAAGCAGAAGTAGATGTGTTTCTGCAATTCTCTTGCTCTTTCTGTGATCCAAGGGATGTTGGCAATTTTATCCTTGGTTCCTCTGCCTTTTTTAAGTCCAGCTTGAACATCGGGAAGTTCTTTTTTCATGTACTGTTGAAGCCTAGGTTGAAGAATTTTGAGCATTACTTTGCTAGCGTGTAAGATGAGTGCAATTGTGTGGTAGTTTGAACATTCTTTGGCATTGCCTTTGTTTGGGATTGGAGTGAAAACTGACCTTTTTAACATAACTGACCGAAAAAACAGACAATGTTGGCTGAAAGGCAACAGATCATAAAGAGAAAACCTAATGAATAAGTTATTAGAGAGATTATAAGTGTCATGGTATTTTTAAAAAATTCTGCAAGTTAAAAAAGTTTCAAGAGATTTGGCAAGGTTACAGAGTAACATGTTAGATACTGAGAGGGAGATATTTGAGCAAATTCTTGAAGAAATTTGAGAATGTATCCATGAATACACATAGGAGAACATTCCTGTCAGAGAACAGGAGCAGTACAGAACCCTAAGGGATACTCTTTATCACATTTACTCATGTCAGAAATGATGATAGTTTTAAATTTAGTGATATATTTAAGGTTATAAGAAGTGTTAAGAATCATATATTTTAATAAATTAAAAAAGATAGGGCTCATGAATGGATAAAAGTGTGCCATAACCTAAGATGCATGATTATTTTAGTTTTCTGTGCCTGACATTCAAATGTTACAGAGCTCTGTCTGTAGTTCTTCAGGAAATCTTTCTACCAGATCTAATCCCTTGAATCTGTCCATCACCTCCACTATACAATTGTAAGGGATTTTATTTAGGTCATACCTGAATGGCCTAGTGGTTTTCCCTAATTTCTTAAATTCAAGCCTGAAGTTTGCAATAAAGAGCTCATGATCTGAGCCACAGTCAGCTCTAAGTCTTGTTTATGCTGCTGTATAGAGCTTCTACATCTTCAGCCACAAAGAACATAATCAATCTGATTTTGGTTTTGATCATTTGGTGATGTCCATATGTAGAATCAGCTCTTGTACTTTTGGAAAACTGTATTTTCTATGACCGTTGTTCTCTTGACAAAACCCTATTAGCTTTTCCCCTGCTTCATTTTGTATTCCAAGGCTAAACTTGCCTGTCATTCCAGGTATCTCTTGACTCCCTTCTTTTGCATGTCAACCCCCTATGATGAAAAGGACATCTTTTTTTTTTGTTTTTTTTTGGTGTTAGTTCTAGAAAGTCTTGTAGGTCTTCCTAGAACCAGTCAACTTCAGCTTCTTCAGCATCAGTAGTCAGGGTATAGACTTGTATTACTGTGATGTTGAATGGTTGCCTTGGAAACAATTCAAGATTGTTATATCATTTTTGAGATTGCACCCAAGTACTACATTTTGGACTCTTTTGTTGACTTCAATGGGTACTCCATTTCTTCTAAGGGATTCTTGTCCACAGTAGTAGATATAATGCTGCTGCTGCTGCTGCTGCTGTGTCACTTCAGGCGTGTCCGACTCTGTGTGACCCCATAGACGGCAACCCACTAGGCAACCCACCAGGCTCCACTGTCCCTGGGATTCTCTAGGCAAGAACACTGAAGTGGGTTGCCATTTCCTTCTCCAATGCATGAAAGTGAAAAGTGAAAGTGAAGTCACTCAGTCGTGTCCGACTCTTAGTGACCCCATGGACTGCAGCCCACCAGGCTCCTCCATCCATGGGGTTTTCCAGGCAAGAGTACTGGAGTGGGAGTAGATATAATGGTCATCTGAATTAGAGTCACTCATAACCATCCATTTTACTTCACTGATTCCTAAGATGTCAATGTTCACTCTTGCCATCTCCTGCTTGACCTTGTCCAATTTACCTTGATTCATGGACCTGACATTCCAGGTTCCTATGCAATATTGTTCTTTACAGCTTCAAACTTTACTTTCACCACCAGACATATTCACAACTGAATGTCATTTCTGCTTTGGTTTAACCTTTTCATTCTTTCTGTAGCTATTAGTAATTGTCCTCTGCTCTTGCCCAGTAACATATTGGACACCTTCTGAGCTGTGGAGGGTTCATCTTCCAGTGTCAAATCTATTTGCCTTTTCATACTGTTCATGGGGTTCTCACAGCAAGAATTCTGGGGTGGTTTGCCATTCCTTCCTCCAGTGGACCACATTTTGTCAGAACTCTTCACTATGACCTGTCCATCTTGCAAGGCCCAAAATGGCATGACTCATAGCTTCATTGAGTTATACAAGCCCCTTAGCCATGACAAGGCTGTGATCCTTAAAGGGGATCCTTGAAGGACTTTCAATTAAATGCCTAAAAGTGAACAGATATCAAAGAACAATGCCTACAAACTTATAGATGTAATTATTTGTGTAACTAGATAACTAATTTATCTTTTTTTATTTATGCTATACTGTGAGAAACAGGTAGGAAAATCTGCATTTCTATTTAGTTATAAAAGCTTCCAGAATCAAAGGAGTATATTATAAGATCTACATAGAGATGGAAGAGATGAATAAGAGGTTATAATCAAGTAGTATATTTTTCATTCTCCCACTTGCCTAAAATTCATGGTGACTCAATTTCACTTTTATGAAAGAAGCTTTCAGTGGGTGCAGCAATATTTCTTTAAAGTAATTTGAAATTTATAAAATGTATTTAATTACATGATATAGAAATACAATGAGGCCTATAACAAGTGGGAGTTCAGTTCAGTTCAGTTCAGTCACTCAGTCCTGTCTGACTCTTTGTGACCCCATGAATGGCAGCACACCAGGCCTCCCTGTCCATCACCAACACCTGTAGTTCACTCAAACTCATGTCCATCAAGTCAGTGATGCCATCCAGCCATCTCATCCTCTGTCGTCCCCTTCTCCTCCTGCCCCCAATCCCTCCCAGCATCAGAGTCTTGTCCAATGAGTCAACTCTTCGCACGAGGTGGCTAAAGTACTGGAGTTTCAGCTTTAGCATCATTCCTTCCAAAGAACACCCATGTCTGATCTCATTTAGAGTGGACTGGTTGGATCTCCTTGCAGTCCAAAGGAATCTCAGGAGTCTTCTCCAACACCACGGTTCAAAAGCATCAATTATTCAGCACTCAGCTTTCTTCACAGTACAACTCTCACATCCATACATAACAAGTGGGAGTAGAACATTTATAAATCCAGTTTTTAAATACTATTGTTTCACTGAAGAAAATATACATCTGGTATTTATTATATGAAACTCATTGGGTGATATAAAAAAATGAACTGAGAATAACAAAATATAAATAAAAGACATAAGAAACAATATTACAGGTAAACTAGCAGAGGGGTATATGCTTATTTTCAGTCAATTTATATTCAAAAGTAAGACCACAAAATGCTTTTATACACATACAATAGGAATTGAAAATTAGAAAGCCATGCTACTAAAGCATCAGTTCAGTTCAGTTGCTCAGTTGTGTCTGACTCTTTGCAACCCCATGAATTTCAGCACATCAGGCCTCCCTATCCATCACCAACTCCGGAGTTCACTCAAACTCATGTCCATTGAGTCAGTGTAGCCATCCAGCCATCTCATCCTCTGTCGTCCCCTTCTCCTCCTGCCCCCAATCCCTCCCAGCATCAGAGTCTTTTCCAATGAGTCAACTCTTCGCATGAGGTGGCCAAAGTACTGGAGTTTCAGCTTTAGCATCAGTCCTTCCAAAGAACATCCAGGACTTTCTCCTTTAGGATGGACTGGTTGGATCTCCTTGCAGTCAAAGGGACTCTCAAGAGTCTTCTCCAACACCGCAGTTCAAAAGCATCAATTCTTTGGTGCTCAGCTTTCTTCACACTCTAACTCTTACATCCATACATGACCACTGGAAAAACCATAACCTTGACTAGATGGACCTATGTTGGTAAAGTAATGTCTCTGCTTTTGAATATGCTATCTAGGTTGGTCATAATGGCTGCAATTACCATCTGCAGTGATTTTGGAGCCCAAAACAATAAAGTCTGACACTGTTTCCACTAAAGCATAGGTCAACATATTTGATTATTAACTGCTGCTATACTCTTTGTCAGCATGAATTCTAAGTTTTGTAACCTCCTTATTTTTGCTTATATCTGGACTTTTTTTTTTTTTTTTTTAATAATATGAGACTAGTTCAATTAACTGTCCCACTGTAAGGAAAAGGTTATAGCTTGGGAAAAAAACATTGTATTTCTTATTTTTATTATTTAATAACTAGTGAAGCAAACTACTTATATACTAAGAAATGCAATTGCTAATTAAATCTAAAGATTTGTTACTACTGTTTTATATCAGTGGTAGTAGAAAATGGATGAACAGCATTTTCCAATTTTACTCAGAGAATCAGTTACTGAAAGACTTAATGGAAAGAAAAGGTGAGAATTGGAATAAATTTTATGTGATTTTAACCTGATAAACTCTCAATGAAAAGTGTATTTTTAAAAAATAAATTGCTAGTTAAGCAATTAACTCAACCACAAAAGATGAATAATAATGTCTTATTGAAAGATAAAATAAGATTAACTAGTATTTTCTATGGGGAAGAAATTAATTCCAAGAAGAAAGAAGTCAATAATCAAAATTTTGAGTTACACCAACAGTTTTAAAACATTCTACTGTTATGAAGCCAGAACATAAAATAAATAGAATTATAGGTTAATTCAGGTGATAGGAAGTTTAAGAGCTATTAATGATTATAGTGGTGTCATTTTTTTTTTTTTTCCTTCTGAGGAATGAGGAGTGGTCCACCATGAAATTTTCTGAAATCTATTGAACTTGAACTTACTGCTCGACATGTTTGACATTAAAGAGATTTATTCTAGTGGGCAACCTTGCTAATGTGGACACAGAAAACAAGAAGTGGCTAAAATTTGGTATAGTTTATCTTCAGAGGAAATTAGCCCAATGGGGCCAAGATCTGTGTTCAGAAAGAAATAGATTAAAACCATAATCCAGAAGGAAATGGAAACCCACTCCAGTGTTCTTACCTGGAGAATCCCAGGGACGGGGGAGCCTGGTGGGCTGCCATCTATGCGGACACACAGAGTCAGACACGACTGAAGTGACTTAGCAGTAGCAGCAGCAGATTATTCATTTCACATGGTTAGAGTTTTACATGGAGAATGTGCTCACATATTCTTGGAGAGTCTAAATTCAACATTAACAATATGAGAAACCCCCAAATATCATCAGGTCTAGTTCTCAGAGATCTCCTGGCTAGGATCAGATAAATTTTGAAGATAAGTGTTTTGTTTTGTTTTGTTTTGTTTCTGATGAGAATAGCTGAGTCTAAAACAGACAGGATTAATCCAGTCCCAGTACCTCACAACATTCAAGGAGATGCCTCACCCTGGGATGAGCTCATGGTAGCCTTACTAACCTATCGCTAGTATTCCCAGTGAGAAATACATAACAGCTGAGCTTTCAAGAGATTCAATATTAATAATGTACTATTTGAAAGGAAAAAGAACAATCTAGAGGGGAAAAAAAGTTGATCTGGAAGTTTTCATTTCTTTATAGTCTTTTTATGCTTCAAAGTAGATAGCCATGGAATTTTCCAGGGGTTTTAATAAAATATGTAGCACAAAAATTATAAGACCCACTACACCATGAAGTGATAGGTAATTTCTAAGTACATATATTAAAGCTAAGCAAAAATTGGTTGATAAAAATGAAAAATAATTTTTATACAAATTATACTTCAATAATGATGTTCAAAATAGTTACATATATCTCTTCGTGCTATAACTTCCTCAGTTTGGTGGGATTTTTCCGACTAGGCTTCCCTGGTGGCTCAGATGAATTTACTGCAATGCAGTAAATTTACTGCAATGCAGGTGACACAGAGTTCGATCCCTGGGTCCAGATACTCTGCTGGAGAAAGGAATTGCTACCCACTCCGGTATTCTTGCTTGGAGAATTCTAAGGACAGAGGACACTGGCAAGCTACAGTCCACGGGGTTGCAAAGAGTTTGACACAACTGAGAGATGAACACATTTCTTCAGTGTGTGGGAGATTATACTGAGATCTGATTTTGTTATTTTTGTGATTAATGGTATATAAAAATTCCAATTATGAAAAGTAGATCATAAAATAGATGACAAGAAGCACATTGTAAAACACTTGGGCCTGCAGCTTGATGCACTGGAGAAATTTTTTAAGCATTCTATTCACTTAAAATAATATTTAGTTTATAAAATCATTCCTAAAGAGCTTTTTTGAAACACATATTTCGAAGTAGAATTTCTAATATACTAAAGATCATTTTTGAACACAGAGAAAAAGTAGTCCATGGTAAACTTGGTAGCTGTAAGAAGGTATTTCAAAGGCTAAAATTGATCAATATTAGACATACCTAGTTTTAACTTAATACCTCTTTGGGGTTAAATACAGGTTATTCCAGTATTTGCACACTGTATTTGGATTGCAAATATAGTGAATGGGGAAAAATAACAGAATCAATGTGTAGTTGAGTTAAACGTAATGGAGGTTTGTGTTATAGGTAGGGGGATTGATACAATAGGCATATTCTTTGTGGATGTGTGGTAAAAAAAAAAAAATACTAGGGTAAAGGGCAGCTACATTTAGCTTTTCTCTAGGGAGTTAAGGCAATGTAAACTTAATTAATTTTCAAATACTTTGCATTATTAATCATTTTATAAATTTGTGGCGTTTGCTTCTTACATCTTGAGAGATTTACATTTTCAGAAGTTCCATTCCAAGCTTGGTTGTTCATTAGTCTTCCTTCCTTTCAAGTATTTCAAATTTTTTTTTTTTTTTTAATGACCTTACATTTCCTAGAACTCTTTAGACTTATTCATTTCTCTTCCTGTGTGCTAAGTTGCTTCAGTCGTGTCCTATTCTTTTGAGACCTCACAGACTGTAGGCCAGGCTCCTCTGTTCATGGGATTTCCCATGCACAGAGGGGTACCATTTCCTTCTCCAGGGGATCTTCCAGATGCAAGGATCAAACCTGCATCTCATGCACTGGCAGGAAGATTCTTTACCACTGTGCCACCAGAAAAGCCCACTGATTGGTTATCAAATACTAAAAATTCTATCCAAACCCGTAAACTAATCTGTATCAAATCAGCTGTTCCTAATAATCATAGACCCATGTTATCAGAATTTCCTCTCAAATCCCATGTGTAATCTTTCCCTGAGTTAATTCTGTCTGCACATAGCAATCATATTTAACTTGGAGATAAATTCACAATTAGAATTACTATTAGTCAAATGATCATTTAAAGCTATATTTCTCTTGAAGTTTACTGCTCCAATTTTAAATGCTTATTTAAAAATTTTGAGTCCTATTTTCCTGCTTTGATCTCTTGAGGCAGACTGTCTTAGGGAGGAATTTAGAAATCTATGTTTTTCTACCATTTCTTCAGGTGGTTCTCATGTATGATGATCTTTGAGAGCTAAGATTAATGTTCAAATCCCTGCTCATTGGAATCACCAGGGCGGCTTGTTAGAAAGGCAGATTACCATGTTGCCATTTGGAAAATTCTGACTCAGGAAATCTAGAGATAACTGTGAATATATAACCAAGATTTTTCCAGTATAGTGTATGAGAAGCTTGATTTTCAGGATTCCGTAGTCTTCAGGAACGACTCCATATTTTGAAAGTAAATGTTTAATTTCTTAACCTAGGGATCTCAGATGCTATGGATGTCAATGCTGTGCTCAAAAAATGACAGTTATTCAATGTTGTTTAGTATTAGAGCTTTTTTGTAGGATTCACAAATCTTTGTAATGTGTCCATTTCAAAGCAAACCAGTCTTACCTACTATTGGTCCTACATATATTCCTTCTGTTCTGGTAAAACTGAATTTCTTCCCTTTGGTTTTCTTCAAAAAGATGGTTTAAGCTATTCCGTTAGGTGAAATTTATAAGCAATCTGTTGTAACCCCCAAATTGGGAATCTGATTATAATTGTACTAAATGTCCTTATTAATTTTGGCAGAAGTTAACTCTTCAAATTGTTGAATCATCTCATGCACAAACTTAGTGTATTCCTGAATTATTTATTTACACTTTGTATCAATATTTTTCTGTTTTTGTCATAAAGATCTGCACATTTCTTATATTTTTGTCTAGAAATAAAAATTATATCTCAATGAAAGAGTTCTTTCATTATAACATTTTTCAACTGATTAATTCAGACCTAAGAAGTCATTTTCCCTACGTATTTACCATAAAACTACCATACAGATATCTTTTAACACTTGTAATAGTGGCCTCCTTTTTTTTAGTACATGCATTTCTTTTCTTCTCTTCTTCACATTATATTAGCTAAAGTCTTCAGAATGATATTGAATGAAAACATTGATGGCAGACCTCAACCGACATGTCCTTGTGTTTAGTGGCAAAAGTAACAGCAGCAATAACTGAAACTTAATAATGCTACAATGTGCCAAGATGTTGCAAACATTTTACATGTATTAGGTCTTAAAATTCTCCTAAGAATACCATGAAGGAACAAAATGTTAAACAGTGTGCCCAAAATACTAAACCTAGAAAGTGAAGTAGCCACATTTGAGCCCAGAAAGTTTGCTTAGTTTCATGTTTGCACCAGTTGAAAGTAGGTTCCTTACTGTGTAATTAAGACAAATTCCTTTCATAATTTATGCAGAAAATTTACTGTACTATTGAAAATATTTTATGTAGAATGTTTACATGTAAATTCAAAATATTTTTCACCTACACTTTTATATTACTTTCTAGTTTTCTGCTATCTTTAAAGTTGAAAAATGTTTAGAAATTTCCTTCCAGAAGTTATTTTTTTAAAATTCTATTCACAGTCAATTGCTTGCAAATATTAAACAAAAAACCTCTATTTTACTATCATAATTAAATGTTTCTTTAATCACTGTTAACAAAAATGAAGGGTAAAAAATGGTTTCATTGTAAAGTATAATGCCAGTAAGGTTTTCCTTCTAAGTAGTTTGTCTATTTAAACTGGACATTTTAGTATTTTCTCTATGCCCTTAAATTAAAAAAAATTTTTTTTCAAAGGACATATCTAAATAGAAAACATTTTTTATTGATCTTAAATCACTGCAGATGGTGGCTGCAGCCATGAAATTAAAAGACGCTTACTCCTTGGAAGGAAAGTTATGACCAACCTAGACAACATATTAAAAAGCAGAGACATTATTTTGTCAACAAAGTTCCATCTAGTCAAGGCTGTGGTTTTTCTAGTATTCATGTATGGATGTGAGAGTAGGACTATAAAGAAAGCTGAGTGCTGAAGAATTGATGCTTTTGAACTGTGGTGTTGGAGAAAACTCTTGAGAGTCCCTTGGACTGCAAGGAGATCTACCCAGTCCATACTAAAAAGGCAAGTGTGGAGTGGTTTATTTTATTCTAAATTAGTTTACTCTTTAAAAGGACAAATACTTTTGTAGTTTTAAAAAAAATAGCTAATCAAAGAGAAAGGCTATTTATAGAATTCATGTATTAGGAAGAGTGTACAAACCTAAAGTACACTTTTTTTTCTAATATTTCATCATCAAGTGTGGCGGATGTTTTAATCTAAATTTTTATCATATTGTATTATTTTGAAAGAAATGCATATATAAAATGTTAGTAAAGTATAAATTACAAATAAAACCTTTAAATTCTAAGTAGAATGGATTATTATATTGAATTAAATTAGAGTGAAAAGGGAATGAGAGATGGAAAGGAAAAATGAAATATATAGTTCTCTGTAATTTTACAAAAGGGAGTTTTTTTGTAAGTGTGAATCTGACACAAGAGTCAAATAAATTAAGAGAGGAAAATAATAAATGTCAAAAGTTATTTTATCTCATTAGAAAGCACAAAAATCTTTTAGAATTCTTCAGGATTGGCTAAGTGTCAGATCACGATACATAAAAAAAAAATAAACCTGTACCTTTCAGCTTTACAAATGTGGATTTTTTTTAGAGGTAAAATATTTCTAAGTGGTTGATTTCATTTTAGCACTTGCTCAGAAAAATTTGCCTAAATTAACTGATGATGAGAACCATTGGGGTATTTGTTAACTACAGCTTTGCAGAGTCCCTCTTACCTATGATTTATGGGGCCATGGGTATTTCTCAGGGGGTTAAGTTTTAATTACCCATGTGATTTTGATCATTGAGGAACTTTGGGAAACATTGTTTAAGAAAGGTTTTGAAATCAGCTATATGAGACAACAAACGCAGCTGAAAGAATGGAAAGAAAACTGACTATGTTCAAAACTTCTTCTTCCAAAATGGAGAAGGTCACATAGAGAAGGTCACATAAAACCAGCTCTAAGTGAAATGGGGTTTTATACTTTTGGTAGACAGTGAGCTTAAATCTACCTTTCCTATTCTAAAGGATTTAAAGACTAAAATATAGAAATGTTGATCTTTATTTTCTAGAATTTTACCTCATTTTTAGTACTCAGTTTCAAATGTTCTTCTAATTATTAAAGTTACAGATGAAAACAAATACAAAAATGAGATTTTAAAATCATTTATTATCTGCTATAAAGCACCATTTCTTAATTACGTCTCTGTAATACGTTAGTGTTAAGAGAAAAGTGAATTTATAGTCTTCTTAACCATTTTGTAAAAAAGATATTTTCATAGTTTGATTAAACTCTGAATACCTGACTGGTAAATATATTCAATAAGGAATTCAACCTATTATCACCCTTTAAGGGAAATTGCGTTAAGGCCATTCTGGTTGACAAATGTTTAATCCCAGAAAGATTACATAATCTTTCAATAACCCATGCTAAAATACAACTTTATATGCAAGACAAATTACTTTTATGCAAACTGAAGTTCTTATCATGATTTCCCTATGATTCTTTTCTAAAATTCCCATCGAACTGCCTCAGGCTATTGGCTGTATCTCTTCTCAGTTCCATAGAGTGAGAGGCAGGATTTTCTTTCCCATTATGTTGCACTTGCAAATGTTATGTTTCATGGCAAAAGTAATTTGTAGATATAATTAATAGTGCTAATAAGCTGACCTTATAATTGAAGACTTATGTTGCCTTTTTGATTTGGGCCCAGTGTCACATGATAAAATTGTGGTGCTTTAAGCAGCTAAATTTGTGATTTTCTTATGGCTTCCCACAGGGTTCAGTGGGTAAAGAATCAACATACAATGCAGGAGACTAAGATTTGATCCCTGGATTGGAAAGATTCCTTGAAGTAGGAAATGGCAAACCAACCCAGTATTCTTGCCAGAAAAGAATCACAAGGATAAGTGGAGCCTGGTGAGCTGCAGTCCAATAGGTCGAAAAGAATCAGATACGACTGAGTGACTAAGTACACAAGCAGTCAAATTTGTGATATTCATATGGCAACAATAGAAAACTAGTAGGTAATGTACCTAGTAGAGTGTAATCAACAAACGGTTCAATTCAGTCGCTCAGCCATGTCCGACTGTTTGCAACCCCATGGACTGCAGCATGCCAGGAGTCCCTGTCCATCACCAACTTCAAGACTTTGCTCAAACTCATGTCCATCGAGTTGGTGATGACATCCAATCATTTTGTCCTCTGTTCCCTTTTCTTCCTGCCTTCAACCGATCTCAGCATCAGGGTCTTTTCCAATGAAGGAGTTCTTTGCATCAGGTGGCCATGTTGGAGCTTCAGCATCAGACCTTCCAATGAATATTCAGGACTCATTTCATTTAGGATTGACAGGTTTGATCTCCTTTCAGTCCAAGGGACTCTCAAGAGTCTTCTCCAAGACTACAGTTCAAAAGCATCAATTCTTTGGCACTCAGCTGTGGTCCAGTACTCATATCCATACATGACTACTGGAAAAACTATAGCTTTGACTAGACATATCTTTGTCGGCAAAGTAATATCTCTGCTTTTTAATATGCTGTCTAGGTGGGTCATAGCTTTTTTCCAAGGTGCAAGCGTCTTTTAATTTCATGGCTGCAGTCACCATCTGCACTGATTTTCAGTTCAGTTCAGTCACTCAGTCATGTCCGACTCTTTGCTACTCAATGGACTGCAGTATGCCAGGCCTTCCTGTCCATCACCAACTCTTGGAGTTTACTCAAACTCATGCCCATTGAGTCAGTGATGCCATCTAACCATCTACTCCTCTGTCATCCTCTTCTCCTCCTGCCTTCAATCTTTCCCAGCATCAGGGTCTTTTCAGATGAGTCAGCTCTTCACATCAGGTGGCCAAAGTATTGGAGTTTCAATTCCAACATCAGCCTGTCCAATGAACGCTCAGGACTGATGTCCTTTAGGATGGACTGGTTGGATCTCCTTGCATGCCAAGGAACTCTCAAGAGTCTTCTCCAACACCATAGTTCAAAAGCATTAATTCTTCAGCACTCAGCTTTCTTTATAGTCCAACTCTCACATCCAGACGTGCCTACTGGAAAAACCATAGCTTTGACTAGATGGACCTTTGTTGGCAAAGTAATGTCTCTGCTTTTTAATATGCTGTCTAGGTTGGTCATAAGTTTCCCACCAAGGAATAAGCGTCTTTTTAATTTCATGGCTGCAGTCACCATCTGCAGTGATTTTGGGGGCCCCCAAAAATAAAGTCAGCCACTGTTTCCTCATCTATTTGCCATGAAGTGCTAGGACCAATGCCATGATCTTAGTTTTCTGAATGTTGAGCTATAAGCCCACTTTTTCACTCTCCTCTTTCACTTTCATCAAGAGGCTCTTTAGTTCTTCTTCAATTTCTGCCTTAAAGGTGGTATCGTCTGCATATCTGAGGTTATTGATATTTCTCCCGGCAATCTTGATTCCAGCTTGTGTTTCTTCCAGACCAGTGTTTCTCATGATGTATTCTGCATGTAAATTAAATAAGCAGGGTGACAACATACAGCCTTGACATACTCCTTTTCCTATTTGGAACCAGTCTGTCATTCCCGGTCCAGTTCTAACTTTTGCTTTCTGATCTGCATACAGGTTTTCAAGAGGCAGGTCAGGTGCTGATATTCCCATCTCTTTAAGAATTTTCCATAGTTTATTATAATCCACACAGTCAGAGGTTTTGGCACAGTCAAT
The DNA here is from genome assembly GCF_029378745.1 of Bos indicus. NCBI lineage: Eukaryota > Metazoa > Chordata > Mammalia > Artiodactyla > Bovidae > Bos > Bos indicus. The sequence continues at coordinate 76,577,379 of NC_091765.1, forward strand.
AAAGCAGAAATAGGTGTTTTCCTGGAACTCCCTTGCTTTTCCTATGATCCAGCAGGTGTTGGCAATTTGATCTCTGGTTCCTCTATCTTTTCTGAAACCAACTTGAACATCTGGAAGTTCATGACTGAAACAGTGATTTTGGAGCCCTACAAAATAAAGTTTGTCACTCTTTCTATTGTTTCCCCATCTATTTGCCATGAAGTAATGGGACCAAATGCCATGATTGTAGTTTTCTGAATGTTGATTTTAAGCCAGCTTTTTCACTCTCCTCTTTCACCTTCATCAGGAGGCTCTTTAGTTCCTCTTTCCCCCATAAGGGTTTCCGCATCCTTCCATAAGGGTGGTTTTATTAATATCTGAGTTGATTGATATTTCTCCTGGTAATCTTGATTCCAGGTTTAGCTAGTTACCAATCAACTACTCTAATTATTAACAGTACCTCTTGAAGTTTAAGGAATATATCTGGATCCACAGGGACTACTGAATGAGACCCATAATTTGCACTCTAGTTCTTTAAATCAAAAAAAAACTTTTTTTGAACTAACCTATTAAAATTCCAGTTTGCTAATTATCTAGCTAGGTATAAGAACTGTGAAGTGTCTGATATTTTATACCACTTCAAAGTTAGCTAGTCTGCTACAGTTTCATGATGTAGGTGGAATATATAGGAATCTGGTTAGAGACAAAGGATGGTCTTCAAAAAAAATGGTGCTGAAACAAATGAGCATCCCTATGCATTGTTAACTGCCCTCCCCTCAAAAAAAAAAAAAAGGTATTATTACTCTCAGCAATAACAATAGTCAAAATCCCAGTTCCCACAAAGTAGCAGGAAGGGAATCAGGTGGTGTCTTCCCAGTTGGTGATTGTGTTACAGGAAAAGGACATCAAACTCAAAGACTCAGTCTTTTTAGGTGGTAAGTCTTCTTAATTTTGTCCTAAAAGGAGAAATTGTATTTATCATACTGCATAGTATGCACATCTGCCTTTTGGTCCATAGGAAGCTAGTGTCTCTATCTTTCAAGGCTATTTTATATACAAATATTATTGAAAAAATAGTCCAAACCAAAATGATAGTGTTCCACTCATTTTTATGGTTACTTTGGTCAGCACTTCCCCCCCACCTCAACCTTCAGGGTGTTTCATACATTTGTAATGTTGTTATATTGTTTTTTCACATTCTATATTTTATCCTGAAATCTCCTAGTCTCCTAAAAGATGTATTTATTTTCATAAATTAAGATCCCCTTTAGTGCTGTAATGTCTCAGATGGTAAAGAATCCGCTTGCAGTACAGGAGACCCAGGTTCTATCGCTGGATTGGGAAAATCCCCCGGAGAAGGAAATATCTATCCACTCTAGTATTCTTGCCTTTAGAATTTCATGGGCAGAGGAGTATGGTGGCTACATTCCATGGGCTTGCAAAGAGTCAGACACGACTGAGTGACTAACACTTTCATACTTTTAAGTGCTGTGGTTTTATACATAATGTCATATGCCTACCATTACAGTGTCATATAGAATAATTTCACTGTGCCTCAAATTCTGTTTCACATATTCAACCCTTTTTCCCATCTCTATTAGCCCTTAAATCTATTGATATATTTAACTATTAGTTTTGTCTGTTCTAGACTACTGTATAATTGGAATCTTACCACATGTAGCCTTTTCAGAATTTTTGCTTTCACATAAAAATAAGCACTTAAGATTTAACCATGTCTTTTTGTGGGTTGATAGCTCATTTGCTTTTTCCATTTATTGTTTATTTTATTGGAATATAATTGCTTTATGATATTGTATTAGTTTCTGCTGTACAGCAAAATGAATTGCTATATGTATACATATATCCTCTCCCTTTTAAACCCCGCTCCCACTTCCTCCAACCCACCCATCTCACCAAGCTGAGATGTTCTGTATAGCATATCTGTGTGCTATATAGTATATCTGCTGTGTATTTAACAGCTCCTTACTAGGCATCTATTTCACACATAGTAGTGTACATATGTCAGTGCTACTCTCCCAATTCATCTCACCTGCATTTTCCCACTTTGTGTTCATGTATCTGTTCTCTGCATCTCTATTCTTGCCCTGCAAATAAGGTCATCTGTACCATTTGTCTAGAGTCCATATATATGCATTGACATGTGATATGTTTTTCTCTTTCTAACTGACTTCACTTTGTATGATAGACTCTAGGTCCATCCACATCACTACAAATGACCTGATTTAATTCCTTTATATGACTGCATAATATCCCATTATATATATGTACCACACCTTCTTTATCTATTCATCTGTTGATGGACATTTAGATTGCTTCCATGACTTGGCTATTGTAAATAATGTTACAGTGAGTACTGGAGTGCATGTGTCTTTTTGAATTATGGTTTTCTCAGGATATATGCCTAATATTGGGATTGCTGAGTCATATGGTAGTTCCATTTTTAGTTATTTACAGAACCTGCATACTACTATCCATAGTTGGTGTATCAATTTACTTCCCACCAACAGTGCAAGAGAGTTCCCTTATCCCCACACCCTCTCCAACATTTGTTATTGGTGGACTTTTTAGTGATGGCCATTCTTACTGGTGTGAGTTGTTACTTCAGTGTAGTTTTAATTTGCATTTCTCTAATAATTAGCAGTGTTGCGTATCTTTTCATGTTTGTTGGCGATCTGTATGTCTTCTTTGGAAAAATGTTTATTTGGGTCTCTCACCCATTTTTTGATTGGGTTGTTTGTTTGTTTTTGATATTGAGATGCATGTTGTTGTTGTTTAGTCACTAAGTCCTGTCTAATTCTTTTGTGATTGCATGGACTGTTGCCTTCAGGGCTCCTCTGTCCATGGGATTTCCCAGGGAAGAACACTGGAGTATGTTGCCGTTTCCTTCTCTGGGGTATCTTTCAAACCCAGGAATTGAGCCTGCAATTGGGATCCTGCTGCAATTTATGTTATGTTCTGCCTGTGTTTCCTTCTAAGAGTTTTATGGTTTCTGGTTTTACACTTAGGTCTTTAATCCATTTGGGGTTTATTTTTTTAATATGGTGTTAAGGAAGTGTTGTAATTTCATTCTTCTACATTTAGTTGTCCAGTTTTCCCAGCAGCACATATTGAAGAAGCTCTCTTTTTTCCATTATATGTTGTGCCTCCTTTGTCAAAGATAAGGTGCCCATATGTATGTAGGTTTATTTCTGGGCTTTCTGTCTTGTTCCATTGATTTATATTTGCTTTTATGTGCAGTACCATACTGTCTTGATTACTGTAGCTTTATATAGTCTGAAGTCAGGGAGCCTGATTCTTCCAACTCTGTTTCTCTTTCTTAAGATTGTTTTGGCTATTGAAGGTCTTTTGTATTTCCATACAAATTTTTAAATTTTTGTTCTAGTTCCGTGGAAATTCCCACTGGTAATTTAACAGGGATGACATTGAATCTGTAGATAGCTTTGGTTAATACAGTAATTTTGACAGTATTAATTCTTCTAATCCAAGAATATGATATGTCTCCATCTATTTGTGCCATCTTTGATTTCTTTCATCAATGTTTTATAGTTTTCTACATACAGGTCTTTTGTCTCCTTAGGTAGGTTTATTCCTAGGTATTTTATCCTTTTTGTTGTAATGATAAATGGGGTTATTTCCTTAATTTCTCTTTCTGAACTTTCATTGTTAGTGTTTTGGATTGCAAGAGATTTCTAGGTGTGTTTGTATCTTGCTACTTCATGAAATTCATTGTTTAGCTTAGGCTTCCCAAGTGGTGATCGGGGTTTGATCCCTGGGTCAGAAAGAACAGCTGGAGTAGGAAATGGCAACCTGCTCCAATATTCTTGCCTGGAAAATTCCATGGACAGAGGAGAATGGCGGAATACAGTCCATGGGGTTACAAAGAGTCAGACATGACTGAGCACACACATACACACAGTTTTCTGGTGATATCTTTAGGAATTTTTGTGTACAGTATTAATATCATGTCATCTGGAGACAAAGTTTTACTTCTTTTTGAACCTAGATTCCTTGAGTTCCTAACCGCCCCCCCCCCCGCCCCGATTGATGTGGCTAGGAATTCAAGATTTATGTTGAATAATAGTGGCAAGAGTGGGTACCCTTGTCTTGTTCCTGATCTTCAAAGAAATGCTTGCAGTTTTTCACCATTGAGAATAATGTTTGCTGTGGGTTTATAAAGAAAGCTGAGCACAGAAGAATTGATGCTTTTGAACTGTGGTGTTGGAGAAGACTCTTGAGAGTTCCTTGGACTGCAAGGAGATCCAACCAGTCCATCCTAAAGGAGATAAGTCCTGGGTGTTCTCTGGAAGGACTGATGTTGAAGCTGAAACTCCAATACATTGGCCACCTGATGCAAAGAGCTGACTCATTGGAAAAGACCCTGATGCTGGGAAAGATTGAGGGCAGAAGGAGAAGGGGACAACAGAGGATGAGATGGTTGAATGGCATCGCCGACTCAATGGACATGGGTTTGGGTGGACTCCAGGAGTTGTTGACGGACAGGGAGGTCTGGCGTGCTGCAGTTCTTGGGGTCACAAAAAGTCAGACAAGACTGAGCAACTGAACTGAACTGTACTGTCATATATTACCTTTATTATATTGAGTTTGGTTCCCGCTACTCAGTGTACTTTCTGGAGTTTTTATTGTAAATGGATATTGAATTTTATTGAAAGGTTTTTCTCTCTGAGTAATACGTCATTATATAGATATATCACAATTTCTGTATTCATGCACCTATTGAAGGACTTCTTGGTTGCTTCTAGTTTTGACAAGTGTTAATATAGCTGTTGTTACCATGCACATGAAAGTTTTTCTGTAGATATAGTATAGTATAATAATGGTGAAAATTGCTCTTTGCAACCCCATGGACTATACAGGTCATGGAATTCTCCAGGCCAGAATACTGGAGTGGGAGCCTTTCCCTTCTCCAGGGGATCTTCCCAACCCAGGAATTGAACCCGGGTCTCCTGCATTGTGGCAGATTCTTTATCATCTGAGCCACCAGGGATATAGATTTTCAAATAAATTGGGTAAAAACCTGGGAGTGTGAGTGCCACGTCAAATGGTAAGAGTATGATTAGCTTTGTAAGGAACTGCCAAATTCCCTTCCAAAGTGATTAACCAGTTTGTATTCCAACCAGCAAATGAATGAGAGTTCTGTTACTTTGCCCTCTAAATCGACAATGAGTATTATTAGTTATTTTTATTTTCTGGATTCCAGATTTTCTAATACCATTTTGACTTGCATTTCCTATTGAAAAATAATATTGAGAATGCTTTCATGTGCTTGTTTTTCCTTCTCATATATTGAGTTGTCTGTTCAGATCTTTTGTCAGTTTTTAAATTGGGTTGTTAGTTTTCTTATTATTGAAGTTTAAAATTCTATGAAGGTTTTAGAAACCATTGCATACTAATATATTTGTTTTGTGAATATCTTCAAGTCTGTAGGTTGATTTAGTTCTTTTAGTAGTATCTTAAGCAGGAGAAGGAGATGGCACCCCACTTGAGTACTCTTTCCTGGCAAATCCCATGGACGGAGGAGCCTGGTAGGCTGCAGTCCATGGGGTCGCAAAGAGTCGGACATGATTGAGCAACTTCCCTTTCACTTTTCACTTTCATGCATTGGAGAAGGAAATGACAACCCAATCCAGTGTTCTTTCTTGGAGAATCCCAGGGATGGGGGAGCCTGGTGGGTTGCCATCTATGGGGTCACACAGAGGAGGACACGACTGAAGTGACTTAGCAGCAGCAGCAAGCAGAAAGTGAAGAGGAACTAAAAAGCCTTTTGATGAAGTTGAAAGAAGAGAGTGAAAAAGTTAAAACTCAACATTTAGAAAATGAAGATCATGGCATCCTGTCCATTAACTTCATGGGAAATAGATGGGGAAACAGTGGAAACAGTGGTCAGACTTTATTTTTAGGCGCTCCAAAATCACTGCAGATGGTGACTGCAGCCATGAAATTAAAAGATGCTTACTCCTTGGAAGGAAAGTTATGACCAACCTAGATAGCATATTCAAAAGCAGAGACATTACTTTGCCAACAAAGGTTCGTCTAGTCAAGGCTATGGATTTTCCAGTTGTCATGTATGGATGTGAGAGGTGGACTGTGAAGAAAGCTGAGTGCTGAAGAATTGATGCTTTTGAACTGTGGTGTTGGAGAAGACTCTTGAGAGTCCCTTGGACTGCAAGGAGATCCAATCAGTCCATTCTGAAGGAGATCAGCCCTGGGATTTCTTTGGAAGGAATGATGCTAAAGCTGAAACTCCAGTACTTTGGCCACCTCATGCAAAGAGTTGACTCATTGGAAAAGACTCGGATGCTGGGAGGGATTCGGGGCAGGAGGAGAAGGGGACAACGGAGAATGAGATGGCTGGATAACATCACTGACTCGATGGACGTGAGTCTGTGTGAATTCCGGGAGATGGTGATGGACAGGGAGGTCTGGCATGCTGCAATTCATGAGGTTGCAAAGAGTCGGACATGACTGAGCGACTGAACTGAACTGAACTGACTAAGCAAGTATTTAATCTTAATAAAAATCAACTTTTTCTTTCATGGATAAAGCTTTGGTATTATACTTAAATCTGAGTTTACATAAAATTCACCCTGTTTTTTTATTTTTTTTCAGTTTTGGTGGTATGGTGGTGAGCATAGCTGCCTTCTCCTATGTTTTCTTTCAGAAGGTTTATAGTTTTGAATTTTACATTTACACCTGTAATCCATTTTGAGTCAGTTTTTGTGAAAGATGTAAGATCTTTTCTGGGTCTATTTTTTGGACATAAAAATGCATATATGGATGCCCAAATATTCTGCACTGTTTGTTCAAAAACCATCCTTCATTGAATTTCATTGGCTTCTTTGTCATAGATCAATTGTCTGTGTTTAAAAGAATCTATTTCTGTGTTCTCAATTTTGTTCCTTTAGAATTAAAGTCTATTTTTTTCACCAAGACTGGGCTGTGTTGCATATTGTAGTTTTATAATAAATCTTAGAATCATGTATTTTGAGTCCCCCAACTATCTTCTTCAGTATTGTGTTGTGTATCATAGGAATTTTGCCTTTCCATATAAACTTTAGAGTTTGTTGATATCTATAAAGTGCTTAGTAGTATGGCGGTTTAGTCACTAAGTCACGTCCAGCTCTTTGTGACCCCATAGACGGCAGCCCACCAGCCTTCTCTCTCCATGGGATTTTCCAGACAAGAATACTGAAATGGGTTTCAATTTCCTTCTCCAGGGGATCTTCTGCTCTCAGGGAATGAAACTGGGTCTCCTGCATTGCAGGTGGACTCTTTATCAACTGAGCCACCAGAATGCTTACTATGATTTTAAATATGATTACAATGAATTTATAGATCAATAAGGAAATAATTGACAGAATAACAGTGTTTAGTTTTACAATCCATATGCATAGAATATCCATTTGTATGTTTAGATATACTTTGATTTCTTTAGTCAGAATTTTAAAGTTTTCCACATAAAGGTTTTGTAAATATTTTGTTGCATTTATAGTTAAGAATTTCCTTTTCTGGTGCTATGTTAAATGGTGTTTTTAAAACAGTAATGTTAGTTGCTCATTGCTGGTATCTAGAAGGATAATTGATTTACATGATTCATTCCAATAGTCTATTGTTTGTACTTCAAGATTTTTTTTTTTCCGTAAACAGTCATGTCACATGTAACACAATTTTGTCTATAAAATTTTGCATCCTTTTCTTGTCATATTGCATTGGCTAGAACTTTCAGTGTGACATTGACTGGATGTAGTAAAAGAGGACACCTGTATGTTGCTCTTGATCTTAGAGATAAAATGTACTATGAGATGTAGGCTTTTTGTAGTTGTTCATTTTTACTTTGAGAAAGGTATTCTGTATAGGTGTGTTTTTCTTGTGGTTTTAATTCTAAATGGATTTTTTTTTCAAATTCTTTTTCTGTATCAACTGATATAATCATATAGTTTATCTTCTTTATACTATTGATAGAGTAGATTATATTGTTTTTTGAAATATTGAACCAGCCTTGCATATTTGGGGTATATCATACTTTTTCATGGTGTATAATTCTTTTTATACATTGTTGGATTTGATTTCATAATATTTTACACGTAGATTTTTGCATCCATGTTCATAAACAGTGTAGTCTCTGGTGCTTCTTTCTTTTTGCACAGAAGGTGATTCTGGCCTCATTAAATGAGGCAGAAAGAGTCCTTTCTTTTTCTATTTTCTAAAAAATATTCTGAAGATTTGAAATCATTTCTTCCCTCTGTGTTTATAAAAATTCACTAATGAGACCATCTGGGCCTGGAACTCTCTCTTTTAGACATTGTTAGTCATTGACTCACTTTTTAAATATACACCTATTCGTACTATATATTTCTCATTGTAAAAGTTTTCATCTATCAATTTTGAAATATAAGTGACATACAGCATTCTATAAGCTTAAGGTGTATGGCATGATTTGACATGTATACATCATGAAATATAACATCCAGTGTTTTATATACATACACAAATAAATAGAAGAGTATTTTCTTTGTAATGAGTTCTCAAGATTTTCTCTCAATTATTTTCATATATAACATACAGCAGTGTTAATGTTTATCATGTCATGCATTACATCTCTAGTACTTCTTTATCTTATAACTAAAAGTTGTAGAACTATATAGAACTTAGAACTATAACTTTATCTTATAACTATACCTTCTGTCTGCCTTCATCCAACTCCTCTTCGCTCTAGCCCCTGCTTCTAGTAACTACAAATGTGATCTCTTTACCTATAAATCTGATTTTGAAGTGTAATTGACCTCAAACAGTGTTAGTCCCTGATATACAACATAGTGTTTTAGTATTTCTATATATTTCAGAATTACCACTGTGGTAAGTCTAGCTATGATCTGTCACCATATAAAAATATTACATACTTAGTGATATTCCTCACACTGTATCTTTCATATCTGTGACTCATTTTACAATAGGAAATTTGTCCATCTTAATCTTCACTTACATCTTTTCTCATTCCCTCCACCTCTCCTCTGGCAATCATGTGTTTTTTCTCTGTATCTATAATGGTCTGTTTGATTATTTTTATTTTCTTTTTTATAACCCACATGAAAATGAAATGATAAAGACTTTGACATTTTCTGTCTGACTTATTATAACCTATAGGCCCATCCGTGTTGTTACAAATGGTAAGATTTCCCTTTTTGTGGCTGAGTGATACTACACTGTGTATGTGTTTGTACATACTGCATCTTTATCCATTCATTTAGTGATGGCAAGGTGCTTCTGTCTTGGCTATTGTAAATAATGCTGTATTTAACATAGTACATATATCTTTCTGAATTAGTATCATAATTTTTTTGGATAAATATGTAGTAGTGGAATTGAAGGATCACATGGTAGTTCTATTTTTTATTTTTTAAGGAATCGCCATACTGTTTTAACAGTGGCCATACCAATATACATCCCCACCAATTTTTCTTTACATCCTCACCAATACATATTATTTGTTGTCTTTTGATGATAGCCATTCTGACATATGTGAGGTGACATCTCATTCTGGTTTTTATTTGCATTCCTCTGATTAGTGATGTTGAACATTCTTTATGTGCCTGCTGATCATCTATATATCTTCTTTGGAAAATGTCCATTCAGGTCCTCAGCCCATTTTTCAATCAGGTTATTTGATTTTTTTTTTTTTTTGATGTTGAGTTGTATGAGTTCTTTATATATATAGGATATTAATCCCTATTAGGTATGTATTTTGCAAATGTCTTCCTCCATTCAATATTTCAGTTCAGTTAAGTTGCTCAGTCAGGTCCAACTGTTTGTTACCCCATGAATCGCAGCATGTCAACCCTCCCTGTCCATCACCAAACCCAGAGTTTACCCAAACTCATGTCCATTGAGTCAGTGATGCAATCCAACCATCTCATCCTCTGTTGTCCCTTTCTCCTCTTGCCCTCAATCTTTCCCAGCATCAGGGTCTTTTCAGATGAGTAAGCTCTTCATATCAGGTGGCCAAAGTATTGGAATTTCAGCTTCAACATCAGTCCTTCCAGAGAACACCCAGGACTGATCTCCTTTAGGATGGACTGGTTTGATCTCCTTGCAGTCCAAACTCTCAAGAGTATTCTCCAACACCATAATTCAAAAGCATCAATTCTTATGTTGTCAGCTTTCTTTATAGTCCAATTCTCACATCTATACATGACCACTGGAAAAACCATAGCCTTGACTAGAAGGACCTTTGCTGACAAAGTAATGTCTCTGCTTTTGAATATGCTGTCTAGGTTGATCATAACTTTCCTTCCAAGGAGTAAGCATCTTTTAATTTCATGGCTGCAATCACCATCTGCACTGATTTGGGAGCCCCCCAAAATAAAGTCAGCCACTGTTTCCACTGTTTCCCCATTTATTTGTCATGAAGTGATGGGACCAGATGCCATGATATTAGTTTTCTAAATGTTGAGCTTTAAGCCCACTTTTTCAGTCTCCTCTTTCACTTTCATCAAGAAGCTCTTTAGTTCTTCTTCACTTTCTGCCATAAGGGTGGTGTCATCTGCATTTCTGAGCTTATTGATATTTCTCCCGGTGATCTGGATTCCAGCTTGTGCTTCCTCCACTCCAGCACTTCTCATGATTTACTCTGCATATAAGTTAAATAAGCAGGGTGACAATATACAGCCTTAACACTCCTTTTCCTATTTGGAACCAGTCTGCTGTTCCGTGTCCAGTTCTAACTGTTGCTTCTTGACCTGCATATAGATATCTCAGGAGGCAGGTCAGATGGTCTGGTGTTCCCATCACTTTAAGAATTTTCCACAGTTTGTTGTGATCCACACAGTCAAAGGCTTGGGTGTATTCAATAAAACAGAAGTAGGTATTTATCTGGAACTCTTGCTTTTTTGATGATCCAAGGATGTTGGCAATTTGATCTCTGGTCTCTCTGCCTTTTCTAAATCCAGCTTGAACATCTGGAAGTTCACAGCAACTGTATTTGCTCATTCTTCAAATATGGCTCAAAGTTCGTCATCAGAGATGTATAGTCTATGTCTTCATTTTAATTTTGTTCGCTTTGATGAAAGCTTTTCTCAAATTAATAACTTATCATGTACATTTTTCCTAACCCAGTTTTCTAATGCCTAACATTTTTTCTACCTTATGTATGTGTGATTGTAACATTCTGTTAATTTCAAAGTAGAGTTCTTGGTATCCTAAAATAAAGTCTGCACTTCTATGATAATCCATTATATTTCTTTTACATTCATTGCTTAACCTGTAAAACTTAATCTTTAGTTAATAAATCTTTTCCAATTTGCAATATGTATTACCTACTATCTCTAATGGTCTTCCGTTGTGGCTCAGCTGGTAAAGAATCCTCCTGCAATGCCAGAGACCTGGGTTCAATTCCTGGATTGGGAAGATCCCCTGGAAAAGGGAAAGGCTACCCACTCCAGTATTCTGGCTTGGAGAGTTCCATGGACTATATAGTCCATGGGGTTGCAAAGAGTCGGACACATGAGCGAATTTCACTTTGTTTCACTTTCTCTAACAGTCACTGCCTGTGTGTGTTCTTAGTTGCTCAGTCATGCCCAACTCTTTGCAACCCCTCTTTGTGGACTATAGCCAAGCATGCTCCTCTGTCTGTGGGGATTCTCCAGGCAAGAATAGTGGAGTGGGTTGCCATGACCTCCACCAGGGAATCTTCGCAACCCAGGGATCAAATCCAGGTCTCCCACATTGCAGGCAGATTTTCTACCATCTGAGCCACCAGGGAAGCCCAAGAATCCTGGAGTGGGTAACCTATCACTTCTCCTGGGGATCTGGTGGGGTGGTACATTACTGGCAGAAGAAAAATTCTGTGGTCACCAGAAAATGCAATACCATATGAGAGGGTATTTAGGAGCATTTAACTAATTTTTTTTTTTTTTCTGTCTGTCTCTTATTTTGGGGGGTATGTTGTTTTCCTTTTCTTTTTTTTTTTTGAAATTTCTCTTAAGATCATGCATGTGTCCTCAATTTTATTTTTATCTAGTTACATCATTTTATGCATTTTGCATAAATTTCATGAATATTTTTAATAGGCTGATTTCAGAAGTAATATATTTTGTTTTCTATGGATGAATATACATTTTATAAAAGAGGTAAAGAGACTGTTAGCTAAATGAAATTTCCTAACAAGTTTCAAAAATGGAAACTCATCTGGTAAATATGTAATTATTGTAGAGGCTAGAATGGAAAGGGAAAAAAAGCAACAGGAAAACAATATGGTAAAAATTATGGTAGTTATTTGAAAATAAAGATTGTAAGGATGATTCACTTCAGTTGTGTCCAACTCTGTGCGACCCCATATCCGCCAGCCCACCAGGCTTCCCCATCCCTGGGATTCTCCAGGCAAGAATACTGGAGTGGGTTGCCATTTCCTTCTCCAATGCATGAAAGTGAAAAATGAAAGTGAAGTCGCTCAGTCATGTCTGACTCTAGCGACCCCATGGACTGCAGCCTACCAGGCTCCTCTGTCCATGGGGTTTTCCAGGCAAGAGTACTGGAGTGGAGTGCCATTGCCTTCTCTGTGTAAGGATGATCAATTTTAGCAAACAGGATCTTAGGATATATATATATGAGACAAAATTTAGGATGTTGTTCTGTTCAGTTCACTTAGTCATGTCCTACTCTTTGCAACCCCATGACCCGCAGAATGCCAGGCCTCCTTGTCCATCACCAGCTCCTGGAGTCCACCCAAACACATGTACATTGAGTTGGTGATGCTATCCAACCATCTCATCCTCTGTAATCACCTTCCCCTCCTGCCCTCAATCTTTCCCAGCATCAGGGTCTTTTTAAATGAGTCAGCTCTTTGCATCAGGTGGCCAAAGTACTGAAGTTTCGGCTACAACATCAGTCCTTCCAAAGAACACCCAGGACTGATCTCCTTTAGGATGGACTGGTTTGATCTCCTTGCAGTCCAAACTCTCAAGAGTATTCTCCAACACCATAATTCAAAAGCATCAATTCTTCTGTTCTCAGCTCTCTTTATAGTCCAACTCTCACATCCATACATGACCACTGGAAAACCATAGCCTTGACTAGATGTACCTTTGTTGACAAAGTAATGTCTCTGCTTTTGAATATGCTGTCTAGGTTGGTCATAACTTTCCTTCCAAGGAGTAAGCATCTTTTAACTTCATGGCTGCAATCACCATCTGCACTGATTTTTGGAGCCCCCAAAAAATAAAGTCTGCCACTGTTTCCCCATCTATTTGCTATGAAGTGATGGGACCCAATGCCATGATCTTAGGTCTCTGAATGTTGAGCTTTAAGCCAACTTTTTCACTCTCCACTTTCACTTTCATCAAGAGGCTTTTTAGTTCTTCTTAACTTTCTGCAATAAGGGTGGTGTCATCTGCATATCTGAGGTTATTGATATTTCTCCCAGCAATCTTGATTCCAGCTTGTGCTTCCTCCAGCCCAGTGTTTCTCATGATGTACTCTGCATATACGTTAAATAAGCAGGGTGACAATATACAGCCTTGACGTATTCCTTTTCCTATTTAGAACCAGTCTGTTGTTCCATGTCCAGTTCTAACTGTTGCTTCCTGACCTGCATACAGGTTTCTCAAGAGGTGTTCCTATCTCTTTCAGAATTTTCTACAGTTTATTGTGATCCACACAGTCAAAGTCAATAAAGTAGAAATAGATGTTTTTCTGGAACTCTTGCTTTTTTGATGATCCAACCGATGTTGACAATTTGATCTCTGGTTCCTCTGCCTTTTCTAAAACCAGCTTGAGCATCTGGAAGTTTACGGTTCATGTATTGCTGAAGCGTGGCTTGGAGAATTTTAAGCATTACTTTACTAGTGTGTGAGATGAGTGCAATTGTGTGGTAGTTTGAGCATTCTTCGGCATTGCCTTTCTTGAGTGCAGCACTTTCACAGAGTCATCTTTCAGGATTTGACATAGCTCAACTGGAATTCCATTACCTCTACTAGCTTTGTTCATAGTGGTACTTTCTAAGGCCCACTTGACTTCACATTCCAGGATGTCTGGCTCTAGGTGATTGATCACACTATTGTGATTATCTGAGTCGTGAAAATCTTTTTTGTGTATGGTCGACACTGAAATCAGATTTATTATATTTTTTAGGTAAAGATGGAAAAGCTCTATACCATCAGCAAAAGCAAGACTGGGAGCTGACTGTGGCTTGAATCATGAACTCCTTATTGCCAAATACAGACTTAAATTGAAGAAAGTGGAGAAAACCAGTAGACCATTCAGGTATGACCTAAATCAAATCCCTTATGACTATACAGTGGAAGTGAGAAATAGATTTAAGGGACTAGATCTGAAAGACAAGGTGCCTGATGAACTATGGATGGAGGTTCATGACATTGTACAGGAGATAGGAATTAAGACCATCCCCCCAAAAAATAAATGCAAAAAAGCAAAATGGCTGTCTGGGGAGGCCTTACAATTAGCTGTGAAAATAAGGGAAGTGAAAAGCAAAGGAGAAAAGGAAAGTTGTACCCATTTGAATGCAGAGTTCCAAATAATAGCAAGGAGAGATAAGAAAGCCTTCCTTAGTGATCAATGCAAAGAAATAGAGGAAGACAATAGAACAGGAAAGACCAGAGATCTCTTCAAGAAAATTAGAGATACCAAGGGAATATTTCATGCAAAGATGGACTCAATAAAGGACAGAAATTATAGGGACATAACAGAAGCAGAAGATATTAAGAAGAGGTGGCAAGAATACACAGAAAAACTATACAAAAAAGTTATTTACAACCCAGATAATCACAATGGTGCTGATGTAATAATTTGCTGATTAATTGCATGAAGAAAGATGAAAGGCCAAGGGTAGTATCACTATTTGTAAACTGGATATCTGGGTAAATGACAGTATTATTAGGCAAGGGAACAATAAGAAATGAATACCATGTTTGGATGGTAGAGTATAAATTTAATGATTTTTGTTCAGAACATCAGCAGAGAGATAGTCCAAATCTGGGGAAGGACATGTGGTAGGTGAAGCAGTACTGGAAGAATAGGTTACTGAGAAAGAGAGCAAAGACAGTGAGAGAAGAGAAATGAGAAATTTAGGAAAGTGACATTGAACACAAAAAGAGTCAACTAAGTTAACAACATTTGAAACCACTGACTTTAAATGCTTTATGCTGCTGCTGCTAAGTCGCTTCAGTCATGTCCGACTCTGTGCGACCCCATAGACAGCAGCCCACCAGGCTCCACGGTCCCCGGGATTCTCCAGGCAAGAACACTGGAGTGGGTTGCCATTTCCTTCTCCAATGCATGAAAGTGAAAAGTGAAAGTGAAGTCGCTCATTTCTGTCCGACTCTGAGCTACCCCATGGACTGCAGCCTACCAGGCTCCTCCACCCATGGGATTTTCCAGGCAGAAGTACTGGAGTGGGGTGCCATTGCCTTCTCCAGAGCCACATTAAAAAATAATAATAATAACTACAAATGATCACAAATGCATATTTTTTTTAACTGTTTATAACATTTATTATCCTGGGGTAATAATAAGACCTCCAGTACTTTGGCCACCTCATGCGAAGTGCTGACTCATTGTAAAAGACTCTGATGCTGGGAGGGATTGGGAGCAGCAGGAGAAGGGGACGACAGAGGATGAGATGGCTGGATTGTTCACTGACTCGATGGACGTGAGTCTGAGTGAACTCTGGGAGATGGTGATGGACAGGGAGGCCTGGCGTGCTGCGATTCATGGGGTCGCAAAGAGTCGGACATGACTGAGCGACTGAACTGAACTGAAACTGAACTGATGCTATTGTAAAATATACCTTTGATATCTGTAGTTGATATGTCTGGTATCTTTGATATCTATTTTGTAAAATACTATTTACCTCTTATTTATCTATATTCAGTTTGTTCCAGAAATGATTAGAGATTAGTTATCATCATCTATTGGAGGAGGAAATGGCCACCCACCCCAGTATTCTTGCCTGGAGAATCCCAAGGGCAGAGGAGCCTGGCAGACCCCACTAGTCCATGGGGTCACGAAGAGTTGGACAGGACTGAGTGACTAAGCACAACATATTATCATCTATACCTTTATGACTTTTTTTCATAAAACTTGTCTTTTAAGCTAAGAGCCAAAATCTCTTATATTTTGCTTCAGCCATCTCAAAGCTGAAAGCTGGATTTTTTCTTCAGACAGTTAGAGAAAAGATGATGATTACATTATAGAAAGATAAAGCCATATTGGGATGCAGAAGCTGGGAGGTCAGGTAGACTCAATAGCTACTTAAAAGACTTTTTTCACACTAACCTGAAATTGAATTTGCTGCAAATTCCTTTCTCAGTTGATGTGTATTTACTGTATTTCATTAACCTTCTGGTAGACAAAACACAACACTGTAGAAGCTGCCAATGTTAAACCCATGAAAACCAAGATTCAACTGTATTTGGTTCAAAATATGTTCCTAATGCCCAACAAGAAGAACACATATCTGGCTTATAGATCACGTATCCTTAAACTGTCAAATCATAAATTTGAGAATAAGTTAAAAGTTATGAGTTCACCAATACTAAATGAGTTTGAATGAGAAAATGAAAGCAGATTAGGGAAGTTGTAATTAATTCAAAGAATATCAACTCAGTATCTACTTTGGGTACTGTTAGACACTAAGGGCAATTGAGCAGGTTTAGGAAAAGATTCAATAATGTGACCAAGGGATTAAAAACAGTGAGAGAATTACCATGATAAGTACAGTGAGAGTCCACCAAAGAAGTACCTAGCCAGAATGTAAGTTAGTGGAGAGAAGTGGTAGGCAAGAAAGAGCTATTCCCACTCAATTATATATAAATAAGATTTGAGTAGTGAAATCATTCTATTCAAAATGAATAGAAGCAAAATCTCTGCCCCAAACAAAGAAAACATTATGTGGAAAATTCTGGATGTTAGAAAAGCTAGTAGATTAAAGAAATGAAAACATTTACTGTGTAATAACGAGCTCACTTGGTGTGAGCTGTGCGACAAAGTTGGAGAAGTAATCTGGAGCCCCATGCTGAGGAGGCTGGACTATCTGATGGCAAAAAATGGACCCAGAATATTAAGTGGCTTGATGAGATTCAGGATTTATTACGATTATTCTGGTTATGGTATCCGATTCATATCATAGAAAAAAATTAAGATATTTTTCCTCCAAAAATTAAGTAGATCAGTGATAAATTATATCCTAGAATATTTTGACATAGAATAAAAGGAGCATTGGAGTGGAAATATTAACATGTATATTAAGTCTGCTTTTTGCCATTTACTAATGGTATGGGTTTGAACATGTTTCTCAATACCATTTTAAGTGTAAATCTATAAATTGAAATGCATAAATTTTAATAATGTCCATTCATAAAGTGGTTTTAAGTAACAGGACCTTGAAAGAGCTTTTGAAAATCAATAACAAATATTGATTATTTTTAGAAATGTGGGTATGATTATAATATTTTAAATGCCTATCAAGATACATGAGCTCTATATTAGGTTCAAAAACTACAAATCTAAACTGAAAAAAGAAAGTATTTTCATATTTATAAGTGAAAAGCCTTTGAAATAAGTTAAAGCTAGGTCATATGGTAGCTTTTAGCTTTTAAAGGAACCTCCCTAATATTTTCCATAGTGGCTTTACCAGTTTACATTCCCACCAACAGTGTAGGAGGAATCCTTTTTCTCCACACGCTCTCCAGAATTTCTTTGTGGGCTTTTTGATGATGGCCTTTCTGACTGATGTAAACTGATATCTCACTGTAGTTTTGATTTGCATTTCTCTAATAATCAGTGATGTTGAGCATCTTTCCATGTGCTTTGTCCATCTCTATATCTTCTTTGGAGAAATGTCTATTTAGATCTTCTGCACTTTTTTTGTTGTTTTGTTTTTTGAGCTACATGAGCTGTTTGTAAATTTTGAAGCTTAATACCTTGTCAGTTGTTTCATTTGCAAATATTTTCTCCCATTCTGATTGCTGTCTTTTTCATTTTGTTTATAGTTTCCTTAGCTGTGCAAACACTTTTAAGTTTAACTAAATCCCATTAGTTTAATTTTGTTTTTATTTTCGTTATTCTAAGAAGTGATTGGAAAAGATCTTGCTGCCATTTATGTCAAAGCGTGTTCTGCATATGTTCTCCCCTGAGAATCTTACAGAATCTGACCTTACACAGAAGTCTTTAATCCATTTTGAGTTTAGTTTTGTGTGATGTTAGGGAGTTTTCTAATTTCATTATTTTACCTGTAGCTGTCTAAGTTTTCTAGCACCACTCATTGAAGAGACTGCCTTTTCTCTATTGTATAGTCTTACCTCCTTTGTCATAGATTAGGTGTCCACAGATGTGTGTGTTTATCTCTCTCTGAACACTATCTCCTGTTTCATTGATCTATATTTCTGTTTTTGTGCTAGTACCATATTGTTTTGATGACCCAGCAATCCCATTCTTGTGCATATATCCAAGAGGAAACCATAACTTGAAAGTATGTGTGCACCTTAATGATCATTGTAGTGCTATTTACAATAGGCAAAACATGGAAGCAACTTAAATGCCCATCAACAGAGGAATGGATAAAGAAGATGTGGTACATATATATGATGGAATATTACCATAGAAAAAAATGAAAGAAAATGAAATAATGCCATTTGCAATGAAATAGATGGACCTAGAGATTATCATACAGAGTGAAGTAATTCAGAAAGAGAAAGATGAATATTGTATAACTCCACTTAAAAGTAGAATCTAAAAAATGGTACAAGTGAACCCATTTACAAAACAGAAATAGTTACAGATGTAGAAAACAAACATACCAAGAGGTTATCAGGAGGGGAAGGGGTGGTAAGATGAACTGGTAGGTTGGGATTGACATACATACACTGTATACTATAGTGTATTGACTATATTGACATATATACACTATATATAAAAGAGACTAATGAACTTATTTTTTAGCTAATGAAAACATCCTGTATAGCACAGGATACTCTATTCAATGCTCTGTGGTGACCTAAATGGAAAGAAATCTAAAAAAGAATATATATATATATATATATATATATGTATGAATACATATACACACACACACACACATATATATAACTGATTCACTTTGCTGTACAGCAGAAATTAACACATGGTAAAACAAATATATTCTAGTAAATAAATAATAAATATACTTCAATAATAAAATATATACCAATTAATTAACTAATTAAAGCTACATAAATGAATTTATAAATCATAAATCACATATAGGTTGGAACACAACTATTATATAAGCTATAACTATTGATTTTTTTTTACTTATTAATGATTTTGTATAGTTTATTAAAACTAGGAATATTATTAAAACTATAAAACTTCAGTTATAGTTTAGATGTAGCTGTTATATCAACCATTTGCTTATAATGCATTTATATAACAATATTAGAAGTATGAGATGTGTACTATAAGCATATTGTTGTAATCACCATGACAATTGAATGCATTTTTTAATTTTTAAAATTAATGCTATTCTATCATAGGTACTTTGTAGGACCTTTTAAACTATTTTTAGAGTAAGCCAAAAGATGAATAAAGTATTAAATTCATTGTCAAATATAGAATAAGCAAATAGAAGTAACTACATATTTTAATTCAGATGTAAACATGGTTTTTGATAACATACAATGCAGAACAGAAGAATAAGATGACATTAAATAATATTGAAAATTAGGGAATAGGATAATATTTGAGGTAAAGAGTAGATTGTAAAATAAACTGAGTCCTATTTGGATAAATTGAGCTTAAAATGTTTTAATCAAATCTATGAGATTAATGAGAAAATATTTAACAAGCTTTTAGAAATTTGCATCTGAGTTCAGGAATGGGCCAAAGGCTAGAGGCATAGAATTTGGCATCAGCTACCTATAAGTAATATCTGAATTCTTGAGATTAAAAGAAATTGCACATGAAGAGATGCCCACATTCAAAAGTTGGGAAGAGGTAAGTCGAGGACATATGTTAATGGTTGAAAAGGTATATCTGATAATTGAGAACCAATAGAAACCAATCTCATAGAAATGAAAAGAAAATATTTCAGGAAGGATGAAATTTCTCTTAGTGTGGAAATTAGATTGAAAATGAAAATTTTAAAAATGACCATGAAATTTAAACAAATGAATCTTTTTAGAGAAGAAATTTTAGAAATTGAAACTAACAAATGTACTGAAAGACTAAGTAAATTTTGTTATGAGCAGAGCAAAACTGACAAAAAAAATGACCTTTCATATAAAAACCACAGAAAAATCCAAAAGTTGAGTGATATCTTCTAGAAATTATTGAGGGAAGAAAAGAGGAATCAACAGAAATTAGGTGAAAGATTTGACCAAGAATAAGAAATAATATGACATAAGGTGGTCAGCATGTATTTTTGTATGTCTACTATGAACACACCATAAAATTACACTCTTCCCCTAGTAAAAATTTTAGCTAACTTTTGGAAAGATAATTGTCTTTGGGTAAGCATTTACTAAATGTTAGATATTTTATTATACATAATTTCCTGGAAATTATTACATGTAATTAATAATTACATGTATTATTTCAGTTAATCATCACAAAACTCACTGGGAAATAGTTTTAATGTAATTCTTATTTCATGGTTGAAGAAATGGAAGCTTAAAAAGCTTCAGTTCCATTCATTCGTCAGTCGTGTCCAACTCTTTGTGACCCCATGAACTGCAGCACGCCAGGCCTCCGTGCATCACCAACTACTGGAGTCCACCCAAACCCATGTCCATCGAGTCCATGACTCCATCCAACCATCTCATCCTCTGTCGACCCCTTCTCCTCCTGCCCTCAATCTTCCCCTGCATCAGGGTATTTTCAAATGAGTCAGCTCTTCACATCAGTTGGCCAAAGTATTGGAGTCTCAGCTTCAAAATCAGTCCTTCCAATGAACACCCAGGGCTGATCTCATTTAGGATGGACTGGTTGGATCTCCTTGCAATCCAAGTCAAGAGTCTTCTCCAACACCATAATTCAAAAGCATCAGTTCTTCTGTGCTCATCTTTCTTTATAGTCCAACTCTCACATCCATACATTACCACTGGAAAAAACATAGCCTTGACTAGACGGACCTTTGTTGACAAAGTAATGTCTCTGCTTTTGAATATGTTGTCTAGGTTGGTCATAACTTTCCTTCCAAGGAGTAAGCATCTTTTAATTTCATGGCTGCAATCACCATCTGCACTGATTTTGGAGCCCCCAAAAATAAAGTCAGTCACTGTTTCCCCATCTATTTGCCATGAAGCGATGGGACCGATGCCATGATGTTAGTTTTCTAAATGTTGAGCTTTGAGCCAACTTTTTCACTCTCTTTTTTCAATTTTATCAAAAGGCTCTTTAGTTCTTCTTCACTTTCTGCCATAAGGGTGGTGTCATCTGAATATCTGAGGTTATTGATATTTCTCCAGGCAATCTTGATTCCAGCTTGTGCTTCCTCCAGCCCAGCATTTCTCATGATGTACTCTGCATAGAAGTTAAATAAGCAGGGTGACAATATACAGCCTTGACATACTCCTTTTCCTATTTGGAACTAGTCTGTTGTTTCATGTCCAATTTTAACTGTTGCTTCCTGAACTGCATTCATGTTTCTCAAGCGGCAGGTGGTCTGATATTCCCATGTCTTTCAGAAATTTCCAGTTTATTGTGATCCACGCTGTCAAGTGCTTTGGCATAGACAATAAAGCAGAAATAGACGTTTTCTGGAACTCTCTTGCTTTATTGATGATCCAACTGATGTTGGCAATTTGATTTCTGGTTCCTTTGCCTTTTCTAAAACCAGCTTTAACATCTGGAAGTTCATGGTTCATGTATTGCTGAAGCGTGGCTTGGATAATTTTGAGCATTACTTTACTAGAGTGTGAGATGAGTGTAATTGGGTGGTATTTTCAGCATTCTTTGGCATTGCCTTTCTTTGGGATTGGAGTGAAAACTGACCTTTTCCAGTCCTGTGGTCACTGCTGAGTTTTCAAAATTTGCTGACAAATTGAAAGGCTTAGAATGGTCCAAAAATTAATACAGGCATTCAAGAATCAAGGATTGAACTATTCAAGGTAATTTCTGCTGCCTTTCTGATACAGTCTTTGAGAAATTTACTGAGCTTCTTATTTTTCAAAGTAAAAAAAATTACATTCAAGTATGATTGATTAACAACGTTGTATTACTTCCAGGTGTACAGCAGAGTGATTCAATATACATATACATGTATCTGTTGTTTTTCCAATTCTTTTGCCATTTAGGTTATTACAGAGTATTGAGCAGTTTTATGTTCTGTTCAATAGGTCTTTATTGCTTATCTATTTAAAAAAATTTTTTTAGTATAACAAAAAATATTTTTACTAAAACACAAAATTTACAGAAGTTTCCAGACAAGCCATACAAAATGAACACAATAATTTTCTTGAAGGGAGGATTCTACACTTGACAGCAAAATCACAGTGTTTTCAGAAAGGGATGTAATGTTTGTGTAATGTTCCCATTTTGATTCAAGCAGTCAAGTTGGTCTGTCTGCAGCATCTAAATAAAGTTAGACTTGGCTAGAGAGCATATTCTAAAGAAATGGTTGGCTACTTCTATTGGTTATCAATTTTTAATATAGCACTATGTACACGTCAATACCAAAATATCTATCCATCCCTTTCCCCCACCCTGCCTCTCTGGTAACTAAAAGTTAATTCTCTCAGTCTGTGTGTCTTTTTTTTTTTTTTTTTAATTTTGTAAAATAAGTTCCTTTGTAGCAGTTTTTTTAGGTATGCACATAAGCAAAGTCATATGATATTTGTCTTTGTCTGACATACTTCACTTAGTGTAATCTCTAGGTATAGCCATATTGTTGCATATGGCATTATTTAATTTATTATAATGGCTGAGTAATGTTCCATTGCATACCATGTCTTCTGTGTCCATTCATCTATCTATGACATTTAGGTTGCTTCCGTACCTTGGGTATTGTAAACAGTGCTGCAGTGGACAATGGGGTAAATGTCCCCATTTTTGAACCAGGATTTTCTCTAGATGTATGCCCAGTGCTGGATAACATAGTAGTTCTATTTTTAGTTTGTTAAGGAATCCCCATAAGTGTTCTCCATAGTCGCTGTACCAGTTTCTATTCCCATCAACAATGTAAGAGGGTTTCCTTTTCTGTACACCCTGTCCAGTATTTAGTGTTTGTATGTTTTTTTGGTGATGACCATTCTGACTTCTGTGAACTCATACCTCATTGCAGTTTTGACTTGCATATCTCTAACAATTAGTGATGCTGAGCATCTTTTCATGTGTTTTTGGCCGTCTGTATTTCTTTGGACAAATGTCTACTGAAAGCTAGAGATCTCTTCAAGAAAACTAGATATACAAAGGGAATATTTCATGCAAATATGCACTCAATAAAGGAAAGAAATGCTATGGACTTAACAGAAGGAGAAGATATTAATAAAGGGTGGCAAGAATACACAGATCTGTACCAAAAAAAAGATCTTCACAATCCAGAAAATCACTATGGTGTGATCACTCACCTAGGGCCAGACATCCTGGAATGTGCAGTCAGGTAGGCCTTAGGAAGCATCACTATGAACAAAGCTAGTGGAGGTGATAGAATTCCAGTTGAGCTATTTCAAATTCTAAAAGATGATGCTCTGAAGGTGCTACACTCAATATGCTGACAAATTTGGAAAAGTTAGCTGTGTCCACAGGACTGGAAAAGTCAGTTTTCATTCCAATCCCAAAGAATGCTCAAACTACTGCACAACTGTACTCTCTCAAATGCTAGTAAAGAAATGTTCAAAATTCTCCAAGACAGGCTTCACCAATACATGAACTGTGAACTTCAAGATGTTCAAGCTGCATTTAGAAAAGGCAGAGGAAACAGAGATCAAATTGCCAACATCCTTTGGATCATTGAAAAAGCAAGAGAATTCCAGAAAAATATCTACTTCTGCCTTATTGACTATGCCAAAGCCTTTGACTGTGTGGATCACAATAAATTGAAGAAAACACTGCAAGAGATGGGAATACTAGATCAACTGACCTGCCTCTTGAGAAATCTGTATGCAGGTCAGGAATCAACAGTTAGAATTGGACATGAAACAACAGACTGGCTAAAAATAGGAAAAGGAGTATGTCAAGGCTGTATATTGTCACCCTGCTTGTTTAACTTTTATGCAGAAAACATCATGAGAAACACTGGGCTGGAAGAAGAACAAGCTGGAATCAAGATTGCTGGGAAAAATATCAATAACCTCAGATATGCAGATGACACCATCCTTATGGCAGAAAGTGAAGAAGAACTAAAGAGCCTCTTGATGAAAGTGAAAGAGGAGAGTGAAAAAATGGGCCTAAAGCTCAACATTCATAAAACTATGATCATGGATTCGGTCCCATCACTTCATGGGAAATAGATGGGGAAACAGTGGAAACAGTGTCAGACTTTATTTTTGGGGGCTCCAAAATCAGTGCAGATGGTGATTGCAGCCATGAAATTAAAAGATGCTTACTCCTTGGAAGGAAAGTTATGACCAACCTAGACAGCATATTAAAAAGCAGAGACATTACTCTGCCAATAAAGCTCTCTCTCGTCAAGGATACAGTTTTTCCAGTAGTTGTATGGATGTGAAAGTTGGACTATAAAGAAAGCTGAGCACAGAAGAATTGATGGTTTGAACTGTAGTGTTGGAGAAGACTCTTGAGAGTCCCTTAGACTGCAAGGAGATCCAACCATCCCATCCTAAAGGAGATAAGTCCTGAGTGTTCATTGGAAAGACTGATGTTGAAGATGAAACTCCAGTACTTTCTTTGAGCACTGATGTGAAGAGCTGATTCATTTGAAAAGACCCTGATTCTGGGAAAGATTGAAGGTGGGAGGAGAAGGGGACAACAGAGGATGAGATAGTTGGATGGCTTCACCGACTCAGTGGACATATGTTTGAGTAAGCTCTGGGAGTTGGTGATGAACAGGAGGCCTGAAATGCTGGAGTCCATGGGGTCACAGAGAGCTGGACGACTGAGTGACTGAACTGAACTGGTCTGAAGTCCTCTGTGCCTATATATATATATTAGGAGCGTCATGAGCTGTTTGTAAATTTTGGAGATTAATCCCTTGTCAGTCCCATTTTATGGGTTGTCTTTTGTTTCCTTGCTGTGAAAAAAGCTTTTGAATTTAATTAGGTCCCATTTGTTTAATTTTATTTTCATTATTCTAGGAGGTGGATCAAGAAAGATCTTTCTGTGATTTATGTCAGAGTGTTCTGGCTATGTTTTTCTCTAAGAGTTTTATGGTGTCCAGCCTTACATTTATGGCTGATTCATTTTGAGCTTATTTTTGTGTATGGTGTTAATAAATGTTCTAATTTATTTCTTCGACATGTAACTCCAGTTTTCCAAGTACCATTTATTGAAGAGACTGCCTTTTCTCCATTGTATAATCTTCCTTCCTTTTCATAGATTAATTGACCATAGGTGTGTGGGTTTATTTCTGAGTTTTCTATCCTGTTTCACTGATGTATGTTTCTGTTTCTGCATCAACACCATACCGTTTTTATGATCGTAGCTTTGTAGTATGGTCTGAAGTCAAGGAGCCTGCTTCCTCCATCTGTTTTTCTTTCTCAAGACTGTTTTTGCTATTTGGAGTCTTTTGTGTTTCCATTTAAAGTTTTAAAATTTTTGTTTTTGTTCTGAAAAAACATACCATTAGTAACTTGATAGTGATTGCATTGAATCTGTAGATTACCTTAGGTGATATTGTCATTTTGACATTATTGATTCTTCCAATCCAAGAATGAGGTATATCTTTCTGTTTGTATCATCTTTGATTTCTTTCACCACTGTCTTAGAGTTTTCAGAGTACTGGTCTTTTGTCTCCTTGGGTAGGTTTATTCCTAGGCATTTTATTTTTTTGATATGATGGTGTATAGGATTGTTTCTTAATTTCTCTTTTGATCTTTCATTGTTAGCATCCAGGAAATCAAGATATTTCTGTGTATTAATTTTTTATTCTGCAACTTTACCAAATTTATTGGTGGGCTCTAGTAGTTTGTTGGTGGTATCGTTAGGGGTTTCTATGTATAGTATCATGTCATCTGCAAACATTGACAGTTTTAACTTCTTTCTTTTTCCACTTTGAATTCCCTTTATTGTTTTTTCTTCTCAGATTGCTGTCATTGGTGACTTTGTATTAGCAGTGAGCCATAGCTTCCCCCTGCCTCTACAGAAAGACCCTCCAATGCTAGCAGGTAATTCTTGCCCAGTCTCTTATGAAGTCACCATTGTTTTCTTGGGGGCCTGGTGTGCATGAGACCCTGTGTGTGCCCTTCAAAAGTAGAGTTTCTGTTTTCTCTAGTCCTATGGAAGTCCTGAGATCAAGCCTCACTGTCCATCAAAGACAAATTCTGGGTGATTCTCCTCCCATTGCCACCCCCCAGACTGGGCAGCCTGATGTGGTGCTCAGAAAGTTGACCCCTGTGAAAGAACTACTGTGGTATAATTATTTTTCCAGTCTGTGAGTTACCCACTGGCGTATATGGGATTTCATTTTATCATGATTGAGCCCTTCCTACCACTTCATTGTGATTTCTTCTCTGCCTTTGGATGTAAGGTATCTTTTTCAGTAGGTTCCAGTGTTTCTTGGCCAATGGGTGTTCAGCACTTAGTTGTGATTTTGATGTTTCTGTAAGAAAACCATGTTGTTCTACTTCGATATCTTATCTCCTCCTTGCTTTTTATTCTTTATACCTTACTTCCGAGTACATTTAGTTCATTATAATAGAATTATTTTTTTATCCTCTCCTAGTAACAGGCACTGTTTTTAAGTGCCAGTGATACACTATTAAGAAGGTAGGCAGGATCTGTGTGCTTTTGGAGTCTCTGTTCTCTGGAAATGATAGCCCAATGATCATAGGAGACAGCGAGAAAGAGCAGAGCCAAGTCAGAGGAAACACTGGGAACATAGTTCTATTGCTCCAATATCTGCTTTTCTTTAACTTCTATTTGAACTTCTTATAAATGGTTTCTAAACTTTGAGTGTTATTCAAAGATCCCACTGTTTAACATAAACTGAAAAAAACTTCATATGAATAAAAATGCTGTAATAAATACAGCTTGTAATTCTCTCTAATATTTCACTTTGCTGTTAGCATTTACCCATTTTGTTACTTATTCTGATACTGTTTTTCTCTGGTGTTTTTAAGTTTGTGTATATGATTTACCTAGATCAACAATAGCATTGAGAAGCTTAAGATTTCCGTTTTCCAGAAGACAGAAGTCATATAGAGTAACGAACTTAATGCTATTATTTCATTTAGATCCAAAATTTAAAAGGTAAATAATACACTTTGAATATTTAAAAGAAATTACCTATAGATTCAACATTGTGTTCTGTTCCTTTTACTAACTGAGAAATTTTAAATGATTAATTTAATCATTCAATTGCCTTATCTCTATAAGAAGAGTGATAAAAAATAATAATAGTAATAGTAATTAGCACAATACCAATATTTGCTATACATACTTTTGTAGATTTTGGTGTAAGAAAATAAGAAATGCATATTAAAAAATTTATGGAATCAAAAATATATTTAAATGATAAGACAGAAGAATGAAAGATAGTCACAAGGTGCAGAAAATGTGAAGCATTAAATAAGGTGTTTTCTGTTCAAAAGACATGGGAGCTATGCATTCACAATTTTGTCTTAATGTCATAGGCAAAGAAAATCACAGATTTTTAGAAATTAAAGAATCTCTGATTATTTTGTCATCTCCCTTCTTTTACAATTCAAAGAATTTGAGAAATAAGGCCAATAGCCAAGGTGTCACAAAATTAGAATTAAAACTCTGGTATTCTGATTGTCTGTGTCTGTATATAATATATATAAAATTTCCAATGCACCATATTGTCTCACAGAGACAAACAACTAGCACATCTAATCTCAGTATGTAGAAGGAAAACAGATAAATGATCATTGCTTACATCCAATTCAGGCTTAAATTCAAATGATTGACATGTTAAAAAATCTACTCCAGGCAGTATACTTGCAATGTCAGATAAAAGACACATCACCCAGTACTCACTAAAAATTTTTGAGGATTGTGGATTCTCTTAATGCAACGTATAATGATGTGGATCCTTGGTCAAAGTTCCAATAACCCAAAACACTACAAGTCTACTCCGTGATTATCAGTATCTACCTCCCTAGTGCCCTTGGCAGCTTAAGAAACATCAGTGGCACTTTGCCAGATTTGACAGGCTCCTCTCATCTGACACAAAACAAAGAAAAATGTGTTTCCCAGATGTATTAACAGCAACAGCTGGTCCCATCAATGCAGGAAAAAAGATAATCCTCTAAAAAGCAAATGCATAATATGTACTCCAAGGCTGGTACATATCTAGCATTTCAATATGACACAAGTTTCAGCTCTCTTCTGATTTGGCTTTAGTCTCTGATTTAAAGGTTGCCAGCTGCAATAAGAGTGTTTGGAGGAGTCAACCTGGGACTACAGATAAGTCATTCTAGGATGAATGTTTGCTCTTGCTGAACATCAGGATCCTACAAGCCAATTCAAAATGAGAGAAAATGTCATTATGCTTAAAGAAGTTCAATTATAGATTCAAATGCATCTGCTATTCATCACTTTTAATCATTGTCATTGTCTGATAAGAAAGAAAGCTCAGTGTAGTGCTGATGGGTCTGTCTCCAAAAACATTCAATTTGTCAACTCTTTTTCAGATAGAGAAAAAAAATAGATTAAGTGTGTGCCTTTTAATGACTCAGTCTTGCTGAAAAATATATATTACACAATGCCAAAAAAAGAAATACCCCTCTTTTAATTTTTTTAATATCTTGTTTTTCCTTTGCTAAAGGAATTTATAAATCCACAAGTTGATCACATATGAGTTTCAGGTTTAAAGTACAACATAAGTGTTATAATGTAAAGTTGATACAAAATAAGCTAGTGATCTGAGAAATCTCTCAGGTCAATGCCCCATTATTGACCCATTTTTATCTTGAAAAGCAGGTAAAGTGACCAAAAATAATAAGGTAAATCAGATAGTTTTCATGGAAAATTTTCCCACAAATACTTTCAAACTATTCTATTCTATTAAATTATTTATTTTGTAAACAATGCATCCTCCTGGATTGAAGAAGATTTAATATCTTAATATATCTTACTCTAGTTTCTGTCTTCTTTATGTCTACCTGGGATCATGCTCATAACAGAAATGAGAATTTTAACTGAGGTAGAAGAAAAAGAAAAGTTTAGTTTGTAGAATATCTGAAACTATTGAAATCATTCACTGAATAACTATTGGAACATATGTTAAAACAATCACTGAAACAAAAATATTAAACATTTCATTTCCTATTTTAGTTAGGTCATATATTATTGATTAAGAACATGAAGTTTGTGCAAAACTTCATTGTTAAAATATGTTTAAATAGGCTTAATTATTTATCTAGCCAAATCCTAACAAAAATAAAACTTCTCAGAATATTTGCCACCTTAGCAAACCATCAGATTCACCATGTACACCAGGTCATTCATACACCCATGCTAAGAGCTTACACAATAAAAAGAGGGTGATTATTGTGAAAGATGGGTTTAGAAAACAAAATTTTTACTATGGTTTTTTTCAGATTTTTGCAAAACTGGATATATAAACCTCTTTATAAAATAGAGTATTGTATGATCCTGATGAAACGTTGAATCATAGTTAAAATCATTATTCTGGAATAGAAATTACAAGTAAGATAAAAATCACTAAATGACTTGCCTGAAGCAATAATGATCAGCATAATAATTGTAATAGTTTGAATTGATTTCAGTTATTCATATGAAATCTAGGAAAAGACAAAGATCTTATAGTTCTTTTACAGTACATTTTCACAATATTAACAGAGGCTGATTATTGGTACATATTACATTTCAGGCACTGTTCTGGATCTTTTCCATTTATAGGTGTGCTGCTAAGTCGCTTCAGCTGTGTCTGACTCTGTGCGACCCCAGAGATGGCAACCCACCAGGCAAGAACACTGGAGTGGGTTGCCATTTCCTTCTCCAATGCATGAAAGTGAAAAGTGAAAGTGAAGTCGCTCAGTCCTGTCCGACTCCTAGCGACCCCATGGACTGCAGCCTACAGGCTCCTCCATCCATGGGATTTTCCAGGCAAGAGTACTGGAGTGGGGTGCCATTGCCTTCTCCAATTTATAGGTGTAGAATAGAATAAAATGTTTATTTGATCACTGTGCTATAGCTACTAATTTCCATAACTGGGATTTAAATGACTCAAATCTCAATCTCTCCAAAGCTCATTTGTCCTCACTAGAGATCATGTTTGAGTATAATCCATAAAGAATTTTTTCTAGATATTTCACAGAGCATTGTTTTGACCATAAAGGTAATGTTCATACCAAAAATATTTCATTCTTTCATTCACAAATTGTCTCCCTAGACTGAATGTTGAATACAATGGTAAAACCAAAACACATAAAACTTGTCCACATGGACCTTTTCTTGTTTTATTCGGCTTTTGCTTTTTAGTAAAAGAAACAGATTTCAACCAAATAGTTAAATAGATATACAATTATAATTGGTGTAAGGGATATAAAGGAAAAGAGCAACTTAATTTGAGGGTGGATAGCAAAAGAAACTTGATTCAAGGAATCAAGAACTCAGGAAAAGTCACGCTGAAGAAGTGATATTTAACCAAATATCAACTGCAAGAGCAGGGAAGGGCAAGGGAAGAGTGAGTCAGAGGAGTCTAGAGAGAGGAAACAGTAGTTGTTAAGCCCTTGAGTTTGAAAGAAGTGGGTTATGAACCAAATTAAAACAACAACAAAACAAACAAACAAAAATACTATTTAGATCATTTTGATGGAGGACAGTTTATCATGTGATTAGATGAAAAGGGTTGGGTAGGAGCAGAGGGTCATTATTACTGTAGGTGAGAGACTTTAAAAAAACAATATATAAACTATAAACAAAATCAAAAAGTTACAGTCTTAATCACTGGGAGTAGAATTAAGAATTGAGACTTTTCTTTTGTGTCTGTAAGAATTCAGAAAGCTATACCTTGAGGTAAATATCTTCTTAAAAAGTTCTATTTTAGCACAGATCAATTACATAGGAATGTTGACTAAAGCCCATACACATTTCACTGTGAAGACCAAAAATATCTCAGCTATAAATCATCACAAACCTTTTGGTATTTGGCAATAAGTCCTAGGAGAAGATTTTTGAAATACTATTTTTCTTTAAAATGCTTGAAAAGTCTAATTAAATGAATATATTTTTAATTTATTATAATCTTTAACAATGTAGCATATATTTTTAAAATTTGTAATGGGAATCACAATTTGTCACAACCTGACTTTTTAGTTTTACAGATTTTAGCAATCTCACTTATAACACATTCATAGCCTGATTCTCCTTGAGCCCTCATGAATCTTGATTTTACAGCATAAGCACAAATGCAGTAGACATGGTTCTCATTTAAATTATGTGAAATTGGTATTGCGATGCATTCAAATGCCATAAAAAAAAGTGTACCTGGTCATGGCAGGGGTGTCAGAGGCAGTGAGGACTGAGGCCCTTAAGAGAGAATACTCTAGACTTTACCTTTTCAAAAACTTCAGAATCCTTTCCAAAAAGAATTCTGATACTGTCAGGGTATTTCTAACACTGCATTTTGTTACATTAGGAAGGCTGCGTTACCTATTATAAGTTCACATAACCCACTGAAAGTACAGATATTTTAAAGTAATCTATTTTTGCTAGAGATCAAGAGTTTGTTTTACATGAAAGTGGCATTAAACTACCTTCTTTTGGGTCTCAGAAAAACCTATTTGCTTCTAATTTATTCCCCAATGACATTAATATGTCTATCATTTCACAAGATAGAGAATCAAACTGTGTAAATGTGAGCAGCTTTCCAGAGATTAACAATGTGTGTAGTTAATTCATGGGGAAAAAATGCCTGACAAGATTGTCTTTTGAAGCTGCTTAGAATGCTGCAGAAGAACTGGATTCTACACTGCTGTTTCTATTCTGCTATCAGAAAGTGACAATTAGTTAGAAATACTCTTCACTTAGAAATACCAAAGCTTGTCCTTTTAAGATTAAGGCCAGAAATATACTCTGAAGTGATTTATTCAAGTCTATGACCAGTTGTATTATGTCTGGTTGCTAATGAATTAATAATTTGTTTTACTGATGTTTAGCCTTGCATGCATGCTCAGCCATGTCCAACTCCTTGTGACCCTATGGACTGAGCCTTCCAGGCTCCTCTGTCAATGGGATTCTCCAGACATGAATACTAGAGTGGGTTGCCATTTCCTTCTCAGGGGATCTTCCTGGCCCAGAAGTCTAACCCACATCTCTTACATCTCCTGCATTGGCAGGTGGATTCTTTACACTGAGCCACCTGATTATTTAGCTTTAGTTGGGTATGTTTTCAGTTCTGCTTATAAGCATAGTAATCCATCCAAGACTGCCTTTTCTTCTGAAGTGTAGTTGATGTAAAATATGTTACAGGTGTACAGTATAGTAATTCATAATTTTAAAGATTATTCTTCATTTATACTTATAAAATATTGGCTATATTCCCTGTATTGTACAGTATATCCTTGTAGCTTATTTTTTATTTACTATTAATTGGAGGATAATTACTTTACAATATGAGTTGGCTTCTGCCATACGAAATGAATCAGCCATACATATACATTGTTCCCTCCATCTTGAAACTCACCTCCTCTCCAAACCCCATCCCATCCCTCTAGGTTGTCACAGAGCTTCAGGTTGAGCTCCCTATGTTAAAGAGCAACTTCCCTTTAGCTATCTGTTTTACATAAGATAATGTATATGTTTCAATCCTACTCTCTCAGTTGGTCCCACCCTCTCCTTCCCCCCATGTCCCAAGTCTGTTCTTTATGTCTGTGTCTCTATTCCTGCCCTGCACATAGATTCATCAGTACCATCTTTTAGATTGCATATGTATTTTATGCATAGTAGCTTGTATCCCTTAATCCCCTAACTTTATATTGCCCCCCACCCCACCACTGCTAACACTAGTTTGTACTCTGTATCTGTGAGTCTGCTTCTTATTTGTTACATTTACTAGTCTGTTGTAGTTTTTAAATTCCACACACAGGTTATATTATATAGCATTTATCTTTCTTGATTTGACTTATTTCACTTAGCATAGTATTTCTTTGATCACCTTCACAGTCATTACTCTGAACTCAGGTAGATTGTCTATCTCCTCTTCATTTACTTCTTCTGGGGTTTTATCTTGTTCCTTCATCTGGAACTTTCCCTCTGCTGCCTCATTTTGCCTGAGTTGCTCTTTGTTTTTTTAATATATCTGGTCAATTATGTTTCTAAGCCTTGAAGGGGTAGCTTTCTGGAGGAGACATCCTATGCATACCAGCAGTGCACTCCACTTGTTACTGAGCTGTATCATCTAGAGGTTTTCTCTATGAAGGCTATATGGGTCCTTCTGTTGTAGCAGGCTGTCTGTGGAAGTGTCTGGTTGTCTTGTCTGGCCCTAATCCAGTTAGTTGCCAGGCCCTGCCTTGTGCAGAAGCTGCCAGCTGCTTGTTTGTGGGGCCTAGTCATGAGCGACTGATTGCAGAATCTCCGGTGTCCCTGAAGCTAGTGTTGGCTCACTGTGAGTGGAATCAGGGTCCAGAAGGCTCTGGGTCTATTGCCTGCTCAATGGTGGGTGAAGCCAGGTCATGAGGGTAGTGACAGACTATTGGCAGGCAGAGCTGGTCCTGGGGTCTGATTGTGGGACCCAGGTTCTTCAGAGCTGGTGTCAGATTGCTAGTGGTGAGGGATCCAGTTTGCGACACAGTTGGGTATGAGGTCCAAGGTGTTCTACGCTTGTGTTGGACTGCTAGTAGACAGAGCCATGATCCAGCTGGTCCAAGGGCAGGATCTGGCCCACTGTGGGCAGATGGGTCTGTAGGTTGCGGGATTGTGACTTTCTTATGTCCGGTGTCTGCCCCCTGGAAGGTGAGACTGGCACAGAGGCTAGCACATGCTTCCTAGAGGGCACGGCCAGTGCCTGCTCACTGGCAGATAGAGCTGGGTCTTGGTCCTTTAGTAGAGAGGACTGTGTATAGGGGCAGCTATGGGCCCAGTATGTCTTTAGGTATAATGTCTGCTGATGGGTAGTGCTGTGTCTCCACCCAGTTAGTTGACTATTTTGTTTTTATACTGATCTACGTTGTTGTAGTTGAGTCACTAAGCCTTGTCTGACTCTTTGCCACCTTATGAATTGTAACACTCCAAGTGCTATAAACATGAATTTTCCCCAGTTCATGTCCATTGAATCAGTGATACTATCCAACCATCTCTTCCTCTGCCACCCTCTTTTTTTCGTTCAATCTTTCCCAGCATTAGAGTCTTTTCCAGTGAGTTGGCTGTTTGCATGAGGTAGCCAAAGTATTGGAGCTTCAGCATCAGTCCTTGCAATGAATATTCAGTGTTGATTTCCTTTAAGATTGACTGGTTTTATCTTCTTGCTGTCCAAGGGACTCTCAAGAGTCTTCTCCATTACCACAATTCAAAAGCATCAATTCTTCATTGCTCAGCTTTCTTTTTGGCCCAACTCTCAGAACTGTACATGATTACTTGAAAAATCATAGCTTTGACTATACTGACCTTTGTCGGCAAAGTAATGTCCCTGCTTTTTAATACACTCTCTAGGTTTGTCATAGCTTTTCTTCCAAGGAGCAAAAGCGTCTTTTAATTTCATTGCTGTAGTCACCATCTATAGTAATTTTTGGAGCCCAAGAAAATAAAATCTGTCACTGCTTCCACATTTTCCCCTTCTATTTGCTATGAAGTGAAGGGACAAGATGCTGTGATCTTGTGAAAAGTGAAAATGTTAGTTGCTCAGTCGTGTCTGACTCTTTGTGATTCTATGGCTGTAACCTGCCAGGCTCCTCTGTCCATGGAATTCTCCAGGCAAGAATATTAGAGTGGGTAGCCATTCTCTTCTCCAGGGGATTTTGCTGACCCAGGGATCAAACTCGGGTCGCCAACATTGCAGGCAGAGTCTGTACCATCTGAGCCACCAGGGAAGCCCATGATCATGATCTTAGTTTTGTTTTCATTTTGTTTTTTTTTTAAAACCTTGAGTTTTAACCCAGCATTTTTTTTTACCTTTTACAAACAGAGGATTTTAAGATTTACTTGTAAAGAAAAATTAAGTGGTTCTTTAGTTAGCTATTATCCAAAGTATTTGTTAAGTTAAATACAAGTTAGAAAACATTTTGTAAAATGATGTATTTTGATAGCACTTAGTATATCAGAATATTGAAGTCACACTTAGAGTGCGGAGGAATACTGCTTTCTTCATCTACAGGAAGAGTTATTCAACATGATACTGTGTGTGCTAGATGCTCATACCCAGAAAATACTGCAGAAGATATATTTATGCTATTATACTGAAATACAGGTTTGAGTGACACAAGACATTTTCGAAGTAATGACTTCAATAGAATTTTGGTAAACAGTTTTTTGTGTCAAGTTAAAAGGATTAGCATTTTGAGAATGGTTTGAAATAGATTTTTCCCATTGTTTTTTTGTGCCTTTAACTTTGTGGTTTGGTTTACATATGGTAAGACTGCTGCTCTCACATTGAACTGAAATTAACTATAAACACCAGGAGGTAGGGCATGGCATTGTATTACTTTCAAAAGAGGGGTATAACGGTGCTGTTTACATTCCCTTAGTTCCCCAGTGCACTCAATTAATCATTTTAGATATTCCACTTGGAGCCTAACTAATTCCTTATGATTTTGACAGTTTGAAACACATTTAATAAAATGCACATCATCCAGGATATGTGTTAATAATTATGTTTTATATTTAGGGAGAAATAAACAAGATACTGGAGGTTAATTTACTGATGAGGGGAGGAAATTTCACTTAAAGAATCCTAAATAGGAGGTCATGTTACCTCAAGGCAAGAATTCAGTTAAAATGGCAGTGCCCTCATATTCTTTGTAAAGCAAAACAATACTGTTGTGTTTGTTTTTTTTTTAAGACTCACCTTCAGTGGTTGTTTTCAGGAATTTCTATAGTTAGAGCTCAAAGAATAACTAAATCACAGTGGCAAAAAGGCGAGAAACAGAAGCAATAACAAACAAAACACAAGCCATCATGAATGACAGAATAAAAAGTCAAGGCTAAGATGAACAAAGATTTCAGATATTTAAATTATTAAACATCATGTTCAAATATGTTTAAGGCAATAAGTAGAAATTAAAACTGAGCAAAAAGCAAGAGTTTAAGAATTGGCAGGCATATATGAACACAATGTAAATGCATATAAACACCCTAAAAATTAAACAGAGCAATTTTATATAAATAGTATTAACTATTTATTAAAAAAAAATAGTATTAACAGTGAACTATGAGAAGGTGGAGGGAATTTGTATTCTGAAAAGTTGAGAGAAATAAATGATCAAAAAATAACAAATAAAGGGACTAAAACTATGAAAACATTTTGTAAAGACATAGAGAGCAGAGAGAATATGTAATATACATCCAGTTCGGGTTTCTGATGGAAAAGAGAAAGAAAATGAAAGAGAATATTCAAGAAAATAGATGAAAAATTTTCATAAATGATTCAGTACAATATGCCACTGATTCCAGTATGCTGCTGGATCCCTTCAAAAATATAAAGAGAGATACACACCTAGATATAACAAAATAAAATATAGAATACCTAAGACAAAAATAAAATTCTAAAAGCAGCCAGGAAAAAAAAAAAAAAGGTGATTAACTTTAGTGGAATTGATTTTAAAGTGACTATTGAATTTTCCAGTGGAAATAATGGATGCCAGAATACAATGGAGTAATATCTTAAACACACTAAGAGAAAAAAAAAAAAAAATGTCAACATCACATGCTACATGATGTTAAAATACCTTTCAAAAGTTAGAACCAAATAATATTTTAAAGCAAACATTTTAAAACTAGTGTTTACTGAGAAAATAAAAATTTAAAGGACATACATAAAGATAAGGGCAATTATCCTACACAAAATCTGAAATTCATTAAAGTATACTTTGTGACAAAAGTTATAGATGTGAGGATTAATATAGCTCTTATTTTTTAAAATAATGTTATCATTCTGTATAACTGAAACAATGAAAGATAAAAATTAATGAATGGAGGAGATCATGAATTTTTAAATTTTTGTTGAGCTTCAAGTGCCTTTGAGAGATTGTTCCAAAATGCCAAGTACAGAGTTATATCTGTGGATCGAAACCTCATGAGAGATCCCTGGGATGGAGATAAACTATGTGATTAATATGCTTATAAGTGGTCATTGAGAATAATGGGCATGGATGAGATCACCCAATGAGATGATGAAAAGGATATAGACTAGGACTTGGCATTGAGGAACGCTAACATGTAATAAAGAATCTTGCTTGTAAATTTGACCATTTGAATTTGGTTTTTAAAGTGATTTTTACTTCTTAGAGATTTAGGTCATATTAATGTATTTCTCTATCCAAATGTTAATCTCAATTTCTTCTCTTCAATATAATATTGAGCCAAACAATGCTCTAGAGTCCATAAAGCACCTAAAATTAGATGCAAGTATAAACTATTACATTATTGAACATCATTAGTTAATTCAGTGAGTCTTAATTGTATTAATAAAACACATTGAAGAACTGATCCATGATTAATTTATCACTTCTCCAAGGAATGTTGCCAAGCCCACATTACATGATCCTATCAAATTAGCACCCCTGTAATTTCTGAATTCCAACCCCAGGGAGGAAACAGTAGTTCTTCAGCACTGAGAAAACATTATGTAACCTTGACCACCCAAGTTCAGAGTGTGTCAGCTACTAGACGATCTAACTGAAAAAAATACACTGGACATCAAATTTGTAAACCATATAGATATAAATTTTATTTTTTTCTTGATGAGAAATGGAATATTCTTGCCATTGATTTCAAACCCAAGATCTTTAGTGTCACTTCTCAAATGTATCCTATTTGTTTCCTACTTAGCTCCCTCATTTAATTATACTTGCCTTTCATTATGGGCTTCCGAGGTGGCACAAATGGTACAGAACCTGCCTGCCAATGCAGGAGACATAAGCAGAAGTGGGTTTGATCCCTGGGCCAGGAAGACCTCCTGGAGGAGGACACAGCCACCCACTCCAGTATTCTTGCCTGGAGAATCCCATGGACACAGAGGAGTCTGGTGGGCTACAGTCCATAGGGTTACAAAGAGTTGGACACAAATGAAATGATTTACCATGAAGGCACCTTTCATTACTTTCTGTGCAAAAGTTCCCTTCTAGACCAGCTAACATGAAAGCTTTCCTCTTGATACATTTTGAATAATTTTTCCTAAGTCTTGTAAGTCTTTGCTCTAGACTTGAATCAGCTCCACCACTCCACCAGCCATCTTCTCCTTCAAATTTTAAAATATCTATTTAAACTCCTTAGTTGGTGCACTAATTTTATTACTGAACTTTAGTCATCTCAGTGACTAAAGGTAGTCATCTCAATGAGCTCAATGTCTCTTTCAGAACTGAAGTAAATGATTTCTTCCATAGGCACTTGACACATTTTCTGTCCTATCTTTTAACATCTATTTGACCTATATTGCCCCCTTCTGTATAAATTTTAGTTACTCTTAATATTTTTCATAAGACCTAATAAAATGCCATTCACAAACCAGGAAACAGCAAAATATTCATTATTATCTTATCTGGTTGATCATTGAATAGTAGCTTGTTTTTCTATCTAATCTATTCACTTTGAGAAATAGCTGATTTCTTAAATTTTGATAGCACTTTGTGTATACTTCTTTTAGCTGTCCAGTGGGGAAAGGATCATGGTGGAGACTTCTGACAAAACGTGGTCCACTGGAAAACGGAAAGGGAAACCACTTCAGCATTCTTCCCTTGAGAACCCCATGAACAGTATGAAAAAGCAAAAAGATAGGACACTGAAAGATGTCAGTAGGTGCTCTATATGCTACTGAGATCAGAGGAGATAGAATGAAGAGAATAAATGAAGAGATGGACCCAAAGAAAAACAACACCCACTTGTGGATGTGATTGGTGATAGAAGTAAAGTCTGATGCTGTAAAGAGCAATATTGCATAGGAAACTGGAATATTACATCCATGAATCAAGGCAATTGGAACTGGTCAGACAGGTGATGGCAAGAGTGAACATCGACATTTTAGGAATCAGTGAAATAAAATGGACAGAAATGGGTGAATTTAACTCAGATGACCATTATATCTAATACTGTGGGAAAGAATCCCTTAAAAGAAATGCAGTAGCCCTCATAGTAAACAAAAGAGTCCAAAATGCAGTACTTGGATGCAATCTCAAAAACGACAGAATGATCTCTGAACATTTCCAAGGCAAGGATACAATATCACAGTAATCCAAGTCTATGCCCCGACCAGTAATGCAGAAGAAACTGAAGTTGAAAGATTCTATGAAGACCTACAAGACCTTCAAGAACTAACACTCAAAAAGGATGTCCTTTTCAGTATAGGATACTGGAATGCAAAAGTAGGAAATGAAGACACACCTGGAGTAACAGGAAAATGTGGCCTTGGAGTACAGAATGAAGCAGGGCAAAAGCTAAAAGAGTTTTGCCAAGAGAACGCACTGGTCATAACAAACATGCTCTTCCAACAACACAAGAGAAGACTCTACACATGGACATCACCAGATAGTCAATACTGAAATCAGATTGATTATATTATTTGCAGCTAAAGACGGACAAGCTATATACAGTCAGCAAAAACAAAACCAAGAGCTGACTGTGGGTCAGATCATGAACTCCTTATTGCCAAATTTACACTTAAATTGAAGAAAGTAGGGAAAACCACTAGACCATTCAGGTAAGACCTAAATAAAAACCTTTACGATTATACAGAGGAAGTGAGAAATAGATTCAAGGAATTTGATCTGATAGACCGAGTACCTGAAGAACTATGGACAGAGCTTCGTGACATTGTACAGAAGGAAGGGATCAAGACCATACCCAAGAAAAAGAAATGCAAAAAGGCAAAATGGTTATCTGAGGAGGCCTTACAAATAACTGTGAAAAGAAGAGAAGACAAAAGCAAAGGAGAAAAGGAAAGATATACCCATTTGAATGCAGAATTCCAAAGAATAGCAAGAAGAGATAAGAAAGCCTTCCTCAGTAATCAGTGCAAAGAAACAGAAGAAAACAAAAGAATGGGAAAGACTACAGATCTCTTCAAGAGAATTAGAGATCCCAAGGGAACGATTTATGCAAAGATGGACACAATAAAGGACAGCAATGGTATGGACCTAACAGAAACAGAGGATATTAAGAAGAGGTGGCAAGTATACACAGAAGAACTATACAAAAAAGATCTTCATGACCCAGATAACCACAATGATGCGATCACTCACCTAGAGCCAGACATCCTGGAATGTAAAGTCAAATGAGCCTTAGAAAGAATCACAATGAACAAAGCGAGTGGAGGTAATGGAATTTCAGTTGAGCTATTTCAAATCTTAAAAGATGATGCTGTAAGTGCTGCACTCAATATCCAGCAAATTTGGAAAACTCAGCAGTGGCCACAGGACTGAAAAAGGTCAGTTTTCATTCCAATCCCAAAGAAAGGCAATGTCAAAGAATGCTCAAACTACTGCACAATTGCACTCATCTCACACGCTAATAAAATGATGCTTAAAATTCCACAAGCCAGGCTTCAACAGTACATGAACAATGAACTTCTAGATGTTCAAGCTGGATTTAGAAAAGACAGAAGAACCAGAGATCAAATTGCCAACATCCGCTGGATCAGCAGAAAAGCAAGAGAGTCCCAGTAAAACATTTACTTCTTCTTTATTGACTACACCAAAGGTTTGACTGTATGGATCACAACAAGCTGTGGAAAATTCTGAAAGAGATGGGAATACCAGACCACCTGCCTGCCTCCTGAGAAATCTGTACGCAGGTCAGGAAGCAACATTTAGAACTGGAGATAGAACAACAGACTGGTTCCAAATAGGGAAAGAAGTATGTCAAGGCAGTATATTATCACCCTGCTTATGTAACTTATATGCAGAGTACCTCATGAGAAATTTGGACTGATGAAGTACAAGCTGGAATCAACATTTCCGGAAGAAATATCAATAACTTCAGATATGCAGATGACACCACCCTTATGGCAAAAAGCAAAGAACTAAAGAGCCTCTTGATGAAAGTGAAAGAGTAGAGTGGAAACATTGGCTTAAAGCTCAACATTCAGAAAAGTAAGATCATGGCATCTGGACCCATCACTTCATGGCAAATAGATGGGGAAACAGTGGAAACAGTGACAAAGTTTATTTTGGCAGGCTACAAAATTACTGGAGATGGTGAGTACAGCCATAAAATTAAAAGACATTTGCTCCTTGGAAGAAAAGTTATGACCAACCTAGGCAGCATATTAAATAGCAGAGACATTACTTTGTCAACAATATCTGTCTATTCAAAACTATGGTTTTTCCATTATTCATGTATGGATGTGAGAGTTGAACTATAAGAAAGCTCAGGGCCAAAGAATTGATGGTTTTGAAATGTGGTGTTGGAGAAGACTCTTGAGAATCCCTTGAACAGCAAGAAGATTAAACCAGTCCATCCTAAAGAAAATCAGTCCTGAATATTCATTGGAACGATTGATGCTGAAGCTGAAACTCCAATGCTTTGGCCACCTGATGTGAAAAACTGACTCTTTGGAAAAGACCCTGATGCTGGGAACGATTGAAGGGGGGACGGGAAGGGGGATGACAGAGGAAGACATGGTTGGATGGCATCATGGCCCAATGGATATGAGTTTGAGTAAACTCCTGGAGTTGGTGATGGACAGGGAGGCCTGGCGTGCAGCACTCCATGGGGTCACAAAGTGTTGGACTGAGTGACCAACTGAACTGAACTGAACTTCCCCACACACACAAATTTTTTCTCTGTGTTTAATAGTTAATTTCTGAACTCCAACCCACCTCTTCACATAATCTTTTCTTTGCCTTCTGAAACAGATCAATTTTTTTCTTATTCTGTGCCCTTCTGTACTTTGTACTTTTCAGTTATGGTACTTGTCACATTCTAATTTTGATATACTAATGCAGATGGTGATTGCAGCCATGAAATTAAAAGACACTTACTCCTTGGAAGGAAAGTTATGACCAACCTAGATAGCATATTCAAAAGCAGAGACATTCCTTTTCCAACAAAGGTCCGTCTAGTCAAGGCTATGGTTTTTCCAGTGGTCATGTATGGATGTGAAAGTTGGACTGTGAAGAAAGCTGAGTGCTGAAGAATTGATGCTTTTGAACTATGGTGTTGGAGAAGACTCTTGAGAGTCCCTTGGACTGCAAGGAGATCCAACCAGTCCATCCTAAAGGAGATCAGTCCTGGGTTTTCTTTGGAAGGACTGATGCTAAAGCTGAAACTCCAATACTCTGGCCACCTTATGCGAAG
This sequence comes from Bos indicus, assembly GCF_029378745.1. Classification (NCBI taxonomy): domain Eukaryota; kingdom Metazoa; phylum Chordata; class Mammalia; order Artiodactyla; family Bovidae; genus Bos; species Bos indicus. Next base: position 76,619,931 of record NC_091765.1, read on the forward strand.
AGTTGATTCATTGGAAAAGACTCTGATGCTGGGAGGGATTGTGGGCAGGAGGAGAAGGAGACGACGGAGGATGAGATGTCTGGATGGCATCACTGACTCGATGGACATGAGTCTGAGTGAACTCCGGGAGTTGGTGATGGACAGGGAGGCCTGGCATGCTGCAATTCATGGGGTCGCAAAGAGTTGGACATGACTGAGTTGCTGAACTGAACTGAATGTTAATTATGGGATTATTTCTTTAGTGTATATCTCATCCACATCATAATAAGCTTTCTGAAGCAGGCACCATATATATTTTTGGTCTAACATTGTATTCCTATTACTGTCTCACAATGCAGCATACAGTAGATAGTTAGTTTGTGCTGTGCTATCAGCACAATCAGATTCCAGCTGAGCCACCAGAGAAGCCTCTCATTTGGTTGGTCTTCATTTATTTCCAAACAATAAAGTCCTGACTAATCTCTGCCTACTATCTAGATTTTTTCGATTGGTCTTACTCTATAACTAGAGTTCTGTTCCAAAACTCAAAACTTGTATTGCTACTGATCTGCATATTTTTCAATGGGTCCTCATTGCCTTGGGAGCTGAACTAAAGTGACTCTGCTGATCACACAAGTCTGCAATCTCAAATCTTACCATTTACCCAAATAAAACATCTTGCTGATTTCATAATATACTGAATGCTTTCATTTCTCCAATTGTTTGAACAATCTGGTTTCATTTTCTTTAATGAGTTTATCTGCTTTATCCACCTGTTTAACTTTTTTCTTTTCCTTTGAGACTGGGTTTAGCTTTTTCCTTAAATAATTTATTTTACCAAGATTTGACTTTTTCTCATTTATTCTCCAATAATATGCTGAGGTTATTTCTACCTCACACTATTAAGATCAAACTTTTTTTTTTTTTTTAACAGATTTTTCTTCATTTATTTATGATGAAATATAACATAGAGACAGAAGAGGATACAAAGGTATATTTGTAACAACAACAAAATATCATTGAGAAGAGCCATGTTTTAGGAGGGCTTCCCAGGTGGTGCAGTGGTAAAGAATCTGCCTGCAATGCAGGAGACCTGGGTTCGATCCCTGGATTGGGAAGATCCCCTGGAGGAGGTCAGGGCAACCCAATCCAGTATTCTTGTCTGGAAAATCCCCACGGACAGAGGAGCCTGGTGAGCTACAGTCCATGGGGTCACAAAGAGTCGAACATGACTGAGCTACTAAGCACAGCACAGCACATGTTTTAGGAATTAGGGCTGTGCTTTAGAGATACCTGCCTCTGTCCTGCCCCCCTCCAAATTTACATAGTCCTCCCTGCCTTCTGTGAGCATCATGTTCTGGCTTTTCTTTATAGTTGTCTCACCTAACGATATATTGAGGTATGGTTTGCTTTTTCCCAGTTTTGAACTTAATATAAGTGGAACTGTGCTGTAATGTCCTGTTTTTTTTTTTTTTTTTTTACTTTACAATATTTTATTGGTTTTGCCATACATCAACATGCATCAGCCACGGATGTACACGTGTTCCCTATGCTGAACCCCCCTCTCACTTCCCTCCCCATACCATCCCTCTGGATGGTATATATTAATATACCTATTTAATATATTATTTTATCTATATCCTGTTAAACTGTGAATCTCAAGTATAAAGTTTGTTTTAATCAATTTTCTAACCATAGAAATTAGACCAATTCCTAGAGCATAGTAGGCTCTCAACAAATACTATTAGCTATTTTATTTCTTGTCTTGTTACTCATATAGATTATTTACTAACTTGTTATTAAATAATATATAATTATATCTTAATAATATTATTATTAAGTAATTACTGTTTATACCCAGTGAATCTAAAGTATTCATATTACTTTTCAGTATAAAAATACTTGGCAGTTTTTTATTTTCATTAATAATTATATACCTCTTATCCTGATAGGTAGCATCAAAAAGACCTAATAGAAATAATGCAGTAAATATGTTCTATAGGGTTTGTTGAATTTTGGGCTTATTTCAAGTGCTTCCTCCTGTTCACTCAGGACCATCCTTTCCCAGACTCTAAACCACCGAGAATAATAGCTTAAGCCCATATCATTTTGCTGCCTGGGGTGGACTAGATGTTTGCATTGTAGAAGTAGGCCTTCTTATTTTTCTATCTCTATAAAATTATACCAATCTACCACATGATCTCATTTTATGATTTCTCCCACCACTTAGAAATTGAATGAGGCACCTACCATAGGGTGTGAGATCTGGCTTCCTGACTAACTAAAGAAAGGTTAGCACCTGAATATTAGAAGTGAATAGGAAATTTTCCCACATAGGGAAACACTGACCATTGAAAAAGAAGTCTAGACAGATTTTGGCAGATGGATTTGCCCTTTTCCCTATCTCCAATTGCTTATGTCGCGCTGGGGAGATAAGTCCTATATTGCAGAATGGATGTACCTGCTGAATAGCTAGCTGCATCTTTTCACATTTATTGGTGAATTTGATAAAGTATCACCATCATTGCTCCCCATCCTTTCCTATTTTACCTTCCATTTCCTTCATTCTTGTTACCCTTTGATTGTTCTTCCTAAATCAAAAACTAGCAATAATCTTTGCCTCAGGTTTTGTTTTCAGGAGATCAAGGTCTAAAATAGGATGGATATAAATGTTAGCCTACAAGAAGAGCTTTTAATTTAAATGAGTGAAAAATATTGTGTAACCAATAGTAACAGAAATCTTGTCTTTGTCAACATGAAGCTTTTATCCTCTTTATATTTTTACATATAAAGTCAAAACCCCAAGAATTTTTGCATATACTTGTTATTCAGGTATATATAACCTGTGTGTACTTGTATGTACAGGTTATGTGTTAAGATAGTGAAGAATCTCAGTAGTTATCTGCTAAGAAAAGTAAAGCTAGCAATGTATTTACATAAGAAATCAATTTTAGAGGGGTCTTTTATTCCAGATATATTTGGAATGGGTTCAAAGGATGGAAAACCTAGTGATCCCTGATCCTGTGAGCCATGCTGGCATCACAGACAGGGTCTCAGAACGTGAGCTACCTGCACATCTCACTTCCTGCTTGCCGTGTTCTGTGTTAGTCCTTGAAAACCTCTGACTTAAAGGCTTTGAGGAAAAGCATGCACAAAAGGTATAATCAAGTACAGAAAAGCAGACATTTGCTGCAATTGATGCCTGACAAAGCCGTAAACCGTTCATGAACACTGGAGACATATGCTTGCCACAGTAGGAGTAAATAGGCCTGCTAGCGCAGAGCCCATGAAGCCAGGGATCCTGTGGAGTCTTTTGTAAGCTCTATATAGAAAGGGAGGTGTTTGTTGTGTCCAAATGTGTACACTGGTTGCTTTTATTTTTTTTTAAATATAAAACCCATCATCTCTACAAGAGTGGCTGTTTATCAATATTGGCACTCTGGAGGCACCTTAATCTACTTGAAAATAACATTGAATTTGATGTCAAGAAATGCTTCAAACGGAGAAGGCAATGGCACCCCACTCCAGTACTGTTGCCTGGAAAATCCCATGGATGGAGGAGCCTGGTTGAGTTAGCAGCAGTAGCAGTAGCAGTGCTTCAAAAGAGTATTTCTGTACACAGAGAAAGGTTGCAGTTCAGCAATACTAACTTCACAGGACAGGAAGAAAGATTTTCACTGAAAGTGTCAGCATAGGGCTGTGTGTGGCTGGCTGAGCTCTCCCTGTTATCAGTGTGAGTATATCAGGACGAGCAAAGAAACAAAAGTTCATTGCTAGATGGTAATACAAACTTAAAATGAGCAATAAACTTGTAACTTCTAAACACATCAATCCATAGGATTCTCATCAATTTTTCAAAATAGAAAAATATTCTAAGAAAAGTGACCCTTTTATACAAAATTAAGAATGGATATTCTACTGCACTATTTAAATATATACTAGTATGCTTTTATGGAGAAGGCAGTGGCACCCCACTCCAGTACTCTTGCCTGGAAAATCCCATGCACGGAGGAACCTGGTAGGCTGCAGTCCATGGGGTCCCTAAGAGTCGGACACGACTGAGCGACTCCACTTTCACTTTTCACTTTCATGCATTGGAGAAGGAAATGGCAACCCACTCCAGTGTTCTTGCCTGGAGAATCCCAGGGACAGAGAAGCCTGATGGGCTGCCGTCTATGGGGTTGCACAGAGTCAGATACGACTGAAGCAATTTAGCAGCAGCAGCAGCAGTATGCTTTTAAAACATTTTAAATAGCAATGGAAATTAAAAAAAATTAATTATGTATTTTTTAAACTCCTGGTATCATTTGAAATCTGAAGCCCTATAGGTAGGTGAGAGAAAGTGAGCAGCTGCAAAAAAAAAGGTATTAAAATGACTACTCTGGTGGCTCAGATAGTAAAGCATCTGCCTGCAATGTGGGAGACCCAGGTTTGATCCCTAAATTGGGAAGATCCCTGAAGAGGGAAACGGCAACCCACTCCATTACTCTTGGCTGGAAAAATCCCATGGATGGAGCAACCTGGTAGGCTACAGTTCATGGGGTCACAAAGAGTCGGACACAACTGACCGACTTCACATACATACATACTGAATATCTATATACCCATTTTCAAAAGACTGTTTGCTTAGTTTATCCTAGGACACAGAATATTGATGCAAAGCTCATGGTTACTTCTCAAACACAGGTGTTCACAGTGAAATGGGAAATTTGAAAAATATGTTCCTCTAAGTCAAAAAACATAATGTAGGTACTCTCATCTGAACAACAAAAACATACAAACCAAAAAAAACTCAAAAAATTAAAAGTCTAGGCTTAAAAAAAAGAAAGAAAAAAAGAAATCACCTGTACAGTTTCATGAAAGTAGTATGAGCCTTGAATTTTTGAAGAATGAAATGAAGCGTATTTGATAAAACATACTATCTAAACTTGAGGCTTCCCTTGTAACTCAGTTGGTAAAGAATCCACCTGCAATGCAGGAGACCTGGGTTCAATTCCTGGGTCAGGAAGATTTTCCTGGAGAAGGAAATGACAACCCATTCCAGTATTCTAGCCTAGAAAATCCCATGAACAGAGGAGCCTGGCATGGGGTTTCAAGAGTTGGACATAACTTAGCAACTAAGCCACCACCACTATCTAAATTTATTAACTTCCAGATGTTCTTCAAGTTTTGCTTTATATTAAATATTTTAAAATAAATAACAGCTATAAGATCCATCATAATTATACTCCAAATTATGTTCCCACATTCATCCCTCTCATTTATGTACCAAATTATTTGGTCAAGTCACTTATCTCCAGATCATACAACATTTTATTTATCTTTGCCATTCTTTATACTTAGTTCACATGATAGTTCCTTTCCTGTTCCTCTTCCCTCATCTGTTCTGTCTCCTTTTTCATCCCAAAACTCCTACTCATTTTTAAAGATGATACTTTCTGTATAACTTCCTGAGATCATCACATGTCCCTTCCTTCTGCTATGCGGAGATAATTTTTCCTGCAAATATATCCCATTTAAATTTTAATTGCACCTTTATTGCCCTTATCATCCTGTATTGTTGTTATTTGCTGCTACCTTATGTTTCCTGAGCTCTTTGTAGAGGAAAAAACAAATCTTGATAATTTATGTATATTCTGCTCCTCCTTATAAGATAGCACATGGTTCAGTTCAGTTTAGTTCAGTCACTCAGTCGTGTCCGACCCTTTGTGACCCCATGAATCACAGCGCTCCAGGCCTCCCTGTCCATCACCATCTCCCGGAGTTCACTCAAACTCACGTCCATCGAGTCAGTGATGCCATCCAGCCATCTCATCCTATGTTGTCCCCTTCTCCTCCTGCCCCCAATGCTTCCCAGCATCAGAGTCTTTTCCAATGAGTCAACTCTTCTCATGAGTTACAGTGCAATAAATATTGTTGGATTGATGAAAATTAATTTTTATTGCATGTCACTTTAATGTATAGTTTCTAGTAGTCAGTTAGCTCTTGTTTCAAAATAGTTTCTTGTAAATGATTTTGTCTGTGTATGTCTGAGAAGACTTAGTTTTCACAATAATGATGGCTTAATTGAACATACAATTCTAGGGTTATAATTTTCCTCCAAAATTTTGGATATAACAATATCTTTTTCTGATAACCAGACAAAATTATAGGGAAACATTTATCTTGCTGCTTTTAGCCAATATCCTTTCTTTTTCAAATTGTTGTCACTTTTTGGCCCGAATGCTTTGTTCTTGTCATTCACTTGGCCACATTTTGCTCTGATGTGCCTCTCTGTCCATTGATTCATTGATCATTTCTGTGATTTTCTCATTAAATCATTCTAGTCATGTTCTACAACCGTTTTTGTTGTTGTTTAGTCACTCAGTCATGTCAGACTCTGCGACCCCATGGACCACAGTATGCCAGGCTTCCCTGTCCTTCACTCTCTCCCAGAGTTTGCTCAAACTCATGTCCATTGAGTTGGTGATGCAGTCCAACCATCTCATCCTCTATTGCTCATTTCTCCTCCTGTCCTCGATCTTTCCTAGTATCAGAGTCTTTTCCAATGAATCAGGTCTTCTCATCATAGTCTTCTTTAAACAAATTACCAAGTTTTATTTCTACTTGTTAAAAATGTAATAAAGTCCCTGTAGAAGTAATATGATTTTTGAGGGCTCAGGACTACATGTAACTTCACTTTCTAAATAACAAAATTTAATGTTAAGCATATAATTGCCCCTCAGACAAAATTCTCCAATCGATTGAACAATAGTCTGCAAGTCACTCAACTTTGCTATTACCATTTTCATTAAAATAGATTTAGTACTGGATGCAAAAATTTTCTAATTTTTCACACCATGCATTCCTTTAATAAATCACACTGGGTTATTCTGAATAATTGTGTATCATTGAATTTAGGCAGAAATACACTGGGTCACCAACAAACTTTTTTTTTTAATTGAATGAGGTATTGATCAAAATCCTTGTCTGATTTCTCAGTTTGGAAAGATTTAATTTATTAGTGTTCTGCTAGCCTGAGAGAGTACTTTTCCCCATGCTCATTACCTACCTCCTGGCATCCTGAACAGGTAAAACAAATTTTGCAGTGGGAAAAAGGCTTTTATAATGGTAATATGAAAAACAGGACTAAGCATATTTTAATTTCAAATGTACTAATTAACTGTATGATAAGGAAATTAATCTCATTTTTCTTATTGTAAAATAAAACCCTTCTTCATAGGATTGTTGTTAGAATTTAATGTGAATATATAAGTAAAAAATTTGACATGGTGGTCAACCCTAAACATGACTTTATCTAGAAGAAAGTAAAATTTTTATAATTATTTTCTGTATAAGCCACTCTTAATTGGATAATTAGATAAGAGTATTTAATGAAAAAATTGCTTTTTTAAAAAATGGTGTATTTTAGAGAACATTCTTACTGAAGTATTGCATTGTTTTACAATATGTTGTGTTGGCTTCTGCTGTACAACAAAGTAAGCCAACTGTATGTACACATAATTTCCCTCCCTCTTGGACTCCCTCTTACCCCACCCCCACCTTCCCATTTTACCCATTGATGTCATCACAGAGCACCGAGCTGAGCTCCCTGTGCTATACAGCAGCTTCCCACTAGCTATCAATTTTACATAGTGTAGAAGATATATGTCAATCCTAGTTTCCCAATTCATCCCACCCTCCTCTTCTCCCCCTGTGTCCACAAGTCCATTCTTTACATCTTCATCACTACTTCTGCCCTGCAAATAGGTTCATTAGTACATTTTCTAGAGATTTCAGAGAAAACAAGTAATTTTATCTCCACTCGTTGAGCCTTTTAGGGCAGACTTAAGATGTATTACTGAACTAAGATGTATTATTAGAACCATAGTTTTTTCAGGAGAGCTCAGAAAAGAATGCTGAATAACTGTAAACTTGGTGAAATCTAATTGTATTTCTGTTTTGCTAAATAAACTATTTGCCTCCCCCTTCCTTTGCCATCCTCCTCCATACTTAGGGGTGTTGCCAGTGATTTGACAATTTGTTCGTAATAGGGAGAATAATGTATAATCAAAACTTGATTTCATGCCTGATTTGATTACAGGGTACTGATTAAACCAATGCTAGCAAATTCTATTTAATTCAGTGATTAGGAGGGGGGTAATTTCCCACACATCTTTGAGAGACCAATCACTGCAGGTAAAACTCCCTATCCTTTATGTTGGGGAGGACTGAATCAGGCTTTAAATAATGTATTCAGTCTTTCAAATGTAAATTTATTAACAGGCTTTTAGGTTTTCCTGAGAAACTGGGATTTTAGGTCCCTCAGTAAATGAAAGCAAAGCTATCTCCTTGTCTCTTGGGTTTAATGACATTTATTACTTCAGAGCTTTGACAAGTCCCATTATTACATTTCACTTTTTTGAAAAGTGGCTGTATGCTAAGCCTAGTACCTGACATAGCATTAGATATCTTGCCCAGTAGGTTTACAAGTTAATTCATTAAACCAAATCATTTCCATTAGAACACTGGCCTCATGTGTTACTACTAGCACTAAAATAAATCATTTTATCCTGTCCATTATGGTAAGTGTTCCATCTGATACATTTATTAAGTTAAAGTGTTCTCTCAAATTCTCATGTTCACCATTCTTGTCACCACTCACTATGCTGATGGCTCTCTCAGGAAGCATTACCTATAAAGATAAATTCCAACTTTGTTTCTTGGTATTGATGTTCCTCCACAGTTTTGTCACAGCTTCCTTTTCCAACTTCTTCCCCTACTATTCCATACCTAAATCTTCCTCAGAAAGCAGACTGCCCTATTTATGTATGAGCTCTGCTAGGAACACCTCAGCTGCCCGATACTTCTTCCTTTATAGAGAAGGCTTCATCTCTTCTTAGGTAAACCCTATGCTTTCTCTGTGGTCAGATCCAACCCCCACACCTTTCATGAAGATTTACCCTTCTACTTCTCATCTGTACCTCTCCTTTGCAAAGAACATTTAAATGTTTCAGAGGAAAATAGCATTGTAATAGATCTCCCAGGATGCTGGAAGAATAGGCTATACTTAGATTAAAAATTGAAACCATGAAATATGGGTAAATGTGTTTGGATAGCTTGTTGTTCACTGGCTCAGTTGTGTCTGACTCTTTTCTACTGAGTCAGCTCTTTGCATCAGGTGGCCAAAATATTGGAGCTTCAGCTTTAGCATCAGTCCTTCCAATGAATATTCAGGTTTGATTTCTGTTAGGATTGACTGGTTTGATCTCCTTGGTGTCCAGAGAACTCTCAAGGGTTTCCTTCAAAACCACAGTTCAAAAGCATCAATTTGCACTCAGCCTTCTTCATGGTCCAACTCTCACATCCATACATGACTACTTCAAAAACCATAGTTTTGACTATATGGACCTTTGTTGGCAAAGTATAGTGATATAAAATCAATGATTCACTACTTAAATGATTTTCATGCATATCAATATAATTCTAATAATACTTATTAATATATTTGCAATATTCTTAGAACCAAGGATTTCAAAACTCAGTCCTGGATTTTAGATGCTAACAATACTAAGAAAAAGAGATATGGCATTATATAGCTATAAAATAATGTGCACTCCTCAGCTCACTTAGCTCACACACAATTGTGACGAATTCTTATTGTGTGAATTTTACTAGGCTACAGTCCCTAGTTATTCAGTCAAATACTAATCCAGGTGTTGCTCTGAAGGTATTTCCATAGATGTGATTATAATCAGTTGACTTTAAGTAAAAGAGATTATTGCAGATAATCTAATGTGCCTAATTTAATCACTTGAAATGCCTTAAATCAGAGCTGAGGTCTCCCTGATGAAGACATTCTCCTGTAGAAAGTAGATTCAGTCATGGCTAGCAATGTTCCAGACTGCCTTTCCTGACAGTCTGCCTCAGATTTTGGACTTGCCCAGCCAAGCTCTAATATCCTGCAAGGTGGTGTCCTACAATTGATCTCTTAGTTTATATCTCCTGCTGGTCTGTTTCTATGGCTGAATCTTGACTCAACTGTGCACACTCAGAGTGTGTGTGTGTGTTTGTGTGTTTGCATTTGTGTATAAATATGTAATATGTAGGTTTATATGTACAACACTCATATCTATTAGAATAGGTTGACACTTTTTTACGCTTAGAGCAAAAGGGTGGTCAGCAATTAGCCAAGTGAAGAAAGTGGGTGCTGGACAGAGTGTTACCAACATAGGAACCAGTCTTACAAAAGCCTGGAGATCAGAATGAGCAGGGTACTAACTTGGAACATATAATGAATATGGAGCCAAGAGTGCAAATTGAAGATGGGCAAGAGACTAAACTGGTATTATCCAGGTCCCATGGAATTTATCCTTGCAGAAAAATTTGTAATTTGATCTATACCTTCTAGTTTATGTGACCTTGGGCAAGTCCCTTTAGCTTCATAGAATCAGAACCCCCTATCAATTTTGCTTTGAATAATAACTTTCCTAACACTACTTTTGGGCCTCCCTGATGACTCAGTGGTAAAGAAGGAGATGTGCCAAAGCAGGAGATGTGAGTGTGATCCCTGGATCAGGAATATCCCCTGGAGAAGGAAATTCAATGGACAGAGGAGCCTGGAGGGCTCCAGTCCATGGGATTGCAAAAGAGTTGTACACAACTTAGCAACTAAACAACAACACTATTTTTAAAAAATACATAAAGAAGTGATTTGTTGTCTAAAGTTAAACATATAGTAGGTACAGCCAGGAGAGTTGTTTGGTAAAAGAGTATCCAGGGCTCTCTAGAAAAAGAGAGCAGCACCTGAGACTTATTATTTAGGAACACAAAAGGTGACTTAAACCCATGCTCACCACCATATGCTGGCATCTGAGAATGCTGCAAAGGCAACAGCCAAGATGGAAAAGTACACTTTTCAAGTTCCTGAAACCGTCAGTCCAAGGGGGCACTGGTGGCCTAATAGTCCCTCGAGTTCTGAGTTTCCTTTATGTAATTCTAGGCAGAAGAATTGTGTTTCCTCTTGATAAAGAGGGATAGTTTATGACCACAGGAATATTTCCTTAGCATTTTTAATTTAAATGTAATTACATATACCATTGTTTTCAAGTATATAATATAATGATTCAATATTTGTATATATTGGAAATGATTATCACCAATACGCCTAGTTAAAATCCATCAGTATACAAGTTTTCTTTCATTGATGTGAGCTATTCCATGAGGAGCTTTCAAATATACAGTACAGTAATATTATTAACTAGGGTCACCATACTCTATATTTCAACCCTGTGACTTACTTATTTTATTTTTTATTTTATTTTTTTTAATTTAAATTTATTTATTTTAATTGGAGGCTAATTACTTTACAATATTGTATTGGTTTTGCCATAGATCAACATGAGTCTGCCACGGGTGTACACGTGCTCCCCATCCTGAACCCCCCTCCCCACTCCCTCCCCGTACCATCCCTCTGGGTCATCCCAGTGCACCAGCCCCAAGCGTCCTATATCCTGCATCAAACCTGGACTGGCGATTCGTTTCTTATGTGATATTATACATGTTTTAATGCCATTCTCTCAAATCATCCCCCCACCTCCCTCTCCCACAGAGTCCAAAAGACAGTTCTATACATCTGTGTCCCTTTTGCTGTCTTGCCGACAGGGTAATCATTACCATCTTTCTAAATTCCATAAATATGCATTAGTATACTGTATTGGTGTTTTTCTTTCTGGCTTACTTCACTCTGTATAATAGGCTCCAGTTTCATCCACCTCATTAGAACTGATTCAAATATATTCTTTTTAATGGCTGAGTAATACTCCATTGTGTATATGTACCACTGCTTTCTTATCCATTCATCTGCTGATGGACATCTAGGTTGCTTCCATGTCCTGGCTATTATAAACAGTGCTGTGATGAGCATTGGGGTACACGTATCTCATTCAATTCTGGTTTCCTTGGTGTGTATGCCTAGCAGTGGGATTGCTGGGTCATAAGGCAGTTCTATTTCCAGTTTTTTAAGGAATCTCCACACTGTTCTCTGTAGTGGCTGTACTATTTGCATTCCCACCAACAGTGTAAGAGGGTTCCCTTTCTCCACACCCTCTCCAGCATTTATTGCTTGTAAACTTTTGGATTGCAGCCATTCTGACTGGCGTGAAATGGTACCTTACTGTGGACTGACTTATTTTATAACTAGAAGCTTGTATATTTTGAGCCATTTCACACATTTTGCCCAACTGACCAATCTGTTCTTTGTATATATGAGCTTGTTTTCTTTTTACCTCCAGATGCCACTTGTAAGCGAGATCACATGGTACCTGTCTTTGTCTGTCTGACTTATTTCACATGGCATAATATCATCAAGGTCCATCCATCTTGTTGCAAATTGCAAGATTTCCTTCTTTTTATGGGTAATAGTCCATTGTGTATATAGCAGTTTTCTATATCTATTATTCTGTTGATGAACACTAGGAACATTTTCATATCTCTACTATGATAAATAAAGCTGTGCTGAACATGGTGATACAGGTATCTTTTAGAGTTTGTATTTTCATTTTCTTAAGATAAATACACAAAACTGGAATTGCTGGATAATACAATAGTTCAATTTTTTTTTTTCTTTTTAGGAAACTGCACACAGTTTTCCATAGTGGCTACCCAAATTTAGACTTCCACCAACAGTTCACAAGAGTTCCCTATTCTTGGCATCCTCACCACACTTGTTATTTGTTATGTTTTTGATAATGGCTATTCTAACAGGCTTGAAGTGATATCTCATTGTGGTTTTGATTTGCATTTCCCTTACCATTAGTGATGTTGAGTATATAACTCTCAGCCGACTACATGCCTTCTTTGGAAAAGCATGTGTTCAGGTTCTTGTCCATTTTCTGTTTTGTTTTTATTTTATTTTTTGTTGAAGTATAGTTGATTTACAATGTGCTAATTACTGCTGTTCAGCAAATCAATTCAACCGTATATTGTTGTTTTTATTCAGCCACAAAGTCATCTCTCTTTGTAACCTCATGGACTACCCCATGTCAGGTCCCTCTGTTCTCCACTATCTCCCTGAGTTTGCTCAAATTCATATCCATTGAATCGGTAATGCCATGTAACCATCTCATTGTCTGCCATCCCCTCCTTTTGCCTTCAATCTTTCCCAGCATCAGTGTCTTTTCCATTGAGTCGGCTCTTTGCATCAGGTGGTCAGACTACTGGAGCTTCAGCTTCGGCATCAGTCCTTCCAATGAATAAATCAGGTTTGATTTCCTTTAGGATTGACTGGTTTGATCTTCTTGCAGTGCAAGGAACTTTCAAGAGTCTTCTCCAGCATCACAGATTAAAAGCATCAGTTCTTCCATTCTCAGCCTTCTTTGTGGTCCAAGTCTCACATCCGTGCATGAGTACTGGAAAAAACATAGCTTTGATTATCTGTACCTTTGCTGGCAAAGTGATGTCTCTGCTCTTTAATATGCTATCTAGGTTTGCCATAGCTTTCCTTCCGAGGAGCAAGTGTCTTTTAATTTCATGGCTGCAATGACTGTCCATAGTGATTTTGTAAACATTGTTTTCCATTACAGTTTATCATAGGATGTTGAACATAGTTCTCTGTGCCATACAGTAGGACCTTGCTGCTTATCAACTCCATATATAAAAGCCTACATCTGCTAACCCCAATCTCCAACTCCATCCGTCCCCTAATTCACTCTCCCTTGACAACCACCAGCCTCTTTTCTATCCCTGTGATTCTGTTTTGGTTTCATAGATATGTTCCTTTGTGTCACGTTTTAGTTTCCATATGTATGTGGCATCATGTGGTATATTTGCTCAAACTACCGCACAATTGCACTCATCTCACACGCTAGTAAAGTAATGCTTAAAATTCTCCAAGCCAGGTTTCAGCAATACGTGAACCGTGAATTTCCAGATGTTCAAGCTGGTTTTAGAAAAGGCAGAGGAACCAGAGATCAAATTGCCAACATCCACTGGATCATGGAAAAAGCAAGAGAGTTCCAGAAAAACATCTATTTCTGCTTTATTGACTATGCCAAAGCCTTTTACTGTGTGGATCACAATAAACTGTGGGAAATTCTGAAATAGATGGGAATACCAGACCACCTGACCTGCCTCTTGAGACACCTATATGCAGGTGAGGAAGCAACAGTTAGAACTGGACATGGAACAACAAACAGGTTCCAAATAGGAAACGGAGTACATCAAGGCTGTATATAGTTAGCCTGCTTATTTAACTTATATGCAGAGTACATCATGAGAAACGCTGGACTGGAAGAAGCACAAGCTAGGATCAAGATTGCCAGGAGAAATATCAATAACCTCAGATATGCAGATGACACCACCCTTATGGCAGAAAGTGAAGAGGAACAAAAGCTTCTTGATGAAAGTAAAAGTGGAGAGTGAAAAAGTTGGCTTAAAGCTCAACATTCAGAAAACAAAGATCACGGCATCTGGTCCCATCACTTCATGGCAAATAGATGGGGAAACAGTGGAAACAATGTCAGACATTATATTTTGGGACTCCAAAATCACTGCAGATGGTAATTTCAGCCATGAAATTAAAAGATGCTTACTCCTTGGGAGGAAAGTTATGACCAACCTAGATAGCATATTCAAAAGCAGAGACATTACTTTGCCAACAAAGATCTGTCTAGTCAAGGCTATGGTTTTTCCTCTGGTCACATATGTATGTGAGAGTTGGACTGTGAAGAAGGCTGAGGGCCGAAGAATTGATGCTTTTGAACTGTGGTTTTGGAGAAGACTTTTGAGAGTCCCTTGGACTGCAAGGAGATCCAACCAGTCCATTCTAAAGGAGATCAGCCCTGGGATTTCTTTGGAAGGAATGATGCTAAAGCTGAAACTCCAGTACTTTGGCCACCTCATGCGAAGAGTTGACTCATTGGAAAAGACTCTGATGCTGGGAGGGATTGGGGGAAGGAGAAGAAGTGGACGACAGAGGATGAGATGGCCGGATGGAAACACTGATTCGATGGACGTGAGTCTGAGTGAACTCTGGGAGTTGGTGATGGACAGGGAGGCCTGGTGTGCTGTGATTCATGGGGTTGCAAAGAGTTGGACATGACTGAGCAACTGAAATGAACTGAACTGAACTTGGTATAATCTTAGTATAATTAATATAATCTCTAGTTGCATCTGTATTGCTGCAAATCCCATTATTTTGTTCTTTTTGTGGCTGAATAATATTCTATTTTATATTTGAATGACAGATGTCTGTTTTAAATTTTATTTTATTTTTAATTGTAGGATAATTGCATCAGAATATTGTGATGGTTTCCACTATACATCAACATGAATCAGTCATAGTTACACATAGGCCCCCACAAACACCCTTTCACCTCCCTCCCCATTCCCCTCCTCTATGTTGTCACAGAGCACCAGCTTTGGGTTCCCTGGATCATAGAGCAAATTCCCACCAGCTATCCACTTTACATATGTTAATGCACGTTTCAGTATTACTCTCTCTAGTCATCCCACCCCTTCCCTCCTAAACCCATGACCGTAAATCTGTTTTTTATATCTGTTTATCCTTTGCTGCCCTGCAAATAGGATCATCAGTAATATCTTTATGGATTCCATATATATACATTAATATATGATATTTGTCTTTCTTTTTGTGACCTACTCCATTGTGTATAATAGGCTCTAGGTTCATCTACCTCAGTAGAACTGATTCAAATACATTCCTTTTTATAGCTGAGTAGTATTCCATTGTGTATAGTATCACAAATTCTTCTGTCAGTGGACATCTAGGTTGCTTCCATGTTCTAGCAATTGTAAATAGTGCTGCAGTCAACACTGGGGGAACATGTGTCTTTTTCACTTATGGTTTCCTAAGGGTTTATGCCCAATAGTAGGATTGGTGGGTATGGCATCTTCTTTATCCATTCATCTGTTGATGAACTTTAAGTTGTTTCCATGTCTTGGTTATATGAATAGTGCTGCTATGAAGACAGGGGTGCATGCATCTCTTTGAATTATAGTATTGTTCAGATATGTACTCAGGACTGGAATTGCTGGATCATATTGTAACTCAATTTCTAGTTTTTTTCAGGAACCTCCAAACTGTTTTCCACAGTGGCTGTACCAACTTACATTCCCATTGACCATATAGGAGGGTTCCTTTTTTCCCACATCTTGTTCTGCATTTCTTACGTGTAGACTGTTTAATGGTGGCTATTCTGACCAGTGTGAGGTGGTACCTTATTGTCATTTTGATCTTCATTTCTCTAATAATTAGCTCTGTTGAGCATCTTTTCATGTGCCTCTAGGCTATCTGTATGTCTTCTTTGAAGTAATGTTTATTTAGTCTCCTGCCCATTGTTGGATAGGGTTGTTTGGTTTTTATTGTTGTTGTTGAGTTGTGTGAACTGTTTGTATATTTTGGAAATTAAGTCCTGTTAGTTGCATTATTTGTAAATATGTTTTCCCATTCTGTAGGTTGGTGTTTGCATTTTGCTTATGGTTTCCTTTGCTGTGCAAAATTTTGTAAGTTTATTTAGGTCCTCTTTTTGTTTATTTTTATTTCTATTGCCTTAGGAGACTGACGCAAGAAGACACTGATACGATTTATGTCAGAGAATGTTTTGCCTATGATTCCTTCTAGGAGTCTTACGGTGTCATGTCTTATGAGTTTATTTTTATGTATGGTGAGAGGGTATATTCTAGCTTCATTGATTTACATGTGACTGTCCTACTTTCCTGTCTTCCCCAATGGCTTAGCTGTGAAGAATCCACCTGCAATGAAGGAGATGCAAGAGATCCAGGTTTGATCCCTGGGTTGGGAAGATCCTCTGTAGGAGTGCATGGCAACCCACTCCAGTATTCTTGCCTGGAGAATCCCATGGGCAGGGGAGCTGGGTAGGCTATAGTCCATAGGGTCATACAGAATCAGACATTACCTAAGTGACTTAGCATGCATGCACATTCAATTTTCCAAGACCACTTGCTGAAAAGATTATCTTTTTCTCATTGTATATTTTTGTCTCCTTTGTTGAAGGTTGACTCTAGGTATTAAGGTTTATTTCTGGGCTCTCTATTCTATTCCATTGATCTGGATGCCTTCTTTTTGCTATTGTTGTTTGTGTGTATGTGTGTTGATACCACACTGTTTGTATTTTTGTCTGAAGTCTTTGTATTTTTGTATTATTGTCTGAAGTCTGGGAGGGTTATGCTTCCTGCTTTGTTCTTTTTCTTCAGGATTGCTTTGGTAATTCTGGGACTTTAATGTTTCCATATGATATTTAGGATTATTTGTTCTAGTTCTGTGAAAAATGTTATGGGTAATTTGTTAGGGGTCTCATTAAATCTGTAGATTGCTTTGGATAGTATGGCCATTTTAACAATATTGATTCTTCCAATCCAAGAGCAGGGGATATCTTTCCATTTCCTTGAGCCATTTCGATTTCCTTTATTCACATTCTATAGTTCTCAGTCTATAAGTCTTTATGTCCATGATCAGGATTATTCCAAAGTATTTTATTTTGGAGGGTGTGATTTTAAAAGGTATTTTTTTTTTTAACATTCCTTTTCTGATACTTAATTTTTAGTGTAAAGAAATGCAATGATTTCTGAATGTTAATCTTATATCCTGCTGCCTTTCTGAATTCATTTATCAGTTCTAGTAGTTTCTATATGGAATCTTTAGAGTTTTCTCTGTATGATATTATATCATCTGCATATAGTGATAGTTTTACCTCTTCCCTCCCAGTTTGGATTAATTTGTTTTCATTGTCTAATTGCTGTGTCTAGAACTTCCAATAGTATATTGGATAGAGAGGTGAGAGTGTCTTGTCTTGTTCCACCCTTGCCTTGTTCCAGATTTTAGCAGGAAGGCTTTTTGACTGTCTTTAAATGGATTTTTTTTGATTTTGTTTTTATTGAGTTCTATAATTTTCTTAACTATTTTGGATATTAACCTTTTTAAGATATAATTTGTGAATATTTTTCTCCCATTCAGTAGGTTGCCTTTTCATTTTATTGATAATTTCTTGCATTGTGCAGAGGGTGACATTTTTAAGAGCAATGTTAAGAACAATTAATAGTTACACTGGAACAGGAGTAAACCATGACTAGTAAAGACAGAATGGATAAATCTGATTATCCTATATTAAAAAGACAAAACACTCATGAGATCAAGAAAAGAGTTTAATTCTACTAAGATGAAAGCAAATATCTAAGTGTGTATTTGCCTATGAACATGTATACATATATGTCCATTTTTAGCCAGTCTCTCAAAAGGTTCATGACCCTAAAAGATTAATAATTACTGAATTTTCTTCTCTTGTCCATTGCAAATGCTTTTTATCATATTATCTATGTTAGACACAATTTCTATCATGGTCCTCATTTTTTTATGTTCTCATTATATGCTCTAAAGATTTAATGTGCCTCTTTGTTCTCTAATCCTAAAATAGTCATTCATTCCCTGCCAAACATTTAATCAGTGTGTGTGCTCAGTCACAAAGTCATATCTGACTTTTTGTGACCCCATAGACTCTATGTAGCCCGCCAGGCTCCTCTGTTCTTGGAATTTTCCAGGCAGGAGTATTGGAATGGGTTGCCATTTCCTCCTCCAGAGAATCTTCCAACCCAGGGATTGAATTCATATCCCCTGCATTGGCATGTGGATTCTTACCACTGAATCACCTGGGAAGCCATTTAATTAGCACTTACATTGAAACACGTTTTTCTATATGCTGGGATATGAAGATGAATAAGATTTAATTGAGTTACTGAAGAAATCCCTGGCCAGTGAGAATGTAAACAAAGAAACAAAAAAAGTTGTATTTCTCATAATCCTCTGATATTCCACAGACTTTTAATCAAATTAATAAAATTGCTGGAAATAGAACATGTTCTCAGTTTGGATTCTCTGAATGAACAGTACAATTGATCACATGGTCTTAAGCTTCCTAACCTCAATAGTGACTTTCTTTTTGATCTTTGTAAGTGTACTACTCAGTTTCTGCTTTCTGTGTCCTGGTTTGAACTGACTGACATTGTCCATAGGGAAGGATTTCCACATTGAGTTATGACATTTATACACAAGTCTCTTTTGCTATTGGTCTGCTGTCAGTGTATCTGAAGGACTTCCCTGTAGCTCAAAGGGTAAAGAATCTGTCTGCAATGTGGGAGACCAGGGTTTGATCCCTGGGTCGGGAAGATCCTCTGGAGAAGGGAATGGCAAGCCACTCCAGTATTCTTGCCTGGAGAATGCCATGGACAGAGGAGTCTCTAGGGCTACAGTCTGTGGGGTTGCAAAGAGTTGGACATGACTGAGAGATTAAAACACACACAGGGTATTTAGTAGACTGGGATAGGGGAGGTTGTATTCTTTTGTCTCTGGATTTTCTTAGAGAAAATCTTCAGGGAAACCACAACCTTCCATCTACTCATTTCCAGAATTGAGAAACATTTCTCTCTGCTCACTTCAGTTTCCCAATTTAACCACTGATGAAATTGTAGGAATTGTTTATCCAAAATGACTTTTCAGCAGGTTTTAATCTCTTAAATTCACCCCAAATTTCAGCAATATTGTCAACAAATATCTGGACTATAATTTGCAAATAAGTTTTTCTGATCTAAAATCAGATCCTAGACTTTTGCCCTTGATTTGTGCTTGTTCATTTGAATCACACAATAATCCTGTGGTTTAAGGAAGAAATGTAGTTCTACTAAATAAAGACACAGGGTTCTACTTTATAAACTTGCCCATGTTTTACATATTATGCCTAGTTGTTATATCAAAGTGTCTTCATTTTAAGCCAGTAATCTACCAATTTTGGACTGCCTGGTGATTCTGCATTGTTCATAATACGGCAACTTTACCATTACTGTAGTATATCTGAATAGTGGAAAAGTGTATCTTTGGCTTGTCTTTTCAGGTTTTTAAATAATTATAAAAATGAGGTCCTTGAAACAGAGGATAAATCAACCTTTTGATGACTGTATCATGGAATTTGAAAAATACATGTAACCTGAAAGTATCAAATTTCACAAAGCAGCAACTATCAACAGCATGGGATTGTTCTATGATTTATACTGCCAAGCCTAAGGCAGCATTCCTAATGATTTTTAAGGGAATTGAAGTAAAACACAATGAAAAAGATAACGTGAAGTGTACATACTATTTCCCATGAAGACAATCTGGGCTTAGAAATATTTTGATGAACTTCAAACAATTCAATTTTATATCTATCATGTATGAAAATCAATTAATATTTTAGAATTATTATTTTAAAATTCCTTAAGGAAATGAAGGGTGCAAATCAATTTTGTGATTATCAGCTACATCATTGTAAACTTTGGATATATGCATTGTTGACATAATGTAATCCATTGTACATGAAAATTATAGCTAGTCAAAACAATAAGGCTTCTTTTAGGCAACAGTGCTTTAAACATTTTAAATAAGTTGCTTCTGCTAGCTAACATAGGTTACTGTAATTAATTAGACTAGTGCAGTTCATCCAAGGTATCATAATTTTTTATAATGTCATTCCTGAGAGATTAAGAATTGCACACATTTTTGATAGGCTCCTGTATAAAGGAAAATGTATTACATTTTCATAGAAAAGTGTTTTAGAAAATTTATTGCTTAATAAAATATCTATTCCTTTGCTGTTTTGATCTTTTCTTCTAATACAGTAAAGTATTTTTTCAGCAAGAACACAATAGAAATCTCTTGAAAGAAATCTTCAACAGGAATCTGAGCTTTCTTCTGAAGACTAGGGTTTATAGAGGGAAAATACGTGCTTGAAAAGCAAACAAAAACCACAACAAAATCTCTTTAAACCAAAGACAAAATAAAAAATATATAATATATGTCTTTCATTTTCTAAAATCCTTAAGATGATTATTTAGTGCTATTCCATAATTTATAAACTATCCTTCATTTATGAAAATAAAACATTCTTACATTGTTTTGCATATTAGTCTTTATCTTTCTTACTGGCTCCTCTTTAATTTTTTAATTTTTTAATTTTTTTTCTTACTACAGAAGACTATATCTTGCAAAGAGAAAGGCCTCACCATCACTTCATTAAATTTTGTTGTCTGACACTTAACAGGGCCATTTTACAACTTAGAATATTGACTTCTATCTCCTATTTCAAACACACTTTTAAATTACATGATTCCTAATAAGTCTTTAGAGGATGACATCAGACTCATCTGTCTATGATATTTTTTCTCTCTCAGTTCCCCTACTTATTGGGACAGGATTAAACTAACCATTAGTATAATGTCTCACACTTAGATGGTGCTTAGAAAATGTGGAAAGAATTGGATTTCATTTTTTTTTCTACTAGTTATAATGAGAATACATTTTTCATGCTCTTTTATCTCTATTCAGAGCCTGATGTTTGACTTTTTCCAATCTTTTTCTCGGGGTCCTGCTTTTACATTCATTCAGTTCAGTTTAGTCACTCATTCGTGTCCAACTTAATGCAACCCCGTGGACCACAGCATGCCAGGCCTCCCTGTCCATCATCAACTCTCAGAGTTTCCCAAACTCATGTCCACTGAGTCGGTGATGCCATCCAACCATCTCATCCTCTGTCATCCCCTTCTCCTCCTGCCTTCAATCTTTCCCAGCATCGGGGTCTTTTCAAATGAGTGAGCTCTTTGCATCAGGTGGCCAAATTTTCGGAGCTTCAGCTTCAACATCAGTCCTTCCAATGAACACCCAGGACTGATCTTCAGAATGAACTGGTTGGATCTCCTTGCAGTCCAAGGGACTCTCAAGAGTCTTCTCCAACACCACAGTTCAAAAGCATCAATTCTTCAGTGCTCAGCCTTCTTTATAGTCCAACTCTCACATCCATATGTGACTACTGGAAAAACCATAGCCTTGACTAGATGGACCTTTGTTGGTAAAGTAATGTCTCTGCTTTTTAATATCCTGTCTAGGTTGGTCATAACTTTCCTTCCAAGGAGTAAGTGTCTTTTAATTTCATGGTTGCAATCACAATCTGCACTGATTTTGGAGCCGCAAAAACTAGTCGGCCACTGTTTCCACTGTTTCCCCATCTATTTGCCATGAAGCGATGGGACCAGATGCCGTGATCTTAGTTTTCTGAATGTTGAGCTTTAAGCCAACTTTTCACTCTCCTCTTTCCCTTTAATCAAGAGGCTCTTTAGTTCCTCACTTTCTGCCAAAAAGGGTGGTGTCATCTGCATATCTGAGGTTATTGATATTTCTCCTGGCAATCTTGATTCCAACTTGTGTTTCCTCTAGTCCAGCATTCCTCATGATGTACTCTGCATATAAGTTAAATAATCAGGGTGACAATACACAGCCTTGACATACTCCCTTTCCTATTTGGAACCAGTCTGTTGTTTCATGTCCAGTTCTAACTGTTGCTTCCTGACCTTCATACAGGTTGCTCAAGAGGTAGGTCAGGTGGTATTCCCATCTCTTTCAGAATTTTCCACAGTTTATTGTGAGCCACACTGTCAAGGCTTTGGTATAGTCAATAAAGCAGAAATAAATGTTTTTCTGGAACTCTGTTGCTTTTTCAATGATCCAATGATCTCTGGTTCTTCTGCCTTTTCTAAAACCAGCTTGAACATCAGGAAGTTCACAGTTCACCTATTGTTGAAGCCTGGCTTGGAGAATTTTAAGCAGTAGTTCACTAGTGCGTGAGATGAGTGCAACTGTGCAATAGTTTGAGCATTCTTTGGCATTGCCTTTCTTTGGGGTTGGAATGAAAACTGACCTTTTCCAGTCCTGTGGCCACTGCTGAGTTTTCTAAATTTGCTGGCATATTGAATGTGGCACTTTTACAGCGTCATCTTTTAGGATTTGAAATAGCTCAACTGGAATTCCATCACCTCCACTAGCTTTGTTCGTAGTGATGCTTCCTAAGACCCACTTGACTTCACATTCCAGAATTATTCCAAATGACTACCAATAAAAAATTTTATAACTTTCAAAATTGTTTTATTGAAAAACTTTTCCACTGGTTACTTAATTAGCCCTGTTGGTTTCCCACGTAGAGGAATATGGACATGAGTTTGAGTAAGCTCTGGGAGTTGATGATGGACAGGGAAGCTAGGCGAGCTGCAGTCCATGGGGCTGCACAGCGTTGAACACAACTGAGTGACTGAAATGAACTGAACTGATCCTGCTGGAGAACAGTTTCTCCTTCTGACTAATCCTGTTATCTTAAAATGTATATTATGGTAGTGAGTCTGGTAAGATCTTTCTGTTGTTAGTTTTAATCCCATTATCTTAAGATATGTTATGGGAGTGGATCTAATAATTGATAAGAATAGTGAGTAGGGACACTCTCCATCCCCCTTTTGATGTCTATGTCAGAAGCTTTCTCTGTCCTTTTTTCACATTATTAAAACTCTGCTACACAAAAGCTCTTGGGTGACTAAATCTGGCCTCTGGTCCCAAAGCTAAATCTTCTTTGGAGATCATGAATCTGACAGTGTTCACTGTAAGTTATCAATGTGTGTGTTAGTCACTTAGTCGTGTCCTACTCTATGTGATCCTATGGACTGTAGCCCACTAGGCTCCTCTGTACATGGAATTCTCCTGGCAAAAATACTGGAGTGGGTTACCATTCCCTTCCCTAGGGGATCTTCCCAACCCAGGGATTGAACCCAGGTCTCCTGCATTGAAGGCCAACTCTTTACAATCTGAACCACCAGGGAAACCCAGTTTTATCATATATGGGTGTTAATACTCATCAGCTAATAGATATTTAATACTACTTTTTATCTGGAAAAAAATTTAAACTCGTGTGTTTTAAACAAAATTTTATATTCATTCAGCATTCCTCTATTTTTAAGTGTGTAGAAAACTATTTTATAATGGACTGTAAATAAATTCTAACAGCTGCATTAGTGCTTTTATCTTTTTCCCTATGACATGGATCTTAAAGTAGACTGAATAGGTTGGCTTTCATTATGACTCTTTAAGTGAAAGATTCTTTAAGTGAAATAGGCTAAGCAGGACGACCAGAGATGCCCCAAAACATGAGGCTGTTGTGAAAGGTGCATATGAAATTCATACTTTGATTCACCAAAATTTTCTGGTTTTGGTTTAAAACTTTCCATGATCTTGAGAAAGAAAAATGGAACTGGAGGAATCAACCTACCTGACTTCAGGCTCTACTATAAAGGCACAGTTATCAAGACAGTATGGTACTGGCACAAAGACAGAAATATAGATCAATGGAACAAAATAGAAAGCCCAGAGATAAATCCACGCACATATGGACACCTTATCTTTGACAAAGGAGGCAAGAATATACAATGGATTAAAGACAATCTCTTTAAGAAGTGGTGCTGGGAAATCTGGTCAACCACTTGTAAAAGAATGAAACTAGAACACTTTCTAACACCATATACAAAAATAAACTCAAAATGGATTAAAGATCTCAACGTAAGACCAGAAACTATAAAACTCCTAGAGGAGAACATAGGCAAAACACTCTCTGACATACATCACAGCAGGATCCTCTATGACCCACCTCCCAGAATATTGGAAATAAAAGCAAAAATAAACAAATGGGACCTAATTAAACTTAAAAGCTTCTGCACATCAAAGGAAACTATTAGCAAGGTGAAAAGACAGCCTTCAGAATGGGAGAAAATAATAGCAAATGAAGCAACCGACAAACAACTAATCTCAAAAATATACAAGCAACTCCTACAGCTCAACTCCAGAAAAATAAATGACCCAATCAAAAAATGGGCCAAAGATCTAAATAGACATTTTTCCAAAGAAGACATACAGATGGCTAACAAACACATGAAAAGATGCTCAACATCACTCATTATCAGAGAAATGCAAATCAAAACCACTATGAGGTACCATTTCACACCAGTCAGAATGGCTGCGAACCAAAAGTCTACAAATAATAAATGCTGGAGAGGGTGTGGAGAAAAGGGAACCCTCTTACACTGTTGGTGGGAATGCAAACTAGTACAGCCACTATGGAGAACAGTGTGGAGATTCCTTAAAAAACTGGAAATAGAACTGCCTTATGATCCAGCAACCCCACTGCTGGGCATACACACTGAGGAAACCAGAAGGGAAAGAGACAAGTGTACCCCAATGTTCATCGCAGCACTGTTTATAATAGCCAGGACATGGAAGCAACCTAGATGTCCATCAGCAGATGAATGGATAAGAAAGCAGTGGTACATATACACAATGGAGTATTACTCAGCCATTAAAAAGAATACATTTGAATCAGTTCTAATGAGGTGGATGAAACTGGAGCCTATTATACAGAGTGAAGTAAGCCAGAAGGAAAAACATAAATACAGTATACTAACGCATATATATGGAATTTAGAAAGATGGTAACGATAACCCTGTGTATGAGACAGCAAAAGAGACACTGATGTATAGAACAGGCTTATGGACTCTGTGGGAGAGGGAGAGGGTGGGAAGATTTGGGAGAATGGCATTGAAACATGTGAAATGTCATGTATGAAACGAGATGCCAGTCCAGGTTCAATGAACGATGCTGGATGCTTTGGGCTGGTGCACTGGGACGACCCAGAGGGATGGTATGGGGAGGGAGGAGGGAGGAGGGTTCAGGATGGGGAACACATGAGAAATAAAGGAATAAAAAATGAAAAAAAAAAGTAAAAAGTATTAAGATATACAAAACATGGAAAATGATGAAATCCCCTAAAAGATGATGCACTGTCTTTAAAAAATATATTATCCTGCAGTTTTCCTATCATAGTGCCCAAAGTACTGCTTTCATTTTCAAGAAGGAATAAAATAAGACTTGAAGGGACTATCTTTATGGTTTGCTTCAAGATTTCATACAAGTTGAGAATTTAGAATTTTTCATTTTCCATTCATAGTGGCAAATAAAAGGAAATTGATAGAGGAAGATGTTTCCAAGTTATTAGATGAATCAGAGGATAAATGGAAAGAGGCAGGTAGCAGCACTCTTAGACTCTGTTAATGATGGAAAAATTGGTCAGGTTATGAGCTTTCAGAGGAATATATTGTAGATGAATCTTCTCAAAACTCAATAATCGATAAATGACCTACATATTCTTAAGGACACAAAAGAAATGTGGTATCTTCATCTAGTTAGTCATTTGACAGGAAAAATGTCACTATGCAATGTTTTGTGACAAGAACTTGGACCATCTTGTTTTGCCAAAATGATGTATGATGATACTCTTTAATATTTTTTATTGTTTGTGTGTCAATGTTTGAGTTGAGGTTTACTATGTTAAAATTCTTGTGAACACTTCAAATAAAGTTTTTTTTTCTTATTAAAAAAAAAATATGGAAATGTTTCTTCAACAATAAAGCCAAGAACAAGCTGACCAAACTCAAAAATAACTTGGAAGATAGCAAGAAGGAAAAAAGCTAAATCATCATTTGATCAAGAGAAAAATAACCCTGTAGATAGGGATCTAATAAATCTTCATGTAAATGGTTTTAAGTGAAAATTTAAATTGAGATTAATTGAAAAGTTGTTTTGGAGCTTTTTAGGCGTAAAACAAAGCTCTATTTAGGCATTAAAATATCATCCAAATAAGACCTATACAGAAATCACTCAAAAATCAATTAAAATACAGCAAAATGTGAAGGAAGTGATATGTTGCACTTTTTCCTAGAAAAACTCAGGTTGGAATATGGTAGACATTAAAATACTGAGATCACATTTTATCAGCAATACCAGATACCTAAAAAATAGTTTCAAACAGTTAATGTACATGGTAATATTGGTAAATTGTTTCATTATACATAAATAATTGTACCTAAGATACGTGTCAAATATTTAAAAACAGTATATCTCTATTTTTGTACACAAGAAAGCTAACAATAATATTGCCCAGTGATGCTGTCCCATACTACTACAATTTTTTTGTTTTCCTGGACAGTGTGTATAAATTATATTATCAGTAGTGTAAAAATAGCTGACTTTTCTTCCAAGAACATAATCAATCTAATTATCTTCTATAATATATCCATAATAACCTGTGTAGGAATTAAAATAGCGATTTACCCTTTGCATATTAAGATATAGAAATGTAATGACCAACTGTCAGATCAATCAGCACAGATTTAAGTATTCAATATTGAAATTCCAAACAGTCCTGGTTAAACTCTCAAATTCATACTTCAAAAGACTATTTAAAATAACACAATCAGCATAATATGGGGCAACATTATAACCAGATTTATCAATCAGTTAAATTTAAAACATAAACTGATCATAGGTGCTTATAGGCAAACATTAAAAATATAAACTGAGTTCCCTTCTTACCAGAGAATACCCTTGTTTGCTCATCTAGGTGCTATCTCTCTACCTCAGTGTTTTTTTTTTTTTTTTTTTTCTTCTCCCCTTTGCCTTGATTATTTTTTCAGTGAATGTTACAGAGCACATTGCAGGATCAAATAACTTTCCATCACAAGGATCACCATTTCCTACTGTTACTACCATAAATTGTGTTAGCATTTGGCTTTTCTAGATTCAGCAACTTTGGTTTGTCCTTTGTTTTTAGCTCCTCCTTTTTCTCTCCTCCTCTGTGCCTTGCCTTTTTGCTCTTACCTGATTTTCTTCAAACTCATCTGAACTTTATTGCTTGCTCTCTGTTTCCAATGCTACTTCCTACCTATCTACATTTCCTTTGCCCACATCTCTTTTTGTTTCACAAACTTTGTTGTGGGCTCAAGCATTCTTTCAGATGCTGCTCTTCTCCTCAGCTAGCCGGAAATACCCTTCAGGAAAATACCATCATAGAATTTTGAAAAGAAATACTATCCATTGCCACCAGGAGGGCAACTCTTGCCAAGAATCAAAACAAATCCTCTACAGTGTTTTCAGTTTCTTCAGTGTAATGCAACTCCCAATAGGATAAGTGCTGCATATCAAACATGGCAGCTCCAAGGAATAGCAGATATTGAGTTCAGTGTATTAGAAGCATGGCAATTACACTTTTATAGTTTTCTCTTTAGTCTGTTCTCTTCAGTTTTCTCTGACATTCCCTTTGATGACAATGTTTAGGAAAGCATTAACAGCAGATCATATACCCTATTTTGTCTGTGGGAAGAAGTGAGAATGGAGAAGACACTAATGAGCAGAAAGGAAATGCTGACATAGTTAACCTCTGGACAGGGCTGGTAGTCTTTTCAGAAGTAGAGGTGTGATTGTTGTGCTGTGCTCACTTGTGTCCAACTTTTTGCAACCCCATGGATTGTAGCCTGCCATGCTCCTCTGTCCGTGGAATTTACTGGGGCAGGTTGCCATTTCCTACTCTAGAGGATTTTCTCAACCCAGGTCCTGAACCCACCTCTCTTGCATCTCTGCATTGGCAAGTGGATTCTTTATGACTGGACCACCTGGGAAGCCTCAGAGGTGTGATTAGTGTACACTGAAAGCTTCACATCTCAAGAACACCTTCCTGGCAGCATGGTAGACTTGTAGATAAGTTTAAGAGTAAGCATATTTTAGAATCCCTATTAGGGATATTCAATAGAGAGGACCAAGAATTAATAAAAACAGGGTATGGAGAAAGGGGAAGCAGATGAAGTAATGAAAGGGATAAAAAAAAAAAAAAACTGGAATAGTTGGTCATTTTTAAGACTGATCTATTTCCTGATTATTAACACACTCTCCTAAGACTCAGGGAGTGATAACTCTGTTTGTATGATTGTAAATAAGATTCATTTTTGAGTCTCATAGAAAAAGGATAAGAAGACATACAGATGGCTAACAAACACATGAAAAGATGCTCAACATCACACATTATCAGAGAAATGCAAATCAAAACCACTATGAGGTACCATTTCACACCAGTCAGAATGGCTGCGATCCAAAAGTCTACAAATAATAAATGCTGGAGAGGGTGTGGAGAAAAGGGAACCCTCTTACACTGTTGGTGGGAATGCAAACTAGTACAGCCACTATGGAGAACAGTGTGGAGATTCCTTAAAAAACTGGAAATAGAACTGCCTTATGATCCAGCAATCCCACTGCTGGGCATACACACTGAGGAAACCAGAAGGGAAAGAGACAAGTGTACCCCAATGTTCATCGCAGCACTGTTTATAATAGCCAAGACATGGAAGCAACCTAGATGTCCATCAGCAGATGAATGGATAAGAAAGCAGTGGTACATATACACAATGGAGTATTACTCAGCCATTAAAAAGAATACATTTGAATCAGTTCTAATGAGGTGGATGAAACTGGAGCCTATTATACAGAGTGAAGTAAGCCAGAAGGAAAAACATAAATACAGTATACTAACGCATATATATGGAATTTAGAAAGATGGTAACAATAACCCGGTGTACGAGACAGCAAAAGAGACACTGATGTATAGAACAGTCTTATGGACTCTGTGGGAGAGGGAGAGGGTGGGAAGATTTGGGAGAATGGCAATGAAACATGTAAAATATCATGTAGGAAACGAGTTGCTATTTCCAGGTTCGATGCACGATGCTGGATGCTTTGGGCTGGTGCACTGGGACGACCCAGAGGGATGGTATGGGGAGGGAGGAGGGAGGAGGGTTCGGGATGGGGAACACATGTATACCTGTGGCGGATTCATTTTGATATTTGGCAAAACTAATACAATTATGTAAAGTTTAAAAATAAAATAAAATTAGAAAAGAAAAAAAAAAAAAGGATAGGTGAATATAATAGGTCAAGGCTTGAAAAATGCTTATATATTGTTGTAACGGAAAGAAGAAATGAGGAACAGGCCTTAGCTCTGGTTCATCAGTTTACTAGTGCATGAGCTTAGAATATACAGTTAGCTCCAGACCTCTCAAGTCTTCAAATATAAAAGTCTTCCATGATTTTAAATTCTAAATTTATAGAAGAAACTCATTGAGATTATTTAATAGTAATGATAATTCATATTTATTAACATATTTTTTTGCCAGGCACTAGAAGCAGAAGATATCAAGAAGAGGTGGCAAGAATACACAGAAGAACTGTACAAAAGAGATCTTCATGACCCAGATAATCAGGATGGTGTGATCACTGACCTAGAGCCAGACATCCTGGAATGTGAAGTCAAGTGGGCCTTAGAAAGCATCACTACAAACAAAGCTAGTGGAGGCGATGGAATTCCAGTTGAGCTATTTCAAATCCTGAAAGATGACGCTGTGAAAGTGCTGCTCTCAATATGCCAGCAAATTTGGAAAACTCAGCAGTGGCCACAGGACTGGAAAAGGTCAGTTTTCATTCCAATCCCAAAGAAAGGCAATGCCAAAGAATGCTCAAACTACCACACAATTGACTCATCTCACATGCTAGTAAAGTAATGCTCAAAATTCTCCAAGCCAGGCTTCAGCAATACCTGAACCGTGAACTTCCTGATGTTCAAGCTGGTTTTAGAAAAGGCAGAGTAACCAGAGATCAAATTGCCAACATCCGCTGGATCATCGAAAAAGCAAGAGTGTTCCAGAAAAACATCTATTTCTGCTTTATTGACTATGCCAAAGACTTTGACTGTGTGAATCACAATAAACTGTGGGAAATTCTGAAAGAGGTGGGACTACCAGACAACCTGATCTGCCTCTTGAGAAATCTGTATGCAGGTCAGGAAGCAACAGTTAGAACTGGACATGGAAAAACAGACTAGTTCCAAATAGGAAAAGGAGTACATCAAGGCTGTATATTCTCACCCTGCTTATTTAACTTCTATGCAGAGTACATCATGAGAAACACTGGACTGGAAGAAGCACAAGCTGGAATCAAGATTGCCAGGAGAAATATCAATAACCTCAGATATGCAGATGACACCACCCTCATGGCAGAAAGTGAAGAGGAACTAAAGAGCTTCCTGATAAAAGTGAAAGAGGAGAGTGAAAAAGTTGGCTTAAAGCTCAACATTCAGAAAACGAAGATCATGGCATCTGGTCCCACCACTTCATGGCAAATAGATGGGGAAACAGTGGAAACAGTGTCAGACTTTATTTTTTCGGGCTCCAAAATCACTGCAGATGGTGACTGCAGCCATGAAATTATTACTCCTTGGAAGGAAAGTTATGTCCAACCTAGATAGCATACTCAAAAGCAGAGACATTACTTTGCCAACAAAGGTTCATCTAGTCAAGGCTATGGTTTTTCCAGTGGTCATGTATGGATGTGAGAGTTGGACTGTGAAGAAGGCTGAGCACCAAAGAATTGATACTTTTGAACTGTATTGTTGGAGAAGACTCTTGAGAGTCCCTTGGACTGCAAGGCAATCCAACCAGTCTATTTTGAAGGAGATCAGCCCTGGGATTTATTTGGAAGGAATGATGTAAAGCTGAAACTCCAGTACCTTGGCCACCTCATGGGAAGAGTTAACTCACTGGAAAAGACTCTGGTGGTGGGAGGGATTGGGGGCAGGAGGAGAAGGGGACGACAGAGGATGAGATGGCTGGATGGCATCACTGACTCGATGGACGTGAGTTTGAGTGAACTGTGGGGGTTGGTGATGGACAGGGAGGCCTGGCGTGCTGTGATTCATGGGGTCGCAAAGAGTCGGACACGACTGAGTGTCTTAACTGAATTGATGCTGACATATGAATATACTATCTCACTTAATCTTCACAACAACCTAACAGTGTTATGGATACAATAAATTATTTTCACTTTATACACAAATAGATGAATCAAATAACTTGACCAATATCATATATCTTTCAAGGGATGGTGCTGATATTTAAAATTTGTCTTAGTCCAAAGCCCAGAATATTAACCATTTATATACTCCGCTTGTTTTCCTCCTCAAAATTTTCTTCAAAAAGCAATACTCTTGCCAATCTAATTACCCATCATATTGTATGCATGCAATCTAGATGGTTTTAACTACATTTTGGAGATTTGGTTTTCATAAAAACTATCTCTGAAGGAAACATATTTGTATTATTTATATATTATATGATGGAATTATGTTTCCAAGGATGTGAGGATACTTAGAAGTGACTGCTGCTTTCCATATAGTTAGACCTTGAGTGGGAAAGGAAGAAAAGCTAAGATTGATAGAGAGAAAAGAGATCTTAATGGTATTGTATGTGTACCTACATCAAGCTGTATCTGAGGACAAGTCTTCTGCTAGTAATCTCTATTGCATAATCCAGGTCATTTGGGTGTCCTACAACTCACAGCAGAAACGGTCATGGCTGACATTTTCCCTCAGTTATAAGCAGTAGATGTATAATAGTTTCAAACTGGAAACAACACAAGTTCTCATAAATAGAAAAGTGGATAAATAAATTATAGTTTATCCATATGATGAAACTGACATATACAATAACACCAAATATTTTGTTACATGGAAGAAGCCAAACATAAAAGATAAAATGCTGTAAGAATTCTTGTACATAAAAAAATGAAAGTGGTGGCTCCCTAAATTGGGAGGGGAATCAATTTGAAAAGAACACAAAGAAATGTTTTGGACTAATGGAAATATTTATATATTGTTTTGGATGGTAGTTTTATGAGAATATTCAATTCTCAAAACTCATCAAATTACTTAAGATTTATGAATTTTATTGATTATTAGTAATACTTTAATTTCAAAAGATTATATTCTCCTGTTTATATCAGTAAAATCCAAATTTGCTATCCAACATAGTGGCTATTAGCTACATTTGCTATATAATTTGAGATTAACAATTCATTTTGTTAGTTTCACTAGCCATATCTCAAGTGCTCAATAATTACCTACAGCTAGTGGCTACAGTATTGGCCAGTGAAGATATAAAACATCCTAATCATTGAGGAATGTTCTACTGGCCAGTGTTAATCTTGTAGAATGCCATGACCATTACCTGCTGATGAGTTGACTCCACTGAATCAGTTAATTCCACTGAATCTTCTGACTACTGTGTTATTTCTTTCCTTTTTTTTTTTTAATTGACAAAGTTTCCCATTATATTTATGTTTATTTTCCTTCATTTTATTCTTAGCTTAATTCAATTTGATTTACTGTCTTCAGAAAATATAATCACAAGGGATAGTAGTGGACAATTAATCATAAAATCCTGCCAGCCTTTGTTAAACTTATTCTACTGGCAAAGTTAGCATCACTTAATACTAACTGCTTACTTTATTAGTAATTTGTAATTGACATGACCTGCATTTTTTTCTCTCTTTCCTTTTTTTAAAATTTTTTTAAATTTTATTTTATTTTTAAACTTTACAATATTAGTTTTGCCAAATATTGAAATGAATCTGCCACATGTATACCTGTGTTCCCCATCCTGAACCCTCCTCCCTCCTCCCTCCCCTACCCTCCCTCTGGGTCGTCCCAGTGCACCAGCCCCAAGCATCCAGTATCGTGCATCAAACCTGGACTGGCGACTCGTTTCATACATGATATTATACATGTTTCAGTGCCATTCTCCCAAATCTCCCCACCCTCTCCCTCTCCCACAGAGTCCATAAGACTGATCTATACATCAGTGTCTCTTTTGCTGTCTCGTACACAGGGTTATTGTTACCATCTTTCTAAATTCCATATATATGCATTAGTATACTGTATTGGTGTTTTTCTTTCTGGCTTACTTCATTCTGTATAATAGGTTCCAGTTTCATCCATCTCATTAGAACTGATTCAAATGTATTCTTTTTAATGGCTGAGTAATACTCCATTGTGTATATGTACCACAGCTTTCTTATCCATTCATCTGCTGATGGACATCTAGGTTGCTTCCATGTCCTGGCTATTATACTGACTTATCCTTATCTTATATTTTAGACTTTATTCCAGACTTTATTCATCAACACTATTACTCAAAATAATTTTTCTAAATATAAAACACAATTTTAAATGGAAACATTACCCAGAATAATAACTAAAATAGATCCTCCAGAATTGCTCTGTATACAGTGGTGAGGTACCCAAGAGATCATAGCCTACATTCCCACCTCAAACCGTGGCCTTGACTTTAAGTCAGGATAACTCTTCTACTCTCAGTCTCAACAAGCACAGGCTCATAGTGATTGCTTACTCTCTTAACCAAATTACTGCTTGAGTTTTAGTTAAAATCTTTAGCTGGACATTTTTTCTTACCTTTATTAACCAGTGTTGTCTGAAACAGGCCATTTCCTAAAACAACTTTATAATTTCTTTTGCTAAATGGATCCCCATATGGCTTCCCTATTTTTCTCTCTCCTTAATAACTTATTCCTATCTATCAGTAATAATCTTATGTACCCTCTTCTTTGATGTCTTCCTTGAGTACTCTGATCAACCTTATACTTTTTAGTCTCTCAACAATAACAGAACTAGTTTGGGGACCATACATAATTATCAAATCATATCATGTCTTGATATGCAATTAAATGTTATTGTGGAATTATCAAAAGAACAATGTATCCAAATGAACAACTACCTGAATGATAACGCATACCAAAAATGTTAGCTGTCATCATTATGATGCACATATCCTGTTTTGAAACCTAGACAATAAGGCCCTTATTAATAGAAAAATATATCCAATAATTTTGGTGTACACTGGCAGTGCCTGACAGTGTTTTATATGCATATTATTATCTATACAGCACATACTGATTAAAGGTGATACTATTTTGCATATGTCAGTAATTGGTAAACTTCAAAGATTTTAATTATAGCATATGTAAATGATTTAAATGCATTTATAAACAATAGAGTATAATCCACTGCTAGATGAAAGAGGAATGTAAAGAAAATCAGCACTGAATTTAACATCAATGCCTGTTGTTTATTTCATGTTTAACTCCCATGTAAACAATATTTAAAAGAAAACATAAGATTCATTGTCAAATTCTTCCTGGAAACCAAGAGCTAGAACACAATGACACAAGTTGCATCTCATCCTACAAAGCCAACTGCTCCAAGCAGCCTTCTCTCTACTCTTGGGCAGATGGTACTCATTATGATTACTCTCAGATGACAGAGTGGTTTGCAGCAGGCTTGTATTTACAGTTATGACTCACATAAGGAAGTTTACTAAGGTTCTAAAGCTAATTAGCTCTGTCCAAATCTCAATATTTTTTGTCCTTCTAGCCCACAAACCTGGAGAAGGGAAAGGCTACCCACTCCAGTATCTTGGCCAGGGGAATTCCATGGACTGTATAGTCCATGGGATTGCAAAGAGTTGGACACAACTATTTTGGCAATAATGAAGAGAGGACAGCCTAGGAAAAAGAGGAAAACTGAGATTATAGATAAGGCTCTCAGACTGTGCTATTTTTTTAGTATCAAGTTAAAAAAAATAATCTTAAAAGTATTGCTGTGGTTACAAAAACTTATGGGGCATAAGACAAAGATACAGGGTGACCTGAATATTTTTATTTAAGAAATAAAGATGTAAAATATTGGTTTCAAACCTATGTTTGCTGTCTTATTCTGACACAGCCACAGTTGAGAGGAGGTTTGAGGTGATGCATGTCCCTTGATGACTCCTTAAGCATGGAAAGATGGAGTTCAGTTAGAGAACATTTAACTGATGGTGTATCTGACTGAGAAATCCTTTTATTTTTTTCACTTAATAAAATGAACATGAATGTATCAAGATATATTGTTATTGTAAAATCCTGAGAGTGTGAGGACAGGGGAAATAAGTGAAGACTGACTTAAGTTTTACAAATGGGAGCAGCATTCCTGAGCATAGTTAAGCTAGTAAGCCAATCACCATCTATCTCCATACAGAGCAAAATTCAATCAAAAGCAAAAGTATATTAAAAAGTAAGTTGCTACATGTCATTGATTTTTAATAGTTGCCTATAAATAAAATTTCCATAATCAAGATGCAGTAGACATACCCTCTGGCAGCCTCACAAAAAGAAAAGTTTCAAACAAACTATTTATATTAATAAAAGTATATAACTTGGCACAATACTCCTGTCTCTTCGTGACTTTACCATACTGTGTTACTAAACTTCATTGCTAATCTTCTAAAACGTGTCTTTATACTTAATTTTAGTGCTTTGGTTGTCACTCACTAGTTAGGAGGGAAAAAAAAAATTAAAACAAATTAATGAACATATTCTGTTTTGAAGTGGTTTTATATTAGCAAACACCCTCTTCCAACGACATAAGAGAACACTCTACACATGGACATCACCAAATGGTCAATACCAAAATCAGATTAATTATATTCTTTGCAGCCAAAGATGGAGAATCTCTATACAGTCAGCAAAACCAAGACCGGGAACAGATTGTGTTCAGATCATGAACTTCTTATTGCCAAATTCAGACTTAAGTTTAAAAAAAGTAGGGAAAACCACTAGACCATTCAGGTATGACATAAGTCAAATCCCTTACAATTATACAGTGGAAGTGAGAAAGAGATTTAAGGGATTAGATCTGATAGAGTGCCTGAAGAACTATGGACCGAGGTTCCTGACATTGTACAGGAGGTGGGGATCAAGACCATACCCAAGAAAAAGAAATGCAAAAAGGCAAGATGGTCATCTGAGGAGACCTTACAAAAAGAAGAGAAGTGAAAGGCAAAGGAGAAAAGGAAAGATACACCCATTTGAATGCAGAGTTCCAAAGAATAGCAAGGAGAGATAAGAAAGCCTTCCTCAGTGATCAATGCAAAGAAATGGAGGAAAACAACAGAATGGGAAAGACTAGAGATCTCTTCAAGAAAATTAGAGATACCAAGGGAATGTTTCATGCAAAGATGGGTTCAATAAAGGACAGAAATGGTATGGACCTAACAGAAGCAGAAGATATTAAGAAGAGGTGGCAAGAATACACAGAACAACTATACAAACAAGATCTTCATGACGGAGATAATCACAATGGTGTGATCACTCACCTAGAGCCAGACATCCTGGAATGCAAAGTCAAGTGGGCCTTAGGAAGCATCACTACAAACAAAGCTAGTGGAGGTGATGGAATTCCAGTTGAGCTATTTTCAAATCCTAATGCTGTGAAACTGCTACACTCAATATGTCAGCAAATTTGGAAAACTCAGCAGTGGCCACAGGACTGGAAAAGGTCAGTTTTCATTCCAATCCCGAAGAAAGGCAATGCCAAGGAATGCTCAAACTACCTCACAGTTGCACTCATCTGACATGCTAGTAAAGTGATGCTCAAAACTCTGCAAGCCAGGCTTCAACAATATGTGAGCTGTGAACTTCGAGATGTTCAAGCTGATTTTAGGAAAGGCAGAGGAACCAGAGATCAAATTGCCACCAGCTGTTGGATCATTAAGAAAGCAAGAGACTTCCAGAAGAACATCTATTTCTGCTTTATTGACTATGCCAAAGCCTTTGACTATGTGGATCACAACAAAATGTGGAAAATTCTGAAAAAGGTGGGAATACCAGACCACCTGACCTGCCTCCTGGGAAATCTGTATGCAGGTCAAGAAGCAACAGTTAAAACTGGACATGGAACAACAGACTGTTTCCAAATAGGGAAAGGAGTACGTCAAGGTTATATATTATCACCCTGCTTATTTAACTTATATGCAGATTACATCATGAAAAGTGCTAGACTGGATGAGGCAGAAGCTGGAATCAAGATTGCCGGGAGAAGTGTGAATAACCTCAGATATACAGATGACACTACACTTATGGCAGAAGGCAAAGAAGAAGTAAAGAGCCTCTTGATGAAAGTGAAAGAGGGGAGGGAAAATGTTGGCTTAAAACTCAACATTCAGAAAACTAAGATCACAGCATCTGGTCCCATCACTTGATGGGCAACGGATTGGGAAATGGTGGAAACAGTGATTGACTTTATTTTGAGGGGTTCCCAAATCACTGCAGATGGTGACTGTAGCCATGAAATTAGAAGACACTTGCTCCTTGGAAGAAGAGTCATGACCAACCTAGATAACATATTAAAAAGCAGGGGCATTACTTTGCTAACAAATGTCCATCTAGTCAAAGCTATGATTTTTCCATTATTCATGTATGGATGTGAGAGTTGGACTATAAAGAAAGCTGAGCACTGAAGAAGTGATGCTTTTGAACGTGGTGTTGGAGAAGACTCTGGAGAGTCCCTTGGCCAGCAAGGCCATCCAACCAGTCCATCCTAAAGGAAATCAGTCCTGAATATTCATTGGAGGGACTGAGGCTGAAGCTGAAACTTAATCCTTTGGCCACCTGATGCCAAGAACTGACCTAATGCTGGAAAAGACCCTGATGCTGGGAAAGATTGAAAGCAGGAAGATAAAGGGACAACAGAGGAAGAGATGTTTGGATGGCATCACCGACTCAATGGACATGAGTTTGAGTAAACTCCGGGGGTTGGTGATGGACAGGGAAGCCTGGTGTGCTCAGTCCATTGGCTCACAAAGAGTTGGACACTACCGAGTGACTGAATTGAAGTGAAAGTGTTCTTTATTATATCCAGCCAGTAATACCCTCCTTTATTTTCCTCTCCTGTTATATTTTGATATCACTGATTAACATACTGTTTATGGATACATGGGTAATTCTTGGTACTGTGGCCTGATACTTGTGGCCCTTGGATACTATTCTCTTTCTTAATTTTGATGTGTATATTTTTCCATTAAGAAAATAAGAATGTGAAAATGCAAAAACAGGTATTTTTCCAATCACTTGTTCACTGCTGCTCACTCTCTTATTTAATACCAAGAATGCAGGTGACAGCTTCCACTAGTCAAGCGAAATTTTAAAATCAAAGCAACTTTCTTTACAGAAAGAAAATGACAGTAAACAGAAGAAAGTATTATGCATTTTATCCTAATGTTCATCAATATGTTAACTCTAAAGGAGTTATAATATACAGAACTGAATATACAGTTGCAATATACAGAACTGAAAATCTTTCCTGCAGAACAAAAATTTATCTCCTCAATATAAAATAATTCTTAGTAATATTCTTAAGACTCTTACCTACCAGTCTTTTAGCTTAGTCTATAGATCCTTTGGTATTGCTGTAGCATTTCTAAGTTGTAAGGATAGGGGAAATGTTTAGGAATTTAAGAAGCTACAAAAGAAGCACAAGCATTCCAATGAAGTTATAAGTTTGGGGAAAAAAATTAAAAATATAGTTTTGGTCAAGAGAATGCCATATTTGGAGCTTTGATAAAATTAAGCAGATTAAGCTCTAGTAAGCAACAGAAAGTGTTGTCTACAAAATTATTTCTAAAACTTAAAACAGTGAATTAAATGAAAGCATG
The DNA here is from genome assembly GCF_029378745.1 of Bos indicus. Lineage (NCBI taxonomy): Eukaryota > Metazoa > Chordata > Mammalia > Artiodactyla > Bovidae > Bos > Bos indicus. The sequence continues at coordinate 76,659,021 of NC_091765.1, forward strand.
AACCAAAAAGCTCTAACATAAATAATAGATAAAATCTTGACTTCTGAAATAGTTATCAAAAAAGTAATGCATAAGATGTAACCTAAATTCAAAACCAAGAAGTTCCTGAAGTGATATTCTATTTAACTTGGAATATTGTCATGCACCACTAATTTTTATATTAATCTTCCTCAAACAGGGAATTGGTATTGTTTTAAACTTAAAGACACCATATATTAACATTTGGTTTCAGCAGTTCAGTATTAATTTGGCCTCAGAATCTGAAGTGTAATATTTTTAATCTTGTTCTATAATTTTAAATGCTACGTGCAATAGTGAGAAAGACTTTATAATTATAGATTAACCAATTGCATCAAATTATAATTATATAGTTTAATCCACTTCCAAAATATGCACAATTTCATAGTAGGTGCTTACAAGCAAAGACAATGCCTTCTGCTTTGTAAAATGTTAACTTCTGTACATTTTTACACACAAATAAATGAAATAGGAAATTAACTATTGAATTGCAGGATTGCTAATTTCATAAATTCAGTTCAGTTCAGTCGTTCAGTCATGTGCAACACTTTGCAACCCCATGGACTACAGCATGCAAGGCCTCCCTGTCCATCAACAACTCCCGGAGTTTACTCAAGCTTATGTCCATTGACTCAATGATGAGATCCAACCATTTCATCCTCTGTTGTCCACTTCTCCTCCCGCCTTCAATCTTTCCCAGCATCAGGCTCTTTTCAAATGAGTCAACTCTTCACATCAGGTGGCCAAAGGATTAAGTTTCACCTTCAGCATCAGTCCTTCCAATGAATATTCAGGACTGATTTCCTTTAGGATGGACTGGTTGGATCTCCTTGCAGTCCAAGGGACTCTCAAGAGTCTTCTCCAACACCACAGTTCAAAAGCAACAATTCTTCGGCACTCAGCTTTCTTTGTAGTCCAACTCTCACATCCATACCTGACTACTGGAAAAACCATAGTTTTGACTGGATGGACCTTCGTTGGCAAAGTAATGTCTCTGCTTTTTAATATGCTGTCTAGGTTAGTCATAAAACTTCTTCCAAGGAGCAAGCATCTTTTAATTTCATGGTTGCAATCACCATCTGCAGTGATTTTGGAGCCCCCAAAAAGAAAGTCTGTCACTGTTTCCCCATCTATTTGCCGTGAAGTGATGGGACCCAATGCCATGATATTAGTTTTCTGAATGTTGAGTTTTAAGCCAACTTTTTCACTTTCCAATTTCATAAGTTAACTTGATGTAAAAATCACACTATATAATTACATGAGATTTGTTGATAAATCACAAGGTTTGTGGTTAAATATTTTGATATTTAACAAACATTTATAGGTCATAATTATTTAATTAAATAATCTATTTAAATATGACATTTAAAATGATTTCTTGAAGTAGTTATTAAAACTTTTCTTTTCCTAGAAAGTAAATCTTAGACTAGTGGTTTCCTAAGATTTCTTCCTTATTGGAAACAGTTGAGTCTATGACTCTACATGCCAGTTGGTTCTCAAACTAGAGGAAACATAGGTCAATTTTATGCATATGAAATCTTCAAGGTAGCCAGGTGGAGAAGTTTGGGTCCATCAGTGGTTCTGTCAGAGCCACGTATTTCAGTCTCATTCTGATTTTAGTTTGAAAAATTTCTAAAACACTAGATTGCTTTTAGTGTAATTATGTCATATTTAATTCAGTTTAGAAAATGAGGGGGGAAAAAAAAGCCATGTGCTTCTGAGAAGATAAATTATATAGTTTAGAGAGCATAAACTGTGTATCTTCCAGGAAAATAGAGGAGTATTCCACTAGAGGGTAAAACTATACAATTCCCAATTTAAGAAGTACCCCCCCCCAAAAAAAAGGCAAATGACCATTTCTCTGAGCATACTTTATGTTCTATATTTACTCCTAGGTATAAGGATGGGGTGGAGAAGGCAATGGCAACCCACTCCAGTACTCTTGCCTGGAAAATCCCATGGATGGAGGGGCCTGGTGGGCTGTAGTCCATGGGGTCGCTAAGAGTCAGATACAACTGAGCGTCTTCACTTTCACTTTTCACTTTCATGCATTGGAGAAGGAAATGGCAACCCACTCCGGTGTTCTTGCCTGGAGAATCCCAGGGACGGGGGAGCCTGGTGGGCTGGCGTCTATGGGGTTGCACAGAGTCAGACACGACTGAAGTGACTTAGCAGGAGCATGCTTTGAAAACTGTTTTACCTCTTGCCATACACTGATTTTTTTTCCCTATGGCTTTATTTTCTCATTATTGAAATGGTACCTAACACATAGATAGATTAGATTAAACAGTTCAGTTAATTTATAGTAAGTAAATTATTATATATGCCTTGTGCATAGTCATTTTTCAATAAATGTCAATGAGATATTATTGTTATAGCCACACAATATGTGATGTATAGTTTTAAAAATGTTATATATTATTGTACATTAGAACTTTTATTCTGTACTCTTTATTAAACTAAAGATTATATAAAATTAAAACATATATTCTTAAAGCCCTCAATTTTCATAGCATTATTATAATAAGTTTGGAAATGTTTTAATTATTTTAATTCACCTTTAAAAGCTCATCTGAGGTTATCAATATCTGTAGTTAGAAGAATCAGATACTATCTGCAAGAAAGGAGTAGGGTTACTTTGAAAACTAAACAGAAGGTTAAAGAAATTAAGATAAGATGACCTACTGATAAACAAGTGTTATGTAAACATGTTTTAAAAGACAAATAATTGCCACATATATATAAAGTAACAAGCTGCTTATTAAAATGAGTATGGCTTTAGTTTTAGAAGAAAGTGTATTCTGAGTTGAGAACCACCACAGTAGATTCTTTTATATACAATAAGAAAATGGTGCACGTTTTCTTGCCAACTTACTGCATTAACATTTTTATTTCAGCATAAATTTTAGTTTAAATATGATATTTTAAGTGAAGTGAAGTCCCTCAGTCGTGTCCAACTTTTTGCGATCCCACGGATGGTAGCCTACCAGGCTCCACGATCCATGGGATTTTCCAGGCAAGAATACTGGAGTGGGCTGCCATTTCCTTTTCCAGGGGATCTTCCCAACCCAGGGATCAAACCTGCTTCTCCTGCATTGCAGACAGATGCTTTACTGTCTGAGCCATGATATTTTAAACAAATACTCAAAAATGTGACTATTTTTATATTTTAAAGTATTCCTTTGGTTACTACAGGCTTTAGCATCTAACTTGCTCCTGATACAAGGATCCCTGAAAATTCTTAAAAATTTTAAACCACACCCACAGGAAAAGTTCTAAACTCCTAGAAGATATTTTCTTAACCTTAGCACTAATGGCATTTGGGGCTGAATAATCCATCTTGGTGCATTGTGGGATGTTTACCTATAGCCATGATCTCTAATCATTAGATATATATCACCCTTTATCTATGTTTTAAATGCATTTATTTTTAATTGAAGGATAATTACTTTATAGTATTGCTTTGGTTTCTACCAAACAACAACATGAATCAGCCATAGGTTTACCAATGTCACCTCCCACCTGAACATCCCTTCCACCTCCCTCCGCATCCCAACCCTCTAGGTTGTTACCAAGCCCAGGTTTGAGTTCCCTGAGTCAGACAGCAAATTCCCATTGGCTATCTATTTTACATATGGTAATGTATGTTTTCATGTTACTGTCTCCATACCTCCCACCCTCTCCTGCCCCACCCAGCATGTCCACAAATCTGTTCTCAATGTTTGTGCCTCCATTGCTGATCTGCAAATAGGTTCATCAATATCATCTTTTTAGATTCCATATATATGTGTTAGTATATGATAATTGTTTTCCTCTTTCTGACGTATTTCATTCTGTATAATAAGCTCTAGATTCATCTACCTCGTTAGGACTGACTCAAATGTGTTCCCTTTTATGGCTGACTAATACTCCATTGTATATATATACCACAAATTCTTTATCCATTCATCCGTTGATGGACATCTAGGTTGCTTCCAAGTTCTAGCTATTGTAAATGGAGCTGCAGTGAACATTGGGTTACATGTGTCTTTTTCAGTTTTGGTTTCCTATATGCCTGGTAGTGGAATTTCTGGGTCATATGGTGATTTTATTGCTAGTTTTTAAAGGAATCTCCATACTATTCTCCATAGTGGCTGTGTCAATTTGCATTCCCACCAATAGTATAGCATCCTTTAGTTTTGATGATGAAAATATATTCAGACATTATCAAGTGTCTCTGGTTGAGAATCACTGCTCTAGCATCACCCTTGTCCTTTATGGGGCCTGAGTAGAAAATCCTTATTGACTTTGGTGGATTAAACACCTATGCTTTCCTCCAGTCCCTCATAAAGCCTCATTAAATTGACATAAAAGGTATAATAAGTGACCAAAAAAAAAAAAAAAAAAAAGGACAAATATGAAGCGTTGAAAACCTTGTTATGAAGGCTGAGGTTAGAATAAACTCCAGAAAAATGGAGTTTATTCTGAAGAGTTTGAGCCCTGGAAACTCTAGACTAAAAAACATCGTGAAGAACTGAGGGCAGGAGTCCAAGATTCATCAGAGGAGGGAGATAAAATGCAGAACTGATTACTTGACTGTACCTAGTCACCCAGTACACAAAATCCTGAGAATGTCAGCATATATTGATTTAGATCCCATAGGAAACAGATTGGAGAATTAGTCTCTGGGGAAAATAAACCTAAAAGAAATAATGCAGAAATACAAAAGAGCATCCATTAGTTAAATTGACCAGTTGATGAGATTAACTTTACACAAAGGCACCTTATTGCTAAATATGAATTGAAAGCCAAAGAGTATCATTCATCTAACAAAAACTCTAAATATAAGAGAAAAGAAGAAAAGAAAAAATGCAAAGAACACATTAATTTTTTAAAAAGCTAATATTTCATGGGAAATGGAAATTATTAAAGTAAGCCCATAAAAATAGACATACAGATAATACAAAGCATCTGTTAAAAAATAGGAACATAATACGATAATCAAATGAATATGAAAAAATAAAGCTGAAGAACAGCACTAAAAATAATAAAAATATAAATAGAGGGAAATTGGAAAGGAATTAGAGAATGAGAAGATCAGTTAGGAAGTCCAGAATCCAAAGAATAGCCTCAAAAAGAAAGAACATGTGAAACAGTTCAAATATAAACTAACAAAAATTAATTCAAGGAAATATCTCTGAATTATGGGAATTATCCTAAGTGTTATGGGCTGAATTATGTCCCCTCAAAGATGTGCTGAAGTCCTAACCCCCTGTACCTCAGAATGTAATTTTATTTTAAGACAGAGATTCTCAAGGAGTGATTAATTTAAAATGAGGTCCTTAGCATGGCCCCTAATCCAGTCTGACTGGTTTCCTTATAAGAGGAATACCAGAAGACACTTAGGGACATACTTGATCAGAGGAAAGACCATGTAAGAATACAGCTAAAAGGCAGTCATCTGTGAGTCAAAGAGAGAGACCTAGAAAGGAATTAAACTTTTTGGCACCTTGATCTTGAACTTCTAGCCTCCAGAACCATAAGAAAATATATTTCTGTTGTTTTAGCCAAAGTCTGTGGTATCTTGTTAGAACCACTCTAACAAACTAATATACCAAGAGATGAAGAAAAATGCTTATTGAGATACATCGTAGTGATGTTTCAAAACACAAAATTTGATAAAGAATAAGAAAAGTTTCCAGAGAAACAAGTCTCTCAAAAGAGAAGCATCTGAACTGTGTTATACTTCATAAAAGCAATGCTGGAAACCAGAGGGAGCTGTCATACCTTGAAAATTCCAAGAGGAATTAATTTCCAAACTAGAATTTTTTATCCAGCCATCCTAGCAATCAAGAATGGAAGAAAATACTAGTAATGCAAGGTCTAAAAGTATTTACCTCTTATCCATTTCTTCTCAAGAGCACATTGATAGATACATCCCACCAAAGTAGAAGAGGTAATCGAGTAAGAAGGCATGGAACTGGCAACACCAGAGATTTAAGCCAGGCAGGAAGTGAAGGGAATCCTGGAGGTGAAAATGAAGTGCTTATTATAGTGAGGACAGAGTTTCCAAAAGAAGAGTTAGACTAAAATGAAAATGAAACTTTTAGAAAAAACAAACAGACAAACATATTTGAATATGAGAGTGAATTCATGATAAAAATACAGAAAGCTAAAGGAATGAAAATGTAAGTGATCTTAACTTATGCAAAAATAAGTATAAAGGATCTTTAATATTTATACACTAAAAGGTTCAATTGTGAACAATAATTGCAGAGATAATTATGTATACTTTGGATAATAACTTTATGTACTCGCTGGCTGTATTGGGAGGGCAGTGAAAAGACAAATACATATGAAGTGAAGTACTGGGCTGATATAGAAGCTATATTTTAATCTCCTTTATAAGGAAGGTAAATGAAAGACAATATCCAGAATTAAAAATCCAAACTCACAGAACATTGTGTAAACGTATTTAGAACTAAGGAAGTGATTACTAGGAGAAATATTCAAAATAGCTGCCTCCATAAAGCAAGAATCAGAAATGAAGAGGACTAAGGCAGGCACTGGCTTTTGTTGCTCTTATAAACCCATGAAACTTCCTGAATTTTAAAACTTTGTGCATTGGATAACTTGACCAAAAACATTTTTTGAAGACACAGGTGACCCTGAGTCAAGCCAAGTATACTGATAATCCTGATTTGAGACAAACAAATTCAGACTATCTCTAAGCATTTCTGCTTCTGCCAGGACAAGCCCCAGGAAGACTCTGGCCCAGTCCTTCTTCACGTAGACTTCACCAGCAGAATCACTGTTTGGTTTTCAATAATCTTTTTCCCTGTATTCCCTTCTAATATCCTTGGATCCTTTTTCAGGTAAAATGATTCTTACGAATTCTTCTTACAATTGGAAATTGGCCCAGATTCTTTGTGTCTTGTTTCCAGATAGGAACCCAGAAATTCACTGAATAGAAATTCATATATTAAAACTGGTGTCTTTGAATTAAAACAGGGAACATATCTCTTTATCATTCTTCTGAATAAGACTCTTAAAATGGCCCTCTGTGTGTGCTTAGTTTCTTAGTCATTTCTGACTCTTTGAGACCCCATGACCTGTAGCCTGCCAGGCTTCTCTGTTCATGGAATTCTCTAGGCAAGAATAGTAGAGTGGGTTGCCATGCTCTCCTCTAGGGGATCTTCCCAACCCAGGATTCAAACCCAGGTCTCCCACATTGAACATGGATTCTTTACCATCTGAGATACCAGGAAAGTGAAAGAATACTGGAGTGGGTAGCCTATCCCTTCTCCAGGGGAACTTACTAACCCAGGAATCAAACTGGGGTCTCCTGCATTGCAGGAGGATTCTTTACCAGCTGAGTTACTAATAGCAAATGAACAGTCTGAGGAACTAGGTCTTTGTCTTATTGCTACTTGTCTGCACTCTTGTTACATAAACCACTCTCAGAGTGGTTTACTGTTGGCACTGGGAATAAAGGCTTGCTCTTGAACTCTATTGCTAGTTGTAGTTCCCTCCCTGACATTCTTCCCTCCTTCTTTTATTCTTTTCTTCCTTTCATCCAATTATTCATGATTCATGCAACACACAATGGCAATTTATCTGTTGTCAGGCCTCACTAATGATGTTTTTCTTTAAAGAGGATTTGCAAAATCTCTGCCTCTTAAGCCCTGCCTTCACATCAAGTTGCTATCTCTTTACTGATATTGCTGCCTGGACTGAGTACTGCCTCCTCCTCTCATCATTATTTAGAACTTTTCTCCAGAAACCACTGATTAAAGTCATGCTGAATTTAGGAAGCATCACTACGAACAAAGCTAGTGGAGGTAATGGAATTCCAGTTGAGCTATTTCAAATCCTGAAAGATGATGCTATGAAACTGCCACACTCAATATGTCATCAAATTTGGAAAACTCAGCAGTGGCTACAGGACTGGAAAAGGTCAGTTTTCATTCCAATCCCAAAGAAAGGCAATGCCAAAGAACTCTCAAACTACCACACAGTTGCACTCATCTCACACACTAGTAAACTAATGCTCAAAATTCTCCAAGCCAAGCAATATGTGAACCGTGAACTTCCAGATGTTCAAGCTGGTTTTAGAAAAGACAGAGGAACCAGAGATCAAATTGTCAACATCTGCTGGATCATGGAAAAAGCAAGAGACTTCCAGAAGAACATCTATGTCTGCTTTATTGACTATGCCAAAATCTTTGACTATGTGGATCACAATAAACTGTGGAAAATTCTGAAAGAGATGGGAATATCAGAACACCTGACCTGCCTCTTGACAAATCTGTACACAGGTCAGGAAGCAACAGATAGAACTGGACATGGAACAACTGACTGGTTCCAAATAGGAAAAGGAATATGTCAAGGCTGTATACTGTCATCCTGCTTTTTAAACTTATACGCATCTTGGGGCTGGTGCACTGGGACAACCCAGAGGGATGGTATGGAGAGGGAAGAGGGAGGAGGGTTCAGGATGGGGAACACATGTATACCTGTGGCGGATTCATTTTGATATATGGCAAAACTAATACAATATTGTAAAGTTAAAAAAATTTTTTAAAAGACCAATATGGGTGATAAAATATCACGTGTATCACAGTCCTGTTCTTGTAAGAATATGGGTGTATGATCATAGAAGTCTGGAAATAAATGTACTGGGTGACCTCAAAAAAAAAAAAAAAAAAACTTGTATGCAGAGTACATCCTGAGAAACGCTGGAGATGACACCACCCTTATGGCAGAAAGTGAAGAAGAACTAAAGAACCTCTTGATGAAAATGAAAGAGGAGAGTGAAAAAGTTGGCTTAAAGCTCAACATTCAGAAAACTAAGATCATGGCATCTGGTCCCATCACTTCATGGCAAATAGATGGAGAAAGACGGGAAACAATGGAAACATTTTCTGGCTGACTTTATTTTTGGGGGCTCCAAAATCACTGCAGATGGTGACTGCAGCCATGAAATTAAAAGACACTTACTCCTTGGCAGGAAAGTTATGACCAACCTAGATAGCATATTCAGAGAAGGCAATGTACAGAAGAGCCTGGTAGGCTGCAGTCCATGGGGTTGCTACGAGTCGGACACAACTGAGTGACTTCACTTTCACTTTTCACTTTCACACATTGGAGAAGGAAATGGCAACCAACCCCAGTGTTCTTTCCTGGAGAATCCCAGGGAGTGGGGAGCCTGGTTGGCTGGCGTCTATGGGGTTGCACAGAGTTGGACACAACTGAAACAACTTAGCAGCAGCAGCAGACAGTGTATTAAAAAGCAGAGGGAGAGGGTGGGATTATTTGGGAGAATGGCATTGAAACATGTATAATGTCATATATGAAACAAATCGCCAGTCCAGGTTTGATGCATGATACTGGATGCTTGGGGCTGGTGCACTGAGAAGACCCAGAGGGATGGTATGGGGAGGGAGGAGGGAGGGGGGTTCAGGATGGGGAACACGTGTATACCTGTGGTGGATTCATGTTGATGTATGGCAAAACCAATACAATACTGTAAAGTAATTAGCCTCCAATTAAAGTAAATAAATTTATATTAAAAAAAAAAAAGCAGAGACATTACTGTGCCAAAAAACATCCATCTAGTGAAGGCTATGGTTTTTCCAGTAGTCATGTATGGATGTGAGAGTTGGACCATAAAGAAATCTGAGCACTGAAGAATTGATTCTTTTGAACTGTGGTGTTGGAGAAGACTCTTGAGAGTCCCTTGAACTTCAAGGAGATCCAACCAGTCCATCCTAAAGGAGATCAGTCCTGGCTGTTCATTGGAAGGACTGATGTTGAAGCTGAAACTCCAATAGTTTGGCCACCTGATGTGAAAAGCTGACTCATTTGAAAAGACCCTGATGCTGGGAAAGATTGAGGGCAGGAGGAGAAGGGGACAACAGAGGATGAGATGGTTGGATGGCATCACTGACTCAATAACATGGGTTTGGGTAGACTCTGGCAGCTGGTGATGGACAGGGAGGCCTGGCTTGCTGCGGTTCTTGGTGTCGCAAAGAGTCCGACATGACTGAGCAACTGAACTGACTCAATTTAGGATAACCTCCTCAAAGTGAGTGTCATATAAACATGCCTGTCTGAAGACAGAAAAGTTTCACAAATTTGTCTTGAAGTTTATTCCAGCTTCAAAATTCTTTGTTTTTAAATGTTATTGGTCTTCTCAGATGCAGCTTACTCTAAAAGCATACTATGCTAAAAAGTAACACAGAAGCAAAGAAATGTCTAAAGCCTCAGAAAATAACAATCGACAGGATAAATATTTTAGGAATATATTTTCAACTGCTATTCTTTGGTCACTACTAAGTAACTAACATCTGGGGGTAGACAGGAAACTTTTTGGCAATTGAGCTCTTGAATAAAGAAAGCTGATGGATTTCTCTGTGGGGAAATAAGAGACACATCCTTGCTCCTTTTTAGATCTTGTAAGTACATTAATGAATCTTGTTCTCTGGTTTTTATGAATTTAAAACTCTCATTGGCTTGCATGCCCTTTAGTGTTCCTAGACTGTGGTTGGAACCTTGCCTGAGAAAAGACACAAAATAGTAAGCCATGTTGTAGGTCTCTAGGGCTAAGAGGCCCTGGACTGTACACAGATCCTGTACACAGATTCCACTGTGACAAACACTTGTCATTACAGGATCACTTCTTTCTTTTTGTCCCTCAAACATATTTTTATAAATTATAAATATATGTAAATTATGCTATATGTGCTATTTTTCAGTATTTTTCAACCTTTACTGGAACATTTCTACTAAAGGACAAATGCTTGCTTTCTAGAGAAGTCATTTCTAAAAGGGCAAAAAGAACAAAGACATTTTGACTTGTGAAAGACAGAGGTTTCCCCCCAAGTGCTATTAGAGGTTGTAAAAGCTAAAACTCAATTTCACTACTTTTCTGATGGCCATATAGTCAAGTTCTGGCCAGTGAAACAGCTCTGCTGCTTCTAAATCTCCATCTACGCCTGAACTTTCTGCATTATGCATGGAATTACAACAACAATACTGAAGATGGTAGAATAGGAAGAAAGGGGGCTTGTTCCTTGATGGCATCCTTGAGCAAGTAGAGATAGCCTAATTTTTTCTGGAAACTTGTCTTTTTCATAAATGCTGTAGACTGAACTTTTGTATCCCCCCACAACCCCTTGCAAATTCATCTGTTGAAACCTAATTCCCAATGTGATGGTATTTGGACCTGGAGACTTTTGGGAGGTGACTAGGTCAGAATGACAGTGCCCTCATGAATAGTGCCCTTATAAAAATGAAGATTCCATAGAGTTCCTCATGCCATGTCATAAGAGGACATAATGTAAAGATGGCTATGAACCAGGAAGCAGGTCCTTACCAGACACAAAATCTACCAGCGTCTAGATCTCGGACTTCCCACCCTCCTGAATTCTGAGAAATAAGTTCCAGTTTATAAGCCACATTGTCTATGGTATTCTGGTACAGTATCCTGAAGGGACTAAAGAAATAGCTGCAGAAGATTGTCCATACACATACAAACATGACCTGTAAATAGAAATTGGTGGAAAATCATGGTTTACAAAGGCATGCCCTTCATTCAAGTTCTGCAGTCTGAAAGCACATGGCACATTTTTAGAAAAATGATGTAATCTTCACAGATCTGTAACATGAGTTTACCAAACTGTACAGTGTACCCTTGAGTATTGAGTATATATCTGAAGGGAAATTATTGCATACTGGACAACAGGCTTGTCTTGCTCTCCTATTGAGTCTGTTTTCTAACACAATATGCAAAATTAACATTTCAGAATAATTTTAGGAAGATGGAATATTTTTATAGAAATATTTCAGAAAGATCAAAGCTGTGTATGTGTATTCCCAAAGTTAGCACAAAAATGAAATCCTATGAAATACATTAGTGTATATACCTGGAGTATAACTCACAAATATCTGTTTCTTTGTAGAAATTTAGGTTATAGAGTCTGCTCATCACATAGTTCATTCTACTGCTAACCAGGCAGCAGAGATTCCCTAAGTTATTTAAGCAGATGTCAGTTGGAGAGGATAACACTGAACAGGGTTTGCCTGCTCTGCCTGTATTATTTCCTGCTGGGGATCACCTCTCATTAGTAGTTGCTTAAAGAGCAGAGGTTTAGAATAAAATAAATTGATAAGCAGGGGGGAAATGAAGCACTGGGTAGAAAAATCTTAACTGCTAATACAACTCAAGCAGATTTTTTTCCTTTTAAGAATGTCATTGTATATATGAAATACTAAGCGACTACTTCTGAGTGTACACAGGCACACATGCACACAGACATACAGAGATAGCAAGTGAAATAAGAATGACTAAGGAGAGGATTCTGTTTTTCTGGCCTTTTGTAAGTCAAGCCAGGAACATGGGAATTAATATTGACACAGAGTACAAGCACTTGTACTATTGTGGGCTGAAGTTCCAATGGGCACTAATGAGCTTGCCTTCTAGCATTTCCTCATTAGACTGCAGTTCTTTTCTTCCATTGTCTGAACACTTCCATTACAAACTCCAGGTTCAATCAATATTAAAATATTCAGAAATAACTATTTCAGAAAAAGTCAGCAAACTGCATCATCTTTAGTGTTTTCAATAATACATTGCAACGTGACCTTCCTTCACAAATAATTCATTTACTCACTAAAATGCCACATTCTGAAACTAGCCAGGTAATCTTAAGAAATCTGCCACAAAGACATTGCAAACAAGAGGAAGCTTCCCCCAAAACTGTCCTAGTTACTGTCCATGAGATATAACTTCTGAGCCAATGCAAAAGGAAGCTTGAGTTAAATAACACTTTCTCATCCAGCCTCGAAAACAGTAAGTCATGACAATTTCAGTTATGGGTAGTGAAAACAACACACGTAGAGCACCAACAGAACTGAACACACCATAGAATTGAAAACAGGTTTGCACATATGTTGTACCCTATGACATATTATTATTCTAATAATTGTTTTGCCAGATAGCTACAAAATAGGTTCCTCATGGTGTTTTATTACTTTTCAAGCTAAAATAAATAATGATTTGTGATAATTAGTCAGATTTAAAGCTGCAGGAGATAACAAGAGATTTCACTGTACTAGGAAATGGAACCCCTTTCTCATTGCCCAGGCAGTTCTTTTTAAACCTCTTCAGCAGTGTCAGTGTAAGTCACCATGAAAGGTATCTAAACATCAATTAATCTGCAGAACTTTTTTTACACGCCAATTACTAATATTCAAAGTTTCAAGTCATCTTAACTAAATTATGATCTGTTTAAAATTTCCCCAAGGATTTTTAGACTTGTCAAAGGAGAGGAGTTTGTACCATTTAGACAGGTTTAAATCTTAAGAACAATTTTACAGATTAAAAATTAAAAGGTAGTTTTTAAGCATACCAGGATTAACTGAAGCCTAGATCCACTTTGGTGGGTGTGAGGGTGTTAAAGAGTAATTTACCAGGTGGAGAAAATGCAAAGCCAAGAAGACAAGCAGGTGAATGATTGGCCAAAGGGAATCCTTCAGATTTACTTTTAAGATTGGATTTCCAACCTCTGACCTCAGCCATTCCAGAAGAGAACTTGAATATTTACACCATTTTTTTTTCTACTTTATCTTTTTGCTTCTTGTGTAGGAAAAAAATAGAGACAGGAAAATAATAATCTTAATCCAAAATACAACAGAATCAACCTACTTTATCTTATAAAAATGTTCTCATTTTCATTGTTCTGTTCCCAGAAAAACAATCCTTATTGACTGTCTCTTTATTCTTTGCTTGAATTAAAATAATCTATATCTCCTGGGAGGACTACAGATTAATCAAAACCAAAAGGGAACACATTGAATTATGGGGTTGATATTCTAAGCTTCTCTGTCTAGTGACCTAATAGTGAAGAAATGATTACTTATCCTTTCAACAAATACTTTGAGTGTCTACTATGTATCATGCATTATTTCTAGACCTTTTAGATTGCAACTGTAAACAAAATTCCTATTCCTTGTGCAAATTATATTTTAAAACCACAGTATCGTCATAAATAGCATTCACTGTGTTCTTGTGATACTAGGATCTTCTCTGTGAAACACAAAGGAAAAAATTAGTAACTGATTTTCACCATCAAGTCTTAAGTAAAAATTCATTTATCAGAGCTTTTCACTTTATTATTTTTAAAATTTAAGTATGTATTTATTTCATATTTGTAAATTAAACATACACCTTAAGTCAATACATTCAGAGAAAACTATGTAAAAACATTTATATTCAACATTTGATGATCTCAATAGTAGCATCAATAGCTTCAAATCCTTGAGAATGACAAAATAATGTAAATGAATAAGTAGCAACCCTTAGAGATGGTACTTTCTCATTAACCTGAGAAATTTCTTTTCAAAAAAAAAAAAAAAAGATTGAGAATAAAGTTTCCTTAATGTCTTCTAGATTTTATGCAGGCAAACACACACACACACACACACACACACCTGTATATATACTGTTATATTCTAACAATGACTATAAAAATGGTCATTTGACATTTATAGTTCAAATGCAGTACTTTGAAATACAAATTCATATTTCTTATTACTAGAATACAAGTTACCATAGCAGAAGCATATGTGGGTAGAAACTTTTAAAATCTGCTAGCTGGGAACTATAATAGAAAGATACAGATAATCCCCTAGAGTGATCTTAATACCTGTTACATCTGAAAGAATATTTGTTAAAGTAGTGTGTTTAGGGAGCCTAAGTTAATAATATTCTGGATCAAGAATATTGGAAGTGCAATGGACTAAATGCAAACCTTGAGGGTCAAGAACTCATGTTTCTATTTGCTTGTCTATCCCAGGGCAGACTGTGGAAAGAACCAACTGGAAATAAAATCCATAAACTTCTTGAAAAAAAAAAAAAAAAAAAGCTGTGCCAATGAAATTTTTAATTTTGGCACCGTGAGAATTTATTAACAAAATATTCACACCTAAGTGGAGACAACTAAAAACCTTAACAACAGAAAACTAATGAAATTATTAGATCTGCATCCTTTATTTTGTTTGTTTTCTATGGTAATGATTGGCTTCAAGCCAGTTTTTCCTTCTATCACTCTTAAAATAACCTCGTAATCACTTACACATTAAAGGAAATTTCTGAATTAGCTTCTTTGAAGCCAAAACCCCAGAAACAATAGGGGCTGAGGATGGAGCTGTCTGAAACCCAGTCTGTGATACAGATCCTGTAATGTAAATGTAATGTAATGTGAAAGTGTTATTCACTCAGTCATGTCTGACTCTTTGCAACCATGCCTGTAGCCTGCCAGGCTCCTCAGTCCATGAGACTCTCCAGACCAGGCAAGAATACTGGAGTGGTAGCCATTCCCTTCTCCAGAAGATCTTCCTGACCCAGGGATGGAACGCTGGTCTCCTGCATTGCAGGCAGTTTCTTAACCGTCTGAGCTATCAGGGAAGCTTGATACAGATCCTAGCTTGGCTTCATGTCTGCTGTATTCAGTTCATACCAAAACAGATGGGAAAATAAAGTAAGCCTTAGGAAGCATCACTATGAACAAAGCTAGTGGAAGTGAAGGAATTCCAGTTGAGCTATTTCAAATCTTAAAAGATGATGCTCTTAAAGTGTTGCATTCAATATGCTAGCAAATGTGGAAAACTCTGCAGTGGCCACAAAACTAGAAAAGGTCAGTTTTCATTCAAATCCTAAAGAAGGGCAATGCCAAATAATGTTCAAACTACCACACAGTTTTACTCATTTTACAGGCTAGCAAAGTAATGCTCAAAATCCTCCAAGCTAGGCTTCAACAGTACGTGAACCAAGAACTTGAACACATGTATACCTGTGGCAGATTCATTTTGATATATGGCAAAACCAATACAATATTGTAAAGTTAAAAATAAAATAAAAAAGTAGCTTTATATATATATATATATATATATATATATATATATATATAAAGAAAAAGAAAACATAGATAAAACCAGAGATTAAATTGCCAACATCCACTGGGATCATGGAAAAAGCAAGAGAATTCCAGAAAAACATCTGCTTCATTGACTACACTAAGGCCTTTGACTGTGTGTATCACAGCAAACTGGAACATTCTTAAAGAGATGGGAATACCAGACCACCTTACCTGCCTCCTGAGAAACCTGTGTTCAAGTAAAGAAGCACCAGTTAGAATTGGACATGGAACAATGGACTGGATAAAAATTGGGAAAAGAGTATGACAAAGCTGTATATTGTCACCCTGCTTATTTAACTTATATGCAGAGTACATCATGAAAAATGCCCTGCTGGATGAAGCACAAACTGGAAACAAGATTTCTGGGAGAAATATCAATAACTGCAGATATGCAGATGACACCACTCTAATGGCAGAAAGTGAAGAGGAAGTAAAAAGCCTCTTGATGTAAGTGAAAAAGGAATGAAAATGCTGGCTTAAAACTCAACATTCAAAAACTGAAGATCATGGCATCCAGTCCCATCACTTCATTGCAAATAGATGGGGAAACAATGAAGACAGTGACAGACATTTGCTTGGGCTCCAAAATCACCGCAGATGGGGACTTCAGCTATGAAATTAAATGATGCTTGTTCTTCAGAAGAAAAGCTATGACACACCTACACAGCATTAGCAGAGACATTACTTTGTTGACAAAGTCCAAATGATCAAAGCTATGGTTTTCCCGGTAGTCATGTATGAATGTGAGAGTTGAAACATAAAGAAGGCTAAGTGCCAAAGAATTGATGCTTTTGAGTTCTGGTGTTGGAGAAAGCTCTTGAGAGTCCCTTGGACTGCAAGGAGATCAAACCAGTCAGTCCTAAAGGAAATCAATACTGAATATTCATTAGGACTGATGCTGAAGCTGAAGCTGCAATACTTTGGCCACCTGATGCAAAGAGCTGACTCACTAGAAAAGACCTTGATGCTGGGAAAGATTGAAGGCAGGAGGAGAGGGAATGACAGAGAATAAGATGGTTGGATGACATCACCAACTCAATGGATATGAACTTGAGCAAGCTCCAGGAGATGGTGAAGGACAGGGAAGCCTAGCATGCTGCAGTCCATGTGGTGGCAAAGAGCAGGGTATGACTAAGTGATTGAACAACAACAATATCACATTAACAGAAAGTATGTTAACATATTTACCAAAGCCCCAAGTCAAAGCATGTTTACTTGATTTGTTTAATAAAATAGGTAGGTGTCTAGACTTTAAATGAAGATTGCATTTAGATTATAACCTTTTCTTTAATGGATTCAAAATCTATTAGTTTGATGCAAACATAATTGTGTTTTTTACACTGTTGAACTTTGCTGTTTATAATGGAATACATTCTTAATAAATGTGATTATATTATACATAATTTTCATGTGTATTTCTCACTTTTTTCCCTAGTGATTTATATCTAGATTTTTAAAAATTTTTATTTTGGGCTATGGACATGATCTTAGGGAAAAAGAAAACCCGAGCAATTTTATCTGAGTTCAAAATGGCTCATAAAACAATGGATGCAACTCACACCATCAGCAAAGCATTTGGCCCAGTAACTGCTAATGAATGTACTAACAGTAGTGATTCAAGAGTTTTATAAAGGGGATGAGAGCCTTAAAGATGAGGACCCTAGTGGCTGGCCATTGGAAGTTTACAATGACCTATTGAGAGCCATCATTTAGCTGATCATCTTACAATTATACAAGAAATTGCCCTAGAAATCAGTGTCAACCATTCTATACTGATTCAGCTTTTGATACAATTAGGAAGGTGAGAAAGCTTGGCAAGTGTGTGCTTCATAAGCTGACAGCAAATCAAAATAATCGCCACTTTGAAGTGTATTCTTGTCTTATCCTATGCAATAACAAGGAAACATTTCTCAATCGGATTGTGACTTGCAAGGCAAAGTGGATTTTCTACAATAACCAGCAACAGCTAGCTTAGTGATTGGACTGAGAAAAAGCTCCAAAGCACTTTCCAAAGCCAATGCACCAGAAAAAAGGTTGTGGTCACTGTTTTGTGTCTGATCCACTACAGCTTTTGAATCTTGGTGAAACCATTGCATCTGAAAAGTATGCTCAGCAAATCAATGAAGTGCACTGCAAACTGCAAGGCCTGCAGCCAGCACTGGTCAACAGTAAGGGCCCAGTTCTTCTCCACAACAATGCCCAACCACAGATTGCATGACCAATGCTTCAGAAGTTGAATGAATTGGCCTACAAAGTTTTGCCTCATCTGCTGTATTCACCTGGCCTCTTGCCAACTTAGTACCCCTTCTTCGAGCATCTTGACAACTTTTTTCAGGGGAAATGCTTCCACAGCCAACAGGATGTAGAAAATGCTTTCCAAGAGTTCAATGAATCTGAAGCCCAGATTTTTATGCTACAGGAATAAACCAAGTTATTTCTCATTAGCAAAAATGTGTTGATTGTAATGGTTCTTATTTTGAGCTTAGTTATAACAATTTAAAATTCAGAGTTTGAAACAGGAATTATTTTTGCACCAACATGATAGTATGAGAGAGAAACAGATAAACATCATATTAAAAAATACTATAATATGGGAACCTAATTCTAGTCATGCTGGGCTTCCCCAGTGGCTCAATGAGTAAAGAATCCACCTACAATGCAGGAGACATGGAAGATATGGATTTGATCCCTGGGTCTGGAATATCCCCTGGAGGAGAAAGTTGCAACCCAGTCCAGTACAGTATTCTTGCCTGAAAAATTCCAGGGGCAGAGGAGCCTGGAAGGCTACAGTCCAAGAGTTCACAAAGAGTCACACACAACTGAGCAACTAAGCACAATTTAAGGCACTCTACCTAGGTAGTTCTTACAGAATTGGAGTAAAATAAAAAAGATTATTGCATGAATAATGTTCTACATTGATGAGGAAGAAATGGGCATCCCTGACAATGAACATAAAATGTACGAAAGCAAAGAAACAGCAGAATTCTTTTTTTTTTTTTTTTTCCAGAAAAATGTGAGTAGTTGCATATAATTTAACCAGAAGTTATGAATTGGAGAATTATTGGAAAACCATTCTAGGTCCATACTATAGAACCTTTGTATCCAGAACAGAAACCCAAACCCTTCTACAGGTGATCATGCACTTATTATAGATCTTAAGCAGGGATAATCTTCCCTGGTGACTCAGTCGGTAAAGAGTCTACCCACAATTTGGGAGACCCAGGTTCAATCCCTGGGTCAGGAAGATCCCCTGGAGAAGGAAATGGCAACCCACTGCAGTATTCTTGCCTGGGGAATTCCACGGACAGAGGAGACTAGTGGGCTATAATCCATGCAGTCAAAAAGAGCCAGACATGACTGAGTGACTAACACACAATCCTGGTTTACTTTTTAAAAAGTAACACAGATAAGTAGGGAAATGGAAAAATAACACAATGTTTAACCCATGGATTCAAAATTAGGTTTTGCCACTTGGTCATTGAGCTTCAGATCTCAGTTTTACCTTCTGGGGAAAAAAAAATTACTTTTTTAAAAGTAATGTCCTTGCTTTTTAATATGCTTTCTAGGTTGGTCATAACTTTTCTTCCAAGGAGCAAGTGTTTTTAATTTCATGGCTGCAGTCACCATCTTCAGTGATTTTGGAGCCCAAAGAAATAAAGTCAGCCATTGTTTCCATTGTTTCCCCATCTATTTGCCATGAAGTGATGGGACCAGATGCTATGATTATAGTTTTCTGCATGTTGAGTTTTAAGCAAACTTTTTCCCTCTCCTCTTTCACTTTCATCAAGAGGCTCTTTAGTTCTTTTTCACTTATGGCAGAAGCCATAAGTAATCAGTGTGAGAATTAAATGAGGTATTTATATAAAGTATCTGAAAGATGATTATATAGGGTAGAAGAGGAAAGATATATAAGACAAAACTATTGCCAACAAAGGTCCGTCTAGTCAAGGTTATGGTTTTTCCAGTAGTCATGTATGGATGTCAGAATTGGAGCATAAAGAAAGCTGAGTGCCGAACAATTGATACTTTTGAACTGTGGTGTTGGAGAAGACTCTTGAGAGTCCTTTGGACTGCAAGGAGATCCAACCAGTCCATCCTAAAGGAGATCAGTCTTGGGTGTTCATTGGAAGGACTGATGTTGAAGCTGAAACTCCAATACTTTGGCTACCTGATGCGAAGAGCTGATTCACTGCAAAAGACCCTGATGCTGGGATTGAGGGCAGGAGGAGAAGGGAATGACAGAGGATGAGATGGTTGGATGGCATCACTGACTCAATGGACATGAGTTTGAGTAGGCTCCAGGGGTTGGTAATGGACATGGAGGCCTAGTGTGCTGCACATCAGGGTATCACAAAGAGTTGGACATGACTGAGCAACTGAACTGAGACTAAGATTAAGATAGTTATGAATATTAGTTGGTTATAGGTGGTAGTTGAAATTGTAGAAATATAAAGGAAGCAAAAAAGATGTGATGGGAAGAGAACAGAGTTTGGAAAACTGCTGAGCCCCTAAATAGAAAGAATTGTCAGTATAAGAGGACTACAAGAGAGAAATAGGGATGGTGTATGGTCTGCAAAGAGGAAGACTTCAAAAATATATATTAATAGCCTGACGGCCAATGAAAAATACTTCCTTCCAGACCTCAGCTTAACAAATTCTGGGAAATGTTTCATACCACCTTTTCTAATTGGATGACTACAAAGATAGGGACACTTTTTGATTATGTGTAAGTAATGAATTAGTTATTCCTCTGATGATCTCTTTTTCAACTAAGGGTAGCCATTTTCAGGCATAGTCCTATTGCTCACTGTTGTTCAGTTGCTGAGTTGTGTCTGACTCTGTGACACCATGGACTGCAGCATGCCAAGCTTCCCTGTCCTTCACCCTCTCCCAGAGTTTTCTCAAACTCATGTCCTTTGTGTCAGTGATGCCATTCAACCACCTCATCCTGTGTCGCCCTCTTCTCCTCTAGCCCTCCATCTTTCCCAGCATCAAGGTCTTTTCCAATGATTTGGTTCTTAGCACCAGTAGCAAAAGTACTTGTAGCTTCAGCTTGAGCATCAGTCCTTCTAGTGACTATTCAGGATTGATTTCCTATAGGATTGACGGGCTTGATCTCCTTTCTGTCCCAGGGACTCTGAAGAATTTTCTCCAGCACCACAATTCAAAAGCATCAATTCTTCAGCACTCAACTCACACATACTACTGGAAAAGCCATAGCTTGACTATACAGATCTTTGTTGGCAAAGTGATGCTCTGCTTTTTAGTACACTGTCTAGATTTATCTTAGCTTCCTTCCAAGGAGAAACTGTCCTTTAATTTTTTGGCTTCATATTCCTATAGAAGGCTGCATATTCTATTGGTTGTATTTACTGAACACTTAGAAACTCCTTTGGCTTCCTAAGAATGAAAGTTTCCATTTTTGTGGAGGCAAACTAATTTCTGGCTTCTATAAAAGACACACCACAGTTCTAAGTGCACACGAGATGTGTGGCAATGAAAATGGTGTTAGTTATTCACATTTTTTCCACATGGGGCATACAACAGCTGGGATACATAGGTTGAATTGCCTCCCACATGGCCTGTCAGATAGCTTGTTGGACTTACTGTTCCCAACTCTGTTTGGATGAATGAGTTCAATTCTTGACTTTGGAAGGACTATGTCTTAGTTCATTCATGCTGCTATAATGAAATGCCACAGACTGGGTAGCTTATAAATAACAGAAATTTATTTCTCATAGTTTTGGAGTCTAGAAATCTGAGATCAGGTGCCAGTGGGGTCAAGTGAGGGCCCTCTTCAAAGTTGTAGACTTCTTATTGTATCCCCGCATGGCAGAAGGGACCAGGGAGCTCTGTACGGTCTCTTTCCTAAGAGCATTAAGCCTCCATTCCACTCACTAGGGTTGTCCCCTCATGACCTAGTAACACCCTACACCTAATTCCATGACATTGGGCAATAAGATTTCATTACATGAGTTTCATGGGGAATAAACATTCAGATGATAGCAGATTGACTGGTTCTATTTCTGCACCACTAATGAGTGTTGTATCAAGGATTCAGTTTTGATGACAGCATATTAGGTTCTTGTGGACTGTTTTATGTCTTTGCAAATTCCTATGTTGAAGCTCCAAGTTCCAACACAGTGGTAATTAGAGTGAGATGACGTACCTCACAATGGGATTAGTGGCCTTTTTAAGAGCTACCAGAGTATTCTCTGTCTCTCTTCTCTCTGCCATGTGAAAACACAGTAAGAAAATAGTCATATGAAGCTTAGAAGAGACCTCTCATCAGAAACCAACCATGATGGGAAATAATATTTGTAGGGGAAATAATGAATCCAAACCTTAAGGTTCTATTTAAGGATGTCTTTCTTTTATAACGTCTCCATATGGAAAAAGCACTTAAGATACTTACACTGCCAAGAGGTCACTGGGTTGTCTGGCTCCAATGGTAAAAATTGTGCCACACTTTGTGGAATGCTTGCCCTGCAGCCAGAGTGTTTGAGTTCTTCTCAAAAGATACTGTAGGCATCTTAGTTCACATAAAGAACCAAGGAGAATGCCCAAGTGGGGCAAAAATTGTCTCCAATATCTAAGAATTAAACAAAGACATGGGCTTCCTTTTTGGCCAAGGGGAACTGAAAAGACAATAGCCTTTCTTTGACTGATGCAGAGATTGAGTGTTGTGAATCTGCTCATAAAGCCCCAAGAACCTTTACTTGGTGAGCAGGTCCATGAATTTTATTCTGGGTATTTCTGTTTTTAAATTACTCAAATTAAGTACTCAGTATTAAAATAACAGAATATTCCCAATAAAACGCATAGTCATAAATATTGAGAATTAGTTATAAAAATAGCATAATGTAGTTCCAGAAAAGGTAACTATATTTACTTCTGGTTTAAAATGTGTAATATAAAGGCAATATACTATTTCATAAAGGGGTATTCTTCTAATTAAATAAGTTAGCCCATTTTCAACCTACGTCTCTCTGGATTCCCGGCTCAGAATCTTGCTTATGGGAAACAGCCTCACTGTTCAAAAACAAACAAACAAACAAAAAAAAAGTGGGGGGGGTGTGTGGATAAGGTGGGATTGGAGGAAGAAAATGGGAAAGATCAAATAAAAGGGGAACTTCAAATAGCAGTTGAGGAAAAAGGGGTGGAAAACATAAAGACCCAAACAAGAGATAAGAAAGAAAACAGAAGAGGGAACTTAAGCAAAGAAGAAGCCAAGTGTCATATGCCTGCAAAGAAATGCATCTTCTAAAATCCTTAGTGGTGAAAAGAAATGTGTTAGGTAAAACATCTAAAGGAGCAAATGGAAAGAAATACTTTAAGGGGGAAGAAGGTAATAGGCTCATTAAAAATAGAAGTTATAATGAGGTGGATGAAATTGGAGCCTATTATACAGAGTGAAGTAAGCCAGAAAGAAAAACATCAATACAGTATACTAACGCATATATATGGAATTTAGAAAGATGGTAACAATTACCCTGTATCAGTTTAGTTCAATCGCTCAGTCGTGTCCGACTCTTTGCGACCCCATGAATCGCAGCACACCAGGCCTCCCTGTCCATCACCAACTCCCGGAGTTCACTGACTCACGTCCTTCGAGTCAGTGATGCCATCCAGCCATCTCATCCTCTGTCGTTCCCTTCTCCTCCTGCCCCCAATCCCTCCCGACATCAGAGTCTTTTCCAATGAGTCAACTCTTCGCATGAGGTGGCCAAAGTACTGGAGTTTCAGCTTTAGCATCATTCCTTCCAAAGAAATCCCAGGGCTGATCTCCTTCAGAATGGACTGGTTGGATCTCCTTGCAGTCCAAGGGACTCTCAAGAGTCTTCTCCAACACCACAGTTCAAAGGCATCAATTCTTCGGCGCTCAGCCTTCTTCACAGTCCAACTCTCACATCCATACATGACCACAGGAAAAACCATAGCATTGACTAGATGAACCTTTGTTGG
Organism: Bos indicus; assembly: GCF_029378745.1. NCBI lineage: Eukaryota > Metazoa > Chordata > Mammalia > Artiodactyla > Bovidae > Bos > Bos indicus. The sequence continues at coordinate 76,682,963 of NC_091765.1, forward strand.
CAAAGTAATGTCTCTGCTTTTGAATATACTATCTAGGTTGGTCATAACTTTGCTTCCAAGGAGTAAGCGTCTTTTAATTTCATGGCTGCAGTCACTATCTGCAGTGATTTTGGAGCCCCCAAAAATAAAGTCTGACATTGTTTCCACTGTTTCCCCATCTATTTCCCATGAAGTGATGTGAAGATGCCATGATCTTCGTTTTCTGAATGTTGGGCTTTAAGCCAACTTTTTCACCCTCCACTTTCACTTTCATTAAGAGGCTCTTTAGTTCTTCTTCACTTTCCGCTGTAAGGGTGGTGTCATCTGCATATCTGAGGTTATTGATATTTCTCCTGACAGTCTTGATTCCAGCTTATGGTTCTTCCAGTCCAGCATTTCTCATGATGTACTCTGCATATAAGTTAAATAAGCAGGGTGACAATATACAGCCTTGACATACTCTTTTTCCTATTTGAAACCAGTCTGTTGTTCCATGTCCAATTCTAACTGTTGCTTCCTGACCTGCATACAAATTTCTCAAGAGGCAGATCAGGTGGTCTGGTATCCCCATCTCTTTCAGAATTTTCCACAGTTTATTGTAAGACAGCAAAAGAGACACTGATGTATAGTACAGTCTTTTGGATTCTGTGGGAGAGGGAGAGGGTGGGATGATTTGGGAGAATGGCATTGAAACATGTATAATATCATATATGAAACGAGTCACCAGTCCAGGTTCAATGCATGATACTGGATGCTTGGGGCTGGTGCACTGGGATGACCCAGAGGGATGGTACGGGGAGGGAGGAGGGGGGAGGGTTCAGGATGGGGAACATGTGTATACCTGTGGTGGATTCATGTTGATATATGGCAAAACCAATACAATATTGTAAAGTTAAAAAATAAAATAAAATTAAAAACAATAGAAGTAAAAACTATTAGGAGACAGAGAAAACAAGCAATTAAACCAAACAGTTGAAAGATAAATCAGACTCAAAGGAAGTAAATTAATGGAAACCAATTTAAAAAAGTTAAAATGACTTCTGTATTTCAAACCAACCCAAATCATGTGTAACTAATACACACACACACACACACACACACACACACACACACGCACGCATGCAAATGCCTACACTCTCACTCTACAATTAGCCAAAACGTGATTTCAGAAGTTATTGTAAAATGATTTGAAATTTTATTATGAATTCCAAGCAGTCAGAGATTCATGTAAAATGTTTAAATGATAAAGAAGAAACCTGTGTTTTCTAGCTAGAACCAACTCTTTTGATATGTGTAATAAATCCAGTAAGTAAGGGCATATCTCTTATTTAATATCATCAAAATGGTCATTTTAAGGTCCTAAAGTAATAATGCTACATACCCAGACAAAAAGGAATATGTTTCTGCACATTTTATAAGGTATTGGCCAGCTTTATTCATTTACTTTGGATCTATAAATGCTAAATTCATCTGACTTGGCAGTGAGGGCTACACTGGCTTTAATTTACTCCATAAGACACTTCCCAACTTTGTGAAGTTTGCCATGTGTTTATGCACATAAAACCCTTGCATTGACTGAAAATGTCTCTTAAATGAATATAGAACTTACTGAGAGGTTTATGGACATTGTGTTAAATTATACACCACATTTTTAAAATATTAATCCAGGTTCTTTAGATGCTCAGTGTTATAAAGGCTACTATTACACTTCACATGCTGAGTACTACAACTGAAAATATACAGTGTCTTTTTTTTACCCCCAGTATACTTTGAATATTTACTATGTTCCTGACATTAAACACTCTTACCTTTCAAAGGCTAAAAATTTTTATCTGTTTTACTTGTTTATTCTCAAAATTTAGATTTGCATGTTGAAAAAGTAGGTAATAATTTCTTAGAACTAGAAATAAAATCCAGAATCTTCCCTTTCTTAACATATGTCTTTCATTCAAAATCCAGTAGTAAATATTTGAGCACCTTCTACATTTTATATACAGTTAAGTATAAAGAATATGAGGTTGAACAAGGGACACATGTTTCATCCACAAAGATTTCAGTATAGTTGGATATAGCATAATTAATAACACCACATTTCATGAGTACATAAATTAAAGGAAGTATAAGGTTCAATGCAAGTTCAAGTCAGGGACATCTAACTTAGACTTGGAAAGTCAGAAAAGTTTCCCCAAAATTAGTGACCTCAAAGTTGAAACATTCAAAGTGGATAGATATTAGCCAGATGAAGAGTATAAGGTGAGATTGGTTGCATAGACATATCCTGGGAGTGCAAGGAAACTGATAATAATTCATTATGATTGCATCACAGATGGCAAATGATGAGAGAGGAATCTGGAAAGGCAAGCAAATACCAGATTTCAGAGTCTAGTAAAGTATTCTTAGGACTTTGAACCAAAGAGCAATAGGTGTCTCTCAATCAAACAGGTCTGATTTGATGGGTTTTCGACTTAGCTATCTCATGTGAGGATGTGGGCTTAAAATAGACCCTTGTCTGTTTTAAAGCTCTGATATTTGCTCCTTGAAAGTCTTAATTATTTTTAACATGATTCCCTGCTTTTTTTTTTTTTTTTCATTTTTTACTCTCTTCCACAAATTATACAGATCATCCTACAATTGGAATTATAAATGGCTGCATGTAATGAAAAAACAAATATGTGAATAAATAAGATTAAATTCTGTTTCTCTCACATGAAAAAGATTGAAAGCAAGCAGGCCAGAACTGGTGTGACTAATCCATAGACATCAAGGACTCATGTTACCTTTCTGTGCTGCTACTGCTGTTAAGTCGCTTCAGTCGTGTCCGACTCTGTGCGACCCCATAGACGGCAGCCGTCCCTGGGATTCTCCAGGCAAGAACACTGGAGTGGGTTGCCATTTCCTCCTCCAATGCATGAAAGTGAAAAGTGAAAGTGAAGTCGCTCAGTCATGTCTGACTCTTAGCGACCCCATGGACTGCAACCTTTCTGTAGTCCCATCTAAAATCCTTAGTATATTATATGGCTTCTAACCTCATAGCCTCAAGTCCAAAATAACTGGTTAAGTTCCAATATCATAGCCATCTTACAGGCACAAAAAGGAAGAATGGCAGAAGTGCACACCTCCTTTCTGAGCCTATATTCTTTAAGGAGCCTTCCTGAATACATTTGTGGTTCTGCATTTAAGAAAGAAGAAGGAAAAGCATATAATGTAGCCAATTAAGGAACTCTTATACAGAAAGCCATAGAATGCATTCAGAAGGGGAATACCAATGTAAGATTTGCATTTTATAAAGATTATGCTGGCAGAAGTGTGGAGGAAGTTGAAATCAGAGACAAAAATGTTAGGTCGATAATGTAATCTTGCCCGGAGTTGATGCTGGACCCAAAGAAAGTTGGCAGTAAGGATAGAAAGAAGTGACAAGTTCACCAACCCGCTAGGACTAGAATGCACACGATTTAGTGATTGAAAGTGTGGAGCAAAGAGAAGGAAGGAATTGAGTTAAAGCTCAGGTTCTTTTGGGGGTAGTTCTTAGTACTATTTGAAGAAAGAGAGAACAAAGTAGGTTAGGGGAGCAGGTCAATATTTAAAGAAGTGTGGTAAAACTAGGTTGACAATATTTAAGATTTTATTGTATCTGTGGGCCTGGAGCCCAGGACAAAATAGAAGCTAGAGACAGATTTAAGGCATCAGTATAGGAATGGTACTGAAATGGGAGTGGTTAGTTTTGTTCCCTCAGGGAGATCTAGCTTAAAGAAGAAGATGTAGCCGAAAGAAGGAAAATACAACAGATACAGTCATAATTTCACTTAAAGTACTTGATACATCTTATAAGAAAAAAAGTGTTAATTTTAATTGACCTGAAAGAAAAGACCCTATCATATCCATAGTTGAAAAAGGCATCAGTCACTGTAAATAAAGATCTTTAATCCAGTGCCATCATTGCACAGAGGGGGAAATCAAGTGCCATGCAGAGTCCACCTGCATGTCTTTTATCTAGAAGGCCACCGCTTCAACTCCTGGATAACTCCTATTATCATCATACTTCAAAAACTAATTTATATGTGACCGATGATGTGCAAGGCACCCAGATTACTGTGGAGAGCAAGACAGACAAGGTCCTGCCTTTATGGACTTCACAGGAGAACGCTGTTTTTGAAAAAGTCATTATCACTGTGTCATGTGACTAAAGGGGAAAGGCATTGTCTTCTCTAACCCCTGTGAAGAGAAAGAGGCCTCTTCCCTTGAATTACCTCTCTGCTATGTCCCATTATAATAATAACATTGGGCTATATGCATTCTTTTTTTTTTGGCAACCACTTCATTTATTTAAATTGAAAAAAAAAAAACACCTTTTACAATAATGTGTTGGTTTATGCTATGCATGCATATGTGCTAAGTTGCTTCAGTTGTCTCCATCTCTGTGCAACTCTATGGGTAGCCTGCCAATCTCCTCTGTCCATGGGATTCTCCAAGCAAGAATACTGGAGTGGATTGCCATGCCCTTCTTCATGTTTTCTGCTGTACAACAACACAAATCAGTCATAAATATATATACATCTCCTCCCTTCTTAGCCTCCCTCCCCTCCCCACTATCCCATCCCTCCAGGTCATGACATATCCCCAGACTGGGCTCCCTGTGCTACATAGCAACTTCTTACCAGCTATCCATCTTACACCTGATACTGTATATATGTTGATGCTACTTTCTCCATTCATCCCACTCTCTCTCTCCTCCACTGTGTCCACAAGTCCATTCTCTACATTTGTGTCTGCATTCCTTCCTTGCAAATAGGTTCATCAATATCATTTTCTAGATTCCATATATGTGCATTAATATGTGATACTTTTTTCTCTTTCCGACTTACTTCACTCTGTATAACAGGCTCTAGTTTCATCTACCTGACTAGGACTGATTCAGACTTGCTCATTTTTTTGTGCTGTGTAATATTCCATTGTATATATGTGCCACATCTTCTTTATTCACTGATATGTGGTCAATGGACATCTAAGTTGCTTCCATGTCTTGGCTATTGTATATAGTGCTGCTGTGAGCGTTAGGAAAACAAACAGCCCAATCAAAAAGTAAGCATTTCTCCAAAAAAAACGTACAGATAGCCGATAAACACATAAAAGATGCTCAACATCACTAATTATTAGAGAAATACAAATCAAAACTGCAATGAGGTATCACCTCACACCAGAAATAACATCCATCATCAAAATATCTACAAAAAATAAATGCTGGAGAGGATGTGGAGAAAAGTGAACCCTCCTACACTGTTGGTGATACAGCCATTGTGGAAAACACTATGGAGAGTCCTTAAGAAATTAGGAATAAATCTACCATATGACCCAGCAATCCCACTATTGGACATATACCCAGAAAAAACCATAATCAAAAAAGACACATGTGCTCCAATATTCATAGTAGCAGTGTATGCATCTTTATTTGCATGTTTTTGTATTTTGTGTGCACATCCAGATTGAGGCTCCCAGAGCATAAATCATAGTATTATGCCTGCTGTGCTCAAAATATCTCACTCATAGTCAAAGCCAAAAATAACCTATTGCACCTGTCCCTTGTTTACCACTCTGACTTCTTCTATTTCTCTCTCCTTAGTTCAAACTAATCTGTTTACACTGGTCTTTTGCCCTAAACACATACCAAGAGCCTACCTTGATCTATCTTAACCTCTTTCAAACCTTTAACCTCTCTCTGCTTAGAACATTATTTCTTCAGATACCTGATTAATTTATGCCCTCACTTCCTTCAGATCTTTTCAAAGTCTTAACCATTCTGAAGGAGATCAACCCTGGGATTTCTTTGGAAGGCATGATGCTAAAGCTGAAACTCCAGTACTTTGGTCACCTCATGTGAAGAATTGACTCATCGGAAAAGACTGTGATGCTGGGAAGGATTGGGGGCAGGAGGAGAAGGGGACGACAGAGGGTGAATGGCTGGATGGCATCACTGACTCGGTGGATGTGAGTCTCAGTGAACTCCGGGAGTTGGTGATGGACAGGGAGGCCTGGCGTGCTGCGATTCATGGGGTCGCAAAGAGTCGGACACGACTGAGTGACTGAACTAAACTGAACTGACTGAAGGAGACAAAAGAACTGTACACATAAAATTATAAGACAGTAACGAAGGAACTCAAAGATGATATAAACAGATCGAGAGATATTCCATGCTTCTGGGTTGGATAAATCAATATTGTGAAAATGACTATACTACCAAATGCAATCCACAGATTCAATGTGATCCCTATCAAATTACCAATGACATTTTTTCACAGAACTAGAACAGAAAATTTCACAGTTCATATGGAAATATAAAAGATCCTGAATAGCCAAAGTAGTCTTGAGAAAGAAGAATGGAGCTGGAGGAATCAAGCTTCCTGACTTCAGATTACACTACAAAGTTGCAGTCATCAAGACAGTATGGTACTGGCAAAAAAAAAGAAAATGGAAATATAAACCAATGATACAAGATTGAAAGTCTGAAAATAAACCCATGCCCCTATGTTTTACTCTATTTTTGACAAAGGAGGCAAGAATATACAATGGGGCAAAGGCAGCCTCTTCAATAAATGGTGCTGGGAAAACTGGACAGCTACATGTAAAAGAATGAAATTAGAACACTTCCTAACACCATACACAAAGATAAATTCAAAATGGATTAAAGACCTAAATGTAAGACCAGAAATGATAAAACTCTTAGAGGAAAACATAGGCAGAACACTCGATGACATAAATCAAAGCAAGATCCTCTATGACCCACTTCCTAGAGTAATGGAAATAAAGACAAGAGTAAACAAGTGGGACCTATTAAACTTAAAAGCTTTTTCACAGAAAAGGAAACTATAAGCAAGGTGAAAGGACAACCCTCAGAATAGGAGAAAATAATAGCAAATGAAACAACTGACAAAGGATTAATTTCTAAAATATACAAGCAGCTCATACAACTCAATGCCAGAAAAACAAACACCCCAATCAAAAAGTGGGGGAAAAGACCTAAATGGACACTTCTTCAAAGAAGACATACAGATGGCTAACAAACACATGAAGAGATGCTAAACATCACTCATTATCAGAGAAATGCAAATCAAAACTACAATGAGATTACCACCTCACACCAGTCAGAATGGCCATTGTCAAAAAGTCTACAAACAATAAACGCTGGAAAGGGTGTGGAGAAAAGGTAACACTCTTGCACTGTTGGTGGGAATGTACATTGATACAGCCACTATGGAAGACTGTATGGAGAGTCCTTAAAAAATTAGGAATGACCCAGCATATGACCCAGCAATCCCACTCCTAGGCATATACCCTGAGGTAACCAAAATTAAAAGAGACACATATATCCCATTGTTCATTGCAGCACTGTTTACAATAGGTAGAACATGGAAGCAACCTAGATGTCCATCTACAGATGAACAGATAAAGAAGTTGTGGTGTATATACACAATTGAATATTACTGAGCCATAAAAAAGAACACCTTTGAGTCAGTTCTAATTAGGTGGATGAACCTACAACCTATTATGCAGACTGAAGTGAGTCAGAAAGATAAATACCATATTCTAACACACATATATGGAATCTAGAAAAATGGTACTGAAGAATTTATTTACAGGGCAAAAGTAGAGGAACAGCCATAGAGAATAGATTTATGGACATGGGGAGAGGGGAAGAATGGGTGAGATATATGGAAAGAGTAACATGGAAACTTACATTGCCATATGTAAAATAGATCACCAACAAGAATTTACCATATGGCTCAAGAAACTCAAACATGGGCCTTGTATCAACCTAGAGGGGTGGGTGGAGAAGGCAATGGCAACCCACCCCAGTGTTCTTGCCTGGAGAATCCTAGGGATGGGGAAGTCTGGTGGGCTGCAGTCTATGGGGTCGCACAGAGTCGGACACGACTGAAGCGACTTAGTAGCAGCAGCAGCAGAGGTGTGGGATGGGGAGAGAGATGGGAGAGAGGTTCAAATGGGAGGAGATATATGTATACCTATGGCTGATTCATATTAAGGTTTGCCAGAAAACAGCAAAATTCTGTAAAGCATTTATCTTTCAATAGAATAAAAATTAATTGAAAAAAAATGAAAAGAGACAAAAGAACTAGAAAAAATGAAAAATGCAAACTAATAATAATGAATGGTATCTCACATTCTCTCTTTTTATTAAGACAGAGAAAGTATTGCAATCTAGAAATATTTTACAATATTTATGACAACACTGCTGTGTCCCAGGCATTTGTTATATGCTTGGAATACTAGTAATCAGTAAGAAAAATTGAGTCATGTATGTGCATCATCTTACTAAAGAACTCTTTGTCCACAATATTATAGCTATTGTGACTATGAGTATATTTACACTCAGGAATTAACACTGGGTACTTTGACCTTTTCAGACTTTTGTGAGAGGGCCACAGTCTTTTTGATTTCTTTTGTTTTCCCTTCTTTCTTGATAGGTACATGATATTAAATACCTCATCTGTCTTTCGCATTATCCAAGGGGCTGTTTTATTTTTGAATGATATGAGTTACCTTTTTATAGTCCCCAATATTAGAATCTTTCCTGTGTATTATCCAATTGCAAAACACATATTGTAATTTTCTGATATATCAAGATCCTCTTCCTGGCCTCAGTTTCTATGAGTCAGGAGAGGATCAGCTTTTCTACAATTGCCAACGACCACATAGTGTAGTGTCTTAATATAACAAAGGTTACATCTAGCTCATGCTGCATGTTTATCAGGCAGAAAGAAGGATGTGCTTATTTTAGTCACTTAAAATATCAAGTTGATAGAGTTTGTGTCTCAACACAGTTTTAATGCTCAGAGAATGGGGGAAAGATATCATGAAAAACCACACATTGACTCTTAACTCTCATGCCTGGAAGTGACACTTGTAACTTGAATTTATATTTCATTGTTCTAAGCCAGTTATATTTCCATCTGAGAATTCAAACGCATGGGAATATATAATGTCACTTCAGGAAGAACCTCAAACACCTTTTTGAAAATTAATAGTCTGCCCCACCTGACTCTTTTACACAGTAAGCCCATCTTGTTTACTTTAAGGTATCTCCAATTACTTGCTCCATATATGACTTTCATTGTTTTTTTTAACAATGTGCATACATATATTTATTTATGGCTTCATCTGTGCCACAAGATAAATTATAATGGTTTTGCAAAGACCACAGTTCATCTGCATACAAGAGAAAGGGTCTCTTCCATTTGGTTTTGGAATATGTGTGAATCTCCTGTATGGGAAAAATTTTTTTTCTGATATTTAAAATCGAAAGTATTAGTCACTCTGTCATGTCCAGCTCTTTGCAACCCCATCGACTGTAGCCTGCCAGGGTCCTAAGTCCATGGGATTCTCCAAGCAAGAATACTGGAAATGGGTAGCCATTCCCTTCTCCAGGAGATCTTTAATCAACAATCAGAGAAGCTACAGAAAGTTTTGATAAATATCACAAAATTTGAATTCCAATTTTAATATCCCCAAATTTTATTTTGCAGTATACTTTGGCATTTTGTAATAGAGCTATACAGAAGCTTCTGCCAAAAACCATGGGGTTTAATATATGATTACGCTAAGTATATGACGCATAAATGTATATGTGCTTATATATTGGTATTCATTTCACTATGCCTCCAATATACTTAGTCTACTAGATGTCTCAGTGGTTGACTATTGCTCTCACAGTGAAAGTAAGGAGGTGCCAACTCTCTTGAAGTAAATTACTAAACCTAAAAATGATTATATGTTTGACTTATACAGTTTTTTTTTTTTTTCTCCAAAGTGTTCATTGTATCGTATTGTATATTTTTAGGAGAAAACTTAAAAGAAAAAATTTTATTTAATTTATTTTTAATTGCCTTTAAATTTTATATCAGAGTATAGTTGATTAGCAATGTTGTGTTAGTTTCAGATATACAGCAAAAGTGATTCAATTATACATATCAGTTCAGTTAGGTTCAGTCACTCAGTCATGTCCAACTCTTTGTGACCCCATGGATTGCATCACACCAGGCTTCCCTGTCCATCACCAACTCCTGCAGTTTATTCAGACTCACATCCATTGAGTTGGTGATGCCATTCAACCATTTCATCCTCTGTCATCCCCTTCTCCTCCCCTTCTCCTCCCATTTTTTTTCAATGGGGAAACAATAGAAATAGTGACAAAATTTGTTTTCTTGGGCTCCAAAATCACTGCAGATGGTGACTGTAGCCATAAAATTAAAAGATGCTTTCTCCTTGGACAACCTAGATATGAACCAAGATATCAACCTAGATATCAACCAAGCTATGAACAACCTAGATAGTGTATTAAAAATGGAGACATTACTTTGCCAACAAAGATCCATCTAGTCAAAGCTGTGATTTTTCCAGTAGTCATGTATTGATGTGAGAGTTGGACAATAAGAAGACTAAGTGCTGAAGAATTGATGCTTTTGAACTGTTGTATTGGAGAAGGCTCTTGAGAGTCCCTTGGACTACAAAGAGAACAAACGAGTACATCCTAAATGGAATCAGTCCTGAATATCCATTGTAAGGACTGCTGCTGAAGCTGAAGCTCCAATACTTTGGCCACTTGATTCAAAGAGCCAACTCATTGGAAAAGACCCTTATGCTGGTAATGATTGAAGGCTGGAGAAGGGGATGATAGAGGATGAGATGGTTGGATGGCATCACTCAGTCAATGGACATGAATTTGCACATGTTCTGGGAGATGGTGAAGGACAGGGAATCCTGCAGTTCATGGGGTCTCAAAGAGCTGTACATGACTGAGTAACCAAACAACAACAATTTTTCCAAATTATTTTTCAATTTAGGTTATTATAGATACTGGGCAGAGTTCCCTGTACTACACAGTAGTTTTAAATACAGCAGTGTGTATGTGAAAATACCAAAGTCCCAATCTATCCCTTCCTCCCACATTTCGTACCTGGTAAACATAACCTTGTCCTTTAAATCTGTAAGCTGCTTTAATTTTTATAAATAAGTTCATTTGTATCACTTTTTTTAGATTCCACATATAAGCAATATCATATGATATTTGCCTTTCTTTGTCAGACTTCTTTTAATATAATCTCCACGGCCATCCATATTGTAGCAAATGGCATTATTTCCTTCCTTTTACTGACTGAGCAATATTTCATCATATGTGTGTATCACATCATCTTTATCTATTCATCCCTTGAACATTTGGGTTGCTTCCATACCATTGCTATTGTAAACAGCACTGCAATAAATATTGAGGTGTACCTATCCTTTCAGATCATGTTTTTCTCCAGATGTATGCCCAGAACTGGTATTGTTGGATCATATGGTAGCTCTATTTTTCATTGTTTAGGGGATTTCCATACTGTTATCTACAGTGGCTATACAAATTTTTGTTCCCACCAACAGAGTAGGAGGGTTCCCTTTTCTCCATATCTTCAGCATTTATTGTTTGCACAATTTTTTGATGATGGCTATTCTGACTCATGTAAGATGATATCTCACAGCTAAGTTTTGATTTTCACTTCTTAATAATTTCCAATGTTGAGGATACTTTCATATGATATCATCTTTGGAGAAATGTCTCTTTAGGTCTTCTGCCTGTGTGTGTTTTTTTTTTTTTTTTTTTTGCTATTGTTAGTATATTGAGCCATATGAGCTGTTTGTATATTTACAAATATTTTCTTCTACTTTGTGGGTTGTCTTTTCATTTTATTTATGGTTTCCTTTGCTGTGCAAAACTCTTATTTTATTTAATTTTCATTACTCTAGGAGACAGGTTGAAAAACATATTGCTGGAATTTATCTCAAAGAGTGTTCTGCCTATGTTTTCCTCTAAGGGTTTTATAGTATCTGGTCTTACGTTTAAGTCTTTAATTCCTTTTGAGTTTAGTTTTGTGTGTAATGTTAAAGAATGTTGTAATTTCTTTGTCATACATGTCCAGTTTTCCCATCACCATTTGTTGAAGAGACTGTCTATAATCTCTATCATATAGTCTTGCTTCCTTTGTTGTAGATTAATTTATCATATTGTGCATTTATTTCTGGGCTTACTATCCTGTTCCATTGAACCCTCTGGTTTTGATCCATTACCATACTGTTCTGATGACTATAGCTTTGTAGTATAGTCTGAATACTCCAGCTCCATTTTTCTTTCTCAAGATTGCATTGGCTATTTGGCGTTGTTTGTATTTTCATACAAATTATAAAAATTTGTTGTTTTTTTTAATCTTATGAAAAAAAACTCATGATGATTTGATAGTGATTGCATTGAATCTGTAGATTGCCTTGAGAAGTATAGACTTATGACAATATTGATTGTTCCAGTACAAGAACATGGTATATCTTTCCCTATGTGTCATCTTTGATTTCTTTCCTCTTAGTTTTCAGAGAACACATTTTTTTTTTCTTCTTATGTAGTTTTATTCCTATGTATTTTATTCTTTTGATGTGCTGGTAAATGAGATTGTTTCTTTAATTTTTCGTTCTGTATTTTGTTAGTGTATAGAAATGAAACAAATTTCTGTATATTAATTTTGTACCCTGCAACTTTACCTAATTCATTGATAAACTGTAGTAGTTTTCTGGTAGCTACTTTAGGATTTTTCTTCTTTAATGTACAGTGTCTACAGTGACAGTTTTACTTCTTTTTAAAGTTGAAGTCCTTTTATTTTTCTTCTCTGATTCCTGTGGGATAGAACTTCCAAAACCATGTTGAATAAAAGTGCCTAGAGTGTACATCTTGTCTCATTCCTATTCTTAGAGGAGATACTTACAGCTTTTTACTTTGAGTATAATGTTAGTTGTAGTTTTGTCATATATGGCCTTTATTATGTTGAGGTATATTCCTCCTATGTCCACTCTATGGAAATTTTTTTATCATAAATTGATATTGAATTTTATCATAAGCTTTTTAATGCATCTATTGAGATAAGATGATTATATGATTTTTATTCTTCAGTTTGATGATGTGGTGTATCACACTGACTGATTTATGGATGTTGAAAATCTTTTCATCCCTATAGTTGTGTGTCATAATCACTTATGATCTTTGTATTTCTGTGATGTCCACTATAATCTCTCTTTTTTAAAATTTATTGATTTGAGTCCTCTCTCTGTTTTCTTGATCAGTTTGGCTAAAGATTTATCCATTTTGTTTATCTTTTCAGAGAGCCAGTTTTTAGTTTCACTGATCTTTTCTGCTGTTTTCTTCATCTATATTTCATTCATTTTTCCTCTGATCTTTATGATTTCTTTCCTTTCCTAACTTTGAGTTTTGTTTCTTCTTCTTTTTCTAGTTGCTCTGGTGTAATGTTAGAATCTTTGAGATTTTTTCTTGTTTCTGGAGGTAAGACTGTATTGCTATAAATTTCCCTCTTAGAACTGTTTTGCTGCATTCTATATGTTTTGGATCTTTGTGTTTTCATCATCATTTGTCTCTAGGTATTTTTTTATTTCCTCTGATTTCTTCAGTGACCCACTGGTTATTTAGTAGCATATTGTTTAGTCTCCATGTTTGTGTGTGTGTGTGTTTTCACAATTTTTTCATGTAGTTGATTTCTAATTTCACAGCATTGTTGGAAAAGATTATTGATATGATTTTTGTTCTCTTAAATTTACCAAAGTTCACTTTGTGACTTACTGTGTAGTTAATCCAAGGGAATACTCCTTGTGCACTTGAAAAGAATGTGCATTCTGCAGCTTTTGGATGGAATAATCATTCATTCTAACATGTTATTTAAGGCCTGTGTTTTCTTATTGATTTTCTGTCTGAATGACCTATCCATTGATGAAATAGGGTGGTAAAGTCCTCCACTATTATTATTGCATTACTGTCAGTTTCTCCTTTTATGGTTGTTAGTATTTGCTTTATATATTGAGGTGTCACTATGTTGGGTGCATATATATTTACATTGTTATATGTTCTTCTTGGATTGATTCCTTGGTCTTTATCTAGTGTCCTTCATTGTCACTTATAACCTTCTTTATTTTAAAGTCTATTTTATCTAATATGAGGATTGCGACTCCAGCTTTCTTTTGATTTCCATTCACATGGCATACCTTTTTCCATCTCCTCACTTTCAGTCGGTATGTGTCCCTAGATCTGAAGTGGGTTTCTTGTAAACAGTATATATATATGGTCCTTGTTTTTGATTCCACTCAGCCAGTCTGTATCTTTTGGTTGAAGTATTTAATATGTTTATATTTAAGGTAACTATTAATATGTATGTTCTTATTGTCATTTTGTTAATTTTTAAAATTTATTTTTGTAGGGCTTTTTTTCTTCCTTCCTCTTTTCTTCTCTTCCCTTGTGATTTGATGACTAACTTTAGTGTTGTGTTTGGATTACTTTTTCTTTTTTTCTGTATCGATTACAGATTTTTGATTTGTAGTTACCATAAAATTTTGATGTAACATTCTATATATAATCAAGATTATTTTGCATTGCTTATATTCACTTCAATTGTGTTTCCAGTATCCTGTGTTTGTACTCCTCTCTTCTTACAATTGCTGGTATTTGTAATTGCCTCAAAGTTGCCTTATTTACAACTGCCTCCTATTAGTGTGTGAATGATTTCCTACCTTTACTGATGAGCTTATCATTTGTAATTGTTTTTTTTCTAGTTGTATTTTTCTCTGCCTCTTCAATACATGTTTCCTGAATTTGTGGTTGCTCCATAGCTGGTCCCTTATCACCTTAGATTTTGCTTTCCGAAAAAGTACTGACCTTATCCTCCTTCCTAGTTTCAGAAAATGTTACATTAAGATTCATAGCAGATTCATTTTGATATTTGGCAAAACTAATACAATTATGTAAAGTTTAAAAATAAAATAAAATTTAAAAAAAAGATTCATAACAGAGACTGTGCAGCATGTTTTACCAATTTATGTTTATTTTCTATCTTCCTGGTCACAAACTAAGACTAGTTTTACCAGCTTTGGTGCTTGTTATTGGGTTGATGCTATATGATGGAGTTTTAGCAAGTGACATACAGGCTTCCCCTAGTATCTGAAAGTACAACTTTCCTATGAAACCTCTTGTGAGTTGAAATAGTGTAAAGCAAAGAAACAAATACCTTAGGACACATCTTGATAACAGATGCACAAAATAAGTTGAGATTAAGTGCAGATGCTCCCAGGCATTTTAGAGTCATAGCCGCTTGATGATGAGATTCTGAATGTAGTTTCTGAGAAAGGAGGTTGGTGGTGCCACTCTCTCTGCTTCACGTGTGCACTTCCTCTTTAATGGCCAGTTGCAAAACAAATGCTGAATGCTACTTTCACATTTTTCTTAAAAGTTAAAATCTTCTTTGGATTTCTTCTGGTTAGCAAAAACAGATACTAATACATGTCTTTTATAAAAGCTAAGTGTCATGAAGCAAATTTTCAAAAAGCAAGGGATATCTGAATTTGTAAGATATAGTATATTTGGAAGCTTGGATCTGAAATATTCTATATACATCTTCTCCACCCTTTCTGTGGTTCTACCAGAAAGCAAGTATTCATGAAAATTACATGATAGCGTGGAAGGCACACTGTGTTACCATATGAGGATAGATTGCAAGGCATGCCATTACAGCTGCACTAGACACAAAATGAACAACAAATCTATGTGGACTTCATTTGTAGAGATTTCAGTTCATTTGTTACTGCAATTGTGACTCATAAAAATGTGAAAATAAATCAAAAGATAAAAAGTGCTTGCAATAATAACACCTATGAAAATAGAAATAAGCTTTGTGTTGTGTATTAGTCTCTCAGTCATTTCTGACTCTTTGTGACCCCATGGACTGTAGCCCACCAGGCTTCTCTGTCCATGGAATTCTAGAGGCAAGAACACTGGAGTGGGTTGCCATTTCTATCTCCAAAACTTTGTTTGAATTTAAATTATTTTAAATTTTATAAAATATAAACTTTAAGTATAAAATTGATGTGTTAAAATAAGTAATGTAAAAAACTAAATAACATAAATCATTAGTTTCAGGGAAAATAATATTTGAGTGAAAGTGTAGAAAGAGTTACTAAAACTATTTTTCCATCATAGAAATCAAAAAAGACTAACATTCTAAAGTATCACAGTTTATATTAAGATATTTTATATGCATAGACTTCACCCTGGTTTCAAATTATTCAAGAAAAATTCCTGAACCTAACCAATCACTAATAATTCAGAATTATTCTCTCAATCAATTACTCTGTAGGTCCTATCAAAAATCCATTATGTATAGTTAGACTTAATACTAAATCTGATTTCAAAGAATATGTGATGAATCTCTCAAATTACAGACAATTGCTAAGCTTGACTCAATTTAGATTGAGTTCAAAAACATTAATCTCACTCTATACTGCAGGGTTCTAAATAGTCTCAGCCCTGGGATTTCTTTGGAAGGAATGATGCTAAAGCTGAAACTCCAGTACTTTGTCCACCTCAGGAGAAGAGTTGACTCATTGGAAAAGACTCTGATGCTGCAAGGGATTGGGGGAAGGAGGACAAGGGGATGACAGAGGATGAGATGGCTGGATGGCATCACTGACTCAATGGACGTGAGTCTGAGTGAACTCCGGGAGTTGGTGATGGACACGGAGGCCTGGCATGCTGCGATTTATGGGGTCACAAAGAATCAGACACGACTGAGCAACTGAACTGAACTGAACTGAAATAGTCTCACTCCTTCACAAACTCACTGTCTACAGTCTTTTCCCTTCAGCTTTCTACATATGTGTATGTTCTATATTCCAGGTGAACTACTTATCACCTAAAGCTCATTACAATTACCATTAGTGTTTCCTTCATTTAAGAATATTCTTATATCCAAGTGACTGCTATAATTTTCACCTTAAAATAATTTGTTTCCTCTTTAGCTCTTTAAATTCTAAACTGTCCTTGCATCATTATGCTGAAAATCTCCATTCTAGGATCATGGAAGAACCACTCCTGAGAAATAATAAGATTTTAAGCAATATCATGACAATTTGGGCATTGGAATTCACCTAGAAGTCATTTAGACCAACTTATCACCCAACCACATCCCAGAATGTGCTGTTGTTGTTCAGTTGCCAAGTCGTGTCTGACTCTGTGACTCCTTGGATTGCAGTGTGCCAGGCTTCCCTGTCCCTCACCATCTTGCAGACTGTTCCTGAGTTCATGTTTGTTGAATCTGTGGTGCCATCTAACCATCTCATCCTCTGTCAAACTCTTCTCCTTTTTCCTTCCATCTTTCCCTGCATCAGGGTCTTTTCCAGTGAGTTAGCTGTTCATATCATGTGGCTAAAGTTTTAGAGCTTCAACTTCAGCATCTGTCCTTCCAATGAGTATTCAGGGTTGATTTCCTTTAAGATTGACTGGTTTGGTCTTCTTGCTATCCAAGGGACTCTCAAGAGCCTTCCCTGGCACCACAGTCTGAAAGCATCAGTTCTTCGGTGCTCTGCCTTCTTTATTGCCCACCTCTCACATCTGTACATGACTACTGGAAACACCATAGCCTTGACTACATGGATTTTGTTGGCAAAGCAACGTCTTTGCTTTTTAACACATTATCCAAGTTTGTCAGAGCATTCCTGCCAAGAAACAATTGTCTTCTAATTTCATGATGTCTAATGTCATCTAATGTCTATTCAGCAGTTCTAATGTCACTGCTTCCACATTTTCCCCTTCTATTTGCCATACAGTGATGGGATTGGATGCCATGATCTTAGTTTTTTTTTTTTTTTTTAATATTCAATTTTAAGCTGGTTTTGTCATTCTCTTCCTTTACCCTCATCAAGAGACTTTTTAGTTCCTCTTTGCTTTCTGCCATTAGACTGGTATCATCCCCATTTATGAGGTTGTTAATATTTCTCCCAGCAATCTTGATTCCAGCTTGTAACTCATCCAAACTGTCATTTTGCATGACGTGTTCTTCATATAAGTTAAATAAACAGGGTGATAATAAACAGCCTTGCCATAAGTGTTTCCAAGATGGGAATCTCAGCACCTTTTTTTTCCTCTAGAGTTTGTCTGCCAAGAGATACTATTTTTTTTAATCATTTTTATTTTTGATTTATTTTTTATATTATTTAATTTATTTATTTTAATTACAGGCTAATTACTTTACAATATTGTATTGGTTTTGCCATACATCAACATGAATCTGCCACGGGTGCACACATGTTCCCAATCCTGAAGCCCCTTCCCACCTCCCTCCCCATACCATTCCTCTGGGTCATCCCAGTGCACCAGCCCCAAGCATCCTGTATCCTGCACCAAACCTGGACTTGCAATTTGTTTCTTATATGATATTATACATGTTTCAATGCCATTCTCCCAAATCATCCCCCCATCCCTCTACCACAGAGTCAAAAAGACTGTTTTATAATTGAAAGATAATTACTTTACAAAATCTGTGTTGGTTTCTGCCCCACAACAACATGAATCAGCAGTAAGTATGTGTCTGTGTGTATATATATTCTCTCCATCTTGAAACTCTGTCCCAATCCCACCTACATGCCACCCCTCTAGGTCATCACAGAGCACCTGGCTGAGCTCCCTGTGTTATATAGCAGTTCTCCACTAGCTATATACTTTACATATCAGATCAGATCAGTTTCTCAGTTGTGTGCGACTCTTTGTGACCCCATGAATCACAGCATGCCAGGCTTTCCTGTCCATCACCAACTCCCAGAGTTCACTGAGACTCACGTCCATCGAGTCAGTGATGCCACCCAGCCATCTCATCCTCTGTCATCCCCTTCTCCTCTTGCCCCCAATCCCTTCCAGCATCAGAGTCTTTTCCAATAAGTCAACTCTTCGCATGAGGTGGCCAGAGTACTGGAGTTTCAGCTTTAGCATCAGTCCTTCCAAAGAACACCCAGGGCTGATCTCCTTTAGGATGGACTGGTTGGATCTCCTTGCAGTCCAAGGGACTCTCAAGAGTCTTCTCCAACACTACAGTTCAAAAGCATCAATTCTTCGGCGCTCAGCTTTCTTCACAGTCCAACTCTCACATCCATACATGACCACAGGAAAAACCATAGCCTTGACTAGACGAACCTTTGTTGGCAAAGTAATGTCTCTGCTTTTTAATATGCTATCTAGGTTACTGACTCGATGGACATGAGTATGGATGAACTCCGGGAGTTGGTGATGGACAGGGAGGCCTGGCGTGCTGCGATTCATGGGGTCGCAAAGAGTTGGACACAACTGAGCGACTGATCTGGTCTGATCTAGGTTGGTCATAACTTTCCTTCCAAGGAGTAAGCGTCTTTTAATTTCATGGCTGCAATCACCATCTGCAGTGATTTTGGAGCCCAGAAAAATAAAATCTGACACTGTTTCCACTGTTTCCCCATCTATTTCCCATGAAGTGATGGGACCGGATGCCATGATCCTCGTTTTCTGAATGTTGAGCTTTAAGCCAACTTTTTCACTCTCCACTTTCACTTTCATCAAGAGGCTTTTGAGTTCCTCTTCACTTTCTGCCATAAGGGTGGTGTCATCTGCATATCTGAGGTTATTGCTATTTCTCCCAGCAACCTTGATTCCAGCTTGTGTTTCTTCCAGTCCAGCGTTTCTCATGATGTACTCTGCATATAAGTTAAATAAACAGGATGACCATATACAGCCTTGACAAACTCCCACACATAGTAGTGTATATATCAATGCTATTCTCTCAATTTGTTCCACCATCTCCTTTCCACCCTGTGTTCACAAATCTATTCTTTATGTTCTCTCTGTCTATGTCAAAACATTTTTCTTTCTTTTTTTTTTTTTTTTTAAGAAAAGCCTATTCTTTGATTAACAAGGTGAAATGATTGTATTTAATACTTCTACCAGATTATCCAAATTCTGTCTTTGGAAACAAAAGGAAATCATTATATTCTTTGCTTTGCAAAACACATTAATATATTTTCAAGAAAGCTATTATTCCCAAAATATTTCTTCAATATATTCCCCAAATATTTTCTCCTGAAAAATAAATAAACATACATTCAGGAATGCATGGTTTTCCTTATTCATTCTATATATGGGATTAATGCCCTATACTTTATCATTCAACATTTTCAATGTCACCTCTAAATGATAGTGATAGTAAGGTTGCTTGTGATATGATAATTATATAATGATAGCTAGATTATTTTTCTTGAGCATTTCTAGGTTTTAGTTATTACATTTTGGATTTTGTATTTGTTATCTCACTTTTTGCCTAGAGTGTTGTATTACAGACTAAGTTTTGTCCCCTCAAAATTCAGAGGTTGAGATCTTAACAACCAATGGCTGTATTTTGATATAAGACCTTTAAGAAGATAACCAAGGTTAAATGGCTTAAAAGCATACCATAAGTTATCCATGTGGTAACATATAAGCACAAGGATGTAAATAAAAGTTTGGTATAAAAGTAGAGAAGAACTACTATGGTATTACAAAGCTTAGAAAAGGCAAGGAAAGCACCCATTTTGAATAGCAAGCAATGCAGAATATGCTAGCAAGAGGGGAGTAAATAGTGGACAGGGAATAACTAACAAGCCAGCATATGACATGCAAGTTTCTATTTCTTAATATGTATATAACACTCCAGTTCACCAAAATCCTGTGTTACAAAGCAGGCTCTGGGTTAATCATTGTTGATGTAAAAGCTTATTAAAATCCTCTGGTAAAAAAGAGCCATCTATTCTATGCTATTACTCTTTAACAACACAAAGAATTAACAGAAATATTGAAACTGAATTTTGCCTTTAAATATAAGATTCTTAGGCAAGGTTTTGGTTTCCACTAATCTCTAAAAGTAGATTGACAGTTTAGAAATTTGTTTTCCTTAGAGAAAATTTCCTCAGTCATATATATCTTTAATATTTGCATTTGTTTTCTCATAAGGTACCACATGTCCATATTAATTTATATTCAATACTTTCATTCATTATTTACACTGCTGCTGCTGCTGCTAAGTTGCTTCAGTCGTGTCCGACTTGTGCGACCCCATAGATGGTAGCCCACCAGGCTCCCCCTTCCCTGGGATTCTCCAGGCAAGAATACTGGAGTGGGTTGCCATTTCCTTCTCCAATGCATGAAAGTGGAAAGTGAAAGTCGCTCGGTCGTGTCCGACTCTTAGTGACCCCATGGACTGCAGCCTACCAGGCTCCTCCATCCATGGGATTTTCCAGGCAAGAGTACTGGAGTGGGGTGCCATTGCCTTCTCCGATTATTTATGCAATTACTTTAAAAAATTTGCTTGATAGTATTGTTATAGTTTCCATGGCTTCCAAAGTTTAGTTGTCACCATTCTCCCATTGCTAATGCAGAAAAAAAATAAATTAATTTGTCTTCAAAATATCAAGAAAATGTAAGCTCAAATAGCCTATTCTAAGCTATGTTCTAAATGAAGAGGAAAAAAGGTTAAACAAAATAGGTCTTTGTCCTTGGATGTCATTTTGAAAGGACTCCATGCAATTTTACAAAGAACCATTATGAATAAGCAGTTATTATGAATTTACACATGGCCTTGACTGGAGACACCAAAGGGTCATACATGCATGGATTCAGCCAGCCCAATTAGAAACTATGTTCAGTTTCTTTCAGACATCACAGATGGATGCAAAGCACTAATAAGGAAATCTATTATTTCAAGATGTGCACTGCAATCATAATTTTATTGTTTTGATTTCCATCTGTAGGCAACCACTAGAATGTTTGGTGAATAAACGTGAGCTATAACAGAAAATGGAGGCAGGTGGCTACCCCGGTTCAAGCGGAAATCAAGAGGCTAGTTCTCATTTCTGGATTTAGTTTTCTTTTCTATATAAACTATTTCAAACTGTGCCACTACCAACTCAAGTCAGATCTATTGATCCTGTAAATACAATTACATATTGGATCATCAAATTAACAAAGTAAATTAACTTTTACAGGTGGCATTATTCATTATACCTTGGAAAAACATAAAAATCTTTACTAAAATGCATGTCTCCTTCCACACTTCTTGTTAAATGGGCATTTTTGACCCAGATGATACTTTATTTGCCAATGAATTCTGAAATTGCTGCATATTATGAATAGTTGTCTAAAATAAAATGAGAAAATATTATATAATTAACTCCATATGGCTTTTTCTTTGAGTCATTTGATATAGGTCAAATTCTCACACTTTCCTCAATTAAGCATCTTGAAATAAAGTCTACTTAAAAAACTCATGGGAAATAGATGGGGAAACAGTGTCAGACTTTATTTTGGGGGACTCCAAAATCACTGCAGATGGTGACTGCAGCCATGAAATTAAAAGACGCTTACTCCTTGGAAGGAAAGTTATGACCAACCTAGATAGCATATTGAAAAGCAGAGGCATTACTTTGCCAACAAAGATCCGTCTAGTCAAGGCTATGGTTTTTCCAGTAGTCATGTATGGATGTGAGATTTGGACTGTGAAGAAAGCTGAGCACCAAAGAATTGATGCTTTTCAACTGTGGTGTTAGAGAAGACTCTTGAAAGTCCCTTGGACTGCAAGGAGATCCAACCAGTTCATTCTAAAGGAGATCAGTCTTGGGTGTTCTTTGGAAGGAATGATGCTAAAGCTGAAACTCCAGTACTTTGGCCACCTCATGTGAAGAGTTGACTCATTGGAAAAGACTCTGATGCTGGGAGGGATTGGGGGCAGGAGGAGAAGGGGACGTCAGAGGATGAGATGGCTGGATGGCATCACTGACTCGATGGACGTGAGTCTGGGTGAACTCTGGGAGCTGGTTATGGACAGGGAGGCCTGGCATGCTGCTATTCATGGGGTCGCAAAGAGTTGGACACGACTGAGGGACTGAACTGAACTGAAAAAACTTATAAATGTAACCTTGCAAATTTTATAAAAGAATGTATAGAAATGAGTAGTTAAGAACATTCTGTGAATAATCAGTACTCATTTGTTAGTTGATAATGTAGAAAGTCAAAAATAGGGAGTTTCAAAAGGGAGGGAATATATGTATACTTATGGTTGATTCATGTTGATGTTTGACAGAAAACAGCAAAATTCTGTAAAGTAATTATTCTTCAGTAAAAAATAAATTAATTTTAAAAATAGAGTTAATAATATTTCAACTGCCAGAAAAATGAAAAAATAAGTGTTCAATAATATTTAGCATGTTCGATGGGACACAAAGCAAATTTTAAGTTTTAATATTGTCTTATATTTTAAAAGAATTTAAGTTATTAAAATTATCTAAAAATTAAATGACACATTTAAATACATTTAAGACTAGAAATGAGATGTGTTTGGTTTAATTCTACTTCTGCCGCCAAACATATGTGTACAATAATGCTATTGATGATTTATTATTTATTACTATAATTTTAGAATATGAGCTGATAATAAATCTTTATCATAGATTATTAATTATTGAAATCATATTAGACTTTCTAAGCAGTTTTAATTAACATATTTATAACTGTTTCAAAAGAGATGGGTAGGAGCAAGTTGTGTGAGTTTCTTTCCAGACATATTATTCTGTCAATATATGATAAAAATGCTTTTAAATTATTTCTGACAAGATAGTTAAATAAATATAGATATTTAATATATAATTTATTCTAGTGACATCAAAACTTCTTAATCACAATCTATAAGAATTACATTTTCTATCCTGAACCAGTATTCACACATAAACATACAATCATGGATGTAAAATCTACTGAAAAAAATGTCATGCCTGAGGCATTTTCTTTAACATTACTTGTTGGGGGATAGACTTAGATTATTTCGATATTGCATGGTTTGCCTTGGAAATGAACAGAGATCATTCTGTTGTTTTTGAAATTGAATCCAAGCACTACATTTTGGACTCTTGTTGACTATGATGGCTACTCCATATTTCCTAAAGGGATTCTTGCCCACAATAGTAGATATAATGGTCATCTGAGTTAAATTCACCCATTGCAGTCCATTTTAGTTCACAGATTCCTAAAATGTCAATGTTTACACTTGCCATATCCTGTTTGATCACTTCCAATTTGCCTTGATTCATGGACCTAACATTCCAAGTTCCTATGCAATATTGCTGTTTACAGCATTGGACTTGACTTCCACTAACAATCACAACCACAACTGGGTGTTGTTTTTGCTTTGGCTCCGTCTCTTTATTCTTTCTGGAGTTATTTCTCCATTGATCTCCAGTAGCATATTGGGCACCTACTGACCTGGGGAATTCATCTTTCAGTGTCAAAGCTATGCTTTTTCCTGTAGCCATGTATGGATATGGGAATTGGACTCTAAAAGAAAGCTGCTGCTGCTGTTGCTGCTAAGTCACTTCAGTCGTGTCCGACTCTATACGACCCCATAGATAGCAGCCCACCAGGCTCCCCCATCCCTGGGATTCTCCAGGCAAGAACACTGGAGTGGATTGCATTTCCTTCTCCAATGCATGAAAATGAAAAGTGAAAGTGAAGTCGCTCAGTCATGTCCGACTCTCAGCGACCCCATGGACTGCAGCCCACCAGCCTCCTCCATCCGTGGAATTTTCCAGGCAAGAGTACTGGAGTAGGGTGCCTTCTCCAAAAAAAAGATGAGTGCTGAAGAATTGATGCTTTTGAACTGTGGTGTTGGAGAAGACTCTTTAAGAGTAGCTTGTATTGCAAGGAGATTCAACCAGTTCATGCTAAAGGAAATCAGCCCTGACTATTCACTGGAAGGACTGATGCTGAAGCTAAAACTCCAATACTTTGGCCATTTGATGTGAACAAGTGACTCATTGGAAAAGACCCTGTTGCTGGGAAAGATTGAAGGTGGGAGGGAAAGGGATGACAGAGGATGAGATGGTTGGATGGCATCATCAACTTGATGGACATGAGTTTGAGTAAGCTCTATGAGTTGGTGATAGACAGGCAAGCCTGGCATGCTGCAGTCCATGGGGTCACAAAGAGTCAGACATGACTGAGCAACTGAACTGAACTGAAGCATCCTCATATTCCTTTTAATTCTTTTGCTATTTTTCAGTTTTATTTTGATATAATTGATATATAGCAGGGTATAAGTTTTAAGATGTACACTAAAATGGATTATGATTTTCTAGTGATTTTATGGTTCCAGGACTCAAATATTTAAGTTTTTAATCCATTTCAAGTTAGCTTTTGTGAGTGGTAGAAGGGTCTGGTTTATTTTTTTATATGAATATTAAATTTTCCCTGCACCATTTATTGAAGAGACTGTCTTTTTACAATGAATATTATTGCCTCTGTTATAAAATATTAGTTAGCTGTATATGCATGGTTTCATTTCCAGGCTCTTGATTTAGTTCCGTTGGGTATGTATCTGATTTTTCCTGGTACCATACAGTTTTGCTTACTATAGTACTATATTGTAGCTTGGTATCAGGAAGTGTCACGCTTTCTGCTTTGTTCTTTTTTCTCAGGATTGCTTTGGGTATTCAAGATCTTTTATGGGCCCCTATTAATTTTAGGAATTATCTTTCCTACTTCTATAAAAAATACTTTTAGAATCTGTGGGGATTGCTTTGATTCTATAAAGGCTTTGACTATTCTGGAGATTTTAGCAATATTTTTCAACCCATGAGTAGCTTTCCATTTTTGGGGTCTATTTGATATCTTTTATTAATGCTTTGTAATTTCCAGTGTAGAGAGTGTTCATCTCCTTGGTTAAATTTATTCCTAAGCATTTTATACTTTTGGATACTATCATAAATGGCAATTATTTTCTTTCTTTTTAAGATAATTGTTAATGTGCAGAAAAGCTGCTGAGTTTTGTGTGTTATTTTGTATCCTGTAAATTTAGAGCCTTTGGGTCTATTTAGCAGTTTTTTTTTTTTTTATTCTTTAGAATTTTCTGTATATAAAACCATATAATCTGCTAATAGAGACCATTTTATTTGTTCTTTTTAAAATTTAATACCTTTTATTTTTCTGTTACTAATTGCTCTGGCTAGGACCTCCATACTATGTTGAATAGTGGTGATAAAAGTATCTCATTCCTGATCTTAAATAAAAATCTTTCAATATTTCACTCGAGTATGATGTTAGCTGTGCATTTGTCATATTTGCCCTTTATTTTGTTGAGGTACATTTCTTCTATATCTAAATTGTTAAGAGCTTTTACCATGAACATAATTCTTTTACTTTATAAATTTCTTGGATATTCATCATCTTGTTTTCTATATTTTAAGCCAGCAGATAAGTTTGAAGTTTATGTTTTTCAACTAACTTTAATTTTTCCTTATTACCTTAGCTCCATTCATAGGCAGTAGCTCTAAATGAGTCATCATAACTGATCTATAAAGAAAATAATAGGCTTCCATTTTCCTGTCCAGAATGTAATTATCTTAGAAGTCATCACTCAATTTCAAGAACTAAAATTTTGAAAACAAAACAAAAACTTAAAAATCAACATTTTTTAGATCCATCTGAGAAGCTCTCTCATAGGTCAAGCCACTGTCACCCAAACTGGAGATAAAAATAGATAGATACATTGAATCCCAACCTACCAGAAAAGAAATCCACAAGCATAAACATTTAGAATAACCAGTGCCAAAATAGGAAAACCTGAATTGTAACTAACAAATTCCTGGAGGCTCAATGTGGACAATTATAAAAGTTAAAACTTCCATGGGTAACAAGTATTAAGGAGTGCCTCCACACTCTTCTGAGATTTACCTCTAGGATCTCTCCCAAGTTCTTTTGGTGAAGATTGGGGGGAGAAGAATCCTTTTATGATTCCAGAAGTAGATGAGGAAATGTAACTATTTTGAAATGCACCAGGGCATGTCATACTTCTAACAAGACCTTCCCTCAAAAGAAACTGTTTTGCCAGAACCTATTGGAGTTTTATTAAAGTCTAGCTGAACATGGAGAAAAAGAATTACCTCTCCTCTAAACAATCCTGTCCCACCTAATGATGGAGTTGGAGAAGAAAGGGGCAAGTCAGGGAATAAACAGAGAGTACTTGTGAAGTTCACATCCCCATGGTAGAGACTCACTGAAAGACTAAAATCTGAGCATAGGAATATATGGCGATTCCTTTCCCCTACACCTGAACACTGTAACTAAAGGTCTATTTACTGATTTCCTTTTACTGAGTGCATCATGTCTGGCTTTCAACAAAAAATTACAAAGCACACTAAAAGGCAAAAATCAAAGATTAAAGAGACAGTGAAAACATTAGAACCAAACTCAGATATAACAAGTATTTTAAAATTATCAGACTAAAAATTTAAAACAACTGTTATTAATGTGCTAACCGTGTTCTTTCCATTTCTTTTCTAATGGGAAAGAATAACCAACATGCAAGAACAAATGGGCAACATAAGCAGAAAGGCGGAAATCCTAAGAATCAAATAGGGATGCTACAGATTAAAGAGAAAAGAATACAACAAGGTTTTATATAATATTGTAGTCTTAGGAATCATTAAAACAGTGTTTTTTGTAAAGCAAGTTAAAACAGCATTTCAAATATACATTGATAAGCTATGTTTGAGGACAAAGTACCATAGATACTAATTAAACAGTTTAAATAAGTGTCAAATTACCAGATTCTGAGAGCTATGACTGAAACATGCTTGAAAATGATGGAAAGAGTAGTAATTTATGAAGTTGAAATTGCTAATACAATAACAAATATTGAACAGTTTCAAAGTAGTTGTAAACTATGTCATAATTTTTCATTTATATATTTATCCTTTCAAGATTATAGATCGTATTTTCAGAGTGAATGCTAATATGTCAGAATATATCAGTCTTTCATATGCAGAATTTACAACTTAAGGAAAATATAAGGTTTTGTAGATAAAATAGAAGGAACAAAAACATGAGAACAGCATGAAAAACATGAAGCAAAAAATATGTAAAAGTTTGATCAAAATTGTTTCAGTAAAAGATTTTACTTCATAGAACAGAATGTGAGGCATGAAATAAACTCATCTCTAAAACAATAATGATGAAGTTTCTGCCCAGTGTCATTATAAGGATTCCTACTTTAATCTAAATTAATCTTCACCATCACATTATGAGTAATGGCTAATGGGGTGCCTACTGTAATTCATTTTATTTTACAAATGAGTAAACAGAGGTTTAGAGAGTTGATATCCTGTCTGCTGCTGCTGCTAAGTCACTTCAGTAGTGTCCGACTCTGTGCGACCCCATAGACGGCAGCCCACCAGGCTCCCCTGTCCCTGGAATTCTCCAGGCAAGAACACTGGAATGGGTTGCCATTTCCTTCTCCAATGCATGAAAGTGAAAAGGGAAAGTGAATTCGCTCAGTCTTGTCTGACTCTTCACGACCCCATGGACTGCAGCCTACCAGGCTCCTCTGTCCATGGGATTTTCCAGGCAAGAGTGCTGGAGTGGGTTGCCATTAAGTAAGTGGAAGAACTGAGTATAAATTGAAGTCATTTGACTCAATAGCCTGTAGTGCTTACTGGCTGTATTAATTAGTGCCTGAAATCATTGCAGTACACCTACATGATAGCTGAACTCCCTCAGCTTGTTAGTCTTTCTCTGAAACTATACAATATAAGGAAGTTTTAGGCACCTCTCCAGGCACCTAAACTGTAGATTACCTGGCCATTGTTGGGTTAGTGTTATTCCTTAACTGTTCTTCTTACCCTGCCACTCCTTCTCTGATCCATCATCAACAACACCACAGGAATAACTTAAATGATTATGTTACCCTTGGCCAAAAATCTTCAGTGATTCTCATTGATCTTGAGAATAAACAATGCAGAATCAATTTGCTCTAATGAAAATAATCATAATGCTTTGTAAGAGTACACGGCTGTAGCATTGCAACAATATCTTGTCTTCGTGGAATTATTTCATAAGCTTAAATTGGAGGAAGTCTACTTAAGTAGAATACAGATTGATATATGATTTTTCACTACAGAATCTTCCACATTAATTTGCACTTAATGATGAATTTCTTATTTGTGTTCCCAATATTTAACTCATGGATGGATGATGAATAAATTAGTGAATGAATTCAAATACAGCATATTTTAAATTTTAAA
The DNA here is from genome assembly GCF_029378745.1 of Bos indicus. Classification (NCBI taxonomy): domain Eukaryota; kingdom Metazoa; phylum Chordata; class Mammalia; order Artiodactyla; family Bovidae; genus Bos; species Bos indicus. Next base: position 76,711,928 of record NC_091765.1, read on the forward strand.
AAATTATATTAGTCATTGTTCAGATTATATGTGATATACCCATATGTACATTTAAATTTTATTTTTTATTTTATTTTTTAACTTTACAATATTGTATTGCATTTAAATTTTAATATTGAGATGAAAATATAATCATTAACCAGTCTCTTCAAAAAGTATAAAATTGTAGAGAGTCTTCTTAAAACATTACCATGGAATGAGAAAATAATTTAATACAAAAGAGTAATTACTTTTTATTGAAACATATATAGATTGAAATTTAAATGTATATAGAAGTTCCCCTTTTGGAGAGATTCTTATGGAAAAGCAAATCTTTCTGAATATTGGTTTGTTTACTGTTAAAAGTTCAGATGGTTATAAAGATTAAATGTAGAGGGAAAAACACTTAAAATCTTAAAGTGAAAGATGTTAAACCTAAACCTCTCTACCACTCAGTTGGCAAGCTGAGCTGAGAAGGAGCAGGTGAGAAACCTGCAGTGGCATTCAAGTGAATGTTGCTTTATTTACCAAAAGAAAGAAGTAAAGTCAAAGTAAGAATGAAGAAAAGTTTTAAAAGAGCAGAGAGTTCTGGGACTCCCCTTGTAGTCCAGTGGTTAAGACTCTGTGCTTCCAGTGCAGGTTCAATCCCTTGTTGAGGAAGTAAGATCCCACATGGTATCCAGTGAGGCCAAAAAAAAAAAAAGGAGAGAGTTCTTAGATGACAAAAGCCAAAATGTTCCAGGCTTATGTACTTTGTCTGTAGGAAGTCAAACTCAGTTGTATCAGAGAGCCACAAGAAGAGGGCGAGAGAAAGTAAAAGAAACAGATATTGGATTCGTTTATTCATAAATATATTTAAAATTAACTTTTAAAAAACATATATGCCCTAGCTAAAGACTCTGCCTATCAAAGGACAGTGGTACAGTGTATGTTTGTGTGTTACTGGACAGAGAGAAACAAAAGTAATGTGCTTTCAGTAATGAACTATATACACCATCATCTTCCTGAAATAATAAAATATTTTGAGTACTTACAGAGGAAAATAGTATTGAAATGAACATTTATTTGTCATAAATTTAAACTGACATACTGATTTGTCATATGTTGAAATGATGACAAATTAGGAGTATATTAATGCAAAATAGTAAATAATATGCCATATAAAGATCACCAAGACATTTAGTTTACTCAAATTCTCCTGAAGCAATGTATTAAATAGCATTTAAAAAAATTGTTGCTATGCAAGTTAATAAAATTTTGTTTAATACAGCCCTACCCATTCTTCTATCATTCTTTAAATGTGAACATCTCATCCTGATTTACATCAACTCAATTCCCCTACAGTCACTGTGGCAAAAAAAAAAAAAAAAATCAGTTGCTTATTCTACATCTATTTCCCCTTTTCCTTTCATATAGATGCTGAGTTAGTTGGGGGTAGGAAACAATATGCCCTGTTCTAGGCAATCAATTAATTGGTTTAAGCTAACTGTACTAATCTCATCCCTATTTGAAATTTCAGGAGTAGTTAAGTGAAAAACTTCTAGACAATGAACATAAAGGACTTAGGAAAAATATGTAATCTCTAACACGAATGGAGGGATGAAGGGCAAGCATTTTCCTCCATCCACTTTTGTCAGGATGCAATGCTTGGAGTGTCACCAAGAACAAGGTTAAAATATAGAAGCCCCTAACCTCCTGTCAATATCTTGAGTTTCTGAACTAACCCTCTAAAATGCTTGTCTTCATGTCACTGATAAGTGAAATCTGTGTTATTTAAGTTACTTTCTAAGTGGTCTGTTACCTGAGGCTGAAAGCATGATAATTGATACTACTTCAGTGTTCTTTAAAAACCAGATGAATGGAAAAAGAACATTTTTAACAACAAATTAAAAATTTTATAGATATATTATTTGAGATTTATGTTTCATTCAATATATCATTATCATATGGGCTAAAAATAGTACATTTCATTATATTGCTCTATTATGCTATTTTTTATCCCCATAGAAACAAGGTTTATTCTGCTGTATTGTAAACATCATAAGATCAGATAGTGGATGCTGCACTTCACAGAACAAATGATTGCTCACAGACTGAGACATTCATTCTTTCAGCCTCTGGGAAAGCAAAAGGCTATCAGCTAAGAATTTCCTTGAACAAAAGCGCTCCCTCTTCCAAGGATATTCCCTGCTTAAGGTCAGTCTGCATCTGAATACTGGATCTAAAACATCACTGAAGGATGATCCCAGCTTCAGTGCTTCCAATGGGATTGGTTGAATTATCTGTTGCCTTTGTATCAAAGTTCAAATTTAGTCTCATTTCAGTCTTGCCACCCTCACTCTCTCATAGGTGTTGTTTCTAAAAGCAGACTGGGATAATACACCTATTTGCAGATTGATATCTGGGAAATCTGACTTACAACTTTCGATAGCAGAATCACTATAGGAAGCAGATACTAAATTGGCTTTTGGAAGTTTGATTTCCACTCAGTCACCTCACTAGTAAAAGGAATGCTGACAGTCCTTGCTTGGCATGGAGTCTTGGTGAAATTTTTGAAGTTTTCATTGATGATAAACTGAAATTGATTTACCAAAGTAAATAAATGTACTGGCAGATAGAATATCTCAGGTGTTTATGCAGTTTGAGTTGGAAAAAAGTACTTATAAGGACTATGGAAACTGAGGATACATTTTGGAGGTATGTACACACATTTTGAAGGAAAATAAAAGGTGATTACTAATCAACTCAAGGTAAAATGTGAAGGCAGCATGGTCCCCATGGGAGGTTATTAAACAGACTACTATTAGAGAAAAGTTAAGATATTGCCTAAAATTTTCTTATAGGAATAGTATAGCTAATAGATTGAAATTAGGATCTCGGTTACAAATTAATGAGACTCATATTTGGAGTAGGAGCATTAGGATTGTCATACTCAAAATTTTTAAAACCCGAAGTCCTTCTGAACCCTTTGGGATTATAGAAGTGAACCACTTCTTTCAGTTAAACTAGCATCGTCTCCTTCCTTGAAGATGATTCAGAGTCCCCGGCCTTAACTGACAATATGTCACTCTGCTTCAGGCTCTATCCTCTTCTTTCATCCCAGCCACTTGACCAATAACTAGACTTAAGTAGCAATATAATTTGGTCAGGAAAATGCAAGTCTGCTAGGAGAGAAGTGATTACAATGTAATAGATCTGTTGTACCCGTATCAATGGAGTAAAGACAGCATGCTCAATCAAGGAGGGTGTTATACAAAGTTGGATAAATGGTAATTTATCAATATGGGGGTACTCTTCCACAATATGGAATTTAACACCCTGATGAGGTCCCATCTAATTATACTAATTCAAAGCTAGAATGATTCTTGGAAGCAGCAGTGATTAATAACCTACCCTATGTAAAGCAGAAAGGATAGAACTTCTCAAGGGCTGTGAGAAGCTGACATGCCAGAACAGATACACAGATACACAGCATAGAGCTAGAAAACCACAATTTAACAACAGTAAGAGAATTCAAAAGCCACTCCATTTACTACAGAGAGAAGGCAATGGCACCCCACTCCAGTACTCTTGCCTGGCAAATCCCATGGACGAGGGAGCCTGGAAGGCTGCAGTCCATGGGGTCGCTAAGAGTCGGATACGACTGAGCGACTGCACTTTCCCTTTTCACTTTCAAGCATTGGAGAAGGAAATGGCAACCCTCCAGTTGTTCTTGCCTGGAGAATCCCAGGGATGGGGGAGCCTGGTAGGCTGCCGTCTATGGGGTCGCACAGAGTGGGACATGACTGAAGCGACTTAGCAGCAACAGCAGCAAGGGATGCTCTAGGGAGAATACACTAAGACTGTCAGAGATTTTAAACAGAAATGAGGAAACTCTAGTATGAGCAGTAGAATACAGAAAAGATAAGTATCAGTGGTATTCCTAAGACCACTACAGTGGGTGGTTTGTCCCATTAACTTTTCTCCTGTTAGTTTCCCTAGTAATAGGAATTAATCAGAATCCCAGAGCATCTGTTCAAATATGGGATAAGTTGATTATATGAAGCAAATGGGTATTTGTAGTGAAAAGGGTGAATTACAGTAACTGATATGGTGTTCCTTCCAGATAACAACTAAGACTGAGGTGTTCATTAAAAAACAAAAAACAAACAAACAAACAAACAAAAAAAAACCTCCCCTCAACCAAAGGGAACTGCAACCTCTGAGGTTTTTTTTCTCTTCCCAGAGTCAGTCTTCATCCGTGTCTGGTCAATACAGGAATGTGAAATCATGATCACTTTGCCTAAAACAAGGACAAAGATTCAGAGCTTCCTGAACAGCATTACAACCTCCTCTCATCCAGTCTCTTGTCCTTCACTTTGTAGTAGGATGTGATGCTGAGGATGCTCCCTAATCACTACAAGCTTGCAGATTTGCATCTCTGAGTCTGTTTCCCAGGAAAAACTACTTAAGATAGAGATTATTCATTTTTACTTTCAGAATTTTTAGAATACTTTTGGACATACTGTCATATAATTTTGCTGAGGAAACTCTAAATACCAAGGTTGGAATGCACAAATCCTTTCAAAGTTACTCATCCAAACCATATTTAAGCAAGTCCAGATAATATTTTCTTTGACATGGAAAATAGCAACATCTCTAATAATTATCAGAGAACAAGCATTTGAGTATACATTACAGTTAAAATTATATGCCAGACATCTTTATCTATACTTAAGGATTGACCCCTTTCTGAAAAGAAGTATGATATATACTGTGTCAATTATGCTACCCAGAATGGCTTGTCTTATGAAAAATAAGAAAAGGGAAGGGGGAATGAGATGTTGCTAGGTACACTCGATTAAGAAGGGCAAAGAAAGGATACACTTACAGCTCAGACTAAATGTAGCAGACAGAGGGAATTATAAGGCCTGAATTTTACTTCCCTTGCCTCTGTCAAGGAGCAGACTCTTCAGCCTAGAAAAAGTAGGATAAATATATAATCTGAACAGAAGCCAAAGATGATTGAGGGGATAGCAGAATAAACCTACATGTTCTTTAGTGAATTCAATCTCCAACACAGAAACAATCTTACCAAGTCACTGTGAAGAGTTGTAGTGAGACTGTAAAGGCATTGGTAGAATTTTTGAGTAATCAATGGCTAGCTAGAAAATGTGAAAGAAAAGATATGGTGGATGATATTTCAAGTTTTGAAAGGGTAAAAATAATAGAAAAATTTACAGTCCAGTGAACCTGGATCTAGACAAAATCTTCAAATGGATTATTTAAAGAAGAGCCTATAAATATTTGGAAAAGGACAGCAATGGCTAGATACTAGAATGCTAGACTCTCATCAATTCCTATGTTGATTCAGACATTAAAATGACAGATCAAGTCATTTTATTCTTATACACAGAATAGTTCAGAATTTCAACAAGACATTAAGAGTCCCATGGGAATTATATGTACAAGATAAAATCCATGAGCTAGATGATGGCAAAGTCTGAAGTTTTATATAAAAAGAACACACTCAGGTCAATTGGGAAGAAATTCCAGAACACTATGGCTTAAGCTTCATCCACTGCAAAAATTTAAGACACACTTTTTATGTACTTACCACAATGATATAAATAGCCCCATATTACTTTTAAGCATAGTAACAAATTTAGAAAATGATAGAAATTGAAAATCTGACTTCTATACATTATCAGGATTTTATTAACTCAACAAATGAGGTTATACATAATAAGCTATATATTTAAGTAGCAACACTTTATGGAGAAAACACTAGTTTGCTGCTACTATTCATGTGAAAGAGACTGAGGTTTCAATTGATGACAAGAAATGATGACTAAATCACTAGGAAGAAGCTTCCCAAAAGCAACAGGTCTGTCACATTAATAGTAGGATTATTATACAAATCAACACAAAGATAGTCCCAACTTTTGGCTTGTGAATCTTAAATTCTGTGTATGGTCCTAATTGTCATTAGTTAGGAGAAAAAGAAAGATCACCAACATTAAACATATATTAAGTACTATTTTAAAGTCACCAGAGAAGCCAATGCTATCTAATTTTTATAATAATTAGTTGAGGTAGTTAAAATTATTCCAATTTCACAGCTGAAGAAATAAAATCTCAAATTGTTTAATAAATTTAGTCAAGCAAACAAAATTGTAAGTAGAGGCAGTAAGGGCTTCCCAGGTGGCACTAGTGGTAAATAGACACACACACACACACACACACACACACACACAAAAGACAATACAGGAGACAGAAGAGACTCAGGTTGGATCCTGAGTCAGGAAGATCCCCTGAAGCAGAAAATGGCAACCCGCTCCAGTATTCCTGCCTGGCGAATCCCATGGACACAGGAGCCTGGCAGGCTACAGCCACGGGGTCGCCAAAGTTGGATACCACTGAAGTGACTTAGCATGCACGCACACAGAGGGAATAAGATTTAACCAAAATTTGTCAAACTCTGAAATATTTTTAGAGTTCCTAATGTAAAACTCTAATGTTCCTAATAAAGAAACACAAGCCCATGGAAGATGGGATTTCTATTGCCTACAATAACTGATCTCTTAGCACTTTTCTTGGGCTTTCCCAGTGGCTCAGTGGTAAAGAATCCACCTGCAAAGCAGGAGATTCCAGTTCGATCAGTGGGACATAAAGATCCCCTGGAGGAGAGCCTGGCAACCCACTCCAGTATTCTTGCCTGGAGAACCCCATGGACAGCCTGCTGGGCTGCAGTCCATTGAGTTAGTTGCAAAGAGTCAGACACGACTGTAATGACTGAGCACGCGTGGACCTCACTTCTCTTCCTTACTATGATTGTGACTATTTTAAGAGTCATAATTCTTCTGGTCCTAGTTAGGATATTTATTCTTCTTCTGCACAGCTTTCTTCTCTCTCACACACCTTCTCTCTTTCTCTCTCCACCCAACACATGAGTATGAATAAGTGGTAAAATATTATTTATAGCAAATAAACTATAAGACAAGTGCATATGTCCTCACTTGTTTCCAATTCACTCATTCATATCTAGAAATTAATAAGTATCATAATCTTATCACAGGATTTCTTAAGTAAGTTTATTCTATTAATATATATTTTCAATATCAAACAAATTGAAACGCATTGATAAACTGCTATAAATTTCTTCACATTGTTTAATTGCAAATATTTTTACCAAGTGATGTTTTGGGGATTCTTTCCATAACTTTTATGTCTACATACACATGTACAAGTTATTTTACAGTTTTTTTAAATTGCAATTCTTGAGTTTTATTAAGATCACTGTAGTTCAAAGTCCAAGTGAAAGTGATGAATGGGAATATTATGAGTCCTAATGCCTAATCTTCAGGACAGATCTTTAGGTTTAAGAACTATTTATATATCAGGCTAGTACTGACCAAGATAAGCAGGGTTGATTTTGAGTCTAGTGGCATTAAAAAACATATAATGTCTGTAACAGAAGACATTTGTTTTTGACAAGAGATCTCTTGCATTATAAGACTATAGGCTTCAAGAATGTTCAGTTCAGTTGTCACTCAGTCCTGTCCGACTCTTTGCGACTCCATGAATCTCATCATGCCAGGCCTCCCTGTCCATCACCAACTCCCAGAGTCTACCCAAACCGATGTCCATTGAGTCAGTGATGCCATCCAGCCATCTCATCCTCTGTCGTCCCCTTCTCCTCCAGCCCTCAATCTTTCCCAGAATCAGGGTGTTTTCCAATGAGTCAACCCTTTGCATGAGGTGGCCAAAGTATTGGAGTTTCAGCTTCAGCATCAGTCCTTCCAATGAACAACCAGGACTGATCTCCTTTAGGATGGACTGGTTGGATCTCCTTACAGTCCAAGGGACTCTCAAGAGTCTTCTCAAACACCACAGTTCAAAAGCATCAATTCTTCAGTGCTCAGCTTTCTTCACAGTCCAACTCTCATATCCATACATGACCACTGGAAAAACCATAGCCTTGACTAGACGGACCTTTGTTGGCATGGTAATGTCTCTGCTTTTGAATATGCTATCTAGGTTGGTCATAAGTTTCCTTCCAAGGGGTAAGCATCTTTTAATTTCATGGCTGCAGTCACCATCTGCAGTGATTTTGGAGCTCAAAAAATAAAGTCTGACACTGTTTCCACTGTTTCCCCATTTATTTCCTATGAAGTAATGGTACTGCATTTATATTTTATCTCAGTCCACAATACACTCCTGCAATTCTTTGAGGTTTTTCATTTAGGCTTTGGAATACAAAGGCCACCACTCCTTCAATCCTGGCCTACTATCTAGATATTAAAGAATCCACCTGCAATGTGGGAGACCTGGGTTCGATCCCTGAGTTGGGAAGATCCCCTGCAGGAGGGAATGGCAACCCACTCCAGTATTCTTGCCTGGAGAATCCCCAATGGACAGAAGGGTCACAAAGAGTTGCACATGACTGAGCGACTAAGCATACATCTAGTTTTAGGCTGCCTGACTTACACTGTTCCACCATGCTGTTTACTGTCTTGCCTTTTGCATTTAATAGATATTCCCTCACTGAAGACCTTGAGGCATTTTTATAGTAGCATGTGTTGCCTGGCTGGCTCAAGAGTAATACTTTTCAAAATTTGTATATTTAAATTCTGCTCCTTGTTAATAATAGCTTACAAAACGTTCATGTATTTAACCATGTTTAGAGAATAGTCTTTCACTTTGATATGGTAGAGAATCTGATTCACTATTGAACTGGAGTATATTAAGTAGTAAAATATTTAAATGTTACATGAATAATTGTGTTCCATGTTTTGAGAATAATGATTTGGTAGCTTGTAGCAACCAGTGGGCTTATGACGCTTTATAGCTTGTAAGTTCTCACAAAGGCAGTGGCTTCATAAACTAGAAAATAACTCAGCTATCAAAATCCTAATCCTCAAGGGATTCATATTTGAAATGGAAAGTTTCAATTCTATTCACTGGAGAATAGAATTGTTAAATGCCTAACCATAGCGTGAAAATGGAATAATTTTTCCAGACTTTAAGCATGTACTGCCTTTGTTGCTGTGGCCTATGATTTTTTTTTATTTATTAATGATTTATATTTATGAACTAAAGTAAGTTAACTATAATCTGTTAAATATGAACTTAAGTATTTGTTCTTCAATTTGTGAGATGACATTCAAGAAACATCTCATATTGGTTTACTTTCAAAGAAAAAGACAAAAAATACTATGAAAATTTGTGGTGTTTGTTAAAATAGATTATGATCAATTTTTATTATTAAATATTTCTGACATTTTGGTGTGAATTGCTTTGCTAGGTATCCATAGTAATGTTGACTTATTCCAACTTGTGTTATACTTAAATTGCTCAGTTAACTATAGCCTCTGTACAATATTTATTTATTTAGAAGTGCTTTGCCACCACATAGGAACCATATGTAGTATTTGCTGCCTTGGACTACTGGAGTATGTTAATAGCTCTTGCCAACAGAGCACAGAAACCAATACAGATGATAATCTAGCTTGAGTTGCTTAAAAAGTGAAAATTATTACAGTGATATTAATAATAAGTGTACAAATTTAGAATTATGTCTAACATTCTTTATATATATGGCTGCCACTTACTATTGATTTGGGCTACCCTGATAACTCATTTGGTAAAGAATTCACCTGGAATGCAGAAGACCCCAGTTTGATTCCCGGTTTGGGAAAATCTCCTGGAGAAGAGATAGGCTATCCACTCCAGTGTTCTTGGAATTCCCTTGTGGCTCAGCTGGTAAAGAATCCATATGCAATGTGGGAGACCTGGGTTCGATCCCTGGGTTGGGAACATCCTCTGGAGAAGAAAGCACTCCAGTATTTTGGCCTAGAGAATTCCATGGACTGTATAGTGAAAGTCATTCAGTCATGTCCGACTCACTGTGACTGTATAGTCCATGGAGTCTCAAAGAGTCTGACATGACTGAGCGAATTTCACTTTCACTTACTATTGATTAATGATACAAAAAATCAAAATTAATTCAAGTATCAGTGATATGCCTCATCTATGCTGAGCCCTTAGTTCTAACAGAACCCCTACGAAGTAGATATTTTTATTATTCATTTTATAGATTAAAAGAATGAAATTAAGAATTTAAGGAACTTTCCCATTTTCAGCTAGTAAATAAATTAAGGAGTCAAGATGAAAGACAAGGCTGTTGACTTTAGCAGTCCTATTCTTGAATAGCCCCTCACTTTATTCTAAAAGATCCTTTCTCTTTAAGTATTCCTATACTTAATCAAATATTTTTTAACAGTACAAAGTGTGTATGTGTGTGTGTGTTGTGTGAAACATGGCTACAGTAACAAAAAAAGCCTAACAAAGAATTATTTAAGTTCTGTGCAAAATCAGGTAATTAATAAGGCTCCTCTGTGCAGTGGGTAGCCATTCCCTACTCCATGAGACCTTCCTGACTTAGGAATTGAACCCAGATCTCCCACACTGCAGGCCGATGCTTTACTGTCTGAGCCACCAGGGAAGCCCACCTAGTGGGATGACTACTTTCATATTACACATATGTATACCTTAGATTTCTAATTTACTGTCAGGTACTATATTGCATACGCTTTTACACATTTCATTGGTTGGGAAAAAAAATATTATTAATTTTGTTGACATATAAAGCCGTGATCAGCAAACTAGGGCTTATGGTCCAAATTCTGCTATGTTTTTCTGTAAATAAAATATGCTCATTCCTTTATGTATTGTCTATGGTTTCTTTTACTCTATAACTGTGGAGTTAAATAATTGCCATAAGATCATGTGGCTGTACAAATGCCTCAATCAAAAATGGGAAAATGATTTTTGATGGAATCAAAAAATGTTGTGAAATAATGGTTTTTAGGAAGATTCACAGAGAACACATTTTGTTTTTGTATAAATGAAAATATTTCCATGTGTTTAATAATATATAAGTATCCCATGTGTTTCATTGACTTAATTTGTCCAACTAGCACCCATAGGCATTATAATTTATCAATCACTGTGTCTACATGTAATCAAATCCAAAGTGTTCTTGAACTCTTTTGCATATTTTTACCTTTTTCAGTACATCTTGTCCTGATTTCATTTTGTTCTTGCTTCTTTGTGTTATTATGCATTTATTCTTTTACAGAGGGATACAAATGTAGATATAATTATATATGTATATATAGATACATATATGGCAATAGTAATGAATATGGATATAGACATACACATCTTTCCAGTTGAACTCTTCTCAATGTGGAAGACACTGGAGATACTTTTCAAGACAATGAGTTACATATAGCTAATCTCAAGTATCTCCCCTTCGTTTTGGAAGATCATATTCCTTCCTCAGGCATGAAGTCTTCCAATGGGTTTTGCTTCTTTTAGAGGTTTTATTAGTTTTCTAGGACTGATATGATAAAGCAAAATTGGTGGCTTAAAGCAACAGATATCCATACCATCTCTGTTCCTTTCAGTCCAGGCTGGAAGTATTTCTACTGGTATAAAATTCTCAAACCCTCTTTGCCCTCTGTGAATTTTGAGGAGATCCATGCCATTAGACACCACGATTCTCCACAGAGCCTTTCTGGATAACTCCAATTTTATTCCTGGCTTTTAATAAGATTGCTGTTGGATACATAAGTCACATGGCTAATCACATGCCTAACTGTTACCTTAGTAAATAATTGTTCAACTACACTCTTGGCTCTACTCCCAGAGCATGCTGTCTGGATGGGCTGAGAACTTTCCAAATCATCAAGTGCTGGTTCCTTTTCACTAAACAGTTAATTCCTCAATTTATTTATTTTCTCTCACAATATACTACAAGCAGGAAGGAGAAATTAGGTTGTACCTTCTAAACCTGGCTTAGACATCTCCTCAGCTAAGCATCCAAGTTAACTGCGTACAAGTTTTATCTTTCTGTATTCAACAGTAGAAAACAATCTAGCCTTGTTTTATGCCACTTATGACAAGGATAGCTTTTCTTCCAATTTCCAACAGCATGTTTCTCTTTTCCATCTAATATCTCACCAGAAAAGACATTAGTGTTTCTGGCAACATTCTATTTATAATATATGTATACACTAAGGTGGTAGAAACTTTTATACAGTTCTGCTTATTTCTTTGAGAACTCACCAGAATCACCTTTACTATGTATGTATTTCTACCAACAGTCTCTTCAAGGTGGTTTAGACTTTACTATCATGTGCTTCCAAACACTTCCATTCTCTATTCCTTATCTTTAAGAGAATATATTCTTTGTGGAAATGAAAAATATCTCCATGTGTTTAATGAAGATACTTACACATCTGAGTATTTGATACAGTAACATTCAACTTCCTAGCACTAAAGTCTAACTTTGTTTCCTAAGACAAATAGGCAGCTTAAAAACAAACAAACAAAAATCTTTGTTTCACAGTTCTGGAACCTAGAAGTTCAAATCGAGTTGTCAGCAAGACCATGTTCCCTCCGAGTCTCGGTGGGCAGGTAGGGGAGGAGTGAATTCTAATTTTGCTTCTCCCAGTTTCGGTTAATTATCAGCAATCTTTGGTGTTCCCGTCTTTGTCTCCATTTTTCTTAACTGTTTTTTGTTGAAGTATTACAGGTATTATACCTGAAACATTGCAAATTAACTCTACTTCATATGTGTATATATATATATATATATATGTATATAAAGTATATAAAGAATATATATATATATTCTTTTCCAGATCATTTTCCATTATAGGTAGTTACAATTTATTGAATATCTATACAGTGATACCTTGTTGTTTATCCATCTTATGTGTAATAGTTTGCATCTACTAATCCCAAACACCCAATCCATCCCTCCCCCACAGCCCCTTGGCAACCACAAGGTTGTTCTTTATGTCCGTGTGTCTGTTTCATAGATAAGTTCATTTGTGTCCTATTTAGATTCCACATCCAAGTAATATCATATGTTGTCTCTTTCTGACATACTTAGCATAAAAATCTCTAGGTTCATCCATGTTGCTGCAAATGGCATTATTTCATTCTTTTCTATGGTCGAATAATATTCCATTGTATCTCTCTGTGTGTCTGTGTATGTGTGGGCACGTGTGTGTGTATGTCATGTATACACCTCACATATTTATTCATGCCCCTGTTGATGAACATTTAGGATTTTTCCATGGTTTGGCTATTGTAAATAGTGCTCCTATAAACACTGGGGTGCATATAACTTTGCAAATTAAGCTTTCCTCCAGGTATGCTTAGGAGTGGGATTGTTGGGTCATATGATAACATTGGGTTTTTTAAGGAACCTTACCATTGTATTTTCCATACTAATTTACATTCCCACCAACAGTGTAAGATGGTTCCTTTTCCTCCACATCTTCTCTAGAGTTTATTATTTGTAGACATTTTAATGATGGCCATTCTAACTGGTGTGATGTAACACCTCATTGTGGTTTTGATTTACATTTTTTTAGTAATTATCAGTGTTGAACATCTTTCCATGTACCTGTTGGCCAGCTGTATCTCTTCTTTAAAGAAATGTCTGTTTAGGTTTTCTGCCCTTTTTTGATTAGTTTTTCCCCTAAATGTTGAGCTGTATGAGCTATTTGTATATTTTGGAAATTATTTGCTTGTTAGTTGCATCATGTTCAAGTATTTTCTCCCAGTTCATAGGTTGTGTTTTCATTTTGTTTATGGTTTCGTTGCTATTCAAAAGCTTTTACATTTAATTAGGTCACATTTGTTTATTTTTGTTTTTCATTACCGTAGGAGATGGATCTAAAAAAATATTGCTGTAATTTATGTCAAAGAGTCTCCTGCCTCAGGTTCCTCTAGGTGTTTCATAGTATCCGGCCTTGAGTTTACATTTTTAATCCATTTTGAGTTAATTTTTGTATAAAGTGTTAGAAAATATTCTAATTATATTCTTTTACCTCTAGCTGTCCAATTTTCCTAGCACCACTTATTGAAGAGACTGCCTTTTCTATGTTGTATATTTTTGCCTCCTTTGTTGTGGATTAATTAATCTTAAGTCCCTAGGTTTCTTTCTGAACTTTCTATACTGTTCCATTGATCTATGTGTCTGTTTTTGTGCTAGTACTATAATATTTTGTTTACTGTAGTTTTGTAGTATAGTCTGAGATTAGAGAGCATGATTTGTCCAGCTCTATTCTTCTTCTTCAAGATTATTTTGGCTATTTGGGGGATCTTTTGAGTTCCCATGCAAATTTAAAAAATTTTTGTTCCAGGTCTGTGAAAAATGTCATTACACTGAATCTGTAGATTGCCTTGAGTAGTATGGTCATTTTAACAATGTTAATTCTTCCAATCTAAGAACACAGTATATCTTTCTATCTGTTTGTGTTATCTTCACTTTCTTTCATCATCATCATACAGTTTTTGAGAACAGGTCTTTTGCCTCCTTAAGTAGGTTTATTCCTAGATTTTTTTTTTTGGTATGATGGATAATGGGATTGTTTCCTAAATTTCTCTTCCTGATATCTGTTTCATTGTCTCAATTTTACATGACCTTGTGTGTTTCTGTTTCTGTGTCCAAATTTCCCTCCTCTTACAAGTACGTGACTTACATTGGATATGGAGCTTATCCTAGTCTTGAGGATCTTTGTCAAGCCCCCATTTCCACAAAAGGTCACGTTCAGAAATTCCAAGTGATCTTAAAGTTTGCAGGGACATAGTTCAATTCAGTAAAGAGGTTAAAAAAACTGTTGAGAAACTTATGGAAATTCCTTTTGGACTAGCTAACTCTAAAATTTTAACTTTCCCAGAAAAAGGATTTGGACCACTATTGTTAACATTCACTAATCTCATTCCAAATAAAGAAATTTCAGGCTTTATGTAAGTTGTAAATCATGCTTGGGTCTTCTTTTTTATGGAGGAGAGCCAAACATGAGGGTTTCGGGGGCCAAGTTCAGAATCTCTTATTTTGTTAAAGGAATAAAAAAGAAAACTCTTTTAATGAATAAATTCTCAGGAAAATTGACATCAGCAACATAAACCTAAATTCAGTATGAGCTAGAGAGCCATTTATGCCTGTGAGGATATCAATTCCTTTTAGACACCAGCTTGATCAAACAAAACAAAGAACACAATACATCCTGATCTCTCTTCCTTTCTTAGGACATTTTATTGCAGAGGTAGATTGGCTTCAAGGATTGGTGCCCCTTGCCAAAGGTCTTTGTGTAAATATCAGGTTTTGTTATGGGTCTATATGACATCAAATCTCCTTCCTTTCCAGGTGATTGTGTTGGCACCCAGACATGAGCTTCCTTCATCAGTCACAAATCAAACTCCTATACCAACTGGACTGAACATTCACTAAAGAGAGACTTCCTGAAAGGAAAAGAACTGGCACATGATATGCCAGACAGGTTGTCAATACTGTCTTTTTTATTTCTTTACGTCATTTTATGCTATTCCTTTATAATGTGTGACTGGTCACCCAGAGATTACATTTCCCTTTCGGTACATTCTACCCCAAAACAAATCAAAGACTGTCACACTACATACATTGTGAAACTTAAGCCTACCAATGTAACAGAAACTTAATGAAAACAGAAAGAACCATTAATAGTTATTAGGATACCATTCATCCATTTATTTATTCATTTTTTAATCACTGCACGCCTACTACATGCCAGATATCTTTGCATATGAAGAGGTTACAATCTGATTTCATTTTTATTAAAATATAGTGTTAGTAAAATAACAAATTTTATTTTATAGGATTTTTAATGGTTTTAGTCTTGTACATAAAACACTAGCATAGTGTTTGGTTAGTCTACCTTGAATAAATAATTTGTGCAGACACATTCTGCATGTGAAGTGTTTCTCTGGAATGTTACCACAGACAAACCTCTAGCAGTATACATTTTCAATGGAAAAATGCAGGAAATCCTTTATTTAATAAAAAATAATCCACCTTTGTCACAGAAATGTTAAGTATAATTTCAAACTTCATAAGGGCCTACAATATTGCTTATTTTAATGAAAATTTTCACCAAGAATAGGTAAATTATCATATTGCATCTGGAGACATAGAATTGTCTTCCAAGTAACTTCAACTATGTGCTAATTCATTCATTTTCTTTTGCTTGTTATGCTATTATGGTGATTTTGTGTCTTATGCCATGCTAATTTGTTCCTCTACTTTAAAAAATCAAAATAAATTAAACTGATGAAGAAACACACAATTTGCTAATTAGCATCATAACAATTATCATAATAAGGCAAAGAAAATCAAAGAGAAGTAACATATAATCTTAATTTATTATCAATGTGAAAAAAGCATAACTGGCACTAATCCCCTGCAAGAAAATCCTCCATAGAGAAGTTTGAATCTTTTAGAAGATCTTTGTTCCTGCTTCATTAACACCCATTAAGATCTGTGCTTAAACAATACTGCTGACTTTCAATATAGTTAAGGAAAAAGAATCCTTACAAAGTAAAGAAAGAGAAAAGGATGAATCAAAATATAAAGGACATCAATTAAAAATTTTCACTTTACTTAATTTCATTAACTGAATTTTTATATAATCCAATTATAAATCTAAAAAGTTCAGGTTTCTTTGGTGACTTGAATTTTCACCTTTAAAGTGCGGTGAATCTGTTACACATCCATGCACAAATCCTTAGAGCCACATCATTTTTGTTCACACACTTCTGAACAAATAACAGTAAATCTCTTCCATTTCAGTACACAAAATGCTGCTTCTTTCCTCTCTCTCTCTCTCTCTTTTTTTTTTTTTTTGTCTATGACAATATATTATAGGTTATATAGTAAAAAAAAAAATTCAAAGTACAGGATACAAAATATGGATCCTAATTCCAAATAGGTGATTAACTTCTTCAGTTGAATGGAGCATGAACAATAATTCCAGATTTTCTTTTTATTTCTTTTAGTTGTACAAAGCAAGGAAATTCCATGGCAATTGACTCCTAAGAATAAAATTAATCTGTATTACTTTAATTTAGCTTGTTACTAAGTTGAAATAATGTCCTTCATTTTTGTTTGTAGTACAAGATTTCATCCTTCAAAAATTTACTACCAACAGTTTTAAAAAATATGTTATTCAGTTCAGTTCAGTTGCTCAGTCATGTGCAAAACTTTGTGAATCCATGCACTGCAGCACATCAGGCTTCCCAGACCATCACTAACTCCCGGGGCTTGCTCAAACTTATGTCCATTAAGTCAGTGATGCCATCCAATCATCTCATCCTCTGTCATCTGCTTCTCCTCCAGCCTTCAATCTTTCCCAGCATCAGTGTCTTTTGGAATGAATCAGTTCTTCAGGTGGCCAAAGTACTGGAACTTCAGCTTCAGTATCAGTCCTTCCAATGAATATTCAGGATGGGTTTCCTTTAGGATTCACTGATTTGATCTTCTGGCAGTCCAAAGGACTCTGAAGAGTCTTCTCCAATACCACAGTTCAAAAGCATCAATTCTTCGGAACTCAGCTTTATTAATGATCCAACTCACACATCCATACATAACTACTGGTAAAACCATAGCTTTGATCAGATGGACCTTTATTGGCAATATCTCTACTTTTTACTATTCTGTCTATGTTTGTCATAGCTTTTCTTCCAAGGAGCAAGCGTCTTTTAATTTCATGTCTGCAATCACCATCTGTAGTGTTTTCAGAGCCCTAGAAAATAGTCTCTCACTGTTTCCATTGTTTCCCCATCTATTTGCCATGAAGTGATGGATGGTTTGGCATCTCTCGGTGGTCCCGACAACTCACTGCTGCCCTGTGGTGGTTCCTGCGGATTGGCGTGCGTTGCCGGCCTGGGCACACTCCCAGACGCAGGAAGAACCACAGGAGCCCGCAAGATGCAATGCAAGCCAGTCAGCTATGCCCTGTGCAGCTTTATTCTTTAGAGGGTTTTGGGATTTTCAGGTTGCTTCTCATGTTTGTAAACATTCCTTGGATGGTCCCTTTGGTGGTCACTGCTCCAGTAGGAGTGGCAGTTGCATTTGCTCCAGGATATGCTGGTGAATGTGGAACAATTCAAGGAGTGGTGGCTACACGGGCGCAGGAGGGCAGAGAGGAGTTATTCCACATTCAATGTCAGGAGGGGCGGCTGTGAGGAGATACCGCTCCTCCAAGGTAAGGAGCAGCGGCTGCACTTTGCTGGAGCAGTTGTGAAGGGATACCCCATGTCCAAGATAAGAGAAACCCAAGTAAGACGGTAGGTGTTGCAAGAGACATCAGAAGGCAGACACACAAACCATAATCAGAAAAGTAGTCAATCTAATCACACAGACCACAGCCTTGTCTAACTCAATGAATCTAAGCCATGCCATATTGAGCCACCCAAGACAGGCAGGACACCGTGGAGAGGTCTGACAGAATGTGGTCTACTGGAGAAGGGAATGGCAAACTACTTCAGTATTCTTGCATTTAGAACCCCATGAACAGTATGAAAAGGCAAAATGATAGGATACTGAAAGAGGAACTCCCCAAATCAGTAGGTGCCCGATATGCTACTGGAGATCAGTGGAGAAATAAATCCAGAAAGAATGAAGGGATGGAACCAAAGCAAAAACAATACACAGTTGTGGATGTGACTGGTGATAGAAGCAAGGTCTGATGCTGTAAAGAGCAATATTGCATAGGAACCTGGAATGTTAGGTCCATGAATCAAGGCAAATTGGAAGTGGTCAAACAGGAGATGGCAAGAGTGAAGGTCGACATTCTAGGAATCAGTAAACTAAAATGGACTGGAATGGGTGAATTTAACTCAGATGACCGTTATATCTACTACTGTGGGCAGGAATTCTTTAGGAGAAATGCAGTAGCCATCATGGTCAACATAAGAGTCTGAAATGCAGTACTCGGATGCAATCTCAAAAATGACAGAATGATCTCTGTCCGTTACCAAGGCAAACCATTCAATATCACAGTAATCCAAGTCTATGCCCCAACCAGTAATGCTGAAGATGCTGAAGTTGAACGGTTCTATGAAGACCTACAAGACCTTTTAGAACTAACACCCAAAAAAGATGTCCTTTTCAATATAGGGGACTGGAATGCAAAAGTAGGAAGTCAAGAAACACCTGGAGTAACAGGCAAATTTGGCCTTGAATATGGAATGAAGCAGGGCAAAGGCAAAGAGTTTTGCCAAGAGAATGAACTAGTGATAGCAAACACCCTCTTCCAACAACATAGGAGAAGACTCTACACATGGACATCACCAGATGGTCAACACCGAAATCAGATTGATTATATTCTTGGCAGCCAAAAATGGAGAAGTTCTATACAGTTAGCAAAAACAAGACCAGGAGCTGACTGTGGCTCAGATCATGAACTCTTTATTGCCAAATTCAGACTTAAATTGAAGAAAGTAGGGAAAACCACTAGACCATTCAGGTATGACCTAAATCAAATCCTTTATGATTATACAGTGGAAATGAGAAATAGATTTTAGGGATTAGGTCTGATACATAGAGTGCCTGATGAACTATGGTATGAGGTTTGTGACATTGTACAGGAGACAGGGATCAAGACCATCCCCATGGAAAAGAAATGCAAAAAATCAAAATGGCTGTCTGAGGATGCCTTAAAAATAGCTGTGAAAAGAAGAGAAGCAAAAAGCAAAGGAGAAAAAGAAAGATAAAAGCATCTGAACACAGAGTTCCAAAGAATAGCAAGGAGAGATAAGAAAGCCTTCCTCAGTTATCAATATAAAGAAATAGAGGAAAACAACAGAATGGGAAAGACTAGAGATCTCTTCCAGAAAATTAGAGATACCAAGGGAACATTTCATTCAAAGATAGGCTTGATAAAAGACAGAAATGGTATGGACCTAACAGAAGCAGAAGATATTAAGAAGAGGTGGCAAGAATATACAGAAGAACTGTACAAAAAAGATCTTCACGACCCAGATAATGATGATGGCGTGATCACTCAACTAAAGCCAGACATCCTGGAACGTGAAGTCAAGTGGGCCTTAGAAAGCATCACTATGAACAAAGCTAGTGGAGGTGATGGAATTCCAGTTGAGCTGTTTCAAATCCTGAAAGATGATGCTGTGAAAGTGCTGCACTCAATATGCCAGCAAATTTGGAAAACTCAGCAGTGGCCTCAGGACTGGAAAAGGTCAGTTTTCATTCCATTCCCAAAGAAAGGCATTGCCAAAGAATGCTCAAACTACCACACAATTGCACTCATTTCACACGCTAGTAAAGTAATGCTCAAAATTCTCCAAGCCAGGCTTCAGCAATACCATGAACTTCCAGGTGTTCAAGTTGGTTTTAGAAAAGGCAGAGGAGCCAGAGATCAAATTGCCAATATCTGCTGGATCAATGAAAAAGCAAGAGAGTTACAGAAAAACATCTATTACTGTTTTATTGTCTATTCCAAAGCCTTTGACTGTGTGGATCACAATAAACTGTGGAAAATTCTGAAAGAGATGGGGATACCAGACCACCTAACCTGCCTCTTGAGAAACCTATATACAGGTCAGGAAGCAACAGTTAGAACTGAACATGGAACAACAGACTGGTTCCAAATAGGAAAAGAAGTATGTCAAGGCTGTATATTGTCAACCTGTTCATTTAACTTCTATGCAGAGTACATCATGAGAAACGCTGTGCTGGAAGAAGCACAACCTGGAATCAAGATTGCCAGGAGAAATATCAATAACCTCAGATCTGCAGATGACACCACACTTATGGCAGAAAGTGAAGAGGAGCTAAAAAACCTCTTGATGAAAGTTGAAGAGAAGAGTGAAAAAGTTGGCTTAAAGCTCAACATTCATAAAACTAAGATCATGGCATCTGATCCCATCACTTCATGGGAAATAGATGGGGAAACAGTGGAAACAGTGTCAGACTTTATTTTGGGGGGCTCCAAAATCACTGCAGATGGTGACTGCAGCCATGCAATTAAAAGACGCTTACTCCTTGGAAGGAAAGTTATGACCAACCTAGGTAGCATATTCAAAAGCAGAGACATTACTTTGCCAACAAAGGTCCATCTAGTCAAGGCTATGTTTTTTCCAGTGGTCATGTATAGATGTGAGATTTGGACTGTGAAGAAAGCTGAGTGCCAAAGAATTGATGCTTTTAAACTATGGTGTTAGAGAAGACTCTTGAGAGTCCCTTGGACTGCAAGGAGATCCAACCAGGCCATTCTAAATGAGATCAGTCCTGGTTGTTCATTGGAAGGAGTGATGCTAAAGCTGAAACTCCAGTACTTTGGCCACCTCATGGAAGAGTTGACTCATTGGAAAAGACTCTGATGCTGGGAGGGATTGGGGGCAGGAGGAGAAGGGGACGACAGAGGATGAGATGGCTGGATGGAATCACCTACTCGATGAACATGAGTTTGGGTGAACTCCGGGAGTTGGTGATGGACACAGAAGGCTGACATGCTGGAATTCATGGGATCGCTAAGAGTCAGACACGACTGAGCGACTGAAGTGATGGATGGTCTTCATTTTTTGAATGTTGAATTTCAAGCCAGCTCTTTCAATCTCCTTTCACTTTCATCAAGAGGCTTTTCAGTTCCTTTTCACTTTCTGCCATAAGGGTGGTGTCATCTGCATATCTGAGGTTACTGTTATTTCTCCTGGCAATCTTATTCCAACTTGTGCTTCATCCAGCCCAGCAATTTGCATGATGTAGTCTGCATGTACATTAAATAAGCAGGTAACTCTATAAGCCTTGACCTTTCCCACTCTGGAACCAGTCCTTTGTTCTATATCTGGTTCTAAATGTTGCTTCTTGTCCCACATACAGATTTCTCAGGAGGCAGGTTAGGTAGTCTGGTGTTCCCATCTCTTGAAGAATTATCCAGTTTGTTGTGATCCATACAAAGGCTTTAGCATAGTCAGTGAAGCAGAAGTAGATGTTTCTTCTGGCATTCTTTTGCCTTTTTTATGCTCCAGTGGATGTTGGCAATTTGATCTCTGATTCCTCTGCCTTTTCTAAATCCAGCTTGAATATCTGAAAGTTCTCAGTTCATGTATTACTGAAACCTAGCTTAGAGAATTTTGAGCATTTCTTTGCTAGCCTGTGAGATGAGTGCAACTGTGTGGTAGTTTGAACATTCTTTGGCATTGCTTTTCTTTGGGATTGGAATGAAAACTGACCTTTTCCAGTCTTGTGGCCACTGCTGAGTTTTCCAAATTCGCTGGCATATTGAGTGTAGCACTTTCACAGCATCATCTTTTTATGATTTGAAATAGCTCAGCTGGAATTACATCACCTCCAATAACTTTATTCATTAGTGATGCTTCCTAAGGCCCACTTTACTTTGCATTCCAGGATGTCTGGCTCTAGGTGAGTGGTCACATGATGGTGGTATCTGGGTCATGAAGATCTTGTTTTTACAGTCTTCCATGTATTCTTGCCACCCCCTCTTAATAGCTTCTGCTTCTGTTAGGTACATACCATTTTTGTCTTTTATTGTGCCCATCTTTACCCACTCCAGTACTCTCGCCTGGAAAATCCCATGGATGGAGGAACCTGATAGGCTGCAGTCCATGGGGTTGCTAGGAGTAGGACAAGACTCAGTGACTTCACTTTCACTTTTCACTTTCATGCATTGGAGAAGGAAATGGCAATCCACTCCAGTGTTCTTGCCTGGAGAATCCCAGGGACAGGGGAACCTGTTGGGCTGCCTTCTATGCCGTCGCACAGAGTCAGACACAACTGAAGCGACTTAGCAGCAATAGCAGTGCTCATGTTTACATGAAATATTCCCTTGGTATCTCTAATTTTTTGAAGTCTTATTCTATTTTAAATAGACATTCATTCAAAACCATTTTTGTTTTTCATGAAAACCTCTCCAATTTATCTCTTCATGACTAAGGTTTTTAAATTTTTTATTTATATGAAAATTTGTTTTACTAAGACTGCTTAATATCAATATCATGAAAGAATAGATAAATGAAGATAGAACGTGAAATATTTTCATATTAAATGATGTGATTTTTCTTAACATTCGTATTTTCTTGTTCCTTTAATTTTGTATGCAATAGCTTACAAATATACAGATAATCATATGAAATCCTTATTAGAGTTGTAGCTTTTTTATAGAGCTCATGTGTATTCTTTAAAAAATTAATTTCTATTTCATTATGGTATCTGTTTTTCTATTATTTTTATCATATTTAACTTTTATTTCTGGAATGGAAAATGTTCTTTGTATATTTGCCTAATATTCAACAAAATTAGTAATCTTTTAATTATAAAGTTTTCTGTAGTTTTATGTATATATGGATAATCATATAATATGGTAATATTAATTTTTCTTATTTTCCTATCCTTTTTTTTTCATATCTTAGTGATTTGGCTAAGTCTTCCAGGAAAATATTGAATAAATACTAAAAAATATGAATATTAATCAATGGTATTGGCTGTTTTTTTCTATTTCTTGATTTTACATGTAATGATTTTTATACCTACTCATTGAATATAATGTTTCCTATAATTACTGAACTGACATGGTTCATAAGGTTATGGAAGTTCTCTCCTTGTCCTAATATGCTATTTTTCTCATGAATGAATGTTGAATTTTGTCTTAAGATTATTTTCTATACCTATCCATTTGATTGTTTCCCACCTTTTTAATGTTAATGTAATATATTATAATGTAATCATTTTTTTTTAATAATCTTAAAACATCTTTGTATTCCAATTTGGCTAGGATATAATTTCATTTTAAACTATTGATGCAATCTAATTGCTATTATTTTATTAAGGAGTTTTTTGTCAATGTATATGAACTTGCATGCAGTCTTCTCAGTTTCCTTATCTGGTATGACGGGCAGCCTTTAAGGTGGTCTCTCTCCTGCAAATCCCTGCCTCCTTGAATTCACACACTTGTGTAACCCTTCTCTCTCTGGACAGAGTATTGCAGGATGAGATGGGGTATCATTTTAAATATCAAGTTCTAAAAATACTGTGACTTCTGTCTTGGTTATTCTCACTCATACTTCTCTCTCAGATACCTATCTCTGGGAGAAGCAAGTTGCTATATGGTGAGCAGCCCTATGAAGAGAACCAGGTGGAAAGCAATAATGTTTTCCTCCAGTGCCCTGTATGTACTCAAAGCCTGCCAAGAGCTACAAGAGTGAACTTGGAAGTAGAGAGTTTTCCAGGTAAGTCCTGAGGTGACTGCAGCTTAGACAGACATCCTGAGCCAGAACCTTTTAGATAAGCAACTCTGAGGTTCTAGAACCACAAAAATAGATAACAAATATTTATTATTTCAATCACTAAAATTTGGGGAAATTTTACATCTGATTCTGGAATTAAATTTTTACTAGCATTAAATAATTTGAATTCCCTCTTTTTCTATTTCTTCTACTGTTTTTACTCTCTTTATGACTTTGTAAAATATTAGAACTATTTCTTGAATGTCTGATAGAGTACTATACACATTCTAAATGCTCTTAGATTTGGGTTTTCTTTGTTGGAAAATTTTAAATTATTGATTTAATTTTTAATAGTTACAGAAAATATTTGGATTTTAAGTCAGTTTTGAAAATTTACATTTTTCTAGGAAATATACAATTTATTTTTAATATTTTAATTCCTACTGTTATTGAAGTTATATCATTTATATTCTAATACTTGTATTTATGTCAGTTATTTTTCTTAGTTCAGCTTAAAGATTTATCAACTCTATTAATCTTTTCAAAGAATTATATTTTCTGAGTTTTTAAAATCTTACTTAATCTTGTTTTTCTACTTCATTTATTTACCTACGTTTTCTTCCTACTTACTCTGTGTGGCATATTGATGTTCATTTTCAAAATGTTTAAGGCATTTGCTTAGTTTTATCATTTGTTTAGTTTTTCTCCTTATTGAATATATGCACCTTAGACTGTAAATTTCATTATAAGTACTGCTTTACCAGCCTTTCACAAGTTTGATAGGTAGTATTTTCATTATAGTACTTTAATTTCCATTTGATTCCATATGGATTTGGATTTTATTTAGCAACATATGACATGTAGATTTATAAAGATTTAGTTTTTAATCTTTTTGTACTTTTTTGATTTATAACAACTGCATTTTGGCAAAAACTTTGATCTGTATAAAGTCTATATTTTGGGATATATTGGTTCACACTTTAATACATGACTTATTCTCAATTTCTTAACTGACTTGCACATCCTTAAAGAAAATGTGTATTCAGTAATAGTTGGCTGAATGTTCTATATGTCAGTTAGATGACAGATGTAATTTTTTCCATCTTCTACATCTTTAATAAATACATTGCTTTCTGAAAAATTACTGGAATATTATAAAAGTATTCCAGCATGCTATTGGTATATGTTCCTATTTCCTAATTCTCTGTTCAGTCATATCTAATTTGCCATTTTAACCCTGGTATTGCATTTTTAATTTCAGATATATTTCATTTCTAAAATTTCTAAATTTCCTTTTAAGATATTTTGGTTTATTTTTAATTTTTTATTGCTAATTTAATTGTTTAAAATTCAATTCCTTACCTTTAAAGTTAGAAAATATTTTTTTCTAATTTTATAATATATAACCTTTTTATTTGAAGTTTTTATGATTCTGGCCCTTTTGTTAAAATTTTTTTTCCTCCACACTGTTCTCCATAGTGGCGGGACTAGTTTGCATTCCTACCAACAGTGTAAGAGGGTTCCCTTTTCTCCACACCCTCTCCAGCATTTATTGCTTGTAGACTTTTGGATAGCAGCCGTTCTGACTGGCGTGAAATGGTACCTCATTGTGGTTTTGATTTGCATTTCTCTGATGAGTGATGTTGAGCATCTTTTCATGTGTTTGTTGGCCATCTGTATGTCTTCTTTGGAAAAATGTCTGTTTAGTTCTTTGGCCCACTTTTTGATTGGGTCTTTGACCCAGCAATCCCACTGCTGGGCACACACACCGAGGAAACCAGAATCAAAAGAGATACATGTACCCCAATGTTCATTGCAGCACTGTTTATAATAGCCAAGACATGGAAGCAACCTAGATGTCCATCAGCAGATGAACGGATAAGAAAGCTGTGGTACATATACACAATGGAATATTACTCAGCCATTAAAAAGAATACATTTGAATCAGTTCTAATGAGGTGGATGAAACTGGAGACTATCATACAGAGTGAGGTAAGCCAGAAAGAAAAATACCAATACAGTATACTAACCCATATATATGGAATTTAGAAAGAAGGTAACGATAACCCTGTGTATGAGACAGCAAAAGAGACACAGATATATTGACAGTTTTTTGGACTCTGTGGGAGAGGGCGAGGGTGGGATGATATGGGAGAATGGCATTGAAACTTGTAAAATATCATATGTGAAACCAATCACCAGTCCAGGTTTGATGCATGATACAGGGTGCTCGGGGCTGGTGCACTGGGATGACCCAGAGGGATGGGATGGGGAGGGAGGTGGGAAGGGGGTTCAGGATGGGGAACACATGTACACTCATGGTGGATTCAAGTCAATGTATGGCAAAACAAATACAATATTGTAATGTAAAATTAATTAATTATTTAAAAATTAAAAAAAATTTTTTTTCTGAAAATTTGCTGATTTTTCTGACTCCAGCTCAAGGTGCCTTGACATTTTTGTGTTATGTGATTGTGTTAATTTTAGTTAAATAGTTATTCTCAATTTTCATTTGTATTCCCTCAGAGAGTTACTAGAAGACCTGGTTTGACCCTGTTTTATATGGACTTGTTTTCCTATGATCCTCAGGGAGTCTCCAAAAAGGATCCATTAGAGTTGATAATGGTCTTTTCATGTTGTTGTTGTCAGCCCTGGAAGTTAGAGAAGGAAATGCAAATAGTGGGCAATTAGATTCCAAACCCATGGGTGTGCATGTGTTCCCAGATTCATGTCAATGTATGGCAAAACCAATACAATATTGTAAAGTAAAAAATAAATAAATAAATAAATAGATTCCAAACCGAAGTGAGGATAAGCTGTGCCTGCTCAGTCTCTCAGTTGTGTCCATGTCCAACTCTTTGGTACCCTATGGTGTAGCCCACCAGGCTCCTCTGTCCATGGGATTTTCAAGGCAAGAACTTTGGAGTGGGTTTATTTCCTCTCCACCAGGGGATCTTCCTGATCCAGGAATTGAACCAGTGTCTCCAGCATTGGCAGGCAGAATCTTTACCACCAAGTTACCTGAAAAGCCTGAGGATAAGCTAGTAACTTTTGAACATTTCCACAAAAGTTTTGTTGTTAATGTTGTTGCAATTGTTGTTTCTGTTATTTTAAATTTCACCTTTTACTTCCATCTAAAATTTAGTTCAAAAGAGAAGAGAACTAGCTTATCTGCTTATACTGGGTAAGTTTTCTTCTGACTTACTTTTTCTTTTCTGCTCAGATTGTGGCATTTGCAGAATCATGAGTCTATTTGTGTGTGGAGGAGGGGGAGACTTTTATCTAGCTTGTCATCCTGAGGGTGAGGATAGTTTAACCACAACCACATACAAAAAACTTAATGTTTGACAACTGTTAAGCTACTTGGTTCTAAACATGCATTCCAAAAGTACTGGGCTTCATCACCATGCTATCTCGAATTAATACCTACAGTTAGTTCTAATCTTATAAGTGATCACCTCTTTTTTGGTTTCATAACTAATTAATTAATTTAAAATGTGAGTTCTAATATTGAATATATTTATAACTAAACAGTGACTATCTAGAAGTTATATTTCTGGAAAATTAATTCCCTTCTCTTGTTATCTCTCTGATAACATTTTACTTAAAATTTGTGGTCCAGCTATGTCTTTTTAAACCCACCTAAAAGCTCTCAACTCTTCTTTGTTCCCAAGACACTTAGTGCATCCCTAAATTTTAGTAACTAGTAACCAAGTGTGAGAAATAAATATATCATCAAAGAAAACTGAAGTAAGAGAGATGCATTTCTAGTCCCTGAAAATGCCATATGACCCAACTGAGGCTACAATCCATTTGTTTAGATACTAATGACAAAATGAAAAACAAAACATAATTGGGATAGTCAATGGTGACCAAATATTAGACTTTTATGAAGTTTATTATTAATCAAATAGATCCAAAAGAGTTTGTGAATCTGGTATAAGTGCAAAATGTTATCTATAGTTCAAATTGTTTTTAAAATGCAAATTTTGAGGGGCAATATTTTAACATTGACTAGTGTTAGGATTTCAAAAAGAATTCAGCAAGTTAGAAATACATTGGATAGCAAATCCCTCATCTTAGTCCCAAGAAGAAAAGGAATTTTTATTTAATATTATGCTCAAAATTTTGCAGAGAATATTTTACAAACTAAAATTAAGTGGTCTTTCTTAAATGTGAGATAGTTGGAAAATACTAATTACCAAATCCAAATTATCAAAACTTTCTTTTTGGTCCAAATGTAATTTCAAAAACATATGAGAATCTAAGAGGAAACATCTATTAAATAATCATCAAGGGAGTGTTTAATCTCATTAGTCCAAAAGGAAACATAAATGCTGAGCTGAATATCTGTCAGCTTAAATTTAAATCTGAAGATATATTTGAGAAATGTATATAGCAAATATTTTAAAGGAAAAAAATGATACTTTTGTTAAGAATTAATTGAAAATAAAACAAGGGCTATTATATTTATTAAATAGTTTGCTAAATATTTATTTTAAAAACATGTTATGTATGTACTATTCTCTTTTAGCTACACTATCTTTCTTCTTTACAAATCACTCTGTATTTAACTAACAAACTATGCCTGGCTTTATCTTCAAAGTCAAGCCCATGATATTAATATTTTCCATTTACCTGCTTATTTATTTTGCCAATTTTGAACTAAGTGAGGACATGAACATTATTTGTATAGTTTACTGCCTTGAGTTTGGACCTGACCCAAAGCCTAACATATAAAATAGTTTGCATCAAAGGTATTAAACTAAAGTCATTTTATGTAGGTTAGGCAAGTGTAGAAATAAAAAGCAACCAGATTAGTACAGGCAGAAGTTATTTATTCAGAGCTTGCTCTAGCAAGAGAGTCAACCACTATTACTTTCATTTTCACAGAATCTCAAAGGCAGGCAAAGGGCGAGAAATGGGAAAGCTTTTATAGTAGAAAAGAGGGAAAGCTTCAAGTATGCCCTGACTGGAGGATGTTGGCATGGAGAAGCTGTAGGCAGGCTTACTAGAAGGGTGTATATTATGTATTTGGATAGGCCTGCATATTTAATTTTCTCAATTAGAATTAAAATGGAAACAGGACAAATATTAGGAAAGCAACCAATTACTAATCAGTCCTATTCACTTGGAGCTAATTGTTGTAGGAGTTGTTGTTTGTCTATATAGACTATTTTGTAGAGACAGTGGTCTGACTTCCTATAAGTTTGATTTATAGATAGTAAGATGGCTTCCTGGACTGGTTACTGTAGATTGAGCTGGTTTTTACATGAAGAGGTTCACAGCTATTGTCCTGATACATAATATTTTACCAATATAAGCTTACTAAAAACCTTATATCTATAAATGAATAGAGATGCATAAAAATGCCCATCAACAGATGAATGGATAAGAAAGCTATGGTACATATACACAATGGAGTATTACTCAGCCATTAAAAAGAATACATTTGAATCAGTTCTAATGAGATGGATGAAACTGGAACCTATTATACAGAGTGAAGTAAGCCAGAAAGAAAAACACCAATACAGTATACTAACGCATATATATGGAATTTAGAAAGATGGTAACAATAACCCTGTGTACGAGACAGCAAAAGAGACACTGATGTATAGATCAGTCTTATGGACTCTGTGGGAGAGGGAGAGGGTGGGGAGATTTGGGAGAATAGCATTGAAACATGTATAATATCATGTATGAAACAAGTCGCCAGTCCAGGTTTGATGCACGATACTGGATGCTTGGGGCTGGTGCACTGGGACGACCCAGAGGGAGGGTAGGGGAGGGAGGAGGGAGGAGGGTTTGGGATGGGGAACACGGGTATACCTGTGGCGGATTCATTTTGATATTTGGCAAAACTAATACAATATTGTAAAGTTTAAAAATAAAATTAAATTAAAAAAAATAAAGCATGAAATATCTCAGTGATCATATTTGATCTAACTTCAACAACAATAGACAAGCAATTTCAAAATTCTATTTTGGACCTTTAGAAGATCATGAATCTTCAAAAACTTCTAAAACTAGACTAGAATAGATAACTTTCAGATATAAAAATAGGAACAGTAAATATAATTGAAAAGAAAGAAAGATACTGAACTGGAATTCACCTGTGGATCATGGCATCTGGTCCTATCACTTCATGGCAAATAGATGGGGAAACAGTGGAAACAGTGTCAGACTTTATTTTTGGGGGCTCCCAAATCACTGCAGATGGTGATTGCAGCCATGAAATTAAAAGACGCTTACTCCTTGGAAGGAAAGTTATGACAAACCTAGATAGCATATTCAAAAGCAGAGACATTACTTTGCCAACAAAGGTCTGTCTAGTCAAGGCTATGGTTTTTCCAGTGGTGATGTATGGATGTGAGAGTTGGACTGTGAAGAAAGCTGAGTGCCAAAGAATTGATGCTTTTGAACTGTGGTGTTGGAGAAGACTCTTGAGAGTCCCTTGGACTGAAAGGAGATCCAACCAGTCCATTCTAAAGGAGATCGATCAGCCCTGGGTGTTCATTGAAAGGATTGATTCTAAAGCTGAAACTCCAGTACTTTGGCCACCTCATGCGAAGAGTTGACTCATTGGAAAGAATTCTGATGCTGGGAGGGATTGGGGACGGGAGGAGAAGGGGACGACAGAGGATGAGATGGCTGGATGGCATCACCAACTCGATGGACATGAGTTTGGGTGAACTCCGGGAGTTGGTGATGGACACGGAGGCCTGGCGTGCTGCAATTCATGGGGTCGCAAAGAGTCGGACATGACTGAGCAATTGAACCGAACTGAACTGAACTCAATATTTAAACCTAGAATAAATCTTGATGAGAAATACACTAGTTTGTTATGAGTCACTGGTAAGTGGTTCAGATGACTTTATGAGACTCTGGCACAACAGGAAATGCTGCCTTAGCATAATTCTTTGTGATTACCAAACCTTAGAGGGTAACTTGAAACCAATGAGGCAGAAAACCTTTTTTCATAGAAATCTACATTTGATTTGTATGTCACAGATAGTTTAAAAAATTAATATGTAAATTGTATTAAAATAAGTATCCTAGCTAAGAAGACGTGGGTTTAATAACAATGGCCACATAAGTCTTAAACCCTTCCTTCATCAATGTTGTGGTATTAACCATTTTTGGCAAAAGGCAATAAAAATGAGTAAATTTCATCACTATAGGAAAACAAAATTAGTAAATTTTACATGCTATTTCACCCAATTTTCAGGGAAAAAAATTAAACTTTTCTTTGATTTTAGTTAATATTCATATAATATATATGGAATTTAAATCATGAGAGGTAGTAATAATAATCTCATCAGAAAACCCCAAATGCATTTTGCTAACCATAAATAAAACAGGAAAATATGTTTTAGTGCACTGTCCTTATGTTGATTTATTTTCTTTCCCTTGAGATGTACCTCTTCAGCTCATGCTAACTCAAGTCTTCTGAGAATGTCCCAGCATAGATTTATTTTTCATAACCCTCTTCTATGTAAGACTCTGGCCTATGAAAATATATAAACTGTCCAACTTAGTGTTTCATATGATGCTTATTTTGTTAATATTATTCAAGTTGAAGAAGCGAACTTTTTTAGGGACAAATGTAAATCAAGATGAACTTCATAGTAAGAATAAACAAAATTCTGCTGTCCTGGAATCTGATAAAGTCATTTGAACTACTTATCACTGATTCATAATAAGCCAATGTATTTCATGTCAAAGTTTATCTGTATGTTTTTAAAGTACACTTGTTAATGAGTATAATCTTTATCAACTTTCTATAATGTGCCAGTTACTTTATTAGGTACCTTGAAAAATTACCTCATTTATTGTTTGTGTTTGGAAGAAGAGTAATCTCCATTTAGCAGATGATAAAACTGAGTGTCTAAAAGTTAACTGCTTTGTTAAAGGTTGAACAGGCAGTAAGCAGTAAAACTGTTACTCAGTCCAATTCTTTTCTGATCTTCTGATTCCAAAGTCAACATTCTTTATGCCCTCCCTACTGGCTTGTGCTATAACACAGAGGAGTGAAATAACTAATGAAGCTCAAACATGGCCTGGACAGAAAATATATTAAGAATAGAACTATACTTCCTACTATCTTCCCATAAATTTCATTGCCTTCTAGATATGGTTTAAATTCTAAACACTCTAATATGCCAACATTCTCTTTTACTTGTTTGGAAACTGAACCTAGAGAGTTATAAGTCTTTTTCAAGTTCCAAAACTATACACACAGATGCAAAGCTAGGATTCTGTTCTGACACACTTTACTCTGGAAGCCACAAGTTCATAATGAAATAGTACCTATGGTAGGATGATTCTCATTTTAGGAAGAAGTGTGCCTGTGTCAATGTAAATGATCATTTTTTAATGTAATGTCCTCTAAATTAACATAAGTGAGATGGATTGTTAGATCCAGGGATAATTCATGTGCCTTGAAATATATTTTCGTCAGTGTTTGCTTATACAGTATATTTAATAATAACCATTTACATGTTTAAATATTTACAACCTGGAGAATTCCTGGAGAAGAACCAGGAGGAGGCCTGAAAACTTGAATGCAGTGACTAAAACAAAGATTTTGCTTCACTCTTTACTAAATAAATGTGCTGATGTAAGTAACTTTACATAATAAAAAAGGAGAGTATCCTTATGCCAAGCAAAAGATGAGGCAGCAAGCTTTCAGCTTAGAATTAATCAAAAGGTCCCTTAATATTCAATAAAATCTGTCCCTCTTTTGTTATATTTAGTATTTTAATAAGGAATTAATGATCAAAATTAAATTATTTTAAGGTTGGTTAAGCAGAGACACTTAATGAGAGTGAATTTTGCTCTTGGTTGAAGGATAATAAATGCAAAGTTATATCTCTATCATAGTGTGGTTTTAAAAACGTGATTGAATTTTTCATGATTACATATCTCAATGTCCTCCCCAAAGAGAATCATTAAAAATATGTCATTATTATTTTCTATAGTATCCTAAATCTACTATGTCTTCATGATGCCAAAGAGCTTTGACATGTGAAAAGTTTAATAGACTCTTTAGTCTCTGTATTCCAAACAATTAGTATCAATTACATTTCTTTTCTTTGACCAAATTGGACTTCCCTCGTGGCTCAGACGGTAAAGCGTCTGTCTACAATGCGGGAGACCCGGGTTTGAGCCCTGGATTGAGAAAATCCCCTGGAGAAGGAAATGGCAACCCACTCCAGTTACTATTGCCTGGAAAATCCCATGGACAGAGGAGACTGGTAGGCTACAGTCTATGGGGTCACAAAGAGTTGGACACAATTGAGCAACTTCACTTTCACATTTCTTTTGTTTGACCAAATTGAACAGTGAAACCATCCTGGTCATTTTAACATAAAAATAAGATATTTATACTCTTGGCAAATAAAATGCCATGCAATATATATAAATAAAGCTATATCCTATAAATATCTATTTCCTGAATTTTTTCCCTAGCATAATACTTCTGAACATATTTACTAATGTCCACAGTATATGATATGTGCTTAGTCACTCAGTCATATGTGACTCTTTACAATCCTACGGACTGTAGCCTGCCAGGCTCCTTGTCCATGTGATTTTTCAGGCAAGAAAACTGGAGTGGGTTGCCATTTCCTCCTCCAGTATATGACATGAAGTCACTGTAAAATAATACATGATCATTTTGTGATCACTGAGAGTAAACTGGTAAATTGCATTTAATCAGAGCTATTTGTAGCAGTTAGGGATGCATTTACCTACAAATAACAAACACACACATAACTTCATTAAAAAAAAAAATAATAGGGTTTTTCACCTATCATTGGATGGCATCACCAACTCAATGGACATGAGTTTGGGTAAACTCCGGGAGTTGGTGATGGACAGGGAGGCCTGGCATGCTGTGGTTCATGGGGTCGCAAAGAGTCGGACACTACTGAGTGACTGAACTGAACTGAACTGAAGAGGAAAGCAGTGTTAAGTTCAGTTCAGTTGACCAGTCGTGTCTGACTGCGACCCCCATGGACTGCAGCACGCTAGGCTTTCCTGTCCATCACCAACTCCCAGAGCTTGCTCAAACTCATGTCTATCAAGCTGGTGATGCCATCTAACCATCTCATCCTCTGTCATCTCGTTCTCCTCCCCCCTTCAATCTTCCCCAGCATCAGGGTCTTTTCCAATGAGTCATCTGTTCACATTAGATGACCAAAATACTGGAGTTTCAGCTTCATCATCAGTCTTTCCAGTGAATATTCAGGGTTGATGTCCCTTAAGACTGACTGACTTGACCTCCTTGTGCAAGGGACTTTCAGGAGTCTTCTCCAGCACCACAGTTCAAAGGCATCAGTTCCTTGGTGTTCTGTCTTCTTTATGGTCCAATTCTCACAACCATACATGACCACTGAGAAGACCATAGCCTTGACTATATGGATCTTTGTAGGCAGAATAATGTCTCTGCTTTTCAGCACATTGTCCAGGTTTGTCATCGCTTTCAAGAAGCAATCGTCTTCTGATTTCATGGCTGAAGTCACCCTCTGCAGCAATTTTTGAGCCCAAGAAGAGGAAATCTACCACTATGTCCACCTTTTCCCCTTCTATTTGCCATGCAGTAATGGATCTGAATGACATGATCTTAGCTTTTTTTTAATATTTAGTCTTAAGCCGGCTCTTTCACTTTCCTCCTTCACCCTCATCAAAAAGCTGTTTAGTTCCTCTTTGCTTTCTGCCATTTCAGTAGTATCATCTGCATATCCAAGGTTGTTGATATTTCTCCCACCTATCTTGATTCCAGCTTGTCACTCATCAAGCCCAGCATGTCTCATGATATTCTCAACACAGATTAAACAAGCATAGATTAAATAAACAGGGTGACAACAAACAACCCTGTGGTACTTCTTTCTCAATATTGAACCAATCAGTTGTTCCATGAAAGTGAAAGTTGCTCAGATGTGTCCGACCCTTTGCAACACCATGTACTATACAGTTCATGGAATTCTCCAGGCCAGAATACTGGAGTGGGTAGCTGTTCCCTTCTCCAGCAGATCTTCCCAACCCAGGAATCGAACTGGGGTCTCCTGCATTTCAGGCAGGTTCTTTACCAGCTGAACTACCAGAGAATCCTGATAAGTGAGTGAAGTCGCTCAGTCGTGTCCAACTCTTTGCGACCCCATGGACTGTAGCCTACCAGGCTCCTCTGACCATGGGATTCTCCAGTCAAGAATACTGGAGTGGGTTACCATTTCCTTGCTTCTTGACCCACCTACAGGATCCTCAGGAGACAGGTAAGATGGTCTGGTATTTCCATCTCTCTAAGAGCTTTCCACAGTTTGTCATGATCCACACAGTCAAAGGATTTAACGTAGTCAATGAAACAGAGATAGATGTTTTTTCTGAAATCCCCTTGCTTTCTCTATAATCCAGTGAATGTTGACCTCTATTTGATCTCTAGTTCCTCTTCCTTTTCTAAACCCAACTTGGACATCTGGAAGTTCTTGGTTTATATAATGCTGAAGCCTAGCATGCAAGATTTTAAGCATTACCTTGCTAGCATGGGAAATGAGTGCAATTGCCCAATGGTTAGCACATACTGTGGAACATACTACCTATATTTGGGGATTGGGATGAGGATTGACCTTTTCCAGTCCTGCAGCCACTGCTGGGTCTTCCAGACTTGCTGATATAATGAATGCAGAACCTTTGTGGCATCCTCCTTTAGGGATTTGAATAGTTCTGCTGGAATTTCATCACATCCACTAGTTTTATTAACAGCAGTGCTTCTTTTGTGTGTGTGTGTGTGAAGTATTTTTTTTTTTCTTTTTAAATTTTATTTTATTTTTAAACTTTATATAATTGCATTAGCTTTGCCAAATATCAAAATGAATCCGCCACAGGAATACATGTGTTCCCCATCCTGAACCCTCCTCCCTGCAGTGCTTCTTAAGGCCTGCTTGACTTTGCATTCCAGAATGTCTGGCTCTGCATGACTAATCACACCATCGTAGTAATCCAGTTCATTAAGATCTCTTTTATACAGTTCTTCCATGTATTCTTTCCATCTTTTTCTTATCTCTTCAGCGTCTACTAAGTCTCTACCATTTTTATCCTTTATTGTGCCCATCTTTGGGTGGAATGCTCCCTTGATGTTTCCAATTTTCCTGAAGAGATCCCTAGGCTGGTATATATTTGCCCTTATATATAATATTTAGGCTTCAAGGTCCCTCCAAAGTAGGTTTCTTGTATGCAACATACAGCTGGATTTTCTGTGTCTCTTTGAGAATAAATGAGTTAAATCCATTTACATTTAATCTATGATTTGTTTTGTTCCAACTGCTAAACTGCTATTTTATTGTTATATCTATTTTCTACATATGTGTATTATATTACTTTTTATATGTTTTACTCCTTAGTTTTCTTTTCAATCCCTTTTGATGTGAAGATTGATTTTATTATTATATGTTATTTATTTTTTTATTTCAAGTAAAAATATTATTTTTTTATAATCAGGTACTCTGATTTTATGTATACTAGGTTTTCCTTTACCTATGTATGAATGTCCTTTTTTACTGATCTTTATACTTTTCTCTATTTCATCATCATGCTTTCTTTTTTAGTTTTCAAGTATCTCCTCAATACATTCATTAAATTGCAAGTGAGTATAGTCTTCCTTTGGTGACTTGTAGTTTTATATTACTTTTTATATATTTTATTCCTTAGTTTTCTTTACGTGTTTTATTCCTTAGTTTTCTTTGTATGTTTTCTTTTTTATGTTTTTATTCCTTAGTTTTCTTTTTAGTCCCTTTTGATGTGAAGATTTATTTTATTATTATATGTTTTTTTTTATTTCAGGTAAAAATATTATTTTTTTTTTAAATCAGGTACTCTGATTTTATGTATTGTAGGTTTTCCTTTACCTATGTATGAATGTCCTTTTTTACTGATCTTTATACTTTTCTATATTTCATTATCATGCTTTTTTTTTAGTTTTCAAGTATCTCCTCAATGCATTCAATACATCTTAAGTGAGTGTAGTCTTCCTTTGGTGACTTGTAGTTTAGTTGTCATTTTTAAGATATTGTAGTATTTTCATTCAATATTTTCCTGACTTTGTTTCATATCTTTCTATTTTTATACATCTATATCCTTGAATCAGGTTTTTAATTTATGACTTAAGACATTCTTTAAATTTGAAAATTATTGTTTAGTGTGTTTTATTCATGTTACAATGTTGTGATACACTTTACTTCAGTCTTTGTAATTGGTGGAAGAATGTTCACACTTTGAAACATTTTTTATTCTAGTTTTCTTTTTTTCCTGAAGTGTTGTATAAATGTCTCTTTTCATTTCCTGTTTTTTGTCCTAATTTTATTTCTTCTCTAGACCAGCTAAAACAGTTGTGCATGGTCATAGAGAAAAGTATGGGGGTCTAACTAGATTTCTAAGTTCAAGACTGCTCTCTTGCATTGGCATATGAAAAATGTAGTTTATTTTATTTATGGTGGAGAATATACTGAACAATAGCCCATAAAATGTGTCCATGTCATCTCAGAATCTGTGTTACCTTATATGGCAAAAGAGAATGTGTGGTTAGATTCTCTAAATTAAAGAGAGTGCCTTGAGATAGGTAGATTATCCTGGGTTATAAGAGTGGACCCAATGTAATTATTAGCAGAATGATTACTGAAAGAGTGACAGAGGAGGAATCACAGATAGAAAGAAATGTGATGATGAAAGCAAATTTTTGTTTAATGAGCTTTAAACATAGAGGAAGGGGCCCCAAGCTTAGGCTACAGGCAGCCACTAGAAGCTTAAAAAAGCAGAAATGTATTTTCCCCCGAAAACCTCCAGAATAAATCAGTCTTACAATATCTTGGAATAACACCTTGACTTCAGTTTGGTGAAATTGATTTCAGACTTCTGGCTTCCAGAACTGTAAAATAAAAGATTCATATTGGTGTAAGCCACCAAATTATGGTCATTTCTTACAGCACCAATACAGTGAGAAATTTGTAAAGAGTGTGACTTACAGATTTTTAATTTACATGGGTTTCACCAATATCACTAATTAATTTTCCTGCTTGCTTCTTTTTCTTTGCCTCCAAATCTCCAAGGGGTCCTTTCTCCTTTTAAGTAAACCCCTTATTCTACAGAAGTGGTGCCTTCCTAGTACTGTTCCATTGGCCCACAACCTTTCAACTTTCTTCCTTTTGATTTCTCAAGGGCAATTATTCTGATGTATCAGACATTAGATTTCTTCTCAGTGTTTACCACTCAGTGTGTGACATGTTTTTCTGAGAGCAAGTGTACCCAGGATCCATCACACTTATGTGTGGAGTTGTTTTCTGGTAGATTCAGAAAACAACTGAAACTTGTTGCTATTTATTTTTTCAACTGTACAGGTAGTTTGAAGTTCACAGAGTTCTCTATCTCATAGTTATGCTGAATATGAGTTATTGTTTTCTTGGTGGAAGTGAGTAGAGAGATTTTAATTTGTGTCATTATCATTATTCTGTAATAAACCAGAAGTCTAGGCAATGTCCACTGATTCTTTGATATGAATGACCAGGACTTTGCTGACTAAACATTTTATATCATTAAATGAAGATTTTACACATATATGTTAAAATTTTTCTACTGGTTATCTTTATAACTGTAAATTATATTTTTGAGCCTCCATCAACATACGAAAAGTTCTTTTTGGCTTAACGCTTTGTCAGATAATATTATCTGCCTATATACTCTCAGCTCTGCATCTAATTTCACTTTTACATTGTCATGTTGATAATCATTTCCCTTTTGTTCTCCAAAAACATTTCTTAGGTCTGCTGTTATATTTAGTTTCCAGTAATTTATATCATTATGATTTTGTGAATCTTACTCAGTATCAAGTTGTGAGTTAGAATTATATTTATTTCTATTAGAAAAATAGAAGCCTGCCCCTCTGAAAGAACATTGTACCTGGGATGAAAGTCAACTGGAAACTTTTGTGATTCTAAGGGATGCCATATTTTAGAAAATTAGTAATTCTTATTCATAGCTTTTCTAAATCCTGTGTTTTTCCTATTATCATATTCTCATCTTTTCTCCAGCTCTTAGATACTATTTTCCTCTGTGCCATGCATTGTTCTTATTGCTTTGTTTATAATAATTTTATGGGATTCCCTGGTGGCTCAGTGGTAAAGAATCCACCTACAGGAAACACGTGTTTGATCCCTAGGTTGGGAAGATACCCTGTAGAAGGAAATGGCAATCCACTCCAGTATTCTTGCCTGAGAAATCCCACGGAGAGAAGAATCCAGTGGGCCGCAGTCCACAGGGTTGACAAAAGAGTCAGACATGAGGTAGCAAATAAATGACAATAGTTAATTTAGTTTTTACAAAAATTTTATTATCCCAGTTGCATAGATAAATAAATTGAGGCACAGAGTTATTGATTAATGTAACATAGGCTACAGAGTTGATGATCTTAAGTGAAACCTCCTATCCTAACTCTAA
Source organism: Bos indicus (assembly GCF_029378745.1). NCBI lineage: Eukaryota > Metazoa > Chordata > Mammalia > Artiodactyla > Bovidae > Bos > Bos indicus. The sequence goes on from NC_091765.1 coordinate 76,751,477, forward strand.
ATTACATAATATATATTTTCTTTTAAGTACTCCTTTACTTGTTCACTGACCCCCTCCCCACAGAGATCCCTCTTAGTGCTCCTGCTGTTCCAATTTTTAATGCTTTACATATGGGCTGGCTGACATTGTCATCCTATAATTCTGTTGTTTTCCTGATAATACTCTTCGGGATTAGATCCAAAGCTAATTATTAAACATTACTTCACCAACAAAGATCCATCTAGTTAAAGCTATGGTTTGTCCGGTAGTCAAGAGTGGATGTCAGAGTTGGACTATAGAGAAAGCTGAGTGCCTAAGAACTATTGCTTTTGAATTGTAGTGTTGGAAAAGACTCTTGAGAGTCCCTTGGTTGGCAAGGAGATCCAACCAGTCCATCCTAAAGGAAATCAAACCTGAATATTCATTGGAAGGACTGATGCTGAAGCTGAAACTGGAATAGTTTGACCACCTGATACAAAGAACTGACTCACTAGAAAAGACCCTGATGCTGGGAAAGATTGAAGGTGGGAGGAGAAGGGGCCGACAGAAGATGAGATGGTTGGATGTCACCACCGACTCGATGAACATGAGTTTGAGTATACTCCAGGAGTTGGTGATGAACTGGGAAGCCTGGTGTGCTGCATCCATGGGGTTGCAAAGAGTCGGACATAACTGGGCGACTGAGCTGAACTGAATTATTGAACAAGTACCATAGTATACCTGCTGGTATCCAAGCTGATTGGTCTATACTTGAATTCTGTAAAGTGCATCTAATTTGTTTCCTAGTTTTCCTGGGATATATTCCAAAAAAGTTCCCTAGGAAAGGTACATGTCAGGTGAAAGTACCAAGACCACTGTGTGTTGAGAATATCTTTTTGATATCCTAGCAAATAACTTGGAGAAGGCAATGGCACCCCACTCCAGTACTCTTGCCTGGAAAATCCCATGGGCACAGGAACCTGGTAGACTACAGTCCATGGGGTCGCTAAGAGTCGGACACAACTGATCGACTTCACTTTCACATTTCACTTTCATGCTTTGGAGAAGGAAATGGCAACCCACTCCAGTATTCTTGCCTGGAGAATCCCAGGGATGGGGGAGCCTGGTGGGCTACTATCTATGGGGTCACACAGAGTCGGACACGACTGAAGTGACTTAGCAGCAGCAGCAGCAGCAGCAGCAAATAACTGATAGATTAATCAGGTGTGAATTGTACGTAAACATTCAAGTTCCAATTCAGTCGCTCAGTCCTGTCTGACTATTTGCAACCCCATGAACCTCAGCACGCCAGGCTGCCCTGTCCATCACCAACTCCCAGAGTCCAGCAAAACCCATGTCTAATGAGTCGGTGATGCCATCAAACCATCTTATCCTCCGTTGTCCCCTTCTCCTCCTGCCCTCAATCATTCTGAGCATCAGGGTCTTTCCAAATGAGTCAGCTGTTCGCATCAGGGGGCCAAAGTATTGGAGTTTCAGCTTCAGCATCAGTCCTTCCAATGAACACCAAGGACTGATCTCCTTTAGAATGGACTGGTTGATCTCCTTACTGGCCAAGGGACTCTCAAGAGTCTTCTACAACACCACAGTTCAAAAGGCCCTGAGCTTTCTTCACAGTCCAACTCTCGCATCCATACATGACCACTGGAAAAACCATAACCTTGACTAGATGGACTTTTGTTGGCAAAGTAATGTCTCTGCTTTTGAATATGCTATTTGGTTGGTCATAACTTTCCTTCCAAGGAGTAACTGTCTTTTAATTTAATGGCTACAATCACCATCTGCAGTGATTTTGGAGCCCAGAAAAATAAAATCAGCCACTGTTCCCACTGTTTCCCCATCTATTTGCCATGAAGTGATGGGACCGGGTGCCATGATCTTCGTTTTCTGAATGTTGAGCTTTAAGCCAACTTTTTCACTCTCTTCTTTCACTTTCATCAACAGGCTCTTTAGTTCTTCTTCACTTTCTGCCATAAGGGTGCTGCCATCTGCATATCTGAGGTTATTATTATTTCTCCCGGGAATCTTGATTCCAGCTTGTGCTTCTTCCAGCCCAGCGTTTCTCATGATGTTCTCTGTATATAAGTTAAATAAGCAGGGTGACAGTATACAGCCTTGATGTACTCCTTTTCCTATTTGGAATCAGTCTGTTGTTCCATGTCCAGTTCTAACTGTTGCTTCCTAACCTGCATATAGGTTTCTCAAGAGGCAGGTCTGGTGGTCTGGTATTCCCATCTCTTTAAGAATTTTCCACAGTTTATTGTGATTCACACAGTCAAAGGCTTTGGCATAGTCAATAAAGCAGGAATAGATTTTTTTTTTTTTTCCTGGAACTCACTTGCTTTTTCAATGATCCAGAGGATGTTGGCAATTTGATCTCTGGTTCCTCTGCCTTTTCTAAAACCAGCTTTAACATCTGGAAATTCATGGTTCAAGTTTGTTAAAGCCTGGCTTGGAGATATTTGAGCATTACTTTACTAGCATGTCAGATGAGTGCAATTGTGCGATAGTTTGATCATTCTTTGGCATTATCTTTCTTAGGGATGGAATGAAAACTGATCTTTACCAATCCTGTGGCCACTGCTGAGTTTTCCCAAGTTGCTGGAATATTGAGTGCAAGACTTTCACAACATCATCTTTTAGGAATTGAAATAGCTCAACTGGAATTCCATCACCTCCACTTGCTTTATTCATAGTGATGCTTCCTAAAGGCCACTTGACTTCACATTCCAGGATGTCTGGCTCTAGGTGAGTCATCACACCATCGTGATTATCTTGGTCATGAAGATCTTTTTTGTACAGTTCTTCTGTGTATTCTTGCCACCTCTTCTTAATATCTTCTGCTTCTGTTATGTCCATACCATTTCTGTCCTTTATTGAGCCCATCTTTGCATGAAATGTTCCCTTGGTATCTCTAATTTTCTTGAAGAGATCTCTAGTCTTACCTATTCTATTGTTTTCCTCTATTTCTTTGCATTGATCGCTGAGGAAGGCTTTCTTATCTCTCCTTGCTACTCTTTGGAACTCTGCATTCAAATAGGTATATCTTTCCTTTTCTCTTCTGCTTTTCACTTCTCTTCTTTACACAGCTCTTTGTAAAGCCTCCTCAGACAGCCATTTTGCTTCTTTTGCGTTTATTTTCTTGGGGATGGTGTTGATTCCTGTCTCCTGTACAATGTCATTAACCTGCATCCATAGTTCATCAGGCACTCTGTCTATCAGATCTAGTCCCTTAAATCTATTTCTCACTTCCACTGTATAATAGGTCATACCTGAATGGTCGAGCAGTTTTCCCCACTTTCTTCTAGTTAAATCTTAATTTGGCAATAAGGAGTTCATGATGTGAGCCACAGTCAGCTCCTGGTCTTGTTTTTGTTGACTGCATAGAGTTTCTCCATCTTTGGCTACAAAGAATATGATCAATCTGAATTCAGTATTTACCATCTGGTGATGTCCATGTGTAGAGTCTTCTCTTGTGTTGTTGGAAGAGGGTGTTTGCTATGACCAGTACGTTCTCTTGGCAGATCTCTGTTAGCCTTTGCCCTGCTTCATTCCATATTCCAAGGCCAAATTTGCCTGTGTTTCTTGACTTCCTACTTTTGCATTCCAGTCCCCTATAATGAAAAGGACATCTTTCTGGGGTGTTAGTTCTAGAATGTCTTGTAGGTCTTCATAGAACCATTCAGCTTCAGCTTCTTTGGCATTAGTGTTTGGGGCATACTTGGATTACTGTGATATTGAATGGTTTGCCTTAGAAACGAACAGAAATCACTTTGTATTTTTTTGAGGTTGTATCCAAGTACTGCATTTCAGACTCTTTTGTTGACTGTGATGGCTATTCCATTTCTTCTAAGTCCACAGTAGTAGATATAATGGTCATCTGAGTAAAATTCACCCATTCCAGTCCATCTTAGTTCACAGATTCCTAGAATGCCGATGTTCACTCTTGTCATCTCCTGTTTGACCACTTCCAATTTGCCTTGATTCATGGACCTAACATTTCAGGTTCCTATGCAATATAGCTCTTTACAGCATTGGAGTTTTCCTCTATCACCAGTCACATCCACAACTGGGTGTCACTTTTGCTTTGGCTTCATTCTTTCTGGAATATTTCTCCACTGTTCTAAGGTAGCATATTGGGCACCTACCGACCTGTGGAGTTCATCTTTCAGTGTCCTATCTTTTTGCCTTTTAATACTGTTCCTGGAGTTCTCAAGGCAAGAATACTGAAGTGGTTTTCCATTCCCTTCTTCAGTGGCCCACATTCTAGTTTTTCCTTAGGATTGTAAAAATTATCGCTACAAAGCCAAAGAAATCAGTTTTATGTTGTATTTCACCTAAATCTGCTAAAACTAGCATTTGTTTTCTTATTTATTCCAATAGGATATAAATTAGACACAAGAGACTGATATTTTCCACTAATATAAAATTCTAAACTCTTTTTTTATAGGCCCAAATAAGATTAACATAGTTCGTTAACTTATTTTCCTGCTATAATCTGTAGATTAAATGAACAATAAAATGTTTTGCAATTTAAATATGACCCTTTTGCACTTGTCTAAAATATTAATAGCAGCCTGTTTTTACCATGCTCCTGAGTTATAGATTTTAAATACCTGTATCTTGCCCACATAACGGTATTTTATTTTCAAGGCCAATCAAATACCTTGAAGACTATTAATGTGAGATCAAATAATTCAGCCAATAATCTGGTGATGTTGCTGTGTAGAGTTGTCTCATCTAAATCTGCTAAAACTAGCAGATTTTGGACTGAATTTTGGACTCTTTTATTAACTTTGAGGGCTACTCCATTTCTTCCAAGGAATTCTTGCTCTCAGTAGTAGATATAATGGTCATCTGAGTAAATTCACCCATCCCTGTCCATTTTAGTCCACTGATTCCTAAAATGTCGCTGTTTACTCTTGCCATCTCCTGTTTGGCCAATTCCAATTTACCTTGATTCATAGACCTAAAATTCCAGATTCCTATGCAATATGTTCTTTACAGCATCAGACTTTACTTTCACCACCAGACACATCCACGACTGGGTGCTGTTTCAGCTTTGGCTCAGCCTTTTCAGTCCTTTTAGATCTACTTCTCCACTCTTCTCCAGTAGCATATTGTCACCTACCAACCTTGGGAGTTCATCTTTCGGTGTCATAATTTTTTGCCTGTTCATACTGTTCATGGAGTTCTCAAGGCAAGAATGCTGAAGTAGTTTGCTATGCCCTTCTCCAGTGGACCATGTTTTGTCAGTACTGTCCACAGTGACCCATCCATCTTGGGTGGCCCTACATGGCATGCTTATAGTTTCGTTAACTTACACAAAGCTGTGGGAAGACATATACTAGTCTATTTTTTTTTTCATTTTCCAGAAAACTTGTTTTATTTCATTTAGCTTAACTTTATTTGGTTTAATTCTCTGAAATCTTTCAGAATCTCTTCTTAATTATTGGTGTTATGAAGTTTCATACTGATATAATTAAATACATATTGACTCTGTTATGGTGAGCACTTAGAGTTTTAAAAATTGAATATGTGCAGTCAACTTTGAGAAACTCTCTTCTCTAGTTATCATCCTTGCTAGAAAAACTGTTTTTTGTTTGTTTGTTCATTTTGTTCTGATAATGGACTTCCTCAGTTGACCCACCATGTCCTTTATGTTGTCCCATCATCTAATTCTCTGTTTTGCTTTGTAATCTCTGTTTGGGATACCTCTAACACATATTTTCCTTATTTTCATTTTCCACATTGCCTATCATCTTTTAAATGTTGTACAGCTGTTATCTCCTTAACTTTATCTATTTTTATGTAGCAGTCATATTTATGAAAATAATTATTTGTTCTTTTGTCTGAATATGTTAATTTAACTCTTGAAAATATAATTTTGTTTTCAATTACTTGAACATTTTATTCTGGTGTTACTTATATTTTCCTAATTACCTCCATTGTCATTTATATTAGTCATTGTTTTTATATGCCATGGAATCAATTTTCCATTATGAAAGACTGACTTATTGTGGGCATATGAGAATCATTTTCTGTTCAATGTTAAATTAATTTTTTTTGAATATAGTTGCTTTACATTGTTGGTTCTTTCTGCTGTACAGCAAAGTGAACCTGTTATACACAAGCATGTATCCCCTCTTTCCTAAATTTCCTTCCTATTTAATCACCACAGAGCACTGACTAGAGTTCCCTCTGCTATACAGTAGGATTTCATAGTTATCTATTTTATACATAGTAATGTATATATGTCAGTTCCAATCTCTCAATTCATCCAACCACTCCTCCATTCCCCCCTGGTCTCCATAAGTTTCTTCTCTACATCTATATCTCTGTTTTGAGAATAAGCTCATATATAACATTTTCTAGATTTCATATAAGTGATATTATATGAAATATTTGCTTTTTCTCGTTCTGACTGACTTTACTCTGTATAACAGTCTCTAGGTTCATCCATGTCTCTGCAGATGGCACAACTTCATTCCTTTTTTTGGCTGAGTAACACCCATTGTGTTTCCCAAGTGATGCAGTGGTAAAAAACCTGCCTGCCAATGCAGGAGATGCAAAAGATGCAGGAAAATGCCAAGGACAGAAGAGCCTGGTGGGCTAGTCTATGGATTGCAAGGAGTTATACACAACTGAGCAATTGAGCATGCGTGCACAATATTCACTGTATATATGTACTATAGCTTCTCTATTCATTCCTCTGTTGATGGACATTTAGGTTGCTTCCATGCCCTGACTATTGTAAATAATGCTGCAATGAATATTATGGTTCATGTATCTTTTTGAATTATGGTTTTCTCTGAGTGTATGCCCAGGAATGGGATTGATAGACCATCAGTTCAGTTCAGTCGCTCAGTCGTGTCCGACTGTTTGTGACCCCATGACTTGCAGCACGCCAGGCCTCCCTGTCCATCACCAACTCCCGGAGTTCACTCAGACTCATGTCCATCGAGTCAGTGATGCCATCCAGCCATCTCATCCTCTGTCGTCCCCTTTTCCTCCTGCCCCCAATCCCTCCCAGCATGAGAGTCTTTTCCAATGAGTCAACTCTTCGCATGAGGTGGCCAAAGTACTGGACTTTCAGCTTTAGCATCATTCCTTCCAAAGAAATCCCAGGGCTGATCTCCTTCAGAATGGACTGGTTGGATCTCCTTGCAGTCCAAGGGACTCTCAAGAGTCTTCTCCAACACCACAGTTCAAAAGCATCAATTCTTTGGTGCTCAGCCTTCTTCACAGTCCAACTCTCACATCCATACATGACCACTGGAAAAACCATAGCCTTGACTAGACGTACCTTTGTTGGCAAAGTAATGTCTCTGCTTTTGAATATGCTATCTAGGTTGGTCATAACTTTGCTTCCAAGGAGTAAGCGTCTTTTAATTTTATGGCTCCAGTCACCAACTGCAGTGATTTTTGAACCCCCAAAAATAAAGTCTGCCACTGTTTCCACTGTTTCCCCATGTATTTCCCATGAAGTGATGGGACCAGATGCCATAATCTTCGTTTTCTGAATGTTGAGCTTTAAGCCAACTTTTTCAGTCTCCACTTTCACTTTCATCAAGAGGCTTTTTAGTTCCTTAGCTCTATTTTTAGATTTTTAAGGATGGTCCATACTGTCCTCTATAGTGGCTGTACCAGTTTACATTTCCACCAACAGTGTAGGAGGCTTCTCTTTTCTCCATATACTCTCTAGCATATGTTATTTGCATATTTTTGATGATGGCATTCTAACTGGTGTGAGGTCATACTTTATTGTAGTTCTGCTTTGCATTTCTCTATTAATGAGTGATGTTGAGAATGTTTTCATGTGTCTGTTGGTCACCTGCACAACTTATTTGGAGAAAAGTCTATTTCTGTTTTCTGCCCATTTTTTCTTTCTTTTTTTTTTTTAAATTGTGCTACATGAACTGCTTGTATATTTTGGAGGTTAATTCCTTGTCAGCTGCTTCATTTGTAATTATTTTCCCATACTGAATGTTATCTTTTTGTTTTGTTTATGGTTTCCTTTGGAGTTTCATCAGGTCCCATTTATTTAGTTTTTGTTTTTATTTTCATTACTCTAGGAGGGAGGTCAGAAAGATCTTGCTTTGATTTATGCCAGAGAGTGTTCTGCCTAGGTTTTCCTCTAAGGTTTTCCTCTAAGCCTTACCTTTAGGTCTCTAATTAATTTGTAGTTTATCTTTATGTACCATGATAGGGAGTGATCTAATTTCATTCTTTTCCATGTAGTTGTCCAGTTTTCCCAGCACCATTTGTTGAAGAGACTATCTTTTCTCTATTGTATATTCTTGTCTGTTTTGTTATAGACTAGGTAAACATAGACCTGGAGAGGGGAATGACTAACAGGTGCCTGGGTTTATCTCCCATCTTTCTATCCTCTTCCACTGATCTATATTTCTCTATTGTGCCAATACTATACCAGGACTTCCCTGGTGGTTCAGATGGTAAAGCATCTGCCTACAATACGGAAGACCCAGGTTTGATCCCTGGGTTGGGAAGATCCTCTGGAGAAAGAAATGGCAACCCACTCCAGTATTCTTGCCTGGATAATCCCATGGATGGAGGAGCATTGTAGGCTACAGTCCATGGGGTCGCAAAGAGTCAGACACGATTGAGCTACTTCACTTCACTTCTTCATACCATCTTGATTATTCTAGTTTTGTGGGATAGTCTAAAGTCAGAGAGTCTGATTTCTCCAGCTACATTTTTCTTTCTCAAGATTGATTTGGCTACTCAATTCTTTTGTGTTTCCATATAAATTATAAAATTTTGGTCTAATTCTGTGAAAAATGCTCTTGCTAATTTGATAGGGATTGCATTTAATATGGAGATTCATTTCGGTAATATACTCATTTCACAATATTGAGTCTTCCCCTCCAAGTACATGGCATATTTCTTCATCTGTTTGCATCATGTTTAATTCTTTCATCAGTATCTTATAGTTTTCTGAGTATGGATGTTTTCCTTCCCTAGACAGGTATATTCCTAGGTATTTTCTTTTTATTGAGATGGTAAATATAATTATTTCCTTAATTTCTCTTTCTGATCTTTAATTGTTAGTGCATAGAAATGCAAGTGGTTTTGTGTATTAATTTTGTATTCTGCAACTTTACAAAATTCACTGATAAATTCTCAACTTTACCAAATTTATTGATGAACTCTAGTAGTTTTCTGATGGCATCTTTAGTATTTTTATGTATAATATTTTGCCATCCGCAAACAGTGTAAGTTTTACTTCTTCTTTTCCAATATGGATAACTTTTATCTCTTTTCTTCTCTGATTTCTGTGGCTAGAACTTCCAAAAGTGTGTTGAATAATTGTGGTGAGGGCAGACACCTTTGTCTTGTTCCTGATCTTAAAGCAAATGCTTTCAGTTTTTCACCATTAAGAATAATGTTTTCTGTGAGTTTGTCCTATATGGCCTTTATTATGTTGAGGTATATTCCATCTACACCCACTTTCTGGAGAGTTTTTATCATAAATGGGTACTGAATTTTGTCAAAAGCTTTTCCTGCATCTATTAGTATCATAACTGTTTTTATTCTTTGATTTGTTAATCTTGTGTATCAGACTGATTCATTTGCATTATTTTTAAGAAATCCTTGCATCGCTGAGATAAATTCCACTTGATCACAGTGTACAATCCTTTTCATGCATTACTGAATTCTGTTTGCTAGTATTTTGTTGAGAATTTTTTCATATATGTTCATCAGTGACATTGGCCTGTAATTTTCTCTTTTTTGTGGTATTGTGTTCTGTGTTTTTGTTTGTTTGTTTGTTTTTGCTTGTTTTTTAATCAGGGTGATGGTGCCCTTGTTGCATAAGCTTGGGAGTGTATCTTCTTCTGCAATTTTTTGAAAAAGTTTGAGAATGGTAGGTGTTAGCTCTTCTGAAAGTGTTTGATAGAATTTGCCTATGAAGCTATCTGGCCCTGGACTTTTGTTTGTTGGAAGAGTTTTAAATCAGTTTCAATTACACATGATTTGTTTGTTCATATTTTCTATTTCTTCATGATTCAATATTGGGGGCGTGTATCTTTCTAGGCATATGTCCACTTCTTCCAAGTTGTCCATTTTATTGGCAAATAGTTGCTTCTAGTAGTCTCTTATGAGCCTTTGTATTTCTGCAGTGTGTTTTAATTTCTCTGTTTTCATTTCCAATTTTATCAATTTGAGTTCTCTCCCTTTTTTCTTCCTTTATGAGTCAATACAGATTTATTGATTTTATCTTCTCAAATAACTAGCTTTTAGTTTCATTGATCTTTGCCATTGTTTTCTTCCTATTTAGTTTTTCCTGTTACTGATTTCTAATCTCATAATGTTTTGGTTAGAAAACTTGCTTGATATGATTTAATTTTCTTAGATTTACCAAGGCTTAATTTGTGACCCAAGATGTGACCTATCCTGGAGAATGTTCCATGTAACAACAGGATATTCTGCTACTTTCAGATAGAATGCCCTATGAATATCAATTAAGTCTATCTGGTTTTATTGTGTCACTTAAGGCTTATGTTTCATTAATTTTCTGTCTGGATGATATGTCCATTAGTATAGGTAGAGCGTTAAAACCCCCCACAATTATTGTGTTACTGTTTATTTCCCCTTTGATGACTTTTCATTTGCCTATTTATTGTGGTGTTCATATGTTTGGTGAATAAATGTTATATCTTCTTATTGGATTGATCCTTTGATCATTATATAGTGTCCATCCTTGGCTTTTTATTTGCATGAAACATAATTTTCCATCACCTCACTTTCAGTTTGTACTATCCATAGGTCTGAAATGGGTCTCTTTTAAACAGCTTCAGTTCAGTCGTTCAGTCGTGTCCAACTTTGTGACACCATGAATCGCAGCACTCCAGGCCTCCCTGTCCATCACCAACTACCAGTTTACCTAAACTCATGTCCACTGAGTCGGTGATGCCATCCAGCCATCTCATCCTCTGTTGTCCCCTTCTCCTCCTGCCCCCAATCCCTCCCAGCATCAGGGTCTTTTCCAATGAGTGAACAATTCATATAAGGTGGCCAAAGTATTGGAGTTTCAGCTTCAGCATCAATCCTTCCAATTAAAACCCAGGCCTGATCTCCTTTAGGATGGACTGGTTGGATCTCCTTGCAGTCCAAAGGACTCTCAAGACTCTTCTCCAACACCACAGTTCAAAAGAATCAATTCTTTTCACCTTGCTAATAGTTTCCTTTGTTGTGCAGAAGCTTTTAAGTTTAATTAGGTCCCATTTGTTTATTTTTGCTTTTATTTCAAATATTCTGGGAGGTGGGTCATAGAGGATCCTGCTGTGATGTATGTTGGAGAGTGTTTTGCCTATGTTCTCCTCTAGGAGTTTTATAGTTTTTGATCTTACGTTGAGATCTTTAATCCATTTTGAGTTTATTTTTGTATATGGTGTTAGAAAGTGTTCTAGTTTCATTCTTTTACAAGTGGTTGACCAGTTTTCCCAGCACCACTTGTTAAAGAGATTGTCTTTAATCCATTGTATATTCTTGCCTCCTTTGTCAAAGATAAGGTGTCCATATGTGCGTGGATTTATCTCTGGGCTTTCTATTTTGTTCCATTGATCAATATTTCTGTCTTTGTGCCAGTACCATACTGTCTTTTTTTTTTTTTTAATTTTATTTTATTTTTAAACTTTACACTGTGGCTTTGTAATAGAGCCTGAAGTCAGGTAGGTTGATTCCTCCAGTTCCCTTCTTCTTTCTCAAGATAGCTTTGGCTATTCGAGGTTTTTTGTATTTCCATACAAATTGTGAAATTATTTGTTCTAGCTCTGTGAAGAATACCGTTGGTAGCTTGATGGGGATTGCATTGAATCTATAAATTGCTTTAGGTAGCATACTCATTGAAGCAACTGACAAACAACTAATCTCAAAAATATACAAGCAACTCCTACAGCTCAACTCCAGAAAAATAAATGACCCAATCAAAAAATGGACCAAAGGACTAAATAGACATTTCTCCAAAGAAGACATACAGATGGCTAACAAACACATGAAAAGATGCTCAACAGCACTCATTATCAGAGAAATGCAAATCAAAACCACTATGAGGTACCATTTCACACCAGTCAGAATGGCTGCAATCCAAAAGTCTACAAGCAATAAATGCTGGAGAGTGTGTGGAGAAAAGGGAACCCTCTTACACTGTTGGTGGGAATGCAAACTAGTAGAGCCACTATGGAGAACAGTGTGGAGATTCCTTAAAAAACTGGAAATAGAACTGCCTTATGATCCAGCAATCCCACTGCTGGGCATACACACTGAGGAAACCAGAAGGGAAAGAGACACATGTACCCCAATGTTCATCGCAGCACTGTTTATAATAGCCAGGACATGGAAGCAACCTAGATGCCCATCAGCAGATGAATGGGTAAGAAAGCAGTGGTACATATACACAATGGAGTATTACTCAGCCATTAAAAAGAATACATTTGAATCAGTTCTAATGAGGTGGATGAATCTGGAACCTATTATCCAGAGTGAAGTAAGCCAGAAAGAAAAACACCAATACAGTATACTAACGCATATATATGGAATTTAGAAAGATGGTAACAATAACCCTGTGTACGAGACAGCAAAAGAGACACTGATGTATAGAACAGTCTTATGGACTCTGTGGGAGAGGGAGAGGGTGGGGAGATTTGGGAGAATGGCATTGAAACATGTATAATATCATGTATGAAATGAGTCGCCAGTCCTGGTTCAATGCACGATACTGGATGCTTGGGGCTGGTGCACTGGAACGACCCAGAGGGAGAGTATGGGGAGGGAGGAGGGAGGAGGGTTCAGGATGGGGAACACAGGTATACCTGTGGCAGATTCATTTTGATGTTTGGCAAAACTAATACAATATTGTAAAGTTTAAAAATAAAAAAAAAATAAAAAGAATCAATTCTTCAGTGCTCAGCTTTCTTCACAGTCCAACTCTCACATCCATACATGACCACTGGAAAAACCATAGCCTTGACTAGATGGACCTTTGTTGGCAAAGAAATGTCTCTGCTTTTGAATATGCTACCTAGGTTGGTCATAATTTTTCTTCCAAGGAGTAAGCGTCTTTTAATTTCATGGCTGCAGTCACCATCTGCAGTGATTCTGGAGCCCCCCAAAATAAAGTCTGACACTGTTTCCACTGTTTCCCCATCTATTTCCCATTAAGTGATGGAACCAGATGCCATAATCTTAGTTTTCTGAATGTTCAGTTTTATGCCAACTTTTTCACTCTCTTCTTTCACTTTCCTCAATAGGCTCCTTAGTTCCTCTTTATTTTCTGCCATAAGGGTGGTGTAATCTGCATATCTGAGGTTATTGATATTTCTCCCAGCAATCTTGATTCCAGCTTGTGGTTCTTCCAGCCCAGCATTTCTCATGATGTACTCTACATATAAGTTAAATAAGCAGGGTGACAATATACAGCCTTGACGTACTCCTTTTCCTATTTGGGACCATTCTGTTGTTCCATGTCCAGTTCTAACTGTTGCTTCCTGACCTGCATATAGGTTTCTCAAGAGGCAGGTCAGGTGGTCCAGTATTCTCATCTCTTGAAGAATTTTTCATAGTTTGTTGTGATCCATGCAGTCAAAGGCTTTGGTATAGTCAATAAAGCAAAAATAGATGTTTTTCTGGAACACTTGTGCTTATTTGATGATCCAGGGGATGTTGGCAATTTGATCTCTGGTTCCTCTGCCTTTTCTAAAACCAACTTGAACATCTGGAAGTTAAAGGAGTACGTCAAGGCTGTGTATTGTCACTCTGCTTACCTAACTTTTATGCAGAGTACATCATGCGAAATGCTGGGCTGGATGAAACACAAGCTGGAATCAAGATTGCCAGGAGAAAAATCAATAACCTCAGATATGCAGATGACCCCACCCTTATGGCAGGAAGTGAAGAAGAAATAAAGAGCTTCTTGATGAAAGTGAAAGAGGAGAGTGAAAAAGGTGGCTTAAAGCTCAACATTCAGAAAACTAAGATCATGGCATCCGGTCCTGTCACTTCATGGGAAATAGATGGGGAAACATTAAAACAGTGAGAGACTTTATTTTTTTGAGCTCCAAAATCACTGCAGATGGTGACTGCAGTCATGAAATTAAAAGACTCTTGGTCCTTGAAAGAAAGGCTATTATCAACCTGGACAGCATATTAAAAAACAGAGACATTACTTTGCCAACAAACGTCTGTCTAGTCAAGGCTATGGTTTTTCCAGTAGTCATGTATGGATGTGAGATTTGGACTCTAAAGAAAGCTGAGCACCAAAGAATTGATGCTTTTGAACCTCAGTGTTGGAGAAGACTCTTGAGGGTCCCTTGGACTGCAAGTAGTTCCAGCCAGTCAATCCTAAAGGAAATCAGTCATGAATATTCATTGGAAGGACTGATGTTGAAGCTGAAATTCCATAACTTTGGCCACCTGATGCTAAGAGCCTGATTCATTTGAAAAGACCCTGGTGGTGGGAAAGATTGAAGGTGAGAGGAGAAGTGGTAGAAGGAGAAGGGACAGAGGATGTGATAATTGGATGGCATCACCGACTCGATGGACATGAGTTTGAGTAAGCTCAGGGAGTTGGTAATGGACAGGGAAGCCTGATGTTCTGTAGTCCATGGGGTCTCAAAGAGTCAGACATGACTGAGTGACTGAACTGACTCTTGACTCTGAGGTACAGCTTTGCTGGATAAAGTATTCTTGGTTGTATCTTTCTCTGTTTTATAATTTTGAATACATCCTGCCACTCCCTCTGGCCTTCAAAGTTCCTACTAAAAAATCATCTGATAACCAAATGAGATTTCCCTTGTATGTTACTTGTCACGTTTCCCTTGAGGCTTTTAATATTTCTTCTTTGTATTTATTTTTTATTAATTTGACTAATATTTGTCTTGTTGGAGAAGGAAATGGCAACCCAGTCCAGTATCCTTGCCTGGAGAATCCCAGGGAAGGAGGAGCCTGGTGGGCTGCTGTCTATGGGGTCGCACAGTCGGACATGAAGCAACTTAGCAACAGCAGCAGCAGCATGTGTCTTATAGTTTTCCTCCTTTATGGGACTCTGTGCTTCCTAGACTTGGTTGTCTATTTCCTTTCCCGTGTTAGAGAAGGAATCACTTTCTTTAATACTATCTACCTGATTGGAAAGTAGTGTGAGCAGACAAGCCGTGCCAATTCACAGGTCTTATTTTAGAATAGGCTTCCTATCAATTACAAATTCTCATATCTCCAAACTCACGCCAATTTTTCTTTGTTATTGTGTGTGTGTGTGTGTGTTTAATCTCTCTGTCCCTTAAAAATGTTTATTCTTCAATAGGTTCTCTTCCTAATCATTTATTGTATATTCTTTATTCTGGAACAACAAAAATATACATTAAAAGCTTTACCTTTATCAAATCTGCTGTAATATTTTGATGTCACTCTTTTCTGCCTTCTTCCCACTTCTAAATTTCACAGACATAAGAGCATCTTAGGGGTTCCAATGACACACATTTTCCTCCTCATCCAACACCCACTTGCAACCATTTCTTTTCCACCTTACCCTCAATCATTCCCTAAGTTTTTCTTCCCAGAGAACTACATTAAAATGTCTCATCCTTTATTGAATAGCCCACCAACTTCTCCTTCACTTAGCAGAAATTAAATCACATTCATATTTTTAAACTTTTTATTTTAGTATAATTAGAGGAAAACCTGAAGCTAAGTAAACATGCCCAGTTTGCCATCTTGATGTTAAACATGCCTATTGAAACTGTTACTAGGGATTAACAATTGATCTTATAGAACCTCAAAAAGAAGCAAAATTTTTAAAATAAGTATTTTGAGAAACAGTTAACCTATATGCAATGAGGAGAAATATTCAAATTCCTTTCTCAATAAGAAGCTTTATTTGGCCTTAGCTCTGATCATGATGCTGTCATTCCAGAGATCACATAACGAAAGTCTACCATGAATGAATACTGCCCTTTACAAACCCCAGTTCCTTTCTACATAGATTGAAATGTCAAGATTCAGATTCCTTATCTCTCCTAAGGTTGCATTGCAAGATTCTAAGTGGTAAATGCTGATTTTAGCCACTATCCCAAATCACAATTCTCCTCTAGGCCACAAAATATATATGTATTGTTAAAAAGGCAAACGGCTTCAAAATGAATCTCTTGTTTCCAAAATATCTCCTGGAAATTCTGAGGCATCTCTTGAGAAATACAGCTGATACACTCCACTATTATTAACATTATTGTCCCTGTATCTTCTAAGTCCCTACCCCCTGCCCTAGACAACATTATTATACTCAGGATGAAAGTGTTCACATCATTAAGTCCTAAAGTTTTATATTTTTTAAATAGATATACAGAGGGTATGTTCACTGCACCAGAATTTTGCAAAGGAGGAATTATCAGTCAGGGTGGTATTAAAATAAATATAAATGGTTAGCTGTTTTGATTTGTTTTTCAAAGGGGAATTCTTGTCAGAATGTGCTATTAAAACTTCTTTATTTTAAGACAGAAATAATAGCCTGTTTCTTTTGCCTTAAGATCTGAAAGTGATAAACCATCTAATTCTTAAAAAGTAAAGGGTTTTTCCATTTACATTGAATATAAGATTTTAATGATGTTATTGTTTAAGTGGTTATCTACAGTGAAAATGTGAAGGAAAATTACTCTGGGAAAATTTTCTGAGGGTATTCATTAGATTTTTTGTAGTTTATTTCTCTATGTGTGTAAAATACTTGAATATTGTTGAAAATTTTATAGAATGACAATGTTCTATTTTAAGTATGATGGAATAAAATTCTTTTTCATTATAAAAATATGTATACAAATTATTTTAATGTTTAAGCTATTATAATATTGCAAGATGCATACATCAAAACCAAATGTTATACACATTATCTTTCCTGTAATACTTGTACTTTTCCTTAATGGTACTTCATTTTAAAAGCTACACAATTCAAGGTAGAAAAAAAATGTTTAAATTATCACTGAAATATAAGTGCTCTGTCAGATATGTATTACATAAGAAAAGCACAGTATTGCATCTTAAAACAAACAAATAAAAATTAAACCCAGGAATCATTCACATATTTTAGCAGTAACTAGTGTGTATACATTTACCAAAATATTTAACTACAACATCCATATCACAGCATTTTTTCCACAAATAGATGGCCCTTTGAATAGAACATTCTGACAAAAGGACCACTTAATTTTTCAAAATATCATGCATATAGATCATAAATTTCCAAACATTGCATTCCCTATCTAAAAAACTGGCTTCAACTTTGAAAATTTTGTCCTACAATCTCAAGTGGGTGCTCCCCTTGAGCAAGTTATTTTTTCATATTGTGATATAAAATACCTCAGTCTAGAGAATTATTCTAGTACTTTGTTCTAGACTGAGTCAAAACCTAATAAAGAGCATATTTATCTAAAAATTTTTAAGTATGCTCTAAAATTATTTTCCTTAAGTAGAAAAACTTGTGCTTCATGTGTGGAATAATCATTTGGCCTAGCAACGACTTTTTTATTGAGATACAGTTGACATAAAATTGTATCAGTTTCAGATGTATAACCTTTTGACTTGATTTTTGTATATACTGCAGAAATGATTACCACAATATGACTAGTTAACATCCAACACCACACACAGTTTCTTTTTTTTTTTTCTTGTGAGAACTTTTAAGATTGCTCTTTTAGCAACTTTAAAATGTATAATACAGGATTGTTAACTGTAGTCACTATAATGTGCATTACATCTCCATTAATAATTCACTATATAAAAAAGAGTTTGTACCTTTGGTCATTCTTTATCCACTTAGTCCACTACCTACCATATTCCTCTGGAAACCACCAATCTGTATTATTTGTGAGTTTGGAATTTGTTTACTGGTTGGTTTGTTTTTAGCTTTTACATATGAATGAGATCATACACTGTATCTCTATTCAACTTATTTCACCTACCATAATACCTTCAAGGTCCGTGCATGTTGTCATAAATGGCAAAGATTTCTTTCCTTTTTATGGCTATATAATATTCCATGGTGGTGTGTGTGTGTGTGTGTGTGTGTGTGTGTGTGTGGTGTGTATATCCCATCTTCTTTAGCCATTCATTCTTTGATAGACACTTAAGCTATTTCCATGTCTTGAGTACTATAAATAATGGTGTAGTAAACATGGGGGTTCATATAACTTTTCAAGTTTTTGTTTTTGTTTCCTTTGGACAACTACCCAGTTTTTTGAAGAATCTGCATTCTGTTTTCTATGATGGCTGTACCAAGTTTCATTCTCACCAACAGTGCAAAAAAGTTGGTTTTTTTTTTTTTTTTTTTCCCATATACCTTCCAAAACTTCTCTGTTGTCCTTTTAATAGTAGCCATTCTAATAAGTGTGAGGTAATATCTCACTGTGATTCTGATTTTCACTTCCCTGATAATTAATGACACTGTACATTTTCTCAAGTATCCATAAGCCTAGCCATCTGTATTTCTTCTTTGGAAAAATGTCTATTCAGAACCTCTGCCCAATTTTAGTCAAATTGTTTGATTTTGATATTGAGTTGTATGAGTTTGTATATTTGGATATTGACTTATTATCAAATATATGATTTGCAAATATTTTCTTCCATTCATTGATTGTATTTTTATTTTGTTAATGGTTTTCTTTGCCGTGAAGAAGCTAATTAGTTTAATATTGTCACAATTGTTTGCTTTGGCTTTTGTTGCTTTTGTTTTTGATATCAAATCCAAAAACGAATCACCAAACCCAAGTCAAGTAGCTTAACATTCATATTTTCCTCTAGGAGTTTTAAGATTTCAAGTCTTGCATTTGGTTCTTCAATTCATTTGAGTTAATTTTTGTGTATGATATAAGAGAGTAGGCCAGTTTGTCTTATAAGCGGCTGTCCAGTTTTCTTAACATCATTAATTGAAGAGATTGCCTTTTCACCACTGTATACTATTGGCTCTTTTGTCATTAATTGATTGACCATATGTATGTGGGGTTTTTTTCTCCTGAACTCTCTATTCTCTTCTATTAACCTATCTATATGTTTTATGCTAATACCATACTATTTGATTACTGTACTTTGTAGTGGAGTTTGAGATCAAGAAGCGTGATGCGTTCAGCTTTGTTATCTTTCTTTTTCTCATAGAGTTTATATCTCATGGGTGCAAGGTAAGTTAGAGAGGTGGAGTTTTAGCTAAGAATTAGAATTTCCTAGAATGAGGCCATTATTTTCCAAATATAACACTACTTCCTAGTCATGTGGTTTTAATGGTGAAGGACAGGAAACTGTAGCATGCTGCAGTTCATGGGGTTGCAAAGAGTCAGACACATCTGAGCAATTGAACAACAATAACGCTATTTAACTTCACTTTACCTTACATTCTTAATCTATAAGCAAAGATAATAATAGGATTTATTTCAAAATAAAGTAGATATGAGGGTTAACTAAATTAGTATTTATAAGGTACTTAGTAGTGTCTGATACATACAACATACTAAAAAAAAATTTCAATTTGCAATATGGACATAAGGAATCCTTATTAGGATGGAATAATAACATGGATTATTACATGGAATAATTACATGGATGGATGTAAATAACATGGAAAACCATGGTTTTCCATGTTATTTACAATTAAAAAAAAAACTTCATAGGCGCCAACTGTGTGGTATAACATTCTACAGAGCATTCACATATATTACCTCAATGAATCCATTCCACCGTTTATTATTGATCTGACACATACAACATACTAAAAAAAGTTTCAATTTGCAATATGGACATAAGGAATCCTTATTAGGATGGAATAATAACATGGATTATTACATGGAATAATTACATGGATGGATGTAAATAACATGGAAAAACATGGTTTTCCATGTTATTTACAATTAAAAAAAAACTTCATAGGCGCCAACTGTGTGGTATAACATTCTACAGAGCATTCACATATATTACCTCAATGAATCCATTCCACCATTTATTATTGATCCCATTTAGTAAAAAGTAAAGAGGTCTTTCCAAGATCATGCATCCAATGCATGTCACTTGTGAATAACAGCAGCAGAGGAGTGGGTTTTTTTGTAACTTTTATTAATCTTATTTTTTAAGTTCTAATTATATTCATGGCTGATTGCCTTTTTAAATATTTATTTTGTTCAATTTTAAAAGTTACTTTCCATTTTCAGCTATTAGAAAATATTGGCTAGATTCCTCACGATGTACAATGCATCATTGAGTTTCTCTTGTACACAATAGTTTGTACCTTCCATTCCCCCATCTTTATATTGCCCCTCTCCCCTTCTGGTAACCACTAGTTTCTTCTCTCTGTCTATGAGTCTGCTTCTTTTATGTTATATTTATTAGTTTGTTGAATCTTTTAGATTCCACATATAAGTCATATCATATAGTATTAATCTTTCTGTCTGACATTTCACTTAGCATAATGTCCTTCAAGTCAATCTATGTTGCTCAAATGACAAAGTTTCTTTTCTTTGACCAAGTAGTATTCCATTGTATATGCATAGCCCATCTTCTTTATCCATTCATCTATTGATGGACACTTAGATTGTTTCCATGTCTTAGAAACTTCAGATAATGCTACTATGAACATTGGGTGCATTTAGCTTTTTGAATTAGTGGGACTTTTTCAGATATATACCCAGGACTGGAATTGCTGGATCCTATGGTAGTTTCACATTTAGCTTTTTAGAAACCTCTATGTTTTCCACAGTGGTTGCACCAATTTACACCTCACCAGAAGTGTGTAAGGACACCCTTTCTTTCAAATTCTCACCAACATTTGTTATTTGTAGACCTTTTTGATGGTGGCCATTGTTACCTGTTTTAGGTGACATCTCATTGTGGTTTTGATTTGCATATCCCTGATGACTAGCAATGTTGAGCATCCCTTCTGTGCCTATTGGCCATCTGCATTTTCTCATTGGCAAAATGCCCGTTCAGCTCTTCTGCTATTTTTAATTAATTTTTTGATGTTTTGTTGTATGAGTTTATATATTTTGGATATTAATTTCTTATTTCTTATCAGTCATTTTATTTGCAAATATTTTCTCCTATTCAGTAGTTTACCTTTTTATTTTGTTATGGTTTCCTTCACTGTGCAAAAACTTTTAAGTTCAATTAGGTCCTATTTTTTAATTTTTGCTTTTATTTCCTTTACCTTAGGAGACATACCAAAAACAAATATTACTATTATTTATGTCAAAGTCTCTTATGCCTATATTTTCCTTTATGAGTTTTACAATATCGGGTCTTACATTTAGGTGTTTAATCCATTTTGAGTTTCTTTTCATATATGGTATTAGAGAATGTTCTCATTTATTCTTTTACATGTAGCTTTCCAGTTTTCTAAGTACCACTTATTTAACAGAGATGTCTTTTTGCCTCCTTTCTAATGAATGAATTGACCATAAGTAGTTAGGCTTATTTCTGGATTTTCTACACTGTTCCATTGATCTACGTGTTCATTTTTGTTTCAGTTGTTGTTGTTGCTTAGTCGCTAAGTCTTATCCAACTCTTTTGCGACCCCATGGGATGTAACCCACCAGGCTCCTCTGCCCATGAGATTTACCAGGCAAGAATACAGGGATGGGTTGCTGTTTCCTTCTCTAGGGGGTCTTTCTGACCTAGAGATTGAACCCATATCTTCCACATTGGCAGGAAGATTCTTTCCCACTGGACCATCAAGGAAGCCCAGTACCACCATACTACTAAAACTCATCAATGAATATGGTACATATGCAGAATACAAAATTAATATATAGAAATCTGTTGTATTTCTGTACACTAACAATGGAATATCAGGCAGGGAAATTAAGAAAACAATCCCATTTAACATCACATCGAAAAGAAGAAAATACTAGGAATGAAAAATGACTGAGGAGGCAGAGGCCTATACTCTGAAAATTGTAAGATGCTGGTGAAGGAAATTTCAGATGACACAGATGAAAAGATATGCCATGTTCTTGGATTGTAAGAATCAATATTGTTAAAATGACCATACTACTCAAGGCAGTCTACAGATTAAATGCAGTCCTTATCAAAATAGCAATGGGATTTTTCATAGAACCAGAAGAAAAAAATTTAGATTTGTATGGAAACACAGAAGACCCTGAATAGGCAAGGCAAACTTGAGAAGGAATAGAATTGGAGAAAAACTGCTTCTTGCCTTCAGACTATAACATAGAGTTCAGTTCAGTTTAGTTCAGTCGCTCAGTCGTGTCCGACTCTTTGCAGCCCCAAGAACTGCAGCACGCCAGGCCTCCCTGTCCATCACCAATTCCCGGAGTCCACCCAAACCCATGTCCATCGATTCAGTGATGCCATCCAACCATCTCATCCTCTGTCATCCCTTTCTCCTGCCCTCAATCTTTTCCAGCATCAAGGTCTTTTCCAATGAGTCAGCTCTTTGCATCAGGTGGCCAAAGTATTGGAGTTTCAGCTTCAACCAGTCCTTCCAATGAACACTCAGGACTGATCTCCTTTAGAATGGCCTGGTTGGATCTCTGTGCCATCCAAGGGACTCCCAAGAGTCTTCTCCAACACCACAGTTCAAAAGCATCAATTCTTTGGTGCTCAGCTTTCTTTATAGTCCACCTCTCACATCCATACATGACCACTGGAAAAATCATAGCCTTGACTAGATGGACCTTTGTTGGCAAAGTAATGTCTCTGCTTTTGAATATGCTATCTAGGTTGGTCATAACTTTCCTTCCAAGGAGTAACATACAGTTACAGTATTCAAGACATTATGGTACTGTTGGCTTTCTTAAGACTGCTTTGGATATTCAGGGTGTTTCATAATCCCATACAAATTTTAGAGTTATTTGTTTTATTTTTTAAAAATACCACTGGTCTTCTAGTAAGGATTGGGTTGAATCTGTATATTGCTGTATGGGCAGTTTAACAATATTAATTCTTCCAACCATGGTCATGGAATATCTTTCCATTTTTTTGTTACTTCTTCACTTTTTCTTCAGTCTCTTATAGTTTAGGGTACAGATCTTTTTTACATCCTTTGTTAAATATATTCCTAGGATTTAAAAAAAATTTTTTATGGAAATGTCAATGGGAAATTTTTCTTAATTTTTTTCTAATAGTTCATTGTTGGTGTATAGAAAAATGTAATATATAGAAATGTATGTTGTATCCTGCAACAGGAGATGTAAGAATTGCAGGTTCAATCCCTGGGTTGGGAAGATCCCATGGAGGGAGGGCATAGCAGCCCACTCCAGTATTCTTGTTGGAGGACCTCATATAAATAAGAGCCTGGTGGGCTATGATCTATAGTGTCACAAAGAGTCAGATACAACTGAAGTGACTTAGCACAGTACAACTGTACTGAATTTGGTTATTCGTTCTTATAGCGTTTTGGTCAAATTCTTAGGGATTTCTATATAATACTATATTATCTGCAAATGGCGATGGTTTTACTTTTTTCTTTCCAATTGGTTCTCTTTATTTCTTTCTCTTTCCTAGTTTCTCTGGCTAGAACTTCTCAAACTATGTTAAGTGGCAAGAGTGGATATTCTTGTTTTGTTCTTTATCTTAAAAGAAATGTTTTCAAATTATCACCATTGAGTATGATGTTAGCTATAGGTTTGTTATATTTGGCCTTTATTATGTTGAGACATGTTTCCTCTAAAACCATTTCCTTGAGAGTTTTTATTATAAATGGATATTAAGGTTTGCAAATGCTTTTTTCCTATATTTATTTAGATGTTCATATGAATTTTGTCCTTATTTTATTAATCTGATATGTCACATTGATTTGTGAATATTATTCCATTTTTCAATCCTGGAATAAATGTCATTTGATCATGGTATATGTGACTTTATTGTATTGTTGAATCTGTTTTACTAATTTTTTTTTAGTATTTTTGCCTCTAAGTTCATAAGGGATAGTGACCTGTAATTTTATTTTCTTCTAATGCTTTCTCATAAAATCTGTTTGGAAGTGGTCACTCCTGTGCTATTTTTTCAAAAAAAAAGAGAAGAATTGTTTTTAATTCTCTTTGAATATTTGGTAAAATTCACCAGTTTCTGGTCCTGGTCTTTTGTATTTCAGGTGGTTTTTAATTACTGAGACAATGTCCATACTACTAATCAGTTTATTCAGGTTTTCTACTTTAAGATTTGGTCTTGGCAGGTTTTATTTCTAGGAATTTATTTCCTCTAAGTTGTCCAATTTGTTGGTATACATTTATACTACGCTTTTATAGTCTTTTCTATTTCTATGATAGTGGCTGCAAGTCTCCTCTTTCATTTCTGATTTTATTTGAATCCCCTGTCTTATTTTATTGGTAAGCATATCTAAAGGTTTGTTGGTTTGGTTTTTATTTTCAAAAACTAGTACATGGTTTCTGATGTTTTCTATTGTGTTTTGGTCTCTTTTTTATGTTTATTTCCCCTCTGGCCTTTGTTATTTTCTGTCTTCCACTGACTTTGGGCTTTATATCTTCCTTTTTTTCCAGTTCATTGAGGTATGATGCATACCACAATTTGGGGTATGATGTGTTTCCATTTATAAGGTATTTTTTAAATTTCTCTTTTGATTTCTTCTTTGAATCACTGGGTGGTTAATATCATGTTGTTTAATATCTACATACTGGTTAATTCGCTTTTTTTTTTTTTTTCCTGTATTGTTTTCTAGCTGCAACTTCATACCATTGTGGTAGGAAAGGTACTTGATATAATTTCAGTCTTCTTAAATTTATTAAGACTTGTTTTGTGGCCTGTGTGTGATCTATCCTGGATAATGTTTCATGTGCACTTGAGAAGATTATATATTATTTTGCTTTTGGATGGACTGTTCCATATAAACCTGTTAAGTTGGTCTGGCCTAATATGTCACTTAAGGCCAATGTTTCCCTAATGATTTTCTGTCTGGATGATCTATCCATTGCTAAAAAGTGAGTTATTAAATTTCCCCTCTGTTACTAGATTGCTCTCTTTTTCTCTCTTTAGGTCTATAATATTTTCCTTATATATTTAGGTGTTCCTATGTTGAGTGCAGAAAGTGAAAGTGAAGTCGCTCAGTCATGTCTGACTCTTTGTTAACCCATGGACCGTACCTATCAGGCTCCTCTGTCCATGGGATTTTCCAGGCAAGAATACTGGAGTGGATTGCCGTTTCCTTCTCCAGGGGATCTTCCCAACCCAGGGATTGAACCTGGGTCTCCTGCATTGTAGGCAGACAGTTTACCATCTGAGCCATCAGAGAAGCCCAACAGAGTGGAGTGCAGAAGCATTTACAAATATTATATCCTCTTATAAGGTTGACTCCTTTATTATTATATAATGACCTTCTTTGCCTCCTATTACAATCTTTGTCTTGAGGTCATTTTGTTTCATATAAGTATGACTACCCCAGGTTTTTTTTTTTTTTTTTGGTTTCCATTTGTATGGGATATAATTTTACATCATATAACTTTCATCCTCTGTGTATCTTTAGGTTTGAAGTTCATGTCTTGTAGGCACCATACAGATGGGTCATGCTGTTGTTGTTTTTATCCACAAGCCACTCTAAGTCTTTTGATTGAAGAATATAGTCTGATTACATTTAAAGTAATTATTGATGGTATAACCTTATTGCCATTTTGTTAATTGTTTCCTGAATATTTAGTAATTTCTGTGTTCCTTTATTCTTCTTCTGTTCTTTCCCTTTGTGATTTGATGATTTTCTATTGTGTTAAGTTTAGATTTCTTTTTTCTTTTATATCTCTAATATAGGGTTTTGTTTTGTGATTACCAAGAAGTTTACATAAAATTAGATAACAGTATTTCAAATCAATCACCCTTTAAGGTTAAACACGTTCTAAAGCTCTCCAGCCCCTCAAGTTTTATGTTCTGATGTCACAATTTGCATCTTTTTATCTTGTATATCCATTAACAAATTATTGTAGTTATTCTTACTATATTTGTTAACTTTCATAATAGCTTTATAATTTATTAACTCATCAACTTTATATTATCCTGAGATATACTAAATACTTAACCTCTTTAGCGAGATTTATGGTTTTATGTTTTCCTGGTACTAATTAGTACCTTTTAATTTTACCTTAAAGAAATCCCCTTAACATTTCTCTAAAGGCTGGTCTGCAGTGATGAACTCCTTTAGCTCTTGTTTCTCTAGAAAACTCATTCTCTGTTCAATTCTGACAAATAACTTTGCCATGTAGAGCATTTTTGATTTGCAGGGTTTTTTTCTTTCTTTCTTTCTTTTTTTCTTCCAACAGTTTGAGTACATTGATCCACTCTCTTTTGGCCTATAATGTTTCTGCTGAAAAAATCTACTGATAATCCTTTGGAAGTTCGTTTGTATATAACAAGTTTGTTTTTTCCTGTCTTGCTGCATTCAAGAGTCTCTCCTTGTCCTTAACATGCAACATTTAATTATAATGTGTTATTCATCATGTTTGGAAGTCTCCAGTCATCTTGGATTTGAATGTCAGTTTCCTTCCCAGGTTAGGAAAGTTTTCAGCCATAATTTCATCAATTAAATTTTCTATCTCATTCTTTTCCTTCTTGGACTCTTATAATATAAATGTTGATCTACTTGATGTTGTTCCACAAATCACTTAAGCTCTACTCACTTTTCTTCATTATGTTTCCCCTGCTGTACTTGTGTGAGTTCCACTGCCTTTTCTCAAGTTCATACTTGTTTTCTTATCATCATCTACTTTGCTCTTGAATTTCTAAATTATATTTTTCATTTCAGTTATTGTATGAATATTCTTCAGTTCTATGACTTCTCTTTGGTACTTTCTTGTATTTTCTTTTTAATTAAATTCTCAATTAGTTTATCCATTCTTCTGAGTTGAGTGAACATTTATATGACCATTATTTTGAATCTCTTTGTTGGGTAAGCCATTTATATCTACTGCATTAAGTTGTTGTTGTTGTTGTTGTTGTTTTTTCCTCCCTTGAGGTTTTATCTTGCTCTTTTCATTGGAACATACTCCCTGCTCTTTCATTTTTCTCAACTCTCCGTGTTGGTTTCTACACAAAACAGACACCTCTCTTGGTCTTGAAAGAGTAGCCTCATGTAGGGGATACGTCTTATTCTTCAACCCTAC
Organism: Bos indicus; assembly: GCF_029378745.1. Lineage (NCBI taxonomy): Eukaryota > Metazoa > Chordata > Mammalia > Artiodactyla > Bovidae > Bos > Bos indicus. Next base: position 76,778,557 of record NC_091765.1, read on the forward strand.
TCTAACTCTTAGTTGTTTCCCAGACACTGGTGATTTTATAAGCAGCTTTTACTTTTAGTGGCTCCTAATAGTTCAGGATGTGTTAAAACCTGTCAGTGTCCCAAAGGGTGAGGATCTTTGTCATCACCTAGAATCAGGCTGACTGGAAGCCAAACCCTGAGGTAGCAAATATACCTTCTTCAGAGGAAGACTGGGAAGTGAGCATTTCTGTCTGCTCCCTCTGCACTGATCCTAGGGTTGATATATAGTTCATAACTCTTTCCTCTTTTTGCTGCAGTCCAATTTAACTACTGAGCACAAACTTTGCTGATCACCAGAGTCAGGCAATCAAGTGGTATCCCCTAGGTAGCAACCACAAAACCAGGGTACCAGACAATAATAACAAGAGCAGTATCAGACATGTACATAAATTCCCCAGGAGGTACTGGCAATCTAGACTGCAGTGGAGGGAGGAGATGAAGATAGAATCCACCCTTCCATGTCTCTGGAGAGGAGTACAGAGAGCCCTTAGTTGTGTGTTTAGTTAAAAGCCTGCTCTTTAGGCCACTGCTATGAGGATAAGCTAGTAGGCCTCTTTCACAGAAAGGCTGGACTCCTCAGTCTGTTGTCTCTCTTCTGTGTCTTGAGAGTAGTAGCTTTTTAAGAAATCTTTCTCCATTTGTTTTAGTCCTGTGGAACCTGTAAGCATAAAGCTATTCTAACCACCAGAACAATGTGATCTAGAGGTGTCCCCTGGGTAGCAATCATAAAAACTTGGGTGCCAGACAAAAATACAAGCTCCCTTCTAGGGTAGGAGACACAGAATGAGAGGGTAAAATAAGGCACCCACTGGAAGAATATTTCAGTAGGCTTCTGTATGTGTTTTAAATGAGATGCCTACCCCTCAGGCAAATCCTTTTAGATAAACAAGGCTTTTTCATCTAAAGTCTGAGCATCTCACAATGGGCTGCTTCTGTGCTGGACCCTAAGGTGGGTGCGTCTGTTTGTGAGTCAATAAATAACTGTTTCTCAATTTGTTGCAGACTTGTGAGTCTCCTGGACAGAAGCCCCACTGGCTTTCAAAGTTATATGTATTGCGGAATCATCTCTCAGGTACAGGTCTTAAAACAGGTTGCCAGTTCCCTAGAGTTTGATTCACTATGCCAGGGGTGGAGTTTGTGTTAAGATGGTATCTCAGCCTCTCCTATCTGCTTTGATGTGGGTTTCTTTTCACTTACCTGATATTTAGGAATTGCTCAACTAGTTTTGTTTTGGTTTGTTTTGTTTTTTTAGAGGAAATTGTTTTGTATACAGCTGAAGATTCAGTGTGTCCATGAGAAGACATGAGTTCAGAATCTTCCTCCATCACCATCCTGAACCAGTATTCAGTATTTATTCATTTTTCATATAGAATTTGATCATAAAATGAATTTTATGAGTTAAATATATTCATTAACTCATATTTTATATAGGTATCAAAATATGCTTTCTATATCTAAATAGATATAAACTTAAGAGAGAAATTATTGAATAACCCTTATCAGCACCTTCACATTTCTACCATGGTATTTCCAATAAATAATTCACAAATGTATTTTTCTATACCAGCCATATTGCCTAGTTAGCTGTACTATATTATTTTAATCTACTAATAAAACAACTTTGTTTTCTCAAGAAAATCTTTAACTGGTGGTAGTGAGAAATAAGGGATATCATACATCCATCTTAAAATGTAATAATACTCCTCAGGAAAATGCTACAATGAGAACATATACAAAATTTCACACATTTTCTGGTATTCATACATACTGATCTCTAAGGATGCATTTGAAAAATGTTATCAGGCATTGCAATGTTTACCTGAGAGTGAGGGAAGAGAAGAAAGACCATAATAGCTATATGAATGTCCCAGATGCTGTAAATAAACATTTTGTAAGTGAATAATAGGTGGCAATAGGCCTTGCTATCCTCAGATAATTTAATGACATACTGCAGGCCTTCTGGAGGTGGAAAATAGGAATTATCTTCCCTGAATTACCAGGGAATTCTGGTAATTTACATTTTGTTCTTTAATCATTTATTAAATTATTTCAATTTGAAAAGATTTGTACAAGTTGATGTAAAATAGCTTCAGTGTACTTCCATTTATCAAAGCTAAATAATGTAGTCAATCTCATTTTAACCTGACTTTTGAAAAGTGAAAAGACTCATGAAAATTGACTTACAGTGAAGATCAGAATGTGAAATGTGAAAAATAACATAAAGAAGGCATGAAGACAGTTGCAAATTGAACAAAATATTTGTCAATGTTTACAATACAAAGCTATCCTTGTGGCTAACATTTTGTCCTTGGGAAATTAAGTTATAATCTATTAACATTTTATGAATAAGACAGATGGTGATCTTGATAGCAAATCTGAAAGAAGCCTAGTTTCACAAAACAATTACAATTCAAGATAGTCAAGTTTAAAAACAGTGACTTCTACTACAGGAAACAGCTCAAAATGCATGAAAAATATTCTATGAGAGTGCTAAGTTAAGAATCATTTTCAAGAAATAAAGGACTGATTAAGTGTGTGTACCACATGACCCTAATATTTCCCTATTGCCATCAAATGTAATAATCTTTGCAGCTTTCTGTGAAGTGAATAAAGATTATTTCCCACAAGAAGAAATTCATATAAGGAAAGGAATAAGAAAAATGTACACTCTTAACTCTTTTCTTGTGCTTGATGTTTTGCTGTATGTTTTTTCTGTGCTGTAGTTTTAAGAAATAAAAATATGTTAGCTAACATATAATACCATAGCATTTTCTCCTGAAGAGTAAAGTGTGGACAAATGTCTCCTTGAGTAGAACTTCCTGGATTATACCCACTTTCAATTGTTTGTCTATATTGGGGCAATTATTTAAAAATATGCTGGTTGGCTGAACTTATTCTACATCATAAGTACATAAGAAAACAAGAAACAATGTGTGTTAAAGTGTTTCGTAAACTTTAAAATATTCCACAGCGTTTTTTAAATTAGGAACAGTAACTGGAGCTGACTTCTCTCACCCTCCCACATATTACCATCTGTTTTAAAAAATATTTTCATGCCCTCTTTCCTGGCTTGAATTGAGAAACAAATTTTGGCATTTTATAATGTTTCCAGTGAGAATTCTTATAATTTTATCCCATTATTGATAGACAAAATTGTGACATATCATATGATACTTCTTAGTTACTGTTCAAAATATTCACAAATTCTTTTTATTGACAGCTTAAATAAATATGGCAAATTGAAGAGAGTAGTATATTTAAGAAACTCCATTCACTAAGAATATTAATTAGAAAGGATAATGGAAAACGTGAATATCTGATAAGTATTTAATGAGTTTGTGGGTATAGACAATATAATTATTAAAGATGATTTGTTATATAGAAAAAAGAACAAATTCATGATGAGGTGCCAATATTACATTCTTAGATATTCTATCAGTAACATTATATATAACAGAGTTGCCATCCATGGGGTCGCTAAGAGTCGGACACGACTGAGCGACTTCCCTTTCACATTTCACTTTCATGCATTGGAGAAGGAAATGGCAACCCACTCCAGTGTTCTTGCCTGGAGAATCCCAGGGACGGCAGAGCCTGGTGGGTTGCCATCTCTGGGGTCGCACAGAGTCAGACACGACTGAAGCGACTTAGCAGCAGCAGCAGCAGCAGCAGCAGCAGCAGCAGCAGCAGTATTACCTTCATGTTCATTTTGAAGAACTTTTTTTTTTTTAGAAAGAAAGAAATTTACCACTGTAAATTCTGTCTCTAGGCTTCAAGCTTTTGTAGCACTGCTTAAGAGATGAAAAGTAGAAAGAAGGAAATTTTTCTTATAGATGTTAGTATATCTCATAGTTCCTAGAAAAGCACTGAGCCCTTTATCGGTCAATATTATCTAAAACAATAGGATATAGATATACAGACACATATATACAGATATAGATATAGATAAAGCTGTCATATATATGTATGACAGCTTATATATATATATAAGCTGTCAATAAAGAGAGAGAGAGATTTATTTTAAGGAATTGCCTCACAATTGTGGAAACTGGTAAATTTAAAATCTGTAGGTTAGGCTAATAGGCTAGAAATCCCACTAAGAATTGATGCTGAAGTCTTATATCCAAAATCTATAGAATAAACCAGGTGACTAGAAACTCAGTCAAGCTTTTTATGTTACAGTCTTGAGAAAGAGTTCCTTCTTCTCCAGGAAGCTTCAATTTTTCTCTTACCGCTTTTAACTAATTGAATGAGGCCCACTCACACTATCAAGAGTAATTTGCTTTACTTAAAAAAAAGTGATTATAAATGTTAATCACATTTACAAAATACTTTCACAGAAACATCTAGACTAGTGTTTGACCAAACAGCAGGGTACCATAACCTAGCCAAGTTTACACATAAAACTAGCAATCACAAGTTACCCAGTAAGTATTTGACTTTTACTTTGTAATCTTAACTAAGAGATAATTGAAAGATATTATTTGTGGACCAAGGAAGGCAGGAAAGTAATATATGAAATTTATCCAAAACTTTGAATGATGTTGACTAGTTATAACTGAAATAGTTGTAACAGGTATTAAGACATCCTTGATGATTAGATTCAAAAATGACTTGAAATCAGTGAATTTGGAAAAGATATGCACAGGCATCCACTGCTAAAAGGAATTCTTCTACCTTCTTATTCAGCTTCCCATGATAGCTTAAGTAAAGACAGATGTTCAAGTAACCATATTATGCAGAGAAAAGCAATTTTACCTAGCTGCAATGATGAGTTAACAATTTTTCTTTGTTTGATTAAGATACAGTTGACATATGGTATTATATATTTAATGTATATAGCACAGTGATTTAACTTACATACATCATGAAATGATAACCACAATAACTCGGGTGAACAACTATCATCTCAGGTAGATAAGAAGAAATAATTTTCCTTTGTAATGAGACCTCTTAGAATTTTCTCTTAACAATTTTCATATACATTATATAGCAATGTTAACTACATCTATCAGGTTGCACATCACATCTCTAGTACTTACTAATCTTTCAACTGGAAGTTTGTGTCTTTTGACCACCTTGAGCCAATCCTTACTCCTCCACCCTCTATTTCTTTCTGTTTTAAAATTTTATTTCACATTGGAGTGTGGAAAAGTGGTTCAGTTATAGGTATATATGTATCTATTCTTTTTCAAGTTCTTTTCCCATTTGGGTTATTATACAGTGTTAAGCAGAGTTCCCTCTGCTATACAGTAAATCCTTGTTGGTTACCTATTTTATTAATAAACATAGCAGTGTGTACATGTCAATCTCAAACTTTCTGGCCCTTTAATCTTTCACTATCCCCTCACTGTTTCTCCCTGGTAACCATCAATTTGTTCTGTGAGTCTGAAAGATGGTAACAATAACTCTGTGTACGAGACAGCAAAAGAAACACTAATGTATAGAACAGTCTTATGGACTCTATGGGAGAGGGAGAGGGTGGGAAGATTTGGGAGAATGGCATTGAAACATGTAAAATATCATGTATGAAATGAGATGCCAGTCCAGGTTCGATGCACGATACTGGATGCTTGGGGCTAGTGCACTGGGACGACCCAGAGGGATGGTATGGGGAGGGAGGAGGGAGGAGGGTTCAGGATGGGGAACACATGTATACCTGTGGTGGATTCATTTTGATATTTGGCAAAACTAATATAATTATGTAAAGTTTAAAAATAAAATAAAATTAAAAAATAAGTCATTTGTGTCATTTTTGTTAGATTACACTTTTAAGTGATATCATATATTTGTCCTTCTCTGCCTGACTTACTTGACTTAGTGTGATAATATTCAGGCCCATCTGTATTGCCGCAAATGCCATCATTTCATCCTTTTTTATGCCTGAATCATATTACATTGTATATATAAAACACATCTTTATCCATTTATACATTGATGGACATTTAGGTTGCTTCCATACCTTGGCTATTGTAAACAGTACTGCAATAAACACTAGAGTGCATGTATACTTTTAAATCATGTTTTTCTCTAGATATATGCCCAGAAGTGGGATTCCTGGATCACACAGTAGATCTATTTTAGTTTTTAAGGGACCTTTATACTGTTCTACATAGTGGCTATACCAATTTATATTTCCACCAAAAGTATAGGAGGGTGCTTTGTTCTCCATACTCTCTCCAGAATTTATGGTTTATAGACATTTTGATTATGGCCATTCTGACTGATGTGAAGTGATATCTTGTTATATTTTTGACTTGCATTTTTCTAATAATTAGCAAAATTGAGCATCTTTTCATGTGCCTCATAGTCATCTGTATGTCTTCCCTTCTGGAGAAATGTCTATTTAGTTCTGTCCATGTTTCAATTGATTTGGTTTTTTGATATTTAGCCTCATGTGCTGTAAATTTTGGATATTACAATCTTGTTGGTTACATCTTTTGCACATATTTTCTCATATTCTGTGGGTTGTCTTTTCATTTGGTTTATGATTTCTTTTGCTGTTTAAAAACTTTTGAGTTTAATCACATCCCTATTTTTCTTTTCTTTTTTCCCCCCGTATACTCTAGGAGAGAGATCTAAAAAGATCTTGCCATTTATGTCACTGATGAACATAGATGCAAAAATCCTTAACAAAATTCTCGCAAACAGAATCCAACAACATACTAAAAAGATCATACATCATGACCAAGTGGGCTTTATCCCAGGGATGCAAGGATTCTTCAATATCCTCAAATCAATCAATCTAATAACCACATTAACAAATTGAAAGATAAAAACCACATGATTATATCAATAGATGGAGAGAAAGCCTTTGACAAAATTCAACATCCATTTATAATAAAAACCCTCCAGAAAGCAGGCATAGAAGGAATATACCTCAAGATAATAAAAGCTATATATGACAAATCCACAGCAAACATCCTCAATGGTGAAAACTTGGAAGAATTTCCCTTAAAGTCAGGAACAAAGAGAGGGTGCCCACTCTCACCACTACGATTCAATATAGTTTTAGAAGCTTTGTCCACAGCAATCAGAGCATAAAAATAGATAAAAGGAATCCAGATTGGAAAAGAAGAAGCAAAACTATCACTGTTTGCAGATGACATGATCCTCTACCTAGAAAACCCTAAAGACTCCACCAGAAAATTAGTAGAGCTAATCAATGAATATAGTAAAGTTGCAGGATATAAAATTAACACACAGAAATCCCTTGCATTCCTATTCACTAACAATGAGAAAACAGAAAGAGAAATTAAGGAAACAATTCCATTCACATTGCAATGAAAAGAATAAAATACTTAGGAATATATATCTCTAAAGAAACAAAAAACCTATATATAGAAAACTATAAAACACTGGTGAAAGAAATCAAAGAGGACACTAATAGATGGAGAAACATACCATGTTCATGGATTGCAAGAATCAATATAGTCAAAATGAGTATACTACCCAAAGCAATCTATAGATTCAATGCAATCCCTATCAAGCTACCAACAGTATTTTTCACAGAACTAGAACAAATGATTTCACAATTTGTATGGAAATACAAAAAACCTTGAATAGCCAAAGCAATCTTGAGAAAGAAGAGTGGAACTGAAGGAATCAACCTGCCTGACTTCAGGCTTTACTACAAAGCTACAGTCATCAAGACAATATGCTACAGGCACAAAGACAAAAATATAGATCAATGGAACAAAATTGAAAGCCCAGAGATAAATCCATGGACCTATGGACACCATATCTTTGACAAAGGAGCCAAGAATATACAATGGAGAAAAGACAATCTCTTTAACAAGTGGGACTGGGAAAACTGGTCAAACACTTGTAAAAGAATGAAACTAGAACATTTTCTAATACCATACACAAAAATAAACTCAAAATGGATTAAAGATATAAACGTAAAACCAGAAATTATAAAACTTCTAGAGGAAAACATAGCCCAAATACTCTCCGACATATATCACAAGAAGATCCTCTATGAACCACCTCCCAGAGTAGTGGAAATAAAAGCAAAAATAAACAAATGGGACCTAATTAAACTTAAAAGCTTTTGTACAATGAAGGAAACAATAAACAAGGTGAAAATACAGCCTTCAGACCATGGAGAAAATAATAAATGGCAAATGAAGCAACTGAAAAAGAATTAATCTCAAAAATATACAATCAACTCCTGCAGCTCAATTCCAGAAAAAATAAATGACCCAATCAAAAAATGGGCCAAAGAAATAAACAGACATTTCTCCAAAGAAGACATACAGATGGCTAACAAACACATGAAAAGATGTTCAACATCACTCATTATCAAAGAAATGCAAATCAAAACCACAATGAGGTACCATTTCACACCAGTCAGAATGGCTGCTATCCAAAAGTCTACAAACAATAAATGCTGGAGAGGATGTGGAGAAAAGGGAACCCTCTTACACTGTTGGAGGGAATGCAAACTTGTAGAGCCACTATGGAGAATAGTATGGAGATTCCATAAAAAACTGGAAATAGAACTGCCTTATGATCCAACAATCCCACTGCTGGACATACACACTGAAGAAGCCAGAATTGAAAGAGATGTGTGTACCCCAATGTTCATTGCAGCACTGTTTATAATAGCCAGGACATGGAAGCAACCTAGATGTCCATCAGCAGACAAATGATAAGAAAGCTGTGGTACATATACACAATGGAATATTACTCAGCCATTAAAAAGAATGCATTTGAATCAGTTCTAATGAGGTGGATGAAACTGGAGCCTATTATACAGAGTGAAGTAAGCCAGAAAGAAAAACACCAATACAGTATCAGTTCAGTTCAGTTCCGTAGCTCAGTCATGTCCAACTCTTTGTGACCCTGTGACTCGCAGCACGCCAGGCCTCCCTGTCCATCACCAACTCCCGGAATTCATTCAGACTCACGTCCATCGAGTCAGTGATGCCATCCAGCCATCTCATCCTCTGTCGTCCCCTTCTCCTCCTGCCCCCAATCCCTCCCAGCATCAGAGTCTTTTCCAATGAGTCAAATCCTCACAGGAGGTGGCCAAAGTACTGGAGTTTCAGCTTTAGCATCATTCCTTCCAAAGAAATCCCAGGGCTGATCTCCTTCAGAATGGACTGGTGGGATTTCCTTGCAGTCTGAGGGACTCTCAAGAGTCTTCTCCAACATCACAGTTCAAAAGCATCAATTCTTTGGTGCTCAGCTTTCTTCACAGTCCAACTCTCACATCCATACATGACCCCAGGAAAAACCATAGCCTTGACTAGACAGACCTTTGTTGGCAAAGTAATGTCTCTGCTTTTCAACATGCTATCTAGGTTGGTCATAACTTTTCTTCCAAGGAGTAAGTGTCTTTTAATTTCATGGCTGTAGTCACCATCTTCAGTGATTTTGGAGCCCCAAAAAAATAAAGTCTGACACTGTTTCCACTGTTTCCCCATCTATTCCCCATGAAATGATGGGACCAGACGCCATGATCTTCGTTTTCTGAATGTTGAGCTTTAAGCCAACTCTTTCAGTCTCCACTTTCACTTTCATCAAGAGGCTTTTTAGTTCCTACTAACATATATATATATATAGAATTTAGAAGGATGGTAACCACAACCCTATATGCAAGACAGTGAAAGAGACACAGATGTATAGAACAGTCTTTGGGGCTCTGTGGGAGAAGGCAAAGTGTGGGATGATTTGAGAGAATACCATTTTAACATGTATATTATCATATGTGAAACAGATCGCCAGTCCAGGTTTGATGCATGAGACAGGGTGCTCTGGGCTAGTGCACTGGGATGTCCCAGAGGGATGGGATGGAGAGGGAGGTGGAAGGGGGGCTCAGGATGGGGAACACATGTACCCCCATGGCTGATTCATATGAATGTTTGGCAAAACCAGTACAATATTGTAAAGTAATTAGCCTCCAGTTAAGTAATTTTTTTTAAAAAAGAGAGTTTTCTGCCTATGTTTTCCTCTAAGAGTTTTATAATATCCAGTCTTACCTTTAGGTCTTTAACTCATTTTGAGTTTATTTTCATGTATGGTATTAAAGAATGGTCTAGTTTCTTTCTTTCTTTCTTTTTTAACATGTAGCTGTCCTGTATTCCCAGCACAATTTACTAAAGTTATTGTCTTTTCTCCATTGTATAGTCTTGCCTCCTTTGTTATAGATTAAGTAGACACTTGTGTTTGTTTCTGGGCTTTCTATCCTGTTTCATGGATCTTTATTTAATTTGTAGTATACTCTTAAAGTCAGGGAAACTGATGCCTGGAATGGAATTCTCCCCTTAATTTATCTTTCTGATAGTTTGTTGTTAGTATTTAGAAAGGCAGCCTGGAATGGGCATCTCTCCTTAATTTTTCTTTCTAATAGTTTTCTGTTAGTATTTAGAAATGCAATTAATTTCTGTATGTTAATTTTGTATCCTGCAACTTTACAGAATTTATTGTTGCTTCATTCTAAGTTTTATGTGTGTGTGTTAGTTACTCCGTCGTGTCTTACTGTTTGTGACACTATGGACCACCAGATTCCTATGTCCATGGGATTTCCCAGGCAAAAATATGGGGTGGGTTGCCATTTCCTTCTCCAGAGGATCTTTCAGACACAGGGATCTAACCCACATCTCATTCCATGCAGGCAGATTCTTAACCATCTGAGCCACCAGGGACACCCTCTAAGTTTTATGGTTATGTCTTTAGGATTTTCTGTTTATAATATCATATCATCTACCTACAGTAATAGTTTTCTCTCTTTAGAATTTGGATTCCTTTTATTTCTTTTTGTTTGCTGTGCCAGGTACTTACATTATATAAAAATTATATAATATGTTACATTATATAAAAGTAGTGAGAGTGAACATCCTATCATTTTCCTGATCTTAGTGGAAATGCTTTCAGGTTTTTACTAATGAGAATATTATTAGCTATCGGCCAACCTCAAGGAGTTGGTGATGGACAGGGAAGCCTGGCATGCTGGAGTCCATGGGGTCACAAAGACTTGGATATAACTGAGGGACTGAACTGAACTAGCATATATAGCCTTTATTATGCTAATGTATGTTCCCTTTATACCTACATTCTGGGGAGTTTTTATCATAAATGGATGTTGTTTTGTCAAAAGATTTTCCTTTATCTAATGAGATGATTGATTTTTAAGTTCAATTTGTTAATGTAGTGTATCACACTGAGTAACTTGCTGATATTGAACCATCCTTGTATCCCTGGAAGAAATCCCACTTGATCATGGTATATGATCCTATTAATGTATTCTTGAATCTGATTTGCTAATATGTTATTGAGGAATTTTGCTCCTTCATCACTGATATTGGCATTTAATTAATTAATTTATTCATTTATTTATTTTGTGATATCTCTGTCTGGTTTTGGTATCAGGGTGATGTTGACCTCCTAGAATATGTTGGGAAGCATTCCTTCCTGTGAAAATTTTTTGCAATAGTTTGAGAAGGGTTCAGTTCAGTCACTCAGTCATGTCCGACTCTTTGTGACCCAATGAATCGCAGCACGCTAAGTCTCCCTGTGCATCACCAACTCCCAGAGTTTACTCAGACTCACGTCCATCGAGTCAGTGATGCCATCCAGCCATCTCATCCTCTGTCATCCCCTTCTCCTCCTACCCCCAATCCCTCCCAGCATCAGAGTCTTTTCCAATGAGTCAACTCTTCTCATGAGGTGGCCAAAGTACTGGAGTCTCAGCTTTAGCATCATTCCTTCCAAAGAAATCCCAGGGCTGATCTCCTTCAGAATGGGCTGGCTGAATCTCCTTGCAGTCTGAGGGAATCTCCAACACCATAGTTCAAAAGCATCAATTCTTTGGTGCTGAGCTTTCTTCACAGTCCAACTCTCACATCCATACATGACCCCAGGAAAAACCATAGCCTTGACTAGACAGACCTTTGTTAACAAAGTTATGTCTCTGCTTTTCAATATGCTATCTAGGTTGGTCATAACTATCCAAATGTTGGTAAATTTACCCATGAAGTCATCTGTTTCTAGACTTTTGTTTATTGATGGTTTATTTTATTACTGATTCAAGTTCATTACTGGTAATTGGTCTTAATATACTTTCTATTTCTTCCTGATTCAGTTTTGGAGATTGTACTTTGCTAAGAATTTTTCTATTGCTTGTAGGCTGTCCATTTTATTGGTTTATAATTGTTAATAATAGTCTCATGATCTTTTGTATTTCTGTGGTCTCAGTTGTAAATTCTTTTTTATTTCTGATTTTGACATTTCTCTTGTTATTTTTATCTTTTCAAAAAATCAGGTTTTCACTTTATGATTGTTTCTACTGTTTTAGTCTTTATTTCATTTTCTGCTCTAGTTTTTATGATTGATCTCTTTATTAATTTTGTGTTTCACATGTTTTTTTTTTCCCTAGTTCTTTTAGGTGTAAGGTTAGCTTGTTTATTTTAGATTTTTCTTATTTTCTGATGTAGGCTTGTGTCTCTATATACTTCTCTCATGCCACAGATGAGTGAAACTCATCCTGCATGCCAAAGATTTTTGTATTGTTGTGTTTTCTTCTTGGGTTTTTTTTTTTTTTTTTCTCTACATGTTTTCTGACTTCCTCTTTGATTTATTCAGTAATCCATTAATTGTTAGTATCATATTGTTTAGTCTCTATATGTGTTTTGAGGTCTTTGCAGTTTTTCTTGTAGTTGATTTCTAGTGTTGTGGCATTGTGTTTAGAAAATATCCATGATATAATTTTAGTTTTCTTAAATTTACTAAGACTATGTACTATCATATTTAAGCTATCTTAGCTTGAGCTGATATTACAAATTATCATAGACACAGTGGCTTAAACAACATTTATTACTCAGAGTTCTAGAGCTTGAAATGTTAAAAATCAATATTCCAACTGATTCATTGTCTGGTAAGGACCCTTTTTCTTGTTTGCAGAACTATGCATCTTGTGTTATCCTTGTATGATTGACAATGAGAAAGTGTGCCACCATTTTGTTTTAAGTACGTTATTTACCTCATAGGTCTACACCATCTTGACTTCATCTAAACCTAATAAACTCCCAAAAGTCCCACTTTCAAATATCATCACATTGGGGATTAGGGGTTCCTTAATCTGAAAGAGATGGCAATACCAGACCACCTGACCTGCCTCTTGAGAAATTTGTATGCAGATCAGGAAGCAACAGTTAGAACTGGACATGGAACAACAGACTGGTTCCAAATAGGAAAAGGAGTTCGTCAAGGCTGTATATTGTCACCCTGTTTATTTAACTTATATGCATCGTACATCATGAGAAACGCTGGACTGGAAGAAACACAAGCTGGAATCAAGATTGCCGGGAGAAATATCAATAACCTCAGATATGCAGATGACACCACCCTTATGGCAGAAAGTGAAGAGGAACTCAAAAGCCTCTTGATGAGAGTGAAAGTGGAGAGTGAAAAAGTTGGCTTAAAGCTCATCATTCAGAAAACGAAGATCATGGCTTTCGGTCTTGTCACTTCATGGGAAATAGATGAAGAAACAGTGGAAACAGTGTCAGACTTTATTTTTCTGGGCTCCAAAATCACTACAGATGGTGACTGCAGCCATGAAATTAAAAGATGCTTACTCCTTGGAAGGAAAGTTATGACCAACCTAGATAGCATGTTCAAAAGCAGAGACATTACTTTGCCAACAAAGGTTCGTCTAGTCAAGGCTATGGTTTTTCCTGGGGTCATGTATGGATGTGAGAGTTGGATTGTGAAGAAGGCCGAGTGCCAAAGAATTGATGCTTTTAAACTGTGGTGTTGGAGAAGACTCTTGAGAGTCCCTTGGACTGCAAGGAAATCCAACCAGTCCATTCTGAAGGAGATCAGCCCCAGGACTTCTTTGGAAGGAATGATGCTAAAGCTGAAACCACAATACTTTGGCCACCTCATGCAAAGAGTTGACTCATTGGTAAAGACTCTGATGCTGGGAGGGACTGGGGGCAGGAGGAGAAGGGGATGACAGAGGATGAGATGGCTGGATGGCATCACTGACTCGATGGATGTGAATCTGAGTGAACTCCGGGAGTTGGTGATGGACAGGGAGGCCTGGTGTGCTGCGATTCATGGGGTCGCAAAGAGTTGGACGCGACTGAGCGACTGATCTGATCTGATCTAATAGACCAAATAAATCTTGCTTCCATATGACAAATGTCTTTTACCAGCTTCATGATTTGTCTATTTCCCTTTCAATCTTGTTTTGTTATGAAAGTGGTAGATATGTATTCCAATATTTCCTGGAAGGTAGTATGTTGGATAATTTTGCTTCTATTCAATATACGTTTCTCTTTAGGAGGGACTTCTGTGGTAGCCTCAGACAGTAAAGAATCTACTTGCAATACAGGAGACCCAGGTTCAACCTCTGGGTCCAGAAGACCCCCTGGAGAAGGGAATGCTTATCCATTCCAGTATTCTTGCCTTGAGAATTCCATGGACAGAGAGCCTGGTGGGCTCTAATCCATAGTGTTGTGAAGAGTCTGACATGACTGAGCAACTAACACTAACACTTTTCACTTTAGGAACAATAAAATAGATGAAAATTTAACCAAGGAACTGAGAAAGAAAAACAGAAAATGCTTCTCATGTGGAATGTAATATCCTATCACCATCTTTGCTCAAGCTTCATTATCTTTTTATTCCTCTCTTCTTTATAACTGTATTTCACCTTCCAATAGTGATAATGAAGATAAGATGTAAAATATAAGAAAATATTCAGTCTTCAGTTGAAGATTCAGAAATCTTTGTGAGATTTAGATTTGTTATTTACAGCAGGCCAAAATCGGACAAACTGAACTAATAGCTTAAAGTTTTTTATAGTATTTCTATTTCCACTAATTTTCATACCGCCTGTTTATTTATTAATATTTACAAGGATCATTTAAATAGTTAACTCTTGCTTTTTCCAAACTGTTGAAGATTTTAAGCATAACAATAGAGTGACAAATCTCTGGTACCCCATTAGACTTTGCTTCTAATTAGATTCACTGTGGCTGTTGGCAGATTTCAGGAGCTTTTCAGAAAAAAATGACTTCATATGCAGGACAATACAGTCTTATGTCTTAGGGACATTTCAGAAATGGTAAGTGCATAAAACAATCCTTTGAAAAATCATAGAAAATTAGGTCAACGGTTCCCACTGATTTGCATATAGCAAATTTTTCTAATTACTACTATTTTATCTACTTTTTTCAGCTGACAATTTCTCAAGCTCTTTATTTCTCACTTATCTACCGTTTAATGAGAAAATTGACAAATAGCATAACAGTACTGTTCCACTTTAACATCATCATTAATGTTCCTACTTTCTGGAGTAGTTCTCTGTTCGAATATTTCCCTTGAGTATGATACCTTTGTAAATGCTCTTTATTATAATCTTAAAAGCCATTTATGAACAATTCAGTCATTCTATATTTGGATTTCTACTTCACTGTTCTTTCTTAAACTCTAGGTAACTTTATATTATGTTTCTTTTCATCTCTTTGTTCCATTTTCAGAATATATATTCCCATTTCTTTCTATAGCAGCCTTTTGATAAGTCACTTTTTAGAAGTTAAATTTTAATTTAATCTATTCACAATATAGTGTCTTTTATAATTTTCTAATTTGCCAGATTTTCATACTTATCTTTTCTTTGTTACACATTATAAATGCCTTAATTCCCTTAACTTTCTCTAATTGAAGTCAAATATTATTTCCTCTGATATGTAAAAGTAATGTTCTATTGTGTTAAAACAAAGTAAATTCTGGTACAAAGCCTATTTTAAAATTTGCCATCAGACTTCTATAATTATAAAGTTAACAGCATTTTTGGTATAGTAGATTTAGATCCATTTTTTATCCAAAATACCTAATAATATAAAGTATTATATACAGCTGAATAGCAGTCAATACAAAATATTTTCAGAAATATTTGTGTTTCTCATGCCATTGTCAAAATTAAATAACAGATAATAATCACATATATTTCTTCATATGTCATTCATTCATTTAGCAACAATTTATGCCCAACCTTGGTCTGTATTTAGGAGACAAATGAGACAGGTAAAACCTCTTAATCTTCCTATGAATTGGAGAAAGACAAAATAATTTACAGATATCATGTATATGCTTTAATGAAAGTAAAGCAGAGTGAAAGATAAGGAGTGACTGGGGAACTTCTGAGGTGAAGTATTTAGGGAGGGCTTTTTGGAAGAAGGGACATTTGAGGTGAGATTTGAATTATAAATAAAAGAAAGTCTTAAGGAGAGCTACCCAGAGTGAGGAAGAGCTAGGATTAAGAGCTATCATAGCAGATAGCTTGTCATGTTTAACTATCAGAAACAAAGCTATGAGTTTGAAGCTTAGAGATTGAAGGTAAATAAGGTACCACATATCTGCCTAGTTCTATTATCTGAAACAATACATAAACTATTCTGAGGACAATTTAAAAAATCCTGCCATCTCTTGTTTAAAGTTTCTGTGTTCTTCCCTCAAGAATATATGTGAGTATCTGAAATGATCAGTAAAATGGAAAAACTCAAAAGTTTGGAAAATAAAGGCATTTTCATGGGAGGTATATTAGGCTAAATGAACCTAAAATCAAGGCACATTCTTTTTTTTAAATTTTTTAATATTTTTTTATTTAACTTTACAATATTGTATTGGTTTTGCCATATATCAAAATGAATCTGCCACAGGTATACATGTGTTCCCCATCCTGAACCCTCCTACCTCCTCCCTCCTCATACCATCCCTCTGGGTCATCCCAGTGCACTAGCCCCAAGCATCCAGTATCGTTTATCAAACCTGGACTGGCAACTCGTTTCATATATGATATTATACATATTTCAATGCCATTCTCCCAAATCATCCCACCCTCTCCCTCTCCCACAGAGTCCAAAAGACTGTTCTATACATCAGTGTCTCTTTTGCTGTCTCATGTACAGGGTTATTGTTACCATCTTTCTAAATTCCATATATATGCGTTAATATACTGTATTGGTGTTTTTCTTTCTGGCTTACTTCACTCTGTATAATAGGCTCCAGTTTCATCCACCTCATTGGAACTGATTCAAAGGTATTCTTTTTAATGGCTGTGTATATGTACCACAGCTTTCTTATCCATTCATCTGCTGATGGACATCTAAGTTGCTTCTAAAGCAATCAGAGCAGAAAAAGAAATAAAAGGAATCCAAATTGGAAAAGAAGAAGTAAAACTCTCATTGTTTGCAGATGATATGATCCTCTACATAGAAAACCCTAAAGACTCCACCAGAAAATTACTAGAACTAATCAATGAATATAGTAAAGTTGCAGGATATAAAATCCCTTGCATTCCTATACAATAATAATGAGAAAATAGAGAAATTCAGGAAACAATTCCATTCACCATTGCAACAAAAAGAATAAAATACTTAAGAATATATCTACCTAAAGAAATTAAAGACCTATATATAGAAAACTATAAAACACTGCTGAAAGAAACCAAAGAGGCCACTAATAGATGGAGAAATATACCATATTCATGGATTGGAAGACTCAATATAGTGAAAATGAGTTACTACCCAAAGCAATCTATAGATTCAATGCAATCCCTATCAAGCTACCAATGGTATTCTTCACAGAGCTAGAACAAATGATTTCACAATTTGTATGGAAATACAAAAAAACTCAAATAGCCATAGCTATCTTGAGAAAGAAGAATGGAACTGGAGGAATCAACCTGCCTGACTTCAGGCTCTACTACAAAGCCACAGTCATCAAGACAGTATGGTACTGGCACAAAGACAGAAATATAGATCAATGGAACAAAATAGAAAGCCCAGAGATAAATCCACACACATATGGACACCTTATCTTTGACAAAGGAGGCAAGAATATACAATGGATTAAAGACAATCAAGTCACATTCTTATGCAACAGCAGCAGATGCTTTAGTAGATAAACAAGTTCCCAAGATCAAGTAAAAAGCAGTGTATAAATGAGAGGTGGATAGGAGAATAGACTGAGAAAAATCAGTTCCAATATTGCTAAATGCTGCTTTGAAAAGTGAACTTTTACTTGACAACTAAGATTCCCTTAAGAGAAATAAGAGTAAGAAAATCCTTAAACTGAAAGCAACTGAAACTCTTAACAAGTAGTAACAAATTTAAGTGGCCTGAAATCATACAAAATGCTTTTTCTGACCACAGTGGTATAAAACTATACATCAACAAAAGAGGAAAGTGGAAAATTTACAACATATGGAAATTAAACAACTCACCTCTGAGCAATCAATGTGTTAAGGAAGAAATCAAAAGGGAAGTTAAAAAAAATATGTCAAAAAAAGTGAAAATGGAAACAAAACATGCCAAAAAAACAGCTCTGAAAGGGAAGTTTATAGTAATAAATGCAAATATCAAGAAAATACATCTCAAATAAACAAGCTAACTTTATACCTTAAGAAACTATAAAAATAAAACAAACTAAGCCCAAGTTAGCCAAAGGAAGATAAAAACAAAAAATCAGAGTGGAAATAAAGATAAGGAAAGTAATAGAAAAAAAAATTAAAGATCAACAAAGCTACGAGTTACAAATACACTGACAAACCTTTAGGTAGAATAACTTAAAAAGTCAAATAAAATAAAAAATGAAAAAGGAGACATTGTAGCTTATACCATAAAAATATATAGAATCATAGGAGGTTACTATGTACAACTATATGCTAACAATTGGAATAACCAAAAGAAATGGATAAATTCCTATAAACATGCATCTGCTAATCTTGAATCACAAATAAATAGAAAATCTGATCAAATCAATAACTAGTTAGGAGATTAAATCATTGATCAAAAACCTCTAAACATGGAAGACTCCAAGACAAAATGGCTACATTGATGAATTCTATCAGATATTTAAAGAAGAATTCATTCCAACCCTTATCAAAGTCCTCTCTCACTACTGCTATTCAATAGTATTGGATGTCCTAGCTTCAGCAATCAGAGTAAAATGAGATAAAAGGAATACAAATTGGAAAAGAAGAAGTAAAACTATCACTATTTGCAAATGACATGATACTATACATAGAAAATCCTAAAGATACTACTAGAGAACTACTAGAGCTTATCAATGAATTTGGTAAAGTTGCAGGAAGCAAAATTAATACATAGAAATCTGTCACATTTTTATATACTAACAATAAAAGAGAAGAAAGAGAAGTTAAAAAATAATCCATTTACCATTGCATTAAAAGTAAAATATCTAGGAATAACCCCACCTAAGGAAACAAAAGACCTGTACTCAGAAAACTGTAAGAAAGTGAATAAAGAAATTGAAGATGATCCAAACAGTTGGAAAGATATACCATGTTCTTGGATTGGAAAAATCAATATTGTGAAAATGTTTATACAACCCAAAGCAATGTAGAGATTCAGTGAAATCCGTATCAAATTACCAATGGCATTTTTCACAGAACTAAGAAAAAAAAAAAATCTTAAAGTCTGTATAGAGACACAGAAGACCCCCAAATAGCCAAAGAAAACTTGAGACAGAAAAGAAAAGCAGAGCTGTAGGAACCAGGCTTCCTGACTTCAGACTCTACTACAAAGCTGCAGTCATCAAAACAATATGTTACTGGCACAAAAACAGAAATTAAGATCTATGTAATAGGACAGAAAGCCCAGAAATAAATTGATGCACCTATGGTTTCAATTAATCTATGACAAAGGAGGAAGGATGATGCAATGGAGAAATTACTATCTCTTCAATAAATAGCCCTTGAAAAACAGAACAGCCACATGTAAAAAAAATAAAATTAGAGCATTCTTTAATACCATATACAAAAATAAACTCAAAATAGATTAAAAGTCTAAACATAAGACTGGATACTATAAAACACTTAAAGTAAAATATAGAGTGAGCACTCTCTGACATAAATTGCAGCAATGTCTTTTTCAGTACATCTCCAACAATAAATGGAGATAAAAACAAAAATAAACAAATGGGAACAACGAAACTCAAAAGCTTTTGTACTGGAAAGGAAACCATAAACCAAACAAAAAGACAACACACAGAATGGGAGAAAATATGTGTAAATAATGCTACCAAAAATGGGTTAATCTCCAAAATTTATAAACAGCTCATGAGGCTCAATATCAAATAAACAAGCAATCCAATTAACAAATGGGCAGAAGAACTGAATATTTTTCTAAAGAAGACATACATATGGTCAATAGGCACAGGAAAAGATGCTCAGCATCACTAATGTTTAGAGAAATGCAAGTCAGAACTACAGTGAGATATCACTCCACATTAGTCAGGATGAAAGAAAGTGAAAGTGAAGTCACTCAGTCATGTCCGACTCTTTGCGACCCCATGGATTGTAGCCCACCAGGCTCCTTCATCCATGGGATTTTCCAGGTAAGAGTACTGGAGTCAGTTGCCATTTCCTTCTCCATTAGTCAGGATGGCCATCATCAAAAAGTCTAAAAACAGTAAATGCTGGAGAGGGTGTGAAGAAAAGAGAACCCTCCTACACTGTTGGTGGGAAATTAAATTGATACAGCCACTATGGAGAGCAGTATGGAGGTTCCTTAAAAAAAAAAAAACTAAAAGTAGAGCTATTATGTGATCTTGCAACCCCACTCCTGGGCATATATCCAGATTAAAACATGGTTCAAAAGAATACATACACCCAGTGTTCACTGCAGCACTGTTTACAGTAGCCAGGACGCAGACACAACCTAAATGTCTATCAACATTTGTGGTTTCCTTTGCTGTACAAAAGCTTCTGAGTTTAGTTGCCCCCATTTTTTTATATGGATAAGCATCCAGCAGAATATTTCCAGTTGAACCTTCAGATGAGAACAGTTCCACCGATGCCTTGATTGTAGCCTTGACAGACTCAGAACAGAAAACTCAGTTAAGTTGTGACTGGACTGCTGACCCACAGAAACTATGAGAATGTGAATTGTTTTAAGCCACTAAATAAGTGTGGCATGTTTTAAGCCTCAAAGTTTGTGATTAACTTTTACCCAGCAAAGGATATCTAGTACAGGACTTATGTTCAGCATTTTCAGCTCTGTGGTTTATTTGGACGTGAATTCTTTGCAATTTTCAAAGAGTTTATTTTGATGTTTCCCATTAACTCTGCTAATTAGTCAAAACTGCTTTAAAAAATAGTAATGATGCAGTATAGAATCTTGCCCAGGTAATATCACTGTAATCCAATAAGTATAAAAATATAAAAACAATATCATAACAAAGTCAGTGCTGCTAGTCTTAAAATCATATATTCTAAAATCTACCAATATTTGAGTCTTGGGTCCACTAATTTCTTATCTTCTCTGGGGCTGTTTCCTCATTTGTAAAGTGGAGAGTAACAGTAATAATATTCAGGTGGGTGTTTTTATGAATTAAATTAGATCATGTGTTAAATACAAATCCTTAATGAATATTAAGTTTATTATTAATGTTGATAATATCACTATTGTTGCTCAGTACTTAAGTCGTGTCCAACTCTATTACCTCAGGGACACCAGTCTTCCCTGTCTTCACTATTTCCCAGAGTTTTCTCAAACTCATGTCCATTGAGTCAGTTATGCCATCCAACCATATCATCCTCTGTCTCTTCTCTTCCTGCTCTCAGTAGCTCCCAGCATCAGGGTCTTTTCCAATGAGTCAACTCTTCACATCAGGTGGCCAAAGTATTGGAGCTTCAGCATCAGTCCTCCAATATTCAAGACTGATTTCCTTTAGGATTGACTGATTTGATCTCCTTGAAGTCCAAGGGACTCTTAAGAGTTTTCTCCAACTCCACAGTTCAAAAGTATCAATTCTTCATCACTCAGCCTCTTTATGATCCAACTCTCACATTCATTCATGACTCCTGGAAAAACCAAAAAGCTTTACTATACGGACCTTTGTTGACAAAGTGATGTATTTGCTCTTTAATTCCCTATCTAGGTTGGCCATACATCTTTTAATTTCATGGCTTCAGTCACCATCTGCAATTATTTTGAGACTCAAGAAAAAATCTGTCACTGCTTCCACTTTTCCCCCTTCTATTTGCCATGAAGTGATGACACTGGATGCCATGATCTTATTATTATTTTTTTTTAATGTTGAATTTTAAGCCCGCTTTTTCACTCTTGTTCTTTCACCCATAACAAGAGGCTCTTTAATTCCTCTTTGCTTTCTGCCATTAGAGTGGTATCATCTGTATATATGAGGTTAGTAAGTTAGTAATAGTATATGTTATACATATCCATATTCTTTTCTTAAATAGGATGAAAGAATATAAATGCTCTTTTTCTATCTTAAATTGTATAAATCACCTAATATCAAATTTTGAAAATTGTAGCACCAATAATGTAGTTTTGGAGAATAATTATGTCTTTTTGATTATTGTAACTTTTTTTTTTTTTTTTTTTAGATTTCTTTTTTTTTTTTTTTTATTCTTCCAATTTTATTTTATTTTTAAACTTTACATAATTGTATTAGTTTTGCCAAATATCAAAATGAATCCGCCACAGGTATACATGTGTTCCCCATCCCGAACCCTCCTCCCTCCTCCCTCCCCATACCATCCCTCTGGGCCGTCCCAGTGCACCAGCCCCAAGCATCCAGCATCATGCATCGAACCTGGACTGGCAACTCGTTTCCTACATGATATTTTACATGTTTCACTGCCATTCTCCCACATCTTCCCACCCTCATTGTAACTTTTATTACATTACTCATTTTCTGCCTATAATAGCTAAAAATAAACTAATCAAAACTAAAGAGCAGAAGTTTTAAGTAATAAAAGGATTTTTTGTGATTAGGTATAAAACATAAATCTTTCTTAGATATGTTGCCAACTAATGGCTTTATAAATCATTGCTATATTTCTTATTAAAATTTTTGCAGACTGGATGAAAAGACAGACTCCACTATACTTTTTTTTTAATATCAGCATTTCTTAGATTTTTTTCTAAAATATTAGCAAGTGATTTTTTTTATTGTTTAAATTCAGCACTGAATAAAAAAAAAAAAAACCTATTATTTCTAGAAAGACTGAATAAATCTGCAAAGATAAGCTGATTTTGCTACCAAATTTCAAGTTTCAAGTGGAAAGAATATGTTTGAGTTCATTTTTAAACCTAATCTTCTCAATGTTACCATGGAAAATTTAGTGGAATCAGATTGATGTATTTTCTCTTCAAAAGTATGATGCAATGGGAAAAATTAATGTAGCTTAATTTCAGTGTGTGAGTCAGTGACACATGTTTTCATATCTCTCTGGTAATTAGAGATATATCAAAACTTCTCCAAGGATATTTCCTCCTTAAATCAGGAATAAAAAAATCTTTGTATTTTATGGGGGATTTTGTTTTTGCCTTGTTTTGTTTTTCATAAGAAATGGATATAAAGTCTCCAACACACAGGCAATTAAAAAAAAAAGCTAAAAAAATAGAAGCTGGTATCATGAAATATAAATACCAATAATCAGGAAAATGAGTATCAATCCATGACTTTAAGTTCTCATTAACTCTATTTAAAATAAAACCAAATTAAGAGATTTGTAATTTAATATGGGAAGGAGTTGGGAGTCCTTATAGATCATTTTTAACCCCAATTAGAGAATAAACATTGAAAACACTAAACACTATAAAAAATAAGAGAAAACCAAGAGATAATATTCAGTGATACTATTCTACTTTTTGCCCATTTCTAGTACCTTTTCATTATTGATTTCTTTTTCTGTAATTACACAATCCAAAAAGTTAACCTTCTACTTATTGGTACTATGTAGTAGCTTGCTAATGAGGAAAAAGTCATATCTTGTTACCCAAAAGAGGTCATAAGGTAAAAGCTGGCCACATCTTCATTAGCTCCGCTGAGATGACAGATACCAGCACTGAAGTAGGTGGTTGTCTACTAGGAACAAGAATTTCAAAACTACAGTTGACCCGAAGGGTTTAGAGGCACCAATCCTTTGTGCAGTCAAAAAAAAAAAAAAAAAACTCCGCATAATTTAGTTATCCCTCTGTACCAACAGTTTCTTCATATCCAAGGCTCTACATTAGTGGATTTAACCCACTTTGGATAAACAAAAATTGGCATTTAAGTGGACCCTACAGTTCAAACCCTTTATTGTTCAAAAGAATTGTTTTTATGTCTGACAATGACCTAAATGGTTCTGATGAAAACCATCTCACTCATCTGGTAAAATTGTGAAAAAGTATGTAATAATATGTGATATAGTCATTCATATTCAAGTAGTTCACATCAAAGGAAAGGACCTTAAATTACATTATGTAACTATTTAGGTTGATTAAAGAATTTACTCCTTATAAGAGCAGTCAAATGTTAGAATGACATATATCTTTTCTTGGCTGTCTTATAAAATAGATTATAATTAAAGTGATGGAAATTAAGCCTTAACAATCATCCAAAATTCTACCTACCTATGACATAATATATGTTCAATATGTGTTTGTTAAAAATAAACAATGTATGGTCATTTGTGATCACTTTAGTTATTCGGGTAAAAATAGTAATTAAAATTAGCTTCAGGAAAACATTAATTTGCTCTTTTCTTATTCTTCCCATAATAATGAATATAAAATTATTAAAATAAGACAAGTTTAACAAGAACTTATATTTTGTTTGTTGAACACTGACAGCTGTCACTTGTAAACAGAAATGGTACTAAAATGGGATAACACATGCTAAAAACAGAAAATTAGATATTGCCAAATCTAGATGTTCCTTTTCAGAGAAGGCAATGGCACCCCACTCCAGTACTCTTGCCTGGAGAATCCCAGGGACAGAGGAGCCTGGTAGGAGGCCGTCTACAGGGTCGAAGAGAGTCAGACATGACTGAAGCGACTTAGCAGCAGCAGCAGATGTTCCTTTTACTATGCAGTAAGATTTGCAGCAGTGGCTTAAGTTTTTAGTGTATTTTGTGTATTTAACAATGCTTCTGTAGCTATAAGGCTCAGTTACTTTTTTCCAAATAAAGTACACACGTATCATAAGAAACTAATTCCTTGTATATATTTTAGTCCATATTTGCTGAGAGCTATTTATGGCATAATAGTAAAGAATCTGCTTCCCAGCACAGGAGACGCAGGAGACACGGGTTCCATCCCTAGGTCAGAAAGATCCCTGAAGTAGAAAATGACAACCCATTTCAGTATTCTTGCCTAGAAAATTCCATGGACTGAGGAGCCTGGGGAGCTACAACCCATTGTGTTGCAAAGAGTTGGACACAACTGAATGACTGAGCAGGAGAAGGCAATGGCACCCCACTCCAGTACTCTTGCCTGGAAAATCCCATGGACGGAGGAGCCTGGTAGGCTGCAGTCCATGGGGTCGCTAAGAGTCGGACACGACTGAAGCGACTTAGCAGCAG
Source organism: Bos indicus (assembly GCF_029378745.1). Lineage (NCBI taxonomy): Eukaryota > Metazoa > Chordata > Mammalia > Artiodactyla > Bovidae > Bos > Bos indicus. The sequence goes on from NC_091765.1 coordinate 76,803,934, forward strand.
CAGAATGACTGAGCATGGACATTCAGAATCAAGTATAATTAAATCTGAGCTCATCACAAATTAAAAGCAATGTATTTTAGTATTCCAGCTTTAACTTAAATATTCCTTCATTGAGCTATACTTTTGCATATTCACTTGATTTTGTAAAGTTTTTAACTCAAATATAATCAATTACTTAACTTCTATGATCTCCATATAGACACCTGGGACTTCCCTTGTGGTTCATCTGGTAAAGAATCTGCCTGCAATTCAGGAGACCTGGGTTTGATCCCTGGGTTGAGTAGATCCCCTGGAGAAGGGAAAGGCTACCCACTCTAGTATTCTGGCCTAAAGAATTCCATGGACTGTATAGTCCATGGGGTCTCAAACAGTTGGACATGATCGAGCGACTTTCACTTTCATAGACACCTTGATTCTCTTATAATCAGTATGAGGATTTATAAAGATTATTTCCACAATCAGAAAGGGTTAGAGAGGTAGAATTAATTGCTTAATTATTACATTCAGCAAGAACTCACTTAAAAAAAAAAAAGAACTCACTTTTTTAAAAATTTTATTTTATTTTTAAACTTTATGTATTGGTTTTGCCAAATATGCATGTCAAGCACAAGTTAATTGTATTGTTAATAATAACAATTTACCAAATATTATACAGCAACTACTATGGCATATACATTGTGCTAGGCACTCTCAGGAACATTAACTAGAATTTTATACCTACTGACTGTATCTTTCCAAATTCAAAAGGTAATAAACACATTTTGAAAACAAATAATGATAGAATTATACACCAGTTGATCCACACTAATAAAAATATTAAAGGAGTTCTTCTGGCATATAGAAAATTATTCTATGTGAAATGACAAAGGAGGGAGAGAGGAAGAGCAACGTGATTCAATCTAATATGAGGGTAAGTGGGTGGATAAATCTATTTGCTAATTAAATAATAGTGCCTAGGATTTAAAAGGATTTTAGAATTAAAGTACATAGACATAATGACAGGAAAAAGGCAAGAAGCTGGATAATTAGAGAAAAATGTATTCCAAGACCATAACCCTTGAATTTAATGAGCATAAGTTCCACTGGAGATTCTTGTAAAACCACAGGATCTGATTCAGTGGTCTAGGGTGTGGCTTGAAAACTCTGCATTATTTCTAGCCATGTACCCAGGAGATGCCAATATTGCTGGTCTGCAGACCACACTTTGCAGAAGAAGAGTCTAATGTACTAGCACAATCTGGAATTTGTTAATATAATGTTACACACAATAGTTAGAATTAGTTTTCAATGCATACTGTAATCTATATACTAATCTCAAAATAATAGTTACAGAATATATAAATAGAGGAAAATATATTAACATAAATCCTAAGTAGTCTCAAAAATGTCAGGAAGGAAAGTATACAAGCAGCACTAATTGATAAGAAATAAGATTGTAGGTTTAAATCCAAACACCTACAAAAGGACAAAGAATATCATTAAAAGACAAACATTTTCACACTGGATTTATAAACAATACCCAGTTTTATTCTTCCTTTAAGAGCTATTCCCAATTGTCAGGATACAAATGAGCCAACAGTAAGTAGAGGAAAAAGGTATAAATAACTAATTGAAATTTCACTTTAAAGTTTTATTATTTCTAGTCATTACTAGAAATAATAGAAAGGAATTGTTTTTTTAATAATCCACCAGGCAAGTAAAAAAAATTCTACCAGACCAATAAAAAAATTTAATTTTGTAAGCATCTAATATCATAACATCAAAATATACAAATTAAGGGAATAAAAAGATATTTTAAAGTACAGCAAAAATAAGGGTTAACTTATTTTTTCCAATAACTGACAAGAGACATAGATGTAAATGGTTTGGAAAGGTGTAGCCATACTGACCTGAGCATATGAAATATGGCACTGAAATTTAGAATGCACATTGATTTTTAGGGTTCTTAGAACTTTTATATTAATTGGCAGTTTGTATGTTCAAATAGTAAGTGCTGGCAAATTGCAAACTCATGTATTGCAATCTGAAATTAACAATAAAACAAAAAGATAACTAAAATCATGTTCAAAGAAGAACTCACAGTGAAATTTTTAAAAGGTATTGCAATAATCAAATTTGTAAGATTTAGCTGAATCTGTGATTTAAAAGACATCTATACCTTTTAAAATATGTTAGAAAGATAAGATTAGAAAATAAGGAAGTAAGAAGAATCTAATAAAAGTCATGCAAAATGTTAATGTATTGAAACAACAGAATTTTAAAGTAACTAAATTAGAAGTGGTCAAACAGAAGATGGCAAGAGTGAATGTCAACATTTTAAGAATCAGTGAACGAAAATGGACTGGAATGTGTGAGTTTAATTCAGATGACCATTATATCAACTACTGTGGGCAAGAATCCCTTAGAAGAAATGGAGTAGCCATCATAGTCAACAAGAGTCTGAAATGCAGTACTTGGATGCAATCTCAAAAAACAACAGAATGATCTCTGTTCATTTCCAAGACAAACCATTCAATATCAGACTACTCCAAGTCTATGCCCTGACCAGTAATGCTGAAGAAGCTGAAGTTGAACGGTTTGATGAAAGCCTACAAGACCTTCTAGAACTAATGCCCCCAAAAGATGTCCTTTTCATCATAGGGGACTGGAATGCAAAAGTAAGAAATCAAGAAACACCTGGAGTAACAGGCAAACTTGGCTTTGGAGTACAGAATGAAGCAAGGTAAAGGCTCATGGAGTTTTGCCAAGAGAACTTACTGGTCATATCAAACACACTCTTCCAACAACACAAGAGAAGACTCTACAATGAACATCACCAGATGGTCAATACCAAAATCAGATTGATTATATAATTCACAGCCAAAGATGGAGAAGCATTATACAGTCAGCAAAAACAAGACCGGGAGCTGACTGTGGCTCAGATGATGAGTTCCTTATTGAGAAATTCAGACTTAAAGTGAAGAAAGTGGGGAAAACCACTAGGCCATTCAGGTATGACCTAAATCAAAGCCCTCACGAGAATACAGTGGAAGTGAGAAATAGATTTAAGGGACTAGATCTGATAGACAAAGTGTCTGATGAACTATGGACAGAGGTCCATGACATTGTACAGGAGATGGGGATCAAGACCATCCCCAAGAAAAAAAAATGCAAAAAACAAAATGGCTGTCTGGGGAGGCCTTACAAACAGCTGTAAAAAGAAGAGAAGTGAAAAGCAAAGGAGAAAAGGAAAGATATGCCAATTTGAATGCAGACTTCCAAGGAATAGCAAGGAGAGATAAGAAAGCCTTCCTCAGTGATCAGTGCAAAGAAATAGAAATCAAAAGAATGGGAAAGACTAGAGATCTCTTCAGGAAAATTAGAGATACCAAGGGAACATTTCATGCAAAGATGGGCTCAATAATGGACAGAATTGATATGGACCTAACAGAAGCAGAAGGTATTAAGAAAAGCTGGCAAGAATACACAGAAAAACTGTATAAAAGAGATCTTTACGACTCAGATAATCATGATGGTGTGATCACTCACCTAGACCCAGACATCCTGGAATGTGAAGTCAAGTGGGCCTTAAGGAATATCACTACGAACAAAGCTACTGGAGGTGATGCAATTCCAGTTGAGCTATTTCAATTTCTAAAAGATGAGACTATGAACATGCTGCACTCAATGTGCCAGCAAATTTGGAAGACTCAGCAGTGGCCACAGGACTGGAAAAGGTCAGTTTTCCAATCCCAAGGAAAGGCAATGGCAAAGAATGCTCAAACTACCACACAATTGCACTCATCTCACACACAAGTAAAGTAATGCTCAAAATTCTCCAAGCCAGGCTTCAGCAATATGTGAACCATGAACTTCCAGATGTTCAAGCTGGTTTTAAAACAGGCAGAGTAACCACAGATCAAATTGCCATCTGCTGGATCATCGAAAAGCAATAGAGTTCCAGAAAAACACCTATTTCTGCTTTATTAACTATGCCAAAGCCTTTGACTGTGTGAATCACAATAAACTGTGGAAAATTCTGAAAGAGATGGGAATACAAGACCACTTGACCTGCCTCTTGAGAAACCTGTATGCAGGTCAGGAAGCAACAGTTAGAACTGGACATGGGACGACAGACTTGTTCCAAATAGGAAACAGAGTACATCAAGGCTGTATATTGTCACCCTTCTTATTTAACTTATATGCATCATACATCATGAGAAACGCTGGGCTGGAAAAAGCACAAGCTGGAATCAAGATTGCTGGGAGAAATATCAATAACCTCAGATATGCAGATGACACCACCCTGATGGCAGAAAGTGAAGAACTGAAGAGCGTCTTGATGAAAGTGAAAGAGGAGAGTGAAAAAGTTAGTTTAAAACTCAACATTCAGAAAACAAAGATCATGGCATCTGGTCCCATCACTTCATGGCAAGTAGATGGGGAAACAGTGAAAACAGTTGCAGACTTTATATTTTGGAACTCCAAAATCACTGCAGATAGTGACTGCAGCCATCATATTAAAAAACACTTATTTTTAAGTGTTTTTAAACACTCATAAAAAAAATATTAAGACACTTGTTCCTTGGAAGGAAAGCTATGACCTTCCTAGACAGTATATTAAAAAGCAGAGACATTACTTTGCCAAGAAATGTCCATCGAGTCAAGGCTATTCTTTTTCCAGTAGCTGTGTATGGATATGAGTGTTACAAAGAAAGCTGAGCACTGAAGAATTGATACTTTTGAAGTGTAGTGTTGGAGAAAACTCTTGGGAGTCTCTTGGACTACAAGGAGATCCAACCGGTCCATCCTAAGGGAGATCAGTCCTGAGTGTTCATTGGAAAGACTGCTGTTGAAGCTGAAATCCACTTTTCCCACCTGATGCAAACAGCTGACTCTGTTTGCATCTGGGAAAAGACCCTGATGCTGGGGAAGATTGAAGGTGGGAGGAGAAGGGAACGTCAGAGGATGAGATGGTGTGATGGCATCACCAACTCAATGGAGATGAGTTTGGGTAAACTCCAAGAGTTGGTGATGGACAGGGAGGTCTGGCATGCTGTTCCATGGGATTCCAAGGAGTTGGACACGACTGAGCGACTGAACTCAACTGAATAAGGACTAAGAAATAAAGGAAAGCTAATACAATTATTTTTAATTTGAGAAAACATGCTAAAATAAATACTATAGAAACCTTAGCATTGAAAACTATGCTATTTCTCAAGTGTATATAGCATTTTCACATTTATTTGTTACTGATGTGTTAGAGTCTCATAATATTATGGTGTAGATATTATGGTCACTTTATATAGATTAGTGACATCAATATATATATATATATATATATATATAATAATAAAGATTGCCAACAGCAAGCCAGGTATAATATACCAAAAGCTTCAAAATTTATTGATGTTATATTACCTTTCGTTTGTCATATCTTCTAAATATAAACTCTAGTAAAATTTACTTTTTATGCAAATATGATTGTCACCACATTTTCTATTTCATTAATTCTAAACTCTTCAACCTAGCTTACAATGTGTGTACATGCCAGTCTTGTCCAACTCTTTGCAACCTCATGGACTGTAACCCACTAGGCTCCCCTGTTCATGGAATTTTCCAGGCAAGTATACTGGAGTGGGTTGCCATTTCCTACTCCAGGGGATCTTCCCAACCCAGGGATTGAACTTGCTTCTTTTGTGTCTTCTACATTGGCAAGAGGATTCTTTACCACTGTGAAGCCCCGAACATTATAATGTACACTCTTATTTGACACTGTATTAGTCTGTATGACAAATTATAAGAAAATAATCCAATAATAGAGCCATTATTATTAAATATGTGCACTGCAGATATTACTCTTATTTTTAAACTTACTATTCACTCCAAATATAAATTTTTATTTTAGACAACCCCACTCACATGCCTTTCCTAAGTGTTATATTTTTGTCACTCTCCATATTTGCTTTCCACACATATATACCTCAATCTAATTTTTTTTTCCTAAATATAATTAAAAATCACCTATGAATTTTGGTCAACTGAAAGTGAATTTCCCCTGAGTTTCTACAATTACTTACACAATATTTTATCTTATTTGCTGTTATTTCTAAGAGTTAATTCTAATTTTACTAGCAGTCAAATTTTAGCTTCTTAAAATAGAAGTTTCCCTAGTGCAAGGACTTTTCATTGTATCATTTTAATTCCCATGACAGGATAAGGCAGTCACAAAATACTAATAGGCATTTAAAATAAACAACTACTTTCGTTGAATAAATTAATACTTGATAGAATTGTAAAGCATTATTTTAATGTCATGTATTTGTTGAATAAATTCCACATTCTTTATCTTCAGTTACTGTAATTAATGAATTGTATACAAACACTATTGAGGTGTTTATCAGACTCTATCAAGAAGACTTTTATAAATTGAACTTGGAACAGGGTCACAAAATACAACTTTACTACATTTCAGTTGTGCAATTTCTTTCTTTCTTTCTTTCTTTTTTTTTTTTTTTTTTTTTTTGCAATTTCTTTAATCTGTAATCAACCTTGTCTTCCAGCAAAGCATATAGATACAGCTAAGGTGGGGAAATTTACCTGAGTATCTAATACAGTTTTGTTTTTTTTTTTAATCACAGTTTTATTTTTGGAATCACTTTTCTTTCTAATACAGTTTAAAGTCAAATTAATGTGGTAACATTCAGTCTTCTCAGATAGAATATTCAGATTGGCATATAATTGACCCTTAAGTCTGCTTTCCAGAGTTCCAGATTTCCAAGAGGAGCCAAAGGTGAATATTCCTTAGTTCTCTCTTCATTTCACTTTACACATGTTTCTTTCAATTCAGAGTCAGAACCATGGAAACTGAGCATTAACCTGGTTGTTCCAATCTCCTATTTCTCTTTTCTTTCTTCTACATGGCACTTCCCAGAGGCATAAATAATTGATCTTTCTTTAAATATCTCAACCATTTCCTCTCTTGAAACCCTCAGTAAGTTCTAAAATCATACTGGAGTGTTTTACCATACTACTGACCTCTGTGCACTTAATACCCCAAGCTAGGTGATAATTGAGGTACTGAATAAATGGGGGTAAAAGAAATGTTTTAAATCCTCCCTGAAAGAATATCTAGCCTGATATGTTGTTATCCAATTGCATGGTCCTTATTTTGAGCTCCAGAAACTGAATATTACTATTAATAATGTACCTATTTCTCAACACACTCCCTCTGTTCAAAGATCTAATCTTATTCCCTCCTCGTCCATCCCCACAGATGGATGCTTGAGTAGCATTTTACAGAGAAAGATGAGAAAAGTAGAGTGCAATATCACTCTCAATTATATTAATAAATTGCATTAAATATTATAACAGATCAATTAATACTTAGGAAAATGACTATAATTTCAGTGCAGCCTGCTATATTTTAATGTCACTTCATGTGTATACAGACCCTCAAAACCTTATTTAAATTTATAACTACACTATCAGCTATTTAAAGCACTTTCAACATGTACTTATCAAGATTGGAAATCTCTCAGGATATTATTCTTATATATGTTAAACCAGTTGCTTTCAATTTGTGCTATTCCTAATTTTCAGTTTCAAAATTCATTTGATCACTTATTTTAATAGAAGGCTATTTTAAATTATTAACTAATTCCTTTTGTTTTCTGCTGCTTTATGCATAATTTTGAAACAGAACATCTATTGTTATTGAATTTTTAAAAATTGTCTAAATATTTTACATTTTTAATTTAAATTGCAAACCATTTTGCATGCTGTGTTTTAAGCTTCTATTTATAGAAAATATTATTATCTTAATTAAAGTGCAATGAATCTATACTAATGAGTTCTTCTAATAAACTGGCAGACAAGGTCTTCATACACCATATAAATATGTATGGTTTTTGCTATTCAAAATGACAATACAGCAGGTGTCACATCTTCATTTAAAAGCTAGCTGAAAAACTCTTAATATATTCTTTTGATAGATTCTATTATTTTAGTTATAAACTCAAACTTGATACTCCTTTTCAAATTTTCATTCTAATTGATAGTAACTTTCTAAATGCCATCATTCTGCCATTGTGAAGGCAATCATGATCGGGGGGTGGCCCTGATTAATTAATTGCAAGGGATGCAGGGAGTTCATGATCCCTTCCATTGGGGATATTTTTTCCAACTCAGGTTTAAGGTGTCTTTTTTATCTGAATAACTTCTTTATAAAAGTATGGAAATAATCTTGTAAATAAAAGGTCAACAAATTATGGCCTGTGGGCTGTATTCTGGCCCATCGCCTGCTTTTGTCAATAAAGGTTTTTTTTCTTTTTTTTTTTTTAATACAACAACACCCATTCATTTATGTATTTTCAAAGTCTCCCTTTATGCTTTAATGGCAGTGTTGAGTAGTTGCAACAGAGACCCTATGGCTGGTAAAGCTGAAAATGTTTACTACTTGGCCTTTGATGAGAGAAGTTTGCCAACCCGTATTCTAGATGAAAGATACATTCTAAGTTTTAAAATTATATCATTTCAGAAATGAAATGAGTGGCCTTGTGATGTAATAGTAATATTCAAATGAAATTTACCATGTGGTAGTCTATTCTGAATAATTTTGGCATGCTGCTGCTGCTGCTAAGTCACTTCAGTCGTGTCCGACTCTGCGTGACCCCATAGATGGCATCCCATCAGGCTCCCCCGTCCCTGGGATTCTCCAGGCAAGAACACTGGAGTGGGTTGCCATTTCCTTCTCCAATGCATGAAAGTGAAAAGTGAAAGTGAAGTCGTTCAGTCATGTCTGACCCTCAGCGACGCCATGGACTGCAGCCTTCCAGGCTCCTCCATCCATGGGATTTTCCAGGCAGGAGTACTGGAGTAGGGTGCCATACCTCATTAAATCATCATAATAGTTTTATGATACATAGTAAGTGGCAGAACTGGAATCCAAACAGCAACAAAAAAGCTTACTTTGAAGCCTTTACTCTTAACCAGCTCTCTATGCTAACTCCTGACACTGATAAGTTTCTCATTATTAGAGATGTTCATCTTGCTTAATGAAAACTTGCCAGAAATTGTCATAAAGGTTGTTGTTCAATTGCTAAGTTGCATCTGACTCTTTGCTACCCCATGGACTACAGTACACCAGGCTTCCCTGTCCTTCATTATCACCCAGAGTTTTCTCAAACTTATCTCCACTGAGTCAGTGATGATATCCAACAATTTTATCCCCTGGTACCCTCTTCTATCCTGCCCTCAGTTTTTACCAGCATTAAGGACTTTTTCCAATAGTCAGCTCTTCAAATCACATGGCCAAAGTATTAGAGTTTCAGCTTCAGCATCTGTCCTTCCAAGAAATATTCAGGGTTGATTTCCTTTAGGATTGAGTGGTTTCATCTCTTTGTAGTCCATGGGATTCTCAATAGTCTTCTCCAACACCACAATTTAAAAGCATCAATTCTTTAGTGCTCAGCCTTTTTTATGGTCCAACTCTCAAATCCGTACATGACTACTGGAAAAAAAAGTTGCTTTGACTAGATGGATCTTTGTCAGCAAAGTGATGTCTCTGCTTTTTAATATGCTGCCTAGGTTTTTCCCAGCTTTCCTTCCAAGGAGCATGTGTCACTTAATTTAATGGCTGCAGTCACCACATGCAGTGATTTTTGAGCCCAAGAAAATAAAACGTGCACTGTTTCCCCCATCTATTTGCCATGAAGTGATAGGAACTGATGCCACGATCTTGGTTTTTTTCCAATGTTGAGTTTTAAGCCAGTTTTTTCACTCCTCTCTTTCACCTTCATCAAGAGACTCCTTAGTTCCTCTTTGCTTTCTGCCATTAGGGTAGTATCATCTGCATATGTGAGGTTATTGATATTTCTCCTGGCAATCTTGATTCCAGTTTATCATTCATCCAGCCAGGCATGTCATAAAGGAGACTTTTAAAGTCAGTTTCCACAATAAAATCCCATGAATCTATCATATACAGATAAACAGAAAATAATACAAAAAGAAAAAAAATAACATTTTTAATATCAAGAAGATCCATTGTTTGATAGTTTTATGACAGAATAAAATTTAGTTATTTCTATAATTAGAAGACAAGCTAAGCATCCAAAAAATCAAGTATTTGAGTTTTTAACCTTATGAAAATAAAAGAAGTAAAAATGGTCCCATTGAAGAGGTGGAGCATGCAAAGCACTTTTCTACAATTCCCCTGGTCTCTCACTTATTAAAATCTATTAATATGTTATGTGGAATTTTTCAATTTTATAGAAAGTCATTTTTCCATTAAATATTAATGTATAAAGTCATTAAACAACAAAATCCAACTCACTAACACATGACACTGTTTGGTAAAAACATATCTATTTTAGTAATGTTCAAAATAATTTATGGTTCAGACATAATTAAGAAGTACCTATATCAAGGGAAAAAATATGCCCTGTTTTCCCACTCAGACGAATAACAGAGTAACAGAATCTCATGAAACAAACCACTCCTGTTACCATATTCCCTGAGCACTGTCAGAGGAGACAGCTTAGAATTCTCTATCCTAACAATCTCAAAGGAGATCAAGACTAATAAGATAAATGTATTTCCCCTTTCTTGGTCTCCCAACATTCTCTTAATTTCTGTCCTCACCCTCCTGTTCCATTTCTTGTTCTTGCATGAAGATCTGACTCTCTCCCTGATTCCTTAGAAAATTAGACCTGAGACTACAGGGTTAGGCAGCAGATTCTGAAGTGTGTACCCATTAGTGGCTCACCTTTCCTTACTTAACCTTCACCTTCCCCATTAAAAAGACATATAATAATATCAACCTTGTAGGATTTGGAAAAAATAAGTGCAAAGGATATATAAAATCTCCTTGAAAAAGTGGTCAATCTGAAATTGAATACTCAATCTTTCTTTTCTAAAACTCAGTCATAGATACACTCTAAGTCATGGTTATCTATATTATTCTATTCCTTCTCACTTAATGTATGGTTTAAATTTTAAATAATAGTATCACTCAGGACAAATTGTTATGGAGATTAGAATGCTGAAAAGAGTTACATGTAAAATCACTTTATATCTAAGAAAAATGATATTTAGATTCTAATGGAGGAGATAAAAATTAAGTTCATAAGACACTTTTTTTCAGCAGATTTTGAGTGAGACTACAATTCTCACCTGTATGAATATTTGCCTCAAATTTATATGTGCATGAAATTATTTTATATTTCATCTAACAATACTATATGATTTTCCCAAATATTTTGTATAATAGTTACTGTAAGTCATGAAGCATAACTGTGGAATTCTGGAGGAAAAAAACATTAGAAAAACTCAACCCTATGGCAAAAGCAATGGCTGAATCATTTTAAAAGAATGTGTACTTCAGTAGAGGCTTGAATTTTTAATTAATGTATTTATTCTTAATTGGAGGATAACTGCCTTACAATTTGTGTTGGCTGGAATTTTAAACCTAGCAAAATATACCAAAGAGGCTAATCTGATGTCCTGAACAGCTTTGGCTCCCAGTCATAATTTGGTCTTTTTTAGACATACCTATCTTCAAAATAATACAGGAGGGGGTAGACTGTTACACTATGATTTTTTCAAATTTTCAAAAAAAAATTTTTATCAAGTTTGCTTCACCTTCAATCTATAGGCAAGATTCAACTATTCTGAATTAGACAATATTTCAGCTTTACCGTCTGCTTTTGATACTACATAAGTCACTGAGGATTAATATGAATGGTAGGTGTGCCTTACTGTTAACATTATTTTCCTTTTATTTTTCACAAAAATATTATTAATATAATGCTGGAATAATCCAAAGGCACCTTTGGTTTGAACAACTCAAAATTAATATACAAATTAACCCCTTACTAAATGTAGACTTAGCTGGTGGAGTGGCAATCACAGTGTCCTATTTTTAAAAATGGAGTCAAAGACTGGTTGGTATCATAGATTTTACACAGTACTTTGTTTCAGTATTTTATGATTATTCAATTTACTTTCAAAAATAAAAGTGTATAAAGACGAACTTATATCACTAAATCATTGATTTCTAAAAAAACTCACATGGAAAAGAATTTGTTCTTACAAATGTAAGTTTAGGCAATATAAATGAAATCATTTGAGAAACTTGTATGATGTGCTCTACTTCGAAATTCATTGCCATACTAAGCATAAGAAAATGATATCTCTGCCTGGTTATATGGGATTTCATAGAAGCAAAAGATTATTTTAAATAATTGTTAATGTAATCATATGGAGTATTTACTAATGGTGAAGAATTGATGCTTTTGAACTGTGGTGTTGGAGAAGACTCTTGAGAGTCCCTTGGACTGCAAGGAGATCCAACCAGTCCATTCTGAAGGAGATCAGCCCTGGGATTTCTTTGGAAGAAATGATGCTAAAGCTGAAACTCCAATACTTTGGCCACCTCATGTGAAGAGTTGACTCACTGGAAAAGACTCTGATGCTGGGAGGGATTGGGGGCAAGAGGAGAAGGGGACGACAGGGGATAAGATGGCTGGATGGCATCACTGACTCGATGGACGTGAGTCTCAGTGAACTCCAGGAGATGGTGATGGACAGGGAGGCCTGGCGTGCTGCGATTCATGGAGTCGCAAAGAGTCGGACACGACTGAGCAACTGATCTGATCTGATCTGATTATTATTACTGACATTTCACACAGATTAATTCAGATGTCACAGCATTGTCAGAAATTTATCAGTTCTCTCATTACAGTGAATTACATTCAATTCTATGATACATCCATTAAAGCATTAGACTAGTCCATAAATTAAAGTGTGAAATTATTTTATAAAAAAGTTCAGAAGTATCTGTTCAGTATTGCTTTAAAAATTATAAACATAGTTACCGATTACATTTCTTGGCTCCATTTTGGGTTAGTTTGATCCTCAACCCTCACTTTTTAAGGTGTATTTTACTTGTAAGTCTAAAACAAAGTATACAGAATGATACAATAATACTACTATGAAAGTAAGAAAATAGGCACATAATTTATAGTTTGAAGACTTATTTTCATTTTGTAATAACAGAAGCCTCCTGGCTATTTAGAAAAACATATGAGTAAGTAATATCATTATATCAAAGAACTTGATGAATAAATGAGGTATTTAAGTAAGACATATCTAGTAACTGGCCCAATATATTTAAAGAAAACCTTACTCCTTTGGTTTCCTGGTTACCATTACTTGGTGGGAGATTACAAAATCTCCCTCCAGAGGCTCAGAACAGTACTATTCCATATGAAGAGGGAAATATATCAACAACCTCATTCTCAAAACTCTTGAAGGACCTACAATTTATTGACATTTCTACTCCTGGCATTGCAAGGGCAATGGCTATTATTAATAGGTTCTCTATGATTCTCATCACTGCAGCCGAATATCACCATGGGCTATTATTCCAACAATCCAGGTTTTGATGTGCCCAGAAAGAGCAAGCTGTGTCTGAAATCCAAACACTCCCCACTCTGCTTCCTCAACAGTCTAACCCAATACTTCTCAATATGAGTTTCAAAATACATGCATCAGAATTATGTTTAGTCAGTAAAAACATAGCTCCCTAGAGATAGGGTGGCAGAGAAAATAGAAACTCTCTCTTGTATTTTTACAAGTTTTCCATAAATCTCAGATTTTCTAAAATTAAAAGCAAATATTTTATAAATACAGCTCCCTAAGTTCCAAAACGCATCTGTTAAATCATAATTACTTGAAGGGGCACAAAAGAAAATGCATTTAAATAAACACCTCACCTGATTCTTACACACACTAGAGTTTCCATACTTCTAAGGATAAGCTTATGTTTTTTAGGATCTTTTTGGTATTGCCTAGTTGGCTGACTAATACACCTTCAATGTGAATCTGTGGCATGGGTATTATTACTCTTTGTCCATGACTGTTGTCCTTGGGCTGCAAGGAGATCCAACCAGTCCATTCTGAAGGAGATCAGCCCTGGGATTTCTTTGGAAAGAATGATGCTAAAGCTGAAACTCCAGTACTTTGGCCACCTCATGCGAAGAGTTGACTCATTGGAAAAGACTCTGATGCTGGGAGGGATTGGGGGCAAGAGGAGGAGGGGACGACAGAGGATGAGATGGCTGGATGGCATCACGGACTCGATGGACGTGAGTCTCAGTGAATTCCGGGAGTTGGTGATGGACAGGGAGGCTTGGCGTGCTGCTATTCATGGGGTCGCAAAGAGTCGGACACGACTGAGCAACTGATCTGATCTGATCTGATCTGTTGTCATTGGATATATCTATTGTGGCTTATATCTTCCTAGGAATAGAAGTTAGGCCTTCTCCTGAAGGCATGCCAACCTGCAAGTCATCTCTTGCCATTAGTAACTGGCATAAATACCAGACTTCCCTCACCAGGTCCAATCTTATTCCAGCAAGGATAGAGCCTCCCTAACAAATTTTACTTTGCTTAGATCAGGCTTCCCTGGTGGCTCAGAGATTAAAGCATCTGCCTCTAATGCAGGAGACCTGGGTTCGATCCCTGGGTCAGGAAGATCCTCTGGAGAAGGAAATGGCAACTCACTCCCGTATTCTTGCCTGGAGAATCCCATGGACGGAGGAGCCTGGTGGGCTACAGTCCACAGGGCTGCAAAGAGTCGGACACGACTGAGCGACTTAACTTTCAACTTTAACTTAACTTTCTCTAGTATGGGACTTCCCTGGTGGCTCAGAGGTTAAAGCGTCTACCTGCAGTGAGGGAGACCTGGGTTCGATCCCTGGGTCAGGAAAATCCCCTGGAGAAGGAAATGGCAACCCACTCCTGTATTCTTGCCTGGAGAATCCCATGGATGGAGGAGCCTGATGGGCTACAGTCCACGGGGTCGCAAAGAGTCGAACAGGACTGAACGACTTCACTTTCACTTTCTTAGATCATAAAGGCCACCCACTGCCACAGTCCTCAGTTAGCATGGAGGCAAGAAAGAGAATGAGAGGTTCTGTTTTGGAAAAAAAAAAAAAAAGTCTTGCTATCACAGACTTATAAAAAAATTTTTTAATGGGTATAGTAAAATGGGAGTGTTTAATATGTTTCTTATGGTTTTTAAGAATCAGAACATTAATTATTATGTATTACTTAAACTCATTTATTAATTTCCTTATTTAAAGTGTTTCCCATTAGGAATGCTGCTGCTGCTAAGTCGCTTCAGTCGTGTCCAACTCTGTGACCCCATAGATGGTAGCCCACCAGGATCCCCTGTCCCTGGGATTCTCCAGGCAACAACACTGGAGTGGGTTGCCATTTCCTTCTCCAATGCATGAAAGTGAAAAGCGAAAGTGAAGTTGCTCAGTCGTGTCCGACTCTTAGAGACCCCATAGACTGCAGCCCACCAGGCTCCTACGTCCATGGGATTTTCCAGGCAAGAGTACTGGAGTGGGGTGCCATTGCCTTTTCTGCCATCAGGAATAGAAGAGGTAAATTTGTCATTGTATACAGATGACATGATACTTTATATAGAAAAACTTAAAAGATTCCACACAATTAATAGAACTAATAAAATTAGGAAAGTAGCAAGATATAAGATTAATACAGAGAGTCTTCTGCAATTTCTTACACTAACAGTGAAACATCAGAGAATTAAAAAAATAAAATCCTGTTTAAAATCACATTCAAAAAAAAGAAACCTAGAAATAAACCTAAAGAGGTGAAAAACATGTATGTTAAGAACAATAATACAATGATAAAATAAACTAATGATGATTCAAAGAATGAAAAGATATACCATACCCTTGGGTTGGAAGAATTATTGCTAAAATGGCCATACTACCCCAAGCAATCTACAGATTAAATGCATACCCTTTCAAATTACCCATGACACATTTCACAAACCTAGAACAAGTAATCTTCACATTTTTAACCATAAAATACCCAGAATTTCCAGAGAAATCCTGAAGGAAATGAACAAAACTGCAGGTATAACCTTCCTAGACTTTAAATAATACTACAAAGCTACAGTAGTCAAAACAGTGTGGCATTGGCACAAAAACAGATATATACCACAATGGAACTGAACAGAGAGTCCAGAAGTAAGTCCACACACCTCTGGCTAATTAATCCTTGACAAAAGAGACAAGAATATACAATGGACAAAATACAGTTTCTTCAGCAAGTTATGGTGGGAAAACTGACAGCTTCATTAAGCCAAATAAAATGAGGCACTCCTTCATACTGTACACAAAATAAACTCAGTGTCTTAAAGACCTTAATATAAGATGTGACAAAATAAATCTCCTAGAAAAGAACATAGAAAAACATATTCTGACATAAATTATAGCAATACTTTCTTAGATAAGTCTCCCAAGGCAAAAGAAATAGAAGCAAAAATAAACAAATTTAATTAGACTTTAAAACTCTTGCACAGCAAAGGAAACCATCAACAACAAGAAAATTCAACTTACAGAATGGGAGAAAATATTTGTTAATGATGCAGCCAACAAAGGGTTAATTTCCAAAATATATAAACAGCTCATACAACTTCAGTTCAGTTCAGTTCATTTGCTCAGTCGTGTCTGACTCTTTGCGACCCCATGAATCGCAGCACGCCAGGCCTCCCTGTCCATCACCAACTCCCAGAGTTCACACAGACTCACGTCCATTGAGTCAGTGATGCTATCCAGCCATCTCATTCCCTGTCGTCCCCTTCTCCTCCTGCCCCCAATCCCTCCCAGCATCAGAGTCTTTTTCAATGAGTCAACTCTTTGCATGAGGTGGCCAAAATACTGGAATTTCAGCTTTAGCATCATTCCCTCCAAAGAAATCCCATATATAAAAAAAGAAAAACTGGGTAGAAGAGCTAAATAGACATTCCTCCAAACAAAACATACAAATATGCTACAAAGACATGCATAGATGTTAACATCATTATTAAAGGAGTGCAAATCAAAGCCATAGGGATATATCACTTCACATTGGTCAGAATGGCTATCATCAAAAAGCCTGAAAAAAATAAATGCTGGAAAGTTTAGAAAGAAAATGAAGCCATCCTACAGTATTTAGTGAAAAACAAAAACAAAAAAAAAGATCTTCACAACCCAGATAATCACGATGGTGTGATTGCTCACCAAGCAACAGACATCCTGGAATGTGAAGTCAAGTGGGCCTTAGGAAGCATCAGTATGAACAAAGCTAGTGGAGATGATGGATTTCCAGTTGAGCTAATTCAAATCCTGAAAGATGATGCTGTGAAAGTGCAGCACTCAATATGCCAGCAAATTTGGAAAACTCAGCAGTGGCCTCAGGACTGGAAAAGGTCAGGTTTCATTCCAATCCCAAAGAAAGGCAATGCCAAAGAATGCTCAAACTACCGCAAAATTACACCCATCTCACATGCTTGTAAAGTAATGCTCAAAATTCTCCAAGCCAGGCTTCAGCAATACATGAACCATGAACCTCCAGATTTTCAAGCTGGTTTTAGAAAAGGCAGAGTAACCAGAGATCAAATTGCCAACATCCGCTGGATCATTAAAAAAGCAAGAGAGTTCCAGAAAAACATCTATTTCTGCTTTATTGACTATGCCAAAACCTTTGACTGTGTGGATCACAATAAACTGTGGGAAATTCTGAAAGAGATGGGAATACCAGACCACCTGCCTCTTGAGAAACCTGTTTGCAGGTCAGGAAGCAACAGTTAGAACTGGACATGGAACAACAGACTGGTTCCAAATAGGAAAAGGAGTACGTCAAGGCTGTATATTGTCACCCTGCTTATTTAACTTATATGCAGAGTACATCATGAGAAACGTTGGGCTGGATGAAGCACAAGCTGGAATCAAGATTGCTGGGAGAAATATCAATAACCTCTGATATGCAGATGACACCATCCTTATGGCAGAAAGTGAAGAGGAACTAAAAAGCCTCTTGATGAAAGTGAAAGAGGAGAGTGAAAAAGTTGGCTTAAAGCTCAACATTCAGAAAACTAAGATTATGGCACCAGTACCATCACTTCATGGCAAATAAATGGGGAAACAGTGGAAACAATGGCAGACTTTATTTTCTGGGCTCCAAAATCACTGCAGATGGTGATTCCAGCCATGAAATTAAAAGACACTTAGTCCTTGGAAGGAAAATTATAACCAACCTAGACAGTATATTAAAAAACAGGGAAATTACTTTGCCAAAAAAGGTCTGTATAGTCAAGGCCATGGTTTTTCCAGTGGTCATGTATGGATGTGAGAGGTGGACTATAAAGAAAGCTGAGTCCTGAAGAATTGATGCTTTTGAACTGTGGTGTTGGAGAAGAGTCTTGGGAGTCCCTTGGGCTGCAAGGATTTCCAACCAGTCCATCCTAAAGGAGATCAGTCCTGGGTGTTCATTGGAAGGACTGATGTTGAAGCTGAAACTCCAATACTTTGGCCACCTGATGCGAATAGCTGACTCATTTGAAAAGACCCTGATGGTGGGAAAGATTGAGGGCAGGAGAAGAAGAGGACGACAGAGGATGAGATGGTTGGATGGCATCACTGACTCAATGGACATTTGTTGGTTGGACTCTGGAAGTTGGTGATGGACAGGGAGGCCTGGCATGCTGCAGTTCATGGGGTTGCAAAGAGTTGGACACGACTGAAAGACTGAACTGAACTGAACTGAAAGCGTCTAACTCTTCATGACCCCACGTACTATACAGTCTATGGAATTCTCCAGGCCAGAATACTGGAGTGGGTAGCCTTTCCCTTCTCCACGGGATCTTCCCAACCCAGGGATGAAACCCTGGTCTTCCACATTTCAGCTGATTCTTTACCAGCTGAGCCCCAAGGGAAGCTCAAGAATACTGGAGCAGGTATATTATCACTTTTCCAGGGGATCTTCCTGACCGAGGAATTGAACCAGGGTCTCCTGCGTTGCAGGCAAATTCTTTACCACCTCAGCTATCAGGGAAGCCCTGTCTGTGGTAGGAATGTAAATTGGGGCAACCATTACGGAAAACAGTATGAAAGTTACTTAAAAAATAAAAATAGAGCTACCACATGATCCAGCAATCACACTCCTGGGCATATATCTAGAAAAGATGAAAACTAATTTGAAAGACATATGCACCCCAATATTCACAGCAGCACTGTTTACAGTAACCAAGTCATGGAAGCAACCTAAGTGTCCACTGACAGATGAATAAATTGATATGATATATATGCTGCTGCTAAGTTGCTTCAGTCGTGTCCAACTCTGTGCAAACCAATAGACAGCAGCCCACTAGGCTCCTCTGTCCCTGGGATTCTCCAGGCAAGAATACTGGAGTGGGTTGCCATTTCCTTCTCCAATGCATGAAAGTGAAAAGTGAAAGTGAAGTCGCTCAATCATGCCCAACTACTAGCGACCCCATCATAATTTCTCAGTTACAAATGGATTACATATCAGTGATTACACATTTGTGGCCTGCTATTTAATATACCAAGGGGCAATTTCATGATGGAGTATCTCACTATTAACTGTCGAAGCAGTAAATTCAGCTTCTAAAAGTGTTCAGGTTTACAGTTGGAGAGGAGCTTAGATATATATGATATATATATATATATACACACACATACACATATATATGTTCAGTTCAGTTCAATTCAGTTCAGTACAGTCGCTCAGTCATGTCCGACTCTTTGCGACCCCATAAATCGAAGTACGCCAGGCCTCCCTGTCTATCACCAACTCCCGGAGTTCACCCAGACTCACATCCATCGAGTCAGTGATGCCATCCAGCCATCTCACCCTCTGTCATCCCCCTCTCCTCCTACCCCCAATCCCTCCCAGCATCAGAGTCTTTTCCAATGAGTCAACTTTTCACATGAGGTGACCAAAGTACTGAAGTTTCAGCTTTAGCATCATTCCTTCCAAAGAAATCCCAGGGCTGATCTCCTTCAGAATGGACTGGTTGGATCTCCTTGCAATCCAAGGGACTCTCAAGAGTCTTCTCCAACACCACAGTTCAGGAGCATCGATTCTTCGGTGCTCAGCCTTCTTCATAGTCCAACTCTCACATCCATACATGACTACTAGAAAAACCATAGCCTTGGCTAGACGAACCTTTGTTGGCAAAGTAATGTCTCTGCTTTTGAATATGCTATCTAGGTTGGTCATAACTTTCCTTCCAAGGAGCAAGCGTCTTTTAATTTCATGGCTGCAATCACCATCTGCAGTGATTTTGGAGCCCCCAAAAATAAAATCTGACACTGTTTCCACTGTTTCCCCATCTATTTCCCATGAAGTGATGGGACCGGGTGCCATGATCTTTGTTTTCTGAATGATGAGCTTTAAGCCATCTTTTTCACTCTCCACTTTCACTTTCATCAAGAGGCTTCTTAGTTCCTCTTCACTTTCTGCCATAAGGGTGGTGTAATCTGCATATCTGAGGTTATTGATGTTTCTCCCGGCAATCGATTCCAGCTTGTGTTTCTTCCAGTCCAGCGTTTCTCATGATGTACTCTGCATATAAGTTAAATAAGCAGGGTGACAATATACAGCCTTGACATACTCCTTTTCCTATTCGGAACCAGTCTGTTGTTCCATGTCCAATTCTAACTGTTGCTTCCTGACCTGTATACAGATTTCTCAAGAGGCAGGTCAGGTGGTCTGATATTCCCATCTGTTTCAGAATTTCCCACAGTTTATTGTGATCCACACAGTCAAAGGCTTTGGCATAGTCAAAGGCTTTGGCGTAGTCAATAAAGCAGAAATAGATGTTTTTCTGGAAGTCTCTTGCTTTTTCCATGATCCAGTGGATGTTGGCTATTTGATCTCTGCTTCCTCTGCCTTTTCTAAAACCAGCTTGAATGTCAGGAAGTTCACGGTTCACATATTGCTGAAGCCTGGCTTGGAGAATTTTGAGTATTACCTTACTAGCGTGTGAGATGAGTGCAATTGTGTGGTAGTTTGAGCATTCTTTGTCATTGCCTTTCTTCGGGATTGGAATGAAACCTGACCTTTTCCAGTCCTGTGGCCACTGCTGAGTTTTCCAAATTTGCTGGCATATTGAGTGCATATATATGTTCATATATATATATATATATATATATGTACACATACATATACATACATGCAGTGGAATATTAATCATAAAAAAGAATAAAATATTGCCATTTGTAGCCACATAGGTGGACTCAGAGATTATCATACTAAGTGAGGTAATTTGGATGAACACAAATATCATACAATATTACTTTTATGTGGATCTAAAAAATGATACATATGAATTTATTTACAGAAGAGAAATAGAATCACAAACATAGAAAACAAACTTATGGTTTCCAAAGTGGAAAGGGCAGAGGAGAGAAAAATTAGTAGTAGTTTGAGATTGGCAGATACAGTATATACAACTTTACTGTACATAAAATATATAAGCAACAATGATTTACTTCATAAGACAGAACAATATTCAGTCTTATAATAATCTATAATAAAGGATAACCTGAGAAAAATGTGTGTTTGTGTGGGTATATATATATTTATAAATATCTGAACCACTTTGTTCTACTTGAAACTAGCACAATATTATAAATCAACAATACTTCAATTGAAAAAAAGAGAAAAATAATTCTCATTAAGTAGTCACTAACAAAATGTAAGTTACTAGTTACTTAACTGTAAATATTTAATATAATACAAATATATTAAAATTTCTGTAATTATCATCGGTATTTGTAGAATCATCAAAAATTTCTCATATTTGCTTTGTATGAAACATTCCTCCTATGAAATCTGAAAATTACTTTGAGAAAATAACCAGATCACTTTGGATTCTTTTTGTAAATGATCTTTACTACTCTTTTTACTCAAGTGAAGTGAAGTGAAGTGAAGTCGCTCAGTCGTGTCCGATTCTTTGCAACCCCATGGACTGTAGCCCACCAGGTTCCTCCATCCATGGGATTCACCAGGCAAGAATACTGGAGTGGGTTGCCATTTCCTTCTCCAAGGGATCTTCCCAACCCAGGGATCGAACCCAGGTCTCTCACACTGCAGGCAGATGCTTTAACCTCTGAGCCACCAGGGAAGCCCCTTTTTTTTGGAACACATAAATAAAGTTAATACTACTTTAAGGCACAAATTGTGAAACCTAACCCACTTTACCCTCCCATTTTCCCTCTTAGATCATTTTCCATACTGTTCAATTTAAATGCAACATTCAAGTCTCTTGGTCCCCAAATGATTGCAAAGAGTTATGTTTCTAACAGACTTCTTAAATTACTTGATATCAATCTCATCTTGTTTTCATAATTTAAATTAATGAAGAGAAAATGTCTATGTGTGTCTAACTAGAGACGAAACTGAAATATTAAAACAACCTGGAGAAAACTGATTTCACATCACCTAGTGCTGGGGAGCCGGGGTCAGGCATCCTGGCCCCCTGTGCTGCTCTTGTTCAGTGGGTACCACGCCAGAAACAACTAGTCATTGTGGAGAATTGTTTAAAAATGAATGTGCTGAAGATTTTCTGATTCACATTCATTATCCACTGACCTGTTCTCAATGGATTTCACAAAGAGAAGCAAAACTAATTACCTCAGGCCAGGCTGCCTGGAAAATAATAGCACAGTGATTTAGAGAAAAGCATTGATGCTGTACAGCCCTTCTGGAATAGTGTATATTTTTAAATTAAATATCACATTTTTTGATGATAAAACTTTTGCATTTGAACTAATGCACCATCATTTCCTTTTTTTAAAAAGCTTTACTAAACAACTGAGACCCTTGTGAGCTAAATATCAATAACATTAGCTTCTTTCATGTTATGTCATTTTAACATACTTGAAAAGAGGCACATAAAATATAGAGATCATATGTGTAGAGGGACAGCTTTAGAAATGAGGAAAAAATAACATGATAAACTATTTGTGAAGTCTAGATTAAATTATCTATTTACTAGTTATTATCTGTTTTGCTAAGTCGCTTCAGTTGTGCCCAACCCTGTGTGACCCCATAGACGGCAGCCCACCAGGCTCCCCCGTCCCTGGGATTCTCCAGGCAAGAACACTGGAGTGGGATGCCATTTCTTTCTCCAAATATTATCTGTTTTAATTTACCACAAAAGGCTTTGTTGTTTCCTAATAAAATATACATAATGGTAAAGAGAATGATTTCTAATGAAGCCTGTCTTGTTACAGGGGATTACTGATCATACAAGTATTCAGGGAGATTCTGCAAATCTCTTTAATACATTAGGTAGTAGAGACAATCTAGAAATCTATTGCATTGTTGGAGGGCAAACCATGAGAGTTGGTTATTACAAATATAACACGAGGTGTCCATGCATTCTGGAAACACAGAGTTTACAAGACCTTTGAGAAAAATAACTAACATAAAAGGGGGCAGGAAATGTAAAACAGTTATATTCTTGTGACCATAAAAGTGAGGCAAATCAAGAACACAGTGGGAGTTGAGCCAAATGCTGGATAGCTCAGCTCCCAGAAGCCCTCATTATAGTGTCCTCTCTCTTGCACTGCTAAAGAATAATCACATCCAAATTACTATAAAAGAGTTAGAAATGGAGCTTAATTTAGTGTTCCAGTTGACTCCACTTTGGATGAAGTCTGGAAGGGTTTAGAAAAAAAAAAAAAAACTATATTGTATTCTAAACCTCTGGTCAAGAGGATAATAGATCAAGTTATACACAAAATATTAATGTAAATTCTCACAGTGGAAGAACTGGGTTAGATCCATGCAAGTTAATTTTCCTCTTGAGCACTGTGATGTCATTTTAAGTAGCAAAAGACACAACTGACCTTTACAAGGTTTCACCACAGAAACTCACTTGGCTTCCTTTTGGGGTGAAGGGGGAACCTGCTACTTCCAGTCTTCCATTTTCACACTGGAGATGACTGTGGAGTTGGAACTGAAAATCAACTGCTCAAAACTGTTTTTATTTCTTTTTTTCTCCTTTATCTTAATCTATCATATTACTTGTAGAGAAAAGCAAATAGAAATTTCTCATTTAACTTAATGAAGAGAAAATACAGCAATACTGTTTTATCTATATTTGTAGACTGACAGTTCCCATAAATGTCAAGGATCTCAGGAGAAACAAGCTTATTTCTTTGAGCCTAAAAAGAATAAAATTATTAGTATTTCTAGAACATGTAAGTATATGTATAATCTTTGGTTACTCACAATAGATATAAACAGAAGTGTCTTGCTTCCTTTAATGGTGAGACCAAATATTTGTGTATATATTTAGATGCAGTATATTACATAACCTTCTCGAATGGCTAAGTAAAGGATCTGCCTAAAATGCAGGTTCAGTCCCTGGGTCAGAAAGATCCCTTGGAGAAGGAAATGGCAACCCACTTCAGTATTCTTGCCTGGAAATTCCCATGGACAGAGGAGACTGGTGGTCTATAGTCCACAGGGTCATAGAGTCAGACATGACTGAGTGACTGAGCACAGCACGTATTACATATATTACACTATGATGTGACTTTTATTTTTATAATACACATTTGATTGGTTGTATAGACAACATAGAAGACATAATGATAACTGTCCAAAAAGAATACAGTTTTACTAGAGTTGTATTTACAGCTATATTAACTTTTTCTGTGAAGTTGATTATCATCATGGGTTCTTTGTTTCTTTCTAACTTTTATCATAAAAGTGTCTTTGTCTTTCAACAAACTATTATTCAAAACACTGTTCAGGTCTTTTCTTCATCCCCTGCCACAGAACCCACTACCTACTATATCTACTACCTGATAGTTCAGTTCAGTAGTGTCCAACTCTTTGCAACCCCATGAACCACATAACCTTGTGCTTAAGTCTCTATTGCTAAATTTATTGCACCCCATTTTAAGCAGAGACTTGCTGTCAATACACTCTTTATTTGAATGCCAAATAGTTTAATGTTAAAATCAATATTACAGGAAGTCAACTAATATCATCACAGAATAGGACTTAAAAAAAAACTCTGAATATGTTTCCAAAAAGGTAATTATGATTGTATTTTCACTATTAAAATTGTTAAAAGCCAATTCTAATAGTTTGAAGATTTAGTTAGAGAAGAACAGTTTCTCCACTCACTTCCAAATGAGGTCAGTGGGTGTGTAAATGTTTGAAGATAATTCTGCCAGTACAGCCATGAAATTAAAAGATGCTTACTCCTTGGAAGGAAAGTTATAACAAACTCTGACAGCATATTAAAAAGCAGAGACATTACTTTGTCAACAAAGGTCCGTCTATTTAAGGCTATGGTTTTTCCAGTGGTCATGTATGGATGTGAGAGTTGAACTATAAAGAAAGCTGAGCCCTGAAGAATTGATGCTTTTGAACTATGGTGTTGGAGAAGACTCTTGAGAGTCCCTTGCACTTCAAGGAGATCCAACCAGTCCATCTTAAAGGAGATCGGTCCTGGGTGTTCATTGGAAGGACTGATGTTGAAGCTGAAACTCCAATATTTTGGCCACTTGATGCGAATAGCTGACTCATTTGAAAAGACCCTGATACTGGGAAAGATTGAGGGCAGGAGGAGAAGGGGATGACAGAGGATAAGATGGTTGGATGGCATCTCCGCCTCAATGGACATGGGTTTGGGTGGACTCTGGGAGTTGGTGATGGACAGGGGGGCTTGGCATGCTGTGGTTCATGGGGTTGCAAAGAGTCAGACATGACTGAGCAACTGACCTGAGTGAGTCTACTGTTGATGGTATTATTGCCACTAAGCTTGAAAGCATTTTTTTTATCATCAAAGTAACAATTTATCAGCTTTAAATTCCTGTAAATTCATCTAATCAATTCCTCAAATTACAGATGTCTGCACTTCTTGAAGAGATTCTCTATAGTTTTGGAAGAGTTATATCTTCACATATTATTTAATTAGGAATATTTTTCATTAGATGCTGTTTTAAGTTCACTTGTCGGGTGAAAAATCCCCCAATCTTGGATCTAGAAATATAGTCATGGAGAAATTTGGTTTCAATATGACAAATCTCCAAATTTCTACCTACATCTCAACTTTCATTTCATACACACCAATTTCGGCATGTTCTGTGAAGCAAAATATTGGGAAACTCCTTAGAGTAGGCACAATGTAAGAAATACTTTTGCTCTCAAGTCACAACTGTTTCTTTTTTTTTTTTTTTTTTAATCCAGTTCTAATAAACCATATTATCTATAAGCAAGCTCTCTTGAAAGCTGGCCTTATTATTGGCAGAGTGCAATGTTAAATCTTTAATTCAAACATTTAAAAAATGTAATAGCTTTTATTCCATCTTGCTTGAGTATCTGATATCTGACAAAGCAGTTCCATCGACTCTTTTATGTCATGTATTAATAGATGTTTTTGAATTAGGTAGAGTGACAACATTGACTCACTATTTTCCTGCCTAAGGGCAGTAATTCTGTTACATTTTTTGTGTTATAATTACTCTTCTAATATATAACTGAAAGATGTGAAAAAATATTCATCATATGATTATTTACATGTCATTCCCAGCTTTGCTGCATTTGTTTCATTGTCAGTCACAATTATATGACATCTGTTTTACTGATTTTCCATTCCATAAATAGTCCATCAATCAGATCCACCCTGTTGTCAGCTATGTGAGACCAAGAAACTTCTCAACGAGTAAAGCAGAAGAATAATTAAATTCTTTATTAACTCAGCATAGAAAAAAAAATTAAATATATATGGTTGTACCTTTACATGTAAGTAGGTGATTATAAAAAAATCAATTCAGTAATATTGCTAACATTTTTTTTAACATGCATAGCAGAATATAAGTCAAGAACTAGTGTTTCAGTCACATGTCTTATAATAGAATTCTGTTACTTAAAATTTATAGGCTGGTTTAAACTAAAAGTTCTTTGATCTTCATCCATAGTAAATGCTTCCTATTCTATTGCAGTCATTTCAGTAAGACTTTGCTCAAAATTTTTGCCTCTTTAGGCTTAAAATCATCAGAAGGTCTATTCCTAAATCATTTGTGAAAACTCTTTTAAAGTTCAATAAATGAAAACAAAATACATTTGTTAGTTCACCATTTACTCTAGTTTTTAAATTTCTCTTCTTACCCATTATTTTAATGTCAAAATTAAAGATAATTTATCATAGATATTTGGGGAACCTTTCTCATGAAATTTTATGGTGGCATTCTTCCCTTAAATCAATTTTTCAACAGGTACAGAATTCCCAAAAAGGAATAATAAGGTCAAACCAAATTTCCATGCTTCAACTGAAGCGACTTAGCAGCAGCAGATTCAGAAATATGTTTATATGAATACTTTCTCTACCAGACTGTGAGAATCATAAGAAAAGTGACTGTATTTTATTTCTCCCAGTGTCAAGAGTAAAGCATGGCAGATACTAGGCACTCACACTTGTAGATACTGAACACTTGTAGATTAAAATATATATATATGTGTGTTTAAAACAATGCACCATTATGTAATAGAAAAGACTTGCATTTAGAAAGACACATCTTCTATTTGCTAATACTGTGATGATAGGCAATTTAATTAACATCTCTGAACATACATTTCCTCATCTGCAGAATATTCCTGCAACTCCCTGAGTTATTTAAATATAAGTATATTTCAAAATGCAAGCCCAATGCTTGCCATCCAATGGATGCTCAGTATGGTGACTAATAGGAAGGAAAGAAAAAAGAAATGGAGTTATTGTAGCCATTGATTAAAGAACTACTTGTTTCACATATATGACCACATATGTTGTTTCATCGCTAAGTCGTATCTGACTCTTTTGCAATCCAACGAACTGTAGCCTGCCAGACTCTTCTGTCCATGGTGTCTCCCAGGCAAGAATACTGGAGTGGGTTGCCGTTTCCTTCTCCAATAAGTACGTATACAATTGGTGAAAATTTGTTCAGGGTTTTCCATAACATAGTATGATGAACTCCAAACAATCTTTCTGGTCAACCCAATATTTAAGGTTCTAATTTACTGAACTGAATTTATTGAAATGAAAAAAAAAAAAAAAAAAAAACACACAACAGTAATCTTCCATTAAAATCAGAAACTATTAAAAATTACAGAATAGATTAAGAATATTACAAACACCAGATATTTTCAGAGAAGTCTCTTTAAGTTTGTCCAATTAACCTTAATAAAAAAATGACCATATCTTATAGGTCCAATATCTACGGATGATTTAGCATTTGGGTCATATTTCTACCAAACTGGGGTTCCCTTGTGGCTCAGCTGGTAAACAATTCACCTGCAATGCAGGAGACCTGGGTTCGATCCCTGGGTTGGGAAGATCCCCTAGAGAAAGAAAAAGCTACCCACTCCAATATTCTGGCCTGGAGAATTTCATGGACTGTAGAGTCCATGGGGTTGCAAAGAGTCGGACATGCCTGACTGACTTCCACTTTCACTTTCTACCAAACTTTAAAGAAATCCCATAGATCTTTATATTAACATTATCTCCTCACAGTCTTCTTTATTTCTAATTATTAGTAGGGCTATTTCTTGGCTTACAACAGCAAACACAAAGGAATCTCTCCATTTTGATCTCTGCAGATTTCCAGATTCATATGAAAAATGATTTCAATTACTCACATTCTTCATGCTTTCCAATTCCCTTAAGTATTGCATAGCATATTAACCAGAATAATGTTAAAATATTAATATTCTCATCTGTCATTTCAATTTCTCAGTCTTGGTCACTGCTAGCAATCACTCTTTGTATGAATGCTAATTAATTTCACTAGAAAAGGGTGCATATACCCTCAAGTTAATGAGAACCTGCTATATTAAGTGTCTAGTAAACATTTCCTTATTGATAAATTGATGACTTATTGTCCCACTGAATATATATATTTTATATACATATATATATATGTAGTCCATAGACATATATATGTGTATACATACATACATACATAAAGTTATTTTAGTGGAATTATGAAGTGATAAAACTTAGGAATTCATTGAAAATATTGATAGTTTTCAATCAATTATTATTAATAAGAATTGATTTAGCTGTTCTACATAATATTACATATATTATAACCTACATAATATTATAATTGGCTATTCCTACTACCTGATATTTAACTTCATAATTTAAACAATACACTGCTGTTGCTTAATTTTAAAACCTCATATGCTTCCTTTATAATGGATGATGATTTAAGTCTCTTACAAATACATTCCCCTCAGTCTTCCTCTCAACCTTCGTCAAATGTATGTATGTATACACATTAAGGACGAATGTATGTATACATTCGTCAATGTATGTATGTATACATTGTCACTCTGGTTGTTTAACTTCTATGCAGAGTACACACTGGATGAAGCACAAACTGGAATCAAGATTGCCAGAAGAAATATCAGTAACCTCAGATATGCAGATAACACAACTCTAATTGCAGAAAGTGAAGAGGAACTAAATAGCCTCTTGATGAAGGTGAAAGAGGAAAGTGAAAAAGCTGGCTTAAAACTCAACATTCAAAATACTAAGATTACATATGTGGTCATATCACTTAACTACAAATAGATGGGGAAACAATGGAAACAGTGACAGACTTTTTTTCTTGGGCTCCAAAATCATGGCAGATGGTGACTACAGCCTGGAAATTAAAAGACGCTTGCTCCTCAGAAGAAAAGTTATGACAAACGGCAATGGCACCCCACTCCAGTACTCTTGCCTGGAAAATCCCATGGATGGGGGAGCCTGGTGGGCTGTAGTCTATGGGGTCGCTAAGAGTTGGACACGACTGAATGACTTCACTTTGACTTTTCACTTTCATGCTTTGGAGAAGGAAATGGCAACCCACTCCAGTGTTCTTGCCTGGAGAATCCCAGGGACGGGGGAGCCTGGTAGGCTGCCGTCTATGGGGTCGCACAGAGTCGGACATGACTGAAATGACTTAGCAGACATTAAAACCTCTCTATTAAAAAGCAGAGACATGACTTTTCTGACAAAGGTCTGTATGGTCAAACAGTGTTTTTTCCAGTAGTCATGTATGGATGTGAGTGTTGGACCATAAGGAAAGCTGAGCACTGAAGAACTGATGCTTTGAAACTGTGGTGTTGTGAAAGAAATAATATCAAATGAAACAACTGACAAAGAATTAATCTCCAAAATATATAAACAGCTCCTGAAGCTCAATACCAGAAAAACAAACAGCACAATCAAAAAGTGGGCAAAAGAACTAAACAGACATTTCTCCAAAGAAAGCATACAGATGGCTAATAAACATATGAAAATATGGTCAACATCACTCGTTGCTGCTGCTGGTGCTGCTAAGTCACTTCAGTCGTGTCTGACTCTGTGTGACCCCATAGACAGCCTCCCACCAGGTTCCCCCATCCTTGGGATTCTCCAGGCAAGAACACTGGAGTGGGTTGCCATTTCCTGAGTATTCTTTGGCATTGCCTTCCTTTGGGTTTAGAATGAAATGTGACCTTTTCCAGTCCTCTGGCCACTGCTAAGTTTTCCAAATTTGCCAGCATATTGATTGCAGCACTTTCACAGCATCATCTTTCAGGATTTGAAATAGCTCACCTGGAATTCCATCACATCTACTAGCTTTGTTCATAGTCCTATCACTTCATGGGAAATAGATAGGGAAACAGTGGAAACAGTGTCAGACTTTATTTTTGGGAGCTCCCAAATCACTGCAGATGGTGATTGGAGCCATGAAATTAAAAGACATTTACTCTTTGGAAGGAAAGTTATGACCAACCTAGATAGCATATTAAAAAGCAGAGATATTACTTTGCCAACAAAGGTCTGTCTAGTCAAGGCTATGGTTTTTCCAGTGGTCAGGTATGGATGTGAGAGTTGGACTGTGAAGAAAGCTGAGCACTGAAGAATTGATGCTTCTGAACTGTGGTGTTGGAGAAGACTCTTGAGAGTCCCTTGGACTGCAAAGAGATCCAACCAGTCCATTCTAAAAGATATCAGTCCTGGGTGTTCATTGTAAGGACTGATGCTAAAGCTGAAACTCCAATACTTTGGCCACCTCATGCGAAGACTGACTCATTGGAAAATACACTGATGCTGGGAGGGGTTGGGGGCAGGAGAAGGGGATGACAGAGGATGAGATGGCTGGATGGCATCACAGACTCGATGGACATGAGTTTGAGTGAACTCCGGGAGTTGGTGATGGACAGGGAGGCCTGGCAGGCTGCAATTCATGGGGCTGCAAAGAGTTGCACACGACTGAGCTACTGAACTGAACTGAATGCATGAAAGTGAAAAGTGAAAGTGAAGTCGCTCAGTCATGTCTGACTATTATCGACCTCATGGACTGCAGCCTACCAGGCTCCTCCATCCATGGGATTTTCCAGGCTAGAGTACTGGAATGGGGTGCCATTGCTTTTCCATCACTCATTACTAGAGAAATATGAATCAAAACCCCGAGATATCACCTCACTTTGGTCAGAATGACGCCATCAAAAACTCTGCAGATAAAAAATGCTGGAGAGAGTGTGGAGAGGGAAGCCTCTTATGCTGTTGATTGGAATGTAAGCTAGTACAGCCACTATGGAGAACAGTGTGGAGATTTCTTAGAAAACAGGGAATAGAACTGCCCTAGGACTCAACAATCCCACTGCTGGGCATACACACTAAGGAAACTAGAATTGAAAGAAACACATATACCCCAATGTTCATTGCAGTACTGATTACAATAGCTAGGACATGGAAGCAACCTGAGTATCCACTGGCAGATGAATGGATAAGGAAGTTGTTGTACATATACACAATGGAAAATTTCTCAGCTATAAAAAGGAGGCATTTTAGACAGTACTAATGAGATGGATGAAATTGGAGCCTATTATATAGAGTGAAGTAAGTCAGAGACAGAAACACAAATATTACATATTAATGCATATATATAGAATTTAGAAAGAAGTAATGATGATCCTATAGCAAGGCAACAAAAGAGGCACAGATGTAAAGAAGAGATTTTGGACTCTGTGGGAGAAGGTGACAGTGGGATGATCTCAGAAAATGGCATTGAAACATGGATATTACCATATATAAAATAGATGACCAGTACAAGTTTGATATATGAAGCAGGGCACTCAAAGCCAGTGCTCTGGGACAATCCAGAAGGATAGGGTGGGGAGTGAGGTGGGGGCGGGGTTCAGGATGGTGCGACAAATGTGCACCTGTGGCTCATTCATGTCAATGAATAGCAAAAACCATCACAATATTGTAAAGTAATTATACCCCAATTATAATAAATTAAGCAATTTTTAAAAGAGAAAAAAATTCATGAAAATTATCTGTGGTGCTGGAGAAGACTCCTTAGAGTCCCTTGGATAGCACAGAGATCAAACCAGTCAATCCTAAAGGAAATCAACCTTGAATATTCACTGCAAGCACTATTGCTAAAGGTGAGCCTCCAATATTTTGGCCAACTGATGTGAAGAACAAACTCATTGGAAAAGACCCTGATGCTGAAAAATATTGAGGGCAGGAGGAGAAATGGGCAAAAGGATGAGATGGTTGGATGGCATCATCAAGTCAATGAATATGAGTTTGAACAAACTCTGGGAGATGGTGAAGGACAGGGAAGCCTGGCGTGCTGCAGTCCATTGGGTTACAAAGAGTTGGACAGGACTGAGTGACTGAACAACAACAAATATTTCTAAAAATATAGTACAAAGTATTTTAAATTGTGTGCTGATATTTACATTTTTTGACTATGGAAATATTGACTGATATTTTAATTATGGAATATTTTTCACAGAATACTGAATGTGTTTATCTCTATATTTCTAGTTTCCAGCTATAGCAGCTTAGAATTATCAGTAACAGGTTCATGATCACTTGCATGAATCATTTTTTTCTTAATTCCTAAACATATTAGACCTTCTCTTAGGCCCTGTCTCCTACAATTTGTCATGTATCACTGATTTTGTATAACATCACGTCCTAAACTCAAAATTTGAGCCTTGTTTAAAAATTTTGAATCTTTAATATCTTAAATCATTTAATTTTCCATCTTTTCCTGAATTTATTTCAGTTTCTTCTAATGCATTTTGATTCTCTTTTCTGAAACTTTCTTGAATCTTTAAAATGAAAGTCACTCAGTCACGTCCAGCTCTTTTGTGATCTCATGCACTATAGCCTGCCAGGCTCCTCTGTTCATGGAATTCTCCAGGCAAGAACACTGGAGTTGGTAGCCATTGTGTTCTCCAGGTGATCTTCCAAACCCAGGTCTCTTGCATTGTAGGTAGGTTCTTACTGTTTAAGCTACCAGGGAAGCCAGTTAACTAATAAATGGTTAATTCGCTATTACTATTTTTTTTTTTCAAATTGCTCTTTACTGTTCTGATTCTATTTCATAACATCCTGTAATAATTGGAAACTATCTAACTCTGCATCTCTTCACATGGATCATTTCCTTCAGATTTTTAAGTTCTTTTCTGCTCTACTCTCTCTTTTTCCTCTTGTTTCTTTCCATTTGTGTTTGCTTTTTTAAATTAATTTATTTTTTATTGAAGGATAATTGTTTTACAGAATTTTGTTGTTTTCTGTTAAACCTCAACATGAATCAGCCATGTGTATGTATGTGTATGTATATATATCCCCTTCCTCCTGAACCCCTCTACCATCTCCTTCCCCATCCCACCCATCCAGGGTGACAGAGAGCCCCTGTTTGTGTTCCATGAGCCATACAGCAAATTTCCATTGGCCATCTATCTTACACAGGATAATATAAGTTTCCATGTTACTCTTTCCATGCATCTCACCCTCTCCTCCCCTCTCATCATGTCCATAAGTCTATTCTCTATGTCTGTTTCTCCATTGCTACCCTGTGAATAAATTCTTCAGCACCATTATTCTAGATTCCATGTATATACATTAGAATATATTTATCTTTCTCTTTCTAACTTACTTCACTCTGTATAATAGATTCTAGGTTCATCCGCCTCATTAGAGCTAACCCAAATGTATTCCTTTTTATGGCTGAGTAATATGCCATTGTGTATATGTATCACAATTTCTTTATCCATTAATCTGTCAATGGACATCTAAGTTGCTTCCATGTTCTAACTATTGTAAATAGTGCTGCATGAACAATGGGATACATGTGTCTTTTTCAGTTTTGGTTTCCTCAGGGTATATGCCTAGGAATGAGATTGCTGGGTCATATGGTGGTTTTATTCCTAGTTTTTTAAGGAATCTCCATACCGTCTTCCATAGTGGCTGTATCAATTTACATTCCCACCAACAGTTCAAGAGCATTCCCTTTTCGATACACCCTCTACAGCATTTATTGCTTGTAGAATTTTTGTTGATGGCCATTCTGACTGGTGTGAGGTGATATCTCATTGTAGTTTTCATTTCCATTTCTCTAATAATGAGTGATGTTAAGCATCTTTTCATGGGTTTATTAGCCATCTGTATGTCTTCTTTGGAAAAATGTCTGTTTAGGTCTTTTCCCACTTTTTGATTGGGTTGTTGGTTTTTCTGGTATTGAGATGTATGAGCTGCTTGTATGTCTTGGAAGTTAATGCTTTGTCAGTTGTTTCATTTGCTATTGTTTTCTCCCATTCTGAGGGTTGTCTTTTCACCTTGATTATAGTCTCCTTTGCTGTCCAAAACTTTTCAGTTTAATCAGGTCCCACTTGTTTACTTCTTTTTTTTAAATTTCCATTAATCTAGGAGGTGGGTCATAGAGGATCTTGCTTTGATTTATGTCGAGTGTTCTACCGATGTTTTCCTCTAAGAGTTTTATAGTTTCTGGTCTTACATTTAGGTAGATATTTAACCCATTTTGAATTTATCTTTGTGTATGGTGTTAGAAAGTGTTCTAATTTCGTTCTTTTACATGTAGCTGTCCGGTTTTCCCAGCACCATTTATTGAAGAGGCTGTCTTTGCCCCATTGTATATTCTTGCCTCTTTCATCAACAATAAGGTACCCATAGGTGCATGGGTTTATTTCTGGGCTTTCTATCTTGTTCCACTGGTCTAAATTTCTGTTTTTGTGTCAGTACCATACTGTTTTATGACTGTAGCTTTGCAGTTTAATCTGAAGTCAAGAATATTGATTCTACCATCTCCATTCTTCTTTCTCAAGACTGTTTTAGCTACTGGGGGTCTTTTGTGTTTCCATATGAATTTTGAAGTTTTTTTTCTAATTCTGTGAAAAATGTCTTTAGTAATTTGATAGGGATCACATTGAATCTGTAGATCACATTTTGCAGTATAGTCATTCTCATAGTTCTTCCTACTCATGAACATGGAATATCTATCTGTTTATATCATCTTTGATTTCTTTCATTAGTGTCATAATTTTCCATGTACACTTCTTTTGTATCCTTAGGTAAGTTTATTCCTAGATATTTTATCTTTTTGTTGCAATCGTGAATGGGATTGATTCCTTAATTTCTCTTTCTGATTTTTCATTCTTAGTATATAGAAATGCAAGTAATTTCTGTATATTGATTTTTGTATCCTGCAATTTTGCTAAATTCACTGATTAGCTCTAGAATTTCCTGATCCTATCTTTAGGATTTTCTATGTACAGTATCATGTCATCTGCAAACAATGAGAGCCTTACTTCTTCTTTTCCAATCTGGATTCCTTTTATTTCTTTTCCTTCTTTGATTGCTGTAGCTAGGACTTCCAGAACTATGTTGAATAATAGTGGTGAAAGTGGATACCCTTGTCTTGTTCCTGATCTCAGGGGAATGCTTTCAGTTTTTCACCATTGAGAATAATGTTTGCTGTAGGCTTATCATATATGGCCTTTCCTATGTTGAGATAGGTTCCTTCTATGCCCATTTTTTGAAGAGTTTTAATCATAAATGGGTGCTGAATTTTGTAAAAGGCTTTTCCTACATCTATTGAGATTATCATATGGTTTTCACCTTCAGTTTGTTAATATGGTGTATCACATTGATAATTTGCATATATTGAAGAATCCTTGCATCCCTGGAATAAACCCAACTTGATCACGGTATATGAGTTTTTGATGTGTTGCTGAATTCTGTTTGCTAAAATTTTGGTGAGGATTTTTGCATCTATGTTCATCAGTGATATTGGCCTGTCATTTTCTTTTTTTGTGTTGTGTTTGTCTGGTTTTGGCATCTGGGTGTCGGTGGCCTCATAGGATGAGTTTGAAAGTGTTCCTTCCTCTGCAATTTTTTGAAAGAGTTTTAGAAGGATAGGCATTAACTCTTCTCTAAATGTTTCACAGAATTCTCCTGTGAAGCCATCTGGTCCTGGGTTTTTGTTTTGGGGGAGATTTTTGATCACATCTTCAATTTCAGTGCTTGTAATCGGGTTGTTCATAATTTGTGTTTTTTCATGTTTTAGTTTTGGAAGATTGAAATTTTCTAAGAATCTGTCCATTTCTTCCAAGTTATCCATTTTATTGCCATATAGCTATTTATAATAGTCTCTTATAATCTTTTGTATTTCTGCTTTTTCTGTTATAACCTCTCCTTTTTCATTTCTAATTTTGTTATTTGATTCTTTTCTTTTTTCCTTGACGAGTCTGGCTAAAGGTTTGTCAATTTTGTCTATCATCTCAAAGAACCAGTTTTTAGTTTTAGTAATCTTTACTATTGTTTCTTTCATTTCTTTTTCATTTATTTGTGCTCGGATCTTTATGATTTCTTTCCTTCTATTAATTTTGGGCTTTTTTGTTGTTCTTCTTCTTCTTTGGAGAAGGAAATGGCAACCCACTCCACTGTTCTTGCTTGGAGAATCCCGGGGATGGGGGAGCCTGGTGGGCTGCCATCTATGGGGTTGCACAGAGTCGGACACGACTAAAGAGACTTAGCAGCAGCAGCAGTTGTTCTTCTTATTCCAGTTATTTCAGGGGTAAAATTAGGTTGTCTATTCAATGTGTTTTGTTTGTTTGTTTGTTTCTTGAGGTTAGGATTGTATTGCTATAAACTTCCCTCTTAGAACTGCTTTGGCTGCATCCCATAGGTTTTGAGTTGTCATGTTTTCATTGTCATTTCTTTCTACAGAACAGTCTTTTGGACTCTGTGGGAGAGGGAGAGGGTGGGATGATTTGAGAAAATGGCATTGAAGTATGTATAATATCATATATGAAACGAGTTGCCAGTCCAAGTTCGATGCATGATACTGGATGCTTGGGGCTGGTGCACTGGGATGACTCAGAGGGATGGTACAGGGAGGGAGGAGGGAGGAGGGTTCAGGATGGGGAACACATGTATACCTGTGGCAGATTCATTTCGATATTTGGCAAAACTAATACAATATTGTAAAGTTTAAAAATAAAATTAAATTAAAAAAATAAAGCATTTCCTACTGTTCTTTAAAATAAATCTTTGAAGATTAGCTGCAAGGGGAAAAGAACAGTAGGAAAAGCAAACAAAGGAATAAATGTAGACAAAATAACCATAGGTTTAAAAAATTAAAAATCAGGAAAAAGAAAAAAAGGAAAACTCCAAAGAACTTCAAAAGCCCAACATATAGGCAGAGGTTTATAACAACAATAAAAAATGCTGGATTCATATTGATGTGAGGCAGAACCAATACAATATTGTAAAGTAATTAGCCTCCAATTAAAATAAATTTAAATTAAAAAAATAAAGTATGGATTTTTTAAAAATGTGAGTAAAAAAAAAAGCTGAAACACTTAATTAGATTCCATAGTGCCAATAAAATTGACATCTACAACAGAGGTTGGAAAAATAGGGGGGAAAAAATCCAAAGGAATAAACAGAAGTCAAAACACAGGAATAAAAAATGTTTTTCTTGAGTCACTGCTGTCAGAGTCCTTTCCTTTGCTAGCAGTCACAGTCCACCTCACCTCCCTAGGATGCCTTCCAACGTTGTGCTGATCTCTGGCCCTGTTGTGGGGGCAGCTCAGATTCTAACTTTGTATTCTTGCCTCCAGTGTCCACAGCTATCAGAATGAGTGCGTTTTTGTTGTTGTTGTTATTGTTTGTTTGTTTGTTTTTTTGGTGAGAGCTCTCAATGGCTTTTTATATATTCCATAGTCATAGAGTCTGCCTAGTTGATTGTGTGGATTTAATTTGAAGCCTGTACAGCTGGTGGGAAGGTTTTGGGTCTTCTTCCTTAGCCAGACTATCCCTGGGTTTCAACTGTGGTTTTATTTTCACCTCTGTTTGTGGGTTGTCCACTGAAGTTTGCTCCTGAGACTTCCCTGGAGGACTTGGGTTTGCCGCTGTGAGATCCAGGTATGGAGGTGGTGCAGCTGCTTGGGTCGCAGGGGCTCTGGTAGCACCAGATTCTCACGGGAGTTGGCAGCTATGGCAGCAGGAAATATAGTGCTCTAGAAGAGTATGGCAACCAGTATTGACCAATACACTCCAGTATTCTTGCCTGGAGAACCCCCCGATAGAGAAGCCTGGCACACCACAGTCTACAGGGCCGCAAAGAGTTGGACATGACCAAAGTGACCCTTTGTGCATAGACACAAGGCTTTTTTTTTTTTTTTTTGCCTGTGGCAGCTCTGCCCCAGTGAGAGTACAGCGTGAAGCTGATGCAGCTTCTTGGCTTACAGGGACCCTGGTAGCACCAAGTGTGCAGTTATACGGACTGCCTGCACTACAGGAGTTATGGCCCTATCAGTCTTTTTTCAACCCTCTTGTAGCTGGTAATCAGAAGGCCTCTTTGGCTAGTCTTTATCCATAGCTCCACCCCTTCAGGCATTTAGAGGGCTCCCTTACCTGGGGTCCTTCTCTGTTGTTCATTGCATCAGGCACATAGAAGGGCCCCCCTGGCTGGGGTCCTACTCTGTATTGGTACATCAGCCACTTAAAAGAGCACTCTGGGTGGGATCCTACTCTGTAGTTCAGTGCTTCAGGCACTCTCTGAGCCAGCCTCTCTATTGTTCAGCTGCTGAAGCTGGCTTGTCAGGGGAAAGAGAGGCTATGGTGATAGCTCCATCCCCTACGTGTGACTCAGCAGTATCACCTTGGTTCCATGGCTACCTGGCTTTCCTCCACTGGCATTTTCCACCACAATCTCCCCCCTCACATCCCTTCAATCCATCTCTCTTCAGTCAACAATAGCCCTCACCCTGGGATTGCTCCACAATTCCTAAACTCCACCTCCCAGCTTCCGTGCCTTCCAGAGGACCTGTGTCCCTGTCCAGGGTATGTATGGCTGTGACAAGGACTATCTGATTCTCATTCCATTTAAGCTGCCACAGATCAATTGTTTCACTCTCAGCCTTAAATGTTTCTCCTCTGAGTCAGACAATTGCCCCACTGTGGGGAACAGACCCCTGCTTCAGTTCCCCCACCCACCAAGGAAAGATCCAATCTTACTAACACTCCTGTCCCCCCCCCCCCTCCTAGTTCCTTCATCCTACAGAGTTTTATGTGGTTCTATTTATTTATTTATTTCTGCTTGTCAGGTACTCCTATCTGCTCTGAGCTGGTGTTCTACATGCACTTCTGTTTCTGAAGTTGTATTCCTGATGTATCTGTGGAGAGAGATGTACTCCACGTCCACCTAGTTCTCTGCCACTTTTAAATCTCCCTGTGTGTTTGTTTTCAAATAAATCACACCTTGGAATACATTAAAAACTCTTACCAAGTCAGTAAGAGAAATACAAATTTTAAAAATGGATTAAATAATTGAACAAGAACTTCATAAAAGAATCTATCTAAATAGCTGATATTCAGTGAAAGTGAAAGTCACTCAGTTGTGTCCAACTCTTTGTGACCCCATGGAATTACTAGGCCAGAACACTAGAGTGGGTAGCTTTTCCCTTCTCCAGAGGATCTTCCCAACCCAGGGATCTAACCCAGGTCTCCTACATTGCAGGGGAATTCTTTACCAGCTGAGCCACAAGGAAGCCCAAGAATACTGGAGTGGCTAGCCTATCCTTTCTCCAGGGGATCTTTCTGACCCAGGAATAGAACTAGGGTCTCCTGCATTGCAGGCAGATTCTTTACCAATTGAGCTATTAATGTCATCTATCATGAGGAAAATGGAAAATAAAATGTCAATATGATACTCCTATGCCTGAATGCATGCTAAGTTGCTTCAGTAGTGTCTGACTGTTTGCAACCCCATGAACTATATAGCTCTACAGGCTCCTCTGCCTGTGGGATTCTTCAGGCATGAATACTGCAGTGGGTTGCCATTCCCTCCACTAGGGGATCTTCCTGACCCAGGGATTGAACCCACATTTCTTGTGTCTCCTGCATTGGCTGATGGGTTATTTACCACTGCACCACCTGGGAAGGTGATACTCCTATACATACCTCCAAATGACTTAAAATTAAAGGTTGATAATAACAAGATTTAACAAGAATGTGGAACAATGCAAAGTTGCAATAGAATAAATCCTGTTTCAGGCAGCCATGTCACACTTAACTAAAGCTTACTAGATCCTTTTTAAAAACTATAATCTTTATTCTTTGTCTATTTTATGCTGAAGGGATGATGATGATCAAGGTTATTGCTATTAAATATCTGCCACTTATCTTCTGTATTTTTATGTATTTTTACTTTATATGTTTTATGTCATCCAATACACTGGATACTGTAATATCTTCAGAATGTACTATTCCATTTATTACTGTAATATAACCCTTTTCTTATTGCCTATTTCTTACCTTCTCAAACACTGGATCAGATACTAATGTTGACCCTATTGATTTGGGCATGGGCATTTTCCTTCTAACTGACATTATACAACTTTCTGTTTTCATTTATCTTATGTGTTTCTCATTTTAACCTGAATAGTCTTTTCTTTCAACTCCTTTAAGTACTCAATTCACTATCAATTTAAACATCCATTTACTTACTTACCCACAAACACAGAAACAAACACAACACTGCTCTTTAGTCAGAGTTAAGACTTCAGAAAGATGTTTATACTTCATCTCTTAAGCAGAGATCACAATTCCTGTCTTTTTCTTTTTTCTCTCTCCCCCATTTTTTTTTTTTTAACAATTAGGGGCATTCATAGCTGAACAAAATGGCTTATAGCAAAAGACTAAGGAATATTCTTGCCTATCTGTGAATCAAAAAAAAAAAAAATAAATGCAACTTCAGTAGGGACTTCATATCCAAAAAATTCAATGAACTTACCCTATCCCCATTCACCATGATCAGAAAAATACCCTGAAAATACTCTCAAGAGAGCAAACTTGAGCAGAGAGTCACCCATGAGAGACAAAATGTGCAGCATGCCTGAGGGGAGAGTCCAGCATATTATTGAAACAAAAGAGTTTGGATGTAGAGGGAGAGGAGGA
Source organism: Bos indicus (assembly GCF_029378745.1). NCBI lineage: Eukaryota > Metazoa > Chordata > Mammalia > Artiodactyla > Bovidae > Bos > Bos indicus. The sequence goes on from NC_091765.1 coordinate 76,845,062, forward strand.
ACTTACTAGAACTGATCCTGACCCTAAGGTGATATGTCAAAGGGCTTAAATGTTTGGCAGTGGTGGTGGTGACCTTTCCCACAGGGGAAGTGGAAACCAGAGACCTTTCCCAGAGAGGAAATGAAAAGTCAAAGTGATGAGTCACCCTGCCTATTCCAGTTGTACATGTTGTGGCTGGAGAAATCTGTTTCTCCCCATGACAACTCTGATTTCTGAGGAGCAAATTCTATCACCAGGGATAAGGGTAGGAGGTAAGAAAAGAAAAAGAAGGAGGCAGAGAAGAATATCAAAGGGAACTAAAGAATCTTGGTTCCTACTGTCTACTTCAGGACTTACAGGAAGTCAACTCACAGATCTCTAGTGTTGCTCAGTCGTGTCCAATGCTTTGCAACTCCATGGACTGTAGCCCACCAGGCTCCTTTGTCCATGGAATTCTCCATGCAAGAATACTGGAGTAGGTTGCTATGCCCTTCTACAGTCACAGAGCTCTGGGAGTACCCCATTAGAGGATCTCCCCACTGGATTGCTGAGCACCCCCTAGACCTTGATTGCTAAACCCACAACTCCCTTCACTATGCTGGAAATGAATGCTCTATTACAACCCAAACTAAAGCTTCATATTTGTTAGAATAGTTATCATCAAGAAGACAAGATATAACAAGTGTTGGTGAGCATGTGAAGAGAAGGGAACTTTGTGCACTGTTGCTGGGAATGGAAATTTTTTCAATACTATAAAAAAGCAACATAGAGGTCTCTCAAAATATCTTTAAAAAGAACTATCATATGATCCAGCAATTCCACTTCTGGGTATTTATCCAAAGGAAACAAAACATTAATACAAAAGTTATAAGCACGCATATATTCACTGTATATAAAACAAGTAAAGGCCCACACTCTATTCTTAGCTATTCTGATTCAGTTGTCCTAAAATCATGTGTGACTCTCAGTAATTTTTGTTTTAATTTCCTCAAGTAATTGTAATGTACAGCCTGATCTGAGAATCACTGACTAGCTCCTGCTCTGCCTTTATTTATCTGGAGATGAATGGTATCCAGTTAAGAAAAAAGGTTCATTTAGAAAGAAAAAAGTTAGATTTAGAAAAATCATTTCATACAAGATATTGAACATGTAATTTAAGCTTTCTTGTACTCATATTTTATCTATAAAACCTGGAATAGAACGAATGCCTACCTCACATTACTGTTTGAAATAATACATGTGGTAGTGTATAAGAGATGGGGGTTTTGTTACAATAGCCACATCCTAACCATATTTTCAGAGAAGGCAATGGCAACCCTCTCCGGTACTCTTGCCTGGAAAATCCCATGGGAGGAGGAGCCTGGTAGGCTGCAGTCCATGGGGTCGCTAAGAGTCAAACACTACTGACAGACTTCATTTTCACTTTCACTTTCATGCATTGGAGAAGGCAATGGCAACCCACTCCAGTGCTCTTGCCTGGAGAATCCCAGGGACATGGGAGCCTAGTGGGCTGCCATCTATGGGGTCGCACAGAGTCAGACATGACTGAAGTGACTTAGCAGCAGCAGCAGCAACCATATTTTATTCATTAATTCAACTGTTTTTATATTAATTCAATAAGCCTTTAGTATATGCCAGATGCTGGTGATTAATTGAAAACAATATTAAATTTAAATGCTTTCCTACAGCCTAGATTCTGAGGGTAAAACAATAAGTAAATAGATGGATAGATAACTTAATGTCAGGTTGCACTGTGACATTATGAAAAACAAATAATGAAAATAAAAATTAAGAGGACATACCATTTAAACTTGGATAATCAAAGAACTCTTGAAAAGGTCATATTTGTGGTAGTTCAAGTAATAAAAAAATCTGCCTGCAATCCAGGAGACCTGGGTTCAATCCCTTGGTCTGGAAGACCCCCTGGAGAAGGAAATGGCAATCCATTCTGGAGAAGTCCATGGATAGAGGAGCCTGGCGGGTTACAATCCATGGGGTAGCAAAGAGTTGGACACGACTGAGTGACTTCCACTCACTCATTTGTATGAAGACCTCAATGAAATGATGAAATATACCACTGGAATATCCAAAGAGAATATTTCATTCAGAGGTAACAATGAAAAATACCTGAGGTGAGTGTTATTGCCTTTTTTTTTTGGCTGGTTTTTGGCTTTGGTTTTGCATAATTTGTTTGTTTAGAGATTAGCTAGTAAGTCAGATGCCTAACAATGTAGTCTTATAGGTACCAGGCAGACTACTTTTTTATTTTAAGATTGGAAAGAAATCATTTTAGATCTTTAAAAAGTAGAATGATATAAACCAACTTTATTTTAAAGGATCCCAGAGAGTGGTCTATTTTCCTTTGGATAAATACTTTTGTATTCAAGACTGAATACTTAGCATCTAGGTAGGAGTAATGTGCATTGACTGTTCATTTGACTAAAGAGATATTGGTCTAGGTGTTGAGAAATGGTAATTTCAAAGATATGTTTTGAAATCATAATCAATTTGTTTTGTTGATAAATAAGAGATAGGCTTGAAAAAAATGTGACAAATCCAGGATAACTCCAAGTTTTATAATATACCAAGAAGTGGATTTTATTCATATATTTTCTTTTTTAACTTTAAAATAGGCTTTCAAGTTCAGTGATATTATGTTATTTTACAAATTAGGAAAAATATTTTAGGGAGTTTTAATTCTTGTGCATCACACAAAGCTTAAATTGTGTGATAGCTTGGTTGGTAAAGAATTTGCATGCAATGCAGAAGACACCGGTTCAATTCTTGGGTGGGGAAGATCCCTGGAGAAGGGATAAGCTACCCACTCCAGTATTCTTGAGCTTCCCTTGTGGATCAGCTGGAAAGAATCCACCTGCAATGCAGGAGACCTGGGTTTGATCCCTGGGTTGGGAAGATCTCCTGGAGAAGAGAAAGGGCACCCACTCCAATATTCTTGCCTGGAGAATTCCGTAGACTGTATAGTTCATGGGGTCAGAAAGAGTCAGACATGACTGAGGGACTTTCACTTTCACTATTGTTTTAATTTTACTCTACATTCTTCATTTTGTAAAGTGAAAGTGAAGTCACTCAGTTGTGTCCAACTCTTTGCAACCCCATTAACTGTAGCCTACCAGGATCCTCCATCCATGGGATTTTCCAGGCAAGAATACTGGAGTGGGTGGCCATTTCCTTCTCCAAGGGCTCTTCCCGACCCAGGGATCGAACTCTGGTCTCTCACTTTGTCAGTTCAGTTCAGTTCAGTCGCTCAGTCGTGTCCGACTCTTTGCAACCCCATGAATTGCAGCACGCCAGACCTCCCTGTCCATCACTAACTCCCGGAGTTTACCCAAACTCATGTCCATCGAGTCGGTGATGCCATCCAGCCATCTCATCCTCTGTTGTCCCCTTCTCCTCCTGCCCCCAATCTCTCCCAGTATCAGGGTCTTTTCCAATGAGTCAACTCTTCACATGAGATGGCTGAAGTATTGGAGTTTCAGCTTTAGCATCAGTCCTTCCAATGAACACCCAGGACCTATCCCCTTTAGAAGGAATTGGCTGGATCTCCTTTCAGTCCAAGGGACTCTCAAGAGTCTTCTCCAGCACCACAGTTCAAAAGCATCAGTTCTTCGGCACTCAGCTTTCTTCACAGTCCAACTCTCACATCCCTACATGACCACAGGAAAAACCATAGCCTTGACTAGACGGACCTTTGTTGGCAAAGTAATGTCTCTGCTTTTCAATATGCTATCTAGGATGGGCATAACTTTTCTTCCAAGGAGTAAGTGTCTTTTAATTTTATGGCTCCAATCACCATCTGCAGTGATTTTGGAGCCCCAAAAAATAAAGTCTGACACTGTTTCCACTGTTTCTCCATCTATTTCCCATGAAGTGATGGGACCAGATGCCATGATCTTAGTTTTCTGAAAGTTGGGCTTTAAGCCAACTTTTTCACTCTCCACTTTCACCTTCATCAAGAGGCTTTTGAGTTCCTCTTCACTTTCTGCCATAAGGGTGGTGTCATCTGCATATCTGAGGTTATTGATATTTCTCCTAGCAATCTTGATTCCAGCTTGTGCTTCTTCCAGCCCAGCGTTTCTCATGATGTACTCTGTATATAAGTTCAATAAGCAAGGTGACAATATACAGCCTTGATGTACTCCTTTTCCTATTTGGAACCAGTCTGTTGTTCCATGTCCAGTTCTAACTGTTGCTTCCTGACCTGCAAACAGGTTTCTCAAGAGGCAGGTCAGGTGGTCTGGTATTTGTAGGCAGATGCTTTACCATCTGAGCCACCAAGGAACTATACAATTGTTACTGTATTTTACAAGCTTTCCCATTTACTTAATTGATACAATTTTCAATCTGAATTTATTTTCAGTGATATAATCAGATGACAGTTAAAAAGTTCAAATACCTGTGAGTTTATCAATAGAAATTTAGATTCAAGAAGTATAACATATGGGCAGAAAATGCCAGCACTTTGTTGTTTCTGGAGTATAGGAAAGAATGAAGGATATGTGGGTTCAGACTTCTGGGCGAGATTTGTTCACCACATTGAGTAACATGGATTTGTCTTTTGAACCAGTTATTCCCTCTTAAGCAAAATCTTAAATGGTGGATTTTTTTTTTTTTCTAAAGCTTTGAAATTACGAACCTTCGATAGACTATGGGAAATCACAACAAAAGAGCTAATACTTTAAAGATAAGTATATATTCTATACCAAAAAAATCACTTCATAATTGAAAAAAAAAGTATAACTATTGTAATATTGTCATTCCCTGCCTGATTTAATGATTTTTTTTCCTTGTGTTGAAATAATAACTTGTTGAAAAATAACTTCTAGATTCTTAAATCTTAAGTATTTCAGTTTCAATAATTAATTTCTGTGGATTAATACATAAATGATTAATACATTAATACATAAATTATAACAGAAAAAGGCTACCGGGTTCATCTCTTTGTATTTAATTAGAACAATATGATTTCATTTTCCAGGAATCTGTCAAAATTCAGGATGTGGTTTTACCAGCATGGTAACTCATGCCTGCTATAATAAATCACAAAGTTATAGCTAGTTGCCTGAAGAAAATATTCCTGCCTCTCTTCTGTATACCTCTGTATCTCCATGACTTTAAATTGTTCTGACAAGTGGTGCATAATTTCTCTGGATTGAGTGCCTCTTCCTTAATGAAATCACAGTAAAGAACCTAAAAATACTTGACAATGACCAAATTTCTACACATTCCATTCTAAGATTGTTGCTAAGCTTCAGCACAACGGGTTTTCCAGAGTATAAAGAAATAATTTAACATTCTCATGGTATTAATAATTCATTGTACCACTCTCTCTTTTATGTACAGGGAAAAAAAAAAAAAACAGGTTGGTATAATAGTAACCCCACTTTCAAGCTATGTGTTACACTTTATGAAAATACTTAAGTATTGTATGCTTTGGTTTGATTGTCTGTCATCCCCACTTAGAAAATAGAATTACAAAATAAATGGTACTATATATGATTAAAAACTCCTTGTTTCAGGAATACTTATTAACATGAAAAAGTCAAGTCTCTAAACAAGAATAAATTAAACAACTGGTAATGTTTCTGTGTGCTTGAAAGTTTTCCTCAGCTGACACTTATATCCTTAGTATTTTAAAACTGCACTACTCAGATGCAGCCACTGTAATTCTAATAGAGTTTGAGTCCTTGGTCTGTGTTCTGATACAAAGAAAAGAGGCATTATTTTCATGTGTTTCCATTTAGATATGTATTGCAATACAATGTGTCTCTCTGTACTCAATTAACACCTCACTCCATTAAAGTTGTATTCACTTTTGAAGGACAAGAAAAATGTGAGATAGGAGTCATCAAAATGAATAAATGGTAAAGGAAGCCAGAATAGGCCCATTTTAAGGAGCAGGGTAAAATGGTTCCATGCCCATCGAAATCTCCCTTCGCGATGAATTCTGAATCTACATTCGTGACAGCATCTTTTGATATTAAAGGCTTTACCATATATTAATTTACAGATATTCTTAGAAATTATATGATATGAGTCCTTGCATAGTGGGTACAGAGTTTTAGTGATTATACAAAAAGAAAATTTAAGGTTGGTTGCACAACAACGTGAATGTACTTAGCACTATTGAATCAATCATATGCTAAAAAAATAGTTAAGAAGGTAAGTTTTATGTTATGTGTACTTTACCACAATAAAATTTTCTAAGTAAAAAAAAAAAGTGGGGGGGAGGAGAGACAGCCTCTTCAATAAATGGTGCTAGGAAAATTTGACAACTACATGTAAAAGAATGAAATTGGAACACTTCCTAACACCGTTAACAAAGATAAACTCAAAATGGATTAAAGATCTAAATGTAAGACCAGAAACTATAAAACTCTTAGAGGAAAACAAAAACAGAACACTTGATGACAAAAATTAAAGCAGGATCCTCTATGTGACCCACCTCCTAGAGTAATGGAAATAAAGAAAAAATTAAACAAGCAGGACCTGATTAAACTTAAAAGTTTTTGAATGCAAAGGAAACTAAAAGCAAGGTGAAAAAATAACGCTCAGAATGGGAGAAAATAACAGCAAATGAAAAACTGACAAAGCATTAATTTCCAAAATATACAAGCAGATCATACGACTCAATACCAGAAAAACAAGCAACCCAATCAAAAAGTGGGGAAAAGACCCAAACAGACATTGCGCCAAAGAAGACATACAGATGGCTAACAAACACCTGAAAAGATGCTCAACATCACTCATTATCAGAGAAATGCAAACCAAAACTATGATATATCACCTCACACTCTTCAGAATGACCATCATCAAAAAGTCTACAAACAATAAATGCCAGAGAGGGTGTGAAGAAAAGGGAATGCTCTTGCACTGTTGGTGGGGATGTAAATTGATACAGCCACTATGGAAGACGATATGGAGGTTACTTAAAAAACTACGATTAAAACTACCATATGACCCAGCAATCCCACACCTAGGCATAAACCCTGAGGAAACTGAAATTGAAAAAGACACACCTATCCCATTTTTCATTGCAGCACTATTTACAATAGGTAGAACATGGAAGCAACCTAGATGTCCATCAACACGTGAATGGATAAAGAAGTTGTTGTACATATATACAATGGAATATTCAGTTCAGTTCAGTTCAAGCACTCAGTCGTGTCCAACTCTTTGCAACCCCATGAACCACAGCACACCAGGCTTCCCTGTCCATCACCAACTCGCCGAGTTTACCCAAATTCATGCCCATTGAGTCAGTGATGCCATCAAACCATCTCATCCTCTGCTGTCCCCTTCTCATCCTGCCCTCAACCTTTCCCAGAATCAGGGGCTTTTCCAATGAGTCAGCTCTTCATATCAGGGGGCCAAAGTATTGGAGTTTCAGCTTCAACTTCAGTCCTTCCAATGAACACCCAGGTCTGATCTCCTTTAGGATGGACTGATTGGACCTCCTTGCAGTCCAAGGGACTCTCAAGAGTCTTCTCCAAGACCACAGTTCAAAAGCATCAATTCTTTGGGGCTCAGCTTTCTTTATAGTCCAACTTTCACATCCATACCTTGGCCAGACAGACCTTTGTTGACAAAGTAATGTCTCTGCTTTTTAATATGCTGTCCAGGTTCATCATAACTTTTCTTCCAAGGAGTATGCATCTTTTAATTTCATGGCTGCAGTCACCATCTGCAGTGATTTTAGAGCCACAAAAATAACGTCTGCCACTGTTTCCCCATCTATTTGACATGAAGTGATGGGACCAGATGCCATAATCTTTGTTTTCAAAATGTTGAGCCTTAAGCCAACTTTTTCACTCTCCTCTTTCATCAAGTGGCTCTTTAGTTCTTCACTTTCTGAATTTTCCAAATTTCCAAGTTTTCCATTCATCTGTCGATTTCCAAATTTCCAATTTTCCACTTTCCAAGTTTTCCAAATTTGCTGGCATATTGAGTGCAGCACGTTCACAGAATCATCTTTTAGGATTTGAAATAGTTCAACTGGAATTCCATCACTTCTACTAGCTTTGTTTGTAGAGATGATATTTATGATATTTAAAGGGGAAAAAATCCACATATTTCAAGTCACACTTTTACATGTGTTACTCCCTCCCTGGTATAATATTATTCCATTTTTTCAAGAAATATCTAGTAGTTAAGAAGGAGAATATCACTCACCTTAGTATAAGCAAGGTTTATGAAGACTGGTGTAACCGGAAATTTGGCCTTGGAATACAAAATGAAGCAGGGAAAAGGCTAGCATACTTCTGACAAGAGAACACACTGGTCATAGCAAACACCCTCTTCCAACAACACAAGAGATGACTTTACAAATGGACATCACCAGATGGTCAATACCGAAATCAGATTGATTATATTCTTTGCAGCTGGAGACAGTGAAGCTCTATACAGTCAGCAAGAACAAGACCTGGAACTGACTGTGGCTCAGATCATGAATTCCTTATTGCTAAATTTAGACTTAAATTGAATAAAGTAGAGAAAACCACTAGGCCATTCATGTATGACCTAAATCAAGTCCCTTACAATTATAGAGTGGAAATGACAAATAGATTCAAGGGATTGAATCTGATAGAGTGTCTGAAGAACTATGGATGGAGGTTCATGACACTGCACAGGAGGCAGAGATCAAAACCATCCCCAGGGAAAAGAAATGCAAAAAGCAAAATGATTGTCTGAGGAGGCCTTACTAATAGTTGATAAAAAAAAGGACACAAAAGGCAAAAGAGGAAAGGAAAGATATATCTATCTGTATGCAGAGTTCCAAAGCATAACAAAAAGAGATAAGAAAGCCTTCCTCAGTGATCAGTGCAAAGAAATAGAGGAAAACAATAGAATAGGAAAGACTAAAGTTTTCTTCAAGAAAATTAGAGATACAAAGGGAATATTTCAATTAAAGATGGGCTCAATATAGGACAAAAATGATATGGACCTAACAGAAGCAGAAGATATTAAGAAGAGGCGGCAAGAACACACAAAGAACTATACAAAAAGATCTTCATGACCTAGATAACCATGATGCTGTGATCACTCACTTAGAGCCAGACATCCTGGAATACAAAGGCAAATGGGCCTTAGGAAGCATCACTATGAACAATTCTAGTGGAGGTGATAGAATTCCAGTTGAGCTATTTCAAATCCTAAAAGATGATGCTGTGAACATGCTGCACTCAATATGCCAGCAAATTTGGAAAACTCAGAAGTGGCCACAGGCCTGGAAAAGGTCAATTTTCATTCCAATCCCAGAGAAAGACAATGTCAAAGAATGTTCAAGCTACCATACAATTGTGTTGGAGACAAGAAGAATAAAAGAAAAGCAGGCCCCAGTAAGGGCTGCAAAAAATTTATAATTATTGATGCTATAAGGCACGAGACTCTTGGAACAAGTCCAGAGGGAACAGTTCATAGTCTTGAAAACAAGATATGATTCTGGTGTTGGAAAATTGACCCCAGACTGTTTCTCAACTGGCATCTCAGAGTCACATGTTTCATGTATCTGGCGGAAAATCTATAGATAAGAATATTAGTCTGAGTTACTGATTTGTTTTTGATTACTGTTTCTTAGTTACTCAGTGGTTAATGATCACTTTGCTCTTTGGCCCTGAAGGTCACATAAGCTATAGCTTAACTCCCTACATATTCTTTCCTTCATGACTGAAATAATAATAAAGCTGATTTGGATTCAGTTTTGGCACTTTCACCTTGGAGTGATGGTGAAGTTGGTCCCCTGATCCTCGCTTTTCACCGAATTCTTTTGTCTTGTTTCTCATTCTCTTGCCGTATTGCACTTTCAGAAACCCTGCTTGTCGTGCCAGTCTCGACACAATTGCACTCATCTCACATGCTATCAAAGTAATGCTCAAAATTCTCCAAGCCAGGCTTCAACAATACATGAACCATGAACTTCCAGATGTTTAAGCTGAATTTAGAAAAGGCAGAGGAACCAGTGATAAAATTGCCAATATCCACTGGGTCATAGAAGAAGTAAGAGAATTCCAGGGAAAAAAAAATCTGCTTTATTAACTACACTAAAATATTTGACTGTGTGGATCACAACAAACTGGAAAATTCTTAAAGAGATGGGCACACTAGGCCACCTTATCTGTCTCCTGAGAAATCTATATGTAGGTCAAGAAGCAACAGTTAGAATCAGACATAGAACAAAGAAGTGATTCCAAATTGGGAAAGGAGTACATCATGGCTGCATATTTTCACTCTGCTTATTTAACTTATTTGCAAAGTGAGTGAGTGAAGTCGCTCAGTCGTATCCAACTCTTTGCTACGTCATGGCTCCTCCTTCCATGGGATTCTCCAGGCAAGAATACTGGAGTGGGTTGCATTTCCTACTCCATGCAAAGTACATCATGCTAAATGCTGGGCTGGATGAACCACAAGCTGGAATCAAGATTGCCGGGAGAAATATCAATAACCTCAGATATGCAGATGAAACCACCCTTATGGCAGAAAGCAAAAAGCAACTAAAGAGCCTCTTGATGAAAGTGAAGGAGGAGAGTGAAAAACCTGGCTTGAAACTCAACATTCAAAAAACTACAATCATAATATATAGTCCCATCACTCCATGGCAAATAGACAGGGAAATAAAGGAAACCATGAAAGACTTAATTTTGGGGGGCTCCAAAATCACTGCAGATGGTGACTGCAGCCATGAAAATAAAAGATGCTTGCTCCTTGGAAGAAAAGCTGTGACCAACCTAGACAGCATATTAAAAAGCAGAGATATAACTTTGCCAACAAAGGTCCATCTAGTCAAAGCTATGGTTCTCCAGTAGTCATGTATGAATGTGAGAGTTGGATCATAAAGAAAGCAGACCAAAAAAGAATTGATGCGTTTGAACTGTGATGTTGAAGAAGACTCTTGAGAGTTCCTTGGACTGCAAAGAGATCCAAACAGTCAATCCTAAAAGAGATGAGTCCTGAATATTCATTGGAAGGACTGATGCTGAAGCTGAAACTCCAATACTTTGGCCACCTGATGTGAAGAACTGACTCATTGGAAAAGAACCTGATACTGGGAAAGATTAAGGGTAGGAGGAGAAGGGGATGACAGAGGGTGAGATGGTTGGATGGCATCACTGACTTGATCTAAATGACTTTGAACAAGCTCCAGAATTTGGTGATGGACAGGAAAGCCTGGCAGGCTGCAGTCCATGGGTTCCCAAAGATCTGGACATGACTGAACAACTGAACTAAACAGATGAAGACTAGTGACAGGAAAAGAAATCCGTCTCAAGAAAAAGAAAAAGCATTAAATAATAAGTGAAGACCATTCAAAAATTAGTTATCCAGAGCTTTCTGACCAAAGGAGTCAACTACATCATCTGCCTGGCCAAGACTCAAAATCAGGAAGGGGTGTGGGAAAGCTTTATAGTAAAGGAGAACAGAGAAGGCTTCTGATGTGCTCTTATTGGAGGTTGTTGGCATAGGAATATAATCACAGGCCACTTGGAAGTGGAGCATCATATTTTCCTACGGGATTGGTTTGGGCATTGTACTTGACTTTCTCTAGTTGGTCCTACAGAACAAAAAGTGGGAGGTTGGCAGTCATTGACCAAGTCTTGAAAATGCTTCAGAAATTATGGTTTGTTTTCTTGGGCTGTTTGCTTTATAGATCCAAGTGCAGTTATTACATATTATCCATTGTACACTCAAGTACCTGGAAATGTTTAGAAATATCAAATTAGTAATAAATGGGAGAAAGAAAGTACATTGGAAGTTTTCAGACAGTGGCAAAAGTTTCAATATGAGTCAAACCCAAGATGACATTAAAAGCAAATTGTGGGGCTTCCCTGATGGCTCAGGGGTAAAGAATCTGCCTGCCAATGCAGGAGACACAGGTTTGACCCCTGAACCTCCCTGATCTGGGAAGATCCTACATGCTGCAGAGCAACTCAGCTTGTGCACCACAGCTACTGAGCCTGTGATCTAGAGCCCATGAGCCACAACTACTGAAGCCCATGCACCACTGAGCTTGTGCTTACAACATGAGGAGCCACCACAATGAGAAGCCTGCACACTGCAATGCAGAGTCACCCCTGCTGTCCCCAAGTAGAAAAAAGCCTGGGTTGTAGCAATGAAGACCAAGCACAGGCGACAATAAATAAAGTTTAAAAGAAAAAGCAAATTGTGATACCTGTTAAACCTAGAATATTTAAAATCACTGAAGTGATTATTCAAGCCAGTATGCAATCTTGGCCCAACAAGAAAGAATAAAATGGAAAAAAATAAAATCAGTAACAAAATACATGTTTTTTTTTTTAAATAATTTCTCCATATTTTATCAGAAACAACAGTTCTAGCTTCTCTCTCAAACACACATCAAGTTCTCAATTCTTGACTACCAGAAGCCTCCATTATTCATTTAAGGAAGAAATAATTCACGCATGTATAATTTACAAAACGAAATTATGTAAAAGCTTAAATTGAAATCCATTCAGTATATTTTCAACATAGTTATCTTTATGAATTATGTAGTCATTTAGTTGTCTCAAATCTACCTAGCCATATTTCTTCACTTAAGTGAGTCAGTCCACATTAACAGTAGTTAAAAATATTTTTTTTAATTTTATTTTACATAAATTGTAAATTTTACAAATTTTTAAATTTTGTAAAATGTAAAAATTATAAATTTTACAAAAACTTTACATAATTGTATTAGTTTTGCCAAATATCAAAATGAATCCACCACAGGTATACATTTGTTCCCCATCCTGAACCCTCCTCCCTCCTCCCTCCCCATACCATCCCTCTGGGTCATCCCAGTGCCCTAGCCCCAAGCATCCAGTATTGTGCATCGAACCTGGACTGTTAAACTGTCATTAGAATATCTTTTTAAAATCATCCTAAGTTAAGAATTAGTCCCAAAGAACAATTTTGCTTTTTTTTTTTTTTTCCATTCTTTCTCCTTGATTTGTTTTCTGTTATTTATTTCATTACCCCTTTTCTTGCCCTTTTTTCATCCACTCTCTTTTGTTCCTTTCTATTTCTCTCTCACGTTCTTCTTTCATTCTATCATAGAATCATTTTCTTTCCTTATGCATGAAGGCATTAATGATGCTTTTTATTTTCTGATGCTTTGATATCTGGGGGCTTACTGACATGTCAGCACTGGGACTGACACTCCCAGTGCTAGCCAAATTCTAGAGATCGGAATGGACTAGCCTGCAAATGTGCATTTCACATGCAAATAAATCCATCCAAAGCCTATACCCTAAACACTCTCCTTTGTCCAGATCTCAAGCCATTTTCTTTCTATACAAATTACCCTACAGCCAGGTAAAAACATTTAGACACAGCCCTTATATCCCAGAGTCTACTGAAATTATTCAAACTTGCCAATCCTGAACTTGCCCACCCTGCCTTGCCTTTCCTGTGAAAGTTACAATAAAGACTCTTCCAGCCTCTTCTTACTTCTCTTCTGCCTCCTGCCTGACTCAGGTGTTCTTCCACATGGCTCTGTGTGGCATGGCAAAGCTCTTGCCTTGGGAGCTGTGAGAAACAAACTATGCCTTCAATGGCAATTGTACTCAGATTTGTTGGCCTGACTGTACCTGAATAATAAAATCCACCTTTTAAAATAGTAATATCTGATGTGAAAGTTGGCAGTGATTGCTGAATGAGAGGAAAAAAGGCAGCTCACAATTTCTTTTTTCATAGACTTTCTTTGAGTTCAAACAACTGATTGGTTTTCTGATGAATACTCAAGCTTTGCATGTATATAGTCCTTAATGAGCACTAATGCCCTAACCTTGTGTGAGGAAAGCATTCTGAGTCAATTTATGGTAGATGGAAAATTACATTCAAAGCATCTGGAGCACTTTTAATTTTCTTATCCTCAGAAAATAATAATAATAAGACTTGCCCCTATAACTAGTTATGCATTTCTTCAAAAAAATTGAATAGTCTCATTCTTCAAAATACCTAACCTATAGGAGCACCCAAATAATTAAATCCTCTCCTGCAAAATGAAGAATTGGAAGCGAAGACATCTAACTAGAGACACATGCACAAGAAAAACCTTACATAAGACTACCAAGAATGAAAAATAGAAAACACAAAGCTGGCTGGCCTCTAAAACCAGTATTCTTCAAATATTTTTGATGGCCTATCTCCTCAATAAAAAATGTTGAGTGCATCCCCCAATATCAAAACTTATTTCAAAGTATAAATGTGTGTACTGACAAGAGTAGTGAAGCACAATTTACTTCCTAATTTCTAGACTCATGGAAAGAATTCTTATTTTCTTTTTATAACTCAATGCATTATTTATGATAGTCTCTTTAATACACGTATTTCTTGGAGAACTTTAGGTAACATATAGCTTACTATCTAGTCCAGACTATTGAAACAGCCTGCTGTCTTTGTTTCTTCTTTTCTGGCCACACTCTGCCCCTACTAACATTCTTCACACAGCAACCACAGTGATATTTTAAAAGATTAGTCAATTTGTGTCTGCTTTAGATTCCTCCAAACCTTCCAACTATCAGTTTGAGTTTCCCAGATATAGACTGTGAGATGAGGTTTGGTATGCAAGTGATTTTATAAGGAAATGTTCCCAGGGAAACTGGTAAGAAGCTGTTCCCAGGGGAAACTGGGAGAGAAGAACAGAGAAAGAAAGAAATCCAGGCAGGGTTCTATCACAAGGAAAGTCCCAGAAAGGGTCATTTCAGCCTGATTCCAGAGAAGAACTCTTGAGAGAAAAGTAACCCTCAGTGTTTTCTCAAACAGAGACTGTACCCATGAATGTAATGAGTGATAGGAGTCACAGACATAAATTTTCAGATGGTTTCCTGCAGTGCGGACAAAGCAGGCCACTGCCACTTTTAGACATTCATCCCTAAAAAGGAAAAGTGAAAAGTCACAGGCACCAGTTCTTGGAAAAAAAGCACACTGAAGCTGAAATATGCACAAAAATGGTCATACAGATCCCAGGGAATTTGGGCACCAATATCATTCAGTACATACTCTCACTTAGAAAAGAAGAGAGAAGGATAGGGAGGTCTGGCCTGCTGCAGTCCATGGGGTCACAAAGAGTTGGACACGACTGGGTGACTGAACAACAACAACATTGTTCATTACATAATCTCACTTAGAAAAGAATGGCTATGTGAGATTTAGCCCTGACTCTTCTGTAACCTCATCCTGTAACTCTCCCACACCCCAACCCAATTAGTTTCCCATACCCAAACTAATCCACGTACATTCTCTTGCTTTAGCCAACCAAGTTTGATCCATGTGGCTTTATTCCCTCTTCCTGAACGTGCTGACCTCCTTGTTGTGTGACTCCTCTGTATGATTCTAATTTCAGTTAAAATGGTTGCTTTTATCAGAGTCCTTCCAAAGAAGTTTATGTGCCCTTCAGACTCTTGGCTATTGGAATTTATTCTTTACAGTACTGATTGTAATCTGAAGTCATCCTACTGTTTTAGTCTCTTATCACCTTCATTACAATGTAAACTTCATGTCTATCTTATTCATCCTTTTATTCCCACCACACAAGATGTTGTCTAACATGTGCTAGGTGGTCAATAGTTATTGTTTAAAACAAATAAGGGTCATACATGACCTGCTTGTATCTTGTTGTCTACTTCATCTTATCCTCCTTGAATTCCTATCTTCTATTAATAGGGCTGTTCTTAGGAAATGGAAAGCATCTCATCAAGAATAATTTGGAGAAAGAATTTAAGAAGGAATTTACTCAGCATAAAATGAAACAGCTATATAAGCTATTAGAGTGCACTGCCATGTAGTTCAAACTGCCTGTTTGTGAATCTCAATTAATGCATTTTTGATTGATTTCACTGAGGTCCCTTGCCTTGGACTTCACAGCTTAGAAAAATAAACAAATCTGTTTGTATAAACTATATTCTAGAAGACAGCAATATACCTTAACACAATAGAAACAGAATAAAATCTGAGATTTTTGATGTATAAAATGACATATGTGGGTGTCAAAATTTAACTCACAATACTTCATATATACTAAGGGAAATATGCCTAATTTAGTTTGCCTATAACCAACGACCATTACTCCTCAAGTCTCCACTCCTGAATTAGAGAAAACTTTCAATTTGGAAACTTTTGGTTTAAAACTTAATCCAATTCAATAATTTAAAGAGGCTATTTAATAATTTAAAAAATTTAAATCCAAGTCCACGATTAAAGACTCCATTTAAATGATGATCAGTCTTACTAGAAAAATTGCTCAGTCATTCAAATACCTCAGGCATCTACCTCTTACCCTGAATCCTCTCTAGGATTGGATACAAATGTATGAAGGAAGAATGTGCCTTCTGTACATGTCTGGCCAGAGAAAAGTTTCAGGGGCTTTCATTGTGATGTCTGTCCCCAGGAATATGTCCCAAGTCTGTCCCTTGGCTACTTTCAAATAGGCAAGGTATGTGGCTGCTTTGACTCAAAGTCTTGCTTTTCTCTCCCTTTATGTTTGGTTTAAATTCTAAGATACTCTTTTATAACAGGTAGAAAATCCAAAGGTACAAAAATAATTTTATAGAATATGTATAGCTCAAAATTTATATATGGAAATGGATAAGTAATTTTACTAAAATAATTATGTGTGCTTGTGTGTATGATAAGTCAAAATTATTTACATTATTAATATAATCTCTTGCATTTGGTCACAAATTCTAACATTTTATAAATAAAATGAGTCTTGAAAATCAATACATTAAATCCTTTTATTTTTTAAATGGTTTTAAAAGCTAAGACATATAGCAAAATATGGGACTTTTTCTTCCCCAGACTCAAAACTCTGGGAGTTTCAAATGTGGAATTGAGATTTCAATTCCCAACATAATATATTTTCTTCTTTTCTACAAAGTTTAACATTACATTCTATTTCCACAACTGATCTTAAAATACAGGGGACATTTCTTAAGTTCTCCTTCTCTTTGATTTCTCCTTGGTATTTGACAGTCCTGACAGCATGTAACGTAGTACTATACATTACTGCATCTCCTCTGGGTATTAGTAGCTTGTTCTTCTTCTTCTTCTTTTTTTTTTTTTTGCTTTCCTTTATTTCATTCTGAAATTTAACTAAAAGAGCACAGACCTCTCTCCAAAGCTGTTACCCATTTTCTAGTATCTATTCTTTCTCAGGACTCTCTCTGAGTCAACTTCTTCTTCTCAGTTGTTACCACTAAGCAGATGATTCACTAATCATCTTTTCAAAAAATGTATTTCAACTTCCTCGTGTTATTTCCCACTCACACAAGCTGAATTTCTTCCCAGATAAACACAGTCCTGAGAGTAAAGAGCAATTTCCCCACAATTTTAGGTATATGGTATAACCCAGACACAAAGTCAAAAGTACAGTCAGAGTTAAAATAAATACAGGTAATTCGTTCCTGAGTTGTTCATATATATATATATATATACACACACACACACTTTATTTTTTTTTAACTTTTGAATCAGAAGTGGGCATTTCTGCTGGGGGTAGACGTGGGGAGTGGGACTCACAACCCTGAGGTTCCAATGATTCTCACATGCTAATCATCCTGAAAAGAAGACATAACTTCTATTTCTACTGTGTCTGTGTGTAAGGCTTCTCTCCATGCATTGTATTGCATGTTATGTATTCCATAACATCTCATGGGAAACCCAAGTGAATGTCTTGACCAACTGAATAAATACACTTCACATTATAAAATCCCATTCTCCTCTGCCACAGATTATACTCATATGAAACTCAAAATTCCAAAGTTTTCTAACAACCTGATTATTCGTAATTAACAGGTAATTTCTATTCAGCCTATGTAACATTTAGTCTGGACCTAGTGATGGAGACTATGATACTATTACAGCCACTGAAATGTTTTTAGAGAATGTGTTAATACTGGAGAATATTTAGTCAATAATATTATGAGGAAAACATAGAATAATATCTAAAGAAAAACCTGAGTGAAAAATATGTCAAAAATTTAATGGTGGACTTCCCTGGTGATCCATGATCTAAGAATCTGCCTGTCAATTCAGAGGACACAAGTTTGATCCCTGGTCCGGGAAGATTCCATATGCTGTGGGGCAACTAAGCCTATGGGCCACAACTAATGAGCCCATTCCCTAGAGCCTGGGAGCCTCAACTGCTGAGCCCATGAGCTGCAACTACTGAAGCCCATCTGCCCTAGAGTCCAGGCTCTGCAACAAGAAGCCACTTGTTGCAACTGAAGAGTAACCCCCACTTGCTGCAACTAAAGAAAACCTACACACAGCAATGAAAACCCAGCGCAGTCAAAGAAGTAAAATTAAATGAATTAAAAAAAATGTATTTCTAAACAAATAAAATTATTTAATAGTTTCCCTTTGCAAGACTGTGGGAAGACTATGCTGGTTATAGTTTTGTGTTCTGATTCTCAATACTTCTATTGATTTTCAGTTAAAAGAAACTCTCACTTTTATAATTGAAAAAATTAAGACATAAATGGAAATGTATGGTTAAACTATGTTTTATGTATTTGTGACTTTGTCAAGGAAATTGTATTAAGCATATACCATGGAGAAGGAAATGGCAACCCACTCCAGTACTCTTTTTTTTTAATATAAATTTATTTATTTTAATTGGAGGTTACTTACTTTACAATATTGTATTGGTTTTGCCATACATCAACATGAATCCACCACAGGTATACACATGTTCCCCATCCTGAACCGCCCTCCTTCCTCCCTCTCTGTACCATCCCTCTGGGTCGTCCCAGTGCACCAGCCCCAAGCATCCAGTGTCATGCATCAAACCTGGACTAGTGACTTGTTTCATATATGATATTATACATGTTTCAATGCCGTTCTCCCAAATTATCCCCCCCTCACCCTCACTCCGGTACTCTTGCCTGGAAAATTCCATGGATGGAGAAGCCTAGTAGGCTATAGTCCATGGGGTTGCAAAGAGTCGGACATGACTGAGAGACTTCACTTTCACTTTTGTTCAGTAACCTGTATTGTGAGTTCAAGAATTGCTTTTGGTTTATTTATTTATATTATTTTATCCTGGAATATAATAAATCTTCTAAAGCATATTTTCTTATTTTATGTCTAACTGTTTCAAGTATATTTATATTCATTTGCATGCCTAGTGCTGTACTATAAAAATAAGTCAATTTTTGCATGTTTCACACATCAACATGCTTTAAAAATCTAGACATGTTGCTTTGTGTATACCCTTTTCTCCCAGCAGGTGAAGTTGAGTTCCCATATCCCTACATTCTACCAACATGTTTTCTAAGTTAACTTACTCTATTTTAGCCCTTTATTCTTCCATAAAAACTTAAAATAATTTCCTTAAATCTCTCAAATAAATACAACCAGAAGTTCAGAATGACATATTCACAAATAAATTTTTGTAATTAATTTTTATTAATTTATAGCAATGTCATTTCTCATTATTTAAATCTTTAGGCTTTTGGGGATTTTTAATATTTTCCGTATCAGTTAGATATTCTTAGCAAATTCTAATTATTTTTATGAATGCTTATATTAATGGTGTCTTTATTATAATCTCTTGTTTGTTATTGCTATAGTATGGAAATGCAATCAGTTTTTGTGAATAATCTTGTATATGGTGACCATGAACTGTGTTATTTATAACTGATTAAATTAGACCATCAGATTGTAAACATTTTCCACAGTAAATCTATTTTTTTTGTAATTTGAAATAAAGTATAAAAAAGTATGAGTTAATATATTTGAAATGTTACCATATTCTACATATACTTGAATTCTGTCAGAAATTTTCCTTATCATTGTAACTGAGGAAATTGTCAACCATAGGACTGATTAACTAATTAACCAACATTTATAAACTATGATCCATCCTATCATTAATCTCTAAAAAGGCAATCTTTCTAGACCATTTTCAGAAGGACTTTGAGACATTTAATATTATGGTTACTACCCCCAACTCTGTGCTCCACATTTCATTCATCCTGAGAAAATGCCATTAGACTTAGTCCTAAGAATTAGAGAAAAATGTATCTATTTCTGTCCTAAAGTTTCTTTCTACATAATAGCATTTTCCATTAGAAAAACTCTCCTAGTTTATCATCACCTATTCATTCATTTTTTGCCAGCAAATACTTGACTTTTCTGATGAAGAATGAGATAGACCTATGATTCTTACCTTCTCCATATGTGGGATCTTCCTGGTAGCAAAGGTCTTACCCTCTCTGCTTGGTCTCCAGCTGATCATAAAATTTAATTTTATGATTAAATATAGTTCTCATTATATATTTAATTTTATGATTAAATATATAGCTAAATATAGCTATCATGGCAGAGAAGACAATGGCACCCCACTGCAGTACTTTAGCCTGGAAAATCCCATGGATGGAGGAGCCTGGAAGGCTGCAGTCCATGGGGTCGCTGAGGGTCAGACACGACTGAGCGACTTCATTTCCACTTTTCACTTTCATACATTGGAGAAGGAAATGGCAGCCGACACCAGTGTTCTTGCCTGGAGAATCCCAGGGACGAGGGAGCCTGGTGGGTTGCCATCTATGGGGTCGCACAGAGTCAGACACGACTGAAGTGACTTAGCAGCAGCTATCATGGATTTAGTTTTCTAGTAATATAATGTAACTTCATTCACAAATGGCAGATTTTTCCTAATAAACACAGTATTAAAGAAAGAGACTATGAAAATATCATATCTACTTGTATTAAAGCAGATAAACAACTCAATGAAATGACTGGAAATCTAAAGGCTGAAGAGGTTCTTACAAAACCTGTGCTTGGAACTTAAGCCTCTAAGAGTAATGCTTGCTCAGAGAATCAAGGTGAACCTGGGGTAATCGGAAAAACATGATTCAATTCTCTCATCAGATAAAAGATAACAAACAAGTTAAAACGAGTTAAAAGAAATGTCATTTATTCTGATGTAAAGAAAAAGATGCCTCCTGCTATTCCAAGTCTACAAAATCCAGTGATTAGTCACTGCAGTTGTCCAAAAACAGTTGAGGGGAACAAGGATAGAGAGAAACAGGAAGCATTCTGTGCCTTGTTTATACTGGCCCGTAGACAGTCACAATATGTATCTGCGGAAAAATTTTATGACCCCAGAGTCTTGCCTCTTCCCATAAAGAGAAAAGCACTAAATCATTACTTGAGATGTCTCTTTTTTCTGATTATCAGTCACTTTTTTTATGCTTGTTTACTGCATGACTTTTTGCAGTAAAAAAAATTCATATGTATCCTGGCTCCTCCCTTACCTCTTCAGAGTGTTTCACCCGAACTACCACAGAGGCTGTGACCTAGGCTAAAGTCCTTAATAAGTCTTCAAAATAAAACTTAGCTTACCACTTCTAGGCTGAGCATTTTTCTTTCAGCCAATATGGAAAGAGAGAAATTTCCTAATGCAGGGAAAGTTGAACCTTCAGTTCAGTTCAGTCACTCAGTCATGTCTGACTCTTTGTGACCCCATGAATTGCAGCATGCCAGGCCTCCCTGTCCATCACCAACTCCTGGAGTTCACTCAAACTCACATCCATCGAGTCGGTGATGCTATCCAGCCATCTCATCCTCTGTTGTCCCCTTCTCCTCTTGCCCCCAATCCCTCCCAGCATCAGAGTCTTTTCCAATGAGTCAACTCTTCGCATGAGGTGGCCAAAGTACTGGAGTTTCAGCTTTAGCATCAGTCCTTCCAAAGAACACCCAGGGCTGATCTCCTTTAGAATGGACCGGTTAGATCTCCTTGCAGTCCAAGGGACTTTCAAGAGTCTTCTCCAACACCACAGTTCAAAAGCATCAATTCTTTGACGCTCAGCTTTCTTCACAGTCCAACTCTCACATCCATACATGACCACTGGAAAAACCATAGCCTTGACTAGACAGACCTTAGTTGGCAAAATAATGTCTCTGCTTTTGAATATGTTATCTAGGTTTGTCATAACTTTCCTTCCTTAGAAAGCTGTTAAACAGATAGAAACTGGAAAATGATCTGCAAGATCAAGATAAAGATATACAAAGGTGAAAATGAGGTCGATTTGAATGTAACTGCTCTTAGAGACTATCTGGAAAGATTATGTTTCTCTAATTGTTTTCTATCAAATAGTATTACTCTGGCCCAAGAATGTCACGATCACAGAACGCAGATTAATATGACTTCCCAAGCAAGATTCAGAATCTAGAGAAATATTGAGGACAGTCCCTTATGCCTGCAGATGACATGTCTAACATAGGAGGAACAACAAACCTAAGGATGGCTACAGCATATCCAGTGGCTGTTGAAAACTTGAGCAAATTTTAGAGAAGACCAGAAAGATCATTGTAAAATACTGATTCAAAAGTGAACTTTACTAGAGGGTAGAGTACAGGGTTACCTGTACCCTGGACACACATGACTGAAAATGTATTAAATAAGGATTCCAATAAAAGATAGAGAAAACTTTAAGCATGGCCACAACTTTTCCATAAGGCAAAAGTAAGTAAATTAAAATTAAGGCAAAAAGTGTGCTGTGCTTTGGGTAGACACAGTGCCATGTACCGACATAAAGCCCTAGGATGGAAACACAGGTTGAACACCTCCTTTTGCAGTTCCTCATCTAAAAAGCAAATTCAACACTCTGAAACTAACCACACTGAAAGTAAGTCATAGGGAAGAACTATAGTAAATACATTCTAAGATTGAAGTAGATGTTTGGGTAATGGGAATATAGTTCCTAGGTAGGATTATCTGACTTAGAATGAAGCAAAGGGAAAATATTATTTTGAACTGGATATACCTGGCAGGCCTGTATTTCTCATGAAGGGAGACCCACAAGGAAAAATATGTAGAATAACATGTTAAAAACAATAATAACCTAACAGATAAAATCATAGAAATTGTAAAACAAAAGAAGGACTCAACTTCAACAAACAATATCCCTACATGTGTTTAAAATGAGGAAAAGGGTGAACCCAAGAAGCAGGTTAAAATGTTAAGAAGGCTCATCTGATCATTTCTAAAGTAGTAGGAAAGTGGTTCTTAACACTGCACATACTCATGCACCTAGGGTGCTTCAAAAAAAATAACTAGAATTCAGCTGTGAAGCCTTCTGGTCCTGGGCTTTTGTTTGTTGGAAGATTTCTGATTACAGTTTCAATTTCTATGCTTGTGATGGATCTGTTAAGATTTTCTATTTCTTCCTGGTTCAATTTTGGAAAGTTGTACTTTTCTAAGAATTTGTCCATTTCTTCCAAATTTTCCATTTTATTTGCATATACTTGCGGATAATAGTCTCTTATGATCCTTTGTATTTCTGTGTTGTCTGTTGTGATCTCTCCATTTTCATTTCTAATTTTGTTGATTTGATTTTTCTCCCTTTGTTTCTTGATGAGTCTTGTTAATGGTTTGTCAATTTTATTTATCTTCTCAAAGGATCAGCTTTTGGTTTTGTTGATTTTTGCTATGGTCTCTTTTGTTTCTTTTGCATTTATTTCTGCCCTAATTTTTAAGACTTCTTTCCTTCTACTAACCCTGGGGTTCATAATTTCTTCCTTTTCAAGTTGCTTTAGGTGTAGAGTTAGGTTATTTATTTGCCTTTTTTCTTGTTTCTTGAGGTAAGCCTGTATTCCTATGAACCTTCCTCTTAGTACTGCTTTTACAGTGTCCCTTAGGTTTTGGGTGGAGAAGGTGATGGCACCCCACTCCAGTACTCTTGCCTGGAAAGTCCCATGGGCAGAGGAGCCTGGTAGGCTGCAGTCCATGGAGTCACAAAGAGTCAGACATGACTGAGCGCCTTCACTTTCATTTTTCACTTTCATGCATTGGAGAAGGAAATGGCAACCCACTCCAGTGTTCTTGCCTGGAGAATCCCAAAGACGGCAGAACTTGGGCTCTGCCATCTATAGGGTCACACAGAATCAGACACGACTGAAGTGACTTAGCAGCAGCAGCAGCATAGGTTTTGGGTTGTTGTGTTTTCATTTTATTTCATTTCTATGCACATTTTGATTTCTTTTTTGATTTCTTCTGTGATTTGTTGGTTATTCAGCAGCGTGTTGTTCAGCCTCCATATGTTGGGATTTTTAATAGTTTTTTTTCCTGTAACTGACATCTAATCTTACTGCATTGTGGTCAGAAAAGATGCTTGGAATGATTTCAATTTTTTTGAATTTACCAAGGCTAGATTTATGGCCCAGGATGTGATCTATCCTGGAGAAGGTTCTGTGTGCACTTGAGAAAAAGGTGAAATTCATTGTTTTGGGGTGAAATGTCCTATAGATATCAATTAGGTCTAACTGGTCTATTGTATCATTTAAAGTTTATGTTTCCTTGTTAATTTTCTGTTTAGTTGACCTATCCATAGGTGTGAGTGGGATATTAAAGTCTCCCACTATTATTGTGTTATTGTTAATTTCCCCTTTCATACTTGTTAGCATTCGTCTTACATATTGTGGTGCTCCTATGTTGGGTGCATATATATTTATAATTGTTATATCTTCTTCTTGGATTGATCCTTTGATCATTATGTAGTGTCCGTCTTTGTCTCTTTTCACAGCCTTTGTTTTAAAGTCTATTTTATCTGATATGAGTATTACTACTCTTGCACAAAGATATGGAGTGGAGTGCCATGCATAAAGCCGAGAAAACACAATGTCTTAAGACAGTCATGGTAAAGCTGCTGTGTACTTGGGCCACTAATGGGACCCTTATAGAAGGATTAAGAGTTCCTTCAACTCAGGAATCTTCAGGGAGTAATTCCACAGAAGGAGCATTTATGGGGACTGGGAGCCAAGTTTCCCTGGGACACAAGTTTCACAGAATAGGCAATTCCAGAACAAGAGAAGATTACATTCACCAGCGAGCAGGACAAGAAATGCCTGATCAAGAGACTGAAAAAGGCATGTTTCTACACAGAGCTCATACTCAGTATTACACAGGAAAAACAAACATATGGAGATGAGTCTGCCTGCAATGTCGGAGACCCAGATTCGATTCCTGGGTTGGGAAGATCTCCTAGAGGAGGACGTCACAACTCACTGCAGTATTCTTGCCTGGAGAATCCCATGGACAGAGGAACCTGGCAAGCTAAAGGCCATAGAGTTGCAAAGAGTTGGACACAACTGAAGCGACTTAGCATGCACGCACAAAAATCAGGCATCTTGAATTATTCTGCATTAAGACCTGGGGCTAACAATATTGCAAATTCTATTATCAAAGGTCAGAAATGTTTCACATAGCACTCTCTGCAAGAGATTCAAATAGAAGTTATTTTATACATTTAAAAACTAACCACAGATTCCTGAACTGGGAAACAAAACAAAAACAAAACCATTATAAGCTCTTTTTTTTCCTAATGTTGATGCCACCACTTCTCCATTCTGTGTCTATTGCTTATGAAACAAACCATTGGGATAGTCTTCTTCTGACTCAGATGGCCTTCCTTACCCCCTTTCTGCTCCTCACTTTTTAAGAATACCCATTCCAAAAGCTCAAAATGCTATCAGCCAGGATTCCATCCTTCCGTCGTGAACCCAACCATCTTACCTCTCCACCAACAAACCACTTTACTCAGCAGAGAGTCAACAAATTCAGATTATCTTACATACGTCTTTCTTCTCCAAGCTTTAATTTTCTTTTCTTATTTGAAAATGCAACCCTATAAAGTGTGAGATATAGGGTCTAAAAATTCATTCATATAAAATTCTGAGTCATGTTTTTGTGAGGTTAATGAAATGAGTAGGATAAACCCATGCAGCTAGTTGGTCAGAAACATCAGAGTCTGGGAGATCCAGCTTCCTCCAAGTCCCGCCTACAGTCTGGTGCCACCTGGTGGCAGTTGTTCAAAGTAGCTGAAATAGTAAATGGGGATAACTCTGGGTCTGGGATAGAAGCAGTGATGCCAGGAATCTGCCTAGGAATGGACTCATTTTGTTGCCCCACCGTTGAGCAATTGGATTAGAAGAATAATGAGGATATGAAGACATAATTTCTCAAGATACAGCTGCCTGCTAGTTCCCTGCTTGGTCTTGTCTTCCCTCTAGAATGAAAAGACTTTATTCCTATTCAAGAATGTGGTTTGGGGACAGAATAAGAACTAATCACTAATGTCATTATTTCCAACTTGGATAAACTTGGATTAACTCAGGGAAGACTACCACAGGGTTTTTGCTACATTATTTTTCTAGCTCATGCTTAATTTTAGTTTCCTTTTTTAAAGATACTTGTCATGATTTTCCTAGACATTTACAGCAGCTTCTCAGTTTGTTTTCCTGCATCTTCAATTTAGCTCAAATAGAATCTTTTCCAAAATGCTTCCCAGTCTCCTTCGCCTGGCTTTCATGCCCTTCTTCTGTGCCTCTTTAGCATCCTGCATAAATATTTATATAAAGCATATCAACCTTTCATAATATGTTGCTTAGTCATCTGCGCTTTTGATATGAGCTGCTTTAGGGCAATGTTCTGTAATCGTTTTATTCCCATCATTGACCGTAGTGCCTAGAAAATTGCAGATGATTATCTAAGTGTAACTAGGTATCCCCCCCATTTTAAACATTCATAACACTACAGATCATTTATTCACTGGCACTCTTCTACTTTACAGAACCTTTTGCTCACAGCAGCAGAATCACAGCTTATTTGAGCTGAAAGAGTCTTTGTCTACAACTTAAGTATTTACTTTGTTGATCTAACATAAAAACTAAATATTGACTCCAGGATATTAATTTTACTGTCCACATAAAGTCATCTTACCTTTTATCTTTCTTTTTTTTTCTCCTCTTTCTTCATTAATATCAGTCAGCTATTAATCAATAATTTTCTGTGCACCTACCTTGAGCAAGACATACTTCTAGGAAATGTGGAGGTTATAAAAATACTATAAGAGCTTATGCTTATCCACTTGGACATAAAACATAGTTACAAAAATGATGTTGAGAGTAATGAGGATAAAACACAGTATCATCTTATAAAAAGCAGACTATATACAAGTTAGTATACTTTTTGTTTTAAAACAAACTGAAAAAGCAAATAAACATTTCCTACCCCATGGATGTTCACACTAGGAAGGCTTAATGATACCAAAACCTGCCCAGATATATAGAGTGAATAAATGTAGAGAGAGTACCTCAACCTTGACTCTTCAGATCAATGGTTCATGTCCTAAACTATGACATTGTTCACATATTAAAAAAGGTAACATAAGCAGGATAGAAAATTTTGATGCTGCAGATGAAAACAAAATGATTACCTTTCAGTGGACTTTTCAGGAAAAGTTCTGCAAAGGATTTGAACTGGATCATAGGATCTATGGAAGGAAAGGAATGGCAAGGTGAATTAAGGAAATATGTTTGGAAAAGGGGTAACTAAATATCAAGTTTCATACTAGACAATTCTATAGAATTCTCTCTTTGGTTTTTAATAAATAAAGCTCTCATATCCTCCCTCTCAATATGGTATGCACATTAATTTATTGTCCCAAGAGAGATTTAGAGTTCATAGAGATTCTTCTAAATAACTTTTGTCCTGGAGACTTTGGGGAAAAAATGATAATGCAAAAAATAATTATTCTAGATTAGGTCTAAAGTCTGTAGTCATGGGCAGGACAATGTAAGTATAGAGATCAAAAAAGTAGACATTGGTAGTAGGCATTTTTACTACTTACTGACAATTGGTATACAAAGTTGTCAATATTTCTGCATATCTTTTTAATTTTAAGATCATATAATTTAAAAATTAATATATTTTTATATTTCACTTAGGAACATAATAGTAACTTTTTATGAACCTTAACATAATGGCTAGAGAAGTTTTCTTGCTGTCTCATTAATATGCTAAGAGACCACAGAAATAAAAAGAATGAGCAAAATGTCAGAAGCCTAGATTAATTCTAAGCTAACTAGAGTAAAAGAATGAGCATTACAAATATTAGAGTCATCATGTTTTAATACATCAGTAAAATGGTCGTTAATAAAATGTTTTATTGGGTAGAGGTATTAAAGGGACTAGATACACTCCCTTTCAAAAATACTTTAATACATCTAATATTTCATTATTGAATTTTGTTGGAGTAGCTCAGTTGGTAAAGATTCCACCTGCAATTCAGGAGACCCTAGTTTGATTCCTGGGTCAGGAAGATCCACTGGAAAAAGAATAGGTTACCCACTCCAGTACTCTTGGGCTTCCCTTGTGGCTCAGCTGGTAAAGAATCCACCTGCAATGCGGGAGACCTGGGTTGATCCCTGGGTTGAGAAGATCCCCTGGAGCCAGGAAAGGTTACCCACTCCAGTATTCTGGCCTGGAGAATTCCATGAATTATATAGTCCATGGGGTCGCAAAGAGTCAGACACGACTGAGCAACTTTCACTTTCAGGAGAATATTTTTAAAATACCATCTCCACTTAGTAGCAATGACAGAAAAACTATTCAGCAAGAAACTGTAGTCTTTATATTCTGGTGTGATCCATTTTGTCAGTGTTAATTGCTGTTTGCCAGATTGAGTTTTACTCTGCACAGGCAAGGTGTTGTGACCTTTGAGCAAAAGGAGCAAACTTCTTTCTGCTTCCTTTGTAGTTTATTTGCCCAAAACCTTCTAGCAGTCTGCAACTATGTGGCTGGATCAAGTGTACTGTTTCATAGTCCATGAATCATTTTTTTGAAATCAGGTAAGAAATATGAAACTTCTCTGAAACTGAATGGTGATTGGGAACTCTATGGTATTGTCATTACTATTATTTCCTTATTATTATCTTCTTACTATCAGTTCAGTTCAGTTCAGTCACTCAGTCGTGTCCGACTCTTTGCAACCCCATGAATTGCAGCACGCCAGGCTTCCCTGTCCATCACCAACTCCCGGAGTTCACTCAAACTTACATCCATCGAGTCAGTGATGCCATCCAGCCATTTCATCCTCTGTCGTCCCCTTTTCCTCCTGCCCCCAATCCCTCCCATCAGACTCCTTTCCAATGAGTCAACTCTTTGCATGAGGTGGCCAAAGTACTGGAGTTTCAGCTTTAGCATCATTCCTTCCAAAGGACACCCAGAACTGATCTCCTTTAGAATGGCTGGGTTGGATCTCCTTGCAGTCCAAGGGACTCTCAAGAGTCTTCTCCAACACCACAGTTCAAAAGCATCAATTCTTCGGTGCTCAGCTTTCATCACAGTCCAAGTCACACATCCATACATGACTACTAGAAAAACCATAGTCTTGACTAGACAGACCTTTGTTGGCAAAGTAACGTCTCTGCTTTTCAATATGCTATCTAGGTTGGTCATAAATTTCCTTCCAAGGAGAAAGTGTCTTTTAATTTCATGGCTGCAATCACCATCTGAAGTGATTTTGGAACCCAAAAAAACAAAGTCTGACACTGTTTCCACTGTTTGCCCATCTATTTTCCATGAAGTGATGGGACCAGATGCCGTGACCTTAGTTTTCTGAATGTTGAGCTTTAAGCCAACTATATACATATAAATCTTCCCTCAAGACATCCAGCAATCATTCTCTCTTAAAAAAAAAAAAAAAAAAAAGATGGAGCTAATAATTCTCTTGTTCCAATCACAGTTTTGTCTGTTTTACTGAGAAACTTTTATGTCTAGAATAAGCACATCCTGACATTTGCTTTTGTGTCTCTCTAACACTTAAAGGCCAAGTTAAGAGTGAAAATAATGGCAGATCAAAGTTTCACCATACCAATGAAAGTTTTAAATTACCATTTTCCTGGACTTTTCATTTCTCTAAATACATTTTATAAAATATATTCACCAAAACATAATTTCCCAGGATATTAACAGATAACATGCAACAAATGGTTCTGTGGTTTAAAAATGTACTTACATTCAGTTCAGTTCAGTTCAGTCGCTCAGTCATGTCCGACTCTGCGACTCCATGAATCGCAGAATGCCGGGCCTCCCTGTCCATCACCAACTCCCAGAGTTCACTCAGACTCACATCCATGGAGTCAGTGATGCCATCCAGCCATCTCATCCTCTGTCATCCCCTTCTCCTCCTGCCTCCAAACCCCCCCAGCATCAGAGTCTTTTCCAATGAGTCAACTCTTCTCATGAGGTGGCCAAAGTATTGGAGTTTCAGCTTCAGCATCATTCCCTCCAAAGAATTCCCAGGGCTGATCTCCTTCAGAATGGACTAGTTGGATCTCCTTGCAGTCCAAGGGACTCTCAAGAGTCTTCTCCAACACCACCGTTCAAAAGCATCAATTCTTCGGCGCTCAGCCTTCTTCACAGTCCAACTCTCACATCCATACATGACCACTGGAAAAACCATAGCCTTGAATAGACAGACCTCTGTTGGCAAAGTAACGTCTCTGCTTTTGAATATGCTGTCTAGGTTGGTCATAACTTTTCTTCCAAGGAATAAGTGTCTTTTAATTTCATGGCTGCAATCACCATCTACAGTGATTTTGGAGCCCAAAGAAATAAAGTCTGACACTGTTTCCACTGTTTCCCCATTTATTTCCCATGAAGTGATGGGACCTGATGCCATGATCTTCGTTTTCCAAATGTTGAGCTTTAAGTCAACTTTTTCACTCTCCTCTTTCACCTTCATCAAGAGGCTTTTTAGTTCCTCTTCACTTTCTGCCGTAAGGGTGGTGTCATCCGCATATCTGAGGTTATTGATATTTCTCCCAGCAATCTTGATTCCAGCTTGTGCTTCTTCCAGCCCAGCGTTTCTCTTGATGTACTCTGCATATAAGTTCAATAACCAGGGTGACAATATACAGCCTTGACGTACTCCTTTTCCTATTTGGAACAAGTCTGTTGTTCCATGTCCAGTTCTAACTGTTGCTTCCTGACCTGCTTATAGGTTTCTCAAGAGGCCTACCATATGTAAAATAGATAACAAATGGGAATTTGCTGTATGGCTCAAGAAATTCAAACAGGGGCTCTGTATCACCCTAGAGGGGT
Source organism: Bos indicus (assembly GCF_029378745.1). NCBI lineage: Eukaryota > Metazoa > Chordata > Mammalia > Artiodactyla > Bovidae > Bos > Bos indicus. The sequence continues at coordinate 76,875,942 of NC_091765.1, forward strand.
GGATGTGGAGGGAGATGGGAAGGAGGCTCAACAGGGAGGGGATATATGTATACCAATGCCTGATTCCTGTTGGGGTTTGACAGAAAACAACAAAATTCTGTAAAGCAATTATCCTTCAATCAAATAATAAATTAAAAATGTATTAGATTCAAGTAGTTATATAAGCATAGTAATAATAGTTTTGATAACTAGAATTTATTCATAGTTTCTAGAAAAAGTTAGCCTATAAACAGCTTTAGAATATTTTCTCAGTCTTTACATTTTACAAGTGAGGAATCAGAATTTAGAGTCTTTAAATAAATGTTGAAAGTCACATAATTAGTAGTAGAACCAAGGCTTAAATCAAGGTTTTTCTACTCAGTTTAAAATTTATTTTATATTAAAAGATAGTTCATAAAGGCAGAGGAACCAGAGATCAAATTTCCAACATCTGCTGGATCATAGAAAAAGCAAGAGAGTTCCAGAAAAAAATCTGCTTCTGCTTTATTGACTATGCCAAAGCCTTTGACTGTGTGGATCACAATAAACTGTGGAAAATTCTGAAACAGATGGGAATACCAGACCACTTGACCTGCCTCTTGAGAAACCTGTATGCAGGTCAGGAAGCAACAGTTAGAACTGAACATGGAACAATAGACTGGTTTCAAATAGGAAAAGGAGTATGTCAAGGCTGTACATTGTCACCCTGCTTAGTTAACTTATATGTGGAGTACATCGTAAGGAACGCTGGGCTGGAAGAAGCAAGCTGGAATCAAGATTGCTGGGAGAAATATCAATAACCTCAGACATGCAGATGACACCACCCTTATGGCAGAAAGTGAAGAGGAACTAAAAAGTCTCTTGATGAAAGTGAAAGAGGAGAGTGAAAAAGTTGGCTTAAAGCCCAACATTCAGAAAACTAAGATCATGGCATCTGGTCCCATCACTTCATGGGAAATAGATGAGGAAACAGTGGAAACAGTGTCAGACTTTATTTTTGGGGGGCTCCAAAATTACTGCAGATGGTGATTGCAGCCATAAAATTAAAAGACACTTACTACTTGGAAAGAAAGTTATGACCAACCTAGATAGCATATTGAAAAGCAGAGACATTACTTTGCCAACAAAGGTCCGTCTAGTCAAGGCTATGGTTTTTCCAGTGGTCATGTATAAATGTGAGATTTGCAATGTGAAGAAAGCTGAGCCCCAAAGAATTGATGCTTTTGAACTGTGGTGTTGGAGAAGACTCTTGAGAATCCCGTGGACTGCAAGGAGGTCCAACCAGTCCATCGTAAAGGAGATCAGTCCTGGGTGTTCATTGGAAGGATTGATGTTGAAACAAACTCCAATATTTTGGCCACCTGATGTGAAGTGCTGACTCATTTGCAAACACCCTGATGCTGGGGAAGACTGAAGGGAGGAGGAGAAAGAGACGACTGAGGATGAGATGGTTAGATGGCATCACCGACTCAATGGACATGAGTTTGGGTAAAATCCGGGACTTGGTGATTGACAGGGAGGTTTAACGTGCTGCGGTTCATGGGGTCACAAACAGTCGCGACTGACCTGAACTGTTACTATTTTATTACATTGTTGCTCTTTGGACTTTCCAGTGTACAACTTTTCTTATTTTTTCTTATTTTCTTATTTTTTTTAGTACACATAAAAAGAAAGAAAAAGAAAGTGGAGTGTCTCGGAGTGGGCTGCCATTTCCTTTTCCAGGGATTTTCTCGACCCAGGGATTGAACTCAGGTCTCCTGCATTTTGACAGATGCTTTACCATCTGAGCCACCAGGGAAGTCCAAAAAGCAATCATAAATGATCAAATATTCCAAGCTGATCATCCTGACAACTTTTATCAGCAGCTACGTCATATTCAACTGTTGAAACATAATCCTAATATAATAGTTTTAGGAGGTAGGGACATTAGGATGATTAAATCAGGAGGGTAGAGCCCTCATAAACGAATGAGACTAGCAACCTTGTAAAGAAGACCCTAGAGAGCAACCTTGCTCCTTCCACCATAGAGGACACAGTGAGAATTGGTACTCTGTAACTTGAAAGAGAGCATTCACTAGAACCTGATCATGCTGATACCCTGAGTTTGAACTTCCAGCCCTCAGAACCATGAGAAATACATTTCTGTTCTTTATAAGCCACTTGGTCTGCGGTATTTTGTTACAACAGCCCAGATGAACTAAGATATTATGAACATTATCTTTAGATAAATTAAGTCAATACATTTTGTGTGAGTTATTGTAATTATAGGAATAAACATGGGACTTCATTAATTCTAAAATCTTGAACATGCTTCCATCATGGCTAATGTTAGCAAAATATCTAAAAATTTTTACATTGTGCTTTTTTCACCTTTTGTATTTGCTTTCTATTGCTATGTAACAAATTACCACAAACATATAGGTACAAAACAACATATATTAATTATCCATGGCTCAAAAAGCTGGGTATGATCTAATTAGGACCTCTGTTCAAGGTCTCACCAGGCTGAAATCAAGATGTTGGTTATCATTTTGTTTTCCTGTATTATTCAAAATTCTCTTCTGATCTTACTGGTTGTTGGCAGATTTTAGTTTCCAAAAACTATAGTTCTGAAATCCCCTTTTTCCTTCTGCATATTAACAAGAGGTCACCCTCAGTTTTGGTGACCACCTTGAATTTCATGCCATGTAATCTCCTCAATAGGCAGTTCAAATGTGAATTTTGCTTCTTGAAGGTCAGCAAGAGAAATTTCTCCTGCTTCAAATATTTTTAGCCCCCTTTTTAATGGCCCACATGTTTAAACTGGGTAAACCAGAATAATCTCTCTTTTGATTACCTCAAAGTCACTGATTAGGAATTCTAATTTCATCTTAAAAATCTCTTTGCCATATAATGCAACAATCACAGGAGTGATATTTCACAAGTACCTTTCAAAAGGAGGAGATGTTATACAGGGTATGTACACCAAGTTCATGAGAATCCTGGGGACCAATTTAGTATATTGAATCTTTATGATAGCTGCTAAACAGCAAACTCTCAAATGTTCAAGAACAAAACTTGAGCTTTTAACATGAACTCAGAAGTTGCTACCTATAAAGATTATGTACAATGTTAACTGACAATAGCAATTAAAGGTTATTTGCTCCAAGTACATATATAAAATTATTAGCATTGTGTTGAACTGTCTAAATAGCTACAGATGTTTATTCTGAGAGTCAGAAATGATGCTTTTGAACTGTGGTGCTGGTGAAGACTCTCGAGAGTCTCTTGATAGCAAAACCAAACCAGTCAATCTTAAATGAAATCAACCGTGAATATTCATTGGAAGGACTGACGCTGAAGCTATTTGGCCAAATGATGTATAGCTAACTCATTGGAAAAGACCCTAATGCTGGGGAAAATGGAAGACAAAAGGAGAAAAGGGCGACAGAGGATGAGATGGCTGGAAGGCATCATCAACTCAAGGGACATGAGTTTGAGCAAACTCCAGGAAATAGTGGAGGACAGGGAAGCCTGGTGTGCTGCAGTCCAGGAGGTTGCAGAAAGTCAAACATGATGACTGAACAACAATAAAGGTAAACATTTTGCTACTTAAATCTTTAAAAGACAACTATGAGACTGCAGATTTTAGGTCTGGCATGAAAATAGATTTTCAGTTGTCACTTCCATCCTTAAAATAAAAATCTGAATAAATGAAAGATCAATAATTTTTAACTTATCAAACAATGGTGGTTTCAGGACAAATTATCATCCCAAAAGTCAGAAGAGAAAATACAGTCACAGTGCCTAGATCAGTTCAGCTAGAACAGAAGCTGCTAGAGCCACAAAAAGGTAGGAACACATACATGATGAAGAGAGTAAGAAATTTCTGGAATCTGCCATCTTAGGGAGTTATCCCCAGTTTCAAAGATTTTATTCTCTGTAAAAGGGTAAAATCTGTACGAGGTTCTATACTAGGATCTCATAGTGAAGAATCAAGCAAGCTCTTATTGTGGTTCTGGCAGGAGGAGGAAAAGAGTGCTTGGGAAATATGCTGAGATAATTCTCTATAACAAATATTTACTTTCCTGAGGAAAGACTTTGCCAGAGTCTTATTCTAGCTATGGGTTTCTAAGTGGTACTAGTGGTAAAGAACCCACTGACAATGCAGGAGACATAAGAAACAGGGGGTTGATCTCTAGGTCCAGAGGGTCACCTGGAGGACAGCATGGCAACCCACTCCAGTATTGCTGCCTGGAGAATTCTATGGACAGGGGAGCACAGTGGGCTACAGTCCTTATAGGATTGAAAAGAGTTGCACATGACTGAAGTGAATTAGCACACATACATGCATCCAGTTACAGGAGAGAACTCCTCTCACTCCCCAAAGCTTTCCTTTCTCAACTAAGGTGGGGCTGATGCTATATACTGGAAAACACTTGTGAGAGCACCAGCCTAGAGACACAGGCCCAAGAAAGGACTGAAGTTTAATCAGAAGGTGACAGAACATTTCACTCCTCACCTCCATGCCACCAGACCAACAAGGTTATATTATATTAAAAGGAAATTACCACTGATCAATGTAGCCCCTTTCTGAAGAGGAATACGTAAGAGAGTTTAAAGTCAAGAGCAGAAACAAAAACAAGATACATTAGACTTGGGCAAAACTAAGTGAGGTTTCAGACCATGAATTTTAAATCATTATAAGTAGGCTCAAACATAACTTTATTAATCAAAACAGAAACCATCATAATAAACACAGTTTTGCCAAAGAGAAGTAAGTTTGTTTATTCCTGTAGCATTAAAATCATGCTTCAGGATTTGATAAACTCTTGGAAAGTATTTTCTGCCTCCTGCTGGTTGAGGAAGCATTTTCCCTGCAAAAATTTATCAAGATGCTTGAAGAAGTGGTAGTCATCTGGTGAGAGGCCAGGTGAATATGGTGGATAAGGCAAAATTTCATAGCCCAATTCATTCAACTTTTGAAGCATTGGTTGTGCGATGTGTAGTCAGGCATCGTCCTGCAGAAGAATTGGACCCTTTCTGTTGACCAATGCCAGCTGCAGGTGTTGCAGTTTTTGGTGCATCTCATTGATTTGCTGAGCATCCTTCTCAGACATTATGGTTTCACCAGTATTTAGAAAGCTATAAGTGGATCCAACCAGCAGCAGACCAAACAGTGATCATCACCTTTTTTTTTTTTTTTTTTTTTGGTGCAAGGTTGGCATTGGGAAACATTATTTTACTGACAAAGCAGAGACATTACTTTACTAACAAAGGTCATCTAGGCAAAGCTGTGGTTTTTCCAGTAGTCATGTATGAATATGAGAATTGGACCATAAAGAAAGCTGAGTGATGGAGAATTAATGCTTTTGAACTGTGGTGTTGGAGAAGATACTTGAGAGTCCCTTGGACTGCAAGGAGATCAAACTAGTTAATCCTAAAGGAAATCAATCCTGAATGTCCATTGAAAGGACTGATGCTAAAGCTGAAACTCCAGTATTTTGGCCACCTGGTGTGAGAAGCTGACTCATTAGAAAAGACCCTGCTGCTGGGAGAGATTGAGGCAGGAGGAGAAGAGAACAATATGGTTGCATGGGAGCACCGACTCGATGGACATGAGATTGAGCATGCTCCGGGATTTGGTAATGGACAGGGAAGCCTGGAGTACTGAAGTCCATGGGGTCGCAAGAGTCAGACATGACTTAATGACTAAACTGAACTGAACTTGGCATTGTGAAGGGATTGGGAGCTTCTTCTCAGTCCAGCCACCAAGCTGATTATCACCAGTTGTATAAAATTCACTTTTCATTACATATCACAATCCAATCAAGAAATGGTTCATTGTTGTTGCATATAATAAGAGAAGACTACACTTTAAACCTATGATTTTTTGGATTTCCAGTCAGCTCATGAGGCGCCCATTTGAACTTTTTCACCTTTTCAATGTGCTTCAAATGCTGAATGATCATAGAATGGTTGACGTTGAGTTATCTGGCAACTTCTTGTGTGGTTGTAGGAGGATCAGCTTTGATGATTGCTCTCAAATTGATCATTGTCAATTTCTAATGGCCAGCCACTGTGCTATTCATCTTCAAGCCTCTTGTCTCCTTTGCAAAACTTCTTGACCCACCACTGCACTGTACGTGTGTTAGCAGTTCCTGGGCCAAATGCCTTCTTGAAGTTGTGAGTCACCTCTGCTGCTTTACAACCCATTTTGAGCTCAAATTTTTAAAAATCGCTCAAATTTGCTTTATGTCTAACATCATCCCTATATTCTAAAATAAATATAAAATAAATAGCAGGTAATAAATCATTAGCAAAAAAACATAAAGCAAGAAATGCACATTAAAATGATGCATAACTCGTTTATTTAAGAATATATTCCAACATATAATGACAAAATTCAACAATGCAATATCACAATTATTTTTGCATCAACCTAATATTAAGCCTGTGGTACCTATCCTTGGAGGAAACTTTAAACACAGCCAATTACTAGCCAGATTAACATAAAAATACACACTGTAGGCTGTGCTAATTATTTGACAAATATATTGATAAATCTGTTGCCTGGCTAACCAGAGAAAGAGAGAGAAGAGAAAGAAATTTCAGTATCAGAAATGAAACATGTAAGTGTACAACAGAGTATTATTCAGCAACAAAATGAAATGAGCTCTCAAAATACTAAAACACATAGATGGCATGTAAATACATATTGTTATTCAGTCGCTCAGTCATATCCGACTCTTTGCAACCCCATGGACTGCAGCACTCCAGGCTTCTCTATCCTTCACACTTTCCTGGACCTTGCTCAAACTCATGTCCCTTGAGCTGGTGATGCCATCCAACTATCTTGTCTTCTGTTATCCCCTTCTCCTCTTGCCTCAATCTTTCCCAGCATCGGGGTCTTTTCTAATAGGTCAGCTTCTCGCATAAGGTGGCCAAAGTATCAGAGCTTCAGCTTCAGCATCAGTCTTTCCAATGATTATTCAGGATTGATTTCCTTTAGGATTGACTTGTTTGATCTCCTTGCAGGCCAAGGGACTTTCAAAAGTCTTCTCCAACACCACAGTTGTTTTTCAGTTCTTCGGTGGTCAGCTTTCTTTATGATGCAACTCTCACATCCATACAAGACTACTGGAAAAACCATAGCTTTAACTAGACAGACCTTTGTTGGCATAGTTATGTATCTGCTTTTTAGTATGCTATCTAGGTTTGTCATGGGCTTCCCAGGTGGCTCAGAGGGTAAAGCATATGCCTGCAATGGGGGACACCCAGGTTCAATCCCTTTGTTGGGAAGATCCCCAGAGAAGGAAATGGCAACCCACTCCAGTACTCTTGCCTGGAAGATCCCAGGGAGGAAAAAGCCTGGTAAGCTACAGACCATGAAGTCACAAAGAGTAGGACACGACTGAGTGACTTCACTTTCACTTCACTAGGTTTGTCATAGCTTTTCTTCCAAGGAGCAAGCATCTTTTAATTTCGTGGCTGCAGTCACCATCTTACTAAGCAGAAAAAGCCTATCTGAAAAGTTTACATATTCAATTATGCAACTGTATTAATTCTGTAAACACTAAAACTATAGAGATGCAAACAGATGAGTGGTTGGCATTGCTTGAATAGATGCTACTTCCTCATAGAAAATAAAATATGAAAGGGTAGAGGCAAAGGAGTAAGGAGAACTCTGACAAGCACTACCATAGCCAGGTGATCAAGGTTAACACACCAACAACGATGTCACTGTGATAGTATGTATGCTTGATATGTGATGAAAACAGCACTTTACCTCTGTGGTCTTCCTCCCCTGAAACACATAACCCAGACCAATCACGGGTTAACTATCAGAAAAATTTCTGTTGATTCTACAAAATACCTAAATTCATACTTCTCAAAAGTGTAAAGGCCATCCAAAACAAGGAAAGTCTGACAAAGTGTCACAGTCAGTAGGAGCCTCATGAAAAATGACTACTAAACCAATACAATATGGTAAAGTATTAGCCTGCAATTAAAACAAATAAATTTTATATTAAAAAAATAAAAAACTAAAAGTAATGTGATATCCTGAATGGGACAATGGGACCAAAAAAAAAAAAACAAAGAAAAGGTGAAAGGAAATTAAGAAGCTAAAAGAGACTGAGACAGAAGGAAGACAAACAGTAAGTAGAAACTAAAGAACTCTGAGTAAATTATGGGCTTTAATAAACAATAATGTATGGAAACTGGTTCATTAATTGTAATGAATGTATCACTTTAATGTAAAATGTTAAATCTAGGGCAAACTGAGTGAGGGGCATATTGGAATATTCTATACTTATCTTTGCAATGTTCTGTATACCCATAACTATTTTAAAATTAAAATTAATGTTAAAATATTATTTAAACAATCTATTATGGACTGATTGTATCCTCCCCTGCCCCTAAAAATTCATATGATTATGCCTTTAACTCCCAATATGACTATTTTTGAAATCAGCGTCTTTACACAAGTAATTAAAGTTGAAAGAATTCACAAGAGCTGGTATCCTTATAAGTAAGAGTCACCAGAGATCTTCCTCCGTCCTCCGTCCCCTCTCTTTCCCTCTTCCCCCCCCCCACCACCCCCTCCCCCACCACATTAATAGATAAGCTATTTGAGGTACAACTGAAATAAAAATAGAATGCCTTGTCTATCATTGGGGAACTGCTTTTGAACAATGAACAAGATTAGCATTTAAAGAAAAAGAATTGGGCTTATGCAATGACTGGAACTGTAACTCATCTACATCTAATGTTTACGTGTTTTTAGCATTTCATTGTACTAAAGGGTTTTACTTGATATATTGTTTCATTTAAATGGGATATGTTTTTATTTTTAAACATGTAGTGGTGACAGGTTAGTCATGTACTGGTGATTGAGGTTAGTCATGTAGTGGTGACTGAGGTTAGTCATTAACACTTGTAATCTACTTAATTTGGAAGTCAAATTATTATACAACTTGTTACTTATAACTATTTCTTCAAAGTAGGAAACAGTTCCATGTGTCTATACCTTTGCATAATGCCCCTCCTCCTCCTAATATTTTGGACTAGATAAATGTAATCTTAAAATAGAATGGGAAGTGTATACAATCTCCACTGGTACATTTTATTCCCATTTCTCATTTATGAGAATCTAAACCCTAACTAGAGCAACAACCAGAATTGTATGTTTAAACTAGATTAATATGCCACAGTTTTGCTGGGTAGAAATTCAAACAATGAGGCTTGGAGTTATGATGTCTGTCCTTATTTAACAATACATGCCCTCAATTTTTACTTAATTTAAAAGAATCATTGAAGTAATTTTCCATTTTAAATAGAATTCATAAGGATTTCCATCCACTCCAGGATCAACATTTGGAGGGCTTGAAAATTGGAGTTTTAATTATAGCTCTTCTCAAAGAATAATGAAATTACATAAAAAGTTTATTTGACTATAAACAACAGAAAGCTATTAACTCATTGGACTATGCTCACTAAAGATATGATTCTTAATAACCTTTGTTAAATATCAGAGCATACTTTTATTAACTATAAAAGCTAATAATTGATACTTGGAGCACTAAATTTATTCATTAAAAAAACATAGTTCTGAAAAGTACATGACAGTTCACCATTTTATGTCTTAGGTGATGCTTTCCTTATTTAGAATATAAGTTCTTTGGTGGCAGGACTCTTTGTTTTATTCAGTAAAATATCCCCAGCAATAAAAAAAGTACTGACCTAACAGGCAATCAGTAAATATTTGTTGAATGAATGGATTCAACCACCATGATTTTCACAAAAAGTATGAACTTGAATAGTAACTTTTTTTTCATTGAACATTTTACCAAGAAAGACATATAAATGACCAATAGGTACATGAAAAGATGCTTAACATCACTAATCATTCAATTCAGTTCAGTTCAGTCACTGAGTCCTGTCCGCCTCTTTGCGACCCCATGAATCACAATACGCCAGGCCTCCCTGTCCATCACCAACTGCCGGAGTTCACTCAAACTCATGTCCATTGAGTCGGTGATGGCATCCAGCCATCTCATCCTTTGTCACCCCCTTCTCCTCCTGCCCCCAATCCCTCCTAATATGAAGGTCTTTTCCAATGAGTCAACTCTTCACATGAGGTGGCCAAAGTACTGGAGTTTCAGCTTTAGCATCAATCCTTCCAATGAACACCCAGGACTGGTCTCCTTTAGGATAGACTGGTTGGATCTCCTTGCAGTCCAAAAGACTCTCAAGAGTCTTCTCCAACACCACAGTTCAAAAGCATCAATTCTTTGGCGCTCAGCTTTCTTCACATTCCAACTCTCACATTCATACATGACCAATGGAAAAACCATAGCCTTGACTAGACGGACCTTTGTTGGCAAAGTAATATCTCTGCTTTTCAACATGCTGTCTAGTTTCGTCATAACTTTCCTTCCAAGGAGTAAGTGTCTTTTAATTTCATGGCTGCAGTCACCATCTGCAGTGATTTTGGAGCCCCCCAAAATTAAGTCTGACACTGTTTCCACTGTTTCCCCATCTATTTCCCATGAGGTGATGGGACCAGATGCCATGATCTTAGTTTTCTGAATGTTGAGCTTTAAGCCAACTTTTTCACTCTCCGCTTTCACTTTCATCAAGAGGCTTTTTAGTTCCTCTTCACTTTCTGCCCTAAGGGTGGTGTCATCTGCATATCTGAGGTTACTGATATTTCTCCCGGCAATCTTGATTCCAGCTTGTGCTTCTTCCAGCCCAGTGTTTCTCATGATGTACTCTGCATAGAAGTTAAATAAGCAGGGTGACAATATACAGCCTTGACGTACTCCTTTTCCTATTTGGAACCAGTCTGTTGTTCCATGTCCAGTTCTAACTGTTGCTTCCTGACCTGTATACAGGTTTCTCAAGAGGCAGGTCAGGTGGTCTGGTATTCCCATCTCTTTCAGAATTTTCCACAGTTGATTGTGATCCACACAGTCAAGGGCTTTGGCATAGGGAAATGAAAATCTAAACCACTGTGAGCTATCAACACAAACCTGTTAGAAATGCTATTATTGAAAAGATAAGAAATAGCAAGTGCTGGCATGGGTGTGGAAAAAAGGAAACACTTGGGAAATATAAATTAGTGCAGCCACTGTGGAAAACAATCTGGTGGTTTTTCAAGCAATCAAAAAATAGAACTATCATATGACACAGCAATTCCACTTTCAGGTATTTATCTCAAGAAAACAAAAACACAGACTTGAAAAGATATCTGCATCCACATGTTCACAGTAGTATCATTTACAAGAGTCAAGACATGAAAATAATCTAAGTGTCCATTGATGGATAAATGGATAAAGTATGGTGTATATAAGATGGAATATTATTCAACCAAAGAAAGGAAGTACATCCTGACATTTATTACATCATGGATGGACCTTGAGAGCATTATGCTTAGTGAAGTGAGACAGAGAAAAGACAAATATTGTATGATCTCACACATATGAGTAATCTAAAAAAAAAAAATAGTTTCAGAAACAGAGCAGATTAGCAGTTACAAGAAGCAAGGGGTAGGATAGGAGGTAGGTAAAATGGGTGAAGGTGGTATAATTTTTTTTGTAATTTTTCTTTTTTTTCCTTAAATACTACTGTGGAACTTATAACCCTAGTAGAACCTGTGTGAATTGCCTCTTGACAAATTTTGAAGAAGAAATTATCTAATGCAAATATAGATGCATATTGCTATGTGGCTATTAAAATACAAACAAAATTATAGGCTGAACCAAAGACAGAACTAAACTTATATCAGAGTATATTTCATAGTCTTATTATAGTCTTTGATAATCACTAATAGACTGAGAACCAGTGTTCTGAGAAATACAAAATCAAAGGCAGACAAACAGTACAGAGAGAAATCTAGAAATTCTTACCATATGAATACTTAGCTGTATTTATATTGCTGAAGGATTGTCATGAAGAAGTGAATATGACCTACTCTTTGGTACTCTAGAAGTTATAATTTATTTTGGAGGCAGTTTTGAAATCAATATGAGGAATATTTAACAGCTATTGCAGTGGATTTACAGAGTGAGTACTGACAAGTTAGGGAGACTCCTGGTACTAGATATATTCAAGAAAAGTTTGCAAGGATGTTTGACAGTCAGAGACTTGGATAAATATTCATGAAGACCATTTGTAGTCCTAAAAGTCCACAAGACTGTTTCTTTACAGATATTTACAACAACCATCTATTTTGCTACTCTAGAATCAGAAAGAAGTATAAATTTGGTATGCAATATCTTTAGTTAGAATAGTGATTCTGCACCTTAATTTTGAGAAATTGGATTATTATATCTGGAAGTGTTAATGCATTCTTCAGAGAACAGTCAGGATTCAATAAGATCTATACATTCTAAAATATGATATATAATAAACCATGTATTGAACACTCATATGCAATTTTCATTTATTTTCCAAATATTAATTTAGTAGGGCTACTGTTTACCAGGAAAATAAACTGTTTTCAAGACATACAGAACTGTACTTGCAAGGTACAGCCCTCATAGATTCAATAGATTGTCTGTTATGTGTCCCTCATGATATAGTCATTGTAATACATACTTTATAGGATACAGAAGTTCAGATCATGTAATAACTTGTTAAGAACTATACAACTATCTAAATAGTTGCTTTTTTATTGATTATCCAGGAGATAGAACAGGTTTGAGGTAAGTGTATTGTTTAATTGTTTTCTATTCACATAGATAACTTCTAGAGCTCCATTTATGTTTCCCATCATGAAGCCTTACTCTAAATGTTTCTTCCCCGTCAGAAAACCTCTTTGTTTTCAATTTCTGTGCTACTGTCATATTCCATCACAGTGTTAATCTCAACAGTATTCGCCCTCCAACTCTGTCTTTATTCAGTATAAGAGGCAGGAAATAAAACATCTTCTTTACTTCAACACATCAGAGGAAGCTAGAAATTCAATTTTCTGATTCCCAGTTCAGTTTTCTCTCTATTACAAACTTAATACCATTGAATGAACTTTAGCTGCCAAGTCCACAGAAAGTTCTGACATTCATAGTCACACATCAACATCTATACAGTCTTCTTCAAATTCAGAAAGTACAGACAAAAGGGAATATGGGAAAAACAAAGCAGCTGTGAGCAACGTAGTTGGGTGGGAATTTGATTTATAAATTTTCTGCTCAGTTTATGCTTGAACTCTACAAACCCAGTTTTCATAGTATTGTCCCTTAAAGTGGCTAGTGTATTTGACTCAGAAAAGACAAAAAACAAAGGACTTCTGATTAGGAATAAGAAAATAGGAATAGTAATAAATAAAGGTAATGCCTAGTAAAGGATTATAATTTTATACTCACATACACAACTATACATAAAAATATCCAGACATCATATATAATCAAGACAATACCTTGGAGGCACATCATTAAAAAATTAGAAACCAAGCCTCCACTCATAAACTTTTCCCTCTGATAGCAAAATTAGAAATATTAAATCAAACATCATCAAATGTTACTGTACTATAAGGATGTTGTAACTTCCCTGGTAGCTCAGATGGTAAAGCGTCTGCCTGCAATGCAGGAGACCTGGGTTTGATCCCTGGGTCAGGAAGATCCCCTGGAGAAGGAAATGGCAACCCACTTCAGTATTCTTTCTTGGAGAATTCCATGGACAGAGGAGCCTGGTGGGCTACAGTCCATGGGATCGCAAAGAGTCAGATATGACTGAGTGACTTCACTTCATTTCACTTCACTTCATAAGGATGTTGCACTGAATTATACTGAAATTGAACAGAATGCTGAACAGTATCCAAATATTACTTGCATTACTCACATAAATATTACATAATGAAATGACACACTAAGAATAGAGAGAGGCATTTTATGAAAGGAAATTCTTTTAAGTGATAGTTGGTGCTATCATTGCTTTTTGTTTGTTTGTTGACTACAGTGTGAATTGAAAGCAGGGGTATAATAGAGAAACAGGGAAATTACCGGTAATAGCAAGTTCTAAATTCTCTCTCCCATCACAACATCAATCATTACAAAGAATGGTCAATAATAAATATCAGCATAGAATACTTCTTTGTAACACTCATTTTTAAATTTTGTATTTTAAAAATACAGAAGTATGAAAATTATAGAAGCAATGCTCTATCACAATATTTTTCCTAATTTTTATATTATATGTTAGCTTGAAAATTAAAAAAGCCTTCTCAAAAAAAAAAAAAGATATGTTAACACAGTATTTTTTTAATTTACAAAATACTAAGTTTAAAACATTTTAACAGTTACTTGAATAAATCATCTACATGTTAAACATTTGCTGAAGTGAAATTTCTATATCCTTGTCACATTTAAAATATTTGTTTTATTGATAAAAGATGATTTGGTTTCTGGGATATCAAATCACTGTGTAGGAAAATTATCATCAAATTCATTACTGATGTCTTTCAGGAGTCACAGTAAAATAAACCAAATAAGAGCACAGCAAATAAAAAACAGCAACAACAAAATCCTCTTATACATTACTATACAACCAAGAAAATGAACAACTTGTTTTCAGGTCAAGAGGAAAAGAAATATGAAAAAGAAGAGAATGAAATATATCAAATAAGTACCAATCACAAATCACATTTTTACTTTACTCTTACATTTCTGATGTTATAACTTGCCGTGTTTTACTAATCTAAATTATATATGTAAAATCTGAACTATAAATTATCCTAAATTTAGTAGGTTTCATGGGCAACTACTCTTCCATAATATTAAATTATGTATATTCTTTTTATAAATAGTGTTGCAAAATTCAAGTTGAACAAAAAAAGAGTCAACATAAGAAATATTCAAACACAGATCTCCCATACATCATTAGTAATTTGTGAAAGGCTTGATGGGAAAAAACATCATGGTTGACTTCATGTATTGACTCACTCCCAATTCAGCAGATACTCACAACCTAAAAACTACATTTCCTACACTACTTTTAAACTAAAGTTTTGGAGGTAGAATTGATTTCACTGAATAACTGCACTCCTGTCAGTTTTGAAAGACAGAAATCAAGCAGAAGCTCACTTTCAGGCATTCATTCTGATTGCAAGCAGTATCATAGCAACATCAGTACAGAGAGATAATTTTAGTGGCCATACTCTATATCTAGTGAGCAAACCTTCACAGAAAACAGAAGAAATTGTAGACGAAGTAGCAGCAGTTTCCTGATCTCTGGGTTGCAGGCAGGGGAGGGTTCTTAAAACGAGGTGACCCCTCCACTCAGCCCTTCCAATCATGCTCTAAGTAATTAATTACCTGTATAAAAATCCTAGTAATTGAAATATCTAAGGGGCCATATTTTCCCTCTATACTTACTGATAGGAAAGAAAAATACACTGGATATTAACAAAGAAACATAAATACATATATCTATATATATATATAAGTATATACATAAAGATATTATAGAAGATATAAATAAATGGAGATACATATCATGTTTCAGGAGAAGTATAAAATGTCTTCTTAATTAACATGTAGTGTTAAATAAATCCCAAAGTACTAGGAGGATTTTTATGACATTTTTAAAAACAGGTTTATAAAGTTTACCTGTAAACATAAGTAGTTAAGTATAGATATAAAGTATTCCAAAAAGTGATATAGATATAGTACTAGATATTAAGATGCATCAAGATATTAATATGGTAGAGAAAAATCTGTAAATAGATGCAAGAGCCAGAATCAATGTCAGAAAAAAATGTTGCTATATTTAAGTAATTATACAATAAAGAAATTATCAAAATCAATAAGGAAAATAAAAGATAAGCAACAAATGATTTAGTGGAAAATAAAAACAAAAGGGCTTACCTGGTGCTTTATACCATAATTCAAATTTAGTTCCAGGTTGATTAACTGAACTTAGAAATTGATATCACGTATACTAAAGAATAAGTTGAAGTTCTATTTAAACATTATCTAAATGGCATTGTTTTTGCCAGAAAGATTGTTTTGCTTGTCTAATAGCTGCAATAGTTATTCTAATAGAATTATGCCTGTATTTTATTTCATAACAGATTTTGTAAATTGTTTTACAAACAAATGAAATGTGTAAATTAAAAAATACAATTAAAGTAATAAAAGAAAAAAATGGGCATGGACTTTTTTGAACAAAAAGTCACTGTAACAAATCACAAAGAAAAATAAAGATTGTCACATGCAAATGTAAGATTGTCTTGTTTTTTTTGGCCTACAATCTCTTTTATCAGAACGGAGAGAAAAAAAAAAATTGAAAGAAATATTGGCAGTGAACATGAGACAGGTTAATTTAATTATGCAAAGAATACAAAGTTGAAAAAGCATGTCAATGGAAAAGTGAGGAAAGAACTTCAAAGACAGTTTACTTATGTAGTAATAAACTAAGAAATGAATTTAAGTACAAAAATAATCTTCACATTTAAAAAATAAGCTTCTAGAAATTTTCATTATTAAATAATTATGGATACAAAAAATAGGTGGTACAACAAAGAACATTGCAGTGTTGTTTACAATGATGAAAATTAAGAAGGATCTAAATTTCCATACTAGGGAAAATTAATGCTGTCTTTAAGATAGAATGATGGGGAAGGGGTTAAAATCCCATTTTCTTATAATAAAAAAGAGAAAATGCTCAAAATGTAGGAGTACATGATGGAAACAAGAACTTACTACTTTAATTAAGAAATCAGTCATTTAAAACACTAAATAAATACCTATTTATTTAAATGTACTTCCTGAAAATAAAAACACCAGAGTATCAGTTGATTGCAGCATTAGAAGTGATTTTTGTTTAAACTTTTCTCTACTTTCCTTTTTTTTTTACATTTTTATTTTATTTTTTAACTTTACAATATTGTATTGGTTTTGCCATATATCATAATGAATCCACCATAAGTATACATAAACTTATCTCTACTTTCTGTAATAGCATATATTAATTGGATAATCCAACAAAGTAAATAATATTTGGGAAAAAGTGACAGATTTAACCTATACTAACTTAAGAAGGAAATGTATTGGCTTGTCAAACAGAATTTTCCTGCCACTGTGAACTTCTAAAGCAGGCTTGATTCTGGGATACAATTTCAAAACACCTTAATTCCATAATTTCTCAGCTCTACCTCATCTGCATTAGCTCCATTCTCAGACTGACTCTTAACATCTATTTGATCAGGATATTTTTATATTTTGTTCATTTATGTTTCCAAAATGCCTGTGCTAGACATATGATAAGTGTATAATAGTTTGTTGAGTGAGTAAATAAGTTAATTAAAGAGAAACAGATGTAGTATAACCAGCTTCCAACTCTCCCAGTTTCATTCAGCAGAGAACAGTTGCTTCATATGTAGCAGTATCCCTAGTCCAAAGCTCATGAATTCCCTTAGTCCATCTCTGAACCAAACAATGCCATTCTCTATCCAGACACAGTCCAGTTCAGTTCAGCTGCTTAGTCATGTCCGATTCTTTGTGACCCCATAGACTGTAGCATGACAGGCCTCCCTGTCCATCACCAACTCACGGAGTTTCCCAAACTCATGTCCATTGAGTTGGTGATGCCATGCAATCATCTAATCCTCTATTGTCCCATTCACCTCCCGCCTTCAATCTTTCCCAGAATCGGGGTCTTTTCCAATGAATAAGTTATTCACATCAGGTGGCCAAAGTATTGGAGTTTCATCTTCAATATCAGTTCTTCCAATGAACACTCAGGACTGATCTCCTATAGGATGGACTGGTTGGATCTCCTTGCAGTCCAAGGGAAAATAAAGAGTCTTCAACACCACAGTTCAAAAGCATCAATTCTTCAGTGCTCAGCTTTCTTTATAGTCCAACTCTCACAATTACGTATGACTACTGGAAAAAACATAGCCTTGACTAGATGGACATTTGCTTGCAAGTAACATCTCTGCTTTTTAATATGCTGTCTAGGTTGGTCATAACTTTCCTTCAAAGGAGCAAGCATCTTTTAATTTCATGTCTGAAGTGATATTGGAGCCCCCAAAAATAAAGTCTGCCATTGTTTCCACTGTTTCCCCATCTATTTCCCATGAAGTGATGGGAGATGTCATGATCTTAGTTTTCTAAATGTTGAGCTTTAAGCCAACTTTTTCACTGTCCTCTTTCACTTTCATCAAGAGGCTCTTTAGTTCATCTTCACTTTCTGCCATAAGGGTGGTATCATCTGCATATCTGAGGTTATTGGTATTTCTCCTAGAAATCTTGATTCCAGCTTGTGCTTCATACAGTCCAGAATTTCTCATGATGTACTCTGCATATAAGTTAAATAAGCAGGCTGACAGTATACAGCCTTGACATACTCTTTTCCTATTTGGAACGAAATTGTTGTTCTATTTCCAGTTCTAACTGTTGCTTCCTGGCCTGTATACAGATTTCTCAGGAGGCAGGTCAGGTGGTCTGGTATTCCCATCTCTTTCAGAATTTTCCACAGTTTATTGTGATCCACACAGTCAAAGGCTTTGGCATAGTCAATAAAGCAGAAATAGATGTTTTTCTGGAACTCTCTTGCTTTTGCGATGATCCAGCAGATGTTGGTAATTTGATCTCTGGTTCCTCTGCCTTTTCTAAAACCAACTTGAACATCTGGAAGTTCATGGTTCACATGTGTTGAAGCCTGGCTTGGAGAATTTTGAGCATTACTTTACTAGCATGTGAGATGAGTGCAATTGTGCAGTAGTTTGAGCATTGTTTGGCATTGAATTTCTTCGGGACTGGAATGAAAACTGACCTTTTCCAATCCTGTGGCCACTGCTGAGTTTTCCAAATTTGCTGGCATATTGGGTGCAGCATGTTTACAGCATCATCTTTTAGGATTTGGAATAGCGCAACTGGAATTCTATCACCTCCGCTTACTTTGTTCATAGTGATCCTTCCTAAGGCCCACTTGACTTCACATTCCAGGATGGCTGGCTCTAGATGAGTAATCACATCATTGTGATTATCTGGGTTGTGAAGATCTTTTTTTACAGTTCTTCTGTGTATATTTGCCACCTCTTCTTAATATCTTCTGCTTCTGTTCAGTCCATACAATTTCTGCCCTTTATTGAGTCCATCTTTGCATGAAATATTCCCTTGGTATCTCTAATTTTCTTGAAGAGATCTTTAGTCTTTCCCATTCTATTGCTTTCCTCTGTTTCTTTGGGCTGATCACTGAGGAAGGCTTTCTTATGTCTCCTTGCTATTCTTTGGAACTCTGCATTCAAATGGGTATATCTTTCCTTTTCTCTTTTGCTTTTTGCTTCTCTTCTTTTCACAGCTCTTTGTAAGAACTCCTGAGACAGCCAGTTTACTTTTTTGCATTTTCTTTTCTTGGAGATGGTCTTGATCCCTCTCTCCTGTACAATGACATGAACCTCTGTCCATAGTTCATCAGCACTTTATCATATCTAGTCCCTTAAATCTATTTCTCACTTCCACTGTACAATCGTGAGGGATTTGACTTAGGTCATACCTGAATGGTCTAGTGGTTTACCCCACTTTCTTCAATTTAAGTCTGAATTTGGCAATAAGGAGTTCATGATCTGAGCCACAGTCAGCTCCCAGTCTTTTTTTTTTTTTCTGACTGTATAGAGCGTCTCCATCTTTGGCTGTGAAGAATATAATCAATCTGATATCAGTGTTGGCCATCTGGTGATGTCCATGTGTAGAATCTTCTTTTGTGTTATTGGAAGAGAGTGTTTCCTATGATCAGTGCGTTCTCTTGCAAAACTCTATTAGCCTTTGCCCTGTTTCATTCTGTACTCCAAGGCCAAATTTGCCTGTTACTTCAGGTGTTTCTCGGCTTCCTACTTTTGCATTCCATTCCCCTAAAATGAAAAGGACATCTTTTTGGGGTGTTAGTTCTAGAAAGTCTTGTAGGTCTTCATAGAACCATTCAGCTTCAGCTTCTTTGACATTAGTGGTTGAGGCATGCTTTGATTACTGTGATATTGTGTGGTTTGCCTTGGAAATGAACAGAGATCATTCTGTTCTTTTTGAGATGGCATCCAAGCACTGCATTTCAGACTCTTTTGTTGACTATGATGGCTACTCCATTTTTTCTAAGTGATTCTTGCCCACAGTAGTAGATGTAGGGCAAACTCATAAGATAAAAGCCTACCTCAATCAGGGATGCAAGAATGGGTAGTACCCTAGATGAAAACTCAAGTATCATTATCAAAAGAATGCAGTACAGTTGTTAGGAACTCAAAAGTGGCAGTCACTGCTGTATGTCTATGTAATAAAAACATCCATATTAATCCCATTTTTAATATTTAAGTCATACCTATGAAGCAATAAACACACTTCTCTCAATAAACAGAAGACTGAATAAACATCCCATACAATCATTTGGGTTTAATGCTTTGCAAATTGCTTTGGGTTTCGTTGATTGAGCCAAGAAACTCCAAGTTTGCAGTTGTCTGCTCAAAGTGAAATCAATAAATGCTTTTCTTGGTAGTGGGGATCACAGGGGATGAAGTCTAAGTCTAAAGCACACTAAAAAGTGCTGACCTATTAAGACATATTGGATACCTTTTATTAAAAAGTAAAAACAAACTATAAGAATGGATGACTCCACTCACTAAAGGCCTTTCCATTATACTTTCGCCTTCAGTATTCTTCAATGAATTGGAAAAATGGTTTTTGAATGGGTTTCAAGGCACAAATACATTGATTCACTGAGGGACTTGGCTATCAATACAGCGTCTCCAGGATGTCTGGCACACCAGTCGCCTCCAGGCAGTGTTTTAAATGAAGAGTGGATAAATGGCCTTTATATTTATTATAGACTTTCATCTATTGATTAAGAATTATAGTAAATACTGAAATATGAAAAATAACTTATTGCCTAGTATTTTCATACAATATGTTGATGATGAAACTCAATATGATACTATAAACTAGTCCATAGTCCTTTTAAAACTGCTTTGTAAATATTTTACAAGGAGACCCTAACAGTTTTCTTGAGTTTTCCTCAAATAAACCATTTTTCCATTCTGCAAATATGGAAATTGAAATGTGAATGTTAATATTTCAACTTTGGGTCCTGGAGTATATCAGCTATTTGAAATAGCTACACTGTAGTCATTCAGGGGACCCCTAATGAGAATTCAGTCTTCTAAATGCAGTATGTCATACAAACTGGATTTAAACCCTTGCTTTACCACATACTAGCTATGTTACCCAGGTACAATTTTTTTTTTATATTTCCTCTGTTTCAGTCTCTTCAACTTTAGGAGATATGAGATCACCTACATTTATCAGGTTTTATAAATAAGTTAGGGATTCTTAGGTGGCACAAGTGGTTAAGAACCTGCCTGCCAGTGCAGGTAGATGCCTGAGACAAGGCTTCAGTTCCTGTGTCAGGAAGATCCCCTAGAGGAGGGCCTGGCAAGCCACTCCTCTTCTTGTCTGCAGAATCCCCATGGACAGAGGGGCCTGGCAGTCTATCATCCATAGGGTTGCAAAGAGACATGACTGAAGTGACTTTGCATGTATTCATGCATAAATAAGTTAATGCATATAAATCACATAGGAAAAACTGGCACAGCAAATACTCTATAAATACTGACTATATGTTATATGGAGGGAGTTATAACCACCAAACTTGACAGAGATTAGTAGGTGAACACCCAAATTATATGGATTATAAATATATGAGACTCATTTTCTGTTAACTGTACCATATGACTAAGCTGCAGCTAAGGGAATATAAGTGAGTTTGACAAGTTCTATAAAAATTTCCTTACATCCCATGCCTATTCCCTCTCTGGATGGCTTGAATATCAATGCCAGTGTTAGCTTTGTAAAGTACTTTGGTAAAGATTTGAGAATTTCTGACAGCTTGGGTTCCTGAATGTGTACAAGAGAACTGCCCAGTTAACCCGCACACTCACCCAGGACTTTTCCATGGGCATGAAATAAGCTTCTATTGAGTAGAGGTATTACTTTGGAAGATTTTTTTTTTTTTTTTTACTATTATATACCCTATGCTTTTCTAGTTAATATAGATGGCAAGAAATAAAAGATCAATAATATACATCATTTTGTTAAAGGAAATTTTAAGCTTATGAGAAGCAGAAAAAGACACAAATTAAAAGCTTAATGTTGTGAGACATTTCCAAAAGAAAAATATCATGAATTATCAGAACTCAAAGAGTTTCCAGGAAGTCAAAAGATAATTCACTCTTAGGAAATCTTTGAATATTTCTTGCAGTTGTGCCTTTTGAACTATGTCTTCAAGGAAGGATGGAATTATGGCAAATATATATAGCCTCTCAGGCACAGGAAATGGCATGAACAGAGGCAAACAGAGAGTGTTGAATATTTTAGGAGATCAGCAAATATTAAATTAGCCTGGAGTAAAAGATTGAGTTACTAAGAATGGAAAGATAGGCTAGCACCAGATTTTTGAAAAAAAAAAAAAAATTCTATGTGTAGATATCCAGGATTGACCTGATATGTAATGGGGAACATCTGAAGTTATGAGAGCATAAGATAGTGATTTGGGGATAATTAAGGAAGATGTGATCCATTTTGTTTTTCATATTCTGTAATTCAGCAATGTTAAACTACTTAAAATATTCCCAACTTTTACTCTTTCAACATCCCTGTATCTGAGCATATGTTGTTGTTTAGTTGCTAAATTGTATCTGACTCTTTTGAAACCCCGTGGACTGTGGCCCACCAGGATTCTCTGTCCATGGGATTTCCTAGGCAAGGATACTGGAGTAAGATGCCATTTTCTCCTCCAGAATAT
The DNA here is from genome assembly GCF_029378745.1 of Bos indicus. Classification (NCBI taxonomy): domain Eukaryota; kingdom Metazoa; phylum Chordata; class Mammalia; order Artiodactyla; family Bovidae; genus Bos; species Bos indicus. The sequence continues at coordinate 76,898,691 of NC_091765.1, forward strand.
CTTCCTGACCCAGGGATTGAACTCCATGTCTCCTTCATTGTCTGATAGATTCCTTACCACTGAGCTACCTGGGAACCACCATGCAGTATCACCTAGCTTAGATATCATCTTCTAGAAAATCCATCTAACTTTCTTGAAGTTAAATATTTCATTTTCAGCAACTACACTACGTATATGAGTCTGGCACACAGTAGGTGTCCAATAATTGTGTTTAATGAATGTATTTTTACAATAGAGTGACTCACACTTTCTTATAACACAATGAACTCATGAAATACTCTTATTATATCTCACCTAGCATTATATCACTAGCATTTAACACATTTTTGGATTCATAGAGTACCCTTAATGATGCTTTTTGAGGTAAACTGATTTGTGCTGTGGATTAACATATTGAGAAATAGAAGCAGGAAAACTCTCATTTATAAATGTACCAAGTTTTCACCTTTAAATAAGCACCATAACATTTTTTTCAAGCTTATTGTTCACATTATTAAATCAACAAAAAAGCAGCACATTACTGAATTAGTAGAAAATACAATATTAATGAGTTTGGGATGCCACAGTCCATTTTTAAAAGCACAATGTCCTTTAAATTGATGCTTTAAGTGGTTGTGAGACTAGAGTCAATGCAAGCTTAGTGGTATTACAAAGAGATAGGCTGACATAACAAAATTTCAACTGTGTAGATAATCACACTACAAATCTAAGTCAGATACAATTTTAAATATAACATTAATAAAACCTAAAATATGACAAAGTGTAGTAATATTGTAATTTTTTAAGATTTATGAAACAGAAAAAAATTCTCTGAGGAATGCAACTTACTTGATCAACGCTCTCTGACCACTAAAATCTTAACTACTGATGTCAGCTTGGTCTCCTTGTTTCATTTTTAAAATATTTAAATTTTTGTTAGTGTTTTTACTTGATGAGTTGAAATTAATAGAGTCATTATAAGACATTATCTAAACAATAAATTATAATGTTAGTGTATTGATAGGACCTCCCAGATGGCTTAGTGGCAAAGAATCGACTTGCCAAGCAGGAGACATCTGCCAGGCAGGACATGCAGGTTCAATCCCTGTGTCTAGAAGATCCCCTGGAAAAGGAAATGGAAACTCACTCCAGTATCTTTCCTGGGAGATCCCATGAAAATAAGAGATTGGAAGGCTATAGTCCATAGAGTCTCAATGAGTCACACAGTATAATCGTATATATAAAGATAACATATGTGATATAAAATTGATTGGGTTCTTAGCTATAAAACATGAACCGTTATGGAATTGTCAAATTTTTATCTTGTATTTTGCCTAACTTGGAATGATCTTATCTTTACAATAGAACTGACATGCTAATTTCAGAGATAGCTCAATCTATTACAGAATACCTAGCCCTTAAAATACAAATTTCATCAAGTGTGCTTATATGGTCCTACCATTTTATATTACTACTAATCCAAATACCATAGTTGTATCTGATTGCCTGGGAATGACTTCCATGCTGAGATGAAAGGGAATTTATAGATTTTTCTAAGATTCTGATTAGAGTAAAACACCTTCCACAGAGAATCATAGATGTTTCTTCCATTCTTAAAGGTTATGTCATCTGTGATTATATCCTATGTTAAACTATTAAGTGTTTCCACTAGTTACAATAAATGAAACTAAAGAAATATGCTCATTTAGTGTCACACTATTCTTTTTTTCTTTTTGGTTTATATCTTCTGGTTTTATATCCTCTTAGCATAGTTTAAATGAAGCAGAGCAAAGGTTAACAGTTATGTCAAGAGAATATGCTGGTCATAGCAAACACCTTCTTCCAACAATACAAGAGACAATTCTACATATGGACATCATCAGATGCTCAATACAGAAATAAGATTATGTTCTTTGCAGCCAAAGATGGATAAGCTCTATACAGTCAGTAAAAGCAAGGCATAGAACTGACTGTGGCTCAGATCATGAAGGCCTTTTTAAGTGAACAATGCAAAGAAATAGAGGAAAACAATAGAAAGTGAAAGACTAGCGATATCTTCAAGGAAAATGGAGATACCAAGGGAATATTTCATGCAAAGATGAGCAAAATAAAGGAGAGAAATGGCAAGGACCTAATAGAAGCAGAGAGATTAAGAAGAGGTGGTAAGAATACACAGAATAACTATACAAAAAAAGGTCTCAATGACCAAGATAACCCCCATGGTGTGGTTATTCACCTAGAGCCAGAATTCCTGGAGGATGCGGTTGAATGGGTCTTAAGCAGCATTATTACAAACAAAGCTAGGGGAGGTGATGGAACTCCACTGAGCTGTTTAAAACCCTAAAAGATAATACTGTTAAAGTTCTACACTCAATTTCAGAAACTCAGCAGTGGCCACAGGACTGGAAAATGTCAGTTTTCATTTCAACCCCAAAGATGGGAAATGCCAAAGAATGTTCAAAGAACCATACAAGTGTGCTAATTTCACATGCATGCAAGGAAATGCTCAAAATCCTTCAAGCTAAGCTTCACCAGTAAGTAAACCAAAAACTTCCAGATGTACAAGCTGGATTTGAAAAGGCAGGGGAACCAAAGATGAAATTGCCAATATTTGTTGGATCATTTGCAAGAAAATGCAAGATAATTCCAAAAAAAAATCACTTGCAAGAAAATGCAAGATAATTCCAAAAAAAATCAACTTCTGCTTCATTGACTATGCTAAAGCCTTTGGCTGTGTGGATCACAACAAAATTGAAAGTTCTAAGAGATGGGAATACCAGACCACCATACCTTCCTCCTGAGAAACCTGTATGCAGGTCAAGAAACAACAGTTAGAAGCAGACATGGAAAAAAGGACTGGTTCTAAATCGGGAAAGGAGTACATCAAGGCTGTATATTGTCACTCTGCTTATTTAACTTATATGCAGAGAACATCATGCAAAATGCTGGGCTGAATGAAGCACAAGCTGGAATCCAGATAGCCGGGAGAAATATCAATAACCTCATATATGCAGATGACACCACCCTTTTGGCAGAAAGTGAAGAGGAACTAAAGAGCCTCTTGATAAAGGTAAAAGAAGAGAGTGAAAAAGCTGGTTTAAATCTTAACATTTAAAAAATGAAGCTCATAGCATCTGGTCCCATTATTTCATCGCAAATAGATGGGGAAACAAGGAAAACAGTGACAGATTGTATTTTCGTGGGCTCTTGGGTACAGTGACTGCATCCATGAAGTTAAAAGTCTCATGCTTTTTGGAAGAAAAGTTATGACAAACCTAGACAGTGTATTAAGAAGCAGAGACATTACTTTGCCAACAAAGGTCCATCTTGTCAAAGCTATGGTTTTTCCAGTAGTCATATATGGATGTGAGAGTTGGACCATAAGGAAGGCTGGGCACTGAGGAATTGATACTTTTGAACTGTGGTGTTGGAGAAGACTCTTCAGAGTCCCTTGGACTCCAAGGAGGTAAAACCAGTCAATCCTTAAGGAAATCAGTCCTTGATTTCCAAATATTAATTGGAAGGAGTGATGCTGAAGCTGAAGTTCCAATACTTTGGCCACCTGATGTGAAGAGCTGACTCATTGGAAAAGACCCTGATACTGGGAAAGGTTGAAGGCAAAAAGAAAGGGGACAGCAGGGGATAAGATGGTTGGATGGCTTCAGCCTGGCATGCTATGGCCCATAGGGTCACAAAAAGTCGGATAGGTAAGTGACTGAACAACAATGCTTCCTAAGCCCCACTTTGACTTTCTTAATCTCTTCTGCTTCTGTTAGGTCCATACTGTTTCTGTCTTTTATCATGCCCATTCTTACATGAAATATTCCCCTGATGTCTCCAATTTTCTTAAAGAGATCGCTAGTTTCCCATTCTATTGTTTTTCTTTATTTCTTTGCACTGTTCATTTAATAAGGCATTGTTCTCTCTCCTTGCCGTCCTCTGGAACTCTGCATTCAATTGGGTAAATATATCCTTGCCTTTTGCGGCTCTTCTATTTGCAGATTTTTCTAAAGCCTTCTCAAAAAACCAATATGCCTTCTTTCATTTCTTTTTCTTTGGGATGATTTTGGTCACTGCCTCCTGTACAATGTTACAAACCTCTGACCATAGTTCTTCAGACACTCTATCTGATCTAATCCTTTGAATCTATCCATCACCTCCACTTATAATCATTATGATTTAGGTCATAAATAAATGGCCTAGTAGTTTTGCCAACTTTCAATTTAAGCCTCAATTTTTCAATAAGGAGCCTATGATCTGAGTCAGCTCCAGGTCTTATTTTTTCTAACTACACAGAACTTTCCCAAATTTGGTTGCAAAGAATATAATTAATTTAATTTCAGTATTGACTAACTGATGTTAATTCTAGAAAGTCTTATAGGTCTTCATAGAATTGGTCAATTTGAGCTTCTTTGTCATTAGTGACTGGGACACAGCCTTGGATTACTGTGATGTTGAATGGTTTGCCTTGGAAAGAACCAAGATCATTCCATTGTTTTTGAGATTGCATTCAAGTACTGCATTTTGGACTATTCTTTTGACTGTGAGGGCTACTCCATTTCTTCTCATGGATTCTTGCCCACAATAGTAAATGTAATGATCATTTAAATCAAATTTACCCATTCCCATCCATTTTGGTTCACTGATACCTAAGATTCAATGTTCACTCTTGCCATCTCCTGCCTGACCATGTCCAAGTTACCTTGATTCATGAACATTCCAGTTTCCAACGCAATATTGTTCTTTACAGCATCGAACTTTACTTTCACCACCAGTTACATCCACAACTGAGTGTTGCTTTTGCTTTGGCCTAGTCACTTCATTCTTTGTGGTGCTATTAATATTAGTAAGTTCCCTCCACTCTTCCCCAGTAGCATACTGGTTACCTTCCAATCTGAGAGGCTCATCTTCCAGTGTCGTATCTTTTTGCCTTTTCATATTATTCATCTGGTTCTCACGGCAAGAATACTGGAGTAGTTTGCCATTCCCTCCTCTAGTGAACCATGCTGTATCAGAATTCTTCACATGAACTGTTCATCTTGGGTGGCCCTGTGTAGCATGGCTCCTAGCTTCATTGAGTTATCCAAGCCCCTTTGCCAGGACAAGACTGTGATCCATGAAGGGGATATATTAGTTACAACTAAGTAAATTGCTTTAAAGAATATTTGTGGGCAAAAAAAGTGTTTGCTTTTGGAATATACAGTGATTTGTTTTTAGTGTGAGATTATATTAGAATGAATCAATAGTTTGAATTAGAAACTAGTTTATAATATAGTTACTAAAATGACATATAGCTATTTAAAGCATTGAGTAAAAACCACTACAAATCTAAAATTTGGGTCTTTAATATTCCCTAGGAAACTTTCTTTCAAGTATCTCTCCTATTCATTATCCTTAGTACATATATGTAAATTGTCACCTGTCTTTTCAAAGTGCTTAATTATTTATTTATCAGGTTAAGTTTACTTTACTCAGTAAGTCAAGAACAACAACCAAGCCCTCTTTCAACTTCCTTCCAGGCTAATAACAAAGCTACAGAATCCACACTTTCCCTTTTTCCTTCTCATTCAATGAGAGAATAATCATCAGTTGTGTTTTCTGTGTCATCACAACTCACCTTTTTGGAGTCTGGTCTATCATCAACTCTGTATTGAAACAAATCTCCTTGGAGGTTTAGAAGTACCTCAAACCCAGAATATCCCAAACTGGATTTAGTCACTAAACCTCATAAGCCAATTTTCTCCATCTCTTTTCTATCCTAGTGAATGAGACCACCATCTATGCAGTTACCCAAGCTTAAACCTGAAGTCAGCCTTGAATACTAACACTTCATAATTTGCCACTTTTAATTTAAAACATTTTATTTTGTTTAAATCCAAGTATTCTTCCCACTCTCCCTAAAAGTGCCCTACCTTATTTAATGTCATCCATATTCTCATGTTTGAAGACCTCCAGCAAACTTTTCAGAAAAGGCAATGGCACCCCACTCCAGTACTCTTGCCTGGAAAATCCCATGGATGGAGGAGCCCAGTAGGCTGTAGTCCATGGGGTCGCTAAGAGTCGGACATGACTGAGCGACTTCCCTTTCACTTTTCACTTTCATGCATTGGAGAAGGAAATGGCAACCCACTCCAGCGTTCTTGCCTGGAGAATCCCAGGGATGGGGGAGCCTGGTGGGCTGCCGTCTATGGGGTTGCACAGAGTTGGACACGACTGAAGTGACTTAGCAGCGCCAAACTTTTATTCGAATATCCTACCTCTAAACCTGAGATATTGGGGGGGAAAAGAACAATAATACTGAAAATTCCACTCTCTAGCCAGTGGTATATTGGAGATGGCTCTGACTGGTTCATGAGAACCAACTGCTAAGTATTCAGGGATATTTTTAAGTCAATTTTCAAACCAGAGGTAGCTTGAAATTGGCCATGGTGCAAGTATTTGCATCATAGAAATTAATAAATACTTTAGCTAAATTATTAGCACACAATAGGTCTTCACTCTGAAGCAAGACTAATACTTCCGAAGTGTAATGCTGATGATGTCATTCTCAGGTTTAAAATAAGCTGGTGGCCCTGCCTCTTTCTGTTTAAAATGGTAGTTGCAGTGGAATAAGAAGACTTATCAACCTCCACACCTTTATTGTTTCCCTACTTAGCAAACCCTTCTGTCCCTGTGAGCAGACTTATCACCCTGTGATGGCTCCTGCATCTCACTGTTTTATTTATACATGTGTTTGTACGTATATAATATATCCCTCTTTTTCAGTGGCCTTTTGTCCCATATATTGGGTAATGTTATCATATGACTCTGGTCTGAGACATCTTTTCTAATCTGAGCTATCTTCTCTCCTCCCACCCCATGTCCTCCTTCTTTCCAGTATGTCTGGGACCCCAGCTACTCTACTGCTGCTGCTGCTGCTAAGTCGCTTCAGTCATGTCTGACTCTGTGCAACCCTGTAAACGGCAGCCTACCAGGCTCCTCCATCCTTGGGATTCTCCAGACAAGAACAATGGAGTGGGTTGCCATTTCCTTCTCCAATGCGTGAAAGTGAAATCTCTCAGTCATGTCTGACTCTTTGCAACCCCATAGACCGCAGCCTACCAGGCTCCTCCGTCCATGGGAGTTTCCAGGCAAGAGTACTGGAGTGGGGTGCCATTGCCTTCTCCGCCCAGCTACTCTAGCATGAGTTTAAAAAAAATCTGACATAATTTTTCTACTTTAGTGCAGTCATCAGGGACAAAAGAGGCAAAGAGGCACTGGGTCATCACTTCTTATCAGGAAACAGAGAATAAAAATACACCTCACACTCTAGGCAAATGTAGGTTTTACTGTACTCTTATATAATGACAAGATAAACTTGACTATCTTGAGTGCTTGGATTGGTGGGGGGGGGGGGGGGCAGGCAGGCAAAAATCACAAGATCAAATAGCTCCTGCAATAAAATGCCTCTCACTGTCCCTCCTCACTATCACCACTAAAATTAAAGATGATCAAATTATGAAGAGTTACTGCAAAGGATTAAAAACAAACAAACAAACAAAAAAAGGCCTAAGAACCATAACCTAAATGATTAAGAAAGAAAATAACTTTCCCCAGTAACATTACTTCCTGTCACTATGCTGAATAGAGATGTAATGATAGAAGTGAGAATTCTTATCAATGGTCTACCATTTCATCATCAGTGACTGTGAGACATTCATGTCAGCAGATGACCTGACCATCACCTTCTAGCACTTATCTATAAGTATTAGAATCTTTAATTCAACGACAAATGCTCCCTGACTCTAACCCATTCTTGTCATATACTTGGTGTCATCAACGAAAAGAATGGCAAGAACAGACCAAGTGCTGTCAGCTTACCAGTTCCTGTGCACAAGCTAAACTGAAATTCTTGAAGAGTTTATACCCTGATGGCAAATTACTTTTGACCACATGTTTGATGTCCAGACCATAAAGAGAAATGTGACAGGGTGTGATGTCCCTGTCTTTTAAGTAATCACAGTTGGATAATAGGCATGTCCTAATGAAGCATTAAAACATGGTCTATGGTTGTTTATTTCCGAATAAGACAAAACTATAAACTCTATGTGGGCAGAAACTTTGTATTTTTGGTCACTGGTATATCCCCTACAAATAGAAAAATGCTGGGTATATTTTCAGTTCAGTTCAGTTCAGTCCAGTCACTCAGTCGTGTCCAACTCTTTGCGACCCCATGAATTGCAGCACTCCAGGCCTCCCTGTCCATCACCAACTCCCAGAGTTCACTCAAACACGTCCATCGGGTCAGTGATAGCATCCAGCCATCTCATCCGCTGTCATCCCCTTTTCCTCCTGCCCCCAATCCCTCCCAGCCTCAGAGTCTTTTCCAAGGAGTCAACTCTTTGCATGAGGTAACCAAAGTATTGAAGTTTCAGCTTTAGCATCATTCCTTCCAAAGAACACCCAGGACTGATCTTCTTTAGAATGGACTAGTTGGATCTCCTTGCAGTCCAAAGGACTCTCAAGAGTCTTCTCCAACACCACAGTTCAAAAACATCAATTCTTCAGTGTTCAGCTTTCTTCACAGTCCAACTCTCACATTCATTTTAGAGGCTCAATAAATATTCGTTGATTTAATAAATACATGACAGTATGAACATGCTGTTAGTGGGATGCAGAGAAGAGAGTTGGTAATTACATTTCAGAAGGACCAGACACTACTCTAAAGCCCATGATACAGAGTAAATCACTAATTCTGCCTTCAGGGCACCAGCCATTGGGATGAGGCTCTAAAATTTGGGTTAAAATCTTGATTTTATTTTCCTCTCAATATGCAACATAGAACTCCAGTGTCTATGCTCTGGCAAATGTTTTAAACAAATAAAAAATCTCTAACTGTATTTAATGTCCTTTGTTTGAAATAGGAAGAGATAGTTCTGATATTCTGGAATATACTTATTATTAAAAGAAATGCATCCTGGTTATTGGAAGGCCCAGGTATCAGGCCTCTGTGTATCTCTAAGCCTTCAGTCAGGCCTCTGGAGCTGGTTAAACTCAGTGTACCTCACTTCAGGAAGGCAGAAAGTGGCATCACTCTGGTTTTGATCCATGACTCAGGCAATATAGACATAATTGGTGAACTCCATGTTTAAAGGTCATACTATCTATTATAAATTTCCAACAAAATAATTTAGGTTAAGAGTGGTGTAGAGATAAGACACAGTTGGATAAAATCTCATAGGGACCTCATGTAGCTTATAGAAAGACCTAACATATAATGAAGCAAAAAGGTCACACTCCCCTTCTTGGCAATAACCCATCCTCTGGCTGGGACTGTGACCTTGATTTGGGGATAATGAGGATTTTGAATGCTGGCTCTCATGTTCTTTGAGTCCTCTGTATTTGAGTTTTCATATTCAAGCCATCTGACTTAAAAGATGGAACATCAATTCATAGATTTCCTTAAAATTAGTTAAATGTGAAATGTTCCCTGATGTTGGTTTATGCATTAAATGAAGACCAGTTATATGTATCATTTACTAAGCTTATCATCTTAGTATTCATGTCACTAGGTCTGGACAACAGTGAAGGTCAATTACTAAAAATTGATCAAGTCATCTGCTGAAATCCATATCTCAAGTGGCTTGTAAGACCCAGTAAGCCTTTCAGCTTCTCATCTGAGTCACTATAATTAATGACTTAATTTTCTTGAAATAATTCTTTAATTTATGTCAACATTTTACAGTTGCAAAGATTGTAAAGAAAGAAGATTGGCTGAAAATGAGAAAAAGTGAATTTAAAAGAAGAAAAATCAGAAATAATTAGTAAAAGAATAGGCAAAATATATGATCAATTGTGAATGTGCATAATGAATTGTGGCATTGGAGAAGACTCTTGAGAGTCCCTTAGACAACAAGCAGATCAAACCAGTCAATCCCAAAGGAAATCTGATGCTGAAGCTCCCATACATTGGCCACCTGATGTGAAGAGATGACTCATTAGAAAAGACCCTGAGGTTGTGAAAGATAAAGGACAAGAGGAAAAAGGGGTGACAGACAATGAGATGATTGGATGGTATCACTGATTCAATGGACATGAGTTTGAGCAAACTCCAGGAGATAAGTGAAGGACAGGGAAGCATAGCATGCTCCAGTTCACAGGTTCACAAAGAGTTGGATATGACTTAGTGACTGGAAAACAAATGATTCATGAATTAATACAAATGATGCTTACATTTGCCAAAAACAGTGCTAAAAATGAGTTATCTTTTGCAAAGGTTGATGGAAGCATAAAGAAAAGTAGAATACTGGGTATTTAAAAAGAAATGGCTGAATGATTGTAATAGTGAAACATGGATTCTAAGCAAGTTATGAAGCAAAATGAACACAAAATGGAGCTGGTGGATAATGAAAACATGAAGTCATTAAAAGATTAGAGGTAATGACTTGGTTGAAGAATCATTGTAAGTAGAGAATAGCTGTTCAGTTCAGTCACCCAGTCATATCTGACTCTTTGCGACCCCATGAATCACAGCACGCCAGGCCTCCCTGTTCATCACCAACTCCCAGAGTTTACTCAAACTCATGTCCATCGAGTAGGTGATGCCATCCAGCCATGTTATCCTATGTCGTCCCCTCTACTCCTGCCCCCAATCCCTCCCAGCATTGGAGTCTTCCAATGAATCAACTCTTTGCATGAGGTGGCCAAAGTATTGGAGTTTCAACTTTAGCATCAGTCCTTCCAATGAACAACCAGGATTTCTCCCCTTTAGAATGGACTGGTTGGATCTCTTTGCAATCCAAGGGACTCTCAAGAGTCTTCTCCAACACCACAGTTCAAAAGCATCAATTAGTCGGCACTCAGCTTTCTTCACAGTCCAACTCTCACATCCATACATGACCACTGGAAAAACCATAGCCTTGACTAGACAGAACTTTGTTGGCAAAGTAATGTCTCTGTTTTTAAATATGCTGTCTAGGTTGGTCATAACTTTCCTTCCAAGGAGTGTCTTTTAATTTCACCATCTGCAGTGATTTTTGGAGCAGACCCCCAAAAAAGTTCGCCACTGTTTCCACTGTTTCCCCATTTGCCATGAAGTGATGGGGCCAGATGCCATGATCTTAGTTTTCAGAATGTTGAGCTTTAAGCCAACTTTTTCACTCTCCTCTTTCACTTTCATCAAGAAGCTTTTTAGTTCCTCTTCACTTTCTGCCATAAGGGTGGTGTCATCTGCATATCTGAGGTTATTGATATTTCTCCTGACAATCTTGATTCCAGCTTGTGCTTCTTCCAGCCCAGTGTTTCTCATGATGTACTCTGCGTAGAAGTTAAATAAGCAGGGTGACAATATACAGCCTTGACGTACTCCTTTTCCTATTTGGAACCAGTCTGTTGTTCCATGTCCAATTCTAACTGTTCCTTCCTGACCTGCATAGAGGTTTCTCAGGAGTCAGGTCAGGTGGTCTGGTATTCCCATCTCTTTCAGGATTTTCCACAGTTTATTGTGATCCACACAGTCATAGGCTTTAGCTTAGTCAATAAAGCAGAAATAGAGATTTTTCTGGAACTCCCTTGCTTTTTCCATGATCCAGTGGATGTTGGCAATTTGATTTCTGGTTCCTCTGCCTTTTCTAAAACCAGCTTGAACATCTGGAAGTTCACGGTTCATGTATTGCTGAAGCCTGGCTTGGAGAATTTTGAGCATTACTTTACTAGAGTGAGAGATGAGTGAAATTGTGTGGTAGTTTGAGCATTCTTTGGCATTGCCTTTCTTTGAGATTGGGATGAAAACTGACCTTTTCCAGTCCTGTGGCCACTGCTGAGTTTTCCAAATTTGTTGCTGTTAGCATTTTTCAAATGTTGGATGAAATTAAAATATCAATTTCAAAGTTCTTGTGTATTGCCAAGCTCAAAACAGCACTGAATTGTAATCAGTGGAGACTACAAAACTGAAGCTTGTTGAAATAGGAAATGTGACCTAGGAAGTGATTTCCCAGGACTGTGTAGAAACTTCATCCTATACAATGAAAACTGAAATATTAGAATCATGAGCATGCCTACTCATAAAATATTGAGTTTAGGTATTCACTGAGAAATTAACAGAAGAATAAAACACTTTAAAAAATATTTTGTTCCCTCCATACTCCTTCTGCATGAGGAAAGTACTTGCATCTTAATGTTTTCTGAGTTTAAGGAAAAAACTGTCCTCTAAAGCAGAAGTTAAACACAGTTAAGCAGGTGCTTCACTGACATTCTAGGTCAAAAGATAAAATACTCAAAATACACACAAAGAAGACAAACGACATTTTGGAAGAGTTCTGTTCTTAATTTGTGTTCTTAAAAAATTAACTTTTCAAACTTGTTTCAGAAAATTAATAAAATTGTATTTTAAGTATAAATAGAAAAAATCAAACCCTATAACTAGATATATTGATTTTCAAAGATTCATTTTAGACATACTATCCAGTTGGCCAATATGCTTTTGGCCAAATTGTTTTTAGCCAAATCACCTGGCACTAGAAGGCAGGCAATTACAAGCATTGGGAAATACACCAAGCCTTGGTAAGTGTAAGATGCCAAGCAAGCTCATAACCCAATCTGCCTGGGAGGTACAATGGGTCAAAGGAAAAGTCCCAGAGTAAGAAATACATGAGGTGGAAACTGGGGGAACAAATAGGAGTAAAAAAGGTAAAAGTGGCAAAGAAGAAATAAGAGGAAACCACAGATGCAAAACTCTAGAATGACAGGAAGGAACTTTCCTTTGACTAGAACAGAGAGGATAAGAAGTTGTCAGCACACACCATAGTACCTCATATGTTGTGAAAGTGAAAGTGTTAGTTGCTCAGTTGTGTCCTACTTTTTGTGACCCCATAGACTGTAATCCATTGGGCTCCTCTGTCCATGGGATTCTCCAGGTAAGAATACTTGAGTGGGTAGCCATTTCCTTCTCTAGGGGATCTTCCCAACACAGAGATAAAACCATAGTCTCCTGCATTGCAGGCAGATTCTTTACTGTCTGAGCCACCAGGGAAGAAAATTCTACATGCATTAGGCACACTATAAATATTTGTGGATAAGCTATTTTATTTTGCTTACATATATGTTGCATAATTAGCATGTATCACGTTAGCATTAAAAAATACAAACATTAAAAGGAAACAGTAGAAATCAGTTTTTTTTTAATAAATCCAGGAGAAATATCAATAACCTCAGATATGCAGATGACACCACTCTTATGGCAGAAAGTGAAGAAGAACTGAAGAGCCTTTTGATGAAAGTGAAAGAGGAGAGTGAGAGAGTTGGCTTAAAGCTCAACATTCAGAAAACGAAGATCATGGCATCTGGTTCCATCACTTCATGGGAAATAGATGGCGAAACAGTGGAAACACTGTCAGACTTTATTTTGGGGGGCTCCAAAATCACTGCAGATGGTGATTGCAGCCATGAAATTAAAAGACACTTACTCCTTGGAAGGAAAGTTATGACCAACCTAGATAGCATATTCAAAATCAGAGACATTACTTTGCCAACAAAGGTCCAACTAGTCAAGGCTATGGTTTTTACAATGGTTGTGTATGGATGTGAGAGTTAGACTGTGAAGAAAGCTGAGCGCCGAAGAATTGATGCTTTTGAACTTTGGTGTTGGAGAAGACTCTTGAGAGTCCCTTGCATCGCAAGGAGACCCAACGACTTCATTCTAAAGGAGATCAGTCCTGGGTGTTCATGGGAAGGACTGGTGCTAAAGCTGAAACTCCAGTACTTTGGCCACCTCATGCAAAGAGCTGGCTCATTGGAAAAGACTCTGATGCTGGGAGGGATTGGGGGCAGGAGGAGAAGGGAACAACAGAGGATGAGGTGGCTGGATGGCATCACTGACTTGATGGACGTGAGTTTGAGTGAACTCTGGGAGTTGGTGATGGACAGGGAGGCCTGGCGTGCTGCAATTTATGCAGTCGCAAAGAGTCGGACACTACTGAGCGACTGAACTGAACTGAACTGAACTGATGGTACCCCAAATTAACAGTTTTTGCAAACAGATGAATGGGGATGTGCATTTTTACCTAGACGATTCAACCATATTTTTCTCTTGCAACAATTTCTAATTGTACCTCTAAACACTGTACCTCATTGCCCAGCAGACCGCAAACAGTTTCAGGAAAGGTGTCTAGTTCACCAGTGACTCTCCACACCTGGCTCAGTAACTATGGCACACTATAAACATGCGATAATCTGGAATGAATAGCCTCTCTTTTCAATAATTGTGCATTTAGTTTCAAAGTTTCTGTTGATCACAAATCTCTACATTCAATACCTCTTGAATATTTTTCACTTGAATGTCTCACAGACAGCTCAAAGTTTCAAAGCATGCCCTTTTTCCATGCTCCTTGTATTAGGAAATGGCACTACCACAATTGATGTCATTAACTTTTGATTACCCTAGATATCCCCCTTCTCAATTACTGACTCCTTTTATTAATTACAAAGACCTATAGATTTTCCCCTTCTAAGTACCTTGAAATCATTTCAAATTGCTATTTCTCTACCATTCCCAAGGCTCTTAATTAACTGGATTATAGTCATATCCTTTTCTAATTCTACTAACTTTCATCTCATTGTTACTACAGTGATCTTTCTAGAATGAAATTTGATCAAGTTTACCCTTTTGAAAATCTGTTAATTTCATTGGGATACCTTTTAGAATAAATTTTAGACTCTAAGGTCCCTTCTAATAATATTTTAGATTAAGAATACCCAGTTTTATTAAGAATTTATAGACCCCAAGAGAACGTATAAATACTCCCAAAATTCTGCTATAAAATATCAACAGTCTTCTATGTAGGTATCATGAGCTATTTATTAAAAGTAAATTGTAGATTAATTTCTTCCATGATTTTAACATTATCATCAGATTTACCCCCTACTACATCTATTCATAAAATCCATAAATTTTTCATTTATCTTTTTGCTCACTCTTTTTTCCCAGTGATGATTTTGATATTCCTAGATATACAGATGTTTTAGCCTAAGTAACATGACACCCCAGCATTCTATGTAGCACTCACTATAAATCATAGAACTGTGATGGGATTAATAAAAATCCCTTATGTATTTTTTCCAAAATTCTTCTTTCTTTTCTTTCACTAATTTCCAAAATGTTTCCCTGCCTCATTAAGTATTTAAGCTGCAGGGAACAGTCAGTATTCTTGCTTTGTTTGTTCTACATTATACCTGCCCATGTCTCTTAACTGCAAACTCCCTGGGGCAGCAACCTGTTATTTGTCTAGGATTGGTCCACCAAGTACATTTTCTGCCTTAAACAGTAAATAATAATAACCATCCGGTAGCTGTAATGTAAAAGAACAGCATGAACAGAGCTACAAAGCAAATTATGATTCTGAATGTCACAATCATTTTGGGCACTCTGATTTGCATCAAAGTGGTAGAAATTCCAATTTCCCTTTTCCTCTTCATCTAAAATAGTCAGCATATCTATTTATTTCTATGTACTATGCTATATAGTTTTTTTTTCCACTACATACTAAAATTCTATATAGTTCACTCACAGTTAATTTAGGTATTTCATTGCTGCTGGTGTATTTTCTGACAAAATATGGCTTCTTTGTAACAATTTCATTTATTATTTTTAAGTGATGAGGCTCCAATTTGGTCAGACAAGCAGTTAACTTCATTCAACTTTGGTGCCTTTTCTTCCTAATAATACCACATTATAGTTGTTTCCTTCTTATGCAATCAAAATTTACTACTGAGCATCTCAACTGAGGCAAAGGCCCTCATATTTATCTAACTTTATTCATAACATTATTTTATTCTTATGCTTTCTCTTACACAATATAGAATAAAATAAGGGGAAGTTCCATGAGAATGTCTATAAGTACAAACAAATGCCCTGTATAATAAAGCTATATTCAGATCCCAGTGATTACCCTTAGAAATAAAATATTGTTGTTTTTTACAAAGAATTGCATAATTAATTCTAAAGAATGTGTAAAATCCTATTATGTAACATCATATGTTGGTAGACTGCAAAAAAAAAAAAAGGCCACAAATCCCTCTATGCATCCATCTTTGTATTGTGGCTTACTTTCAAGTAGTGAACTCTATTTCTCTACCTGTTGCATCAGCATTTGGTCATGTGGCTTACTTTAACTAATTAGATGTTAGCTAGCAGGATGTAAGCAGAGTCTTTAAAACTGTTTTTACACTGCAGCTTGTTCCATCTTGCTCTTAGGAGTGTTTTAATCACCCTGTGAAAAAGTGCAGGTTAGCTTATTAAATCATAAAGAAACACGTGAAACAGAAACAAGCCATACCAGTTTAAGCTCCCTAGACTGCCAACTGCCAAAATGAAAATCAAATCATCCTATACACCTATACACCTCAGCTTTAGTCAAGTCAACACAGAGATCAACTGTGCTAAAGCAAAGCATTGGAATTGCCTAGAAGCTGACCCAGAGGATTTGAACAAACACAACGGTGGCTGTTTTCTGTTTGGGGCTAGTCTGAAATGCCACTGATAGAACAGATAGCTGCTTGCTTTTTTGTGTGATGGACAAGCAGAAAAGACAACGGTGCTGCATACAGCTGCAAACCAACAAGTTATATCTTGTTTCTTGCCACCAAGAACTAATTATTCTTTAACTTCTTTTATTCTCCTCTATGTTTTGTTTTGTACTTTTTTCATCTCAACCAGAAAAAAAAAAACATCTATCCAAAATCTCAAACCACCTTAGAAAGATCAAAGAAACAAGGGGAAGTTCAGAAACAAGGAAAAAAAAATGTTAAGTACATATTTTTAAGTGATATCATTTTTGTTGATCTACTGCTAAATCTGATCATAACACCTGTATGTATTTCTAGAACATCTGAAAGCAAATGTGCTTTATAGAGTCCTATCAGTTTTGAACAATAACCATTATAAAAACTAGCTAACTCAGAAAGTTATAATAGAACTTAACAATGTAAAAATTACATTTAACAGAGCTCTGTGATTTAAAACCATTTTAGCTTTTGGTAGAAAAATACTGGAAAATGATGACTCCATAATTAACTAACTTAAAAATATAATCATATCATTGTTCACTTGACTGTTTTCTTCTGGCAACTAATGTTCTATAGACATCTAAGTCTTAGATCTAGTTAATAAATAATATAAATTATTATAAAGCATGATGTGAATCATATGCATAATATCTACTGGTATTTTTTTTATTGTAACTGCTTATGGTCACAAGCACCAGATAATCTTTAAAAAATGTCAAGAAATTGTCTGAAGTCTGACAGTAAATCTCTCAGAGAAAAGAATCAAAATCACATCCTATGTGGTTCGTTTTTGTAATTGAACCATTACAGACTGGTTTCACTGAGCATAGACACAAAAATTCTTAGCAAGACACTAGCAAATAGAATCCAACAACATATTACAGGATCACACTCAATGATTGAGATTTATCCCAGGATGCAGGGATCCTTCAATGTATACAAATCAATGTGATATATCATAATAAGAACTGAAGAATAAAAACCATACAATCATCTCAACAGATGCAGAAAAAGCTTCTGACAAAATTTAACACCCATTTGTGATTAAAAAAAAAAAAAAAAAAGCTCTTCAGAAAGTGGGCATAGAGGGAGCCTACCTCAACATAATAAAGATCATATATGACAAACCCACAGCAAGCATTATTTTTAATGGTGAAAAACTGAAAGCATTTCCTCTAAGACCAGGAACAAGACAAAGCTGTCCACTCTCACTATTATTATTCAATTCTAAGCCATTTAATGGACAGGGAAATGGTAACCCACTCCAGTATTCTTGCCTGGAAAATTCCATTAACAGAGGAGTCTGGAGGGTTACCCATGGGGTCGCAAAGAGTTGGACATGACTGAGCATGCACACATAAGCCATTTCAATGTAATCTACAATACTCTTTAGTTGCAAGTAATATTTTCAGTGTTTTTATTTAATTTTTTTGACTTGGAAAAAATTATTCACCTGCACCAATAGACTGCATGCTTCTTCAGTAGCTCAGTTCATTTCAGTTCAGTTCAGTTGCTCAGTCGTGTCAAACTCTTTGTGACCCCATGAACCGCAGCATGCCAGGCCTCCCTGTCCATCACCATCAAGAATAAACCTGCAATGCAGGAGACTCAGGTTCATTCCCTGGGTAGGGAAGATCCCTTGGAGAAGGAAATAGCAACCCACTCCAATATTCTTGCCTGGGAAATCCCATAGACAGAGGAGCTGGAAGGGCTACAGTCCATGGGGTCACAAAAGAGTTGGATAAACTCTTAATGACCAAACAATAACCACCACCAATAGGACTGCCTTGCTCAAATAAGCTTTGTTTCTCTTCTAGGTGAAGAAATCCCAGAAAATAAATATCTAGGTAACAGTGTATTTACTTCTCTATCCAATAGGTTTTGTTTTGTTTTTGTTTTTGTTTTCATTCTTTTGTTTGTAGTAGGTTCTGGACCAGTCTACCTTAAGCCAGATGATAGCATTAAGAAACAGAAAACAGATCTAGATAACACTGTCAAAGCAAGAATGGTAGAATGACTTTACTAGTAACAGAGGAGACCTTTAATTATGATCTGGACCTGTCTCCAGACTAATTTTTTTTAAGCCTGCTCTCATGGTCTGCTTTAACATGATAGATTCCTTACTGTGGTTCAAAATTTGTAAAGAAGTACAACAAGGCTGTATATTGTCACCTGCTTCTATGTAACAACTTCTATGCAGAGCACATCATGTGAAATGTCAGGCTAAATGAATGACAAGCTGGAATCAAGATTACTGGGAGAAATATCAACAACCTCAGGTATGCAGATGATACCATTCTAATGGCAGAAAATGAAGAGGAACTAAAAAGCCTCCTGATGAGAGTGAAAGAAGAGAGTGAAAAAGCTGGCTTAAAACTCAGCGTTTTAAAAACTAAGATCATGGCATCTGGTCCCATCACTTCATGGCAAATAAAATGGAGGAAAGTGGAAACAGTGAGAGAAAACAGAGAAAGTTTATTTTATTTTCTTGGGCTCCAAACTCACTGCAGGCAATGACTCCAGGGATGAAATTAAAAGACTCTGGCTCTGTGGAAGGAAAGCTAACAAATCTAGACAGCATATTAAGAAGAAAAGACATCACTTCACAAAGAAACATCCATATAGTCAAAGTTATGGTTTTTCCAGTAGTCATGTATGGATGTGAGAGGTGGACCATGAAGAAGGCTGAGTGCTGAATAATTGATGCTTTTGAATCATGGTGCTGGAGAAGACACTTGAGAGTCTGCTGGACAGCAAGGAGATCAAAGCAGTCAATCCAAAGGGAAATCAACCCTGAATATTCACTGGAAGGGCTGATGCTGAAGCTCCAATACTTTGGCTAGCTGATGCAAAGCCCGATGTAAAGACCCTGATGCTGGGGAAAATTGAGGGCAAGAGGGAAAAAAAGGGGGCAGCAAAGGATGAAATGGTTTTATAGCATCATCAACTCAATGGACATGTGTTTGAGCAAACTCTGGGAAATAGTGAAGGACAGGTAAGCCTGGTGTGCTGCAGTCCATGGGGTCTCAAAGAACTGGGCACAACTTAGTGACTGACAAATAGGAGTCACACTGACCACTGAACTTGGAGTGTGCACTCAGAATTTATAGGGCAAGCAGAACTGGCCTATACTTTGATGTTGATCTCTTTTACTCTTTGCTTGCTAAATGGTTAATTAAAATGAAAGAGAACATCAACCAAGTATAAATAGTCATCTTAATGTGTCCTCTAACCCTCCTCACCTAGCAGAAGGTATCTTCACATTCTACCTTAGGGCTACTTCAAAATGTCAACTAGTTGGGCTTTGTGCTTTCTAGCAACTGTTTCCATGGCATAATTATAGTCATAGTAAGCATATTTATAGCATTGTCTAGCCTTAAAACACACCCAAATGTAGCATTATAGGTTTGTAAATCCTCTCTTCTCAAAATAATAATTTACAAACGTTACATATACTATTTTCTGTGTCTATGGAAATCAACTAGGACTCTAATATAATGCATTATTTATATTGCTCCTAGTATTTAAGCTCACTGGTGATTTAGAGTATTGTAATTTATGAAATTATCTTTTCCCAATATCATATGACAAATAGGTCATCACAATCCTTCTCCTAAACTAATTAAATGGTGAAAAATGAAGCACAATAGCAAAACTTAGGACCTGAAATCTGTGAGAACCAGACAGGGAGGGGAATACTGAAGTTTTTGCTCTAAGGTATACTGTCTGCTAGACATTGAGTTGAATATTTTTTGTATTATCAACTTAAAGATTGTAAAGGTTATATGCAAAATAAGCACAAATATAAACTATAATTAGCAATGGTGATTTTTTTTTTTTTTTTTTTTGTCATTTATCAGCAAGTGCCTAAGATATACTAGAAATTTTGTGGATGAACAAGACAGTTCAAAACTAAATCAGGGACATGGGATAAACTACTTATTGCAACTAAGCTCTGAATTTAGCTCCTATTTTTCCTGTCAAACAAGGCAATAAAGAAAATACAGTAAATACAGATTTCATTGCTAGACAAATAAGAACATCAAAGTGCATTTTGACAGCAAGCACATTCTTCACACTAAAATCTGGGCAGCACTCATACTGTGCTTCCCAAAGTAAGGTTATCATAATGAACAGTATCTTCAGATTTGATTTTATAAAAGATATAGAAACATTCTTCAAAAGGCCATGTCTTATAATAAGCCTCAGAAAATAAAGTCCAGGATGTGAAACTAAATGATAATATAAAAAGGCCTTTGTATAAACAACTAAAATAATATAACCCAGGTATTTTAATTATCATGCTCTAAATAAATTGAAGGAATGCATTTCAATAAACTACTCACTAAAGAGGATAGCATATCTGACCTGCTCCTTAGACTCTTTTTCAGACACCAGATGTTTGCACAGAGATTTTGGCAAGTGCTAGATTACACAAGATTCAAAGTTCAATTTCCTATTTCTATAGAATTTGACCCTTTAAAATGGTTACAAGAGCAAATTATAGATATTTATATTTTATAAAACCTTTTTTATATCATCTCATCTAAAAAAACTTGGATTATAGAAATTTTTACTTTCCATTTTACAGATAAGAAAACTGAGGCCTTGGACTTCCCTGATGATTCAGTAGTTAAGCATTCGCCTGCCCATACAGAGAACATGGGTTTGATCCCTGATCCAGGAAGATCCCACATGCCTTGGGGCAACTAAGTCAGAGCACCACAACTACTGAACCTCCATGCCCTTGAGCCTGAGCTCTGCAACAAGAGAAGCAATTGCAGTGAGAAGCCTGTGCACCCCAACGAGCATATCCCCCGCGCTCCATAACTAGAGAAAACCAATGCACAGAAAGGAAGACCCCGCACAGCCAAAAAGAAACATTAATTTTTAAACAAGTAAACTTAGACCTTTAGAGAAAAGGGGGTTGTCTGGATTAGTTTATTTATTCAACTGGTATTAAGTATCTATTCACTACGTTTTCTTCTCCCTTCAACCATTCTAGGTGCTGTGTTTGTAGTGGAGATACACTGATAAGTGAGAGCAAGACAGAAGTGGTCTCTAAGCCAGGCCCGCCACATAAATCAATCCTTCCTCAGCCAGGTTATCTGACTTCCACTACAGGGCTCAGCACAACTTTTATCTCTATGCCAAGACAAACCTCTACAGACAGATCTAAGACACCAAAGAACATGTTCTGAAAATTTGTCTCTAGTATTTTAAGAGATGGGTAGCCTTTCCCTTCTCCAGGGGATCTTCCCAACTCAGGGACTGAACTGGGGTCTCCTGCATTGCAGGTGGATTCTTTACCAGCTGAGCTATCAGAGAAGCCCAATATTTTATCCAAGAGCAAGTAATTTTTTTTTGGGGGGGCGGTAAAAGCTAGTCCCATTTTTCACCTAATTTCTTCACATCATTGTGAATGTAAACAGCAAAATCTCTAGCTAAATTCTTACAGTCAAATCTTCAGTCAGCCATTAACCAGCTTTCCAAAGTATGAGAATATTACTGAACATACACAAGATTCAATGTCTTCAGCGGTAAAAAGTAGGTATTAACAGTATCTATCTCAAAGGATTTTCAAGACCATCAGATGTAATATTTTATTTAAATAGTTAAAATATTAGGCACTCAGTAAATGCTCACTGCAGTCACTGGTGACTGTAGCCATGAAATTAAAAGACACTTACTCCTTGGAAGGAAAGCTATGACCAACCTTTTCCTATAGCATATTGAAAAGCAGAGACATTACTTTGCCAACAAAGGTCCGTCTATGGTTTTTTCAAGGCTATGGTTTTTTCAAGGCTATGGTTTTTCCAGTGGTCATGTGTGGATGTGAGAGTTGGACTGCAAAGAAAGCTGAGTGCCAAAGAACTGATGCTTTTGGACTGTGGTGTTGTAGAAGACTCTTGAGAGTCCCTTGGACTGCAAGGAGATCCAACCAGTCCATTCTGAAGGAGATCAGCCCTGGGATTTCTTTGGAAGGAATGAAGCTAAAGCTGAAACTCCAATACTTTGGCCACCTCATGTGAAGAGGTGACTCATTGGAAAAGACTCTGATGCTGGGAGGTATTGGGGGCAGGAGGAGAAGGGGACAACAGAGAATGAGATGGCTGGATGGCATCACTGACTTGATGAACGTGAGTCTGAGTGAACTCAGGGAGTTGGTGATGGACAGGGAGGCCTGGCGTGCTGCAATTCATGGGGTTGCAAAGAGTCGGACACGACTGAGCGACTGAACTGAACTGAACTGAACTGAAATTCTCATTAAAACCAAGTGCTTGTTATTACACTAATCCTTGCCAGTCTCGCAGCAGCATATGTGGAATTCAACTCACATTAGAACTTCATTTTCTCCAACCCAGCTTAACTACCTACTCCAAATCCATTCTGTTCAGATGGCTAAGCACATAACCTCAGTTTTCATCCCTACACTAGGGGTTTGCCAGGGGCCTAGAGCCGTCTGTAGTGGCAAGCTCTTGACTTGGGAGGAGGCTGGGGAGATAAGGTTCCCTGTCATCAGCAGACTTTATTAACTGCCTTCATCTTCTGTGCTACACAGTGGCTAGGAAACATTGGTCATGCTGCCCTGGGTTCTCTCTGCTGAGATGTTCCAGGCCAGCACTCGGCTCTTGGGCTTTGCTATCTCTCTGTTTTAGGAACTCCCATATTTCCATGTGCTCTCCCTTCTAGTTTTTCACTGACAAATTTCCACAAGAAAAATATCCTTTTCCCCTCATCATGTCAGTTTTAAATCCTTTTCCTAATTCAGAGTTTACATTTTTAGTGGGAAAGAAAAGCCACAAAACTTTTCCTATCTTCCTTTCCCCATCCATCTTCTAAATAAATGAAAGGGGGAAAACATACTCTACTGCCTCAAAATGTTCCTTTAAAGTCGAGAGCCGGTAGCTGAGTGCGGTACTATCCGTGGGTAGTATTAAACCCTGAGTTCTGTTTAGTGCTAGGAATGCGGCAGCCCTCTTACCTCTGACATGTCTGGCTCCAAGAGCGACTCTGAGCCCGCAGTTTCAGGCCTGACTTCAGGCAAGAGTAAAACCATTAGCTGGGAGATCTCTCAGGGAAGAGGCCCTCCCCGCACAAGGCTTGGATGCATCCAGTTCAAAGCAGAACCCGGAAGTTAAGACCAGAGTCTCAGGTCACCCAATTGACCTTGCTCTTCCCCCCATCATGACGTTCCTAGCCCAGGTGCCTTCATTAAGAGGCCTCTTTAGAGGCTGTCTTCAGCTGAGCCCTCTACCAGGTGCCTCTGCTGAGTCTGCCCGATGCATGAGGAGGAAACGTCAAGACATTTGTCCCCACTCTGAGTCAGTGCTTTTCCACTGCTAGTTTCTCTCTCTTTCTCTTTTCAGACCACAGTGACATACAATGTCAGGAGACTTCTGTCAGAGCTCCACTGGGACTAAGGCATCCCTACAAGGACACTGATCCATCTCATCTTAAATTGGTGCATTTCATGGGGGAAAATGCCGAGAAGGCAATGGCAATCCATTCCAGTACTCTTGCCTGGAAAATCCCATGGACAGAGGAGCCTGGTGGGCTGCAGTCCATGGGGTCGCTAAGAGTCGGACACAACTTAGTGATTTCACTTTCACTTTTCACTTTCATGCATTGGAGAAGGAAATGGCAACCCACTCCAGTGTTCTAGCCTGGAGAATCTCAGGGATGGGGGAGCCTGGTGGGCTGCCATCTATGGGGTCACACAGAGTTGGAGATGACTGAAGTGACTTAGCAGCAGCACCAGCATGGGGGAAAATGAAAACATGAGAGCAGCGTTTTCACCTATCTAGCCTCTTGCTTATATCACAGTACGTGATTAAAGGTGTGATCGCTACTCTGATTTTGGCTTGTTGAACCCCAGCAGCTCTGGCTCCTCCCAGCTCTTGGCAAGCTCCCACACTTAGAGCAGGTCTGGACTTCTGTCTACTGCTATATTCCCCAGAACCATATTCTTTCTACATTATTCAAGTTCTTTATACTTATTACTGTTTCTGTGGCCTCTTCTCCATTCTCTTACATAAATCTGAATTCAGGTCCCAGGATGGTCTGGTTTGTTCCTCTGCAGACATCAAGGACCTCAGCAGTGCGACCTGGCCATCAAGATATGTTCTAGAAAAAGGATGTGCTCCCAACTTCAATATTTCTCATCTATTTAAAAACATGTCCTTTCAGTTCTGTTCAGTTCAGTCACTCAGTTGTGTCCAACTCTTTGTGACCCCATGAATTGCAGCACACCAGGCCTCCCTGTCTATCACCAACTCCCGGAGTTCACTCAAACTCATGTCCATCGAGTCTGTGATGCCATCCAGCCATTTCATCCTCTGTCATCTCCCTCTCCTCCTGCCCCCGATTCCTCCCAGCATGAGTCTTTTCCAATGAGTCACCTCTTCGCATGAGGTGGCCAAAGTATTGGAGTTTTAGATTTAGCATCAGTCCTTCCAAAGAACACCCAGGACTGATCTCCTTTAGAATGGCCTAGTTGGATCTCCTTGCAGTCCAAGAGACTCTCAAGAGTCTTCTCCAGCACCACAGTTCAAAAGCATCAATTCTTCGGCACTCAGCTTTCTTCACAGTCCAACTCTCACATCCATACATGACCACTGGAAAAACCATAGCCTTAACTAGACAGACCTTTGTTGGCAAAGTAATGTCTCTGGTTTTGAATATGCTGTCTAGGTTGGTCATAACTTTCCTTCCAAGGAGTAAGCGTCTTTTAATTTCATGGCTGCAATCACCATCTGCAGTGATTCTGGAGCCCCCCAAAATAAAGTCTTACACTGTTTCTTTAGATACCATAAAATTCCCTTTGTGTTTTGGAAATAGAGGAACCAAATTACATGAACCTATTATTTGAAAGTTTTTAATATGTTTTTCCTCCAACGAATATCTCACATAGATTTTATGTTGAATTTTGTACTTGCTTTGAAATCAGATGATCTCATCTCCTTCACTTCCTAGCTCTAAACTCGAGTTTCCATTTTTAATGTAAAAATGGTCATTGATACCCCCACAGGGTTGTTAGTAAGTAAAATCAGATAGCATATGTAATGTATCTAGGAATGCCCTTACCCCATGTTATACACAGAACAAAGATTAATAAAATTTTGTTTACTTAAGTTGAGAGTAAAAAAATGTATAAAAGAGATTATTAGAATTGTTACCTGAAGAGAAGAAAGGAGTGCTATTAATTTAAAGTAATCTGTTGATTTTTAATGGCTCTCAACCCTAAAGTGTCCAGCACAGTGAATAATAAATACACTCTCAAATGGCATTTTTTAAAATTGAAATGTAGTTGACATATATGAAAATAACATATGAATATATGAAAATACCATATGCTATTTGGTATGCAGTGTAGTAATCCAATATTTATATATAATGTGAAATTATCAACTATGTTAAGTCTAGTTAATGTCTATCACCACACATAATTATAATTTTTTCCTTGTGATGAGAAATTTTAAGATCTACTCTGTTATAAACTTCTAAAAATAGAAGCAGTATTACTAACTACTAACTATGAGCGATGAAGAATTGATGCCTTTGAACTGTGGTGTTGGAGAAGACTCTTGAGAGTCCCTTGGACTGCAAGGAGATCCAAGCAGTCCATTCTGAAGGAGATCAGCCCTGGGATTTCTTTGGAAGGAATGATGCTAAAGCTGAAACTCCAGTACTTTGGCCACCTCATGCGAAGAGTTCACTCATTGGAAAAGACTCTGATGCTGGGAGGGATTGGGGGCAGGAGGAGAAGGGGACAACAGAGGATGAGATGGCTGGATGGCATCTCTGACTCAATGGACGTGGGTCTGGGTGAACTCTGGGAGTTGGTGATGGACAGGGAGGCCTGGCGTACTGTGATTCATGGGGTCGCAAAGAGTCGGACACAACTGAGTGACTGAACTGAACTGATGGTACTTTGAATTACATTTTAGATTATTTTGCTCATTTATGTGTTGAAGAATAATTACCCCAAAAAATTATTAGCAGAGCTGACATTAAAATTTTTTCATAATACTAATAAAATGACAGCATTTTAAGTCCACACTTTAACATTTTAAGTCCACATAACTACAATTTAAGTCCACATTTATTTCTTAATAATAAAGCATGTCATCAACGGACAGAAGGATCCAGACCCCTTTCTATATACTATGACATGGAGAAATCATTTTGATTAGTTTCCAGATGTAAATTGGGAGAAGCAATGGCAACCCACTCCAGTACTCTTGCCTGGAAAATTCCATGGACGTAGGAGCTTGGTAGGCTGCTGTCCATGGGGCCGCAAGGAGTCGGAAATGACTGAGCGACTTCACTTTCACTTTTCACTTTCATGCATTGGAGAAGGAAATGGCAACCCACTCCAGTATTCTTGCCTGGAGAATCCCAGGGACAGAGCAGCCTGGTGGGCTGCCATCTATGGGGTTGCACAGAGTCGGACACGACTGATGCGACTTAGCAGCAGCAGCAGATGTAAATTGAAAGAAAGAATCAGGAATCACCCAGTTCTGTACCATGCTAAATTAACACACAGTCAAAAAGGCCTCTTTCCCACTCTGAATCTTGACAGTGTTAAGTTGGTAGATTTGAAGAATAATTGCATCCTTGGCCAATACTATAAAGCTTGACCAAAAGATATTCAATATATGGAATTAATGAAATGACAAACTATTTAAAACAATTTTATCATCTTTGTTATTGAAATAAAAAGCAGAGTATAGTGGCCATCCTTAGTAGAATTTCATCTAAAAATCTAATTGAAACTGACAACAATATAATCAACACATTAATAAAAGTAACTTGCTAAGAAAAGTAACATTTTAATGGATATACATTTAAATGGTTCTAAAATTTAATGTGATGTATCAGGTATTATCTTTTGGTAGTCAACCTGACCCCAGGCTTTCAGTTCCAGGGCAAGAACGAGCTTTCTATAATTACTGATCTCTGGATTATACATCCTTCTCACTTATATTCTTCCAGCAATAGGCACAGTAGGGGCTTCCCATAATTACTGAACTTTAGTAAGACACAGCTCCCTACTATTCCCTTCTTAAACCCTTCCAGTACTGTTATAAGTGATTGCTTTCAATAAATACCTCTCTGTTTGAAAACGTACAACAGTTTCTGTTTTCCTGTATGGACAATAACAGATATATTGTGAACATCAGTGGGTGAGTGATATCTACCATCGTGTGATCCATACCTACAAGAAGGGGATTACATCTAAGAGGTTAGGAATAATGTTTGTTGATTTGAAATTAAATGTATTTAATCTTATTGGTTTACAAAGTAAAACATTATTTTATCTGATTCTTACAATGTTTGAAGGCTAGGGTAATAAGTAATATTTACAAATATGTAAACTTTTACATATGAACATTGAGAGTTTAATTGGCCTATTAATCATCATAAGGCTAATTCATTTATGGCATCACTATGATAACTATGGTATTGGCAGCATCCTTAGCTGTAAGCAACTTAAACTGAATCTAAATATTTTAAACATAAGAATAGAACATTAAAAATATTGGGTTACTCATAGAATTATTGGAAGGTTCTGGTACCAAGCTTCAATAGTGGGCAGCAACAAAAGATGCTGGACAGCACACTGGCTAAACACTCAGATACCAACATCATGCTACCTGAGTTTGAATCTCAAGTTTGCCACTTAATAGCTGCCTGATTTGAGGCCAATTGCTT
Organism: Bos indicus; assembly: GCF_029378745.1. Lineage (NCBI taxonomy): Eukaryota > Metazoa > Chordata > Mammalia > Artiodactyla > Bovidae > Bos > Bos indicus. The sequence continues at coordinate 76,926,927 of NC_091765.1, forward strand.
ATTTTTTTCTGTTCTTTTATTACTTCATCTGTGTAATGAGGGTAAAAATAGTGCCTTTCTCCGAAAACTTTTTTATAAAGAACGCTGCTGCTGCTGCTGCTAAGTCACTTCAGTTGTGTCCAACTCTGTGATACCCCATAGACAGCAGCCCACCAGGCTTCCCCATGCCTGGGACTCTCCAGACAAGAACACCGGAGTGGGTTGCCATTTCCTTCTCCAATGTGTGAAAGTGAAAAGTGAAAGTGAAGTCGCTCAGTCGTGTCCAACTCGTAGCAACCCCATGGACTGCAGCCTACCAGGATCCTTCGTCCATGGGATTTTCTAGGCAAGAGTACTATAAAGAATAGATGGGCTTAAACAATGTAATATGTTTAGAACAGTGAAATCTCTGGAAATATTCAAAAGAACAAATGAAAGTATGGAGATAACAACCATACTATCTCCTGTGCATTGATTTCTACACTTTGTACCATCAGACACTGGATACCGCCCCTGGCAATGCAGCACATCTGCAACTGGAACACATAGCTATTCCTTCCATGGCCATGTTGAATGCTCTACTCTCCCTGTCCCCAATACCACACTCTGAATGTTGATGGTAAGTCACAAATTCATTTCTTAACTGGCATAAAGCTCAAAATATCTTGCTCAAGTTCTATAATTGCATATAGATTCTATGCAACCAAGGCCCATAGAATAGAAAATACACAAAATATAAGAAGGGAGTTCATATACAAAAGAAGGAAGGGGAAGAAAGAGAAGAAGAGGAAGAAGGAGGAGGAGCAGGTAGGATGAGATGGAATTAGTAGCAGTAAAAGAAGAGGAAGAGGAAAGGGAAGAAGGGAAAGAAGATGAGGAAGAAGAGGAGGATGAAGAAAAAGAAGGGGAAAGAGGAAAAAGGGGATGGGGAGGGAGAATGGAAGAAGAAAAAGAGACAATGTCGTCTATAACTTCTTAATATCAAAAAGACTTCATTGCCACATATTAACAGCAGGCATTTAGAAGTGAACATGGTAACTTACTCATCTTTTACATGACTAAACAATGTAATTCTGTGGACCAGCCTGTAATTACAAATTTCCTTTAGAACTCATATCCAAGTTCTGCATGTTGATAATCTTAAACAGATTAGATTGCATTTTTCTTATTTTTTTTCCTTTTAACATCTAGCTTTACTCAGTCTCCCCATGTTTCTGACCTCTATTTAGAAAGAGCCTACATAGTGAGTCAAAATAGAGAACTTTTGTCATGAAACAACCAGCAATCTCAATGCATCAGGTACAATTGTTGGGTAATATTAAGTATATTATTTGTGCCTGGAAGATTGTTTCCTCACTTCAAAGTGTTCAGTCCAGCTGATATTTGCTCATAAATAGGGCTTAACAAGTCTTTCATTCTCTTTTTTTCAGTATCTTCTCCCAATATATGAAACTTATAGGGAGTATCTTGCATTCATAGAACAAATGCAGAAAATTTTATTCTATAAGATGTGAGTTTGATTTATTTACAAACATAATGGTACTTAAATATACAAATAAGTGCTCTAAAAATTGTCTCCTTTGAAGTCTATATGTTATTTTAATGATACCTATTTGTGTTCAGTCACATCTAGAACTTTCAGAAACCACCTTGTCAATCAGTTGAGAGCCTACAAGCTTATTCTCTTTTCTCTAAACAAATTTTTTTTCCTAAACATATAAAATATTAGCAATGATAATAAGATGTTTAATTATATAATTTGTTAGACTTTGCTGTATATAACCTTCGCATTAAAAAAAAAAATTCCAATCCATATTGTAAAGATGATTTTTCCCCTAAAAAGGATTTTTTAAAACAGTATTGGTTTTGGAAATAATTCCTAAGTATAAATTTTGCTGTGTGACTTTTTGAAACCAGTATCATTTGATTGTACCACAATTCATGGTTGTAGTATTCATATATATAAATGAATCTCTTTTTCTTAAAAAAAAATCTAATCTGAAACTGATTTGTTTAGGTATTGTTACATCCTATGAGATCCTTTCTTTTTATTGTAGTTTCTAGTTATTTCACAATACATACTTACCAACAAGAGAAATATAAAATACATGGCAAGAAAGAATAGGAAAGAAAATGGAATAGAGTAAATAAAAGATACAGTTCTACCATTACATAGGCACTTATTTAACCCAAGAACCTTCACGCCTCCTAGCCAGATTTCTCTGAGACAACATCTTGAAAACTAATTCCATTTCCTTAGAACTCTCTAAAAGCTTCAATTAAATTGTGTACATACACAGAAGCTGAACCAAAGGTCACCTACCCAAGCAAACAGGGAAAACACATAATTGTAAAACATTCAATAAATGTGTTTTAAACAACTGCTGAATGTGCCAGGTTAACCTCCAAATTACACAGCAGAGTAGGGAGCTAGCCTAGAAAGCTGGCACATATTTGTTTTTTCCACTTCAACCTCACTCTTTCTAATAGAGGCTTTGATGTTTCTTAATCATTAAGAAATTCCCATTATTATTTAATGTGCTTCCTTAAATTCCAATGAATCATGTCCATTATCTTCATATAGATAAGCACATTAATGAATATGTTACAATTGGCTTTGGACACTTAAAACTAAAAAAAAAAAAGCTTCAAGAATTAAATGAATCTTTACAAACCTGATGTCCCATATATGCTTAGGTCACTGAAATATGTACCATTCCATGATCAAACAAAACCCCATTTCAACAAATTCAAGAAAGAAGAAAAATAAGTGGATAGGTAGAAAAAAATGACTTTTTAATGGCAATTGTTCCTGCAATATTTGGAAAAGCAAAATTCTGTCACTTTCTCCAGCTTTATTTGCAATTTTTCTGTAGGCAAATCTATTTTCTCTACTTTATTTGTTGAAGTACTTTTTTGCAAGGCTATGACAATAGAGACAAATAAAGTATAACTACAGTGCATCATATTGCAGGACCACTGTTTTATCATCTCACAAGTGTGACAGTAGAAATAGAGCTGATACTTATTTTAGAAAGTTAATTCATTTTTCAAAATGCATAAAGATAGGCAGTTTTACAAGCAAATATTGAACGTTTATTGTGCAATGACTGAATAAAAAGAGGGAAAATGCTGAGGAGGGGTGTAAGCAACTTTTTAAAAATAAATCAAAGCCTAAAATATGTGAAAAAGAAAGGTCAGATTGTTATAAGATGGTATGCTCAATTTAGAATGTGTTCTCTAAAGATTTCTGAAGGCCTGCTGCTGCTGCTGCTGCTGCTGCTGCTGCTAAGTCGCTTCAGTCGTGTCTAACGCTGTGCGACCCCATAGACAGCAGCCCACCAGGCTCCCTGTTCCTGGATTATCCAGGCAAGAACACTGGAGTGGGTTGCCATTTCCTTCTCCAACACATGAAAGTGAAAAGTGAAAGTGAAGTCTCTCAGTCGTGTCCGACCCTCAGCGACCCCATGGACTGCAGCCTACCAGGCTCCTCCGTCCATGGGATTTTCCAGGCAAGAGTACTGGAGTGGGGTGCCATTGCCTTCTCCTTCTGAAGGCCTGGGTACTCCTATACTTAAATAATAAGGGATCATACAAGATAAAGATCTGGCAAGAACTACTTGTACGCTCTTATGAAATTAATCTGGAGAAGGTAAGAAGCCAATGAGAACTTGGTCCTAAACCAGGAATTAAAAATGACAGCAACAGAAATTCCATAGTAACAACAGAAATGTCAAGCCCCTGGGGAGACAGACAATTTCTTGAGCTAGAGTATACTAGATTCAGGAACAATAAGGATCAGTGAACCAACATAGGTGCAAGGAGAGTCACAGAGGTTTACATTCTGTTCTTGCCTTTCCCTCAGTCTGGAGTCTAGAAAATTTTCCTGGGTCCTTCACCAGAGCAATCTAGATATAAGCATGAAAGAGTATCTCCAAAAGAGAGTATCTCCATGGAAGAAGTGTCAGACAAACAAAAGCCCTGCTCCCTACTGAGGGAGTTGAAGGAAACAGAAGAGGACTGACCAGAAACACAAGAGGATTCACTCCTACCCTATGTCCTATTCAAATTTCAGTATGACTGAATTACAGCCTGGAGACAGTGGTGCTCACAAAGCTGCTTCTCTTTAAGGGTTTATAATGACAACCTCAGCCAAGACAATTCTTGGCATGTTATGGCTGTGGAGTCATTCACTCAAGAACTCAGTGCTAACTTCTTCCTAAGTTCCACCAGCCAGACACAGACTAATGCCTGTTTTTAGCCCTTTTCATACAAAATCCAGATGGTGCAGCTGATACTCCTCCCTACTGCTAAGTTGCTTCAGTTGTGTCTGACTCTGTGCAACCCCACAGATGTCAGCCCACCAGGCTCCCCTGTCCCTGGGATTCTCCAGGCAAGAATACAGGAGTGGATTGCCATTTCCTTCTCCAAAGCATGAAAGTGAAAAGTGAAAAGTGAAAGTGAAGTCGCTCAGTCGTGTCCGATTCTTAGCGACCCCGTGAACTGCAGCCTACCAGGTTCCTCTGTCCATGGGATTTTCCAGGCAAGAGTACTGGAGTGGGGTGCCAGTGCCTTCTCCGATAGAGGAGCATGAAGTCACACCTGAGGTACATAACTACCTTAAGTATAACATAGCTTACTGGAAAACAAATCATTCAGAGCAAGTTACTGAAATTGATGTAAAATAATTTTAAATAATAATGACATAAATTTATTCTTCGTGAAGTCATGAAGTCGTTGAAGTCATGTCTGACCCTTCACGATCCCATGGACTGCAGCCCACCAGGCTCCTCCATCCATGTAATTTTCCAGGCAAAAGTACTGGAGTGGGTTGCCATTTCCTTCTCCAAAATTTATTCTTAGGAGATAAGAAATGATATAATCAAAATTAAATCAGGAAGAAAATATAATAATCAAAAGGAAGAAAAAATAGATGAAACAAATTATATAATGTATGCAATGTATTAGATGAGTAAGCAAGATATAGCCTGATGAAGAACAAAGTAGTGAGCTAGAGATAAGATGAAAGACAAATTTAGCAGAAAGTGATAGAGATATAGAGACATACGGAAGAAGATACATATGCCAATATCAGATCATATCATTTCCAAAAGATAAAAAGCATAAGTGACAGATAAAATATGAAAAACCCCAAATTAAATGATCTATATATTAACACTTTGACTGTGTGGATCACAATAAATTCTGGCAAATTCTGAAAGAGATGGGAATACCAGACCACCTGACCTGCTTCTTGAGAAACCTATAGGCAGGTCAGGAAGCAACAGTTCGAACTGAACATGGAACAACAGACTGGTTCCAAATAGGAAAAGGAGTACGTCAAGGCTGTATATTGTTACCCTGCTTATTTAACTTTTTTTTTTTTTTTTTTTTTGGCTTATTTAACTTCTATGCAGAGTACATCATGAGAAACTCTGGGCTGGAAGAAGCACAAGCTAGAATCAAGATTGCTAGGAGAAATATCAGTAACCTCAGATATGCAGATGACACCACCCTTATGAAAGAAAGTGAAGAGGAATTAAAAAGCCTCTTGATGAAAGTGAAAGAGGAGAGTGAAAAAGATGGCTTAAAGCTCAACATTCAGAAAACTAAGATCATGGCATCTGGCCCCATAATTTCATGGAAAATATATGGGGAAACAGTGGAAACACTGTCAGACTTTATTTTGGGGGGCTCCAAAATCACTGCAGATGGTGATTGCAGCCAGGAAATGAAAAGAAGCTTACTCCTTGGAAAGAAAGTTATGACTAACCTAGATAACATATTCAAAAGCAGAGACATTATTTTGCCAACAAAGGTCTGTCTAGTCAAGGCTATGGTTTTTCCAGTAGTCATGTATGGATGTGAGAGTTGGACTGTGAAGAAAGCTGAGCACTGAAGAATTGATGCTTTTGAACTGTGGTGTTGGAGAAGACTCTTGAAAGTCCCTTGGACTGCAAGGAGATCCAACCAGTCCATTCTAAAAGAGATCCATCCTGGGTGTTCTTTGGAAGGACTGATGCTAAAGCTGAAACCCCAATATTTTGGCCACCTCATGCGAAGAGTTGATTCACTGGAAAAGACTCTGATGCTGGGAGGGATTGAGAGCAGGAGGAGAAGAGGACGACAGAGGATGAGATGGTTGGATGGCATCACTGACTCAATGGACATGAGTTTGAGTGAACTCCGGGAGTTGGTGATAGACAGGGAGGCCTGGCATGCTGTAATTCATGGGGTCACAAAGAGTCAGACATGACTGAGTGACTGAACTGAACTGATACATTAACAAAAAGATAGACAAGGTGAAATGGAAAAACAGCAAAGACAAAAGAAAATTCTATAAGTGTACCACAAGAGATCACCTACTAAAGTACAAGGATCAAAGAATTTCAGGTCAGTGGATACAGGAAGACAGAAAAATATTTTGAAGATATTAAAAGAAAAGCTATTGAGCCAACAATTTGATATTATTATTTAAATTGATGATATAATAACAACAACAACAATCCCTGACATGTAAGACCATGTGCCATACAGAGGTCTGAATTGGAAGTGCTTTTAAAACAAAAACTCAAATAATAAAAAACTTAAAACATATATATATTTTAACTGGTATTTGAGTCTCAATCAACATGTTTATAAAGTTATTATTTTCACTTCACCATACATGCAAGCGTGCTAAGTCACTTCAGTTGCATCTGATTCTTTGCCACCCCATGGACTATAGCTTGCCAGGCTCCTCTGTCCATGGGATTCTCCAGGCAAGAATACAGGAGCGGGTTGCCATGCCTTCCTCCAGGGGATCTTCCCAACCCAAGAACCAAAGCCAGGTCTCCTGCAGTGCAAGCAGATTCTTTACTGCTGAGCCACTGGGGCAGTCCACTCACTCCACCATACTGACTCGAAAATTAATAGGAAAAATATCTGTTTTTGATGTGTGCTCTTAAAAGTATGGAAAAGCAGCAAAAACTAGAACCGTGGCTTTAAGCTGTTAGTTGGGCTTTCCAGGTTCCGCTAGTGGTAAACAACCCATCTGCCAATGCAGGAAACGTAGAAACACATGTTCTATCCCTGGTCAGGAAGATCCCCTGGAGGAGGGCATGGCAATCCACTCCAGTATTCTTGCTTGGAAAATCCCACGGACAGAGGAGTCTGGTGGGCTACAGTTCATAGGGTCGCAAAGAGTTGGACATGACTGAAGTGACTTAGCACACAGCACAAGATTGAGATGATTATTTAAAACTCAATTTACTTAAATTACATAATTTCATTATATATTAATCAGAACACCTTTCATTATATTTAGAAGATTATAACATTATGATCATTGTGTAAATCAATATGTTTGAGAATGAATGTAAGATACCCAAAATAACTAGGAGCAGCTAACTTTCCAATTGAATTGACTATAACATTTATGTCAGGGCTTCCCTGGTGGCTCAGACAGTAAAGAATCCACTTGCTGTTCTGGAGACCCAGGCTTGATCCCTGGGTCAGGAAGATCCCCTGGAGAAGGAAATGACAACCCACTCTATTATTCTTGCCTGGAGAATTCTATGGATAGAGGAGCCTAGTGGGTTCTCGTCCACAGGGTCACAAAGAGTTGAACACGACTGAGCAACTTTCACTCACTCACTCATAGCGTTTATGCAACCCTCATCATGTGCAACAGATTGTGGTGGTACTTAATGTGAGTGCAGGGAAATGATGGTTATAATAGCATAGAGATAAAAAGGATAAAAGGATACACAGTCATTTTAACTATCTCCCAGTCCTCATAAGTAAATTGTATTTGTTCACTGTCAGAATAAATCTAAATACAACCACTTCTCACGACTCCACTGGCACCAAACTCTTCCCTTATCACTTCTATAACAGTGTTGTTCTAACTCTTTCCCCTACATCTACACTTACCTTCTTTCTATATAATTTCCCAGAGTGATCACTTTAAAAATATGGAGAGATGGCAGCATTCTCCTCACAGCCTACTACTGTGCTTACTACTCAGTCCTACTCAGTGGCTTCCCATACATTGAAATAAGCAGGGTTTACGTGTACAACACAGTTCTAAGTGCTGACATGCACTGACTGACTTTTCTGAAACATACCTCTGCTCCTCATGAATAAATCAAAGAGTAGAGAAATGAAGTCTTACCCAAAGTCACCTAACCAGTAGGTAGCAGTCAACTGTGGAGTTCATAAACTTTGTCTCTGCTTCAACTCTGTTTAAACTACCTGATTGATAATTGTATGCTTCTCCACTATCTTTTTTCTTTTGACCTCTTAATATTACACTCCCACCCTTAGCCTGAAACATGGATACCTCAGAAAAGATCATACTGCCCAACCACTCTTGGGACTAGCTGTTGGTCATGTGCCTAAGTTATAGCCAAAAAGATGTAAGAAGAATTGTTCTGAGGAACCTAAATGAGAACTTCTTCACCAGATGTCTAGAGGGTGCCTTTGACTTGTTTTTTTTTTTTTTTTTTTTTCCTTCCTGATTGTTGGGATACAGACATGATGGCAAGTGTTTGAGTGGACATCATGGAGCTTGCAGAAAAGGCCTAAACTTTAAGGAGCAAGCAGAATGTTAGAAAGAGCCTGGGTTCCTGATCATAACAGGTTATCCTGGGTATCCTACCTCCAGACTCTTCTTACATGGGGAAAAAATATAACTTTATCTTGCTTACACACTCTTATTTATGTGCTTTTATCACATATAGCCTAGCTAATCAAATATGCCATTTATATTAGATATGAGTTATATGTGTCATGTGGAGTTATAAATAGCACATATATACTATTCAAAGGCAGGAAATGGATGAATATTTAGAATGCATACAGTCATCATTACCACATTTCTGAACCAATAAGATAAATACACAGGTTTTATTATAATATATAGGATATTAAGGGAAAGCAAATTGTTTGTAATAGGTTTCCAATTTCTGAGATTGATTATCAAGTCTAATAATAATAAAATATGTAATAAGGATTTACTTGGGTATTACATATATCACAGGGATTGATTTATTTGATATTTATGATAACCCTAAGAGACAGGTACTAATTTTATCTCCATATGAGAGATAGGAAATTGAGGTGCAGAGAAGTAAGTAACTAACAAAAAAATCAAAGTATTTGTAAGCATTGGAAGCTGGAGTTGAACTCCAACCAGCTGACAGTCTGTACATACATATTTGATGCCTCTGTGAGAGACTGCATAATTCTGTTTTATCATGATTACTTATTTAGTGTTGGTTTTCCCTTAGTTTGTGATACTCTCTGGACCAAGAAACAAGCCATATGCAGCAGTAACTTTAAAGCCAGTAAAGTGCCTGCATTCAAGAGTCACATTGATGGATTATTAATTGAACTGGGTGTCCCAATTCTCACTTTCTTAAATACAACCAAAGGAATAGAGTCTAAAGCCATCTCTATTCCCAATATTAAAGATTTAAATTTTCACCACTTATGCTCTTTTTTTTTTTTTAAGGCTGAAGTAAATCTTTTCCTTAGCCTCAGTGAAATGAACTAACAGGCAATTCACATAGTACCCTGTCTGACACAATCAAAAAATTATCCTGGAATTTCCATTTAAGAATGTAAATCTGTACATATTAAGATTGAAAGTCTGATTTCAATTAAAACATGCAACTTGATTGCAAGATAATGTAAAGGACAAATTTCCTGTAGATAAAAACTTCCAATAACACTTCTATGATGCTTGCTGCTTTTAAAATGTTAGAGCAGCATGATAAAAGATCAGACATTTCATCTGGGTTTTGTGGTATCACATTGGCTTTCTTTCCCTTCTGAATCTAATTTTTGTTTTGTTTCATACAGCCAAGGACTGAAAACACTACGATTTTTGTTCATTGTTGCCCATTTGTCAGTTTTATACCCACTTCCACACATATAACCACAGAGTCACACAGCTAGAATTTTGGAGATGCCAATAAATTGCACAGTCCCTTCCTAGTAAATAAGAGGCCACATACCACTCACTCCTCCCTTCTCTGCCTTTGTTTGCAGAGTTGCATATGTGGAAGCACAGATGACTGGTCTGTGCTGTCAAAAGTCAAATGCTTTCAGCAGTTGCCCTGGCTCAGTTCCTACCTCCCAGCAGATGTATGGATATTTCCCCAGCCCTCCATTACAAATCAGACCTGAATTCTGCATATAGAGCCAACACATTCCAGAAACTGAGGAAAGAGAGACTCATGGTACTGAATAAAACCAAAATAAGCTCCCAGTAAGATATTTGAACCATTACCAGGGTTCACCTGACCCCTTCCAGGTATAAACATCACTAACAAGTGCCAGAAGCTAGGGAAAACACTATCAGAGCAGAATAAAGAAGCTTCTCAAAACCCATTCAGAAAACCCCAGTAAAATCCTCATGACTCTCACTTGCCAAAGCATGAGCATGATGAATGAATGTGACGGATTATGCACATTTATATGAGCAAACTTTCCAAATGTGAGCAATAAAGAAAAAAAGAAAAAGGAGAGACGGTCCACATGGCATGATTTCCTTTTTTTTTTTTTTTCTTTTCTTTCTATACTGAAATGAGTTGTTTCAAGCTGGAACTATCTTTGGATCCCCAGAAAAAAGACGTTTGATTTTCAGGCCTGGACACTTTTTCTTTTTTCAATTTGGACTTTGGGTTTACACTGCCAATCCCCACTAACATTGTTAGTTACACACAAATTTCAAATTCCCCAGTGAGACCCCTTTCCAAAATTTTCTGTCCAGGCCCACACCTAATCTGTGCACTCATGTGTGTGTATCTTCAATCGTGCCCAGCTCTTCTGTGACCCCCTATGGACTGTGGCCTGCCAGGCTCCTCTGTCTGTGGAACTCTTTCAGGCAGGAATACTGGAGTGGGTTGCCATTCCCTTCTCTAGGGGATCTTCCCAACCCAGGGATCAAACACAGGTCTCTTGTGTCTCCTGCGTTGGTAGGCAGATTCTTTACCACTGCATCACCTGGGAAGCCCCACCTAATCTGCAGTAGCAGGAATGCTTTTGATGCCAGCTCATTCCCAGGTTCCATATTTTTCACCAAATGCTGAAAGATCAAAGCCATTAAGTACAGAGGAAGGGAGTCCAGGCCACCTCTGGAAAAAGCAAAAACAAAGGAAGGGATCTTTTATTAAGCACCTAAATGTGCCAGCACCATCCAACATTCCAAATGTATTTTAAACCTCTGAGCCACTTCCTAATATGATTGTCATCATTAGTGACATTTTTTTCACAGATGGGGAAACAGTCCTCAAAAATTTAAGCTGAGTGCCTAAGATCACAACAAATAAAGTGGTATGTTAAGATTCAACCCAGGCTATCTCATTCCATAGTCTTGTCTCTTAACTCCTATACTCTGCTTCCTTTCATCAGTAATGATAGCCAACATTATTAATATTTAAGCATTTTCTAGGGTTTTTCTAAGTACTCTGCAAAAGTGGGGCCCTGAGTAGCTGTCTCCTTCCAATGTGCTTAGCAGACTGAGGAAGAATCTTACTTTCCCAGATATCCACATCATGTAAAAGTGGTAGTGTTGCAGGAAGGGGGACCCCTTCCAGGGCCCAACACTGGGCTCTTGTCTAACACACAGAAATGAATTGTCCAAGGAGACACATGCTGAAAAAGCAAGAAATTTTATTGGGAAAAGGCACCCGGGCAGAGAGCAGCAGGGTAAGGGAACCCAGGAGAACAGCTCTGTCACATGGCTTTGCAGTCGCGGGTTTTATGGTGATGGTATTAGTTTCTGAGTAGTCTTTAGCCAATCATTCTGACTCAGATCCTTCCTGGTGGTGCATGCCTTGTTCAGCGAAGATGGATGCCAGAGAGAAGGACTCTGGGAGGTGGTCAGACATGTGGTGTCTCCTTTTGACCTTTCCCAAACTCTGCTGGTTGATGGAGGCTTCTTAGTTCTGTGTTCCTTACCAGGACCTCCTGTTGTAAAACAACTCATGCAAATGGTTGCTATGGTGCCTGGCCAGGGTGGGTGGTTTCAATCAATGTGCTTCCCCTAACAGTAGAACCCAGTATAGTTGTCAGTCCACTTTTCCATGATGGACTTTAGGAATGAGAAGCAAATGTGTCGTTTACCTGGATGAAAGTGGTGTCCTGGTTCACATCATTAAGGCTAACCATGCCCCTTACAATGTTAGGAAACACAGTGCAAGATTGGTGTTCATATTTCAATTCACTGCAATTTACTATTTTGTTAACAATTGCTTTATCCCACTTGGCACTCTCTTCTTATATGCCCAGTTCAATATTTAAATATGAAGGGGAAACTACTCTGAGCAATCTGAAGGCAAATTTAATCAGAATGCAATGTGGTGCATGTCTGCTGTTTCTTTTTTTACTGAAAATCTTCAAAAATGATTTAGATCATTGAGTTCCGAGCTCTGATTCAAATTGTAATTGGAATGAGGAAATGGATAAGCAATCTCAGTAGGTGGTGGGGGAGGGGAAGGGTATAACTAGAGATGTATCAGGATCAAGTATTGCTTTTAAAAAAGAAAACAGTTTTTCAATGTCTTTCAACATATTAAATACTTAGTAGAGACCTGTTGTGTCCACGTTATTGGAAAAGTTGATGGTTTCAGGGCCCGTCATGAGCATTAGCCCATCATTTGAGCCCATCATTTGAGCATGAATGAGAGCAAGGAGATGAAATTGCTCTGCCCAGGAATGTAAGAGTACTGTGACGGTTTGCAGTTTGGTGGCCTAGTGAAGCAGCAAAGGGCATAAGGCAGAGAAAAGGCCTCAGGAGTTGGTGATATGCTGGGTTCTAATGAAGAATACAGCTGACAAGAAATTCCTTAGAATGTGGAAGAGATGATCAAATTTAGGACGGCAGTTTCTATTTGAATTTGGGTTTTGTTCTTCCTTGGGCTCTAATTACCCTTTGCTACATCTTTAGTAAGTGTCCGTTATCGGCAATAACCTTGAGTCAGAGGTGATTTAGGAAAATGAAGAGCTGGGTCTGACATGATGGCAGTTGCAGGAGCTTAGAATGATGATAAGAATGAGCTTAACTCATGAAGCCAGGTGCAGTGACTTTTAGAAGAGGACTGCAAGCCCCCTGAAAGTGATGTGACCCTAGAAAGTCAGACAGAGAAAGACCAAAAAAAAAAAAAAAAAAAGAGAGAGAGAGAGAGGGAAGGAGGGAGAAAATAGAAGGTAGTGCTTATTCTTTTAAGGAATTGAAATTATTTTAATAAAGGGGCCACAAAGGATGATGTCCGCCCTCCCACCTCACCCTTACCCCCATGAATAACAATAGAAAGAGCCAGAGGGGATGACACTCACAGTAGTCACCGCATCAAAACACAGACCAGGATCTCAAACTAGGGATACGATAATAATGTTATCATCTTTTCTCAAATAAAAACAAAGACCTCAATCCAATAGCTTTATTCAAAACAGTGGAAAAATATTGTATTAGGCCTGTAATTGTTTACCTTTGTCTGCCAATAACACATAGAAGTATCACATACATGAAGGAAAGGAAACAAAATTTAAACAGAGTTGACAGTTTTAAGGTCTAGCTGTGCATCACCTTTCATTTAGTGACCAGGATGCCTGTGAGCACATGAATAAATGAAATAATGAGAATACATTTTTGAGTTCATGGTGAAACATTTTTGGTATATTAGAAAAGAAAAGGGAACCCTCTTACACTGTTGTGGGAATGCAAACTAGTACAACCACTATGGAGAACAGTGTGGAGATTCCTTAAAAAACTGGAAATAGAACTGCCTTATGACCCAGCAATCCCACTGCTGGACATACACACTGAGAAAACCAGAATCGAAAGAGACACATGTACCCCAATGTTCATCGCAGCACTGTTTATAATAGCCAGGATATGGAAGCAACCTAGATGTCCATCAACAGATGAATGCATAAGAAAGCTGTGGTACATATACACAATGGACTATTACTCAGCCATTAAAAAGAATACATTTGACTCAGTTCTAATGAGGTGGATGAAACTGGAGCCTATTATACAGAGTGAAGTAAGCCAGAAAGAAAAACACCAATACAGTATACTAACGCATATATATGGAATTTAGAAAGATGGTAACAATAACCGTGTATATGAGACAGCAAAAGAGACACTGATGTATAGAACAGTCTTTTGGACTCTGTGGGAGAGGGAGAGGGTGGGATGATTTAGGAGAATGGCATTGAAATACGTATAATATCATATACGGAACGAGTTGCCAGTCCAGGTTCAATGCAGGATACTGGATGCTTGGGGTTGGTGCACTGGGATGACCCAGAGGGATGGTATGGGGAGGGAGGAGGGACGAGGGTTCAGGATGGGGAACACATGTATACCTGTGGCAGATTCATTTCGATATTTGGCAAAACCAATACAATATTGTAAATTTTAAAAATAAAATAAAATTTAAAAATAAAAAATAAAAAAAAGAAAAGAAATTGTCATATAAACCAAACAGTTTTTATCTAGAAGACAAAAGAAGGGAGACAGACACATGTTATGTTATATATATGTTTACAAAAATAAAATGTAGATGAAAACCCAGCTTTAAATAATTAAAGTTAGTTAAAAAAAAGAATTTTTTTAAAATAGGAGAGAAAGAGTTTATTATCTGTAAATGTCCATTTTCCAAGACTCATACAGAGATAAAGATAATAAACAAAACTATCTTGCCATAACAAATACACTTTCCTGAACTCTATATACTTGTAGTGGGCTTCCCTGGTGGCTCAGCTGCTAAAGAATCCACCTGCAATGTGGGAGACCTGGGTTCGAGCCCTGGGTTGAGAAAATCCCTGGGGAAGGGAACGGCTACCCACTTCAGTATCCTGGCCTGGAGAATTCCATGGACTGTATAGTCCATGGGGTCGCAAAGAGTCGGACATGACTGAACGACTTTCACTTTCACTTCACTTTCACATACTTGTATTAGAAATGCATGTCTTACAGTTACTTCACCTGTACCCCACATGGATGATGTCTTAGTCTTTTTGGTTTACTGTAACAAAAATACCACTGACTGGGGAGTTTAAACAACAAATGCTTATTTCTCACAATTCTGGAAACTGGAAAATCCAAGTTCAAGACACTGGAAGATTTACTTTCTGGTTCACAAACAGCTTCCTGCTGCTCTGTCCTTACATGGCAGAAGGAGTGAGAGAGCTCTCTGGGGTCTCTTTTTATAAGGGCTCTAATACCATTCATGAGTGATCCCCTTCATGACCTACTTAATCACTGCCAAAATGCCCACCTCCTAGTACCATCACGCTGGGACGTCAGGATTTCAACATGAATTTTGAAAAGATACAAATATTCAGCACGTAGCGGTGGTATCACATAAATAGACATGATGTTATTGGTCTGATTTTAGTGAAGGACTGTACAGGTGAATCAGAGGGTGTGACTGTTCATTGCATGGAAGTAAAACTGATTGTCTAGAATTTACAAGGAAGTAGGCTCTTTCTATGGAGAAGGCAATGGCAACCCACTCCAGTACTCTTGCCTGTAAAATCCTAGGGATGGGGGAGCCTGGTAGGCTGCTGTCTATGGGGTCACACAGAGTCGAACATGACTGAAGTGACTTAGCAGCAGCAGGCTCTTTCTAACTCAGTGAAACATATGCCATATAGTGGATACAACTTTCTTGGAGTTTTATGTTATTTAAAAATAAAAAATTGTTTCCAGCCTTGTGTCCTGGCCCTCCTTTGCTGTAGTGACTGAGTGTTCCTAAAGACTCCATCTCTGAAACTCTAACAAAGTGTTGAGTACCCCATCCACCAGAAAGATACATACATCTATCTTTTCTAGGCTTCAAATATCCTATGCCAGCAGTTTTGAATTCATCCTGGAAAATATTAGTGTATCTTCTTAGTATATGAGACATATCTCTCACATCTCTCTACACACTGTAATTTGGAAATGAAGAACTAAAAGTTAATAATCACTTAAACTATAATATTTTAAAAATCTATAACCACAAATGCTAATGACCTTATTTCTGTCTCTATTATATTTAGGACTGCTCCTTATCTTGGACGAGGGGTATCTCCTCACCGCTGCCCTTCCTGATCTTCAACGTGGAATAGCTCCTCTAGGCCCTTCTGCGCCCATGCAGCCACGGCTCCTTGGACGTGGGGTTGCTCCTCCCATCCACCGCCCCTGGTTTCGGGCTTGGGGGCATAGGGTAGCTCCTCCTGGCCACCCCTGACCTCGGACATGGAGTAGCTCTTCTCCACCGTTCCTGCGCCGTCGCAGTCTGGCACTCTCAGCCGCTGCCCCTGACTTCGGACGTGGGGTAGCTACTCTCGGCAGCCCCCGCTGACCTCAGACACAGGGTAGCTCCTCTCAGCTGTTCCTGCCATGGCAGTCTGACATTCTCGGCTGCTGCCCCTGACCTCAGACGTCGGGTAACTCCTCTTGGCCTCCGCCCTTCGGGCATGGGATCAGCGAACTAAAATGGACTGGAATGGGTGAATTTAACTCAGATGACCAGTAGATATAATGGGCAGGAATCCCTCAAAAGAAATGGAGTAGCCATCATGGTCAACAGAAGAGTCCAAAATGCAGTACTTGGATGCAATCTCAAAAACAACAGAATGATCTCTGTTCGTTTCCAAGGCAAACCATTCAATATCACAGTAATCCAAGTCTATGCCCCAACCAGTAATGCTTAAGAAGCTGAAGTTGAACGGTTCTATCAAGACCTACAAGACCTTTTAGAACTAACACCCAAAAAAGATGTCCTTTTCCTTATAGGGGACTGGAATGCAAAAGTGGGAAGTCAAAAAACACCTGGAGTAACAGGAAAATTGGGCCTTGGAATATGGAATGAAGCAGGGCAAAGACTAATAGAATTTTGCCAAGAAAATGCGCTGGTCTTAACAAACACCCTCTTCCAACAACACAAGAGAAGACTCTCTTCATGGACATCACCAGATGGTCAACACCAAAATCAGATTGATTATATTCTTTGCAGCCAAAGATGGAGAAGCTCTATACAGTCAGCAAAAATAAGACCAGGAGCTGACTGTGGCTCAGATCATGAACACTTTATTGCCAAATTCAGACTTAAATTGAAGAAAGTAGGGAAAACCACTAGACCATTCAGGTATGACTTAAATCAAATCCCTTATGATTATACAGTGGAAGTAAAAAATAGATTTAAGGGCCTAGATCTGATAGATAGAGTGCCTAATGAACTATGGAATGAGGTTCATGACATTGTACAGGAGACAGGGATCAAGACCATTCCCATGGAAAAGAAATGCAAAAAAGCAAAATGGCTGTCTGGGGAGGCCTTACAAATAGCTGTGAAAAGAAGAGAAGCAAAAAGCAAAGTAGAAAAGGAAAGATATAAGCATCTGAATGCAGAGTTCCAAAGAATAGCAAGAAGAGATAAAAAAGCCTTCTTCAGTGATCAATGCAAAGAAATAGAGGAAAACAACAGAATGGGAACCACTAGAGATCTCTTCAAGAAAATTAGAGATACCAAGGGAACATTTCATGCAAAGATGGGCTCGATAAAGGACAGAAATGGTATGGACCTAACAGAAGCAGAAGATATTAAGAAGAGATGGCAAGAATACACAGAAGAACTGTACAAAAAAGATCTTCACAACCCAGATAATCACGATGGTGTGATCACTGACGTAGAGCCAGACATCCTGGAATGTGAAGTCAAGTAGACCTTAGAAAGTATCACTACGAATAAAGCTAGTGGAGGTGATGGAACTCCAGTTGAGCTCTTTCAAATCCTGAAAGATGATGCTGTGAAAGTGCTCCACTCAATATGCCAGCAAATTTGGAAAACTCAGCAGTGGCCACAGGACTGGAAAAGGTCAGTTTTCATTCCAATCCCTAAGAAAGGCAATTCCAAAGAATGCTCAAACCAGCACACAATTGCACTCATCTCACAAGCTAGTAAAGTAATGCTCAAAATTCTCCAAGCCAAGCTTCAGCAATATGTGAACCATGAACTTCCTGATGTTCAAGCTGGTTTTAGAAAAGGAAGAGGAACCAGAGATCAAATTGCAACATCCACTGGATCATGGAAAAAGCAAGAGAGTTCCAGAAAAACATCTATTTCTGCCTTATTGACTATTCCAAAGCCTTTGACTGTGTGGATCACAATAAACTGTGGAAAATTCTGAGCTGGGAATACCAGACCACCTGATCTGCCTCTTGAGAAATTTATATGCAGGTCAGGAAGCAACAGTTAGAACTGGACATGGAACAACAGACTGGTTCCAAATAGGAAAAGGAGTACATCAAGGCTGTATATTGTCACCCTGCTTATTTAACTTCTATGCAGAGTACATCATGAGAAACACTGGGCTGGAAGAAACACAAGCTAGAATCAAGATTGCCCGGAGAAATATCAATAACCTCAGATATGCAGATGACACCACCCTTATGGCAGAAAGTGAAGAGGAACTAAAAAGCCTCTTGATGAAAGTGAAAGTGGAGAATGAAAAAGTTGGCTTAAAGCTCAACATTTAGAAAATGAAGATCATGGCATCCGGTCCCATCACTTCATGGGAAATAGATGGGGAAACAGTGGAAACAGTGTCAGACTTTGTTTTTTTTTTTTTGGCTCCAAAATCACTGCAGATGGTGATTGCAGCCATGAAATTAAAAGACACTTATTACTTGGAAGGAAAGTTATGACCAACCTAGACAGCATATTCAAAAGCAGAGACATTACTTTGCCAACAAAGGTTCGTCTAGTCAAGGCTATGGTTTTTCCTGTGATCATGTATGGATGTGAGAATTGGCCTGTGAAGAAGGCTGAGCGCTGAAGAATTGATGCTTTTGAACTGTGGTGTTGGAGAAGACTCTTGAGAGTCTCTTGGACTGCAAGGAGATCCAACCAGTCCATCCTAAAGGAGACCAGTCCTGGGTTTTCATTGGAAGGACTGATGCTAAAGCTGAAACTCCAGTACTTTGGCCACCATGCGAAAAATTGACTCATTGGAAAAGACTCTGATGCTGGGAGGGATTGGGGGCAGGAGCAGAAGGGGACAACAGAGGATGAGATGGCTGGATGGAATCACTGACTCGATGGACGTGAGTCTGGGTGAACTCTGGGAATTGGTGATGGACAGGGAGGCCTGGCGTGCTGTGATTCATGGGGTTGCAAAGAGTCAGACACGACTGAGCAACTGAACTGAACTGAACTATGTACGTACAACCACTTTGAAGAAAAGTTTGGTAGTTTCTATCAGATTAAACATATAACATAGTAATTCAAATTCTAGATATTTTTGCAAGAGACAAAAATACATGTATAGTTCCCTCTCTGAAAGACTTGTTAAGATAATCATTGTAGCTTTACCCCTTTACCCAAAACTGTGAACAACCTGGGAGAAGGCAATGGCAACCCACTCCAGTACTCTTGCCTTGCAAATCCCATGGACAGAGGAGCCTAGTAGGCTGCAGTCCATGGGGTGGCTAGGAGTTGAACACGACTGAGTAACTCCACTTTCAATTTTCACTTTCATGCATTGGAAAAGGAAATGGCAACCCACTCCTGTATTCTTGCCTGGAGGATCCCAGGGGATCCCAGGGGAGACTGGTAGGCTGCCATCTATGGGGTCATACAGAGTCAGACACAACTAAAGTGACTTAGCAGCAGCAGCAGCAGTGAACAACCTAATGCTTATGTGTACATTCATACAATGGAATACTACTTAACAATAAAAAGGATAAATACATACATACACATTTAATGTAATAAATCTCACAGATATTATAGAACCAAAAAAAAAAAAAAAATCATACCCAAATGAGTGAAAGTGTGAAAGACAAAGTCTCCCAGTCCTGTTAGACTCTTTGTGACCCCACGGACTATACAGGCCATGATATTCTCCAGGCCATTATACTGGAGAGGGTAGCCAATTCCCTTCTCTGGGGGATCTTCCCAACCCAGGGATCGAACCCCAGCCTCCTGCATTCCTGATGGATTCTTTACCATCTGAGACACCAGAGAAGGCCAAGAATACTGGAGTGTGTAGCCTATCCCTTCTCGAGGGGATCTTCCCAACCCAGGAATAGAACTGGGGTCTCCTACCTTATAGACAGATTCTTTATCAGCTGAGCTACCAGGGAAGCTCCACCCAAATGAATATATACTCAATTTATGTATGTGAATATATGTGAATTTCTTGAATATGAAAAATAACTTATGGTGAAACAATTTAAAATACTTGTCACAAGGAACTGATTGCATTTGGAGAGGTAAGAGAACTTTCTTTCCAGATAACACATTCTATTGTTTGCCTACCCTTTCTTCTTCCTAATAAAATCTTTCAGTTTTAATTAATTTTTTCATCTATCCATTCATTCATTCATAGTTATCTATATTATCCTTATTTCCAGAGAGGGATCTTGCTGACTGTAACTGTTGAAATGACAGCTCAAGTGGACCTAACACACTTAAAAAGAGGGAATTACAATCCACGTTTATGTTAGAGCCTTCTCTGTTGCTCTTTCACTGAACATGAACAAATGAACGTTACCTCAGGTATTTCTATCAAGTCTTTTAAGAATATGATGAGAACCAGTATCAAAGTGAAATCTACAGTTAGAATGATGGTACATTGATGTAGAAGGAACTTGGGTTTTGGTCACAGCCTAGCCATTAACTAACTCTGGAGACTACCTTTCCCTGTATTTCTTCATATTGAACTTTATATACTTAGCCAATATGCAGCAGACTGTGTGAGATAATCTGGGGCAGAAAGTCAAAACAAGCTAAATGGAATGCCTCCATTCTTCATTGGGATTCCTGTAAACATTATTCCAATAAAATCATACTAGTACCTGGGTTTTCCTATTTTATGCTACCCCAAACAAGATTTTAGTGATTATAAGAAACATGTGTGCTCAATAACTCAATCATGTCCAAGTCTTTGTGGCTCCTTGGACTGTAGCCCATGAGGCTGCTTTTTCCATGGAATTTTTTTGGCAAGAATACTGACATTGGTCGCCATTTCCTCCTCCAGAGAATGAGAAACCTTCCACAACATAAACTTTTAGATTATGCCCTACTCCAACTAATATCTAGATAAGAATGGTGGGAAATTAAATCTTTATGACCCCCAAACCATATTTTCTTGCAGGTTTCCTCATCTACGTAAATGGTATTTCCATACTTCCCATTGTTCCTACCAAAATCTTGAGAAATATCATTGTTTCTTCTCTTACATCTCACAAATAATCCCTCAGGAAATACTCTCAGCTTTGCCTTCAAAATACTTCCTAGTATTTTATTTTTATAGGTTTAAAATATTAGAATATATAGTTGGGGGAAAATACTGATTCTGAAATATAGTTGTTTTTTTTCCAGAACCCAACCACATCCTACCACCTCCTACCAAACCTTACTGCTTGTTATTAGCTACCCTTTTCTTCTCCCTGGGCTATCAAAGTAGCCTTACAACACTTCTCTTCTACTCATAAAACCCAATAATCTATTTTCAATTGTAGCATAAGTAATTTTCCTCAAAACTACAGCACATCATTCTATGCTTAACATTTTTAATGGCTTCTTAGCTCCATCATAGCTTAAAATTTGACCATAGCTTAAAAGGCTCAAAGTCATCTGGTCATCTCTGACTTTTGGTTCTCTGACTCGCCCTTGGCCAATGCACACCCACTACAATGACTTTTTTGACACTACTCTAAAAAAACGTTCTCACTTGCTTGCTCAAGATCTTCACATTTTCTATTCTTTCTACCTAAAATGTCTTCATTTACAGAGCTACATGGTTTAGTTTACCATTTCCTTCAAGTCTCTGTGCAAATTTTAAATTCTTGGTCAAAACTGTCTTGATCTCATGCAACAAACAGAGCCAGCCCTCCACCAAAGATGCGTTTCTTCTTCTTGATGTAGAGCTATTGCTGGCAAGTGGCTGCCTTAATAGGGACTACATTTTCCAAGTAACCCTGCATCTAATGGAACCATGTGATCATATAATACTCAGTGAAATCAGCGAAGGGAGAGTAAAGTCCATCAGATCTATGCTGAACCCATAAAATCTCCTGTTAGATCTCTACACTTACACCACTTACCAACCATCTAGATATTGATGTTCCAGGCAATATCAGGAGCCACACTTTGAAAATAGAGGAGGCCTCCTTAACCTGAGTAGAGAAGGACTTCAAAGAGCAAAATATCCCACTGCCACCACTGCCATTTATACCTAAATATGAACAAGAAATTTCTATTTGTATAAGCCATGGATGTTTATCTGTTACAATAGCTGCTGTATACGTTCAGTACTACATTGTCTTATGTACAATAGAAAGCCTATGATCTCCATCTATTACCCTTAATTTATCTGCTGTCTGTTTCACCAGTAGATCATAAAATGAATGATGCTAGATAACCTGTTTTGCTTTTGTTTGCTGTTTTTTCACCATTACTTGAAGCATGCACTGGCGTCCACCCCACCATTCACAATCTGCTCTATCACAGTCTAACAGTGGCACCTCTTTGCCTCTGGTTACTTGAAGGAATCCTTTCTTTTTCACATTTTTCTCAAATCCTGCTTCCTATCCATCAACAAATCTTTTGGTTCTACCCGCAAAACATATCCAGAATGTCACCACTTCTTACTATTTCCACTGTTTCAGCATCACCTTCTAGGGGATTACTGCAAGAGCTTCCTATGCTCTTTATTTTATTGCTATGTCCCACTTCATTCTATTCTTAATAGTAATCTTAGAAGTAATCTAAGATATTCAGTCAAAACCTGAGTTCAATCATACTACCACTCTGTTTAAAACCATATCATCTCAGAGTAACAATTTATGTTTACTATGATCTCCCAAGTGCAGGTCTGAAACCCACTTTTTTCTTCTTCATTTCTTAATATTCTCCCCTCAATCACTGCTCTAGCTATAGTGGCTCTACTGTAAACCTGGATTAAATTTGTTAGGCTCTCAAAGGAGAGCCTTTTTACTTAATATCCTCTCTTCCTCAAAAGCTTATTTGTCAGACCACTGCAGGGCTTTCTCTCTCACATTTTTTGAGTCTTAACTTAGATGCTAACCTGTAAATAAGGGCTGTTCTGATCACCCAATATTTTCTAAGCCCCTTCCTTATTTATTTTTTCCATGATATTTATCACTCACATAAATATTACATATTTTAGTTTAAAATTTTATCTTCTACATCTCTGAGCTAGAATTTTAGTTCTTCAAAACTAGTAATTTTTACATGTTTGTGTGTGTCATATCCCTGTCTAGGTAAGTATTTGCTATAAAGTACATGCTCCATAAACGTCATCAATAAAATAACTATAAAATGTAGGAAGAAATATAAAGCAGCTACATATGGAATGGCAGGAAGTGACATCTTATATAAGGGTGTCAGGAAAGTCCTCTCTAATATGTGCAGATACTTGAATCAAGTAATGGACAAAACCATTCAGATATCTACAGGATGAGAGATCCAGGGAGAGTGAATGGAAATACAAAAGCAATGAGGCAGATGTGTGCTTGGTGTTTTCTAGGAATAGCAAAGAGAAAAGTATTGTTACAGTTTCAGAGAAAGAAAGAAGTAGGAGACATAGTCAAAGGTTTGCCAGGTGAGATTAATCTTCTAGGACATAAGAAACTTGGATTCTATTTCTAAGAATTGACTATTTAGTTTCAGGATCTGTGGTAGAAGATGACAGTGACCAAAATCTCTCAGGCCTGATCTATTTACTATCTAATGAGAAAAATACATGTCAATGAACCAAATCACATACATACATGTAAATTATGACTATGTTATAACTTACTCATCAGTTCAGTTCAGTTCAGTCATTCAGTCATGTCCGACTCTTTGCGACCCCATGAATCGCAGCACACCAGGCCTCCCTGTCCATCACCATCTCCAGGAGTTCACTCAAACTCATGTCCATCGAGTAGTAATGCCATCCAGCCATCTCATCCTCTGTCATCCCCTTCTCCTCCTGCCCCCAATCCGTCCCAGCATCAGAGTCTTTTCCAACGAGTCAACCCTTCGCATGAGGTGGCCAAAGTATTGGAGTTTCAGCTTCAGCATCATTCCTTCCAAAGAACACTCAGGGCTGATCTCCTTTAGAATGGACTGGTTGGATAGTAAACTTCATTTACCTAAAATAGATATCCTCAGAGTAGTAAGGGTATATCATTACCCTAGATCTTTTAATTAATTGACTTTAAAATAATTAATTAGTTTTCTGTTGTTCTTATTTCTTTCTAGGTATTTCAGAATAATATTTCCACAGTGAGAGAATGTGAAACAAAATACTGAAATTATATGTAGAAATGAAAAAGAAAGCCCTAAATAAAAGGTTTTTTTCATACCATGCCATATATGTGAAAAAAATGCTTTTGCCTTTTTTTCACTTACATGAAATCCTCTTTCCTTCCACTCTCTCCCCATAATCCAATTTTCCATTTAATTCTCTTCTTTTCTTGTCATTGTTCTTTGTAACACAGAAATATCCTGGTATCAATTCCTTCTAACTTTCAAAGGACAATATGCCTTAGGCCATTGTCCTCCAAAACAGTTAGGCAAGAATGATCCATTGATTTAAATAAAACACTATAGTTACATTGTATATAAAAATAAGTACAATATGTTAGTTTACTAATATTAAAACATTGAATGAAAACAGTACACTATGTAAGTGGAAAACAGATACACATATATTAGAGATGATTGCCTTTAAAAACAACAGCAACAAACAAATGAACAGAAATGGATATGCTGCTGCTGCTGCTAAGTCGCTTCAGTCATGTCCGACTCTGTGCGACCCCAGAGATGGCAGCCCACGAGGCCCGCCCCACCCCCACCCCCCGCCGTCCCTGGGATTCTCCAGGCAAGAACACTGGAGTGGGTTGCCATTTCCTTCTCTAATGCATGAAAGTGAAAAGTGAAAGTGAAGTCGCTCAGTCATGTCCGACTCTTCGCGACCCCATGGACTGCAGCCTACCAGGCTCCTCCATCCATGGGATTTTCCAGGCAGGAGTACTGGAGTGGGGTGCCATCGCCTTCTCCGAGAAATGGATATACATGTATCCAAAGAATGAGATTACTCCTGTACCTATAGGCACAAGCAGAACACTCTGTCTTTGCTTTCTCCTGCCATTTGGAACCCTCTCTCTATGTTAGAACCTGAACTTTTGTTCCTGACTTCAAACTGATTACTTTTAATTATCATTAAGCATATATTCACAAAATTATAATAATCCACCTGCTATCACATTGAACTTATCAAACAAGCCCCAAATCTAGGTACATTTATCCCTGTCTTATAAGTAGGGAAACTACAGCTCAGAGTGTATAAATCAATCTGTAGCCATAATAGGGAGAAGTTGTGTCTGTTTAGTTAATTGTTCAATCCTCAGCCTTCAAAGCGTCAGATATGCCCTAGCTCAACAATCAATATTTGTTGACTAAGTGGTCATGCTTAGATCTAAATCCAGTCTTCTAGACATCAAAATTACATTACCTTTTGCAGTACATGCTAAGAGATTTCAGTTTTATTTTCATAAAAATAGGGGACTATCTCATAAATTTGATGTGGACTGGGAATGATATTTGGTCATTTTATGGCTAAATGTGGCATCTGAGTAATGAATTTTATCACAAATTGGTGGGCAGTCAGAAAGCATTAATAATGATGCTTATGAAGATAATATATAATAACTATTTGTTATAGATAATATATATTTTATATTTGTATATATAGTGCCATTTTATTCTTTCTCATATTCTGTAGCTATAAGTAGCATTTAGCAAATTCTTAAGGATCCAGCAGACTTTAAATGGCTGTAGCAGGATTTATGACCCGTGCTGTCTGACTTTGAAGCCATTCTGCTAAATATTTAAGGGAGGCCTTTCCTGTTCCAGGTGAGATATGATGAGGCTAAGAACTAAATTAACAGAAATGTGTATGCAAAGGAGAGAATCTATTACATAGATACATTGGTGACAGCATTGCCTAATACTGAAGAATAAATAGATATAGAAATAAAAGATAAATATCAAAGATGAATGTAATGTTTTTAACCATTGTAATTATAGCATCACTGGCAGAGATCATAAGAAAAGAAGGATTAAGAGGATGAAGGTGCGGTGAATAATGATTTAAAATATGTTTCTCAGAACATTCATTTCCGATGAAGTAGACTGTAAATCACATTTTCCTTTTGGTGTTCTGTCACTAAGTTGTGTCCTACTCTGAGACCCCAAGAACTGCAGCACCAGGCTTCTCTGTTCTTCACTATCTCCCTTAGTTTCCTCAGACTCATGTCCTTTGAGTCAGTGATGCCATCCAACCATCTCATCCTCTGCCACCGCTTTCTCTTGTCCTCTATCTTTCCCAGCATCAGGGTCTTTTCCAATGAGTGAGCTCTTGCATCAGGTGACCAAAATATTGGAGCTTAACCTTCAGTATCAGTCCTTTAGGAGGCAGGTAATGTGGTCTGGTATTCCCATCTCATTAAGAATATTCCAGTTTGTTGTGATCCACACAGTAAAGGCTTTAGCATAGTCAATGAAGCAGAAGTAGATGTTTTGTAAATTATATTAGGGAAGTTGGAGAGAAAAGGTAAAGTTGAAGAAATGGAAAAGAGTAGCTTAGAATATATAAATAGGTTATATAAAGATGAAAGAGAAATAAAGTATAAAATTGCTATTGCTCAGATAAATTACTTGTGCTTATGTGAAGAGGAAATCATAAATCTTTTCTCTGAAAAACGGTTTATAAATGTACTACCTTACAAGTAGTACTGTGGAAAATTCTTAAAGAGATGGGAATGTCAGACCACCTTACCTGCTTCCTGAGAAAACTGTATGCAGGTCAAGAAGCAACAGTTAGAACCAGAAATGGAACAATGGATTGGTTCAAAATTGGGAAAAGAATATATTTCAAGACTGTACATTGTCACCCTGATTATTTAAAATATATGTAGAGTACATCATGTGGAATGCTGGGCTAGATGAAGCACAAGCTGGAATCAAGATCACTGGGAGAAATGTCAATAACCTTAGATATGCAGATGACACCACCCTTATGGGTAGAAAGTGAAGAGGAACTAAAGAGACTCTTGATGAAGGTGAAAGAGGAGACTGAAAAAGCTAGGTTAAAATCCAACATTTAAAAAAAAAAAAAAACTAAGATCATGAAATCTAGTCCCATCACTTCATGGCAAATAGATGGGGAAACAGTGGAAACAGTGACAGACTTTATTTTTTTAGGCTCCAAAAATCACTGCAGATAGTGACTCTAGCCAGGAAATTAAAGGACACTTGCTCATTGGAAGAAAAGCTATGACAAGCCTAGGCAGCACATAAAAAAGCAGAGACATCACTTTGCTGACAAAGGTCCATATCTTCAAAGCTATGGCTTTTCCAGTAGCCATGTATGGGTACGAGTTGGACCATAAAGAATGCTGAGAGCCGAAAAATTGATACTTTTGAATTGCAGTGTTGGAGAAGACTCTTGAGACTCCCTTGGACTGCAAGGAGACCAAATAAGTCAATCCTAAAGGAAATTAGTCCTGAATATTCATTGGAAGGACTTAAACTGAAGCTCCAATACTTTGGCCACCTGATGCAAAGAGCCAACTCATTAGAAAATACCTTGTTGCTGGGAAAGATTGAAGGCAGGAGGAGAAGAGGATGACAGAGGATGAGATTGTTGGATGACATCATCCATGCAACAGCCATGAGCTTGAGCAAACTCGGGGAGATGGCAAAGGACATGCAAGCATTGTGTGCTGCTGTCCATGGGGTCACAAAGAGTTGGACACAGTTGAGTGACTGAACAACAAAAACCTTACAAGCAGCATGGATACAGTAAATGATCAGTACACTTTTTGTAGTTGATATGATACTTATTTGGGGAAAATATCTGTATCCAATATTTTTTTCAAGAAATATCTTGTGGACAAAGCTTTACATTTTTGTCTCCTCCAACAAGCAGTGATTTCTAGCCTTACTTTCCTACACAACAGAGCTATAATGATGAGGCTTAAATGTTTGAGATTTACAAAGTTGATTCATTGCTCAGCTAGAGTGGTAGGTCATATCCCCTTAGCCATAGGGAGCAAGATTGCACACCAAATGCTGATTCCATACAAACTGGTGTCAATGTGCCTTTCTTAGTCAAATACAACATACATTCTGGCTCTTGAATGTGCTTGCCTAGGTCCATCTGCCATGATGGCAGTATGCCCATTCATAAAATGCTCTGCCAGGTTTAGCTGGACAAAGGTATAGCAAAAAAGAGGTCAGAAAGGATATTTACTTTACCTGCAAGTGAACATGCCAAGATAAGAAAATATGCCTAAGCATGAAAGACATCAATCTGAACTGTGAACATTGGACACATTTCATACCAATTGATTAGCATCATCAATAGCCTGAAAAGATTTGAAGATTCAGTTTGTTCCCCAAAATGTTAACCATAGGTCTCTTTCATTAAAACTGCAGAAAATAACTGCTGACTCTTCAGCAAACTGCCTAGATTTTAAGACCAGTAAGTCATTGTAAAGGTAAATTTATATAATAAATGTTAATATATAAAATTAGTAATGTTGTAGAAGAATAACAGAACATTCAGTAATCACATACTTCTTGATAATGGCTAGGTTATCATGTTCAAAGTGATCGTTTTATATTCTATATTACTTGGCTTGCTATTTATAATTACATTAGTTCCTCAACTTATTTTTCTGTCACATGAGAATTCCACCACCATAATATGTCATACAGTTTTCAATGAAAGTATGACATTCACCTGAATTATGTTTTTCCAGAGAATCTAGTCATCTGAGAGATCATCACCATGCCTTTTAAGGAAAAAAAAAAAGTTTGTTTATGGTATTTGGATACAACAATTACATAAGTAGTTAGTTATCAGAAATAAATAATTATTGATGGTTTTGCTAGGTCATCGAATTGCATTCCTTTCATTGATTTATCTGGAGAAGGAAATGGCAACCCACTCCAGTATTCTTGCCTGGAGAATCCTGTGGACAGAGGAGCCTGGTGGGCTGCTGTCCATGGGGTCGCATAGAGTCGGACATGACTGAAGCAACTTAGCAGCAGCAGCAGCATTGATTTATCATCCATCAATATCAGACATATAATGGCTTTTACTTATTTAACCACTCTTTTCTTTAACTCTCTATTATATTACTAATGAATGCAAAACTCACCATAAGTTCTTAGGGCACCAAACACAGTTTTTACCTTGGGAACTACAGATATGTACCACCACGTGCTTGCTAGTTGGCTTCCTTTCATAAACTCTTTTAATCTAGCTAGTTTTTTTGTTTTTTTTTTAATCTTTTTCCTTCATCTCACTGATTTTCTTCTTAGCACTAATTATTATTTTAGCATATATTTATTTGTCTATTTACTTGTTATTTATGTCTCTCCTAATAGGTTTTTACTTCTTACACTTAGAATTACCTGTTTTAATTCACCAGTTTATGTGCAGTGTCTAACCCAGTATCTTATGCTCAATAATTATGTTGAATAGATATATATATATATGAATGAAGACTATCTTATATTAATAAACTTTAATGAGAAGAAAGGGACCCTTCTTTCAATGTTTGAGATTGCTGCATTACTTTAGGATTCTTAGTTGTAGATGACAGAGTCCACTCCAGCAGGTTTAAGGAGACGAGCCCTTATTACAACCTAGCATTAACTCACAAAATTGGTGAAAGTTCAGGGAACTAAACTTGATGGTAAACAGTCAAAATGACCCAATGAAAAGATGTATCCAACATTACTACCCAAAATGTAGCTGATTTTACCACCTGCTGTTCAACAGTACATATATTCAAACATCAGAATCCTCTTAACAGATGTTGTAAAATCAAAGGACTCCCAGACTATGCTCATGAAAGAAACAGCTAGCCTTTTACCCCAGTGTTTATTTTTGCCTTCCAGTCTCATATATATATATATACATATTTGTGTGTGTCTACTTGGCGGAAGAAAGTGTCATTGTAACCTTGAATCTAAGAAATGTAGCTTTGATGTTTTAGTCTCTGTTTTTGGTTGTGCCACTTGACTTGTAGGAATTTAATTCTCCAACCAAAGGACAGAATCCTAACCACTGCACCACCAGGGAATTCCCTAGCCTCTGGTTTAAAGGAAAGTGGGCTACAGGAGGCATAACTGGGGTCGAATGAGCCAATCTACAATATTGTCCACAACCTCTGTGGCTGAAGAGAGTGTAATGCAATCAAACAGTGGGGAAAAAACAATATAGCTCAAACACAATGAAGGTGAGTGTGCACTCGATACATATCTTCTCTCTTGATTCTCACCACAATTTGCTAACTCAGGCAATCAACTCTTTAAACCCAATTATTTGGCTCCAGAACGAAGTACCTAAAATTTACCTGTATTTCTTTCACTGTTATTACCAAATATTGAACAGCACAAACATGCAACGATTACTTCCTGAGGGACTAACACTTTCACTTTTCCATATTATATATGAAATATCAGTGGATGTCTCAAGATTTTAATAACTTTAAAAAATTCCCATAATGTTAGAACTCATTTTCCAGTAACTTAGTTGTCTTTTATTTTAGGACTTAAATTTTTGAATTCCCATTATTGCCCATTTGTAAAGCCTAGAGTAGCCCCACATGATTCCAGAAAATGAGCTGTCAATGTTAGTCCATCTTGTGGGAAACAGTCCAAAATATCCTGTTGGTCTACTTAAACTCAGTCATGCATAATTTACTGGATAATCACTAGTGTCCTAATCAATATCTCTATCTATCTACTCACTAATCCAGTTCAAAAACTGTGTGACTTAACATGCACTGGACTCAAGACTAGCCCTTGGCAAATTTGAAATCTGTCTGTGATGTCTTCACTTTTCCTTACCAGCTATCCTTTCCGAAACAGACTGTTCTTATAAAATTTAAAGCAAAAAGAAAAGGACTTTACTTTTTTTTTCATGTATTTTTTCTCTTTGTAAGGAAATTGAAGCTTTAAATAGTAAATGACTGACCTAAGACCATTAAATAAAACAGTGACAAAGTCAAAGCTAACAACATTCTTCTAAGTTATGCTGATTCCACATTCCATGAAACTTCCCATGTTTCTTTCTAAAATATTTTTCGGACTGTCTGTGAAAGCTATTCAGTACCATCACACAGGTCACTAGTTTAAAAAAAAGAAAAAAGAAGAAAATCTCTGCCAGTATGTGATGGAATAAGTACATGGTAAAATAACTAAGGTTCTATACATCCCTTTTAATTTGAGCCAACGAAATACACATTTGCCTTAAAGCAGACTTGAATGCATAAAAAAATCATTGGATTTTTAGTCTAGCCATGGTACTAACTAGATGTTATCTTGGGCAAGTAATTTCATCTCTCTGGCCCTTAAAAATAAATTAAAAATTGAAATTCATGGCCTCTAAATTCCCTTCTAGCTTAAGAAATTCATGAAGCAGCAGCAGTGCTACTATATTCACAAAAAGAATGACTCAGGCCAACATTGGCAAACTTACATTTTCTATATGACAACCATCTGTCCCAGTTTGACCAGGACAATGTTAGATTACGCCTGTGATCCCCAAGTAATTAAACACTTTCATCCTCAAAATCAGTCTATTTTGAAAGAAAAACTGTAAAAAATAATCTTATAAATATAGGAGAAGTCAATGCTGGGTCAGGCTGAGATATTTATATATCATATTGAGCACAGATAATGATAATAACAATTTCTACACTTATAAGAGCAAACATGATATCTTTAAACACTTTTTCTACATTATGGCATTCCAGGAATGCAGTGTTATTGCTAAGAGTAAGATCTCTTGAGTCAGACTGCTGGATTCTAACTTAGGTTTGCCATTCACTTGCTACGGGGTTAACAAAAAATCTGAGTTCCTCATCAAGAGAGAGAATCTTGTTATAAGGTTTCAGTTCAGTTCAGTTCAGCTTCTCAGTCATGTCCGACTCTTTGCAACCCCATGGACTGCAGCATGACAGGCCTCCCTGTCCATAGCCAACTCCCAGTGCTTACTCAAACTCATCTCCACTGAGTCAGTAATGCCATCCCACCATCTCATCCTCTCTCCACCCCTTTTCCTCCCACCTTCAATCTTTCCCAGCATCAGGGTCTTTTCCAATAAGTCAGTTCTTCTCATCAGGTGGCCAAAGTATTAGAGTTTCAGCTTCAACATCAGTCCTTTCAATGAACACCCAGGACTGATTTCTTTAGGATGGACTGGTTGGATCTCCTTGCAGTCCAAGGGACTCTCAAGAGTCTTCTCCAACACTACAGTTCAAAAGCATCAATTCTTCAGCGCTCAGCTTTTCCTTATAGTCCAATTCTCACATCCGTACATGACTACTGGAAAAACTATAGTTTTGACTAGACGGACCCTTGTTGGCAAAGTATTGTCTCTGCTTTTTAATATGCTATCTAGGTTGGTCATAACTTTTCTTCCAAGGAGGAAGTGTCTTTTTAATTTCATGACTGTAGTCAGCATCTGAAGTGATTTTGGAGTTCCCAAAAATAAAGTCTGTCACTGTTACCACTGTTTCTCCATCTATTTGCCATGAAATGATGGGACCAGATGCCATGATCTTAGTTTTCAGAATGTTGAGCTTTAAGCCAACTTTTTCACTCTCCTCTTTGACTTTTCAAGAGGCTCTTTAGGTCTTCTTCACTTTCTGCCATAAGGGTGGTGTCATCTGCATATCTGAGTTTACTGATATTTCTCCTAGCAATCTTGATTACAGCTTGAGCTTCATCCAGCCCAGCCTTTCTCATGATATACTCTGCATAGAAGTTAAATAAGCAGGGTGACAATATACAGCCTTGATGTACTCCTTTTCCTATTTGGAACCAGTCTGTCTTTCCTTGTCCAGTTCTAACTGTTGCTTCCTGACCTGCATGCAGATTTCTCAAGAGGCAGGTCAGGTGGTCTGATATTCCCATCTCTTGAAGAATTTTCCAGAGTTTGTTGTGGTCCACACAGCAAAGGCTTTG
This sequence comes from Bos indicus, assembly GCF_029378745.1. Lineage (NCBI taxonomy): Eukaryota > Metazoa > Chordata > Mammalia > Artiodactyla > Bovidae > Bos > Bos indicus. Next base: position 76,959,956 of record NC_091765.1, read on the forward strand.
ACATAGTCAATAAAGCAGAAGTAGATGTTTCTCTGGAACTCTCTAGCTTTTTCCATGATCCAGCAGATGTTGACAATTTGATCTCTGATTCTCTGCCTTTTCTAAATCCAACTTGAACATCTGGAAGTTCACAGTTCACGTACTGTTGAAGCCTGGCTTGGAGAATTTTGAATATAAGCTTTAAATGAATAGATTCAGAGCAAGTGCTTAAAATTGTTGCTGTTCAGTTGCTAAGTCATATGTGACTCTTTGTGACCCCACGGACTGTAACACTTCAGGCTTCCCTGTTCACCATTGCTCAAACTATGTCCATTGAGTTCATGATCCCATCCAACCATCTCATCCTCTGTTACCCTCTTTTCCTCCTGCTTAATATAATACTTGGTAAATAAGATTTCAGAATGTACATTAAGTACATTCCTAAAGAAGTATTGATATATGGGCTAGATCACATGAGATCTATTTTTAACAGATTCTTACTGATGTTTCTGAGAAGATTAAAAATCTTGCCAAAAATGTTTTGCATATTCTTTAATTCAGTTCTCTAATGTGTTCAGCTCTTTCTTATCATGGGGCTTAAAGGTCAGATTTTACCCCCATTGTCTCAATCATTCTTCCTTCCAGTTCCCAAATAGCTGGCTTCACTACCTTTCAGAGTCTCAGTTTATATGCCCCTTTTTCAGAGAAGCACTTTTGGATCAACCAACTAAGCTACAAACTCCAAGTCCCATTACTTTCCCTCATGTCATTCTTCATAGCATGGATCTCAATGTTAACTTATATTTATTTTACTGGTTGGCAGCTTATGTCTATTTTCTCTGCTAGAATAGATACCGAGTGAGATCAAAATACATGTCAGTCTTTTTCATTACTGTGTATCAGGGATTGAATGCAGTACCTGGCACATAGCAAGCATTTTAATAATTTTGAAGGAGTTCAATGAATGGAAAACATGTAAGTATCTAATTCAAGATTTAAATCTGTATCCACTCCAAATCTCTCTATGCTATGAAACATGCTTTATTTGTTAGTCATTGTACTGCAACTCCTTGTTAGTTGAGTTATTCAAGAAATCTTATGTGACCATTGAAAACCATTAAAAATACAATTTTGAAATTGTATTGATTTGAAATTGAATTTCTAGATATTCCTCCAGACTTTCATTTTTTCAAACATAGAATAAAAATAGTTGTATTAGTTATTAGCCACATGAAGATATCATTTTTGTGAGTCAATATCAGTTAAATAATTCCTAACCCCAAAGTATTATTCATTCATTTATAAGAGTGTGTCTTTTTGGGTTATAGTTTCCTACTATGCAGAGTCAACCTGTTAATAGAAATAAAGGAGGCAAAAATTGACTAATATAAAAGAACAAAAGGAAGTTCTTCAAAGTTGGGTATTTATCATAAATGCCAAGGAATAAATTGAACTAAATTTTAATAAATCATATTTGAGGATTTTTTATCAATGAAAATAATCCTATGATGAATTAAAATTTATCTTTGTTATTCAGTTTAGGCTAGACTACAAACACAAAGTCAGTATTAATATTGTGTTCATATAATTCAAGAATCATTCAAGGAAAGAATAAAATGAGCTAAGGCAATTATATTGGAGAAAAACAATATTTAATGGCTGAAAATAAGTAATATGTGAGATGGTCATGTTTCTATTTTTGGCCAAAGTTACTTTTTGTCTTTTATTTTTTAGTAGGCAGTCTATAACCTAGTTTCATAGTCTCTCAGGGACTGAGGTTCTTTAAATAAAGATTAAATTACATACCACAGCTGATTCCAGTATTACAAAAAATAATTATTTCTAGATTTTCTCTAAGTCTTCTCATCATATTCAGTTTAGATTTTAGCATCTTGAAAGCTGTACATTTTATATTTAAGCAGGTAATTGAATAAAATTGTAACCAATAACTAATTAAACCTTTGAAATCACCTCTCTCCTTCCTGTTCTCGCATGAATCATACACTAGAAGAAACATCATCTGCAGAATTGGGAAGATTAGCAGAGGACAGACTCTTTAGTCAGTTTTCACATTAACAGTCAGACCAGTTGAAATCACTCCCCAGGCTTGATTTGGCCTGAAGCCAGATGGTTGATACTGTTAATAGAGAAAACATCTGTTTACACTAATGTGTTAGTTTTTCGTGCTTGGAGGCCATCAATATGAGCTGCTATGTGCACAGGTATTACGAAAGGAATGAATAATCTTTTTTCATTTGAAAGTCAACAGTAGATAGAGGACTCTTGTTTCATAGTCCCCATATCAAGTCCTGCTCAGACCCTGAAGATAAAGAATTATAGACGAACCAGGGACCACACAGTGCTCTCATTAACTCTAAATACCTATTTCCCTTCCTTTAGTTCTGAGTGAAATCAGAAGACTATATTCTTGAGCAACTGGCTAAAATGATACAATTAAAAAGAAAATATACATTGCATGTAGCTAATTAGCAAATTCGACAATATCACCTATGATTGAATTCTGTAACTTGCTCTGAAACTGCCTCAGAACATCAGTCTGGAATTGTTTTGCATCTCAAAGAGAAATACCTGTTTTACACGTTTTACAGAGGCCATATCAAAGTCACTAATGGCACTAAGAAGCCATCACTGCAAATAGATGAAGCCTCACAAACTGTATAAATGTGTGAGAAAGATACAGAAGTGGGGTATCACCTCAGAAACTTGAAAATGACACATTCAGAGAAGTTCTTATGAAAGTCATAATGTGACCAAGCTCCTGTACTATCTTGGGTAATTATGCAAACCTTCATAAATAATTATTGGTTATTGAAGTACAAGGAAAACAAGTTTTAGTTTATATAGAGAAGGTCATTACTTAAATGTAGACCTTCTCACTGCTTTGTGGGATAAGCTAATGAAAAATGTACTTGCTCACCGCAGCAAGAATCAGGGCATGAACTAAAGCCATGAAAGTTTTATAGAGCTTCTCCACAGATACCACATTGCTTTCTATGCCTCACTCTTTGCAATGCAGTTGGTAGGAAAAAGCTAAGTGCAGTAGCTTCATTTCAAAAGGATTGCTCAAACTTCAATTGTTTTGCTTTGGAGCCAAAGCAGAGTCTTTTTGATCATTTCACTGGCTGCAGGTTTGGTGGGAGGTAAAGCCGTGTTTCATACAGTGTTACAAGTGTGAAGTATAAATCAGGTTTTACAAATATGCCCATTTGGTGTACTCAATTGACTGTAAAATAATTATTCTCTACTGTGTAATTGCTGTGCTGTGGAAGAAAGCAGGACTTCTAAACATTTAATGGAAAATAATTATGTGACCTGAATTAGGACTGTATTTTCTTCCACCAAGTTCTGTAGTGCCACAAAAGGATTTTGTAATGATTTAATGTTAAATCTACAGTGTGCAAGCCTGCCTAGGTATTAGTTGTTGCTGTCTGTGTTTGTGTGTGTTTTCACAATTTTTTCTGATTGTCTACTTGTCCTTCTGCACCACCATTGGAGAACTAGGGCGTAAACGCAACACAATTCAGTGAAAGGATCAGGAATTTCTTTTTCTTTAGCAACATTTTACTAAAGGCTGAGATTCAAGGTTTGGTGGTGGCGGGGGTTGGGGGAGGGCAGTATTCATTAACTAAAATTTTTTTGTTTTATCTTTTTGTTCTGTTCAAGCTTTTGATGAAAACTTGGTAGTTTATATTTCAAAGACTACTCCTTATCTAGGAAGCTTTGTACATATTTATAATGTAAACATTTCAGATGCATTTGAAAGGTATGTTCAGTCATATATTAGGATCCATTTCCCAACCATGGTATAATCAAACAGAAACGTTCAAGTTCTGTGCCCATTTTTCCCCCAGATATTTCTGTTAACCTAAGAAGAAAAAAATTACATTAGAAAATGAGTTTAGAGCTTTCATTTGTAATATATTCAGTTCTGTACTCTACTCAGTTTATAAAATCAGTAAGTGCTCATTGTGTGAAACTCATGACAGATTTAATACAATCCTATTGTTGACATTTCCATTTATCAAGTGTACATTTTAATATGAAAATACTTTCCCACATCTAATCACCAGGGTTCTGACCATTTCCCAGTCAGTATGTAGCTATGTTTCTTGGTACCCTGAGTAATGGATTGAATGTGAACCACAGTGTACTATGTCTTAGATTATAAATGCTATTATATGGCTGTATTAAAGTTTCTTTAGAAGTATTATATCATTCCCTAGACTTCATGCTGTTAAGTCGCTTCAGTCGTGTCCGACCCTGCGCGACCCCACAGACGGCAGCCCACCAGGCACCCCCATCCCTGGGACTCTCCAGGCAAGAACACTGGAGTGGGTTGCCATTTCCTTCTCCAATGCAGGAAAGTGAAAAGTGAGAGTGAAGTCGCTCAGTCATGTCTGACATTTAACGACCCCATGGACTGCAGCCCACCAGGCTCCTCCGTCCACGGGACTTTCCAGGCAAGAGCACCGGAGTGGGTTGCCGTTGCTCTCTCCACTAGACTTCATACCTAAACATAAAAATGTTAGCTTTTAATATTTTTGTTGTGAATCTAGAAAATTAGGAAAATATTAACTGTGAGCTCTTGAGTCCATCTTTGTTAATTTCCCTTTTAAAATGTAAGATTTGCTCCAGCTTGAGTTTATGAACATTATCGTGTGGTCTCTATTACAATAGTCACAACCAATCTAATATATGAATCTCAGGGCTTTGACTTTTAATTGCTCTTTATATGAAAAGCCTATTTCATCGTCTTTTCCTTATTCATCTTAAAATTTTCAGTAGCTGAAGAACTTTGGAATGTCTAGGGTAAAGCCATTATTCTTAAGTCTAGGTTTCTTCAAAGACCATCACAATCTATAGATGGTACTTTGAAGTTTATCTTTTTTTTACTTGTCCTGTGAATCCCCAGGGGGCAAGCATTTAATATTTCTTTAATCTGGAGCCAAAATGACTTCCTGCTCCAGTGCTGGCCTCAATTATGGTGCTAGAAAATTATCCTTTCTTAATTAAAGGAATCACAGTGCTGTCTGGGAGCACTCAGCATTCCATTTCAAGGGGTGGGTGATTAAATTTACATCTTCAGATAAATATAAAATATTCTGTTTTTACATGTATCCTGGCCAGATTTTTGGAATAGGGTTATTTCCACCTACTTCATATGTAAGTAGCATATGTACATATCTAGAAACTTTCTAATTATTGTCAAAGACTACAGATTCAAAAAAGAATAAAGTCAATAAAGCAGTTATAATGACAGTACTTAATTTATTTAAAATCATTGAATTGAAAGTGATGTTTTTCTGGGAAAAAAGGATAATGCTGGAGTACCTCTCATGAAAGCTATTAGAATAATTTGGTGATACTGTGAAATTGTTTCTCATTTAGATGCCATTTATTAATTTACAGAAATTACCTAGTATTAAATGGTTGATTGATGAATTTTCCCCCATATATTATTTTCTTAGGTGAATATTAGTCTTTAGATACATCTTTATTTTTATGAATTTGCTGTCCTAACTCTCCATTAAATTTCTGTGAAGTGTTCTCATATTCAGTACTTCTGTTAGAGCAGAAATAGAACCTTCTGTGAAGATGAAGATGTTTTATAGCTTACACTGTCTGGTACAGTAACCACTGCCTGACATGTTTATTATCAAGCACTTATAATGTGGCTAGTGCAACTAGGAAACTAATATTTAACTTTACTTAATTTTAATTATTTAGCTTTGATTTAAATTTAAATGGTCACATGTGGCTAGTACTAGGTTGGACAGTGCAGGTAAAAGACATTCGTACAAAGTCTTAGCAACTTATTCAGCCATGATTCATAAGACAAAAATTTTTGTGTGTTTAACCATATTTATGCAAGGAGATATTTTGCAGCAGTTAAGTTTATTTATTTCATTTTGTACTACCCTAAACGTAAGAATTATTGACAGTTTAAATTCTCATCTATGCCTTATCATACCCCTTTAGGAACTGAGCAAATCAGCAGAATTATTAATACCAGATCAGAATACTTGTGGCATAACATTTTAAATCAGAAATCCAGATGTTTTATTAAGCTAGGGAGAACGTTATTAACATAAGGATAGATTTGCATGTGACTTAAAGCAAATATGTTTAAGATAATGCATGTCTAGAAGAGAGTTAAAATATGTCATGATATACAAAGTGAATTCTTAATTTTTCTCCATCATCCTTAAACACAAGATCCCACAAGGCCTTTGCACTGGCTATTTGCTACACTCTCCCTCCAAAGAGCCATAGGCCTCACTACCTTATCTCCTACAAGTGGACACCAATATTACCTTCTCAGTGTGATCAACTTTTTCCTATTCAATAGCATAACTCACTTTCCCCTCAACACTCCAAAATTTCCATACCTTGCTCTGTTTTTCTCCACATCACTTATTACTTTCTGACATGTTATATAATTTATTCACTTCTTTAATTTCTTTGTATCCTAAATTGATGTGAGATTCATAAAAGCAAGTAATTTGGATCTTTTTTGTTTCTAACCAACCCTAGGACTTAACTAGGCAATTGGTAGTCCTCAGTAAGTTTTAGATACCATTGAAAAGACTTAATGAGTAGTCTAATTGACAGATTGGAAATGGTGAACTTTTTCTATTAAGTGCTAAATAGTATGTATTTTAAGGTTTATAGGCCATATATCATTTCTGTTGCATTCCTTAAAAATGTTAAAATTTCTTGGCTGGAAGACAGTATAAAAACAGATTGTAGGCCAGACTTGGTCCACAGGCCACAGTTTACTTATCAATTGTTCAACTGAATGGAAGATGTAACAGACAATAGTCACATGATGGTTAGCCCTAGACTTGTTTCTATTTTATATTATGAAAAGTTTTGATTTGGTGTGTTGTGTCCAACTTTAAATTAAAGAAAAATTAATGTGATAAATTGAGTCAGAATGGCTGAAAAGTGGCCTTGGCAACCTAAGGCCTTTGCATTCCCCAGTCTACGAAAACTGTAATTGTGGTCTCTTATAAAACGTGAGTACTAAACTGATGTTTAGTCTTTCAGTTCAGTTTAGTTGCTCAGTCATGTCTGACTCAATTCGACCGCATGAACCACAGCACACCAGGCCTCCTTGTCCATCACCAACTCCCAGAGTCCACCCAAACCCATGTCCATTGAGTCAGTGATGCCATCCAACCATCTCATCCTCTGTCATCCCCTTCTTCTCCTGCCCTCAACATTTACCAGCATCAGGGTCTTTTCCAAAAGTCAGCTTTTCTCATCAGGTGGCCAAATTATTGGAGTTTCAGCTTCAACATCAGTCCTTCCAATGAACACCAAGGACTGATCTCTTTAGGATTGACTGGTCGGATCTCCTTGCAGTCCAAGGGACTCTCAAGAGTCTTCTCCAACACCAGAGCTCAAAAGCAGCAATTCTTCGGCACTCAGCTTTCTTTATACTCTAACTCTCACATCCATACACAACCACTGGAAAAACCATAGCCTTGACTAGACGAACCTTTGTTGGCAAAGTAATGTCTCTGCTTTTTAATATGCTGTCTAGGTTGGTCATAACTTTCCTTTCAAAGAGTAAGTGTCTTTTAATTTCATGGCTGCAATCACCATCTGCATTGATTTTGGAGCCCAGAAAAATAAAGTCAGCCACTGTTTCCACTGTTTTCCCATCTATTTGCCATGAAGTGCTGTTTTACATAGATCATAAGCCCCATCTAAGAAACCAATAAAACTCAAATACTATCTCATCAAAAACATGCATACGCACATGATTCTGCATAGATTTTCAGGGTTTTTGAAATCCCTGAGGCCTGTGAAAAAGAATCTCATCCTTTCTTTTTAGATTGACTGTCTTTTTCACTTGCATTTGTTTTGTACATCTAATAGAACACAAACACTGGTTTTAAGTGGGTTTTGCTTCTTACTAAATAATGAACTGGAGACTGTCAAAGAAATTTAGTCAAACACAGCACCTAATAATTCAGTAAATACTTAAAAGCATACTTTGCTTTAAGTATCATTTCAGCAGACAATTCCTTCAATAATCAGGATTTCATCAAAATGAGGAAACAAGATTTTGTTGCTTTTGTTTTTACTGATCAAGACTATTCCATCCTTATACTCCTTCAGGTTGATAAGATCCTCATTCTTTTGACTATTGAAAGTCATAGTATAATCAATAACAAGAGCATAGTAAGTACCAATATTCTTTAATTTCTTCACTGGTATTACAAAGATTTCTAGGAATTGAATGTTTGTCCATCTTCCTAACATGAATCAATGAGGTAAAGCCATTTCTAGTCTATGGGAATTTTCAGTGTCAAGTTTTGGCCTAGTGTCTTGGATATCACCTAGAACAGCAATTCTCAACTACAGCCAAGGTATTGATATGCCACACTGGTGAGAGAAAGGCATATTAAATGATTTGTTGCTGATAATATATAAAACATTGCTTTTCCCAAATATTTTATTTTGCAAAAAAATGTTTAAATTTGGTTGTATTTATTCCTAAAATAGTAGTTTGCTGTCTTGTAGTTGAACATTTCTGAACATGTGGAAAACAGTGAACTCAAATGAGGGACTGAGAGTCCTTCGGCATAAACCCACACGAGCATGTTGGTTGTAAGAACATCTTTCATATGTATTTCTGCAGAAAATAATAAATGGTGAGGATAAATGATCTAGCAAATTATCTCTCTTTATTGAAAATATATACTTAGCATCCTTATTAAGGAAAAATGTTGCACATAGTCCCTGATATTAGTGGACACCCTGTTTAATAATTCCCATGCACATTAACTGCTTAGGCTCAAATATAAGCTGAAAATTATTCTGTTGCCTAGTTAAATACAATCTACTTACTGAGGCTCTTTGGGAGGAAATGAAGATAAAGTTATAGCAAAGCACATCCAGGATTAACAATGTCAAGGTCAAATTCACACATACTGCTTAGAAATGATATAAATTACAAGAAGAAAAACTGTGACAGAATTAGGATAATGACAATGTTTGAAATATAAATAGGTTGTTGCCAAAAGAATAAATAAATAAAAGTGATTCACCTATGTGATGATTCACAAATCCCATTGCCCTTCAATAAGACATCCCTTTGTTTTGTCTTGTCACATTTGTAGATAAAGAAAAGGCAAAATGTATCCCACTAGCCAAATATTAGATAGTATAAACAGATAAGAGTTTGAGATGCATAGCAGTAGTAGGAAGCTCAATAAATTATGGATAGAGGGTATTCTGAACAAGCTATCTCCTCTGTCTTCCAAATATAATAAATTTTTTAAGATCAAAGTGCATATCACATGAAGTTAATAAAGTAGAAAATGACACTATTTACCTTCATCAAATAATATGTCAAAAATTTATAGCTCAGCTCCTTGAAAATCTGTCTTATTTAGCCTGGTGCTTTGTGTAACATTTTAATAGCCAAAAGCAAATGGGGAACATAAAGCATGATAGGCCAAGAAAAGTTTTTAAAAACCGTTTTACTTTACTTTCAGATTCCTCATGAAATATCACTTTATTTTTTTTTCCTGTGGTGTCATCTATAATGTTACAAATATTAACATGTAATATCAAGTAGTTAGAGGTGGCAGAGTTGCATGATGAGAAACTAGCTTAAGCACCCAAGGAAGGGTAATTGGCAAGATGACCACATGAAAAAGAGTTGTTTTTATCCCAGGTCTGTCTACAGATTACTGCTTGTCCCCAGGTCACCAAGCTAACGGTCATATTTCAAAGAATGCTGGTTTATCTGTGCATAAAAGGGAAGGATTTGTCATTCCAAATCATACTAATGATCCATTTAGTCTAACGTCCTTCCTAAGGCAGTGGTCAATTTTTTAAAAAGCAGGGAGAGGAATCTTTCTAACCTCATTTTTACCATTATCAGAAAAGGATGAATTTCATCTAAACTCTTTTGGTAAAGATGAATTCATTGTTCTTACCATGAATTAAGAGCAAGTTTCTTGTTTTACCTGGCATGGCTAATGACAACAGCAATACAAAAAATAAGCACAAAAGTGAACCAACTCAGTCTCTTTTAGTATTATATTAAATCATGTAGTTACATAAAGTTGAACAAATATAAGAAACTCCCATAGGTGACAAAAATTTTAAATCATTCTTTAGAATTCATCAGGTATTTTTAAACTCTAGTATTTTTGCTCTTGTTAGTTCATCCTCAGATGGTGACTGCAGCCATGATATTAAAAGACGTTTGCTCCTTGGAAGAAAAGCTATGACAAACCTAGACAGCATATTAAAAAGCAGAGACATTACTTTGCCAATAAGGATCCATCTAGGCAAAGTATGGTTTTTCCAGTAGTCATGTATGGATGTGAGATGTGGACTATAAAGACAGCTGAGCATCAAACAATTGATGCTTTTGAACTGTGATGATGGAGAAGACTACTGGGAGTCCCTTGGACTGCAAGGAGATCAAACCAGTCCATCCTAAAGGAGATCAGTCCTGGGTGTTCATTGGAAGGACTGATGCTGAATCTGAAACTCCAGTACTTTGGCTACCTGATGAGAACTGACTCATTTGAAAAGACCCCGATGCTGGGAACAATTGAAGGCAGAAGGAGATGGGGACGACAGAGGATGAGATGGTTGGATGGTATCACCAACTTGATGGACAGGAGTTTGAGTGAGCTCTGGGAGTTGTGATGGACAGGGAAGCCTGGCGTGCTGCAGTCCATGGGGTCATAAAGAGTTGGACACAACTGAGTGACTGAACTGAACTGAGTTAATCCTCATTACCTGTTCATGTGATAAATGCTTTTCAATATCAGTTTTATAAATGCAAATATGGAGATTAAAAGAGACAGAAAAATCTTTACAGATAAATAAAAATCTGGAAGGTTTATTTGTGCTATGTCACAAAATTTCAAGATTCTATTATTAGTCATATATGATTAAATGCCCACTAAATTGCATTGTATGCTTTGGCTGAAAATTGCTTGAGGTAATCATCCACTGCTACCTGAGCTCTTTTCACTCTTCGGCAAAGTTGAATTTTAAAAGTTGTTTTCTTTTTAATTTGCAACTGCATCTAATCCCCTAATATTAATGCCATTGCTTAGTGTCATATAGAAATACATGGCAGCCCACTCCAGTATTCTTTCCAGGAAAATTCCATGGACAGTGGAGCCTGGTGGATTACGGTCCATGGGATCGCAAAGAGTGGGACATGATTTAGAGACTAAATAACAGAAGAGAAAACACTTCTAAACACACTGCTTTTGTATATTTTAGCTGCATAAGTTTGAGATGTAATCAGAAGTTCCTATAAGATTCATTTTAAAGTGTACCTTTTTAATATAATGAAACATTTCATCTGAAATGTGAAATGATTGCGATAGATAGCTAGGCAAATAGATCATCTATACCTACCATTTATCTAAAGAAATAAAGGGTCACATCATAATATATTTAAAAGCTTCTAAATACTTTGGGCTTCCCAGTTTGCCATACTGGTAAAGAAACTGCCTGCCAATGTAGGAGACATAAGAGACCCAGGTTCAATCCCTGGGTAGGGAAGATCCCCTGGAGGAGGACATGGCACCACATCTGGTTATTTTTTCTTTTTCTTCCCAACTTACCTACTCTCCTGAATATAATATTTATCCTTTATATGGATTCTTTCATAATTTTAACTTACATGTTTTCTTGTTGTTCGGTCACTATGTCGTGTCTGATTCTTTGTGACCTCATGGACTGCAGCATGCTAGGCTTCCCTGTCCTTCACCAATTCCCAGAGTTTGCTCAAATTCATGTCCATTGAGTCGATGCTGCCATTGAACCAACTCATCCTCTGCCAACCTCTTCTCCTTTTGCTTCAATCTTCAGCAGTATCAGGGTCTTTTCCAGGTCTTTTTGATTCCTCAAATCAGGTGGTCAAAGTATTGGATATTCAACTTCAGCATCAGTCCTTCCAATGAATATTCAGGGTTTATTTACTTTAGGGTTGATTAGTTTGATCTCCTTGCAGTCCAAGGGACTCTCAAGAGTCTTCTCCAGAACCACAATTCAAAAGCATCGATTCTTCAGTACTCAGTCTTCCTTATGGTCCAACTTTCACATCCATCCATGACTACTGGAGTTATATTGCAGTCTGAGAATCACAGGAACCTAAACCTGTATTTCCTTTGGAATAATGATTCAGTAATTGTTAGTTCTGTATCTGCAGAAACTTTAACCTTGCTTATGTGTGTTTCAGTTTAAAGGCCCCTTATTTAATATATTTTTGATTTATTAACATTGCATTAATAGCAGAGCACTATAACTTTCTCCTAAAAAAAGCTTATTATGTTTTGTCCCTATTGCAAAATTCAAACTTAAATTGAAGAAAGTAGGGAAAACCACTAGACCACTCAGTTATGAGCTAAATCAAATATCTTACAAATATACAGTGAAAGTGACAAATAGTCAGTGGATTCAATCTGACAGAGTGCCTGAAGGATTATGGATGGAAGTTCATAACATATACTTGTTACAGAGGCAGTTATCAAAATCATCCCCAAGAAAAAGAAATGCAAAAAGGTAATATGATTATCTGAGGAGGACTTATAAATAGCTGAGAAAAAAGAAGAAGTTAAAGGCAAAGGAGAAAAGGAAAGAAACACCCATCTGAATGCAGAGTTCCAAAAAATATCAAGGGGAGACAAGAAATCCTTCTTGAGTGACTAATGCAAAAAATAGAGGGAAACAGTAGAATAGGAAAGACTAGTGAGCTCTTCAAGAAAATTAGAGATACCAATGGAACACTTCATGCAAAGATGGGCACAATAAAGGACATAAATGGTATGGACCTAACAGAAGCAGATAATATTAAGAAGAGGTGGCAAGAATACACAGAAAAGTATTAGTCACTCAATTGGGTTCCTCTGTCCATGGAATGCTCCAGGCAAGAATACACAGAGGAACAATACAAAAAAGATCTTAATGATCCAGATAACCATGATGGTGCAATCACTCACCTAGAATCATATATCCTGGGGTGTGAAGTCAAGTGGGCCTTAGGAAGCATCATTACTAACAAAGCTAGTGGATAGTGGAAGTGATGGAATTCCAGCTAAGCTATTTCAAATCCTAAAAGATTTGAAATAGCACATCGTGTGAAATGCCAGGCTGAATGAAGCACAAGCTGGAATCAAGATTGCTGGGAGAAAAATCAATAACCTCAGATATGCAGATGACACCATCCTTATGGCAGAAAATGAAGAACTAAAAAGCTTCTTGATGAAGGTGAAAGAGGTGAATGAAATATCTGGTTTAAAACTCAACATTCAAAAAAGGAAGATCATGGTGTCTGGTCCATTCACTTCATGGCAAATAGATGGGGAAACAATGGAAACAGTGACAGACTTAAATTTATTGTGCTGCAAAATCACTGCAGATGGTGACTGCAGTCATGAAATTAAAAGATGCTTGCTACTTGGAAGAAAAGCTATGACACACCTAGACAGCATATTAAAAAACAGAGACATTACTTTGCCAAAAGTGGTCTGTCTAGTCAAAGCTATGGTTTTTCCGGTAGTCATGGTTGTGAGGGTCCAACCATAAGGAAGCCTGAGCGCCAAAGAATTGATGCTTTTGAACTGTATTGGAGAAGACTCTTGAGAGTCCCTTGGACTGCAAGGATGGCAAACCAGTCAATCATAAATGAGCTCAATCCTGAATATTCATTGGAAGGACGGATGCTGAAGCTGAAGCTGCAATAATTTGGCCACCTGATGTGAAGAGCTGATTCATTGGAAAGGACCCTGATGCTGGGAAAGATTGAGGGCAGGAGGAGAAGGGGATAGTAGAGGACAAGACAGTTGGATGGCATCACCAACTTTATGGACATGAGTTTGAGCAACCTCCAGCAGATGGTGAAAAACAAGGAAGCCTGCCATGATGTGTTCCTTGGAGTGGTAAAAAGTTGGACAAGACTGAGTACCTGAACAGCAACACATGTATTTTCTGTTAAGACTCTGCATAGTTTTCTCTCACTTAGGAGAAATAGACAGCACTTCAATACTACACTTGGAAATTATTTTAAGCAGCAAAATTTTCAATAAAATTTCAAAAATGTAGAAAACATGGCACTAAATAGACTGGAAAAGGATACTTATTTGTAGTATTAGAGCTGAAACCAAAACACTGAGGTCTCCTTCATTGATATCAGATGAGAATGTTTGCATTGGGTGCTTCAATTTTTTCTCTTTCTAAGATGTGGATGTCCCTGAATGACTATGAAAGAATCATGAATGCTGATTTCAGGGTTACAATGAAATTCTAGTGATTATTCAAACCCACAGATGCAGACTCCACAAATGAGGATAAACTATACCTTCTTTTAAAATCAAATTCACAAAGTGAAGTGGATTTTCTGGGTATAGAAATAAACTCAAAGTTCAATAATTATTCCTCCATATCATGCAAACTTTTGTTACTATATCAGATATCTAAAGTCAGTCTGAATATCAGTTTCTTTTATATTTATATATTTGTTTCTTTCTTATTTATCAGTTTGGTTATTGATGGGATTTTGTAGAAATTTTTTCTTAGTTTATCTTAAAGAACTATTTTCTCTAAAAAATAAAGACATGACATTAGTAAATGTCTAGTATAGCTGTTTTTAATTGTCAATCTTGCCTGGCAACTAAGACCTAAAGAGAAAATCCTGTATTTAGTCCTTTTATTTATTTATTTATTTTTGCTATTTTGTAATGTTTTCTTCTCTTGTATCTTTCATTATAGTCTCTCTCTCACTTGTTTCATTCTTTCTTTCTTCAAAGTACCTAAATAACAAATTGTTTTAGTCGCTTAGTGCCTGACTCTTTGGGACCCCATGGACTGCTGCCTACCAGGCTCCTCTATCCATGGGATTTTCCAGGCAAGGATACTGGAGTGGTTTGCAATTTCTTTCTCCAAAATAACAAATTATGTTTCTAAATTCCATGGTTTTTTTTCCTTTTTCTTTTAAAACTTCTTTTTCTGTTCCTTCTTCAAGTAGAATTCTATTTCTTCCTTGTTTAATTTCTTCACCTTTTAGAACTGTATATTTCATTACTCCCTATTAATGTCACTTTCCAAATAGCAAAATATCTTTTATATTTTTAAAACAATTCACCATATATCCTGAAGTTATTTTTCTGATATCTGTTTATGAGTCAAAATATTTCTGAGAATAAATAGTATAATTATTTTTATTTTTTTTTCCTTTGTCTCAATGAAAGTCTTGTTTAGATTATTCATTTGTTTTTCTTTGTTCATATTCCTAAGTTAAGGTCAAGGTTGTTTATTATTGGTAAATATCATGGGCTCCATCAGCAATTGCGTAAGTTACATTTTAATACCTACTATCTATCTTAGTAAAGCAAAGTCGCTCAGTCGTGTCTGACTCTTTGCAACCCCATGGACTGTAGCCTACCAGGCTCCTCTGTCCATGGGATTTTCCAGGCAATAGTACTGGAGTGGATTGTCATGTCCTCCTCCAGGGGATCTTCCCCACCCAGGGATCGAACCCAGGTCTCCCGCATTGTAGACAGACGCTTTACCGTCTGAGCCATCAGGGAAGTTACTACCTATCTTAGGTCAGTGCTATAAGACTGAATGCTTGTGTTCCCTTCTAAATGCATATGTTGAATATCAACTCCCAGTGTGATATTATTAGGATGTGGGGTTTTCAGAATGTGATTAGGTCATAAGAGTGGGGCCCTCATAAATGGGAATATTGCCTTATTAGAGAACCCAGAACACTCCCCTCTACATGAAGTTTTAGCTAATGAATGGTCTTCTGTGAAAAAGGAAGTGACCTCTCACCAGGCATTGAGTCTGCCAGTGTGTTGAGTTTATGCTTCCCCAACTGCAAAACCATGAGAAATAAACTGCTATTTAATTCACCAAGTGTATAGTGTATGTGTTAAAGTAATCCAAACAGACAAGGACAGTAGGCACTCAGATTTCCAACGGGCACCTCCAACTCAATGTATCTCATCCAAATTCAATTCTCCTTTTGCTTCTAGTATTACCCAAGACAGGAATTTGGGAGTTCCTAGAAATTTCACTCATTTACAACAAATTAATATTGAGAGTCCCTTGGACTGCAAGGAGATCCAACCAGTCCATTCTGAAGGAGATCAGTCCTGGGTGTTCTTTGGAAGGAATGATGCTAAAGCTGAAACTCCAGTACTTTGGCCACCTCATGCGAGGAGTTGACTCATTGGAAAAGACTCCGGATGCTGGGAGGGATTGGGGGCAGGAGGAGAAGAGGACGACAGAGGATGAGATGGCTGGATGGCATCACCGACTCGATGGGCATAAGTCTGAGTGAACTCTGGGAGTTGGTGATGGACAGGGAGGCCTGGCATGCTGCAGTTCTTGGGGTTGCAAAGAGTCAGAGACAACTCAGCGACTGAACTGAACTGAACTGAATATTATCTGTAGCATACTATTATTGATATATATGATTTTTTTATTACAAATCTTTATTTATCTAAATTTCCACCATTCACCCCACTTTCACTGTTTCTCACCTAAATTCTTGCTGAGATCTCTTGCTGCTGCTGCTGCTGCTGCTAAGTCACTTCAGTCGTGTCCGACTCTGTGCGACCCAGAGACGGCAGCCCACCAGGCTCCACTGTCCCTGAGATTCTCCAGGCAAGGACACTGGAGTGGGTTGCCATTTCCTTCTCCAATTCATGAAAGTGAAAAGTCAAAGTGAAGTCGCTCAATCGTGTCCGACTCCTAGTGACCCCATGGACTACAGCCTACCAGACTCCTCTGTCCATAGGATTTTCCAGGCAAGAGTACTGGAGTGGGGAGATCTCTTAGTTGCTTACTAATTTCCCAGAAATTTCTATTTACTCTGTGTGGATGTATGTGTGTGTGTGTGTGTGTCTATGTATGTGTGTGTGTGCTCATTTGTGTCTGACTCTTTGTGACCCCATGGTACTGATCCTAAATCTTCAGATGTTAGAAACAGCTCAAGAGCTAATGAAGGAACACAAATGTCATACCAAATACTTTTAGACTCTCTTGCTTAAAAAGAAAATTGGCCAGCACCTCACTTGTATTTCTGTCTCTGTGCTATCCCCTCCCCGCAACTTTCTTTTAGATTGCAATATAATTAACTATGGAAGTTATTTTTTTCTTTGCAATTTGTCAGTTGAGAATACAATAGAATCCACTGGGGCAGAACTATTTATTCCAGGACTGATTTATCACTATCCTTTCTTTCATATGCCATGTGTCACAGTGTATGGTAAATTTGTTCCTTTTTTTTTTTTTTTTAACATTTGTCATCACCATTACAGTATGTTTTTCTCAAAGACAAAGGTTTTTCAATTTTATTTATGCAGCCTAAAATGAAGTGAAGTCGCTCAGTCCTGTCCGACTCTTTCTGATCCCACGGACTATAGCCTACCAGGTTCCACCATCCATGGAATTTTCCAGGCAAGAATACTGGAGTGGGTTGCCATTTCCTTCTCCCGGAGATCTTCCCAACCCAGGGATTGAGCCCGGGTCTACCACATGGTAGGCATTGTAGGCAGATGCTTTACCAACTGAGCCACCTGGGAATATCCTATTATGTGGCCTAACTGATCAATAAATACATAAAATAATGAATTAATGATATAGAAAATGACAGTGGCAATTTTCTGAGTACTATATCTTTTTTTACCTGCTCCTTCACACCAACATATAAATGAAAAGCAAAAACCAACTTCCAAGGATAACTAATATATGGATTTTTCTTCATATAAAACTCCTACAGTTTTAATGTTCGTATAATTGTAATTTGCCTAATCTAGTCATATATTAAGCCAGAGAGATAAATTTAACAGTTTAAAGGAGAGAAGTTTTTATTAGCTTGGTTGTTAATATACCAATTATTTCTAACAACCTTTATACTAATTAATAAAACTTTGTTCTTTCAAGAATTTGGTTTAGTCCATTAAGTCTAAATTTCTATTTACCTCTTTTCCCATTGTTTCAAGTTGTTTTAAACCCCAGGTGTCTCTTTATAAATTAAACTTTATAATGGACCACTAAGTTTAAATTCTTTTTCAGTTACCATTCTCTTAGCTCTGGAAGTTGACTTAAATTAGTACAAATCCGCAATGTTCTCAGACATGGCAAATGATTAGGGACAATACCCAACTGTTATCTCAGAAAAGACAAAGAATATAACTGCAAAGGGAGAGATTTAAGTAAAATGACTGAAATAACTATCCCTGAGAGTTATATGACAGGATAGATTCTATGAGCAATTGACACTATAAAGTCAAAATTCTGAAGATATTTTAAACATTGGAAGTTGACATAATTATAAAAATACAGCTTAAAAATAGGCTCAAGTTGTATTCATCCTACAAATCCCTTCCCTGGAGACTTCCATCTCCCCAAAAGTCTTAAAAACTTTTTTGCTTTCATTTTCTCACCTTTCTGAAGGTATTTTCAATTTTTTCCAGTTCAATTCCTGTATATTAATATCAACCTGATCATCATCACCACCGATTTCTTTCTACTCTCATATTTCTCAAAGTATCTGCTACATTGGCATTTTTATCATCTTATCCTTTATGAATTCTCTTTTTTTTGATGCCATAATTCCACCACTTACTGCCAAAGTATTTTTTAAAAACGTTTGAATCATGCTGTCTATATTCTCTCTTCTTCCATGAGTGTGATATTTTTCAAAACAGAGCTAAATCAGTTACTTCTTTCAAAATTGGCATCTGCTGATTGACTTCAGTATAAATTCCAAATTTCGTAGCATTGTTCCAAGGTCACAATCCAATCTTTTCCTAGCATTGTATTCCTGTGTCCCAATCCTGTTTACTTAGACCACGTCTGTGTCTGAAAACTTTGTATAAAGTGCCCTGTCTACTTGAGAAAGGTCTATTCATTTTTAACTCCTTGTCCCCTGTATACCTCCCTAAATCTCTTGATGACCTGCCTTCACTCCCTTAGAAAAGTTGATTGTTTCTCTGCATTTTTCACTCTATTAAAAGTTTCTCCACATTTCATCATCATTACTTGGAGTTCTATTTAGTCTACTTTTACACATTGGCATTCTTAAATGACAGAAATAATGCCTTCTCCTACATATTTTATTACCAAGTAGATTGTTTGGTACTATAATAATTGCTAAGTCACTTCACTTGTGTCCAGTTCTTTATGACTCTGTGGACGGTAGTCCCAGGCTCCTTGAAACATGGGACTCTCCAGGTAAGCACACTGGAATGGGTTGTCATGCCTTTCTCAAGGGGATCTTCCTGACCCAAGGATTGAACCTGAGTCTCCTGTGTCTCCTGCATTGCAGGTGGATTCTTTACCAGTAGTGCCACCATAATTGGAGCTGGTTAATTATAACAATCTTAAATTTAAATAATAGCTTAAAAACAATAGACATTTGTTTCTTGCTCACACGAATTTCTACTTCAGCAGGGAAGCTCTGCTTCAGAAACTGATTTAGTGATGGATGGAAGAAGAGGTTGGAATCTTTAAAGGCAATAAAAATTGGTTATGGAAGAAATCTTCAACTGACAGAAAGGGAAAACTGTGGATATGCTTTTATAGAAAGATTTATTTTGTTGAAATCTCAAATCACTTCTGTTCATACCATACTGGCCAGAATTTGGCCGCATGACCACTTCTAACTGTAAAGGAGACTGAGAAGTTCAATCTGTCAGGAAGAGAACAATGATTCTGGTGTGCAGCTGCTAGAATGGGTTTATTGCTCCACACCCGCCCACCACACCCACTATGCACACAAACATACGCAAAATGAACTGGATGGTAAATTAGCCTTTACAATCATAATACCTTTGGAGCTTTTTTAAAATGCAAATACCTGAAGCATTATCATAAACCTTCTTAAACTAAACATCTAGCTATAGAATTTAATAGTTACACAGATGATTCTGCTCATAGGAATGATAACTCTTCTACAGGTGCTGACTAACTAGACTACTGAAAAGACTTAATAACACACAGAAATGGGAATAGCCCTTAGAGCACAGACTAATTCAGAAAACTTTTAAAAATAGTTTTAATTTGAAATAGAACAAATAGTTCATCTATCTCATTAAAAATTCAATAAAATGAATGTTAGACTCAACAGCTCAGAAACTCTACATTGTTTTGCAGGTTTTCTTAAATTTTCTCCTGTAACAAATGCATTCTACCTATGATCAACTGAAGCATAAACACTGAGGCAACATTTTTCCTCCTCTAAGACAGCCTCCAACAATAATTAGTACTTACTTGGAAATCAATAAATATCAAAAGACCAAGTGTTATCATTTGCCCTTTGCTTTACAATAGGTTTGAATACAAGATTACATATAAATTAGTGAGTTTCTTAAGGAAAAGGGCAAGTGGTTTTACTTAACTGACAATAATATCTTTTAGGTTACATTATTTATGTGCAAATCAGGTTTCATATTGTTTCAACTTTAAGCTTACGTTCCTCATTCACTTCAGGGACACCTAATCAGTTTATAACTTGTAATCAATTTAGTCTTTCATTACCCGATGCAAAAATATTTATTTACAAGTGGCAATAATTAGCAAAGTCATACAGAAGACACACTGCACTATATTACTGTGTACACTGGGTTCTGTAGACTTCTGTCAGTTCACTGGAATAAATTCAAATCTAGATAGGCATGAATACACCTAAATGCAATGGTTTTAAAATAATAACTAACTAAGCACTGAAGAATTGATGCTTTTGAATTATGGTGTTGGAGAAGACTCTTGAGAGTCCCTTGGACTGTAATGACATCCAACCAGTAAATCCTAAAGGAAATCAGTCCTGAATATTAATTGGAAGGACTGATGCTAAAGCTGAAACTCCAATATTTTGGCTACCTGATGCGAAGAGCTGACTCATTTGAAGAGACCCTGATGCTGGGAAAGATTGAAGGCAGGAGGAGAAGGGGATGACAGAGGATGAGATGATTGGATGGCATCACTGACTCAATGGACACGAGTTTGAGTAAACTCCAGGAGTTAATGATGGACAGTAAGGCCTGGCATGCTGCAGTCCATGGGGTTGCAAAAGGTTGGACAAGACTGAGGGACTGAACTGAACTGAACTGAAGCATAGGATAAGTCTAGATGAGCAATTCGAGTAACCTTATTCACTATACTGAAAACCATGAGTCAGAAACTGGCTTATTTGCAAGAGCAAAAATGAGGTTTCCAATTTTCAAAATTATTACCTTATTTCTTATCATTAAGAGATATTTCAAAGTTTTCAACAACATTTCTTGACATGGGAATATTTTACTCAGATCTATACTGCTTTTGGATTGGTTCCGAACTTACATAAAGATGGAGTATGTCGGATCCCTTGTGAAAACACTATTAAGGTACACTTGTTTCATAGAGATGTGGTATTGATTTGTCATTAAAGTTTGAAGGCTTACATAGCAGTGGATTTCTACTTTTTGTCTAGATGGTACTAAAGCTATAGCCATGGAGGTAGTTTCTGTAAAAGGCTAGATGCTAACAATAATGAAAAGGCTAAAGGAAATTATAAAACAATTACTGTAATAGAAGGAAAGAGAATCATATTTATTGTATATCTATGTACCAGGCTTTAAGATAGTATTTTGTTTTGTTTTGTTTTTTTAAAAGCTGTTGCAGTTATAATGAAATGAACCAAAAATTATATCTATGGAGACCAAATAACACTTTGTTAAGACAAGAGAAAGTTGAAGGACTTTGGTTGGTTTCATTTCAGAATCTAGTCTTCAACTTTGCATTTCCAGAAAATCAAATGTTGGACCAAAGACTTGGATAAATTCACAGAAATTACTTATGAGAAACAAGTGCAAATGTCAACTAAATGAATAATAGAATACAATAGTATTTTTTCCAGTGGCTACCGATGCAAGAGTACTGTAACAAAGCAATCAGGGGATTAAAAATAATTACACAAAATATTATGTGGTATGTTATATGCAATTATTCTTTTATACATTAATGTTATAACTAATAAAAACTGCCATTTTCTGCTAAAATTAATCTCATATATATAGATATAGGTTTAGAAAAATACATGGTCATCCAGCAATTTTGTTTTTAGCTATTTACTCAACAAAAGTCTATGTATGTGATCAGTAGCAACAAGAAAATGTACAGGAATATTTAGAGCAACACTACATGAAAAGTCAAAAATAAAAACAATCCAAACATCCATCAATACTAGAATTAATAAATAAATGATGCTATGTTCATACAAAGGAATAACAAACAGCAACCAGATGAATGAACAATTTACTATATGAAACACCATGGATAAATTCATACACAGTTAACCAAAGAATTAAAACACAATATAAGACACACTCTATGAATACATTATAAATCTCTAATCACAGGCAAAATTCGTGAATGGCTTTGCAGGGATAGAGATTGCTTTTGGGGTAGGTCTTCTGGGGAGCTAATTCTATTTAAATATTTGACTGAGATTCTGAATATATAGTAAAAGCAAAAATGTTAATCACTCAGTCATGTCCTACTCTTTTTGACCCCATGGACTGTAGCTGGACAGACTCCTCTGTCCATGGAATTTTCCAGGCAAGAGTACTGGAGTGGGTTGCCATTTCTTCTTCCACGGTATCTTCCTGACTGATGGATCAAACCCAAATCTCTTCCATTGCAGGCAGATTCTTTACCATCTGAGCCACCAGGGAAGTCCAGAATATACAGACATGTGTACAATAAAACATACAGTGAAATGTTTTCACTTTTGTGAAAACTTGAATTAGACACTTATGATTTATGGGCTTCTATGTATGCATCAATAATATGCTTTAAGATATTAATAACTTGGGCATATGTAGAAGTAGGAAGAAATAGAGATGAAGCAAGATTGGCCTTCAGTTGATAATGGGTGAGGATGGGTGATGAATCCATTTCAGCTCATCACATCATGTTTTCTTCTGTATATGTTTGAAATTTGCATAATAAAAATCTAATTTCTAGAAGAATCATAGTAGTGTTCATCAACTTGTATTATGCATTTATTCAAGCTGTTTATAATATCAAAAGCACAATTCACAAAATACTGATAAATTGGACTTTATAAATTTAAAAACTTCTGCTCTTCGAATTATTCTGTTAAGTGAATGAAAAGACAGACACCATGAGGAGAGAATATTCACCTAACACATATTTGATAAAGGACTTTTATTCTGTATATATAAATAATTCTCAAATTTAATTAAGATTATAAGCAATCCAACTTAAGAAATGGGCAGAAGATTTAAACAGACATTTCAGCAAAGACAACATAGGGATGTCAAATAAGCTCATGCAAAGCTGGTCAACACAATGAGATACTAAGGGAATGCAAATTAAAATGACAATGGCATGCCACTAATAATCTATTTAAATAGCCAAAATTAAATACGTTGACCATAACCAAATTTTTGTGAGGATATGGACAACTTTGCTGTCCATGAAAATTTAAAATATTACTACTCCTTTCAAAAGCATTTTGGAAGTATGTCAAAAAGTTAAATATATACCTACCTTTTAACTCAGTATTTTCCTAGACATTAAATGGAGAAAAATAAAAGCATATAAAGACTTGTACCTAAATCTTCATAATGACTATTTGTAAGAGTCAAAACTGAAAACAGCACAAATATCCACCAACGGGCAAATGGATAAAAACATTTTGGTAAATCTACACAATGGAATATCACTCTACTTATTCATTTTGATGTTTAGCAAAACTAATACAATTACGTAAAGTTTAAAAATAAAATAAAATTTAAAAAAAAAAAATAATAAAGTACTTATATATGCAACATGGATCATCTAAAAATACTTGTGATGGATTTTAAAAAGCCAGATAAAAATTCATAAATTTAATACATGCAAATTTACACATTTATGCAAAATTATAAGAAATGTAAACAAATTTATGGTGTAAAATAAGAGTAAGGATTGAGGGAGGGCTGGGGAACAGAAGAGAGGGATTACAAGTGAGAATGGAAAAATGTAACAAGTGAGCATGGGAAAACTTTGGGGAGTGTTGGATATTTTCACTTTACTCATTGTAATGATGGTTTCATGGGTGTATATATATGTCAACATGTTTCAAGGTGTACACTCTAAATTCTGCAATTAATATATCTTTCTAGTATGAATTTACTCAATATACATCTCAATTTACAATAAAATAGCCCTGAAAAATTTAGTGATTCTATTCAAGCTATAGTTCAGGCTGATTACCTGTCTCCAGTTCTCAAAAATATATACATCCTCCATGCACAAAATTTTTAAATCCATTTTTATAGACTAACCTGAAAAAGTGTGAAACTAAATTCTGCTTATTTCAATGGTTGAATCATTCTATGGTGCTTTCCCCCATATCAATATATATTTTTTCTTTTAAAGAATGGCTACAAACTGAAAAGTCTACAACTTCACTAGAGCTAGAATCTTACAGTGTGCTCCAGCCACCATAAAATTATTTTTATATAATCACTTTTGTTTCCTCTGATAAATCTTACATGTGGCTCATCCATAATTTTAGTCTCAGAATGAAACATTATCTTCAAGTTTTGAGGAATAGTGCATTATGTTTTCCTTCTGCAGTGTAAAAATATCTGTAATTTAAACTTCACACACTCTCAAGTAGTTATTATAACAAACTTTTGCTGATGAGGAACTCAGATTCAAAGAGTTAAAATTATCTGCCAAAAATTACACATGTGTTAAGTTGTTAAGCAAGGACACAAACCCAGATCTGATGTTTTGTCCTATTATCCCACTTTCCAACAAATGAATGTTTATGGCATTTCTAAGTCCATGGGGTCGCAAAGAGTCGGACACAACTGAGCAACTGAACAGAATAGAAGATACTAGAATTTTTCAATTAATTTCCTCCTTCATATCATTTTCTCTCAGAATAAAAATTCTTTTTAAATGACCCAAATCTAAGGGCACTTATGTAATGATACATAATACATAATAATCTTTTTCAGTGAGAAATTCAGACATTGACAATGATGGTATAAAAGGAAAAAAAAAAGTCAGCTGCCAACAACGTACATGAGCTTAGGAAAGTTATTTCAAGCCCCTAGAATTCTATTTCCTCATTTTGTAAAATTTTGAAATAATATTTAACCTGTTGACCACTGTCAAGTTTCAAGGTAATGTATACACATGTAGCATCAAAGTGCTCAGTGAATGGCTGCTCCAAAAAACAGGGTTGCTGAGTAAAGATTACTCCAAAGGCAGTCATTAGATACTGCTACCACTTTGAAACAATTGTTTATATTTCTGAAGACACATTTCTGAAAATGCATTACAAAAATACCTGAAGAGAGTAAAAAAAAAAAAAAAAACTAAGCTCTGTGTGTATATAAAATATCTATTTTTTATAGTAAACCACAAATAAGTTTTTAAATGATACAGTTGGATATTCAGAAGACACACAGATATGAATCAGCATATTCCACTTACTCTGCTCTACGTATTTACTAGGAAGGAGGTAAAAAAGGTAGGATATATGATGATCATGTTTCCATAACCTCTTTACCAGCCCTGACTGCCTTGTGTGATTTTGGGCAATTTACAGCCAAATTTCTACCTATTATAATACGAGACAATAGAAATTCTCTAAGTTATAGTAAAATACAGAAATCCTCTCCTTATTCTATTAATTTTCCTAATTAAAGAATATAAAATTAGCACAACATCGACTATTACTTCTATCCCACAAAATTACCACTCTATAGGATAATAAATTAATCTATGCCAACACAATTCACCACCCCTACTATTGTAGAAATGTAGTGAATCACATTCGCTGGCTTTTTTGGGTTAGCTGTTATGGATTAACGCGTGGTGGGAAATTCTGAGTTTTGTTCTTAATTTTGCAGTGCACAAGTTTAAATTATCAATTCAGCCAAAACAAACAGACAAATCCCAGGGATTTGATATACTCTATAATATTCAAATTCTGTAATGATTCTCTTTTCTGCACAGTCTATTTATCTCTGTGGGAGCATTGTCAGTCCGCACACAAATAACCTTGAATAAAACTCAGAATCTCTAGACCCTGAGTCCTCCTATAATCATTATCCCATTTCCCTCCCAATTGGCCCTAGTATCATTTCTCTGTGTCTATATGATTTGGCCGTCCAGCAATATTTAATACTGCTGGCCATTCTTTTTTTTTTTTTTTCTCTTTATAGACATCCAGGATATCTTTTCCTAGTTTTCTTCCTTCTTTATGCACTACTCCTTAATCTCCTACGTCAACTTCAGTTCTACTAGTTATCAATGTTCATGGATATTATCTAGAACTCATTCTTTCTCTGAATCCTCATTGACAATCTCATTTATCTAATAGCTTTAAATACAATGATATGCCTTTGACCTCTAAACGCACACATTTAGATTTGAGGTCTTAGCTGAACTGCGGACTCATATGCCTATATTTGTTTGATATATCCTTTTAGGATTCTAACAGACATCCAGAATTAATGTTTTTAAGGAAGAACGGTTTTCACCCTCCTCCAGCCCCACTCTCCAACAATTCTGATGTTCTGATGAACTTAATTTAATTCTGATGAACTTAATCTCATTACATTTGCAATTCTCACTGAAACCATTATCTTTCATCCAGATTATTGCAAGAAGCTTCTAATCTGTCTGTTTCAACTCTTGTGATCTTCCAATCTGTTCAAAACAGAGCAAACAGAAGAACATTTTTCAAAATATAAATCAAATTGTCTTGTTCTCTGATTAAATCTGGGCTTCCCTGGTGGCCCAGATGGTAAAGAATGGTAAAGAATCTGCCTGAAACTGGGGAGATCCGGGTTAGATCCCTGGGTCAGGAAGTTATCCTGAAGAAAGGAATGGGAACCCACTCCAGTGTTCTTGCCTAGAGAATTCCATGAATAGAGGAGCCTTGTGGGCTACAGTCCATGGGGTCACAAAGAGTTGGGCATGACTGAGTGACTTACACTTTCAATTTCTGATAAATCAACCAACATCTTCCCTTTAAACTTAGAATATGGTGTACATATAACAGCACTCAATATCTATCCCCCGCTGGTTTCTGACCACATCTGCTACCACTCTGCACCTTGTTCAGAACACTCTAAATATACTGGCTTTCTCTCTGTTCATGGAATATATCAACATCACTCAAATATTAGAGTCTTATCCTAGTATATTAGAATAGGTGATTTCTTAAAACTCAGGAATCAGCTGAAAAATTATCTCCTGAGTGTGACCTGTACTATCTGCATCATCCTGCTTTATATTCAACATATATAGTACTAATCATTTCATTATATATTCAACTATTTGATTATTGTCAACTTTCCCTGTCAATTAAAATCTCTAAACAGAACCTTGTCTAGATTACCTAATTTTTATACCTAATATCTAAAATAGTATTTGTCTCAGAGGAAACTATATATGTTGAAGGAAAGAAGTGCAAGTATATATAGATGTATCTATTCACAATATGCATGAAAATTGTATCAAATATTTGAGCAGGCTTGAATAGTCTCCAGGAAATTATCAAAATGGCAACTTAGCTTAGGCTAAGAGGAGATTTATATAATTTGGTAATAATCAGAAATCAATAATTTTTAGTACTTGTGAACAGCATAGAAGAAATTATTTTGTTTGTCTTTAGAACATGTATATATTTTCTAAAGAATGTCTTTCCCACACCAAAGCAATTCTAGCATGCAGCATAGTGGTAAAGAATCTGCTTGCCAATGCAGGAGATGCAAGAGCCACAAGTTTGATACCAGGATCAAGAATATCCCCTGGAGTAGAAAATTGCAACGCCCTCCAGTATTGTTGCCAGCAAAATTTCATGGACAGAGGAGCCTGGTGGGGTACAGTCTATGGAGTGGCAAAGAGTCATACATGACTGAGCCAATGAGGACACATGCACAGATCAGATCAGATCAGTGGATCAGTCGTGTCCGACTCTTTGCAACCCGATGAATCGCAGCACGCCAGGCCTCCCTGTCCATCAACAACTCCCAGAGTTCACTCAGACTCATGTCCATCGAGTCAGTGATGCCATCCAGCCATCTCATCCTCTGTCGTCCCCTTCTCCTCTTGCCCCCAATCCCTCCCAGCGTCAGAGTCTTTTCCAATGAGTCAACTCTTCGCATGAGGTGGCCAAAGTACTGGAGTTTCAGCTTTAGCATCATTCCTTCCAAAGAAATCCCAGGGCTGGTCTCCTTCAGAATGGACTGGTTGGATCTCCTTGCAGTCCAAGGGACTCTCAAGAGTCTTCTTCAACACCACAGTTCAAAAGCATCAATTCTTTGGCTCTCAGCCTTCTTCACAGGCCAACTCTCACATCCATACATGACCACAGGAAAAACCATAGCCTTGACTAGACAGACCTTTGTTGGCAAAGTAATGTCTCTGCTTTTGAATATGCTATCTAGCTTGGTCATAACTTGCCTTCCAAGGATTAAGCGTCTTTCAATTTCATGGCTGCAATCACCATCTGCAGTGATTTTGGAGCCCAGAAAAATAAAGTCTGACACTGTTTCCACTGTTTCCCCATCTATTTCCCATGAAGTGATGGGACCGGATGCCATGATCTTTGTTTTCTGAATGTTGAGCTTTAAGCCACCTTTTTCACTCTCCAGTTTCACTTTCATCAAGAGGCTTTTTAGTTCCTCTTCACTTTCTGCCATAAGGGTGGTATCATCTGCATATCTGAGCTTATTGATATTTCTCCCGGCAATCTTGATTCCAGCTTGTGTTTCTTCCAGTCCAGTGTTTCTCATGATGTACTCTGCATATAAGTTAAATAAGCAGGGTTACAATATTCAGCCTTGACGTACTCCTTTTCCTATTTGGAACCAGCCTGTTGTTCCATGTCCAGTTAGAACTGTTGCTTCCTGACCTGCATAAAAATTTCTCAAGAGGCAGATCAAGTGGTCTGGTATTCCCATCTCTTTCAGAATTTTCCACAGTTTATAGTGATCCACACAGTCAAAGGCTTTGGCATAGTCAATAAAGCAGAAATAGATGTTTTTCTGGAACTCTCTTGCTTTTTGCATGATCCAGTGGATGTTGGCAATTTGATCTCTGGTTCCTCTGCCTTTTCTAAAACCAGCTTGAACATCAGGAAGTTCATGGTTCGCATATTGCTGAAGCCTGGCTTGGAGAATTTTAAGCATTACTTTACTAGCGTGTGAGATGAGTGCAATTGTGCAGTAGTTTGAGCATTCTTTGGCATTGCTTTTCTTTGGGATTGGAATGAAAACTGACGGTTTCCAGTCCTGTGGCCACTGCTGAGTTTACCAACTTTGCTGGCATATTGAGTGCAGCACTTTCACAGCATCATCTTTCAGGATTTGGAATAGCTCAACTGGAATTCTGTCACCTCCACCAGCTTTGCTCGTAGTGATGCTTCCTAAGGCCCCCTTGATTTCACATTCCAGGATGTCTGGCTCTAGGTCAGTGATCACACCATCGTGATTATCAGGGTTGTGAAGATCTTTTTTGTACAGTTCTTCTGTGTATTCTTGCCATCTAAGAATACATGCACAGGCAGCCACTAAAAGCAATAGATGCTAGAGAAAAGCAGTGTCTAAGGGTCAATAACTGTTGGCTTGTTAACAGTCATGCTAGTTGGCATATAAGTATGACTCCGTAATTAAGTCTCTGTCTCTAACTTAACCGGAACAGGAAGAATTGGATAAGACAAGTCAGGACAACCATTTCTATACAATATCACTGGCAAGCTCAGTTTTGGGGAGTTCCAGGCACAGGCCTGATAGTTTCATTCTTCCAGAAGTCATTCTACTGATAAATGGACACAACACAAATCTTGAGATTTGGGTCTGGGCCGCATTTCCTAGGTCAAGAGTCAATTTTCCTATTGTTTTTTAAAAATCTAAAATTGCCTCTAATAATTTACACTATTGTTGGCATATCTTTAAGGATTACTAATATAATTGGACACAATTTCCTTAAGAATTTTCTAAAGAGTTACCACAGTATTGGAAACAATATGTGATCAACCTTGAGTATCTCTAATAAGCACAAAGAAACCCTTTCTCTGCTATGTAATTCAGAGCTTCACTTGGCAAGGAAAAGGTTAGTATTTAGTGACCTGAATCTTCCAAATACTTTCTTGAGTGGCAGTCATCAAACAAAGACTGCATTGCTGAGGGTTTAGGAACACTTGCCTATTTGCAGATTCTCATCTCTGTAGACAGCTCACCATTAGACCAAGTGTAACAGGACACAGACATCCCTTTTTTTCACAAAAAATTCTCTTTCCTTATTCTTTTCCTCACCAGCACAAAAAACCTGCTAATGACACAGTTCTTTAACAAGCCTAACCTCATTTATCACTATATGTGGTCTAATTTGATTTCTTTAATTATTCTCCATTTTGCTAATTGTGATTATCCAGAGTAGCACAATTTATCATATCTCTCTACCTCTTAAAAGACTCATTTACAGTTCTTGTTCTTTCATGAATTCTTATTAACATTTTCAATTGCAGCTGCTTTAAGGACCTTCCATACTTCCCTCTTCTTCTCAAAGGGTAGCAGTATTTATCTTTAATGTTTAATGTTTCTAATTATTTTTTCTAATTTGTTCTATTCCATGTTGCCTTTGTAAGTGTATTTTCTTAATGTAGGCTTTTCTACAAAGGAAAGTTAAGTCTGTCATTGACCTTCTGTTAAGACAGTAATGGCGTGAATGTCACCTTAGGAATGTAAAAGCAGATAACTTGAGTGTTTTATTTAATAACCAATAAAATGCACTGGACTCGATTCAATGAGTTAGATTTTAAAATATTCCACAAATAAATAAATAGCACCTAAGTTCTGCAAAACAAACATGGATTTTCATGCAAAGTTTCTAACTTGTGATATCTTGACTTTCACCTATATCTATATTCAAGATATAGATATATCTTGTTTATCCACAGATTTACAATGCTATTTTAAATGATGATAAAAACTAAAGATGGCTTCCCAGGTGGTGGTAGTGGTAAAGAACCCTCCTGCCAATGCAGGCAGACTTAAGAGATGTGGGCTCAACCCCTGGGTCAGGAAGATTCCCTGGAGGAGGGTATGGCAACCCACTCTAGTATTCTTGACTGGAGAATCCCAAGGAAAGGGGAGCCTGGCAGGCTGTAGTCCTTCGGTTTGTGCAGAGTTGGACACGACTGAAGTGACTGAGCATGAAAACAAAAGATGAATTCCTACATTAAATGTGTAGCGCCTTATAGATGTATAAGATATGTATGATAATACAGGAAGATGCAATATGCTTTAAGAAGCCAGCGGAAGTTTCTTCTAACTAGGAAAATCATGGAAGGCTTTTAGGAAGAGATGACATTTGAGTTGGAACTTGAATAAGATTTGGAATATATTATACAATTACTACAGCTTGTATCCCAATAAAACACAGAAGCAAAAAAAAATATGGGATGTATTTTGAGAAAATAAATATAGTAAGGAGAGAGGAAAAGGTCCAAATGGAATGGTATAAGATCAAACTTAAGCATAATTTGGGCTTTGATCACAGGGAACCTGAAATTAAAATATTGCCCTATTAGGCAATAGGTAAGCATTCAACAATTTAAGTTTGAGAGGAATATGGCTGCCTGTATAATGGGAAAACAAATCTTATAATGAAAGGCAAACCAGTTATAAGCCTACCAGAATGACAGGAAGTGAAAGAGAAGCAAGGTTGATTTAATGTTAAATTTAGAAATAAAATTAATACATTGGTAGCTAATTAGATTAGAATAAAGCTGAAACCAAAGCAAGTCCAATATTCTGTAGCCAGGTTAGTAAAAATAATAAAAACAATACCTAACACTTTCTGAGAGGTTGCTAAATTATCAGTGCCCCAAATGTATTCATGTGTTTATTCCTGAGACCATTTATATGAAGCTGAGGAACCAGTGTGCCATTAACAGAAATTAGAGAATTTAATGAGGGAGTAGGTTTGGAGTGAAGGATGATGAGTTCTGCTTCAATTTTGTGGTTTTAGAAACAGTTTTAGTCAAGCTAGGATAAGCAAGGCTGCAAAAAGTTATTGCCCATATTTTAGAAATCAAATCCAATGCAGGTTTATTCTTCACACTGATTAAATGTCCCACAAAGACTGGGGACTTTTTCCTATACAGTACCAGGATGGTAAAGGTTCTGCCCTCTTTTATCTTACATCTGAAACAGAGGACTTCTGAACGATCCACACAAAGAGAAAATAGGAATGGAAGGTGTATGCACTTTTTACTGCAACAGCCCAGACAGCACAGGCATCCCTTCCTCTCACAGTTTTTTGTACAAAATGTATCACATGGTTTTAACACATTAGTTGCAAGGAAAGCTAGGATATGTAAGTGAGCACATGGCTTTCCAGGTGCCACTTGTGGTAAAGAACCTGCCTGCCAATGCAGGAAGACCTGAGAGATGTGAGTCCGATCCTTGGATTAAGAAGATCCCCTGGAGGAGGGCATGGCAAACCACTCCAGTATTCTTACCTGGAGAATTTCATGGACAGAGGAGCCTGTTGGCCTATAGTCCATGGGGGTCACAAAGAGTCGGGACACGACTGAGTGACAAACACTTTCACTTTCACACATGGACTACTTGGTGAACACTACCATCTCTGCTACAGTCACCATCTGTTCCTTTAGAAGACATTGTGTCGTAATAGAAATGGGGTCCTGAACTAAGTATAGAGTTCCAAACTAATTTTTCCACTTATGTGCTAAATTAATTATAGGTTCTAGATTCCACTATTTTATTAATTGTGCTTTTGTCTTCCACCATGTGACTGCATTTGCTGAAAATTCCTTTCTTGTCTATATAGTTAATCCCTATTAATTATATAAAATGGTGCTGTGGTGCTTGGCTATCTGTATCAAAGGGAAAACATTCATCTCAGAAAAATTGATACTGAGTAAAATAAAGAGTAAACATCAATTTAAAAATTTATTAAACATTAGAAGAAAATCTAAGTTAAAATTTTAAGCATGCCATGGGCTTCCCTTGTGGCTTAGTAGGTAAAGAATTCACCTGCAATGCAGGAGACCTGGGTTTGATTCCCTGGGTTGGGAAGATCCCCTAGAGAAAGGAACAACTACCCACTCCAGTATTCTGTCCTGGAGAATTTGATGGGCCGAGGAGCCTGGCAGGCTACAGTCCATAGGGTCACAAAAAGTTGGACATGACTGAGCAACTTACAAATAAATAAATAAATATACGTATAGGAAGAGTCACAGAAAAGATCAATTTGATCGAAGATCAAAGATCTAACTATATAACTACAAAATTTCTAGATATAAAATACATTGAAAAATAAAAAAATAAGCAAAAACATTTGCAAGAAGTAAATCTTAAAAATATTTTGCATCCCCAAAATAAAAATTACAAAGAACAAGCCAATTTACAAAATAAATGTTAATAACTATGAGAAACTTTTAAAATTAAAAATGATTAATTACTAAAGAAATTTTTAGATGTTTGTAGCAATGAAGTTTACTTCTACTTCCCTAATATTGGCACTCAGATTTCTAAACACAAGTAATGATAATGCTGACTTTTTGTCAGTATCATTAATAGAGACCATTTCTGGAAAGTATTTTCTAACTTTTTTCATTCATTCCATAAATATTTGCATATGTACTCTGCACTTGATGCTATTTTAAGCATTTGAGATATGACAATTAAAAATACTACTACTAATAATAATAAAAGAAAAAATTCTTTCTTTATGAAACTTACACTATTGTTGATAGCTTGGTTTCCTTCAGAAGCAGATTCTGAAAAATATATTGATACTTCAGTGCAAATAATTTGTATCTTCTTTGACTTGGAAGATATGGTAGTAAGCAATTGAATTAGAAATGGAAAAACAACCAATCAATGATGGATTTTTATGTTTTTTATCATGATGGGAGACTGTCAATCTTGTTCAGAATATCTGGCTCAGAGTGCAAAATATAGGCTTGAGAATTACCCACAAGAGGATTCAGAGAGGTCACATATTTATGAACTAACTCTAGTGAGTTGGTGGAGAGCTGGCTTGGGGGTGCTGGTGTCGCCACACATTCAGTCTGCCACACAGATCCAGAGGAAAGTCATAAAGTCCATAGTTTCAGAAACTGGCCCTCAGGTAGGAGTAGAAATACAATAAAAGGTCTACTAAGTATAGGTAGGATACTGACAGATATGCTACACTCAGAAAAACAATAAAGAACAAACATTATAAAATATAAGTTACAAGTATGCAAGATTATGGCCCATGTTATTGGCAAAAAGAAATAGAAAGGTGAGAAATATTGGTATTTCTGGGCAGAAAAATGCCAGTTTCCAGTATCTAAATAGGGAGATCAGGAAGATCCCTCTGAGGGATCTTCAAAAACTTGATCTGCAAAAACTTGAAGGAGGATAGAGAATCAACCAAACAGACATCTGTGTAAGATTATCATAGACAGAAAGAACATTTGAGCAAAGGAACGATTGGATTTTGTCTGGAAAGTCTGAGGAACAACAATGAGGCTAAAGTAACAGAAATAATGACAACAGTGGGAGGAAAAGTAATGAGTTGGCTAGAGAAAGATGGCATGTGAATTGTGTAGAAATTTAGAGGCCTTGCAAGGTATATATATATATATTTTTTTTTTTCACTGTAATTGAAATGGGAATGAACATCAAAGTTTTGAACAGATCAGATCAGATCAGTTGCTCAGTCGTGTCCGACTCTTTACGACCCCATGAATCACAGCACGCCAGGCCTCCCTGTCCATCACCAACTCCCGGAGTTCACTCAGACCCATGTCCATCAAGTCAGTGATGCCATCCAGCCATCTCACCCTTTGTCATCCCCTTCTCCTCTTGTCCCCGTTCCCTCCCAGCATCAGAGTCTTTTCCAATGAGTCAACTCCTTGCATGAGGTGGCCAAAATACTGGAGTTTCAGCTTTAGCATCATTCCTTCCAAAGAAATCCCAGGGCTGATCTCCTTCAGAATGGACTGGTTGGATCTCCTTGCAGTCCAAGGGACTCTCAAGAGTCTTCTCCAACACCACAATTCGAAAGCATCAATTCTTTGGCGCTCAGCCTTCTTCACAGTCCAACTCTCACATCCATACATGGCCACAGGAAAAACCATAGCCTTCACTAGATGGATCTTTGTTTGCAAAGTAATGTCTCTGCTTTTGAATATGCTATCCAGGTTGATCATAAGTTTTCTTCCAAGGAGTAAGTGTCTTTTAATTTCATGGCTGCAGTCACCATCTGTAGTGATTTTGGAGCCCAGAAAAATAAAGTTTCACACTGTTTCCACTGTTTCCCTATCTATTTCCCATGAAGTGATGGGACTGGATGCCATGATCTTCGTTTTCTAAATGTTGAGCTTTAAGCCAACTTTTTCACTCTCCACTTTCACCTTCATCAAGAGGCTTTTGAGTTCCTCTTCACTTTCTGCCATAAGGGTGGTATCATCTGCATATCTGAGGTTATTGATATTTCTCCCAGCAATCTTGATTCCAGCTTGTGCTTCTTCCAGTCCAGAGTTTCTCATGATGTACTCTGCATAGAAGTTAAATAAACAGGGAGACAATATACAGCCTTGACGAACTCCTTTTCCTGTCTGGAACCAGTCTGTTGCTCCATGTCCAGTTCTAACTGTTGCTTCTGACCTGCATATAAATTTCTCAAGAGGCAGATCAGGTGGTCTGGTATTCCCATCTCTTTTTATTGTGATCCACACAGTCAAAGGCTTTGGCATAGTCAATAAAGCAGAAATAGATGTTTTTTTGGAACTCTCTTGCTCTTTCCATGATCCAGCAGATGTTGGCAATTTGATCTCTGGTTCCTCTGCTTTTTCTAAAACCAGCTTGAACATCTGGAAGTTCATGGTTCATGTACTGCTGAAGCCTGGCTTGGAGAATTTTGAGCATTATTTTACTACCGTGTGAGATGAGTGCAATTGTGCAGTAGTTTGAGCATTCTTTGGCATTGCCTTTCTTTGGAATTGGAATGAAAACTGACCTTTTCCAGTCCTGTGGCCACTGCCGAGTTTTCCAAATTTGCTGGCATATTGAGTGCAGCACTTTCACAGCATCATCTTTCAGGATTTGGAATAGCTCAACTGGAATTACATCACCTCCCTAGCTCTGTTCATAGTGATGCTTTCTAAGGCCCACTTGACTTCACATTCCAGGATGTCTGGCTCTAGGTGAGTGACCACACAATCGTGATTATCTGGGTCATGAAGATCTTTTTTGTACAGTTCTTCTGTGTATTCTTGCCACCTCTTCTTAATATCTTTTGCTTCTTTTAGGTCTATATCTTTTCTGTCCTTTCTCGAGCCCATCTATGCATGAAATGTTCCTTTGGTATCTCTAATTTTCTTGAAGAGATCTCTAGTCTTTCCTATTCTGTTGTTTTCCTCTATTTCTTTTCATTGATCGCTGAAGAAGGCTTTCTTATCTCTCCTGCTATTCTTTAGAACTCTGCTTTCAGATGTTTATATCTTTCCCTTTCTCCTTTGCTTTTCACTTCTCTTCTTTTCACAGCTATTTGTAAGGCCTCATAGCAGCCATTTTGCTTTTTTGCATTTCTTTTCTATGGGGATGGTCTTAATCCCTGTCTCCTGTACAATGTCATGAACCTCCATTCATAGTTCTTTAGGCATTCTATTATATCTAGTACCTTAAATCTATTTCTCACTTCCACTGTACAATTATAAGGGATTTGATTTAGTTCATACCTGAATGGTCTAGTGGTTTTCCCTACTTTCTTCAATTTAAGTCTGAATTTGGCAAGAGGGAGTTCATGATCTGAGCCACAGTCAACTCCCCGTCTTGTTTTCGCTGACTGTATAGAGCTTCTCCATTTTTGGCTGCAAAGAATATAATCAATCTGATTTCAGTGTTGGACGTCTGGTGATGTCCATGTGTAGAGTCTTCTCTTGTGTTGTTTGAAGAGGGTGTTTGCTATGACCAGTGCATTCTCTTGGAAAAACTCTATTAGCCTTTGCTCTGCTTCATGCCATATTCCAAGGCCAAATTTGCCTGTTACCCCAGGTGTTTATTCACTTCCTACTTTTGCATTCCAGTCCCTTATGATGAAAAGGACATCTTTTTGGTATTAGTTCTAAAAGGTCTTGTAAGTCTTCATAGAACCATTCAACTTCAGCTTCTTCAGCATTACTGGTTGGGGTGTAGGATTGATTTACTCTGATATTGAATGGTTTGCCTCGAAAACGAACAGAGATCATTCTGTCACTTTTGAGATTGCATCCAAGTACTGCATTTTGGACTCTTGTTGACCATGATGGCTACTCCATTTCTTCTAAGGGATTCCTGCCCACAGTAGTATATATAATGGTCATCTGGGTTAAATTCGCCCATTCCTGTCCATTTTAGTTCACTGATTCCTAGAATGTGAACGTCCACTCTTGCCATCTCCAGTTTGACCACTTCCAGTTTGCCTTGATTCACGGACCTAACATTCCAGGTTCCTATGCAATATTGCTCTTTACAGCATTGGACCTTGCTTATATCACCAGTCACATCCACAACTGGGTATTGTTTTTGCTTTGACTTCATCCCTTCATTCTTCCTGGAGTTATTTCTCCACTGATTTCCAGTAGCATATTGGGCACCTACCGACCTGTGGAGTTCCTCTTTCAGTATCCTATCATTTTGCCTTTTAATACTGTTCATGGGGTTCTCAAGGCAAGAATACTGAAGTGGTTTGCCTTTCCTTTCTCCAGTGGACCACATTCTGTCAGACCTCTCCACCATGACCCATCCATCTTGGGTGGCCCCACACAGCATGGCTAGGTTTCATTGAGTTAGACAAGGCTGTGGTCCGTGTGATCAGATTGACTAGTTTTCTGTGATTATGGTTTCAGTCTGTCTGCCCTCTGATGCCCTCTCGGAACACCTACCATCTTACTTGGGTTTCTCTTACCTTGGATGTGGGGTGTCTCTTCATGGCTGCTCCAGCAAAACACAGCTGCTGATCCTTACCTTAGACGAGGGGTATCTCCTCACGGCCGCCCGCCCCTCCTAATGAATGTCAAGTAGCTTCTCTTGGCCCTCCTGCACCAAGTATGAAATAAATTGATGTATGTATGTATTGCAAAATGATTACCATAAAATTTTTAATTAACACATCTGCCATCTCATTTAGCCACAATCTGTGTGTTTATGTTTATGTATATGTGTTGAAACCTTTTAAATCTACTCTCTTAGCATCTTTCAAATATGTAACACAGTATTATTAAGCATAATCATCATGCTGTACATTATATGCCCAGAACCTAATCATCTTATGAATGGAAAAAATGTTTTTTTTTTAAATATGAATATTTGAAGAATTTTCATTGTCTGATTTCAAGAATTTCTGTAAAAGTATTGTAACCACACAGTGTAGTATTGGTATAAGGAGAAAAAAAGTAACTCAATATATCCAACAGAGGGTTCAGAAATAGAACTTGCAGAAACTTGATTTTCATCAGAGGTGCAAAGCAATTCAATGGGGAAAGGGAAATCAACAAATGATATTGGAACAATTAGATAAATATATCAAACAAGATAAACTGCAAGAACAATATCACACTTTATAATATATATATACATATATATATATGTATATATATATAATTGAAACTGATCACAAACCTAACCATGCAAGATAAAAAATAAACTTCTTGGGGAATTCATATGACTTTAAAGTAGGTAAAACTTCCTTTAAGATGATACTGAAAGTTATAACCACAAAATAAATTTAGCTTTATCAAAATTAAGCACTCAAATTTCTGTTTAAGTATAATGTGGCACTATTTGGAAAGCTAGGTATTTCATCACCTTTACTATATCCTATTAATTTTACTCTTAATTATATACTCCAGGGACATGAAGACATCCATACACAGAGAGAGTTATGAAAAAAATGTTGATAGCTGTTCATAATCGTCACTAACTGAAAACTACCAAATGTCCAGCAAGTGAATGGACAATATAAGTAGTATATGTATAAAATATAAGCAGTTTACAAAATGAGCGATTGATTCCATCAACAGAAGAATCTCTAAAGTATTAGGTTAAGCACACAAAATAAATGAACTATCATTGTGATGGACCAATAAATGTGATAAGAAAGAATTAGCTACTATTATAATTGAATAATATATGTGATAAGAAGTCAGAAATGTCTGTAGCCTAAATTCCGCCAATTATAGATCTGCATGAGACGCGGAAGATAGCTATGGAGTTTTTCATGAATAATGAAATCAAATTATTCAGAGTACAATGTTTCTCATCTCTGCACTCATGGTGTCATAGAAAGTACTGAACTCCCTAAGAGAACTGTAGAGTTATATGTAGTTAGTTGCTTTTTCCCAGTATGACAATCCTTGCCAGGCTCCTGTGGTGTCTAAAACTAACTCTGCCTCTTGGATGTATTTTAGGGGATGATCCAAGGAACAGCTGTAGTGTTTTGCTGTTTTAGGTGCAAACAACGAGGGTAACAGAAAGGCGGGGAAAGGCTGGGTGGAGGAGCCCCAAGAAGAATCAAGAGTAAGTGTTGATTTTGGAAATTTGGGAGTTCCTTGCTGAGGTGTATGGTACTATGCAATTCTTTTCACCACAATTAATATATTTACATCGGCTTTTATTATTCTTTTTGGTAGGAAAAAAAGAAAAAGGAACATGGAATCTTCTTGGCTCATGAGCCTGTGATTCTTTGGCATAGTTCTTATCACAAAATTGAATTCCAGATGGATAATGTAACATTTTTATAAAAAGAAATGAATATTGAAGTGGGAAATAAAAATTCTAGTGAAGTCTTATTTATTATACTCTTACCTTTCATACTCTGTAACCACGCTTAAAAGGGGCAACTCCATTAGTAGCTCAAACTTCCTTTACACTCATTGTCTTCCACTTGTTCAACCTATGACCTCAATTGGGTAAAGTCATAGTTAAAGCAAATGAGCCTAAATTTGAAGGAACAAAAGCTAAAGAACAGTGTCTTGGGCCTTCTCTAAGGGTCTAAACCAAACATATTCCTCATTAAACTCAAGAATTTTCCTAATTTTCCCAGTTTTGGTAACTATAGATAGGATTCAGAAGGTAAATGGAGACCACTTCAGGAATATTCCATGGCTATACCTGCTAAGCTGAGAAGTCTCTGAGGATTTCAATTATTTTTAATTACACTAACTTTGGTCTGCACCATTCCTTATATCTTTCCATTAAAAATCTTTACTATGCAAAGCCTCCAGAGAAGGCCCACATAATCTGGAAAATTTAGGCAAATACGACTCAGCTTTCTAAAACTCTAAATTTTTAAAGGAAAAAAGCTCATATGGAAAGAAACAGAATCCAGTGCTGCAGCTGTCTATAAAATCTGGGAAAGTGTGTTAAGTGGGTATCTCTACAAGTAGTTAGATGGAAACACAAACTGTGAACACAACAGGATTTGCTTTTCATTTCCATGTAATTTTGGGTTTTGCTATTTTTAGGCACACAGGTACATATACAGTTGCTATATCATGGAGCAGCTGAACCAGAAGGGGTCAGGGTTTACTGGAGTGTATCAGTAAGGATCATAACTGCATAAACAGAACATGGAAATCCTGAGGACTTACGACTCTCAGTGGCTTTGTTGTCATTGTGGAAGTTTCCAGAGACAAGCTGTTTATCTTCTGATGCTTCTCTCTTTCCCTTGTCCATTATATTCTGGAAATGCAAGGCCAGTGTCATGGGTGAACAACATTCATGGTGATTTAATGTTTATCCGTTGATATTTAGATTTTGGCTGCTGTGTATTATTGCCAAACGTATGGGTTTCTATGATTTTGTATTCTGATGTTCAAAATGACCAGAACCAAAAAAGCAGAAAAAGTGAGCAAAAAAGCCTAATGGGCCATAAAAGGCAATTTTAACTCTATGGTTAGGGGTTGCAAAAGTTCATCAAGATCATCCTCTGTTCCTGAAACAAAACTTAAATTTAAAAACACATTTCTCAGACTTCTCTCACAGCCCAGTGGTTAAGAATCAGTCTTCCAATGCAGAGGATGGTTGGGGAACTAAGATCTCACACGCAACAGGGGTTATGTGTGCCTCTGAGGCTGTGCCTCAGCTAGAGATCCCACATGCTCTAGAGCCCATGTGCCACAACTAGAAAGAAGCCCATGCACTGATCAAGATTGCCACAATAATGATCCCACACACTGCAACTAAGACCCAACACAGCCAAAAATAAATAAATAAAAATAAAAACATTTCTCATTTAATAAATGAATCTAAGAACTCTTAACAGTCAGAAATACTGTCTACCACCTCTTGTCAATCTTAAACTTCTACCCCAGGAACTCTAAATTTCTGCCTGTCCTTCTTCTCCTGCCTGTCCTTCCCACAGTGAACATGTGATTTAAGAGTTCACCATTCTCATTCTTTCATATTTCTCCCCCTCTTACACACATACACATAATTCTGTTCAAATACCTTAGAATATTTTCTCTTGGATATTAGTATTATAATATCAGTAGCTCCAATAACATTGTTCTAAAAAAAGCACATCCAAGAATATATATGTGAACATATCTCAATAACCTATTTTCACAATGAAAATACAGCAATCCCCCAGTCTTTGCTTGTGCAACACCAAACTCCCAATGGCATTGTTCTGGTTTTCCTCAAAAAGAGGCGGCAAACACAGTGTTATCATTACTGCTATTAGCTGCTTCATATTGTGCTAGGTTGACATACTACACGAGGGTGGGGATGAGGAATGGTGCCTGATCTTGGCCAGTGTGGATCCCATTACAGAGGATTAGGTTGACACTAATGGGGTTGATTCTGCAGCCTGTTCATCCTTTGTCTGCCAATAGTTAGTCAGAGGAGCAGCCAGAGAACAGAACAGCTGACTGTTCATTCCAAAATGACTCCAATAACCAAGGCTTACTGCTATCAGGGCCTCTCCAGAATGGAAGCAGAAGGGAGCTTGGACAAGGGAATGCAGCAGTAGAGTTTTCAGTCACCTGGCAGGATGTAGCTGGGACTGTCAGGTATCCTGCTGTGCTGTCAATGCCTTTTGTTTAGGAAGGGTTGATTCCCACCCAAGTATGCACCTCATACTCTAAATGCTGATTTGGGGAAAAGTCTGGGATTATTACAGATTCAATAAATAATGTTTTCTGCTATGCTTGGGATGATTTTTTCCTATATTTGGTGTGCCATAGATAAGATTGCATTCATATTTTTTTTTTCTTGGCACAAAATCTGGCAAAGGAGTAGAATTTGCACTCCAAATGGAAAGTTTCTATATATTTCCACATGAGCCTTCTTTGGTGCCAGTTGA
The DNA here is from genome assembly GCF_029378745.1 of Bos indicus. Lineage (NCBI taxonomy): Eukaryota > Metazoa > Chordata > Mammalia > Artiodactyla > Bovidae > Bos > Bos indicus. The sequence continues at coordinate 77,002,346 of NC_091765.1, forward strand.
TGCAGCCACAGCTGATATACACAGCAGAGACCAGGAGCCAATTACCAGAAGCAGGAAGGAGGGGAAATTATGTCCAAAAGCAGCTCCTAAATATTTAGTCCCCTAAATTCTCAGAATGGCATGTAAGCATTTGACAGACCATAATCTTTGATTTATTTTTCTAAGAGAAAGGAAGAGGTTTCTTTTTTTCTTTCTCAAAATCAGTAGTAATGTCTTGATTGGACAACTGGCATTTTAGGTTTAGGTCCTTAGATGCCACAATATTGTTGTCCCACTTGCCCAACCTTGAAAACAGCATTAAAACTGCTATACTATCATGTGAGTATTTCTTCAAATAAGAACAAAATGCCAAAAAGCTTAGAGACTAATTTTAAATGTTTTTAAAACTGTTTATTATGTGCCATATATTTTACAAAGTACTTCAAATTCATTTCTTTTGTATTTAATTTTGTATTTAAACATTTATACATTGTTTCAATCATTTCCTGGAAAATCCTATAGACGTTTTTTTTTTTTTTCTTTGTAAGTTGCTATAGATCTCTGAGACACCCTCTCCTTTCTTGGTATCAGTCATCAGGACAAAACACTTTTTTTTTACCCCCTTATGATGTAGAGGATATTATACCAGGATGACTGAATAAGAATATGAGACAAAGTCTCTGACTTCCAAAGATTATCATTTCAAATAAGAATTCATGGTAAACTCATGATTCAAAATGGTATAAATATCTATATGCACTTCAATAGAGAGAGATGTTAAATACGATTGTATTTGTGATTTTTTCTTTTGAAGTAAGAAAGTGACACCATCAACAAACTATTAACAATGTGCCTAGACCCTTTCTTATACAAATTCCTTTTTCCATAGACATACATATATTTTTTATTAATATTACAATTTCTATTTTTCAAAATATTTTAGATGGATTAATTCTATCAAACCCACCTTCAAGAAAACAGGGTAAAAATATATACTGTTTTTGAAGAAAAAACAAATATAAATTAAACACACGTACACAACTTCAGAAATAGTGTACACTACCAATTTCTTTTTAAATATTATAATCTCATCATGCTTTCTTCTGCACTGCACTCTTATTATAACATATGCTACTCATTACTCTGCCTAGTCTGCAATGAATAACCTCACCAGGCAATTCAAGGATATAAGAATGTGTGGCTGGGATGAGATTACTATTAAGAAATGGGTTATTTTTTTTCACCAGTGTTGAAATTTGTGCCTATAGGATCGATATCAGAAGGCCACTTAACTTTTTCCTTCCATAATTCTGAAATCTCTTTCAGAATCTCAAATGTAGCCTTGTCTGTGCCTTAGACATTTTAACTAGCCCGTGCAGTGATCCAGTCCTATGTTTTTTGTCAGAATCCAATCATGAGGTAGAGGTCAGAAGAGTTATGCAACAGAGAATATTTAATATCAATAATTGTTAACCAGGTATTATAGAACTGAAAAGGGAAAAAGAAACACTGGGGTATCATGAAGTAGTAACTGCAAGAAGCAGGTGCTAACCCAGGGCTTTGAGAACAAAAGTTTAGAATTATTAAAGATTAAAATCTTGGAGAAGAAGCCTCAGGGGAACCAGGACTCAGATCTCTTAGCAGAGAGTGAGCACTGCTTGGGTATCACTGTAGCCTCAGGAACTCATAGGATCGAACCTACAGACTTGTGATTCAAAATTCATAAAAGGATGTCTTTAATGAGGCTGGCTCTAGTATTGCTAAGAAAACCAGAACTTAAAATGTGCTGCTATTCGGTGAAGGAATGTTGCAATGGGGACACTGACAGACAGAAAATCTCTTCCACCCTCAACACTCCAGCCTCCCTGTGGCGTCCCCTACTGGCAGAACCTGACAGGAACCAGCTGGCAAAGGGAAAAGCATGATTTGAGCGTCTGAGCCCCAGCATAACCAAGCAGCATGTGAAAGGATAGGTTTGAAGCGGAGACACACTGTTTAAACAACTGTGGCATATAAAGAGAATGTAAAGAAATAATGAAAATCTTCTGATAGGTTTTCTCACCAGTATTTATTCTCCCAGTTTCATAGAGGAAGTCTCAAACCTGAAACTGCATATATTAGAACACAAATATTTATTAATGAATTTTAGTTATTCTCAATCCTGGGTAAAGATGACTAACCTTTGAAGTACTTTATGTAAATTCCAGGATCCACAGTGAACAAATGAAAATCAGAACTTTCAGAAGTAGATATTATTGTGTTCTTGTAATTGACAAAATAATTTTCATGTTCAACCCAGGTTAAGAATCATTTATAAAACCAGATTGAAGAAATAAATTGGCAACAAAAATGAGACTTCAAAAATAAATTATAAATAATTCAACCTCAATAATAAATAAAATTCAAACTGTACAAGACATTATCTTTTTACCCAAGAAGTTGACAGTATTTGTTTTTAATATAATACCATTTTATTTGATGAATGTTTGAAAAACAGATATTTTCTAAAATTTAAGAAAATCTGTATGAAAGAAATTTAGCTATTTGTTACAGAACATAATCTTTTAACCATTTAGTTCAGAGATTTGTCTTCTAGAAATTCATTCCAAGAACATTCACCCATTTATTTACCAAATGTTACTGAAATGTTATTATGCACTGGATGGTGTTAGAAGAACTGAGATGATAAAAGCTCACCAGAAAGCAGGAACAGAAGGACAACTTGCTTCAACATAATAAAGCCCATGTCTGACAAACCCACATCTAAATTATTCTTAATGGTGAAAAACTAAACATATTCCCTCTAAGATCAAGAACAAGGCAAGTATGTCCATTGTTACCACTCTTGTTCAACATAATGTTGGAAGTCCTAGCCATGGCAATCAAGGAAGAAAAAGAAATAAAAGGAAGGCAAATTGGAAAAGAAGAAGTAAAATTGTCACTGTTTGCAGATGACATGATACTATACATAGAAAATCCTAAAGAGACTACTATAAAATCACTAGAGTTAATTAATGAATTTGGTAGAGTTGCAGGGTATAAAATTAATATATAAAAATCTTTCATTGGTACATGCTAATGATGAAATATCAGAAAGTAAAACTAATGAAAGAATCTCATTTACCATCATATCAAAGAGAATAAAGTATCTAGTAATAAACTTACCTAAGGAGACAAAAGACCTGTATTCTGAAAGCTATATGATGCTGATGAAAGAAATAGGACACAAAGAGATGGAAGGATATATCATGCTCTTGGATTTGAAGTATTAATATTTTCAAAATTAATATACTATCAAAAGAAATCTACAAGTACAATGAAATTCCTATCAAATTTCAATGATATTTTTACAGAATTAGAACCAAAAAATAAAACATATTTAATTTATATGGAAACACAAAAATCCCTAAAGAGCCAAAGCAATCTTAAGAAATATAAAAGGAGCTGGAAGAATCAGGCCTCTTGACTTCAACTATACTAAAAAGCTGCAGTCATTAAAATAGTATGGCACTAGTACAAAAACAGAAATATAGATCAATGGAACCAGATAGAGAGCCCAGAAATAAACCCATGCGTCTATGGTCAATTGATCTATGACAAAGGAGGCAAAAATATATGGTGGAGGAAAGACAGTCTCTTCAAAACTGAACAGCTACATGTGAAAGAATGAAATTAGAGTATTTCTAACACCACACACAAAAATAAACTCAAAAGATTGAAGATCAAAATGTAAGGATCAAAGACCTAAATGTAAGGCCAGACAAAATACTCAGAGGAAAACATAGGTAGAATGTTACATGACATAAATCACGGCAAGGTCTTTTTTGACCCACCTCCTAGATTAATGAAAATAAAAACAAAAATAAACACATGGAACCTAATTAAACTTAAAATTCCAAAAAGAGTCAAAAAATAGGCTCAATAGACATTCAGAAATAGAAATATCTAAATAGGCATTTTTCCAGTAAATTCAGATGAAAAGATACTGATCACTACATATCAGAAAAATACATACCAAAACTACAGTGAGGTATCTCCTTCTACTGGCCATCATCATCATCAAAAAGTCTACAAACAATAGATGTTGGAGAGGGTGTACAGAAAGAGGAATCCTCCTACACTGTTGGTGGGAACGTAAATCAATACAGCCACTGTTGGTAACAGTATGGAGGTTTCTTAGCAAAACTAAAAATAAATTACCATATGATACAACAATCACATTCCTGGACATATATTTGAAGAAAAGCATAATTCGAAGAGATACATGTACCTCAATGTTACTGCATCACTATTTACTGCAGTTAATACATGGAAGAAACTTAAATGTTTAATGACAGAGGAATGGATAAAGAATAAATGGTACATGTATACAAATGGAATTTTATCCAGCCATAAAAAGAATGGAACATTGCCTTTCACAGCAACATGACCTAGAGATTATTGTAATGAGTGAAGTCAGACACAGAAAGGCAATACCATATTATATCACTCATAAGTGGAATCTAATTTTTTAAAAGATACAAATGAACTTTTTTCACTATTTTTTTTTTAAAGATAGATTCACAGACTTAGGAAACCAATGTATATGGTTACCAAGGAGGAAATGTGGTAGGGCAATAATCAAGAGCTTGGAATGAACATACACATACTACTGTATACAAGGTAGATGACAAACAGGAACCTGTTCTAGCAGCAGTCCTAATCTTTTTGGCACTTTGGACCACTCTAGACAATTTTTCCATGGACCAGGAGGGGGTATGGTTTCAAGATGATTCAAGTGCATTGTATTTATAATGTACTTTATTTCTATCATTATGACATCAGCTCCATCTCATATCATCAAGCATTAGATCCCAGAATTTAAGGACCCCTGCTGTATAGCAAAGGGGACTCTACTCAGTATTCTGTGATAACTTATATAAGAAATGAATCTTTAAAAAAATGAATATATGCATATGTATAATGCAGTCACTTTGCTGCACACCTGAAACTAGCACAACACTGTATATCAACTTTACTCCAGTAAAATTTTAAAAAAGAATAAAGTTATTTACTCAAAAATCTGTATATACTGGAGGTTTACAGTAACATTATTATTGACTTCACGCTGATAAAAGAAAATTTGGTAGCAGGGGTGGGGGGCACCAGGGGTAAGGATTAGCCATTAGTCCAGAATAAAAATCTGCAATTAAAAGTAAAAAAAAAAAAAAAAAAGGTGTGTGTGGGGGGGAGGAACCTCAGAACACATAAGAAGAAAATAAAGATAATGTCACTACTAATATGGAATTTATATTCAAGAGGGCAGAAAAATGCATAAATATACATAATCAAGTAATATAGCACTTAAAATCAATTCAAATAATGGTTGCAGAATGAACTTACTTAGGATAGTGAGGGATGGTCTCTCAGAATCTAATATTTATAGACTCAAACCCAAACAGATTTGTGATAGTTGTATTTCTTTATAGGCCAAATTCAACAAAAGGCAAAAGATATAGAAAAGAAAGAGAGTTATTCAGGAACCAGTTCAAGTAGAGCCTTGAAGGCCACCATAAAGAGGAGTCTGAACTTTGCTCAGAGTCCCAGTGATAAGTAACCTGGAGAGTTTTAAGAGAAAAACAACACTCTAATTTTAATTTTAAATGTCACTGTGAAAGCTGTGGTGAGGAGAAAAGAGGAGGGAAGTGTGTAATTAGGGGAATTAGCAGGGACACTTTTAGAGTTATCCAGGTAAGAGTTGAGAGTGATTCAAACTAAGAGCCATTGCAAAAGTAAAATACATGGATAAATATGGAACATATATTTGAAGTAAAGGATTGCATATTGAGTGAGTAAAAAGGAAAACTACCTGTGGTTTTACAAATTAAGTAGTCAGTGTTATTGTTTAGTGAGTGCAATATGGAGGCAGAGAAAAAGGTTTGGAAAAATATTAAGAAGTGTTTACTTTTATGTTTTAGAGCATATGCTAATATCGTGACTGGATAAAGCAGTCTGTCCATGGAGACAGCAGAATTAAAAATATGTATTTTGGAGTCTTTAGCAGATAATGGTAATCGGAGACACTGACAAATGGCTTCACAAAGGCATTCACTGCAACATTTTTTGTAATGGAAAATGTTGAAAATCTTATGATAAAAATTAGTAAAGTACTATATAGTGTCCGTCGGAGAAGGCAATGGCACCCCACTCCAATACTCTTGCCTGGAAAATCCCATGGATGGAGGAGCCTGGTAGGCTGCAGTCCATGGAGTCGCTGAGAGTCGGACATGACTGAGCGACTTCATTTTCACTTTTCACTTTCATGCATTGGAGAAGGAAATGGCAACCCACTCCAGTGTTCTTGCCTGGAGAATCCCAGGGACCAGGGAGCCTGATGGGCTGCCATCTATGGGATCACACAGAGTGGGACACAACTGAAGTGACTTAGCAGCAGCATATAGTGTCTGTAGGAAGAGAATCAGGTTGATGTCTACCTTCCAGATATCATCACACTTTCTCTAATTAGACAAAGTGAGAGTGCAATGATATCAACAATTATTTGGCTCTGGAACCACATTTATGATTGTGATTTTAAAAATATGTGTAGCTTATAAATGGTTCATTTATGTTGATATTAAAAAGCAGAGACATTACTTTGCCAACAAAGGTCCATCTAGTAAAGGCTATGGTTTTACCAGTGGTCATGTATGGATGTAAGAGTTGGACTGTGAAGAAAGCTGAATGCCAGAGAATTGATGCTTTTGAACTCTGATGCTGGAGAAGACTCTTGTGAATCCCTAGGACTGCAAGGAGATCCAACCAGTCCATCCTAAAGGAGACCAGTCCTGGGTCTTCGTTGGAAGGACTGATGCTAAAGCTGAAACTCCAATACTTTGGCCACCTCATGCAAAGAGTTGACTCATTGGAAAAGACCCTGATGCTGGGAGGGATTGGGGGCAGGGGGAGAAGGGGACGACAGAGGATGAGGTGGCTGGATGGAATCACCGACTCCATGCACATGAGTTTGGGTGAACTCCGGGAGTTGGTGATGGACAGGGAGGCCTAGCACGCTGCAATTCATGTGGTCGCAAAGAGTCGGACATGACTGAGTAACTGAACTGAAGTGACTGAAAGATTATTTAAACATTAAAATAAGAGGTGTCCGTGATTCACAGGCAAAGTTTTCTATAAATAGGAAATCTCTCCATGCACTAATGCATCAGGATTAGGAAGACCTAGCATATCTTGGTTAAGTTTATGATTTATTAGCAGTCAATGTTAGACAGTTTTACAATTTTAACTATAAAATATGGACCCCTCTATTCATTCATGAGTAAGTAAGTGAAGTCGCTCAATCCTGTCTAACTCTGTGACACCATGGACTGTAACCCACCAGGCTTCTCTGTCTATGGAATTCTCCAGGCAACAATACAGGAGTGGGTTGCTATTTCCTTCTCCAGGGGATCTTCCCAACCCAGCGATCAAAGCTGGGTCTCCCGCATTGCAGGCAGATGCTTTAACCTCTGAGCCACCAGGGAAGCTCAATTCATTCATAATTAAACCTAATTATTCTATTTTGACTTCATCTACTATTTAATGCACTTTCATTTAAAATGATTCCTATTTGGAACTGACTAGAGATCTCTTCAAGAAAGTTAGAGATACTAAGGGAAAATTTCATGCAAAGATGGGCTCAATAAAGGACAGAAATGGTATGGACCTAACAGAAGCAGAAGATATTAAGAAGACATGGCAAGCATACACCAAAGAACTGTACAAAAAAGATCTTTATGACCCAGATAAAAATGGTGTGATCACTCATCTAGAGCCAGACAACCTGGAGTGTGAAATCAAGGGTGCCTTAGGAAGCATCACTATGAACAGAGCTAGGGAGGTGATGTAATTCCAGTTGAGCTATTCCAAATCCTGAAAGATGATGCTGTGAAAGTGCTGCACTCAATATGCCAGCAAATTTGGAAAACTCAGCAGTGGCCACAGGACTGGAAAAGGTCAGTTTTCATTCCAACCTCAAAGAAAGGCAAAGAATGCTCAAACTACCACACAATTGCACTCATCTCACATGCTAGTAAAGTAATGCTCAAAATTCTCTAAGCCAGGCTTCAGCAATACGTGACCCGTGAACTTCCAGATGTTCAAGCTGATTTTAGAAAAGGCAGAGGAACCAGAGATCAAATTGCCAACATCTGCTGGATCATCGAAAAAGCAACAGAGTTTCAGAAAAATATCTGTTTCTGCTTTGTTGACTATGCCAAAGCCTTTGACTGTGTGGATCACAATAAACAGTGAAAATTCTGAAGGACATGGGAATACCAGACCACCTGACCTGCCTCTTGAGAAACCTGTATGCAGGTCAGAAAGCAACAGTTAGAACTGGACATTGAACAACAGACTGGTTCCAAATAAGAAAAGGAGTACATCAAGGCTGTATATTGTCACCCTGCTTATTTAACTTATATACAGAGTACATGATGAGAAATGCTGGGCTGGAGGAAGCACAAGCTGGAATCAAGATGGCCCAGAGAAATATCAATAACCTCAGATATGTGATGACAACACCTTTATGGCAGAAAGTGATGAACTAAAAAGCCTCTTGATGAAAGTGAAAGAAGAAAGTGAAAAAGTTGGCTTAAAGCTCAACATTCAGAAAACTAAGATCATGGAATCTGGACCCATCACATCATGGCAAATAGATGTGGAAACTGTGGTGACTTTATTTTGTTAGGCTCTAAAATACTGCAGATGGTGATTGCAGCCATGAAATTAAAAGACATTTACTCCTTGGAAGGAAGGTTATGACCAACCTAGACAGCATATTAAAAAGCAGAGACTTTACTTTGTCCACAATGTCTGTTTAGTCAAGGCTATGGTTTCTCCAGTAGTCATTTATGGATGTGAGAGTTGGACTGTGAAGAAAGCTGAGCGCCGAAGAATTGATGCTTTTGAACTGTGGTGTTGGAGAAGACTCTTGAGAATCCCTTGGATTGCAAGAAGATCCAACCAGTCCATTATAAGGCAGATCAGTCCTGTGTGTTCATTGGAAGGACTGATGTTGAAACTGAAACTCCAATACTTTAGCCACCTGATGTGAAGAGCTGACTCATTTGAAAAGACACTGATGCTGGGAAAGATTGAGGGCAGGAGGAGAAGGGGACGACAGAAGATGAGATGTTTGGATAGCATCACTGAATCAATGGATATGGATTTTGGTGAACTGTGGGAGTTTTGTGATGGACAGGGAGGCCTGGCATGCTGCAGTTCATGGCATCACAAGAAGTTGGACATGACTGAGTGACTGAACTGAATTGAACTAATCTGAAACTGAACTTACCCCACAGTGTCCACAACAGCCCCAGAGAAATTCCTAGATATATTTTTACTATTATCACTTAATTTAAAAAAATAAAATTATTTATTACTCATTTAATTTCCATTTTTATAACCTACTATAATCTTGCAAAAAATACCCTATTTTTAAAGCAAATTTCATATTATATGTATATATATATATTTATAATTTTTGTGATTGATTTTGTTTTGTATTTTTAATATTGGATTTTTGAGGGTCTAACCCCTACTGTATATTTTAATCTTTGTTTTTGGTATTTGTTATAAATTTTGTACTTTTAAGAATCTGATCTTCAGTATCCATTTTCTCTTTGGGGTGTGATTACTGGCTTGATTGGTCTCTCTCCTTTTGTCTCTCCCTTTTCTCTTCCAGGTCACCTCTATCTATTTCCTCTCCCTTCTCTTCTCTGTGTAACTCTGTGAATCTCTATGGGTGTTCCAGACTGTAGAGGGTACATATAGAATTGGTTACTGGCTAAATTGCTCTCACCCCTTTTGACACTCCATCTTCTCCTCATGATCACCTCTACCTCCCTCCTCCCGCTTCTCTTCTCCATGTAACTATGTAAACCTCTCTGGGTGTCCTGTACTGTGGAGAATTGTTTCACTATTAACCTAGAAGTTTTATCATCTATGCTGTATGGATGGAGAAGTCTTGAAGCTACTGTAACAATAAGATTGAAGGCCAGAGGCAGGAGGCTTAACTCCAAAACTTGAGAACATCAGAGAATTCCTGATTTCAGGGAACATTAATAGACAAGGGCTCATCCAAAGCCTACATACCTACACTGAAACCAAGCTCCACCCAAGAGCCAACAAGTTCCAGAGCAAGACATACCATACTAATTCTCCAACAAACCAGGACACAGCAATGAACATTAAAAGACAGGTGGCTCAGAGACATATCAAACCCATAGACACCTCAAAACTCACTACTGGACACTTCATTGCACTCCAGAGAGAAGAGATCCAGCTCCACCCACCAGAACACAGACGCAAGCTCCGCTAACCAGGAAACCGTGACAAGACACTAGTCCAACCCCACCCACAGGGAGCAAGCTCCACAATAAAGAGGAACCACAAACTTAGGGCTCACAAAAAAGACAACTCAAACACAGAAATCTAAACAAAATGAAAATGCAGAGAAATATTCAGCAGGTAAAGGAACATGATAAATGCCTATCAAACCAAACAAAAGAGGAGGAGATAGGGAGTCTACCTGAAAAATAAATTCAGAATAATGATGGTAAAGATTATCCAAAATCTCGAAAAGAAAATGGAGTTATAGATAAATTACTGACAAAGATTGAGAAGATGCAAGAAATGTTTAACAAGGACCTAGAAGAAATAAAGAAGAGTCAATCAATAATGAATAATGCAATAACTAAGATCAAAAGCCCTCTGGAGGGAACCAACAGTAGAATAACTGAGGCAGAAGATAGGATAGGTGAGGTGGAAGCTAGAATAGTGAAAATAAATGAAGCAGAGAGGAAAAAAGAAAAAAGAATGAAAAGAAATGAGAACAACCTCAGAGACTTCTGGGACAATGTTAAATGCACCAACATTTGAATCACAGGTGTTCTAGAAGAAGACAAAAAAGAAAAGGCACAAGAAAATACTTGAGGAAATAAAATAGTTTTAAAATTCCTTAAAATGGAGAAGGAAATAGCCACCCAAGTCTAGGAAACCCAGAGAGTCACAAACAGGATAAACCCAAGGCAAAACACCCCAGTTCAATTCAGTTCAGTTCAGTTGCTCAGTTGTGTCCAATTCTTTGCGACCCATGAATTGCAGCATGCCAGGCCTCCCTTTCCATCACCAACTCCCGGAGTTTACTCAAACTCATGTCCATTGAGTCAGTGATGCCATCCAGCCATCTTATCCCCTGTTGTCCCCTTCTCGTCCTGCCCCCAATCCCTCCCAGCATCAGGGTCTTTTCAAATGAGTCACGAGGTGGTCAAAGTACTGGAGTTTCAGCTTTAGCATCAGTCCTTCCAATGAACACCCAGGACTACTCTCCTTTAGAATGGACTGGTTGGATCTCCTTGCAGTCCAACGGACTCTCAGGGACTCTCCAACATAACAGTTCAAAAGCATCAATCCTTCAGCGCTCAGCTTTCTTCACAGTCCAATTCTCACATCCATACATGACCACTGGAAAAATCATAAGACACATATTAATCAAACTAACAATGATCAATCACAAAGAGCCAATAATAAAAGCAGCAAGGGAAAAGCAACAAATAACACAAGGGGATCCCAATAAGGATAACAGATGATCTTTCAACTGAAACTCTTCGGGCCAGAAGGGAATGGCAGGACACACTTAAAGGATGAAAGAGAAAAACCTACAACCCAGATTACTATACCCAGCAAGGATCTCATTCAAATATGAAGGAGAAATCAAAAGCTTTACAGACAAGCAAAAGCTGAGAGAATTCAGCACCAACAAACCAGCTCTCCAACAAATGCTAAAGGATCTTCTCTAGGCAGGAAACCTTAGAAAAGGTTTATAAACTAAAACCCGAAACAACAAAGTAAATGGCAATGGGATCATACTTATCAATAATTATCTTAAGTGTAAATGGGTTGAATGCTCCAGCCAAAAGAGAAAAACTGGCTGAATGGCTACAAAAAACAAGACCCCTATGTATGCTGTCTACAAGAGATCCACTTGAAACCAAGGGACACCTACAGACTGAAATTGAAGGGCTGGAAAAAGATACTTCATGCAAATGGAGACCAAAAGAAAGCAGGAGTAGCAATGCTCATATCAGATAAAATAGACTTTGACATAAAAGACATGAAAAGTGACAAAAAAGTGACACTACATAATGAATAAAGAATCAATCCAAGAAGAAGATATAACAATTATAAATATATACACACCCAACATAAGAGCACCTCAATATATAAGGTAAATTCTAACAAGTATGAAAGGGGACATTAACAGTAACACAATAATAGTGGGAGACTTTAATACTCCACTCACACCTATGGATATATCAACCAAACAGAAAATTAGTTAGGAAACACAAACTTTAAATTGGACCAGTTAGACCTAATTCATATCTATAGGATATTTTACCCCCAAACAATGGATTTCACATTTTTCTCAAGTGCACAGGGAACCTTCTCCAGGATAGATCACATCCTGGACCATAAATCTAGCCTTTGTAAATTCAAAAATAAATGAAATCATTTCAAGCATCTTTTCTGATCACAATGCAGTAAGATTAGATGTCAACCACGGGGGGAGTGGGGCAGGGGGGACTATTAAAAGTACAAACACGTGGAAGCTAAATAACACACTTCTGAATAACTAGTAAATCATGGAAGAAATCAAAAAGAAAATCAAAATATGCATAGAAACAAATGAAAATGACAATACGACAACCCAAAACCTATGGGATTCAGTAAAAGCAGTGCTAAGGCTAAGGTTCATAGCATTACAAGCTTACCTCAAGAAACAGGAGAAAAATCAAATAATCAAACAAATAACCTAACTTTACACCTAAAGCAACTAGAAAAAGAAGAAATGAAGAACCCCAGGGAAAGAAATCATATAAATTAGGGCAGAAATAAATGCAAAAAAAAAAAAAAAAAAAAAGACTATAGCAAAAATCAACAAAACTAAAAGCTGGTTCTTTGAGAAGATAAATAAAATAGACAAATAATTTTCCAGACTCATCAAGAAAAAATGGAAGAAGAATGAAGTCAACAAAATTAGAAATGAAAGTGGAGAAATCACGACAACACAGAAATACAAAGGATCATAAGAGACTACTATCAGCAACTATATGACAATAAAATGGACAACTTGGAGGAAATGGATGAATTTATAGAAAAGCATAACCTTCCAAAACTGAACCAGGAAGAAATAGAAAATCTTAACAGACCCGTCACAAGCATGGAAATCAAAACTGTAAAATCTTCCAACAAAAGCCCAGGAGCAGATGGCTTCACAGGTGAATTCCACTCAAACTTCTTCCAGAAAATTGCAGAGGAAGGTAAACTCCCAAACTCATTCTATGAGACCACCATCAACCTAATACCAAAACCAAAGAAGCCACAAAAAAAGAAAACTACGGGCCAATATCACTGATGAACATAGATGCAAAAATCCTCAACAAAACTCTAGCAAACAGAGTTCAACAACATATTAAAAAATCATACATCATGACCAAGTGGGCTTTATCCCAGCGATGCAAGGATTCTTCAATATTCACAAATCAATTAATGTGTTACACCACACTAACAAATTGAAAGATAAAAATCATATGATTATATCAATAGATGCAGAGAAAATCTTTGACAAAATTCCGCATCCATTTATGATATAAACCCTCCCAGAAAGCAGGCATAGAAGGAACATACTTCAACATAATGAAAGCCATATGTGATAAACCCACAGCAAACATTATTCTCAATGGTGAAAAATTGAAAGCATTTCCCCTAAAGTCAGGAACAAGACAAGGGTGCCCACTCTCACCACAACTATTCAACATAATTTTGAAAGTTTTAGCCACAGCAATCCTAGAAGAAAAAGAAATAAAAGGAATCCAGATTGGAAAAGAAGAAGCAAATTCCCACTGTTTGCAGATGACATGATCCTCTATATATAAAACCCTAAAGACACCAGCAGAAAATTACTAGAGCTCATCAATGAATACAGTAAAGTTGCAGGATATAAAATTAATACACAGAAATCCCTTGCATTTCTATACACTAACAATGAGAAGACAGAAAGAGAAATTAAGGAAATAATCCAATTCACCATTGTGATGAAAAGAATAAAACACTTACAAATAAATTTACCTAAACAAACAAAAAGACCTATATATAGAAAACTATAAAACACTGATGAAAGAAATTTAAAATGACAGAAATAAATGGAGAAATATAGCATGTTCATGGATCAGAAGAATCAATATAATGAAAATGAGTATACTAGCCAAAGAAATCTATAGATTCAATCCAATCCCTATCAAGCTACCAATGGTATTTTTCAGAAAAATAGAACAAATAATTTCATAATTTATAAGGAAATACAAAAAACCTTGAATAGCCAAAGTGATCTTAAGAAAGAAAAATGGAACTGGAGGAATCAACCTGCCTGACTTCATACTATACTACAAAGGTACAGTCATCAAGATAGGATGGTACTGGCACAAAGACAGAAATACAGATCAATGGAACAAAATAGAAATCCCATAGATAAATCCACACACCTATGGACACCTTATCTTTGACAAAGGAAACAGAAATATACAATAGAGAAAAGACAATCTCTTTAACAAATGGTGCTCGGAAAACTGGTCAACCATTTGTAAAAGACTGAAACTAGAACACTTTCTAATACCATACACAAAAGTAAACTCAAAATTGATTAAAGATCTAAATGTAAGACCAGAAACTATAAAAACCCTAGAGGAAAAATAGGCAAAACACTCTCTGACATAAATCACAGCAAGATCCTCTATGACCCACCTCCCAGAGTAATGGAAATAAAAGCAAATGGGACCTGACAAAACTCAAAAGCTTTTGCACAACGAAGGAAACTATAAGCAAAAGACAGCATTCAGAGTGGGAGAAAATAATAGCAAATGAAGCAACTGACAAAGAATTAATCTCAAAAATATACAAAGAGCTCATGCAACTCAATACAAGAAAAATAAACGACCTAATCAAAAAATGGGCCAAAGAACTAAACAGACATTTCTCCAAAGAAGACATACAGATGGCTAACAAACACATGAAAAAAAATGCTCAATATCACTCATTATCAGAGAAATGCAAATCAAAACTACAATGAGGTACCATCTCACGCTGGTCAGAATGGTTGCTATTAAAAAATCTACAAACAATAAATGCTGGAGAGGATGTGGAGAAAAGAGAACCCTCTTACACTGTTGGGAATGTAAACTATTTCAGCCACTATAGATAACATTGTGGAGTTCCTTGAAAAACTGAAAATAGAACTGACATACAACCCAGCAATACCACTGCTGAATATACACACCGAGGAAACCAGAATTGAAAGAGACACATTGTACCCCAATGTTCATCACAGCATTGTTTAAAATAGCTGGGACATGGAAGCAACCTACATGCCCATTGTCAGATGAATGCATAAGAAAACTGTAGTACATATATACAATGAAATATTACTCAGCTATTAAAAAGAACACATTTGAATCAGTTCTACTGAGGTGGATGAAACTGGACCCTATTATACAGAATGAAGTAAGTCAAAAAGAGAAACACCAATACATTATATTAACACATATATATGGAATTTATAAACTTAGTAATGACAACACTATATCTGAGACAGCAAAAGAGACACAGATATAAAAGCATTCTTTTGGACTCTGTGGGAGAAGGTGAGGGTGGGATGATTTGAGAGAAGAACATTGAAACATGTATATTACCATATGTGAAATAGACCACCAGTCCAAGTCTGATGCATGAAACAGGGCATTCAACGTTGGGGCACTGGGACAACCCAGAGGGATGGGTTGGGGAGAGATGTGAAATGGGGGTTTGGGATGGGGGACACCCGTGGATGACTCATGTCAATGTATGGCAAAAACCACCACAATATTGTAATTAGTCTCCTTTAAAATAAATAAATTAATTTTAAAATAATAAAATAAAATTATTCCTAAACAATTGTTTTTAAAAATGTATGGCCATTATATACAGGGTATTAACTATTACGGCTGCTACTGCTGCTATGTCACTTCAGTCGTGTTCACCTCTGTGTAACCCCACAGATGGAAGCCCGCCAGGTTCCCCCATCCCAGGCAAAAATACTGGAGTGGGTTGCCATTTCCTTCTCCAAGGCATGAAAGTGAAAAGTGAAAGTGAAGTCGCTCAGTTGTGTCTGACTCTTAGCGACCCCATGGACTGCAGTCTACCAGGTTGCTCTGTCCATGGGACTCTCCAGGCAAGAGTACTGGAGTGGGGTGCCATTGCCTACTCTGAACTATTAAGGAGTAGTATATATGATCATCAGACAATGGCAGTGGTGAGGGATAGATTGGGAGTTTGAGATTGGCACATACACACTGTTATAGTTAAAATTGATAACTAGCTAGGACATAGTGTAAAAAGATTAATTAATGTTAAATAATTATTTGTTGAAAGAAAAGAATATTGAAAAAAAAGGATGGATTAGTAATCAGTGATAGAAATAATTAGTAAAGAACTAACCACGACAACTGGAATAAATTCAGAGTTTAATAGAAGATAATTATTTTTTCTGATTGCCTTTCATTCCCCATTCTCTCCAAGGTGCTCTTAATTAATTGTATCTTCAGACAAGATAAGGGGAAATCAAGAGAGAAGGAAAAAGTGGGGAGAAAAGGAGGTTTTATAATTTGGGATAGTTTAAATAGGAAAGAAGCAAGAGAGAACCTAATTATCCTTCTTTAAAATTAGTCTCCCTGTTCCCAACATGTGAATTTAAAAACACAACTAACAAGTGTCATTAATTAATCTTGGGGCTTATATACATTAGGTATCATATTTCCTGTAACTTGAAAAGTACCTAACCAATGAGCCACTTTCTACTACTTGTAATTATAAAATGTATACACGTTCATATTCAGAGTCTTCACTATAAATAAATATAGAACCATCCTTAAATTAGCACTGCTTCTCTGTCACATATCAGATGTATGACAGTTTTTCAAATGAGGCATGTTTACCTGTTGAAGAGAGAATGATGAAAACTCCATATAAATTGAGAAAGAGAATTATTCTTTTTATTATATCAAAAATATTGAGAGATTATCATTCATGGGCATGCAGATATTATACACAATAAATTCCTGAATAATAGTTCAGCTCCAAAATTCTATAATAGTTAGTATTTCTCACCAATTATTATATCACATCAGATCAGATCAGTCACTCAGTCGTGTCCGACTCTTTGCGACCCCCTGAATCACAGCACGACAGGCCTCCCTGTCCATTACCAACTCCCCGAGTTCACTGAGACTCACGTCCATCAAGTCAGCGATGCTATCCAGCCATCTTATCCTCTGTCGTCCCCTTCTCCTCCTGCCCCCAATCCCTCCCAGCATCAGGGTCTTTTCCAATGAGTCAACACTTCGCATGAGGTGGCCAAAGTACTGGAGTTTCAGCTTTAGCATCATTCCTTCCAAAGAAATCCCAGGGCTGATGTCCTTCAGAATGGACGGGTTGGATCTCCTTGCAGTCCAAGGGACTCTCAAGAGTCTTCAACACCACAGTTCAAAAGCATCAATTCTTCGGCGCTCAGCCTTCTTCACAGTCCAACACTCACATCCATACATGACCACAGGAAAAACCATAGCCTTGACTAGACGAACCTTTGTTGGCAAAGTAATGTCTCTGCTTTTGAATATGCTATCTAGGTTGGTCATAGCTTTCCTTCCAAGGAGTAAGCGTCTTTTAATTTCATGGCTGCAGTCACCATCTGTACTGATTTTGGAGCCCAGAAAAATAAAGTCTGACACAGTTTCCACTGTTTCCCCATCTATTCCCCATGAAGTGGTGGGACTGGATGCCATGATCTTTGTTTTCTGAATGTTGAGCTTTAAGCCAACTTTTTCACTCTCCACTTTCACTTTCATCAAGAGGCTTTTGAGTTCCTCTTCACTTTCTGCCATGAGGGTGGTGTCATCTGCATATCTGAGGTTATTGATATTTCTCCTGGCAATCTTGATTCCAGCTTGTATTTCTTCCAGTCCAGCGTTTCTCATGATGTACTCTGCATATAAGTTAAATAAACAGGGTGACAATATACAGCCTTGACGAACTCCTTTTCCTATTTGGAAACAGTCTGTTGTTCCATGTCCAGTTCTAACTGTTGCTTCCTGACCTGCATACAGATTTCTCAAGAGGCAGGTCAGGTGGTTTGGTATTCCCATCTCTTCCAGAATTTTCCACAGTTTATTGTGATCCACACAGTCCAAGGCTTTGGCATAGTCAATAAAGCAGAAATAGATGTTTTTCTGGAACTCTCTTGCTTTTTTCTTGATCCAGCGGATGTTGGCAATTTGATCTCTGGTTCCTCTGCCTTTTCTAAAACCAGCTTGAACATCAGGAAGTTCACGGTTCACATATTGCTGAAGCCTGGCTTGGAGAATTTTGAACATTACTTTACTAGCATGTGAAATGAGTGCAATTGTGCGGTAGTTTGAGCATTCTTTGGCATTGCCTTTCTTTGGGATTGGAATGAAAACTGACCTTTTCCAGTCCTGTGGCCACTGCTGAGTTTTCCAAATTTGCTGGCATATGGAGTGCAGCACTTTCACAGCATCATCTTTCAGGATTTGAAATAGCTCAACTGGAATTCTATCACCTCCACTAGCTTTGTTCGTAGTGATGCTTTCTAAGGCCCACTTGACTTCACATTCCAGGATGTCTGGCTGTAGGTCAGTGATCCAACCATCATGATTATCTGGGTCGTGAAGATCTTTTTTTACAGTTCTTCTGTGTATTCTTGCCACCTCTTCTTAATATCTTCTGCTTCTGTTAGGTCCATACCATTTCTGCCCTTTATCGAGCTCATCTTTGCATGAAATGTTCCTTCTCTGATTTTCTTGAAGAGATCTCTATTCTTTCCCATTCTGTTGTTTTCTTCTACTTCTTTGCATTGATCGCTGAAGAAGGCTTTCTTATCTCTTCTTGCTATTCTTTGGAACTCTGCATTCAGATGTTTATATCTTTCCTTTTCTCCTTTGCTTTTCACTTCTCTTCTTTTCACAGCTATTTATAAGGCCTCCCCAGACAGCCATTTTGCTTTTTTGCAATTCTTTTCTATGGGAATGGTCTTGATCCCTGTCTCCTGTACAATGTCACAAACTTCATTCCATAGTTCATCAGGCACTCTATCTATCAGATCTAGGCCCTTAAATCTATTTCTCACTTCCACTGTATAATCATAAGGGATTTGATTTAGGTCATACCTGAATGGCCTATTGGTTTTCCCTACTTTCTTCAGTTTAATTCTGAATTTCGTAATAAGAAGTTCATGGTCTGAGCCACAGTCAGCTCCTGATCTTGTTTTTGCTGACTGTATAGAGCTTCTCCATCTTTGGCTGCAAAGAACATAATCAATCTGATTTCGGTGTTGACCATCTGGTGATGTCCATGTATAGAGTCTTCTCTTGTGTTGTTGGAAGAGGGTGTTTGTTATGACCAGTGCATTTTCTTGGCAAAACTCTATAAGTCTTTGCCCTGCTTCATTCCGTATTCCAAGGCCAAATTTGCCTGTAACTCCAGGTGTTTCTTGACTTCCTACTTTTGCATTCCAGTCCCCTATAATGAAAAGGACATCTTTTTTGGGTGTTAGTTCTAAAAGGTTTTGTAGGTCTTCATAGAATCATTCAACTTCAGCTTCTTTAGCGTTACTAGTTGGGGCATAGACTTGGATTACTGTGATATTGAATGGTTTGCCTTGGAAACGAACAGAGATCATTCTGTCGTTTTTGAGATTGCATCCAAGTACTGCATTTTGGACTCGTGTTGACCATGATGGCCACTCCATTTCTTCTGAGGGATTCCCGCCCGCAGTAGTAGATATAATGGTCATCTGAGTTAAATTCACCCATTCCAGTCCATTTCAGTTCACTGATTCCTAGAAAGTCGACATTCACTCTTGCCACCTCTTGTTTGACCACTTCCAATTTGCCTTGATTCATGGACCTGACATTCCAGGTTCCTATGCAATATTGCTCTTTACAGCATCGGACCTTGCTTCTATCACCAGTCACATCCACAGCTGGGTATTGTTTTTGCTTTGGCTCCATCCCTTCATTCTTTCTGGAGTTATTTGTCCACTGATCTTCAGTAGCAAATTGGGCACCTACTGACCTGGGGAGTTTCTCTTTCAGTATCCTATCATTTTGCCTTTTCATACTGTTCATGGGGTTCTCAAGGCAAGAATACTGAAGTGGCTTGCCATTCCCTTCTCCAGTGGACCACATTCTGTCAAATCTCTGCACCATCACTCGCCCGTCTTGGGTTGGCGGCTGCGACGGGCTCACCATAGCACGGCCAAGAGGAGCCACCCCACTTCCAAGGTCAGGGGCAGAAGCTGGGAGGACCCCATGCCCGAAGGGCGGCAGCCAAAAGGAGTTACCCCACATCCGAGAATAGGGGCAGCAGCCGAGAGTACCAGACTGCGACGGCTCAGGAAGGGCCGAGAGGAGCTACCCCGCATCCGAGGTCAGGGGCGGCGGGCTGGAGGAGATACCCCATGCCCCTAAGCCTGAGGCCAAGGGCCACGGCGGGGAGGAGCAACCGCAAGACCGAGGCCAGGGACAGTTGCCAGGAGGACCAACCCCACATCCAAGGAGCTTAACTCCCAGAGCTTACTCAAACTCAAGTCCACTGAGTCCATGATCACTTCATCCTCCGTTGTCCCCTTTTCCTCCCACCTTCGATCTTTTCCAACATCAAGGTCTTTTCAAATGAGTCAGTTCTTTGCATCAGGTGGCCAAAGTATTAGAGTTTCAGCTTCAGCATCAGTCCTTCCAATGAATATGCAGCACTGATTTCTTTTAAGATGGACTGATTTGATCTCCTTGCAATCCAAGGGACTCTCAAGAGTCTTCTCCAACACCATAGTTCAAAAGCATCAATTCTTTAGTGCTCAGCTTTCTTTATAATCCAACTCTCACATCCATACATGACTATTGGAAAAACCATTGCTTTGACTAGACAGAACTTGTTGGCAACTAATGTCTCTACTTTTTAATATGCTGTCTATGTTGTAGTGTTACATGGTGCTCAATATCTAAAACCCTCAGAGAGGGCAGAAGTAACTGCTGGTGGTATTTCAAAACTAAGTTTTTGTGGTAAGTCACTTCAGTCACATATGACTCTTTGTGGTCCTATGGTCTGTAGCCCACCAGGCTCCTCCAGGCAAGAATACTGGAATGGGTTACCATTTCTTCCTCCAGGGAATCTTCTAACTCAGGAATCGAATTTGTGACTCATGTCTCTTGCATTGGCAAGCAGGTTCTTGACCACTAGCACCACCTGGGGAGTCCCAGAGCTAATTTTACCAACTCACAAATAAAATAAAGCAGAATTACTTGTAATTGAGAGAACTGAAAAGCAAGTTTCTTTTAACTCAGCCTCAAACTTTTGTAATTTTTTCAAAAAAGAATTATTTAAGTAAAACATTTAATGGAAGTGAAATATTCATTTATTTTCACTTTTTGAATGAAATCAATAGTGACTACTGAGGTTATTTTCTGTGCACAATATTATGGAAGACACAAAGAAACATTTTGCTCCTAAAAATTTGAAATCTGGCTGAAGAATCAAAACATTGGAATATGAATGGATCAGCAAAAACAAAACAAATAATGGACACCAAAAAAAAAAAAAAAAATACGGATATCTGAGAAAAGTTGATTAGTGCAAGTTAAAATTCAAGATACGAGAATTTGGGACAGTGGCAAATATAATATTCATTCATTCATATAACCTACTTTGTTAAATACATTTTGATATATTGTAGGTTTTTTGCTAATGTTAGAAAAAACCAAGATGAAAAGAATGTATTTCCTGTCTTCTACATATGAACTAATTTGTAAACCATTTTGTTTTCTGCTATATTTGAATGTGAACCAAAGGTTAGAGAAGTTCAGAAAATCTTATAAAGCCTAGTTAAGTCAGGAGATGGCAGAGAATGTATCATTAAAAAAGTGACATTTGAGTCACTGTAAATGACAAATAAGAGAGCATCTTAAGCAGAAGAAACCACAGGTCAGTGAGGAGGCATAAAATATTGGTCATTTCCTGTGGCTATCTTCTAGGAGAAATGTTCATAAGTATCACAAATACTGCAAAGATAGGCAAGAATTGGATCAAGAATCCCTTGCATGTGATAGTAAGAATTTTAAAATGTATCACATGAGCTTTGTGAAATTATGGAAGAACTTTAAGACTGGATTGGTAGGATTTAAAATTTAAAAGATGTAGCTGGTGGCACTGTAGGAAACAGACTAGATGAAATAAAGAAGGAAAAGGAGTTAGGAGCCGTGTTAGACACCTCTGAGGAAATGCTTCAGATCCTCTTAGGCTCAGCTGTCTTTGTATGGCTCCATCTGACCTCAGACAGCTGCAGGCTGACAGCACTTTTCCACATGGCCTACTCTGATCACATGCTTTGTACTGCTAGTCCTGAGGCTTCCCTGTTGACCTTTGTGGTCCCACTTGATAACCACATATGTGCAACCCCAAAGTGTAAGGCTGTAAAAGCCCCATGATAAATCTTTGACTAATGGGAGATGAGAACAAGTTGATGTATTCTTCTAATTTTAGTTTATTAGTTATTTAGTATTATTCTAATTTTATAATCTATTATAGTTCTAATAATTCTTACTTCCTTAACCATGCTCTTTCCTATAAATGCAGGTCAAAGGACTTCTCAGGGATGGTGTTTTGAGGACTAGCAGTCACACTTAGTGGCAGCCAGCTAGATACTGTGTCCACCGACATGTTCTCTTTCCTTCCCTTACTCATACCCCATGTATTCCATAAAATAATTTAACTAGCAGTGAAAGAAGGAAGAGAATGGATTTAAGAGGTATTAAGAAGATAGACTAAACATGGCCATGTGGCTGATTGGTGGTAAGTGAGTAGTAGATAGTAAACTAGAGAAGCCTCTAAGACAGTAGTCTGGGTGATATTTTGGAGAGTAGTGCCATAGAACAAATTAACAAATACAGAAATAGAGACAGTCTTCAAAATGCAGAATATATTCAATTTTAGATAAGACATCATTTATCATTGAGAAAGAACAATAAAAAGGTCATTGGAAATATGAATATAGAGCTCAGAAAAAAAAAAAAAGTTTAGTCTAGTAGCTACAATTTGGAAGTCATCAGCTTTAAAGTAGCCAGGTAAAATCATAGAGAAGAGGATCAAGGATAATATTCTTGTGTGTTCTATAAGTAAGGCCTACATAGAAGAAGAAAAGTAAGAAAAGGTCTTACAAACAGTAGTAAATGTGAAAGGAAGAGAGGAGAAATAATAAAAGGCTTGGAGCCAAGGAAAGAAGGCACTTCAAGAAGAGAGAGATTAACTGTTAAATGTGGCAAAGAGATTAGATAAATAATAGAGTGAAAATCATGAACTGGTTTGACAGTTAAGTCATTGTTGACTTGAGCATTTTCAATAGTAGAATAGGGTGGGGGAAATAAATCTATAGACTAAAATAACTGAAAAAAATGAAGTGAAGCAGGAAAACTGTAGAAACACACAGGTAAATATGTATGTAGGGTTTCCCTGGTGGCTCAGTGATAAAGAATCTGCCTGCCAGGGTAGGAGATATGGGTTCAATCCCTGGGTCAGGAAGATCCCCTGAAGAAGAAAATGACAACCCACTCCAGTATTGTGCCTGGGAAATTCCATGGGCAGAGGAGCCTAGCAGGCTACAGTCCAAGTTGTCACAGAAGAGTCAGACACAATTTAGGGACCAAACAACAGCAACAAATATTTATGTAACAGGTATTTCTCAGTTTGTCCCATCTTGTTCCATCAGGTTTTCTCCACCAGTAACTTGCAGACATTTTCAATGAAAGAGGTCTGGCTGGTAAATCCCCACTAAAACATGACATGGACTTAAGCCTTTCATTGTTCTCCTAGAGATTCACTAGGATGCTATTATTGGCCATTCTCTCACCTTCTGTTTTCCACGGACACTATTCCTTGTTTCAATCCCTCTAATGAAATGGTAGAATCAGGAAGACTTATCCATTGTTTCAGTTTGAAGAGTACACCATATTTCCATTGAAATACTCAGCCATGGCATTTATTTATCCATTCATTTATGGGAAATATTTTCACAGAACACTGGGAAACACTTAGTACCTAGAGCAGAGCTGCACTGAGATAGGCAGAGCCATTTTCTCACAACTGCGCTGGAAACACATATCCAGGATATGCATGATACTCCAGAAATAAACAAATCTCCACCACTTCCCTACTCCATCCTCCACCCCTCAACCACCTAAAAACAAACAAACAAACAGCGTATCTCTCTCCTTTCTCTTCTCTCCTTTTCCACTACATATATTGCTTTTCACAGTTCTAAGTCAAACATCCCATCCCATTTGGCGGTTTGGTAACTAAGTAAGAAAGAAGACTGTACAGCAGTGAGAATCCTATGTTAACATATTCAATCTTTACTGAGGTTTATTCTTTACTAAGCAAGGACTATACTTCTTATTGAACAAGAGGGATTTCTAATATTTTAACATGATTCAGAACAATTAGAATGTATCTTTATGTAAAGTGGAATTAAGAAAAGGTGATTTATGACTGCAAAGTTACTGCTTGAATAACGATTATGTGGGGATTTATTTTGTCACTGAACACATCGAATTGATTTGGGACATCATTATGAATCTAAAAAGTTATAAGAATATTAAAGAATTCCTGCTCAGTTTCCTTTTCCAGTAAAAGCAAATTCTGAAAACCAGTATGTTAGAAACTATGTGTAGGGCATGCAGGATCAAGTTTACTAATAATTTGTGATGAATAAAATAATATTGCTAGATTATTCCAGTAAAAATAAAATAAGTTGGCACTAATGTATGCAAATATATTCAAACATGTTCTGAGACTCTGGCAGAAATGAGAAATAAAACCCAAAGTACAGATAAAATAACAAGAGAGGGATACAGGAGAAGAATGATAAAGAGGTCTGACCTGCTCAGAAATGGAGAAGGAAACAAAAATCTAATAGCTCTAAATTATACTAAAATACTAGAAATGTGTTGATTCAATAAGAAATACAGTTCTTGCTTCATAAAGAATAAGCATAGCTCATATCTGACGTACAGATATGGTCAGCTTTGTTCACCAAACTAAGACTAAAAAGAGTTGAATAGTTCTTAAGAATTGCCAGTTTTGAGGAGCTACTTCTGGAAAGGTTAAGTAAGGCCCTTCTAAAATATCCCTTATGAATATAATTGCAAGTGATATTTAACAAAATACTAGCAAACCTAATCCCAGCAATATAAAAAGATTGTATACCATGACCATGTAGGATTTATCCCAGGAATGTAAGATTTGTTCAATATACAAATGAACCACTTAATACCCCATATGACTAAACCAAAAAATACATGTTCATCTAAATAGATACAGGAAAAAAAATGGACAAAACTCAACATTCTTACCCAACTAAACACTAAACAAAGAATAAAGAGTAACTCCTCAGTCTGATTGTTAAAGGAGAACCAAAAAAAAAAAAAAAAACTCACAGCTAATATTATACTTTATGTAGAAAGACTGCAAAACTTCTCTTTATAATCAAGAAACATAATTATATCTGTTCTTACCACTTCTATTCAGCATTGAATTGGAGGTTCCAGCAAGGGTAATTGGGAAAGAATAAAAAATAAAAGACACCCATATAGAAAAGGAAGAAGTAGCTTATCTCTATCCTCAGATGGCATGATCTTATATAAAGAAAATTACAAATCTACACTTAAATACTGTTAAAACTAATCAAAAAGCACAGAAAGCTTACAAGATACTTGATCAAGATACAAAGATAATTTTGTATCTTTTTTGTATCTTTGCATCTGTTTTTATACACTAACAATGAACAATTTGAAAGTGAAATTAGGAAGGTAATTCTATTTATAATAGCATAAAAAGAATTACAAATAAGTAATAATTTGACAATAGAAAGTAAGACATACATTGAAAAACTACAAAACATCATTGAAAAATGATAAAGAAGACCTAAATAAATAGAAAAAAATATCCCATCTACATGGATGAGAGGATCAAATATTGAAGCTGGTATAGCAACTTCTTTGTGGAAAGAACTTAAAACTTCTTTGTGGAAACCCTAATCCTCAGTGGAATGTGACCTTATTTGGAAATAAAGTCATTACACATATAATTAGTTAAAGTAAGGTTAGGTTATATTGGAGGAGCATGGGTTCCTAATCCAATAAAACCTGGTTTCCTTATGAAAAGAATGCCATGTGAAGAGAAAGAGATGTGTAAAGAAGTCATGCAAAGGCACAGGAAGAATGCCATCTACATAGAACCTCAAAGGTTGCCAGCAAACCACCAAAAGCTAGGAGAGAGGCATGGAACAGATTTTAATTCATAGCCTTCAGAAGGAACCAGTTCTGCTGACACCTTGTTCTCAGGATTCTAGCTTCCAGAACTGTGAGAAAATAAATTGCTGGTGTTTAAGAAATTTGTCAGTTTGTGATACTTTGAACAGCAATCTCAATAAATTAGTAGATTTGGCAATACTCTCAAAATTTATCTGCTGATTCAGTTGTATTGGAATTCAATACAATTACAAGAAGTATTCCAGCTGCCTTTTTTGCAGAAATTGACAAACTGATCTAAAAAAGTTCATAGAGTAATTTGTGAGATTTAATATATCCAAAAGAAAAACAAAGAGGAACAAACATGTTCCCAATTTCAGAACATAAAAAGTCACAACAATTAAGTACAACATGTATTGGAATAAGTCTAAGCATACATACAGATGAAATAGGCTGAGCATCCAAAATAAATCCTTATACTCTTGGTCAACTGATTTTAACAAGGGTGCCCCAATAATTGGGCTTCCCAGGTGGCCACTATAATAAAAAGGAGAAAGGCCAGTCTTTTCAACAAATAGTGTCATGGCAACTGGATGCTGCTGCTGCTGCTAAGTTGCTTCAGTCGTGTCCGACTCTGTGCAACCCCATAGATGGCAGTCCACCAGGCTCCCCTGTCCCTGGGATTCTCCAGGCAAGAACACTGGAATGGGTTGCCATTTCCTTCTCCAATGCATGAAAGTGAAAAGTGAAAGTGAAGTCCCTTAGTCGTGTCCAACTCTTAGCAACCCCATGGACTGCAGCCCACCAGGCTCCTCCGTCCATGGGATTTTCCAAGCAAGAGTATTGGAGTGGGGTGCCATTGCCTTCTCCCACAACTGTATATCCATCTGTAAAAGAATGAAGTTGAATCCCTTCCTCTTATCTTATACAAAAGTGACTCAAAACAGATCATGAAACTAAACATAAAAGCTAAAACTATA
Source organism: Bos indicus (assembly GCF_029378745.1). Lineage (NCBI taxonomy): Eukaryota > Metazoa > Chordata > Mammalia > Artiodactyla > Bovidae > Bos > Bos indicus. The sequence goes on from NC_091765.1 coordinate 77,029,743, forward strand.
AAACTATTAGATGAAAACATAAGAAATGTAAACCTTCATTATCTTGGATTAGGTAATGGTTTCTTAGCTATGATACCAGAAGTATAAGTAGCAAAAGATACAATAGAGAAATAGGATGACATTGTTTCACTTTTGTGTTTCCTTTTCATGTTGCCTTTTCATATGCACATATCTTTTGGATTATTTTTAGACATAAGCAAAAAATTATTATTCACAAAAATTCTAATTATTCATAATTCCATCATAATTATTTTTATAACATCATCTTCTAATTTTATGCCTATCTGTATAAGTAAGATTATATTACACATAAATTCTTATATATTATATTTAGTATCATAGCAATTGCAATGAAGTGAACCAAGAAATCAAAATGAGATATATTTTATCTCAGTTTATCTCAATATAATGGAGATAAAATATATCTCAATATATTGGAGAACATATTTGAAATCAGATAGCTGATAAAAGACTTGTATCTGTAATATATGAAGAACCACTGCAACTCAACAAATTAGGCAGAGCACACTTGGACATAAATCCTAGCCATATCTTTTTCAATCTACCTCCTGGAATAATGAAAATAAAAACAAAAATAAAAAAGTAGGACCTAATTAAACTTAAAAACTTTGCACAGCAAAGTAAATCATAAACAAAATGAGAAGACCACACTCAGAATAGGAGAAACTATTTGCAAGAAAGCAACTAACAGGAGATTAATCTCCAAAATACACAAACAGTTCCTGAAGCTCAATATAAATAAATAAATGGCAGAAGACTTAAATAGACATTTCTCAAAAGAAGACATACAGATAAACAACCAACACATGAAAAGTTGTTCAACGTCTAATTAGTAGAGAAATGCAAAACTACAATGAAGTTTCACCTCATTCAGAAGACTGAATGGCCATAATCAAAATATCTACAAACAATAAATGCTAAAGAGGGTGTGAAGAAAGGGTAATTCTCCTACAGTGTTGGTGGAATATATACGGGTATAGCCACTATGTGGAACAGTATGCAAGTTCCTTAAAAAACTGAAAATAGAGCTATCATATAATCCAGCAATCCCACTCCTGGGAATACATCCAGATAACACCATAATTTAAAAAGATATATGCACCCCAATGGTCATTGCAGCACTATTTGCAACAGCCAGAACACTGAAGCAACCTAGACATCCATCAACAGAGGAATGGATAAAGAAGATGTGTTCCATATATATAATGGAATATTATCAGCCATAGTGAAGAATGAAATCATGCCATTTACAATGGGTAGACCTAGAGATTGTCATACTGAGTGAAAGTCAGACGGAGAAAGACAAATATCTTATGATATCACTTATATGTAGAACCTAAAAAATAGGGTACACATAAACTTATCTACAAAGCAGAATTACTGATGTAGAAAACAAACTTATGGTTACCAGGGAGTGAAGTGGGAGAGGAATAAATTGGAAGATTGAGATTGAAGTATACACACAACTATACATAATAACTAATAAGGACCTACCTTACAGCATGGGGAACTCTACTTAATACTCTGTAGTAGCTTACCTAAGACAATATAAAAAAATAGTGAATATATGTATATGTATTACTGGTTGACTTTGTTGCACACTTGAAACTAACAACATTGTAAATCAACAATGCATGCAGAGTCACTTCAATCTTATTTGACTCTTAGCAACCCCATGGACTATAGCCTGCCAGGCTCCTCTGTCCATGGGATTCTCTAAGCAAGAATACTGGAATGGGTTGCCATTTCCTTCTCCAATACCCTAATATAAACTTAAAAAAAAAAATTAAAAATTGACACTGAATTTGACATTTCTCCAAAGACATACTACAAATGGCCAATAAGCATATAAAACAGTAACATCATTAGTCATAATAAAAATTCATTATGTGACTGTGGTCAAAAAGACAGATGATAGCAAGCATTGGCAAAGACGTGGGAAAACTAGAAATCTCAGACATTGCTGCTGTGAATGTAAAATACTATAGATGTTTTGGAAAACAGTTGGCCACTGTCTCTACCATATGACCTAGCAATTCCACTTTAAACTATATATTCAAACATTGAAAATACCTGCTCCAACAAAAGTTTAAACATGAATGTTCATAGCATCATCATTCATTACTGCCAAAAAAGTGTCCATCAATTAATGAAAAGATAAACAAAACATACAGTGAAATATTATTCAGATTAAAAAGGAATTAAGTTCTGATATATGCTACAACATGGTTGATCCTTGAAGACATTATGCTAAATGAACGAAACCAAACACAAGGACCACATACTGTATGATTTCATTTATATGAAAAGCCCAAAATAGGGAAATCCATAGAGACAGAAGTAGATTAATGGTTATCATTAGCTGGGAATGTCTGCTCATGTGTAAGTGGTTTTTTTTGGGGTGATATATTTTGGAGTTAGATGGTGATGATTGTACAACTTTATCAATATTCCACTCTATACACTTTTAAAGTAATACAAGTGAATTATACACTTTAAAATAAATAAATAATAGTGCTAGCAAATAAACTATTATGATTTCCAGCATTGGGTATTACATAGACTCTTGAAATCAGAATTTCTAAAGATAGGCTGAGTGTTAACATTTTGAATACTTTCAAATAAAAACTAATAGATACAAGTAGCCCATTTCCTCATAGGCAAATGTATGAGCCTCCTTATTACATAATTACTTTGAGATATCTCCTTCGTTTATCATGATTATTTTTTATATTAGGGGAAAAACTATAAGTGCTAAAAAATGTTTAATTACTCATCATCCCACAATTATAACATAATTATTTCCATTTTAAATACCTTTCAATCCTTATTCTTTCCCTTGTAAATGTAATTATGTTATACATTTAAATATTTTAATCATCATAAAATTACATTGTGTTGAAATTAACAAGTAAAATATCTATTACTAACAAGTTAATATTTCAATAATGAAATAATCTTAAAATTAGAGTCTTGGTGCACATAGACTTTCTTGTCATAGACTTTTTCCTTAAGATTATCTTCCAGAAGTGATTTTTGAGCCAAAATCTTTAATATTTGCATTGCACACAACTCTCCTTCCCAGAAAAGGTGGTACTAATCTAAATATCATTGTTATTTATGTAAAATTTTTGCCACTCTTCACAAGCATATTATCATGGCCATCAATTATTTTTGCTAGATTAATGTTGTCATAATACAATGTTTAATGGTCAAAATTGTATTTTTTGTTTTGGTGTTGTTGCTTAAACAGATGTCAAGTTAGGCCCTCCTAGAAAGCTGTTCCAGATGATTCTATTAAACTACAATAGTAGGCTAATTAAACTAGCAGTATTCCAGAACAATCTGTAATACTATGTGTTTTGGAAATCATCAGAGCTGAGCTTTCCAACATTCATACTACATTCATAAAACCTTCATAGTATAGTCCTGAGTAAAATTATTAAAACTATAAGAATTGACATCTCTCATAATGACCCCTTCCCACTTAATGGCTCTGTTTTTTGCCACTCTATTTTTGATTTCACTCTTCTTTTTATTGCATAAAAATTGATACATTCTTTATAACAAGCAAAACACTGCAAGAATATGTAAATTTTAAAATTGCAAAAAAAAAATAAAATAAAATTGCTTATCCATCCCCCTCAATATTCATACCAGTCAAATCCCAACTCTATGATAACAAATATTAACACTCTAGAATGTATCTTTAATTATTTTCCTCGATTTTTATGCAATCATATACAGAACTGTTTAGCATCCATTTTTCTCTATGACTACTAGGACTCTCATAATTATTCCATAAGCTTCCCACTAAAATATGTCCTCTATTTTCATTCATGAATGACTAACCACTTATGGTATTAATCTTCCAATAATAATTTATTGCCAATAGGCCAAAAATTTGTAAATTAGAAATCAAATTGTGACAGCAGAACTGCAAGCATGCATTAGTGTATAAAGGAGGATTGTGGATAACTGGAGTAGGGGAAGGAAAGTAGGTGACCTTCCAAAACCTCAGAAATATCTTTGAGTTCTTATCCTTTCTTAAATTATAAAATGTATATGTAGTAGTCTTTGAGCAATTTTTATTTGCCAAGCGTACATTACCTGGTAGGTTTCTGTTTACAGACAGATGTTACCATAACCTCACAGTCACATACAAACATGGTTATTCTTTCATCCATTTGAAGAACATATTAGTTCTTTCATGTTACGGAAGAGCAATACATGTTTATCAGTGAAAAGTGTCTTTGTGATTTATGATCTGACTTTTTATATGAGAATAAAATAAGGGGACTATGGTTTTTCCAGTAGTCATGTATGGATGTGAGAGTTGGACTATAAAGAAAGCTGAGTGCCAAAGAATTGATGCTTTTAAACTGTAGTGTTGAAGACTCTTGAGAGTCCCTTGGACTGCAAGGAGAGCCAACCAATCAATCCTAAAGGAAATCAGTCCTGAATATTTATTGGAAGGACTGATGCTGAAGCTGAAACTCTAATACTTTGGCCACCTGACTCAAAGAACTGACTCATTGGAAAAGACCCTGATGCTGGGAAAGATTGAGGGCAGGAGGAGAAGGGAACGACAGAGGATGAGATGATTGGGTGGCATCACCTACTCAATGGACATGAGTTTGAGTAAACTCTGGGAGTTGGTGATGGACAGGGAGCCCTGGCATGCTGCACTCTATGTGGTTGCAAAGAGTCAGACATGACTGAGTGACTGAACTAAACTGAACTGAACATGTAATGTATTAACCAATAAAGATGATTATGAAATAATAGAAAATAATGAGGAAAGAATGAGGTGATGTGCAATGTCTAGGTAGCTCCTCTCACTCTGCCCCAGGTGATATGTGGGAGAATAGAATGCAAAGGAGAAGGAAATGGCAATCCACTCCAGTATTCTTGCCTAGAGAATTCCAGGGACAGGGGAGCCTGGTGGGTTGCTGTCTATGGGGTCGCAGAGTCAGACGTGACTGAAGCAACTTAGCAGCAGCAGCAGAATGCAAAGAACATTTAAGCTCTCCTTTTGTCTGTGTCTTTGAAGTTCACACCTGCTAATTACAGCACTATATCTTTAACTGTATAGTTTAGTTGAAGAAATTACTTATGGGGATTACAGAAAATCTGACCACTGACTGCACTACACAGAGAACATCAATAGTTTCCCTGTTAAAAAAATAAAAATCAAAACTCTAAAATACTGTTCAAAAAATTGCATGGTTCTGAAACAGTAATGAAGAGAGTTTAAAATGAAATGTTACCAAATGTCGTGGGAACATTGTTTAGAGATTTTTCAAGATAGATAATATTAGAAGATAAATGTTTATAATTTCATGCATTCCTCTAGGATTATTTTTACTTACATTTCCCTGAAAATGGCAATGAAACCATTTCATGAAATAATAAAACTAATTTATTGCGCCTCCATGAAATCAATATATTTCTGACATTAAAGGTAGCTGAGTTCACTTGGGTCATACATGTTTACATTCTAAGTATGGAAGTAATATTTCAACACTGGAAACCTATGATTTCATTTTGTGTATTATTTTCTAAAAATACTGTTGAGTGTTTCAACTTTGCTTCCATTTTCTCATCTTTCTTCTTTAACACAAACCTGCTTTGTTTCCAAAAACTTAGTGCAAATCACAATCAAAGAGGAAAGATGAAGATGAAGAGAGGGGAAACAGTACTAAAACCCAGTTGGTTTTAGTGAATTTAGTGATGGGTGAATTAAGATCCAAGACATTAATAGTGTTCATGGTAGGAGTGGCTGAGGATTTTAGAAGTTTTGGAAAGTAAGGTAGAATAAGGTAATGGTTACCAGGTCTATGACAAAAGAGACAAAGGATAGGTTTCATTATCTGGCAGCTGACAGCCCTGAGATGAAACTTCAAGGTTAACACAGCTATAAAACTGGATTTCTGTGTTATGTTAGAGCACTATTTGTGAATGTCCAAAGCTTACTTGATCTAATATTTTACAGCCATTAGCATATTAAAAGTGATTTATTATGTAATCTTTGGAAAATGGGGCACAAAATATGTGGTAGAGATAAAGGTTAGGGCCAGAACATAAATCATACTTAACGCGAGACATCTAAAATATGGTACCTGATAAGTCCTGGGGCAGCATGAGGCAAGTGATAACTCAAAGGACAAAATGTATACATGATTACAGTCATCTTTGTCTGCATATAAATATACGTTTTCCTCAATAAATTGTCGTTAATATTTTAGAACTGAAAATGGGCCATAACAAAAGATTTATCAGATTACAAAAACAGCTTAGGAAAATGATGTTTTAAGAAAACATTAACAAAATTTCAAATATGTTCTTTAACAAAGATCAAGTGCTAGACTTAAATATGTCTTCAAAATTTCAATAGACAATATTCAAAGGTTTTAAATGCTATTGCAAATTGTTCTCCAAACAAAACAAAAATATGCACAAAATCTTGTATAATCCTACTTGAGAGTAATGGGTTCATGATTTGCAAAAAGTGTATAGTTTAACTAGAAGATACATGTCCACAGCCTTCATGTATAAAAATATATACACTATGTTATACAGAGACTTCCCATTAGTTATCTATTGTTTATGGTAATGTATATGTTTTGATATTACTCTCAATTTGTCCCAACTTCTCCTTCCCTCACTGTGTCCAAAGTCTGTTCTCTATGTCCGTTTCTCTATTCCTGCCCTGCTAATATATTCATCAGTACCATTTTTCTAAATTCCATACATATGCATTAACATAAGAAATTTGTTTTTGCTCTTTCTGACTTACTTCTCTCTGTATAACAGGCTCTAGGTTCACCTCATTAGGACTGATTCAAGGTAGCCCAGCTTGGTGTTCTGTGACAAGCTAGAGGGACAGAATGGGGTGGGAGGTAGGGGGAAGGTTCAAGAGGGAGGGGATATATGTACATGCATTTTTGTATGGCAGAAGCCAACACAGTATTGTAAAGTAACTATCCTCCAATTAAAAAAAAGTAAAAAAAAAAAAAAAAAATGCATACATTAGCTTTATGTTTCACAGGGAAAAAAAAGTATTTCTTAATGAAATAGATATAATTGCCTAAATTTTAATTTACTCTGATTCATGGGACAAGGCCCAATAAAGAATTACAACAATTAGAAATATTAAAGCTTTGACACGGTTATTAGACTCTAGACATTAACGAACGGACTGCTATGATGACAAATATGATTTGTTTAGTCTATGAAGCACAATTATATGAGCCAATTTTTGAAAATTTTAAAATACTTCTAGTTTTGATTAGTTAAAAAGGATAGTCTGTATATTTGAATTTAAATTTACTTAGGTCTAAATGTTATTTACAGAAGTTGTTGTATAACTTTTAAGAAAAATCAAACAAGAATTTCTGCTTGTTTAACTAAAAAAAAATGTTTTGGCACATCAAAGTACCGTCCTGCCATTCAGTTTCTTATAACACTAAAATTAGCTAAAATGCTTAAAAATAGTGCCTTCTTTCCTGAGGGTAAACAAGCTCCTTGACATTGCCTGAAGCTATTTGCATTAAAACCTGCCTCTTCACAATTGGTGCTAAGTAAACCGTGTCAGACTTTATTTTTTGGGGGCTCCAAAATCACTGCAGATGGTGACTGCAGCCATGAAATTAAAAGACACTTACTTCTTGGAAGGACAGCTATGACCAACCTAGATAGCATATTCAAAAGCAGAGACATTACTTTGCCAACAAAGGTCCATCTAGTCAAGGCTATGGTTTTTCCTGTGGTCATGTATGGATGTGAGAGTTGGACTGTGAAGGAGGCTGAGCGCTGAAGAATTGATGCTTTTGAACTGTGGTGTTGTAGAAGACTCTTGAGAGTCCCTTGGACTGCAAGGAGATCCAACCAGTCCATTCTGAAGGAGATCAGCCCTGGGATTTCTTTGGAAGGAATTATGCTAAGGCTGAAACTCCAGTACTTTGGCCACCTCATGGGAAGAGTTGACTCATTGGAAAAGACCCTGATGCTGGGAGGGATTGGGGGCAGGAGGAGAAGGGGATGACAGAGGATGAGATGGCTGGATGGCATCACTGACTCGATGGACGTGAGTCTGAGTGAACTCCTGGAATTGGTGATGGACAGGGAGGTCTGGCGTGCTGCGGTTCATGGGGTTGCAAAGAGACAGGACTGAGCGACTGAACTGACTGAACTGAAACCGTAATTTAACCCTTGCACTTCTCTCATTATTACAAACAGAAAATCTTGATGTCAAGCTAAGTAAAACATAATCTAATCCTTGTTCATGTTCAGTTTGCATGCTCAGTTTTGTCTGACTCTTCATGACCCAATGCATTGTCACAATAGAGATGCCTGAGGTAGTGAGAAGGGCACTGAAAGGAAACATGAGAGAAGCACCTGGGTGCAGGTCATTGCTTACCACTAGTTTGCAGTAATGCTTTGGTCTCATCACCTTATCTTTGACTCTAATTGCTTTCACCTCTATACTGAGGGCATTGAATAAGAGAATGTATCACCGATTTTCCAACTGAACTGATGAAGTAATAATCTAAAATTACTGTTCTAGACTATTTGATTTAATAATCTACTGTACACTGATGCTTTAATAAATCAGTCAAGACAGTTGGCAATAAATGCAATGTAATGTAAGACTTATGCTTAAACTTTGACAGTTGTTTGATATATTTTTAAGAACATATTTAATTGTCAGCTCTTGTTAGTACTACATAACTAAGTCTTCTAAAAATATCTAAAATAGAATTTAAAAACCAGCAGTGTGAGAGTTTAATCTCTTCAGCAGTTGATGTTTAGCTCTGTGTTCACATAAAAAAAAATAAATTAGGAATAAATTAAATTCCTTTTAAATTAGGAAACTTATGATTTAAAAATAAGGATTCTAACTTCTTTAAACAAAAAATGGAAGGTTTGGAAAAACTGGTCCACTCATTAATACAGAAAAACAACTGGCAGATGAAGGCAGCTGTGGCCTTTTGATAGAGCAGTTCTCACCTCAGTTCCCACTCAGCCTCACTTTCTTGTTTACATTGTAGGCTTTGGGTTTTTAGATCATAATCTATTTCAAAGGGACATCAAGTGATTAATGTGAGTTGAGAGAATAAAAGGAGACTTGGTCATCAGGGAGAGTGATGTCCTACAGGAACTCTAGCAGAAAACGTGAAATCAGCAACTTTAACTATTACCTTTTTCTATTTGTCACTAAGAAACATATCATCCTAATAATATGCAAACAAATTTTTTCCTCTAAATATGTGCAGACAAAAGGGCATTTTTTAAATTGTTATATAGAATATATAGTGCCTGAGCTGTGTATAATTTTGAATTGTAGCAGTAAAAAATTAGCTATGTGAACAGGAACCAAAAGACAGACTGTGCACTATATTTCCTGCTCATATGTTGTCTCAGCTGTTTTGCACTTTACAGTTTCAGCTGAAGAATGTCCATTTATCACGTAATGCTAATCAGTTATCATTCTACTCTACATTTTGTACAAAACATTGCTGGGAAGTCTGTTCTGGATTTGATGGATAGCCAGAATGGGACAGCACATAACCAAAAAAGGCATAAATACTCACAGATGTCTGGTCATAGAGATGAGCTAAAATCAAAGAAAATTAGAGCTGGATAAGACAGACGTGATCATAGAGCACATCAGGGGAGCATAAACTTGCTTTTTCTTCACCTTTTTCATCCAAATGGGCTTTTTTCTCATTCAAATAAATATTCAAACCAGAAGGCCTTTCATTTGTTTCCTTAAACTAGTAGATTTTTTTTTCTCCTCAAATGTAAACCCCACATCAAGAAGACAAAAAGCAGAAATCCTGTTTATTACCAAAGACATCCAAAAAGCCATCCAAATCCAAATGAAAGCATATGGTGCAAATCCCCCCTTTTTATCCTCCAGCATTCCTCATCTCATCCCCTCATCTCATTGTCTGTATGGTTTGAGAAATCTGTATATTTTTTTAAATTAAAGAGCCACCTAGCAAAAGTCATTTTTCTATGCCAAAATAATTGACTAGCTGAGAATAATGCAATAAGTTTACTGTCTTCTTATTCCATCAATGATTTTGTATTCTTGCCAAGCAGTATCTGATTATTGTGAATGTTTCTCAACTGTTAATTTTATTGTTGAATATTATTCTTTCAATGTATTGTTTTCTGTGCATCAGCCTTTCATTTGTTCATACTGTTGGTATTCTTTTTAAGAGTGCCAACCAAACATTACTCTCATAGCCACTCATGAAAATTATTCCATATGAACTAGACTCAACCTGAACATTATGACTTCAACATTTCTGCCTATAAAAATAGTTACTGCTGTTTTCTCTTATATCATTTCAACTAATGGAAACTTAAAATTAGAGAATGGTAGTTGTTTTCTTCTTGAAACTTGTCCTTTCACTTTGTGATACAACAAAATATATTTTATGTGGATATTCTACCATGTAGTTAATGTTCAATACACTGCAGCAGCAGCTCTCTCAAAGTTGTATTGTTTTCCAAATTCCTTGATAGATTTAAATCATCATAATATTTAAACATATAAAAGATACTTTTAAAGTATTAGATACTTACCTAACACATGTCAAGATTTCAAGTCAAGTGGTGACATCAATTCCAGAAAGAGATTTGAAGATTAGGAAAGCATTGAAGATTTTAACTCTTCACACTAGATTTGTAAAGGGCAATCTGGTCACTTCAGCAACCTTGTAAAGACCAAAGAAAGAATTATAATAGGGAAGGCTCAAAGTAATCATCCACTTCAAACTCATATCTTCTGGGGATATTTTTCAATACAGATTTTTGAATATATATTTCTTTACAGTTTATTTTGAGTTGGAATTCCTAGAAGGAAATTTACTTGACTTATACATTATTATGCTTTCTTTTCAAGAAAGAAAAATATCACATTATTGAGCAGAAAAAGTACCATTTTTCAAAACTAACAGTTCATTCTTTACATACATGACCATTAGTTCTATTTCATTCTTTAACAGAATTGTACAATTCTTGCCAATACTTTTAAATGATTTAGCAAAAAAGGACCATCCCCTCTTCTTCCAGCTCAAATATTTTAAAAGGTAAAGGGAAAACTGTGAATTATAAAGTGTTGTTAGCATATTTTACCTGGTGGGTAGCAAATGAGAAACATAGCAAATAAAAATAATCATATAAAATGAAAAATAAGCAAAAAAATATGAATTTGAGACATATCTTTTCAAAATTTAAAACAACCATCTGATGATTTATATATAAATTTAAGACAGAATCTACTTAGTTCATTAATTTATTCCCTTTAAAATTTTATTTATTCAATACATAATTACTGAGTAATTTCTATGTATAAGACACTCTACTAACATGTGAAAACATGTTATTAGAATCAGACTTCTAGAGTCAAGGCCAATTAATTTCAGCTTGATTAGAGGGCACAGAAGATATGCCTTGTTACTCTCTATTTGACAAAAATGTGTATTTGGTGAAACTGATAATACAAATTCAGGATCAAAATTAATTCACTAGCACTGGGTATGTCACCAATGAATGCTAACAACACAATTTCTCATTCAAAGAGCACTGCAATTAACTTTATCAAAAAATGAAAGGAAACACGAATAACTCCAGTGCTTCATAATAATGCTTTTTATGTTTTGGCAAACATCTTAAATGTATTGATTCATCATTAATTTCATAAATGGTTATGGAACATCTACCATGTGACGTAATTCTGAGCTAGCTGTGGTGAATAAGCATAAAGATCCAACAAACTAGAGAGAAGACAGACAGGAGAGCAGGCAGTTTCATTATAGGAGATGAATTAAGGGGGGCATCTCAAAGAAGATGGAGAGGAGGGACCATGCTTAGGGATTTCAGACTTTATCCTTCAGATAACAGGAAGACACTAAGGGTGAATAAGCTGGGAAGTAACTTAATGCATTTCCTTTTACAAAAGATCATTCTCATTGAAAGTTTGGGAAAAAAAGGAAAATAGAATAGAAAAACAAAATACTAGAAGTAAAAAGACCAGTTGGAGGATATTTTCAGGAAATAAGATAAAACAGAATAGTGTCTGGAATTAAAATCATGATTATAAAGATGAAAAGAAATAATTTGATGTGAGATAAAACAAAAGAGTTAGAAAAGGTTTACTAAAGTGATTGATTTGATACTTAGGTAGGTGAAAAGAATATTATAAATGGCACTGAGGAACCTGTATGATAATTCAGATTCACCATATGCCAAAATCATTCAGCTACATGGACACTCATCACATATATTTATTATTTCCATACTTAAAATTAGCTTATTAATTTGATATATAGGTTATTTCCCCCAAAAATTCAAACATTGATTCTTTCTTCATTCATGCATTCATTCAGTTATTAATCTGTCAAGTATTTATTGAGATTCATCCAAATAAACATGGTTCCATACAGTTTCAAGGTAAATGGGGCATAACTAGTTAAAAAGAGAAAGAAGATAAGAAGAAAAAAAATGTGCAAATGTGATAGTAGGGACCCAGCATGTACAGTGAACTTAGAAAGGTAGAAGATAAGTACTGAAAATGCAAAGGAAATGTGATGCAAGTAGGAGCTGATTGAGAGACCATGCTAAGACCTATATTCAACATATTACTTATAATTAGTCTAAGAAAAACGGGCAAACTTCCAAGAATTTTAAGCAGAGGAGAAAAAGGTAGTGCCATTACTACATTTGTGTTTTGAAAAGGTTATTCTAGCTACAATGTGAAAAAATAGATTGCTGGTTATTAAGAAAATAAATAGGAGAGTGCTTTTAGGGGATATATTTAATGGTATTAAGCAGCAGTGAATAGTGAATAGTGAAATGAAGAATATGAAGAATAGATAAATATATTTAGAAGACATAAGCTACAAAGTTTAGCAAAAAAATAAAAAAGGGAGGGAGAAAAGGGAGGTTATCAAGATTTCTGGCTTGAATTACTATATGGAGAGAACTACCAGTTACTAAGATAGACAACTTTGGAAGTGGACAGTTTCATTTGCGGAAAGATCATTCTTTTGTTCCTTTAAGATCTACAAGAAGAAAGATCTCATAGGTGGCTGGATATACAGTGTGATCCAAATAGACTAATAAGCTTGACCTCAGAAAGGTGAGCACTTCTATTTTCTCTGTGAAGTGGAATATAACATCAGAAGTGGAGTAGGAAATAAAGGAAATTGGAGTTAGTGAAGAAAATAAAAGTTTTAAATAATTGAATGAACAAATTGGTCAAGGAAATATTAATATGTTAAGGTTGGCAAGCAATGTGGAGATTAGTTCCATGCATTTATAGTGGAACTTATTTCCACTGGGATTTCTCTTTCAGTGTTGGGTCATAGACAAGACATAATTAGATTCGTCCATGATCTTTTGGAAAGAAAAACAAAAGTGAAACAAGGAAGTGTTGTATCTTGGTAAGATACAACTGAAATTATCAATCATTGACTTTAATTTGGATAAAAAGAAAACAAGGAAAAAGAAGCCTTAAATATTGAGAAAATTAGTTATAACTGTTTTCTTATGGTGCTGAGGAAGAATTAAAATGGCAGTTGTAGAACTAGAAAGGTGGAAGAGAGCAAAGTGACGTTTAAGTGAGAAATTTTGGAGACAGGGCCATTATGGGTGATGATAGAGTCCAAAATGTTACTGTGGAAGAGAAAAACTTAAGAAATCAAAGAACTTCATGAAACAGATTATTGGAGGATGATAAATTCATGTGGATTTGAAATGATTCAAGATGAAGGCAAAGCTTATATAAATAAGGTGTTTATATTTCTGCTAGATAAGAATGAATAACATGATAAGAGAGAGAATAAAACTTGATTTTCAAAGATGCAAGAATAAGTAGGAGGCTGTCATGGGCTGAATTGCTACCCCTTCCTCAAACATATATATTGAAGTTCTAACCTCTAGTACATCAGAACATAACTCTATTGGAGTTGATTTAAAAGGGAGTTAAGATTAAATAAGGTGATTAGGGTGGGCTCTAATCTAATCTGGTGCTCTTATAAGAAGAGAAGATTAGGTCACAGATGCTCACAGAGGGAAGACAATATCTAGATAACAGGGAGAAGATAGCCACCTATATGTCAAAGAAAGGCCTCAGAAGAAACGACCCTGCTGACACCTCCCCCTAGGATTTTTAGCCTCCAGAACTGTGAGAACATAACTTTCTGTTTTTAAGCTGCTCAATCTGAGGTATTTTGTTGTGGCAGAAAATTGACATAGGGGAAATAGGGGAAGAATAGAGCAGCAATAGGGAACTTCCAACTCCTATTCTTGGCCCTGAGGTTCATGGACTATGGTCAAAAAAAAAAAAAAAAAGGAGAAGACATTCACTGAAAAGCACTATACAGGAAATTAGTCCTCAAAGTTTAAGTTATGACGAGGAAGTAGAATAGTTCTCAGTAAAACACATGAGGATATAGAGAGTAATATGGGTACTTTTCTATTTCCAATAGTTCAAACTCAATTTTAAGGAGGAGAGCAATCAAAGGATATCAAACTCTCCACAGCTGAGGTCAGGATGTAAGCCAGTGGCATTAACTTTTCTAAGAGGCACTCCTAAATACAAACTAAATAGTTTAATTAAGTGCACCATTTAGATCAATCCAGATTTAGATAGCCAATTTAGATAGCAGCCAGTCTGGTATAGAACAGAGAGAAAAACCAACAATCTGTCTTTCACATTTCTTCTATTTTAATACTGACTAAAATATGCTCTTTTTCAAAAGAATATTTGCTATACATTCTTAATAAGAATAATGGAAGGGGAGCTGAAGGCAGAAACACTTATTGACCTGTGGAAAGTTGGAAATTTCCTTAGGTAAAAATTCGAGATCCTAGAGGGCTAACTAGACAGATAAGAAAAAGAAAAATAATATATCCAATTACAAATCCTTTTAAAGATGAATATAGAAAAGTGAAGATATCCAAATTATTTTCTTGGAAAAAGTGCCCAGGACTCAAGTTGCTTTAAAAGGATAATAAGATTTGCCAAAGTAAGCTGAATTGACATCCCAAGAAGAAGACAAGATGAAGAAACGTTTGAGGCTCCCTGGAACCAAGATTGCCAGAAGAAATATCAATAACCTCAGATATGCAGATGACACCACCCTTATGGCAGAAAGTGAAGAGGAACTCAAAAGCCGCTTGATGAAAGTGAAAGTGGAGAGTGAAAAAGTTGGCTTAAAGCTCAACATTCAGAAAACAAAGATCATGGCATCCTGTCCCATCACTTCATGGGAAATAGATGGGGAAACAGTGGAAACAGTGTCAGACTTTATTTTTCTGGGCTCCAAAATCACTGCAGATGGTGACTGCAGCCATGAAATTAAAAGACGCTTACTCCTTGGAAGGAAAGCTATAACCAACCTAGATAGCATATTCAAAAGCAGAGACATTACTTTGCCAACAAAGGTCCGTCTAGTCAAGGCTATGGTTTTTCCTGTGGTCATGTATGGATGTGAGAGTTGGACTGTGAAGAAGGCTGAGAGCCGAAGAATTGATGCTTTTGAACTGTGGTGTTGGAGAAGACTCTTGAGAGTTCCTTGGACTGCAAGGAGATCCAACCAGTCCATTCTGAAGGAGATCAGCCCTGGGATTTCTTTGGAAGGAATGATGCTAAAGCTGAAACTCCAATACTTTGGCCACCTCATGCGAAGAGTTGACTCATTGGAAAAGACCCTGATGCTGGGAGGGATTGGGGGCAGGAGGAAAAGGGAACAGCAGAGGATGAGATGGCTGGATGGCATCACGGACTCCATGGACGTGAGTCTGGGTGAACTCTGGGAGTTCGTGATGGACAGGGGGGCCTGGCGTGCTGCTATTCATGGGGTCGCAAAGGGTCGGACATGACTGAGCGACTGAACTGAACTGAACTGAACCCATAGAAAAGAGTTAGTATTTGGAGCAACTGGGGAACTTATTTTTCATGAATAGATTGACTTCATTAGAGGGGAACATATTTGAAAGAAGGAAAACTAGAAAATCCTGGATGACTACTTTTGAAGCCATTTAGTAGTTTCAAAGGGACAGTTTGTTGTACATGGGGAATCAGTTCTGCCTCGTTGAAGGTCCACGGAAGGTGAAGAGAAGAAAGAGCAGTGGCCAAATCCACTAAAAACAAGCCAGATGAAACAATTTATCCAAAACTATTATAAAAGTGTGCCTCCTGTGTGAAAATGTCACAATCAGGGAAAAGATAAGGAGAAAGTCTTTTGTTTAGTTAGTCTGTTTGTTTACCATAATAGATGCTTTGGAGACACCTACTATTCACTGGTTTTTAAAGAAACCAAGGAAAAATATAGAAAAGTATGCTCAGAAAATAAATGTTTAAACCTGAAACAAAGAAAAAGGAAACATTTTAATTCTGCCAGGAATATTATATTTTTTCCTATCAAAAAACATAAAAGAAGCATGTACAATTAAAAAGTAGATTGGATATGTTTAAGCTTAAATATTTGAGAGAATTGGGGTATATCAGGGAAAAGTTGAAGCCTTGGGAAATGGGACCTTTGCTTTAGAAGTAAAGGAAGTAAAGAGTTTTTCAGGTGCCTTTAAAATAGCTAATAAAAGATATTATTGGTTGGAAAATTAAAACTCTGAAGGGAAGCACATATTTATGAAGTAGCAAAAAATATATCTTTTTTTTTTTTTTCATTCCCTGAGTCACTGAACCTATAAGTTTAGAAATGTCAATAACAGCACCTTAAATTCAGGACTCTTGAGAATGGTCCTCTTTTTAGCAGTGAGAATACCAGGAGGAAGCCTGGTAATACAAGGCAAAAAATGGGGGGTTCCATTTGTGCTGAAAAGTACAAATACAAGCATTTGTTTGGGCTTGTGTGGAATCATAATCGTTTGCATCACTTGAAGAGCTAGCTGCAACAAAGGTGAAGTATCCTACTCATATGTGTAGAAGATACCAGAAAGCAAGCCAAGCTTTGTAGTGTGGAGCTAATGTAGAACTTTTATTTTTATTCAATCATGGAAATTTTGAAACTGAAAAACAGGAAAAGTCTGGGGTTAGAGTAATTCCCCTTTGGAGTGGAAGAATGCCCAAGCTAAAACTATTAATACATGTGTGTGCATGCTCAGTCTCTCAGTAATGTCTGACTCTTGCAACTCCATGGACTGTAGCCCACCAGGGTCCTCTGCCCTTGGGATTTCCCAGGTAGGAATACTGGAGTGGGTTGCCATTCCTACTCCAGAGTATCTCCCCAACTCAGGAATCAAGCCAACATCTCTGGAATCTCCGGCACTGACAGGCAAATTCTTTACCACTGTGCCACCAGAGAAGCCCCTAATATTAGCATATAATTAAGAGTTGTATTGCTGAAAGGGTTAATATTTATGGATGAATTCAGGATTTAACATCCTTGAAATTGAATTTCTCCAATCAATAAGGGAATTTAATTTTTTATTATAATTTTACTCTGAAAATGTATAGGGAGGAATGATTTGTCTTGTAAAATGTCCTCTCCTACACAGTATGATTGGATTCATTTTTCAGGGCTCTCAAATCTTCTGGTGGAAGAGCAAGTTTTATTTTATTTTTTTTTAAGTTGAAATAATCTAATTGGTTAAAATTTCAGCTTAATGTACAGTTTCTTTGAATTGTCTTTAATTACTGTTCTATTTAAATCAATTTCAAAAACTAAATTTCTGAGAATAGAACTACTCATTTTGGTATTTGTGTGTGTGTGTGTGAGAGAGAGAGAGAGGTTGTGTGTGCATGTGCATATCAACCAGAAGCGCTAGGTGGACCCAGACCTGTCTTCCCAGACCAAAAGGAGGTTCCACAAGCTGGATTACCATAGTCTCTCTGGGTATCCTAATGAGCTAAGAGAGGACAGGCACAGAAAATCGGGAAAGAATACTTTCCCCTTCTCGTAGCCTAGCATAGCAATCTAGCATTGTGAATGAAAACATTGCTATCATCCTAGTTTCACAAGTTATCAACATTCAACCTTTAATAAGTTATTTAGCCTCTGCTTAGATTTTTTTCATCTTCACACTAGGATTAATAAATATATACCTCAAACAATTGTAAGCATTAAATCAAGGTACCAATATGTTATAATAACTCAGTCAATTTGGGAGATAATTAAACTTATTAACTCGTGTCAACCTATACCAAATTCTTCATCTGTTCCACCCTAACAGTCTTCTTTGGATAAAAAAGTACAGCAAAATGGTGAAGCACATTGGCTTTGGAACCAGACTGGCTATATTCAAGTCACAACTTTTAATATGGTTTGGAAGCAGATACCTTCATTGGACCTCAGTTTTCTCCTATGTGCTTACCTTGCAGGATTGTTTTGAGGATTAAAAGAGCTATCATACGTGAGATGTTAGAAAAGTACATCTATATGGCATCTGTGTTTTAGTGTGCATGAGGTAAACTATGTAAACGTTACTTTCATCAGTATTATGATGAGAACCTGGGCACTCTAGGTTTCGTTTTACCACTCTGCCTCACCAAAGCCTTGCTTCAGCTTTCCTCTTGAACGCTGTGCTCACTATGGCCTGGCTGTAGTGGAAATATGCCTACCTCCTGAGGCAGCTTTGACTCAGTCTCTCTTTGATTTCTATAGCACAAATGTGAGAGTTGCACTATAAAGAAGGTTGAGCACCAAAGAATTGCTGCTTTTGAATTGTGGTGCTGGAGAAGACTCTTGAGAGTCCCTTGCACTGCAAGGGGATCAAATCTGTCAATTCTGAAGGAAATTAGTCCTGAATGTTCATTGGAAGGACTGATGCTGAGGCTGAAGCTCCGATAATTTGGTCATTTGATGCAAAAAGCTGACTCATTGAAAAAGAGCCTTATGCTGGGAAAGATAGAAGGCAGGAGGAGAAGGGAACAGCAGAGAATGACATAGTTAGGTAGCATCACTGACTCAATGGACATAAGTTGGAGCGAACTCCAAGAGATGGTGAAGGACAGGGAAGCATGTTATGCTGCAGTACGTGAGGTCTCAAAGATTGGATGCAACTTAGCAACTGAAAAATAACAAGAGATGGGGCAAGAGTAGCAGATCCATTTTGGCCCTCAGGCCTATGCCAAGGCTATGATTTAGAATTTTCCCTAGTAATCTGCATTATAAGATTAAGAAATTACACAGGTATTGAATAATTGATTCTAAATAAGTAATTTAATTAACTAAGCACCTTCTGTAGGAATCTCATGAAGTATAAAGGGAGATACTTGGCAAGATTCATGACTCAAGCAATTTGGATTAAGAATGATAGCAATACAATAACATTAAAATTTCATTCTTAATTTTAACACAAATCTTGATAAGAAGCATATTTTTCAATGAGGCATGCAAATGACACCACCCTTATAGCAGAAAGCAAAGAACTAAAGAGGCTCTTGATGAAAGTGAAAGAAGAGAGTGAAAAAGCTGACTTAAAACTCAACATTCAAAAAATGAAGATCATGGAATCTGTTCCCATCACTTCATGGCAAATAGATTGAGAAACAACAGAAACAGTGAGAAACTTTATTTTGAGGGGCTCCAAAATCACTGCAGATGGTGACTGCAGCTATGAAATTAAAAGACGCTTGCTCCTTGGAAGAAAAGCTATGACCAACCTAGACAGCATATTAAAAAGCAGAGACATTACTTTGCCACCAAAGGTCTGTCTAGTCAAAGCTATGGTTTTTCCAGTCGTCATGTATGGATGTGAAAGTTGGACTATAAAAAGCTGAGCACTGAAGAATTGAAGCTTTTGAGCTGTGGTGTTGGAAAAGACTCTTGAGAGTACCTTGGACTGCAAGGAGATACAACCAGTCAATCCTAATGGAAATCAGTCAGTTCTGAATATTCTTTGGAAGGACTGATGCTAAAGCTGATGCTCCAATCCTCTGGCCAACTGATGTGAAGAACTGACTCATTTGAAAAGACCCTGATGCTGGGAAAGATTGAAGGCAGGAGGAGAAGGGGACAACAGAGGATGAGATTGTTGAATGGCATCATCCACTCGGTGGACATGAGTTTGAGCAAGCTCTGGGTGTTGGTGACGGACAGGAAAACCTGGTGTGCTACAGTCCATGGGGTTGCAAAGAGTAGGACATGACTGAGTGACTGAACTGAACTGGTATTTTTCAATATTTGTAAAATCATGAGATATTATAGAAAAAATAGAACAAAATAAAATATAAAGTTTAAAATCATTAATAAAACAAATTCCAGTCCTCATCATCTAAAAAGGAACAGAATATTATAACTATCCTAAATAGCAATTTTTTGTTAATTTCCTTCCTTGAATAAAATAATAAAACTTTCTCATCATAAAATGTTCTCTTCATTTTTTTAGTGAAATCACAATAATCAATGTTAATGTATTCCTAAGTAGTATAGTACAATCAGATATACCATTATTCATTTTATATCATTATTTGATTTGTAACATTGAAATATTCATTTTTTACATTCTGGATTTCTTGAATGTAGATTTACTATACATTTTAGTAGATTTAGTATATTCTGATAACAAGATTTGGAGAAGGAAATGGCAACTCACTCCATTGTTCTTGCCTGGAGAATCCCATGGACAGAGGCCCCTTGTGGGCTACAGTCCATGGGTTGGCAAAGAGTTGGGCACAACTGAAAAGGTCTTTGTCCAAAAGACCACTGAAAAAAATTTTGCACATCGGAGTATAGACAAGGAAATTTTCTGTAGGGAAAATTGATGATAAGTAACAAAATAAGCTTATTTTTTTAATGAAGTATAGTTGATTTTACTATATTGCATTAGTTTTAGCTGTATAGGAAAGTGTACAGAGATACAGCATATATCTATATTCATTTTTTGTTCTTTTCCATTATAGTTTACAAAATAAGCGTTTTATATTTCCTTGAATCAATAATTCAAATTTGGGTGTTTAAATATATATTCAGAGAAGTGTACAAAGATATGTATGCTCATTGTAATAGTTTTGTTGCTTTTGCTGCTGTTTATGACAATGTGAAAATAGTCTAAATACCTATTCATAGAAGAGTGGGTAATTAAAGTAAAGGTCTTTGTATCCCAAAACACTACACAGTAGTTAAAAGGAATTTAGGAGAATTATGTGTATTAAAATTGTTCAAAATAATTGAAAAGATTACCAAGAACATATATAATATGATTTCATTCATTTTTTTCAGATGTAAAACTTAAAGGGTAGACATTAGATTGTTAACAGATGTTATCATTCAGAGCTAAAAAACTATGAAGACTTCCCCTTTATAAACTTTTATATTTTAACAGCATACAATTAAGCATATATATACATACATTTTATTTCAACAAGTGAGTGAGATGAAATCTCTCAGTCGTGTCCGACTCTTTGTGACCCCATGGACGGTAGCCTACCAGGCTCTGCCGCCCATGGGATTTTTCAGATAAGAACACTGGAGTGGGCTGTCATTTCCTTCTCCAGGGGATCTTCCCAACCCAAGGATCGAACCTGGGTCTCCTGCATTGCAGACAGACGCTTTCCATCTGAGCCACCAGGGAAGGAAACAAATGAGAAAAAAAGGTCCCCTGAATATTATTTTCTTCAGTCTTCTGATATTCACTGCCATTCTAACATGGATTATGTAAAAGTAACTAGTCAATATTTAAAGCACTTTTATAATCTCATGAAGATGAAGGAATGTATGCAAAACAAGTCCTTATAAAAGGGCAGGAAAAAAATACAGGATGGTGCTTAGTGAAGAAGAAAGAAATGAAAGAGAGATGTATAGTGAGGTTAAGAGAAACTTGGACAATCATTTGTTTACGCTCCAATTTTTGCAGGTAGCAAGACTTACTATTCAAAATTCATTGTTGTGTTAGTCACACAGTCATGTATGACTCTGTAACCCATTGGTCTGTCCGAGGAATTCTCTAGGCAAGAATACTGGAATGGGTTGCCATTCCCTTCTCTAGGGGATCTTCCCTGCCCAGGGATCGAACTGCATTACAGGCAGATTCTTTACCATCTAAGCCACCAGGGAAGCCCAAATTTGAGGTGTCTTAAAACATTTAAAGTAATCTCTAATGAGCCAGAATTAAGAGAATTACATCAAAAGAATAAGCTGACATGGCTCTCCCGTGTATTTTCCTACACCAATGTTAAAATTGAGTTGATATCTTGCTTTTGAACCTGTTAATAGAATGAAGTATCCAATTCCTGGCATTTCTTCTGATATCTAGAGTTAGCACAAGCCATTTCTGCAAGCAGTTTCAACAGTAAAACAACATCAAGCAATGTAATTCCTGTTTGAAAAAGCCAAAAGATACAATTAAGAAAAGAATCTCTCACACAAAAGTAAATACAAGGGAAAAGCACAATTTGTCCTACCCACCACCAACCTCTTTCATGATTCATTCATGTTCCCCTTCCCTGTTGTTATCCTACCACCAGAAGTTCTACATCTGAAATTCAAAGCAACTCTAAATAAATGATATACAGGCAACTAAATGCTAGTTTTTACTTCCCATGACTTCCACATTTTATGCATTTTCCATTTTAACAAATGGCTTTCATTTGTGCTAAATGACTAAAATTGAGTTTTCCTTGTTAATCACCTAAGGTGTGTGTGCTCTTAATGTTTTGCACAGAGTAGCTGAGTTTGCAAGAAAAAATATTCTGGTGATCATAGACCTTTAAAAGCCACTGTCTCTAAAATAAATGGTTAACACTTTCTCCTGTATGGTGAATAAACTTTTACTGGTATTAATAGAGCTTATAAATATCTACTCATGAACTGGTTCTTGAATCTGCTTTCCCATTCCAAACCGTACAAATACGCAAAGGGTTTCTTATTTGGAAAAATGGAGTGCATTACTGAGTAACTGTTGAGCTGCCTATGATGCAGCCAAAAAATACAAATAGTTCCACTTACTGAGGCCTCTCCTGAGGATTTTAAAGACCACAATTTGCTGCCTTCTAATTCTGGATTTCTGGAATAAAAATAAGACATCTTTGGAATGAAGGAGGCTTACAATCTATCCAGAGGGCTAGTGCCAGAAAATGAAGTCTATTTAATTTCATTTAACATTCAGAGTAGCATTTTTTTATGAGAAATGTAGTCATACTGAAGTTATATGGCAATGTTTTGTTGAGTTTGAATCCTATAGGAAGAGCTCATTCCACTGTACATTCATCTAATTGAATATTTTCCACTGACAGTCAAACCAAGATTGTATTATTTGGCTAACAGCCAGACGTTAACTTTAGAAATGTTGTAAGTGTCCTGTTCAGAGTACTCCAAGACTGCAGTTAATTTGTGAAGCCAAGACTGATGGACAGGGGCTCAGGAAATCCATTATTGAATCTTAGTGATTTATAATATTTTTTACTCTATTCTCAAGACTTGAACTACGTGACTCTATACAAAGCTGTTTCCTGTGTCAGATGTTTATCATTAGAAGTACATTCCAATAAAGTATACTCCTAAACTATAAAAACATACATATGTACATACATAACACATCCATACCCATATGCACATGAATGGTAGAGCATTACATGTGGTGATACTGAAATATGTACATGTTTATATATAGTGTGTAATTCATCATATTTTTCTCAGATATACATTACACATTCACATACATATACAACACTGTACATGCAAAGATAATTCTGGAAAGACACATTAAAAATTGTTATGGAGATAATACCCTGGGATATATGACTGGAGAGCTGTGGATTTATGAAAGAAATCTTTATTTTTCACCATGTGCTTCTTTGAATTATTCATTTTATTTTGAGCAATATTTACAATTTCATAATTTTTAAAACTACAAGTATTTATGTACACAGGATTAAAGAAAAATTATTAATGTTGATTTCAGATAAATATGCAATTAATTTTATATATAAATCAAGAAAGAATAATTCCTAAGAAAAACTTTTGTCTTATTTACAG
This sequence comes from Bos indicus, assembly GCF_029378745.1. Classification (NCBI taxonomy): domain Eukaryota; kingdom Metazoa; phylum Chordata; class Mammalia; order Artiodactyla; family Bovidae; genus Bos; species Bos indicus. The sequence goes on from NC_091765.1 coordinate 77,053,721, forward strand.
ATCTAAATCTTCTGGGAAAAATTCAATCTGTTTTTCTTATGTCGTATATACTCACTTAACACAGGTTTAACTTTTATATTAAACTTTTTTTCGTGTTTATAGGATATTTAACTCAGAGAGCACAGGTTCACACATATTTATATATACTGATGACAACATCTCCTTGTTGCATATAATTTAGCCATATTTTCTAACAGTGGAGTGGTTATTCTTGATTAACACTGGAAACTTCATCTCCTTGTGGGTGACTCACAAGTGATTTAATTCAAACCAATAGTGTCTCTAAGATAAAACACTTTCAAGTAATCTGAAGTCTTTAATATAAGACTTTTGCACAAGAAGGGGATATATATTGTCATAATTGGGCTACAAATGGCAAATTCAAGGTATCTCAAGGTATTTAATAAAATACTCTCATGTGTAGATAGAAGTCAAATGGCTGTGCCTCAGTTTTACTCAATATGCTCTTTGCTTCAAGAGATTGGTGAGGGACATAAAAATAATTTCCCCTCAGATAATCCATGTACAGAGTATCCAAACTGCAGTAACAAAAAATTGGAGAGTAATATCTCATGAAGTTAAGAAACCAGGCTTCATGAGGATCCTTCATAGAAAGATTACATTCCACCAAAACAAAACCTAGAAATTTACTCCTTTGGAAGAGTCCAGAATCTTGGTATTAGTCTAGCAATTGACTCTGTGATTAGGACATTGTTTCCAGCTAACAAGACCTCTGATCTATGTACTTTTTTCCCAGAGAATTCCAATATATCCTTCCCTCCTCCTTCACAGTTTCCCTTCTTATTAACATACATTGGTTTAGCACATTTGTTATAATTGATTAAGCAATAAGATACATTATTATTAACTAAAATCTATTGTTCATATTAGAATTCATTCTTAGTGTTGTATTTCTATGGGTTTTGACAAAAACATGTTACTTATCCACCATTACAGTATCATACAAAACAGTTTACTGCCCTAAAGATTATCTGTGCTTCATATATTCACTCCTCCCTTTCTCCCTCTTCTAAATCTCTGGCAAGCATTGTTCTTTTTAATATCTCTATAGTTTTCCCTTTCCAGAATGTCAGATGGTTGAAATCTTATAGTATGCAGTCTTTCAGACTGGCTTCTTTCCCTATACAAATATATATTTAAGGCTCTTCTGTGTCTTTTCATGGCTTGGTAACTCATATCTTTTAATCACTGGATAATATTCTCTTACATAGCTGTACCACATTTTGTTTATCTGTTCAGCTTTAGAAGAACCTCATGGTTGTTTGCAGATATAAGCACTTTTAAATAAAGTTATCTTTCTGCCATCCCTTCTCTGAAGTTTAATTGCCACTTCAAGTAGGTAGCTGACAATTGCATTATTCATGCTTCCTGCCTTTTGTTGGGAAACTTATAGATGATCTAGCTTTAGTCTCTCCAACTCAAGAGTGCTTGTATTTCCTCAACCTTTCTGCTTTTCTAGTACCTCTTGTATGAAACATCAGCTAGATACATTTGAATCTCTGCTTGCTCCACAGGTCACTCCCCTGCATCCTGACACTACAATCTATGTTCAAAATGGGAGTCAATCTGCTCTCAAAAGTATTCCTGGAAAGAAACATGACAACCCCTAATCTTATATTTGGCTTTGTGAGTTTAGATGCATTTATCTATGCTCACTGAAACCATAAAGATAAAGCTTACACTTGGAGAATTTCAATCAACTGTGTAGAGTTTGGACCCCCTCACAAAAAAAAAAAAAAAAAAAATAAGGTTGCTTGGGGGGGGCCGATAGAAAAGAAAAGAAAAAAAAAAAAAGAAAACCAGTATAAACTAAATATCTTCATATATCTTAAATAAAAGGAGTTTGGGGCTTACAGCCCTTGAAAGAAAGTGGGCTTGATGATATTATTTATCATTTAATATTAGTATATGACAGTCACATAGTTTAGCATAAGACAAAATATATAACACATGATGTTCTATAACTTCAACAGAAATCTCTGCTTGCTCCTCAGGTCAAACATAGATTGTTTGACTTGAACGTACCATTCAAACATAGATTGTAGTGTCAGAATGCAGGGGAGTGACCTGTGGAGCAAGCAGAGATTTCTGTTGAAGTTATAGACCATTCATGCATTCTGACACTATAATCTATGTTTGAATGAGAGATGAACTATATAAAAGGCTGACACTATAATCTATGTTTGAATGAGAGATGAACTATATAAAAGACTGAGCACCAAAATGTCTGAACTAGGGTGTTGGAGAAGACTCTTCAGAGACCCTTGGGCAGCAAGGCAATCAAACCAGTCAGTCCTAAAGGAAATCAACTCTGAATATCCATTGGAAGGACTGATGTTGAACCTGAAGCTCCAATATTTTGGCCACCTGATGTGAATATCTGACTGGAAAAGACCCTGATGCTGGGAAAGATTGAAGGCAGGAGCAGAAGGAGACGACAGATGATGAGATGGTTGAATGACATCACCACTCAATGGACATGATTTTGAACAAATTCCAGGAGATAGTGAAGGAAAGGGAAGCCTGGCATGCTGCAGTCCATGGGGTGCAAAGAGTCAGGTATCAATGAGAAACTGAACAATGACAATATTGTTTTGAATGTTTATCTTCTAAATTAATTTATTAAGTTATTCTGTAATAGTTTTCAATAAGTAGTGTAATTTTATATATTAATGGTAATATTTTGATATCTTAAAATTAGCACACTATTATAACTTTAGTTTTTGTGTATTTCTAACCTCTGTGTTGAAATGTATTACATCTTGATGTCAGAGAATTCACTCAATAAATATTGATGACATTTATTTTTTAGGTCCTACATTTAAAATACGTGAAACAAGTAATTGTGGCCTATATTTACAAATCAAAAATTTCTAAATATCAGGCAATCAGAAAAATATTAATCAGTTCATATCTTACTTTCTTACAATATGACTCAGTAATAAGTAAATACAGAAAACACTTATGAAATTGAAGAAAGGGGTATAATAGGCAGAATATGCAGTATCCCTCCCCACCAACCTGGCATGCTGCAGTCCATGGGGGTCACAAAGAGAGTCAGATATGACTGAGCCACTTAACAGCAACACCCTCTCCCCGACCAAAGATGTCAAAAAATGCTTTTTCCTTGAACCTATGAACATGTTACCTTATATGTCAAGAGGGACTTTACAGAAATTATTAAATTTGGGTCCTTGTAAAAAAGAGAACATTACAGATTATTCAAGTAGGTCCAATGTAGTCACAAGAGTTCTTATAACTGGGAGGTCAGAGGATCAGATTTTTAGAAAAGGAGATGTGAGGATGAATCAGAGGTCAGAGTGATGTTGTCATGAACCAAGGAATATAAGTGTTTTAGAAGCTGGGAAAGGTAAGGAATGTATTTTCCTCTAAAGCTCCAGGAGAATTTAGCTCTGTAGCCATCTTAAGTTTAGCCCCATAAGACTTATTTCAGGTTCTGACTGCCAAATTGTAAGATAATATATTAATATTTATAGGTATACCTCATTTTATACTATTTTGATTAATCACAGTTTGCAGAAAAGTGTGGGGTTCTTGTTTGTATGTTTTTTCACAAATTGAAGGTTTGTGGCAACTGTTCATTGAGCAAATGTATCAGCACAATTTCTCCAGTAGCATTTGCTCATTTCAATCTCTGTGTCACATTGCAGTAATTCTTACAATATTTCAAACCCTCCACCAGAAGAAAGATTGAAACCACTGAAGGCTCAGATGATGGTTAGCATTATTTAACAACTAAGTATTTTTTATTTTTATTTTTTAAATTGGGTTTCCCTGGTGGCTCAGTGATAAAGAATTTGCCTGCCAATGCAGGAGACATAGATTCAGTCCCTGGGTGGGGAAGATCCTCCTGGATAAAAAAATGGCAACCCACTTCAGTATTCTTGCTTGAGAAATCCCATAGACAGAGGAGCCTGGCAGGCTCTTTTATAATTACATGTTGAAAAAATACAAATTGTAAAATCCTGCACATTTTTGTTCAAAATATTCTTTTAAATGTATCCCAGGCTCCTGCAATATGCTACCCAGATCATATCTTTCAATATCCCAAACTTAGATTATTGTGCTACCTAATGTTGGATTTTTATTAATTTTTTTATTTTTTAATTTAAATTTATTTATTTTAATTGGAGGCTAATTACTTTACAATATTGTATTGGTTTTGCCATACATCAACATGAAAGCACAAGCTGGAATCAAGATTGCCAGGAGAAATATCAATAACCTCAGATATGCAGATGACACCACCCTTATGGCAGAAAGTGAAGAGGAACTAAAGAGCCTCTTGCTGAAGGTGAAAGAGGAGAGTGAAAAAGTTGGCTTAAAGCTCAACATTCAGAAAACAAAGATCATGGCATCTGGTCCCATCACGTCATGGGAACTAGATGGGGAAACACTGGAAACAGTGGCTGACTTTATTTTTCAGGGCTCCAAAATCACTGCAGATTGTGATTGCAGCCATGAAATTAAAAGACACTTACTCCTTGGAAGGAAAGTTATGACCAACATTAGATAGCATATTGAAAAGCAGAGACATTACTTTACCAACAAAGGTCCGTCTAGTCAAGGCTATGGTCTTTCCAGTGGTCATGTATGGATGTGAGAGTTGGACTGTGAAGAAAGCTGAGTGCCGAAGAATTGATGCTTTTGAACAGTGGTGTTGGAGAAGACTCTTGAGAGTCCACTGGACTGCACTGTAAGAGGGTTCCCTTTTCTCCATACCCTCTCCAGCATTTATTGCTTGTAGACTTTTGCATAGCAGCCATTCTGACTGGTGTGAAATGGATTTTTATAACTTATTACTTTTTCTCAGTTTACATTTTTAGTTTGAAATTTCCAACAACTGGCCTTCCTGATTGGGTCTGAGCTTTCATAACACACCTATCCCATCCCATCTTCTTCCTCTTTAATGCCACCTTTTAACAGACTCAAAACTTTCAGGCTTCCAGTCCAATGAATATTATCTCCATCTTTCATTCTGGGTGCTTTATCAAGGCAGTTAGTCTTAAAAGCTATGACACATGCAGTTTTTTGAAAGATATATTTTATATCATATATGCTTTTAATGAAAGTATAGAGCAACACACCCTTTGAAAGACAATTAAGATAAAGTAATGATTTTTTTTTTTCCTGAATGGTGAGCTTTAAGCCAACTTTTTCACTCTCCTCTTTCACTTTCGTCAAGAGGCTTTTTAGTTCCTCTTCACTTTCTACCATAAGGGTGGTGTCATTGGTGTCATCTGCATATCTGAGGTTATTGATATTTCTCCCGGCAGTCTTGATTCCAGCTTGTGCTTCTTCCAGCCCAGCACTTCTCATGATGTACTCCGCATAGAAGTTGAATAAGCAGGGTGGCAATATACAGCCTTGACATTCTCCTTTTCCTATTTGGAACCAGTCTGTTTTTCCGTGTCCAGTTCTAACTGTTGCTTCCTGACATGCATATAGATTTCTCAGGAGGCAGGTCAGATGGTCTGGTATTCCCATCTCTTTCAGAATTTTCCACAGTTTACTATGATGGGAAATAGATGGGGAAACAGTGGAAACAGTGTCAGACTTTATTTTGGGAGGCTCCAAAATCACTGCAGATGGTGACTGCAGCCATGAAATTAAAAGACGCTTACTCCTTGGAAGAAAAGTTATGACCAACATAGATAACATATTCAAAAGCAGAGACATTACTTTGCCAACAAAGGTCCATCTAGTCGAGGCTATGGTTTTCCAGTGGTCATGTATGGATGTATGAATTGGACTGTGAAGAAAGCTGAGTGCCAAAGAATTGATGCTTTTGAACTGTGGTGTTGGAGAAGACTCTTGAGAGTCCCTTGGACTGCAAGGAGATCCAACCAGTCCATTCTGAAGGAGATCAGCCCTGGCATTTCTTTGGAAGGAATGATGCTAAAGCTGAAACTCCAATACTTTGGCCACCTCATGGGAAGAGTTAACTCATTGGAAAAGACTCTGATGCTGGGAGGGATTGGGGGCAGGAGGAGAAGGGGACGACAGAGGATGAGATGGCTGGATGGCATCACCGACTCGATGGACGTGAGTCTGAGTGAACTCTGGGAGATGGTGATGGACAGGGAGGCCTCGCATGCTGAGATTCATGGGGTCGCAAAGAGTCGGACACGACTGAGCGACTGAACTGAACTGAATGAACTATTTACTGATAGTTTCATAGACAGTTTTAAATTAGAAATTTAATAGACATTTTAATAGAAATAATTAAGAACAACAAAAATAAGAAGGCAGTAAGTCTGCCGATATCAGAGTTGTTTAAGTCCTACCTTTTCCAAGACAACTTTCTTGACCTGCTTCTTTATAATAATTTTTTAAAAATTCCTTAAAGTTAATAATTTTTTAGTGAAGTTTAACTTTATTTTTTTCATAAATCCTTAAAAATGGATTTTTTCACCTACCATATGAAATAAGGTATACAAAAAAACAGGCAATATTATTTTATTTTTCTACTCAAAAATGACTATTACCTTCCCAAATACAACTTACAATTCTATAATATCTTCCTAATATGGACGAATGCATTACTCACAGATTACATACATCATCAATGCCCTGTCTACTTCTTCTCAAAGTGAACTGGAATTTCACAGTAATAAACATTCATGATTTTTTTTCTGAATAAGCTTATATGAATATATTACTTGCAGGCAAAAAGAAATGTAGCAGTAAGCTGTATTGAATTTGAGTCCAATTTGAAAAAAACACTTACACAGTAGTGCACAATTTGCATAGTGTTTTTGGAAAAGCAGCAAGATGTCCAAGTATGATTGAGATTGGTTCCTAAATCCAGAATTACATCAACTCCAAGAGTTATGGTTACTTTCATCAGAAAGGTGAAAGTTGCCTGCTCAGTCAGATTACTTTCAGCAATATGCCAGAGCTTGTTGGCCATATGTTTCAAGTTGTAAGATGTCCTGTTAGAGTTATGGATGCAGTTTTGCAGTCAGGAAAATGACAAATTTCTCTTCCTTGAAGACATTAACTTTATTCCACTTTGTTCTAACACTGTGTGCAGACAATGAGAATGATATAGTAGTCCCCTGTTTTCTCAATGAGTATAATTCAAGATGAACCTACTGATACATTCTCATATGGCTTCTGTCTGACCTTTAAATTTCAGCTTACTCTCAGCCTTGTCTTCTATCAGTGTTGTCTCACTTATGCTCTTCTGTGATTCATTTCTTACTCATTTAATAATAATGAACTGTTATTTATTCAGTAATAAGCATTGTTTATTATTACTGCAGCTGAAGAAAAGTATTAATCTTTTCATCTAGTCATTCAAAAGTTACTGCACAAGCAACTATTAAGTGTAAACTTAAGTAGAAAATCAAAAACTACAATTAGTGACCATTGTTATATGGAACATTTCACACTGGTAATTAAATTTTTAAAATATACAGATATTTTAATACTATAACTTGTTTTTATATATGAATCTTAACAAAATTTTTTCTTTCAAAATCCCCTAAATGCTGGAAATTTTTGTTTAATCCAAATGTACCCGATCCTTTAGTTTACATTTTAGATCTTTCTAACAATTCTTCCTCAAATAGATACACGCTTATTGCTTGACCCCAGAATCAACCCTGCACCTTACCGTTTCTATTTTACTTAAGCATCTTTTCTTGCACTTTCCTGAAAATTTTGCTTCTTTAGTCCGTATCAATTAACACATAAATTTTTGTTGATTTTCACATTTAATACAAAGTTGCACTCCTTTTCCCTCCATTTTAGTGAGGTATAATTGACAAAATTATATATTTAATGTGTACAACTTGATTTTTTGAGATATATATATATGTACACACATATATGTATATGTGTGTGTGTATATATATATATATGTACACAGTCTATTTCCTTTTCTTAAATCATTTCATTATATCTGAACATATTTGTTTAACTCGTTTAAAATCATGAACGGCTGGAGAGCACAACAATGCACTGATTTTCTCCCCAGAGTTTTGTGTTTTATCAAACAGTTAATTAATGGTGTATAATTATGATGAAAAACTGCCTTTGGAAAGAATTTTGAGTCATTATGGAGTTTTATTTATTCAGCGAACACTGAGCACCTGCTCTTTATCAGGTATATTAGAGACATGGTATATGTGGTAGAGAAAACACCCTGCCCTCACAGAGCCTATACTAACACTTGAAGAACACAATGATCAATGAATCACACTGAATCATGATGTAAGTAGAGTTCAGATGCTTGAAGAATAAAAAGCAAGTTTTTATGATAAAAAGTGAATGGGACTGGAAGACTACATTGGTCTGAGGATGAAGGGAGGCCTCCCTAAGAAGATGTCATCTAAGCTGAAGCTTAAAGAAGATGCCAGCTATGCAGAACTTTTGCAGATTAGCAACCTGGTAGCAGAAAAGCTAACATAAAGAACCTAACACACTCTGCTCAAACTTGAAAAAGAACAGATACATGTATATATATAACTGAATCACTTTGCTGTATACTTGAAACAGACACATTGTTAATCCACTATACTCCACTATGAAATTACAAAAAAGAACTTGCTGCTGCTAAGTCGCTTCATTCGTGTCCAACTCTGTGCAACCCCATAGACGGCAGCCCCCCAGGCTCCCCCGTCCCTGGGATTCTCCAGGCAAGAACTCTGGAGTGGGTTGCCATTTCCTTCTCCAATGCATGAAAGTAAAAAGTGAAAGTGAAGTCGCTCAGTCATGTCCAACTCTAAGGCAGAATTAACAATGGTTTTGAAACGGCAACCAGATACAAAATCAATATACAAAAATCAATTATGTTTCTAGAAACTAATGGCCAGTGAGTGAGTAAAAGTTGCTCAGTTGTGTCTAGCTCTCTGTAACCCGACCCCATCGACTGTAGCCCACCAGGAACTTCTGGCCATAGAATTCTTCAGGCAAGATTGATTACTGGAGTGGATAGCTATTCCCTTCTCCAGGGAATTTTCCCCACCTGGGGACTGAACTCAGGTCTTCTGTACTGCAGGTGGATTTTTTACCATTTGAGCCACAAGAGAAGTTAATAACAAACTATCAAAAAGAGAAATTAAGAAAACAATCCCATTTATAAGTACACCAAAAAGAATAAAAACCTAGAAATAAATTTAACCAAGGGGTGAAAGACCTGTAAACTAAAAACTGGAAAATATTGAAAAAGAAATTGAAGAGCACACAAATATATGTAAAGGTATCCCATGTTTATCAATTGGATACTTAATATTTAAATGCCTATACTACCCAAATCCGTATTATATATATATATATATATATATATATATATATATATATATATATTCAGTGAAATTTCTATCAAAATCCCAATGAGATTTTCCGGAGAATTAGAAAAATCAAAACCAATTCTAAAATCTGTATAGAACCACAGAAGAATTCAAATAAAGCAATCCTGAGAAAGAAGAACAAAGCTGGAAACATTATGCTTCTTGATTTCAAAATATATTACAGAACTACGGTTATGAAAAGAGTAAGTTATATGCATAAAAATAGATGCCTAGATCAACAGCACACAATAGACAGCCCAGAAATAAACTCACACATATATGGTTAATTGATGTATGACAAAGAGCAGAGACTATACAGTGGGAAAAGGGTAATTTCTTCAAGAAATAGTGTTTGGAAAACCAGACAGCCATATGTAAAATAATGAAACTGGACCACTATCTTATATTATAAAAAAATAATAATTCTGAGTGGGTTTAGATTTGATTATAAGACTTGAAACCATAACACTCTTAGAAGAAAACATAAGCGTTAAGCTCTTTGATATTAGTCTTGATATTTTGTAGATTTTGCATGAAGCGCAAAAGGAATAGAATCAAAAATAAATAAATGGGATTACATCAAGCTAAAAAGCTTCTGAACAGAAGAGAAAACCATCCTGCAAAGACAAACTACTGAATGGGAGAAAATATTTGCAAATCGTACATCTGATAAAGGGTTAATATTCAGAATATATAAAAAATTTATTCTACTCAATACCAAGGGGGCTTCCCTAGTGGCTCAGTTGGTAAAGAATCTGCCTGCAATGCAGGAGACTCAGGTTCAATATCTGAGTCAGAAAGATGCCCTGGAGAAGGGAATGGAAACCCACTCCAGTATTCTTGCCTAGAGAAGTCCATGTACAAAGGAGCCAGGTAGGATACTGTACAGGGGATTGCCAAGAGTCAGACACGACGGACAAAACTGAGCAACTAACACCACACTCAATGCCAAAAAACAATTGACTAAAATATGGGCAGGGGATCCAAATATAACTTTTTCCAAAGAGAAACACAGCTGGTTAACAGGCACATGCATAGATGCTTGATATTGCCAATCATCAAAACCACAATGAGATATAGCATTACACCTGGTAGGCTGGCTACTATCAAAAAGAAAAAAAAAAAAAGTTGGCAAAGATGTAGAGAAAAGGGAACCCTTTTGCACTGTTAGTAGGAAAATAAATTGGTATAGCTACTATGGAAAACCATTTGGCAGTTCTCAAAAATTTAAAAATAGAACTACCATATTATCTAGCAATACCTCTTCTGCATATTTGTCTAAAGAAAATGAAAACATTCTCTCAAAAAGATATTTAAACAATGGAATATTATTCAACCATAAAGAGATGGAAAATTTGCCATTTTTGACAACCTGGATAAACCTTGAGGTATTATGCTAAGAAAAATAAGTCAGAAGGAGAAAGACAAATAATGCATGATTTCACTTAAATGTGGAATTTTTTAAATAAAAATTGGTGACATGATTTGATTGGTTTTTCAAAAAGATCATCTGGAGAATGAAAAATATGCTAGCAAGGTTTAAACAAGAACGTCAATGAGGAGGTCATTGTAGTAATCAAAACGTTTTACAATAGAGACTGAAAAAAATGGAGGCGGGGGCAAATTATATTTCACAGCAGCACTTTCCCAAACTGTTTAAAACTTTAGTACTTGACTATAGTACTCTCCACCTTGGAAGGGTTTCATACTACTAATTCCTCCAAATTCCAAATGAATTTTTGTTGTTAGTTTATATATCTATTGTTGTTGTTGTTATTTTCAGTAAAACAAAGAGTAGAGTTCTTATATATATTACTTTAGTTCAGTTCAGTTCAGTCACTCAGTCTTGTCTGACTCTTTGCGACCCCATGAACCACAGCACACCAGGCCTCCCTGTCCATCACCAACTCTCAGAGTTCACCCAAACCCATGTCCATCCAGTCGGTGATGCCATCCAGCCATCTCATCCTCTGCTGTGCCCTCTTCTGCCCTCAGTCTTTCCTAGCATCATAGTCTTTTCCAATGAGTCAGCTCTTTGCATCAGGTGGTCAAAGGATTGGAGTTTCAGATTCAATGTCAGTCCTTCCAAAGAAGACCCAGGACTGATCTCCTTTAGGATGGATTGGTTGGATCTCCTTGCAGTCCAAGGGACTCAAGAGTCTTCTCCAGCACCACAGTTCAAAAGCATCAATTCTTCAGCGCTCAGCTTTCTTTATAGTCCAACTCTCACAAACATATATGACTACTGGAAAAACCATAGCCTTGACTAGACAGACCTTTGTTGGCAAAGTAATGTCTCTGCTTTCTAATATGCTGTCTAGGTTGGTCATAATTTTCCTTCCAGATGGCTGCAATCACCATCTGCAGTGATTTTAGAGCCCAAAAAATAAAGTCTGACACTGTTTCCACTGTTTCCCCATCTATTTGACATGAAGTGATGGGACTGGATGCCATGATCTTAGTTTTCTGAATGTTGAGCTTTAAGCTAACTTTTTCACTCTCCTCTTTAGTTCTTCTTCACTTTCTGCCATAAGGGTGGTGTCATCTGCATATCTGAGGTTATTGGTATTTCTCTCGGAAATCTTGATTCCAGCTTGTGCTTCTTCCAGCCCAGCATTTCTCATGATGTACTCTGCATATAAGTTAAATAAGCAGGGTGACAATATACAGCCTTGACATACTCCTTTTCCTATTTGGAACCAGTCTATTCTTATTATATTATAATATACATTATTATATATAGTCTGTTATATATTACTTGTATGCATTTAAATCTGCAATATCCTGCTTTCCTTTGATGCAAGTATCTTTCTTTTCTATTGTGCTACATAGAATCAGTTAAATGATAGCAAATCATAGTTAAAGTGCAATTGGAAAGAGATATCCTACTTGTTCTCTGCCTCCCAGTGTGAAACTCCTACCGTATCTATCCATATTTTTATAGCTATGGTCAAGACTATATTTTGTCTATTTTTACCTATCCATTCATGCATTTTATAGACAAACTGTCAGAGTCCTGACTCTGCCTGTTAAGCTGATATATTTATTATTTATTAAAGGATCTTTTTATAGGAATTAGTTTCTTGGAAATTTGTGTTCTTGAAAAGAAATGGTTTTGTACAAAAAATGAGTAAAACTGTTTTTTGTTTTTTGATCCAGTACTCAAGCTGTAGATTGGTTTAATGTGGTAACATCATTATGCCTTCAACACACCATATTATTAATTTACGGTTTTGAGAAAAGGAAAGTGATTCGTTCATATATAAACATATATAATGCCATGCTTAAACCTGAAATTCTTAAAAAAATTTTTTTTCTCAATTAACAATATGTAAGTTTCCTATGAGTTTAGTTTTTTCTTTACATTTATTTTCTTAAGGCAGATTAGATAACCATGAATTCAATCTTGAAACTAGTATGAAGTTTTCAACTTTAATTTAAATCTTCTAATCTCTTCTGGCAAGAGTGGGGAAGGAGGCAAGCTTTGTATAATGCATTAAAGCCACGACTCAACCCCCCAAAATTTACAGTGATGACTAAAACAGGGTAAGTTTTACATTCTTGTTAGAGGAGTGAAACTGAGTAGAGTGGTATATTTGGGAACCAGGACCAAACTAAGAGGAAGGGCCTTTGTAGTAAAGGAAAATGTGACTGGATTTTGTTACAAAGCTATAATAAGGGCCAGGAGTCTAGGTGGAGGTCAGTTCTATGAAGCAGTAATAAATTATAGTGTAAAATTTCCATGGTCTCCTCCCTACTACTGTAATAAAGAATTCATTGCAGTTAAAATTCAAACAAGAATGAAGGATATTCAGCCATCTCTGAGACCCATCATCACCCTATTTTACCTGACAAATACTCAGAACCCAAATCCTCCCATCCAGCCCCACCTAGACCACTGATACATGGAGAGAAGAAATATTCTCCATTCTTCAGTTCAGTAGTCACAAGCAGATCTGAAGGAAAGACAGACAGCAGCAACTACACAGAACTACTTTCTACTGTGGTATGCCTGTCAAGTTTAGAGCTGACATCTATCTACCTTTGTCTCTGCCTTGACTTTTAATAAGCAAACACAGCTAAAAGATCTGTTCATTCACCATGGTTAGTATTGTATGATAAATTTTGAAAGAAAATTATAAGAAAGATAAGTTACTGGAATAGAATAGTTTCATTCATATGCCTTATCTAGAAACAATTTTGACAATATGGCTGTGATTTGGTTCTGCTTTTACTTCATATTCCTGAAGTAAGAAAAGAAGAAACACAAGCTTCAACAAATTTTCTGTTCCTCTGTTTGGTGTTGGTGGGAAAGGTCCATTATAAACTACTGCAAATTAGTTGCTTCCAGAGTGGTGACTAAAGTTGGTCATGTTTTATAGCAAAAAATAATAATCATCAGTTCAGTTTAGTTCAGTTCAGTTGCTTAGTCATGTCCGACTCTTTGAGACCCCATGAACTGCAACACGCCAGGCCTCCCTGTCCATCACCAACTCCAAGAGTTCACTCAAACTCACATCCATCAAGTCTGTGATGCCATCAGCCATCTCATCCTCTGTCGTCCCCTTCTCCTCCTGCCCCCAATCCCTCCCAGCATCAGAGTCTTATCCAGTGAGTCAATTATTCGCATGAGGTGGCCAAAGTATTAGAGTTTCATAAGTTCATAAAACTATAAAACCAGTACTTACTCATGGAAAAATGTGGTAGTGTAAAATGTTAAGTAAACATTATCTTTCTTTCCTATTCCCTTCATGAGACTCTAGTCATATAACCCAAACAGTAGTCATTAATAATGCTTTGAAAGTGAAGTCGCTCAGTCGTGTTCGACTCTTAGCGACCCCATGGACTGCAGCCTACCAGGCTCCTCCATCCATGGGATTTTCCAGGCAAGAGTACTGGAGTGGGGTGCCATTGCCTTCTCCTGCTGCTGCTGCTGCTGCTGGAGTGGGTTGCCATTTCCTTCTCCAATGCATGAAAGTGGAAAGTGAAAGTGAAGTCACTCAGTCATGTCTGACTCTTAGCAACCCCATGGACTGCAGCCCACCAGGCTCCTCCATCCATGGGATTTTCCAGGCAACAGTACTGGAGTGGGGTGCCATTGCCTTCTCCTAACGCTTTGAAGTGTTTGTCAAAATTTGCCATTCATATACAACATATATAATGATATTGTTTCCACTTAAAGACTGAAATTTAAAACAATATTGAACTTGCTTTTTGAAAATAACATTTAGAAACATAAATGCTTCTATACTTCTATTATCTATTAAACTAAATTAGCAAATAAAAGGTTGCATTTATTTATGGCTCTAGCAAAAATCAATGTTAGAAAGTCACAAATTTAGCTGAAATACAGTCTTTTCAATATTTCAGACTGCCCATGTGGCTTTTTAGTTAGTAATTAAGTTGAGGGAAAATAAATTTCAACTTTTGGCTCAGAAAATATCAAAGAAGAAAACATAAAAATCTAACTCTTCACCCAAAATTAAGTGTATATATTGGTAAATGTGGAAAGAAGTATCAACAAGGAATTTTTAAGAGGAATACTATTTTCACTGGAGCTGAAAAATAGTTAAATAGAGATACTGGCTAAATGAAATGAGGAAAAGCTAATGACTCCATTGGTTAGATTCTCTTAGTCCATAAGTTACTCTCCAGAAATTTAAGTGTTTTGACAGGAGCATAAAGACAGCATCCTGCAGCTGGAACATAGTCCCAGGAGCAGAATTTACACACAGAAGTTTTGGCTCACCATCAAGAAAACTTTTATCCAAATAAATTAAAAAAAAAAAAATTATAGTGCTAGAAAGGACAATAGAATTCCCAAAAGAGATAGAGTATATTCCCCTATATAGAGACATTCCATACCTTACAAAAGAATTTAACTTCCTTGCTTTTCAGAAACACCAGTGTTGGTAATTCTCCAATATCTCTGTGTAATGCAGCCCATAGCCTCACATCCTTATGTTTAGAATCATATGGGTTTCTGGAAGTCTAATTGCAACTTATTTCAGCTATAATTCAGCCAATTCATCTTCTGTTGTTAATGAAAGAGAACTGAACACAACCTCGCAGTTCGTTTAGGCTAAGCCTATTATTTGCATATGTCAGTCTGCGATGTTCCCTGGAGAAATATTTTTCCACTTTGCCACAATGCACCTAAAACTTTTAGCCATAACTTTGTAAAAACATCAGCATTATTTGCATATACTGTACGCAGCTGGATGACAGCACAGTTTTGATCACTGCGCTAGTATCCAGTGACATGGCAGGAAGCCAGAAAAAGCATATAAAGTGGGAGATCTCATCCCTGCCTAAGACTATTTACTCTGTAGTGAGGAAGAGGTAAAAGCCATTTCGAAATGTTTGCTGCAGCTTCACAAGAAATAGGCTTGAAAGAAAAGAGCTGAAGAGCTTTCATTATGAATGATATCTGGATCTCTTGGTCCCAAAACAAAAATTCTACACAAAGCTCTTAAAGAGCAGCCCAACAAACCCCAGGAGTAAAAAGGCACAGTGGGATAAATGTATGCTCTGCTAAAGGAAGTACATTGAAAAACAGAGCTGTAAGTGGGATAGAGCTGAGGAGAAAACATAAAGTATTCACGGGTTGATTTCAGGGAATTCAAAGAAATAAACTTTTATGTGAAGTTGTAAATGAGCCATATGAAGGACCAGGGAAATGGAGAAAATGATCAAAGACCAAAGGGAGAAAAAAATACATAGGATATTAACCTTGCAGAAACAGCCTGTTTGATTTAAAGAACACATGAAAATGATCCAGAAAGTAAAGGTAGAAAATAAAATGGGGAAAACAAAGGGCACTGAGATAGAGGATAAAAGGTCTACAGATAAATAAAGCAGCAATAAGCTTACAAGGGTCACTGTTACCTCTTGAGTGACCAAAAGGCAACTAGGTTATGGAACAAGCAGATAGGATGGGGTGTGTCATCCTCTCCTCTTCCATTAGAAAGTAGAAGGAAGTGTGCTGAAAACAGACTTTTTCTTCCAAAGGTAGAGACACTGAAAAGAGAAGTGAAAATTAAGAGTATCTCAAAAATATGTTTAAAAAGAATTCTTAAACCAGTTAAAACTAGAAATTTGAAGAGACCACTAATAATGGAGGAAGAAATAAACATTTGCATGTACTAGCTAATACAGGAAAATAAAATGTACAGTTAAAGTACATTTTTATATAGGTTAATGATTCTTTTCTTGCTGGTAAATATAGTAATATTTAGGTACAGTATGAGATGCTTAGTCAAACGAAATTTCCTTTCTATTTAAAATAAATGGAAATGAAAAACAATTGATGATGTTAAGTGCCAGCCTGGATGGGAGGGTGTTTGAGGGAGAATGGATTCATGTACATGTATGCTGAGTCCCTTCACTGTTCACCTGAAAGTATCAAAATATTGCTAATTGGCTATACCCCTACACAAACTGGTTTTGGTGTTAAAAAAAAAAAAAGAAAAAAGAATTGATGAAAACATGTAGTATAGATACATCATTTTTTGGTTTCCTCATAATATAACTTTACTTCAAGTTTGATACAGCTCTAACTTCTTGCACCTATAGCAATGGTACAATCTTGTAACAATGTTGGAAAACTAAATTGTCAGTGTAAATCTGGCAGAGATATCACAGAGTCATGCTTATGAACTACCTTTAACTGCTTACTGAACATTATTACTATTATACCAAATTGCTCAGAAAATTTCTTTGAAATATCTGAATATTTTCTGTTCCTTAAAGTTTCTCTTTAAATTCACTACAAATAAAAGAAATGGTTGTCAATACTATATATCAGCATGGTAAGGTACATAAAAACATATTTACTTTTATACACTGTGCTTCATTTCTGTCAAGTGCACCCAAATGACCAGAAAGCTGTTAGGTAGTTAAATCTGAATAGCACTAGCAAAAGTCAGAATATGTAGGTTATATGCATGCTCTAGTCCATATCTCCAGATCCCATATCTCTCCATATGGCATCACATTTTCCTTCTCATTTTAGAGGAACTGTCTACATTAAATCCAGCATGGTATACAACTCTCACTCAATCCAGGTCATTGAACCCAGACAATAAGGTTGTTTCTATGATTCTTTATCTACCAAAAGCCAGAAAACAAAAAAGAAACTTAGATGTTTTAAAGTTCTCACCACTATTTCAGATCAAAAATAATAACTTACTATATATGATTACAGAGCTTCCCTGGTAGCTCAGATGGTAAAGCGTCTGCCTGCAATGCAGGAGACCTGGGTTCAATCCCCGGATTGGGAAGATCCCAAGAGAAGGAAATGGTAACCTTCTCTTAATGATTATGTCACATAAATTGAAGGAAGATTACATGATCTTCTGCCATTTTAAATGTTATACCAGTAGCATTTTATTCATAATAGAATGAGAATACTGCAGATATATATCAGAGTTAATAGAAAACTTCAGAAAATAACTTCAAGATATTATTCAGAGAATCACCTCAAATATCTGTAGAACATTATCTGAAGGAGTGGCTTTACCTTAATGGTAAATTTCACAAGTTTTAGGAAATATGCTTTTCAATTGCAGCATAACCATAGTGGAAATGCACATGGTTTCAGGACATCAGTCTTTTCATCTCTCGGCCATGAGGAATTTCACTACTAGTCAGAGTATAAAACTTGAAGAGAAAACCACTGTTGACCCTTCATTTTTCATTTTTTATCAGCAAGTACTCTATTAAAGTAAAATGATTTAAGCAATACACACAGCAGCAGTGTTGATTTTAAATTGATTCAACTTTATAATGCATACATTACCATCAAAGCAAATATTCCAGAATGGGTATGCTAATATAATGAAATACTCTCTTTATATAATTAACAGTATAAACAATTTACCCTGCAATGTCTTGTCATGCAGCTAGTACTGGGTTGGCCAAAAATCTTGTTGATGCTTTTCTGTAAGATGTTATGAAAAAATCCCTAACAAACTTTGTGATCAAAACCAATAGATTGTGAATAAATAAACCAATCATTCTCTGTAATGGACAATAAGTATCTGATTTCTGCCAAATGTACCCTTAATTACTGTGACCAAACGACACATAGCACCAATTCTTTGGTAACCTTTATTTGTCTATTAGCTTACTATTGGGAATATAAATGGTTGAGAAAGCTATATCTCTTGCAGTGAATGGTGTCATTCAGATATCTCTGGTTTTACTTTGCCTTTTATTCAACCAATTTAACTGTAGCTTGTAAATCATGTATCAGAAATAAATTGGGTTGTAGAATATCCTATTCTCATGTTTTTTCCTACACAAAATCAATTTAATAAGATGTGATGTAAGTCTGCCTTATAAATTACTTAATACTCAGGGAAATTAATAAAAACAGAAATTCCTACTAAAACTAGATTTTTAGCCATAAGCAAAATGTTTAATATCCTAGTGAAGTGGAAAACACAATCCTGTCTTTTATTGTGTCACTGATAATTAATCATAACAGAAATAATGCTATTAGCCAAGGAAAAGAGGCAATGAGTCAGTCAATCAGTTCAGTTGCTCAGTTGTGTCCAACTCTTTGCAACCCCATGGACTGCAGCAGGCCAGGCCTCCCTGCACATCACCAACTCCCAGAGTTTACCCAAACTCATGTCAATTGAGTTGGTGATGCCATCCAACAATCTCATCCTCTGTCATCCCCTTCGCCTCCTGCTTTCAATCTTTCCCAGCATCAAGGTCTTTTCAAATGAGTCAGCTCTTCACATCAGGTGGCCAAAGTATTGGAGATTCAGCTTCAACATCAGTACTTCCAATGAACACAGGACTGATCTCCTTTAGGATGGACTGGTTGGATCTCCTTGCATTCCAAGGGACTCTCAAGAGTCTTCTCCAACACCACAGTTCAAAAGCACCAATTCTGTGACACCCAGCTTTCTTTATAGTCCAATTCTCACATCCATACATGACTACTGGAAAAACCATAGCCTTGACCAGATAGACCTTTGTTGGCAAAGTAATGTCTCTGCTTTCTAATATGCTGTCTAGGTTGGTCATAATTTTCCTTCCAAGGAGTAAGCATCTTTTAATTTCATGGCTGCAGTCACCATCTGCAATGATTTTGGAGCCCTCAAATATAAAGTCTGCCACTGTTTCCACTGTTTCCCCATATGTTTGCCATGAACTGATGGGACTGGATGCCAAGATCTGAGTTTTCTGAATGTTGAGCTTTAAGTCAACTTTTTCACTCTCCTCTTTCACTTTCACCAAGAGGCTCTTTAGTTCTTCTTCACTTTTTGCCATAAGGGTGGTGTCATCTGCATATCTGAGGTTATTGATATTTCTCCCTGAAGTCTTGATTCCAGCTTGTGCTTCCTCCATCCCAGCGTTTCTAATGATGTACTCTGCATATAAGTTAAATAAGCAGGGTGACAATATATAGCCTTGACGTACTCCTTTTCCTATTTGGAACCAGCCTGTTGTTCCATGTCCAGTTCTAACTGCTGCTTCCTGACCTGCATACAAATTTCTCAAGAGGCAGGTCAGGTGGTCTGGTATTCCCATCTCTTTCAGAATTTTCCACAGTTTATTGTGATTCACGCAGTCAAAGTCTTTGGCATAGTCAGTAAAGTAGAAATAGATGTTTTTTTCTGGAACTCTCTTGATTTTTCTATGACACAGCAGATGTTGGCAATTTGATCTCTGGTACTTTGCCTTTTCTAAGTCCAGCTTGAACATCTGGAGGTTCATGGCTCACGTATTGTTGAAGTCTGACTTGGAGAATTTTGAGCATTGCTTTGCTAGCATGTGAAATGACTGCAATTGTCCGGTAATTTGAGCATTTTTGACATTGCCTTTCTTAGGGGTTGGAAGGAAAACTGACCTTTTCAGTCCTGTGGCCACTGCTGAGTTTTCCAAATTTCCTGACATATTGAGTGCAGCACTTTCACAGCATCATCTTTTAGTATTTGAAATAGCTCAACTGGAATTTCATCACCTCCACTAGCTTTATTTGTCATGATGCTTCGTAAGGCCCACTTGACTTCACATTCCAGGATGTCTGGCTCTAGATGAGTGATCACACCATCATGATTATCTGGGTCATGAAGATCTTTTTTTGTACAGTTCTTCTGTGTATTCTTGCCACCTCTTCGTAATATCTTCTGCATCTGTTATGTCCATATTATTTCTGCCTTTTATTGAGCCCATCATTGAATGAAATATTCCCTTGGTATCTCTAATTTTCTTGAAGAGATCGCTAGCCTTTCCCATTCTATTGTTTTCCTCTATTTCTTTGCACTATCACTGAGGAAAGCTTTCTTATCTCTCCTTGCTGTTCTTTGGAACTCAGCATTGAAATGGGTAAATCTTTCCTTTTCTCCTTTGCTTTTTGCCTCTCTTCTTTTCACAGCAATTTGTAAGCCCTCCTCAGACAACCATTTTGCTTTTTTGCATTTGTTTTTCTTGGGGATGGTCTTGATCCCTGCCTCCTGTACAGTGCCATGAACCTCCATCCCTAGTTCATCAGGCACTCTGTCTATCAGATCTAGTCCGTTAAATCTATTTCTCACTTCTACTGTATAGTCGTAAGGGATTTCATTCAGGTCATACATGAATGGTCTATTGTTTTTTCCTACTTTCTTCAATTTCAGTCTGAATTTGGCAATAAGGAGTTCATGATCTGAGGCACAGGCAGCTTCTGGTCTTGTTTTTGCTGACTGTATAGAGCTTCTCCATCTTTGGCTGCAAAGAATATAATCAATCTGATTTCAATATTGACCATCTGGTGATGTCCATGTGTAGAGTCTTCTTTTGTGTTGTTGGAAGAGGGTATTTGCTATGACCAATGCATTCTCTTGGCAAAACTCTATTAAATTTGCCCTGCTTCATTCCGTACTCCAAGGCCAAATTTTCCTATTATTCCAGGTGTTTATTGACTTCGTGCTTTTGCATTCCAGTCCTTTATAATGAAAAGGACATCTTTTGGGGGTGTTAGTTCTAAAAGGTCTTATACATCTTCATAGAACCATTCAACTTCAGCTTCTTCAGTGTTATTGGTTGGTGCATAGAAATTACTTTATTTTTGCAACAAATTTTCTTCTCTTCCTTTAGTATCTGGATTACCCTTAGTTTGTTATGATGCATTTTTAAACTCCTACCGATTTTACATCACTCCTACCTTTGGATTGATTCACCCTCAAGTAGAAAGACAAGAATGTTACCAACAATAGTTTTTTAAAGCCCAGGCTTCTTTTCAGTGTGAGGCAAATCTGTGGTTCAAAATATAGAATATGCTCCACTGATGGGCTCCATGTGGAATGACTCATGTTCATCAACTCTTCTGTGAAGAGTTCAAATAATCATGGACTGAACAGAAGCATGTATTTTAATTCTATAAGAAAATTGCAAGCATTCCTGTGCTATTTCTAAAATTATAATTGGTTTTGAATGGGAACACCCTTCATTGCCTTTGACACTGTATGCACTAAATTCAGTGTTTTGTGTACCATGCTAATATATAAAGTTGATGAGTATAAAATTGAAAAGACATATCTGCTCTTAATACCAGAGGTGTAATAATCTGGAAATCTATGGTTAGAACTATAGATAAGGTTAAGATAAAGATGTAAACATACCTAGACATTTCAGAAAATACATACTGAATAAGTAAATAGCATACACTATTTGTTTCAAGCTAAATTCATAAAAAAATGTAAGATGGCACTAATTTTTTTTTCCAAGGCTTTGTGGTTATAAGTATTCATTTAACTTAAGTCCGACTTTCAAATGCCAAACACAGAGAGTGACATTGTTTCCAGATGTAGCTTTTAACAGATCATGTCTTTAGTAATTAAGTGCAGTCAGATCTGAAAAGACTAGTAATTGAAGCAACATAGATTACAATTTATTGCTGAACAATTCCAGACACAAGAAAGAAAGTAGAATTAAAGAGCTTCAGACATCAGACTCCATGTTCTTAGATGCCGCTTTTATGCCTTAAAGTAACAACATTCGTTTTGTTTAATACACACATACACGCAAGTGTGTATGCATGCACAGCTTATACAATAAATAAATAACAAAATTAGTAGAATTGAAGAGATGGGGAAATTACTGGAAATATATCATCCCCTCTGCGGTATCCATTTTTTTAGTGTTACTTTGTTTTGTTGTACATGGATATATTATTTAGTGCAGTAACTGTACTTACAGTGAAAACTCATTAGATGTCCACTTTACCCTTCCCTACGTAGTTCAAAGGACAGACAGTTTGACTCCAAATCTGAACATCAGCTCTTAGCTCTTGGCTCTGATGTGCTCAAAATAGTTTATGTGCATGTATAAACTAAACCATCAGAAATAGGACCTCAATCCATTAAAATGTCAGAAGATCAAGTTCCCAGTGAGTCAATAGCTAAATTTCCAAGCCCACAGTCTGGATCACTGTCAGAGTCTCACCATTATTTAGGTGAGTTGATTTACTAATATGGCAGCCAATAAGATTTATGTTCTTGAAGTCTGATTTACGGATTGAATCCACTGTGTCCTACAAACTGTAAATAATATTTACCTACATAGAAACAAAATTTCATAAAGGTGGCTTTTAAATATAAAAAAAGAATACAAAAGTTTTCAAATGTATTGTTCTGCTACAAAGTAGATGTCAGAACCATAGGCAAGATTGTTTTACCACACTCTCTAAAAGGACTCAAATGATGAAAATACATTTTTCTATTCTTTATAACTGCCATTTCTCACTTTGATGCTTTTTTAAAACACAACTGACAACCACAGAAGAAAAAAATCATAGTATTTTTTCACCATATCAAGCTCTTGGGTCTTCCCTGGTGGACCAGTGGTTTACAACTCTGACCTTCCACTGCAGGGAGCATCAGTTCTCTTATCAGATTTTTGCTTTGTTAATTAAGGAAATGTCAGTCAAAAAGTAAACTGTTTTGATAGAGTTTTAGTCAGATTCCATTCAATTTGAATAGATTTTTTCATCTTTGCTTAATTAACAGATATTTCATGGATATTATTTTAGTATTTTACTTCTTTGACATGTTGGGCCCATGTGAATAAGAAGGGAGCCAGAACTTGTCTCAGAGTTTTAACATGTAAGAGGTCAAGAAACAAAACACAATCTCTGATAACTCACTCTAATCTATATTTTGCCTAGATGCTATTTATTTTTGAGCACCTATTTGGCTTCCAATAAGGAGAATCAAATAATAACATCTTAATAAGCATAACTGAGGTCCACTAAGCCCTTTGCCAAACTGATACCATTGGTTACTTTGAATATTTAATACATATTATTCTGAATCATAGACTTAAAATTGGTTGGCAAGTCAATAGTTTAGTTTCTAAATGTTTAATAATTATCAGTGCACTTCTGAAAAGAGGAGTCTTTACTGAGTAATAAATGACTATATTTATTGCCAATATATGATTCATCCTCATCCAATATTGATGCTCTTTACTTACAATCAAGAAAACTGAGGCACAAAATTTGTACACAGATTTGAGCATGAAGTCTTATATGTGGTGAGAAATATACTTAATTTTACAGTAATGTATTAAATCAGCATTTTAAATATATTTCATTCTAACTAAAATCAAGTTAAATCTCAAAGAGTCAGACATGACTGAGCAACTGAACTGAAAAACAAGTTTGAACATAAGCTATCTTACATGTAAAATATACAACTAAGAAGCTACTGGAGATCACTAAGGGCAATAACATGAATTTTTAAAAGATAAATATTTTTTCTGCCTTCATATTTTTATACTTAGAAAGCTATTACCAGAACCATCTTTAGAATAAACAAAGAATAAATTTGGCCTAAAATACATTAATTTGCTTTACTATAGAATCATGCCACAAAAGCCTGTTAGTATCTTTTAAATTGAATCACACATATTGTAATTAATTGATTGATATTTATTATAGATAAGTTCAAAAAACTGAGGCTGAAATAAATTATGTTTCAGACAATGCAAAGTTAACTTCTAGACTTCCATGATGTTGGGTGAACTGTTATAATGAGATAGTTGCTCTTCATCTTTCTAAGAGGCAGCAGAAGATAATCAGAATGCATTTTCAAGGGTTCTTTTTTACTTTCCCCTCGAAATGAAGCTGGCAATGGTAGTCAGTCCTTGGCTATTGTTAAGTTTATGCAAAAAAGTTGACGAATGAATGAGTACATAACTTTTGCTCTTAAAAAGGACTTATAGAGAACAGTGTTTCACTTAGGAAGATTTTTTGATGTCATTACTAATTCACTTTTATTGCAGTCTAAATTCTCAGAAAGCCTACTGAAATATTCCAATCAAATATGTCATAATGACTGTATTTCACACAAGCATATTTATGTTATTCCTTCTGGTGAGTGAAAGTTATTGTTTAACTCTTATTCCAAAAACTTAATCATACTTTAGATCTGATAAAAAGGTGACTATTGAGGATATTAAGATAAGACGTCTATTACTGAAACTATTGTGATAGACTTGACAGGAAAGCCTCTTTGACACACATCTTCAGTACATGACAATGTCAAAATAATTTCCCAAGGCAGATTAGATCTTGCCATGAATACCAAAATAAAACACATAATGCCTTAAAACATCATAACAGCAAACTGTATATTGTTTTTCATTTCATGCTCCTTAAACACTGGACTCATTTACTGAGTCAATCTTCTTTATTCCTCAATATGCCTCAGCAGATAGTTTACTTTCATGCTATTTGTAAGGTGAATTCTTTTGCTTATCTTTAATATACTTCATTTTTCCTTTGGCTTCCCTCGAATTTTTTTTAATAAGAAAAAAAGTTGAATCAAACATATTTGAATTTGTGTAATATGTCTTAAATATCTTGGTCATAAATAAATACCTAAAATAATGTATGAGTATATTTTAATCTATAAATACATTAATAGGGTACAAATTTAGGCATTATTTACCCTATAATGTATTTATATGATATAAATATATATCTGTACATTTTGCCTAACTCATCTTCCTTATCACACTCACTGGCAAGGTTTGCTTTAAATTTCTTATGCAAAATCCATTTTTTTACTTCATTATAATCAAGTAAGTATTAATTATGTATGCTAAATTCAGACTTAAATTGAAGAAAGTAGGGAAAACCACTAGACCATTCAGGTATGACCTAAATCAAATCCCTTATGATTATACAGTGGAAGTGAGAAATAGATTTAAGGGCCTAGATCTGATAGATAGAGTGCCTGATGAACTATGGAATGAGGTTTGTGACATTTTACAGGAGACAGGGATCAAGACCATTCCCATAGAAAAGAAATGCAAAAAAGCAAAATGGCTGTCTGGGGAGGCCTTACAAATAGCTGTGAAAAGAAGAGAAGTGGAAAGCAAAGGTGAAAAGGAAAGATATAAGCATCTGAATGCAGAGTTCCAAAGAATAGCAAGAAGAGATAAGAAAGCCTTCTTCAGCGATCAATGCAAAGAAATAGAGGAAAACAACAGAATGGGAAAGACTAGGGATTCTTCAAGAAAATCAGAGATACCAAAGGAACATTTCATACAAAGATGAGCTTGATAAAGGACAGAAACGGTATGGACCTAACAGGAGAAGATATTAAGAAGAGATGGCAAGAATACACAGAAGAACTGTACAAAAAAAGATCTTCAAAACCCAGATAATCACGATGGTGTGATCACTGACCTAGAGGCAGACATCCTGGAATGTGAAGTCAAGTGGGCCTTAGAAAGCATCACTATTGAACAAAGCTAGTGAAGGTGATGGAATTCCAGTTGAGCTATTCCAAATCCTGAAAGATGATGCTGTGAAAGTGCTGCACTCAATATGTCAGCAAATTTGGAAAACTCAGCAGTGGCCACAGGACTGGAAACCGTCAGTTTTCATTCCAATCCCAAAGAAAGGCAATGCTAAAGAATGCTCAAACTACCACACAATTGCACTCATCTCACACGCTAGTAAAGTAATGCTCAAAATTCTCCAAGCCAGGCTTCAGCAACATGTGAACTGTGAACTTCCTGATGTTCAAGCTGGTTTTAGAAAAGGCAGAGGAACCAGAGATCAAATTGCCAACATCCGCTGGATCATGGAAAAAGCAAGAGAGTTCCAGAAAAACATCGATTTCTGCTTTATTGACTAAGTCAAAGCCTTTGACTGTGTGGATCACAATAAACTGTGGAAAATTCTGGAAGAGCTGGGAATACCAGACCACGTGATCTGCCTCTTGAGAAATTTTTATGCAGGTCAGGAAGCAACAGTTAGAACTGGACATGGAACAACAGACTGGTTCCAAATAGGAAAAGGAGTTCGTTAAGGCTGTATATTGTCACCCTGCTTATTTAACTTATATGCAGAGTACATCATGAGAAACGCTGGACTGGAAGAAACACAAACTGGAATCAAGATTGCCGGGAGAAATATCAGTAACCTCAGATATGCAGATGACACCACCCTTATGGCAGAAAGTGAAGAGGAACTCAAAAGCCTCTTGATGAAAGTGAAAGTGGAGAGTGAAAAAGTTGGCTTAAAGCTCAACATTAAGAAAACGAAGATCATGGCATCCGGTCCCCCCACTTCATGGGAAATAGATGGGGAAACAGTGGAAACGGTGTCAGACTTTGTTTTTCTGGTCTCCAAAATCACTGCAGATGGTGACTGCAGCCATGAAATTAAAAGACTCTTACTCCTTGGAAAGAAAGTTATAACCAGCCTAGATAGCATATTCAAAAACAAAGACATTACTTTGCCAACAAAAGTTCGTCTAGTCAAGGCTATGGTTTTTCCTGTGGTCATGTATGGATGTGAGAGTTGGACTGTGAAGAAGGCTGAGCGCTGAAGCATTGATGCTTTTGAACTGTGGTGTTGGAGAAGACTCTTGAGAGTCCCTTGGACTGCAAGGAGATCCAACGAGTCCATTCTGAAGGAGATCAGCCCTGGGTGTTCTTTGGAAGGAATCATGCGAAAGCTGAAGCTCCAGTACTTTGGCCACCTCATGAGAAGAGTTGACTCATTGGAAAAGTCTCTGATCCTGGTAGGGATTGGGGGCAGGAGGAGAAGGGAACGACAGAGAATGAGATGGCTGGATGGCGTCACTGACTCGATGGATGTGAGTCTCAGTGAACTCGGGGAGTTGGTGATGGACAGGGAGGCCTGGCGTGCTGCGGTTCATGGGGTCGCAAAGAGTAAGACATGACTGAGCGACTGATCTGATCTGATCTGATCTGATGTAACTAATTCTAATCCCACCAATGCTTGTTGTTCCAGTTGTTCCACTTTGAGAATTTTGGCTAACAGTGAGGTGTCCAGTGGAAAATACTGGATGCTGCAGGATGAAAGAGAAATTTGCAATGATTGGCACTCAAAGCCAAGATGAGACCTAGAGATTTATCCAGAGTAGGTGCTCAATAAGTTTATTATTATTCATTATTACCACCTACATTTTATGTTTTCAAATACTGTTACATTTACAGTGCATGTTTCTGCAAAAATCATTATTTGTTATTATATATATATTTATTGAAAAGTTTCTGAAACATCAAGACAGATAATCTGTCTAGATTGTCTTGGTTTCCTCTGCCAGGGTCAATTTCACAGCAAAAGATGTAACTCCTTATCACTTGATCAGTTACCAATTACATGTAATAGAAAAATCAAATAAATAAATTTAATTGAGAACACTAACACATAGAGAAATAGGGATTTCATCCCAGGTTACATTTAAAAAAACAAACAACAGCAAAAAGGCAGAAAGTGATTCCAGTAGTGCCAACACCAAACCTTTCTCTCCACTAGGTACATTTCTAAGATGAATTATTTCTCTGTGGTGTAGGACAAAAAGTGGTGCAGAAGGAGATGCAGAGCTGGAGCTCAGTGCCTAGCATCTGAAAATATACATATCTCTCATGTCAAAACTCAAGCAATGCATAAGTCTCTGCTACCAGCTAACAAGTTCAAAGCAGGATGGTCTTTGTGCTATTGTGTTATTTTCTCCTGAAATAAGAGCACCTTATTAAGAAAATAATTACTTGTTTAGGGATTTGTTTTTAACTGATCAATCAGATCCTAGACTGGTTGACCATGAATGTGTCTTTAACTGTAAGGGAGTCTTTAGATCCCCTACAATAGGAAATGGCAACCCACTTCAATATTCTTGCCTGGAAAATCCTATGGACAATGAATGGGCATGCTACAGTCCATAGGGTCTCAAAGAGTCAGATATGACTGAGTGTCTCAGCACAGACTCTTTGATTCTTCACTAGACTCATAGATGCAACTATATTTACATATCCACTATTGTCCTTGCTGCCTCCTCTTATTGCCCATTCTGGGATTGTTAAATTGATTACAAAATTGACACACTAAAGAGCTATCCTTACCATCAGTTTTTGAAGACACAGCTGTCACTGGAGCATTAGAGAATATACTATTCAATAATGTGGCTATGCTATTTTCATTGTAATTCTCATCCACAGAAAACAAAGCTATTTACTCATTTGTCTTGGTCGAAGTACATCTTTACCTCAGTTGTTCAGTTCAGTTCAGTTCAGTCACTCATTCGTGTCCGTCTCTTTGCGACCCCATGAACCACAGCACACTACTGTTGAAACATTAGATTGATATTTTAAGGGTCAAAAATATAGTTCAGCTTAATATATTTATCTAAAGCCTACTGATTTGATACTGAGTCACTTCATATATATCATACTATAATGATTAAGAGCATAGATTCTAATATTAGGCCTGCCTGTTTTCCAAGTCCAGTTCTCTGCCTATCCAGTGTGACTTTAAGCAAATTACTTAACAGATTCATAGTATCATTTTATTCACTTTTTAAAAATTTGTTTGTTTACTTGTTTATGGCTGTACTGGGTCTTCATTGTTCCACAGGCTTTTTCTAGTTGCAGCAAGCAGGGGCTGCTCTCTCGTTGTGGTGTGAGGACTTCTCTTGCAATGGCTTCTCTTGATGTAGAGCACCAGCTCTAGGATGAGTGAGCTTCAGTAGTCATGGCTCATGGGCTCAGTAGTTGGGGCTCCCAGACTCTAGAACACAGACTCAACAGTTGTGGAACACAGGCTTAGTTGCTCTGAGGTATGTAGGATCTTCCCAGAAGAAGGATGGAACCTGTGTCTCCTTCATTGGCAGGCAGATTCTTCACCAAGAGCCACAAGAGAAGCCCCCCTTTACTTTTAAAGTGAGAATAGTAATGGTCCTTACTTCATAGAATTATTTTAGATATCAAATGAGTTAATATTTGTAAAGTAATTAGAACACTGCCTGGACTAAAAGTATTTGTTAGGTTTTAAATTAAAGTTTGTGAGGCAGGGGACATGGGGGAGAGGTACTAACTCCATTTTATAGATACAGTAATTAACAGATTGATCAAAAATTAATCCATTCATTCATCAGATTATATTGAAACTTTATATTCTGGATACTATAGCTACTGAAAGTATTTTACAGAAGAGTGGAGTAGTCAGGATTTTTAATTATTTTTATGAAAAACGATAAAGAAGCACAGAGAAAAAAGTAGTCTGAATGGCAACTCAAAAAGTGTTTTTAAATGACAAGCATTGAAATTCAGGATCTCTGTATTATTACAATCACCAGCATATCTGCCTATTTATATTTAGCACAATCTAAGTGGTTATTAAAACAATGCAGATATTTGAGAAAACTGAGCCTTCTAGAAAAGGCCATTTTTGTAAACTACCTCTTACCTGAGGAGAGGATCAGTGATTGGGAGAAATAATCTGGAGACAATCAAATTGTGGTGCTACAGCTTTAGTTTTCTACCTATTCTATTTTCTGAAAAGAAAGTAATGAATTTAAAATGTGCTAGAAAGCAAAAGATAAGAGAGTTAAACTACTAGCCAAGCAGCAGTATATGACATTGCTTAAAAGCAAGGATTCTAAAGTTTGACTCCTTGGGTTCAAGACACAGTTTTGGCATTCTTATATCCATGACCTAGACAAGTAACTTTACTTCAGTGTGTACTGTTTCTTCAACTGTTAAATGATGTTAAGAAGAAGATTGTTCTTTTTCTTTGGTTGCAAACAGTACAATGCATGATATAAAAGATATGTTTCATTAATTATAAATAACAAATATAGGTTTGTTACTAAAAAATAGCCTCTGAAGTAAGATTGTCTGGATTTGAATTCTGGCTCCAGCAACTACAGTATGTAAAAAGTTTATAAGTGTTACTTAATCACTCTACAACAATCAAGAAGGATATTTTAAAAATCTACATATTTTAAAACATGTTGTTGCGATAGAGTGAAAAATTGTGTTTAATTTACCTTAAAAAAACAATGCTGCTCCAATTCATCAGACTATAAAAATAATCCTATATTTGGTAGCTTAAAACAAAAGCAGGCAAGCTTCTACAAGTCCTTGTAGGACTGGAAATACTGCTAAGATCATCTCTTGAAAATTATAATTTACAGAATACGACTGTTCTCTGGTCATAATAATTCATGTCCCTCTCATTTGCAAAATACAATCTCCCCTTCCCCAAGATCCCCCAAAGTCTTACCCCATTATGGAATTTGTTTCAGTATTGAAGTCCAGGATCTTCTAGCTCAGTTTCAATTGTAGATGAAGCTCCTCAGGTAACACTTGTCTAGTATAACTTCTAGAGAATAGTCCTGTTGATTTGAAGTCCTGTTGATCTGAAACTAAAACGACAAGCTATCTGACCCAGACAACCCCCGGATACCATGGTTAGACATGCAATAGATTCTTTAGTTTAAAAATAAAAATCTAAGACACTAAGAAATCACAGGTCCACAGAAATTCTAAATCCCAGTTGGAGACAGTTTGCCAGGAATCATTCTCCATAGCTATTGGTTTTGCCCCCTTGGCTTTTGGGCTTTCCTGGTAGCTCAGATGCTAAAGCATCTGCCTGCAAGAGACCTAGGGTTCAATCCCTGGGTAGGGAAGACATGGCAAGCCACTCCAGTATTATTGCCTTGAGAATTTTAAGGATAGACGAGACTAGTGGCCTACAGTTCATGGGGCTGCAAAGAGTCGGGCACGACTGAGCGACTAATACTCTGGGTTTTTGGTAATCTCCTCTACATTATTTTCCATTTGGCATTAAAAAAAAATTGTTGGCATTTGCAGATGAATAATTCTTTCAGCTTGCATTCTAGCTACAGAATTTTGAGTACCCAAAGGTCTCTTTTCATTTGACATTACTTCTGTATTTTTTAGTTCAAGCTGGCAGTGCTTTCACTAATATTATTCTCTTGAAGAATCTATGAATTTCTTATAAATCTTATCATAGTTTAACCCATTAGATAAAATCTACATTCATAAATCTTGAAATGTCTTTCTGTATTATGGGCTTTCAAAGATGATATTTTATGACAATGTCTCTTATGATCTTAGGAGCTTTATTTCTTAACAAAGAGAATCTATGAGATATGAAAAAGAATTTATCTAATCAAAGTACTACTTTAAATCCTTCTAAACTTTTAACAAGGGGATATACAGTTACATCCATGATTTTTTTAAATTTTATTTTATTTTTAAAATTTACATAATTGTATTAGTTTTGCCAAATATCAAAATGAATCTGCCACAGGTATACATGTGTTCCCCATCCTGAAACCTCCTCCCTCCTCCCTCCCCATACCATCCCTTTGGGTCGTCCCAGTGCACTAGCCCCAAGCATCTAGTATAGTGCATCGAACCTGGACTGGCATCTCATTTCATACATGATATTTTACATGTTTCAATGCCATTCTCCCAAATCTTCCCACCCTCTCCCTCTCCCATAGAGTCCATAAGACTGTTATATACATCAGTGTCTCTTTTGCTGTCTCGTATACAGGGTTATCGTTACCATCTTTCTAAATTCCATATATATGCGTTAGTATACTGTATTGGTGTTTTTCCTTCTGGCTTACTTCACTCTGTATAATAGGCTCCAGTTTCATCCACCTCATTAGAACTGATTCAAATGTTTTCTTTTTAATGGCTGAGTAATATTCCATTGTGTATACGTACCACTGCTTTCTTATCCATTCATCTGCTGATGGACATCTAGGTTGTTTCCATGTCCTGGCTATTATAAACAGTGCTGTGATGAACATTGGGGTACACGTGTCTCTTTCCCTTCTGGTTTCCTCAGTGTGTATGCCCAGCAGTGGCATTGCTGGATCATAAGGCAGTTCTATTTCCAGTTTTTTAAGGAATCTCCACACTGTTCTCCATAGTGGCTGTACTAGTTTGCATTCCCACCAACAGTGTAAGAGGGTTCCCTTTTCTCCACACCCTCTCCAGCATTTATTATTTGTAGACTTTTGGATCGCAGCCATTCTGACTGGTGTGAAATGGTACCTCATAGTGGTTTTGATTTGCATTTCTCTGATAATGAGTGATGTTGAGCATCTTTTCATGTGTTTGTTAGCCATCTGTATGTCTTCTTTGGAGAAATGTCTATTTAGATCTTTGGCCCATTTTTTGATTGGGTCATTTATTTTTCTGGAGTTGAGCTGTAGGAGTTGCTTGTATATTTTTGAGATTAGTTGTTTGTCAGTTGCTTCATTTGCTATTATTTTCTCCCATTCTGAAGGCTGTCTTTTCACCTTGCTAATAGTTTCCTTTGATGTGCAGAAGCTTTTAAGTTTAATTAGGTCCCATTTGTTTATTTTTGCTTTTATTTCCAATATTCTGGGAGCTGGGTCATAGAGGATCCTGCTGTGATGTATGTCGGAGAGTGTTTTGCCTATGTTCTCCTCTAGGAGTTTTATAGTTTCTGGTCTTATGTTGAGATCTTTAATCCATTCTGATTATTTAATCCATTTATTTTTGTGTATGGTGTTAGAAAGTGTTCTAGTTTCATTCTTTTACAGGTGGTTGACCAGATTTCCCAGCACCACTTGTTAAAGAGGTTGTCTTTAATCCATTGCATATTCTTGCCTCCTTTGTCAAAGATAAGGTGTCCATATGTGCGTGGATTTATCTCTGGGCTTTCTATTTTGTTCCATTGATCTATATTTCTGTCTTTGTGCCAGTACCATACTGTCTTGATAACTGTGGCTTTGTAGTAGAGCCTGAAGTCAGGTAGGTTGATTCTTCCAGTTCCATTCTTCTTTCTCAAGATAGCTTTGGCTATTCGAGGTTTTTTTTGTATTTCCATACAAATTGTGAAATTATTTGTTCTAGCTCTGTGAAGAATACTGTTGGTAGCTTGATAGGGATTGCATTGAATCTATAAATTGCTTTGGGTAGTATACTCATTTTCACTATATTGATTCTTCTAATCCATGAACATGGTATATTTCTCCATCTATTAGTGTCCTCTTTGATTTCTTTCACCAGTGTTTTATAGTTTTCTATATATAGGTCTTTAGTTTCTTAAGGTAGATGTATTCCTAAGTATTTTATTCTTTCCGTTGCAATGGTGAATGGAATTGTTTCCTTAATTTCTCTTTCTGTTTTCTCATTATTAGTGTATAGGAATGAAAGGGATTTCTGTGTGTTGATTTTGTATCCTGCAACTTTACTATATTCATTGATTAGTTCTAGTAATTTTCTAGTGGAGTCTTTAGGGTTTTCTATGTAGAGGATCATGTCATCTGCAAATAGTGAGAGTTTTACTTCTTCTTTTCCAATTTGGATTCCTTTTATTTCTTTTTCTGCTTTGATTGCTGTGGCCAAAACTTCCAAAACTATGTTGAATAGTAATGGTGAGAGTGGGCACCCTTGTCTTGTTCCTGACTTTAGAGGAAATGCTTTCAATTTTTCACCATTGAGGATAATGTTTGCTGTGGGTTTGTCATGTATAGCTGTTATTATTTTGAAGTATATTCCTTCTATTCCTGCTTTCTGGAGAGTTTTTTATCGTAAATGGGTGTTGAATTTTGTCAAAGGCTTTCTCTGCATCTATTGAGATAATCATATGGTTTTTATTTTTCAATTTGTTAATGTGGTGTATTACATTGATTGATTTGTGGATATTGAAGAATCCTTGCATCCCTGGGATAAAGCCCACTTGGTCATGGTGTATGATCTTTTTAATGTGTTGTTGGATTCTGATTGCTAGAATTTTGTTAAGGATTTTTGCACCTATGTTCATCAGTGATATTGGCCTGTAGTTTTCTTTTTTTGTGGGAACTTTGTCAGGTTTTGGTATTAGGGTGATGGTGGCCTCATAGAATGAGTTTGGAAGTTTACCTTCCTCTGCAATTTTCTGGAAATTTTGAGCAGGATAGGTGTTAGCTCTTCTCTAAATTTTTGGTAGAATTCAGCTGTGAAGCCCTCTGGACCTGGGCTTTTGTTTGCTGGAAGATTTTTGATTACAGTTTCAATTTCCATGCTTGTGATGGATCTGTTAAGATTTTCTATTTCTTCCTTGTCGAGTTTTGGAAAGTTGTACTTTTCTAAGAATTTGTCCATTTCTTCCATGTTGTCCATTTTATTGGCATATAATTGTTGATAGTAGTCTCTTATGATCCTTTGTATTTCTGTGTTGTCTATTTTGATCTCTCCATTTTCATTTCTAATTTTATTGATTTGATTTTTCTCCCTTTGTTTCTTGATGAGTCTGGCTAATGGTTTGTCAATTTTATTTATCTTTTCAAAGAACCAGCTTTTGGTTTTGTTGATTTTTGCTATGGTCTCTTTTGTTTCTTTTGCATTTATTTCTTCTCTAATTTTTAAGATTTCTTTCCTTCTACTAACCCTGGGGTTCTTCATTTCTTCTTTTTCTAGTTGCTTTAGGTGTAGAGTTAGGTTATTTATTTGATTTTTTTCTTGTTTCTTGAGGTGTGCCTGTATTGCTATGAACTTTCCCCTTAGGAGTTCTTTTACCGTGTCCCACAGGTTTTCGGTTGTTGTGTTTTCATTTTCATTCGTTTCTATGCAAATTTTGATTTCTTTCTTGATTTCTTCTGTGATTTGTTGGTTATTCAGCAGCCTGTTGTTCAGCCTCCATATGTTGGAATTTTTAATAGTTTTTCTTCTGTAATTGAGATCTAATCTTACTGCATTGTGGTCAGAAAAGATGCTTGGAATGATTTCTATTTTTTTGAATTTACCAAGGCATGGCCCGGGATGTGATCTATCCTGGAGAAGGTTCCATGTGCGCTTGAGAAAAAGGTGAAATTAATTGTTTTGGGATGAAATGCCCTATAGATACCAATTAGGTCTAACTGGTCTATTGTATCGTTTAAAGTTTGTGTTTCCTTGTTAATTTTCTGTTTAGTTGATCTATCCATAGGTGTGAGTGTGGTATTAAAGTCTCCCACTATTATTGTGTTATTGTTAATGTCTCCTTTCATACTTGTTAGCATTTGTCTTACATACTGTGGCACTCCCGTGTTGGGTGCATATATATTTATAATTGTTACATCTTCTTCTTGGATTGATCCTTTGATCATTATGTAGTGACCATCTTTGTCTCTTTTCACAGCCTTTGTTTTAAAGTCTATTTTATCTGATATGACTATTGCTACTCCTGCTTTCTTTTGGTCCCTATTTGCATGGAAAATTTTTTTCCAGCCCTTCACTTTCAGTCTGTATGTGTCCCAAAGAGCATTTAAACGTCGAGTAAATTCCACAAAACAACTTCTGAATGCCAGCAGAGGACATCAGGCACCCAGAAAAGCAACCCAACTCTTCAAAAGGAGAGAGAAGAAATACAGCTCCACCCACCAGAACACTGACACAAGCTTCCTAACCAGGAAACCTTGACAAGCCACCTGTACAAACCCACACACAGCGAGGAAACACCACAATAAAGAGAACTCCACAAACTGCCAGAATACAGAAAGGACACCCTAAACTCAGTAATTTAAACAAGATGAAGAGACAGACGAATAGCCAGCAGATAAAGGAACAGGATAAATGCCCACCAAACCAAACAAAAGAGGAAGAGATAGGGAATCTACCTGATAAAGAATTCTGAATAATGATAGTGAAATTGATCCAAAATCTTGAAATTAAAATGGAATCACAGATAAATAGCCTGGAGACAAGGATTGAGAAGATGCAAGAAAGCTTTAACAAGGACCTAGAAGAAATAAAAAAGAGTCAATATATAATGAATAATGCAATAAATGAAATTAAAAACACTCTGGAGGCAACAAATAGTAGAATAACTGAGGCAGAAGATAGGATTAGTGAATTAGAAGATAGAATGGTAGAAATAAATGAATCAGAGAGGATAAAAGAAAAACTAATTAAAAGAAATGAGGACAATCTCAGAGACCTCCAGGACAATATTAAATGCTACAACATTCGAATCATAGGGGTTCCAGAAGAAGAAGACAAAAAGAAAGACCATGAGAAAATACTAGAGGATATAATAGTTGAAAACTTCCCTAAAATGGGGAAGGAAATAATCACCGAAGTCCAAGAAACCCAGAGAGTCCCAAATAGGATAAACCCAAGGCGAAACACCCCAAGATACATCCATGTTTTTAAGACAATAAACTGATACAATCTTTGCCTAAAAGCCATTTTTTAAACTTAGTATTGTTTCCCTCTGGAGAGGTTGGGAATGGGGAACAAATTTTTTTCAAACTCGACAAGTACTTGTTCATTTGTATTTACTAGTTCCTTCTCAGCCTATGGGCTTCCCTGATATCTCAGTTGGTAAAGAATCCACATCCAATGCGGGAGACCCTGGTTCGATTACTGGGTCAGGAAGATCTGCTGGAGAAGGGATAGGCTACCCACTTCAGTATTCTTGGGCTTCCCTTGTAGCTCGGCTGGTAAAGAAACCACCTGCAATGCAGGAGACCTGGGTTTGATCCCTGGGTTGGGAAGATCCCCTGGAGAAGGGAAAAGGCTACCCACTCCAGTATTCTGTCCTGGAGAATTCCGTGGACTGTATAGTCCATGGGGTTACAAAGAGTCCGACATGACTGAGTGACTTTCACTTTCTCAGCCTATAGTTTTCCTCTTGAATTTTATAATAAGCTGTGAGAAAAAGCCAGGAAGCACCATTATCACTCTACCTGAAATCTCCTTAGGTAGGTCATCAGTTCATTAGTTATATTTTCTATGTTACTATAGGCAATTCTTGTGAAACTTTCCACCACTATACAAGTTTCCTCTAGTCTCTAGCTTCCAATAATATGTTACTTTCCTTTAAGGTATTATCAACAGCCAACTCACATGTCATCAGGTTTTTACCTTTTATTCTTCTGGCTTTTGCCTGCCCCCATAGTCCTAGATTCACATGACTAAGTCTTACATACTTCTTGTTAAAAATAGATAGATATTTGTATCTATCATCTATCTATCCATGTATCTCTGTGTCTCCTTCAGTGGCAAGCAGATTCTTTACCACTGAGCCACCAGGGAAGACCCCAAGATAGATATATAGATAGTTAGAAATGAATATCTACATATATATATTCTGGTCATCTATTGCTACTCAATTAACCATGATTTATTTTCTGTATTTTTAGAACTGTCCCTCCGAGCATTAGTCAATTCCAACAGATACAAAACAACTCACCCTTAAGTGTGCCTTTCAAATGAAAATATAGCAATCTAGAGCTATGACAAAACTAGACAGCATATTAAAAAGTAGATACATAACTTTGGTGACAAAGGTCTTTATAGTCAAACTATGGTTTTTACAGTAGTCATGTGTGGATGTGAGAGTTGGACAATAAAGAAGGCTAAGCAATGAAGAATTGATGATTTTGAATTGTGGTCCTGGAGAAGACTCTTGAAGTCTCTTGGACAGCAAGGAGATCAAACCAGTCTATCCTAAAGGAAATCAACCCTGAATAGTCTTTTGAAGGGCTAATGCTGATGCTGATGCTGAAGTTCCAATACTTTGACCACCTGACGCAAACAGCCATCTCATTAGAAAAGGCCTTGCTGCTGGGAAAGATTGAGGGCAGACAGAGAAGGGGACAACAGAGGATAAGATGGTTGGATCTTGTGATGGTTGAATGGCATCACCAACTCAATGGACATGAGTTTGAGCAAACTTAGGGAGATAGTGAAGGACAGGGAACCCCGGCATACTTCAGTCCATGGGGTCGCAGAGTTGGACAGTACTTAGTGACTGAACAACAAGAGTTGCCATAGAGTCCACCACAGTTATTCAAACTAGTCAATCTTAAATCCACTTACTCTGTCCATTCCTTCCTATGGAACCAAAATAAAGTCTCTTGCCCACACTTCCCCTTACTCTTTATGCTTGTGAGATCCTGGTGTTT
This sequence comes from Bos indicus, assembly GCF_029378745.1. Lineage (NCBI taxonomy): Eukaryota > Metazoa > Chordata > Mammalia > Artiodactyla > Bovidae > Bos > Bos indicus. The sequence goes on from NC_091765.1 coordinate 77,092,263, forward strand.
CCCCATGTGGCCTTCTGTGGCACTGCAGACCACCTTCTCTTGGGAATTGTTTATATGAATCTTTTTGATGGCAGTCCTCTTTTGCTCTTTTGGCCTTGCCATCAGTTCAGTTCAGTTCAGTCTCTCAGTCGTGTCCAACTCTTTGCAACCCCATGAATCTCAGCACACCAGGCCTCCCTGCCTATCACCAACTCCCAGAGTTCACTCAAACTGTCCATCGAGTCAGTGATGCCATTCAGCCATTTCATCTTCTGTCGTTCCCTTCTCCTCCTGCTCCCAATCCCTCCCAGCATCAGAGTCTTTTCCAATGAATCAACTCTTCACATGAGGTGGCCAAAGTATTGGAGTTTCAGCTTTAGCATCAGTCCTTCCAATGAACACACAGGACTGATCTCCTTTAGAATGGACTGGGTGGATCTCCTTGCAGTCCGAGGGACTCTCAAGCGTCTTCTCCAACACCCTAAATACTAATAAAATTTGCATTTAAAAAAAACAATTACATAACAGATAATACCAAATAGTAGTAACTTAAAATAACACATTAGCTTGCCTCACCAAACTGAATTTGGCAAGGTGCATAGTTTAGCTTATAAATTAGTAGATGTGGCAGTTTGGGAAGAACATGTGGGATCAGAATAGTGAGGAAGACATTTCTGAGAAATAAAATTACCCACATAGGTCCCAATTTGAGAAAAAAGCTGAACTCAAGTGCATCTTTCATCTCCTTATACTGGTAATTCTACAAAATAAGCCAAGTAAAATGCTTGAAGTTCATTATAAAAATCAATAATACCTGTAAAAAATCAGATATCTGTAATATTGTTAATTTTTGAGTTAAAATTAATTTGGTTCATGAGACATTCCTGTTGCAACTATTTAAAATACTTAACGCTTCAATTCTGTTTTAGTATATGACTTTTCTCCTATACAAATATGTTAGATCACTTGTATAGATTGGGAGAACTGTCCCTTTTTAATCTATACCTATACGATGAGTTACATTTCTAAAATATTTTTACTTACTCCTTCTCTTTGCCAAATTATTTTTTTCACTACAAATTCACAAATACTAATTTATTATCCAACATGCTTAAAAATGGGTCTCAATAAAATGGAATCTTCCTGATAATTAAAGTTTTCATCTTGAGAGCAATCCTTTAATTAATTTAACAGGTAAAAGTAAACAGTGTGCCAACAGTGGCTCTCCTGACAATTTGGTAAATAGGCTAATACAGATCATATTTTTTTCTTAATTCTGAATTTATCTTTCCATAGTTTGAGATTTACAGATGTCTGATTTCAAAACAGGGTTTGATGCTACATATTTTAAATTACATTTAGTTTTCCTGGTGAGGTTGGGAATTTTATTCCATCTCTTGAAATAACCAAACATTTCCAGGGGGTGTTGCAACAGTAATCAATTAGCCATTCAGATAATTTCTGTTCTAATAAAAATTTAATTAGTTTCTGTTTCTTCCTGTCTTAAGTGGTTGTTAGTGTTATCATCAGTATCATCTAGTAGATTCTGAGATTTTTATTTTTTCATATTTTCAAGAAGAAACATCTGGGGTAAAGCAATGCTCTGATTAGGCAAAAGTTACATTTTTTCCTTTGGGAATTCTCCATTTATAAGTTGCTTACTTTTGATAATGAATATTACAAATATATGTTTAACCACAAATTTAGCTAATTAATTCGTAGAAAATGAAATAAAATTTAAAAAAGTGCTTTTTTGTTATTATTTATACACTCCATTTTGCAAATATAACAATACAATGCATAATTGCTAAATTCTTGATTTGGATGAAAAAAACACACACAAAAAATTTGAAATCATTATAAGAACTCTGATTTAATGCTATCTACACACATTTTCTTTAATATGATAAAACTGGTCATTGTTAACCTGTTACTGGAATTTACTGGTAGTTATATGAAGGGTTGAATTGCTATGTTTTGAAGTATATCCTGAAGAAGAAAAAAAATCTTTGTAAACAATAGAAATTATCTATTTAATTTCTAAAAAAATAATAATGTAAGTGGAACTCTGAAAACTGAACTTTGACCTGTGGAAAATAAATTGAAGCAGAACAAATAGTATACTACAAGCCACATTCGAGAGTTTAGCACTAGGTGAGTTCCATAGAAGATAATCATAGCTGTGCAACATTGTTATCTAATCATGTCAACAGGAGAACATGGGTTCCTTTTAATAGGATCACTTTTGTTTCAGGCAATTCAAGATAGAGCAATTGATAATTCAGCATGTATTCAGGCATTCTGTTGAGTCAATGATTTACATTTTTATTTCAAATGGGGTCACATGGAGCTAAAATATTTTAAAAGAATTAATGGTTTTCTAATCATTTAGATTCTAGAATGTCCGTTAATCTGTATTTTGAAACACAAAATAAGCATAATTAATGATTAATGATAATAATTATAAAATTTTATCTGACTTTTCTTGAAACCCTTCTTATTCTTGGCTTTCTTGAAACAGCAGTTCCATATTATTGAATCAGTGGAAGCAAGGGCTGTCCTCATTCTGCTGCCTTTCTGTTTCTACACTGACTCTCTTAGGTCGTGAATTTTCAAATCCTCAAATGGAGAATGTGTGCATGCCTGCTAAGTTGTTCCAGTCGTGTCTGACTCTGCATCCCTGTGGACTGTAGCCCACCAGTTTTCTCTGTCCATGGGATTCTCCAGGCAAGAACACTGAAGTGGGTTGTCATGTCATCCTCCAGCAAATGGAAAATATCCTTCCTGTATGTTGATATCAATGAGAAAGAGAATATTCAGGGAGGTACGAATAAACCATGTTCAATCAGATATTATTGCCTTGCAAGCAACCTACTGAAAAAAAACAAAAATACTAATTTTTTTCAAAAGAGTCGCAAAATTTAACTGGCTTACTAAATCTCATAATTATGCTAAACTAAACACTCTTCAGACCCCACATTAATATCAATCTATCCTTATATCAACCACCCTTATAGCAGAAAGTGAAGAGGAAGTAAAAAGCCTCTTGATGAAAGTGAAAGAGAGTGAAAAACTTGGCTTAAAACTCAACATTCAGAAAACAAAGATCATGGCATCCAGTCCCATCACTTCATGGGAAAGAGATGGGGAAACAGTGGAAACAGTGTCAGACTTTATTTTTCTGGGCTCCAAAATCACTGCAGGTGGTGATTGCAGCCATGGACTTAAAAGACGCTTACTCCTTGGAAGGAAAGTTATGACCAACCTAGATAGCATATTCAAAAGCAGAAATATTACTTTGTCAACAAAGGTCCATCTAGTCAAGGCTATGGTTTTTCCAGTGCTCATGTATGGATGTGAAAGTTGGACTGTGAAGAAGGCTGAGCGCCAAAGAATTGATGCTTTTGAACTGTGGTGTTGGAGAAGACTTTTGAGAGTCCCTTGGACTGCAAGGAGATCTAACCAGTCCATTCTGAAGGAGATCAGCCCTGGGATTTCTTTGGAAGGAATGATGCTAAAGTTGAAACTCCAGTACTTTGGCCACCTCATGAGAAGAGTTGACTCATTGGAAAAGACTCTGATTCTGGGAGGGATTGGGGGCAAGAGGAGAAGGGGACGACAGAGGATGAGATGGCTGGATGGCATCACTGACTCAATGGATGTGAATCTGAGTGAACTCCGGGAGTTGGTGATGGACAGGGAGGCCTGGCGTGCTGCGATTCATGGGGTCGCAAAGAGTCAGACATGACTGAGTGACTGAACTGAACTGAACTGGCAACCCACTCCAGTATTCTTGCCTGGAGAATCCCATGGAGGGAGGAGCCTGGTAGGCTACAGTCCACGAGGTCACAAAGAGTCGGACACAACTGAACTACTTCATTTTTCTTTTCTTTTTTTTTAATATTATAGACTCATAGAATAAATAAGGAGAAATTATTTCCTAAATTATTTATAAGGAGTCTATAAAAACTTAAAGCATAGATAGAAAGTTGAGAATATTCAACTCAATTGTAATCAAAATACAAGCCTGCAGATGCAAGAACTGGAAAGAAACCAAAATATTACACAAAAGACTGGATGACTTTGAAAATAAGTGCAATGGAATATATTCTACTGGAATGAAACCAATTTACTCCCGCAGATAATCTAAGGAAATGATCATTGAGAACTGTTTCTACCAGACCTAGCAACAAGCACAAACTTATTTAAACCAATTCTTCCAGATGTCCACCAGTGGGCACAAAGCCAGAAAATCATGTGGTATGACCTGAGCGCCAAAGAAAAACCTTAAAAAGCACCATAAACAGAAAAAAAGGGCAGTTGATCTTAATGTCATACAACAGATGGCAATAAATGTAGAAACAAATATTTTGTACACCTTGTGCCAAGGTTGGAGAGGAAAGGAGGAAATAAACATTCTCATTTGTGGTAAGAGTGTATTGCTGTCATGTCAAATCTAGAATATTCTGCAGTACTTTTCAAAATAGAGTAAAACACTGAGAAATAAATCTATTTTAAACCAGATCATACATTTTAATTGAGCAAAATTATTTACAGTGAGTCACGTTTCTCTGCCTATGGTCAAAACATATATAGGGTTTGATGCTGTTCATAAAACCATCTCTAAGGGTAACAAGTAATACAATAAGAGCAATAATGTACAGAATTTACTCTATTCATAGGATAAATGATGTAGTTTTGACTTAACATTTTACTTCTTTACTTCATAATTTTCATGATTTATTTAGAACCCACTGTATACAGAGTTGAGTACCAAGATTTATGTTTTTCTTGTTCGCTGCAGATAAGCAATGAAACAAAACAGGTACAGATGGTGTAAGACTACAGTGGACCAGTTTAACCCCATTTTCCAATACGAATTGACAGCAACATATAATTTATTCTCAGTGACCCAGATACAGAGTGTCCATAGAATCAGTTAATAATGTCCACTGGTACTTTGGCACTGAAGATACTACTTTCCAGTCATCTGTTGGCATGTATACAGAGAAGGTAAACTAATGGTGATATTACTCAGAAGAAAATGTGAATAAAAAACATATGTATAGAACACCTAGAAAAACAAACAATGCATACCAGAACAAAACAGCAAAGCCTTTGATTTATTTATTGCTTTGACTATGTGCCACTGTTTTCCAATGTGTTTTCTAATTAGTGTACAACAACAAACACAATACATGAAATGATTCCTGAAGGGCATACACACTGCACAGACTATCTTTATGCTCGTAACAGTTTCTTTCTAGAAGAGTACACTACAGCTTATTGAAGTTACCTAAATTGAGAAAAGTCACACAACCAATGAGCCACCAGACAGAAATTTTAAATTATCCATATATATTATTAATCAGATGGATGTGAGTCTCAGTGAACTCCGGGAGTTGGTGATGGACAGGGAGGCCTGGCGTGCTGCGATTCATGAGGTTGCAAAGAGTCGGACATGACTGAGCAACTGATCTGATCTTAAGGAAAACCTAAGGAACACTCTGTGTACCTAACTCTGAAATAATTATGAGTGAGACCTGTTGTGTTCATTTTATCCACAGCATTATGTCGTTGGAAATCATTAAGATATCCAGTGGGGATTATTAAAGTTCTCCCCAGATATTTTACCAGATATCAATATCAATGACTTGTTAGGATACACATAGTTTTAAAATTGAGTATTGTCCTTGAAGGCTTAATTAGGCCAGATGGTTGATTCAAATGGACTGTATTTCTAAGCTGAAAAACAACCAATACTTTTGTTTTCAAAAGTGTCTCTCAGACAAAATAAACTAATAGTGATTCCCAGGGAATTATAGACTGTAGGAATACTATAAATATAAACAAATGAGGAATTAATGCTGTAATACTTTGCTTTTTCAATATGCCTATTTCATATTTTGAAATCTTAAGAGTTTTACAAGTTTGCAAAATAAAATGTTTTATATTTCTCAACAACTAATATAATATATAATATAATATAGACTTATATATTACAGTAGGGAGTGGTGGACATCTACATCCAGCCTAAATACTACTCAAAATGTGTTTAACCATAATTCTCAACCTGGAGCACTAGTAATATTATAAAAATATATATAGTCACATACAAACAAATATTACATATTCTGTAGGCATTAATCTCATTTTACAGATACATATTTAATAACCTAATCATGAATTAATCTACTCATTCATCAAATTTATATTGAAATTTTACATTCTAAATATCACAGTTTCTGAGAACCCATTCAGAAAGATGATTATGTCTTACATGAAGCTGCCATGATTAATTTAAGTATCTAAGTATTTCATGAGAACTTTATTGAATATCATTTTGAATTTAAGATATTATGCTTCCACCATACACACCATACTTGGCATAATGCTATGAACATCATAAGTCCCCCAGTGTGTCTGATAATTTTTTTAAACAAGTTTAAACTAGGTTTATCTCCCCCTTGATCCTTGTTTTAAACAAAATTTGGAATGATGGGCTAATTATAGTTCAACCAGCCAGGATTTCTCAGCTCTTGTCTCATTGTAAGGATTCAAAACAACTGACTAGCTACAGCTCAGCTATGGCTCAAGCAGACAGAACTTTTATTTAACAGACAGCAGATAGTATACTCGCAAGATGTGTGAGCAGGCCGGTCCCAAAGGAGTAACCACAATCCCTCTTGCTTCCCTTTTTATACTTCTTGTCTCCTCTTCTTGGTTCTGCCCTGTGCAAAATAGAGTTTGTACCCACCTCTAATCAGAAAATGGAATGCAAACGGGCATATGCTCAAGGCCAAGAAGCATGTGCTCCTCCTTGGCCTTGAGGGAAGGGAGTATGTCTGGGCACATGCAAAATAGGGCTGTTAAATTCATCTAGGAGGGCATGGATTGAAAGTTTTGATTCACAGTTACAAGTTACATAACAACAGGCTCTATTGTGCATGTCTTTCCCATAATTCAATCTATTATAATCGGATATATGAATGTGTATATTTATGAACCCTAATGGGCTCCTGACTGCCTAAAGTTACTTTAGGACACAGCTGTGCCTCAAGGGTGCAGGTGCCAGAGTTGGAGAAGCCCCTGTGGTTAGTTTGTATGTATTGTGTGCCTAGGCCGCATGCACAGGTGTTGGAAAAGTCTCTGTAGTTACTTTTGTGGCATATCTGTGATCTCTCCTGGACATGTCTGGGGTGAGGTTTAGAGATCAGCTTGCTTCCTTTTCATCTAGGCCACCCCTTTGTTGTTCATGCCTAACTTCCTACCTAACAAACATTTAATTGTTCTACTATGGTGTTATGTTGAGAATGAATATCAAGGTTCCACAGATTCCTGTGATTTACTAAAATAGGGTGATGATGTTACCATATACTCTAAAATATTCATATAATCCATTCAATGATTTCAATGTCAGTGACTTCATTATAGCATTGAGAAGGATGTATCAGAAAATAGTTAATAGAAAAATGTGAATGCTAAGGAAAAAGAGAATATGAAAAATTGGTCTTATCCCACTAGGTGCTATTTTACTAAGTGTCATATCTTGTAAAGAATTCAGTTCAGAATAAGCAGTATAAGGTTAGGAGGATGTGATCTCTCTGTTGATAGCTCTAACTGGTAATTGAAGCTTGCTTCATTCTGAACCATCTGTGGACTCCATGTGGTCCTAGAACATAGAAAACAGAATCAGACCCTTAAGCATGGGTTAATCAATGCTACTCTGTGGTCTGTCATAATTTAGGGCAGTTACAAATGTGATCAAGGAGCACCGGTAATAAAATTACTCTTTCAAATAAAATGCAAAGCCAACATTATAGAGTGATACTTTGGAATTGTCTGTGCAATTTCCAGCATGCTAATGTCTAGTCTCTAGGTTATTAGAATATTTTTTGTGATGTGTTAATTTTGTGTTTTTGTAAAGTAGTATTTCTGTTTCCTTCTCCTTTACTTTTCTGTTTTCCACCAGCATGGATGCTGGTCAATGCAATCATTTGTCTACTTTATTATTTTCCCCCAAATGCTGATACCAAAATCAGCTGTATAACAAAGGAAAAGAGAGAAGGTGTCTGGGAAGTTTGGTTCTTAATCCCTTTGTAGGGAAAACTCTCATCTACATCTTCAATGTTTCTTATAAGAATAATTAACTCTGCTAAAATCCAGCACTTGTAACTCCTCGTGTATCCCCAGAATGGAACAGCTTATAACTATTGAATTTTACTTGGGAAATTGTGAGAAACAACTGCTCCCACTTGAGCTATTCAGAGATGACTACAATTATCAGTCAGCTTATTGGACTCTAGAAGTTGCAATAATAAAAGCACATTCCACCACTTGGAGAGTGAAAGTATCACAGAGATTGTTTTGCTCCCTGTCCTTTTGAGTCCCTTCAGGATTTTTGGTCAAACACCCATTCCTACCTAAAACATTCCTCCCACAGGCCAATCACCTGGATAATTGCATTTTCATTCTGAAAGATAAAAGGGGAGAAAACAGCCAAAAATAACACAGAGTGACTCACAGTCATTAAAAGATATATTTCTGATTTGGTCTTGTATTTACCACTCACACTTCTAAAAGGTTTTGAATTGAGTCAAACTTCACTGAGCAACCTTGTTGTTCCTTTATTGTCACCAGTAGTGTGTGTGTCTGTGTGTGTTGTTGTTGTGTATACCTTTTATCAAGGCACAGAATGTGATAAATTTCAACAGGTACACCAAAAGGCAGAAAATGAAACCTCTTTACCTTTTAAGTACTGGCTTGATAACTACGAAGAGAGAACTGCTCTCTCCTGCCCCCAAAAGGCATAAACAACAACAGATCTGATGAAAGGAAAGAACATAAGACACTCGCTCATACACTGAATTCCTTTCTAGCAAGACATTCTTAGGAAAATTTTTTGGGGTCCAGGTGCAAGCTATTACCTTGTTTGTGACAACAAAACATGTGATCTTAGCCTGAATGTTTACAAACGAGCACAGGTGGCATTACAAAATAGGCTTTGGAATAGATATTAGAAAGTAGAAAAACAGTAGTCTGTGAAAGAGATTTGCTTCAAAATTGTTTTACTTACTATTGCAATGTTTTGGCATTCAAAGGCCAAATTTTCTGCCTTAAACCATTATCTTTATAGTCAACATTATTGATACATATTATAATTTATCTTACAATTACAAAAGTACTCACCAAAGCCACCATCAATTGTTTTCACTATATTTACACAGATCAAAAAAGGGTTGCCATGTAATCACAAATCTGAAATTCAGGCAGACTTGAATGACTAGCCCTTTTTCAAGGTTATTAATTTTGAATGGAGCGCTGCTTTTCCAGAAATTACTTGGGGATATCAGCACAACAGATGAAATAAATATCAGAAAAATGATTTTAAAATGGAGATCAAGCAGTGATCCAAATCCTTATACACTTTTTCCTTCTTATTTTTCATTCATTGAAGCACATCATAAGTGTCACATATAACAAACTGCCTAGGACTACCACTAGCAAATCGCTGTTACACTACAGATATTAGCTCTTTGAATTCATGTCATTTTGTCCCAGATGGATATTTTTCACATATATCCAACTTTAGCTTTACTTGAAAATGAAATTTTCTTCTTTGAGAAAATTATGTGGCCTTAAGAAAAAGAAAAGGATGTATCTTTGTGTTTTTAGCTCTGTAAGACTAAGTCTGAAAGACTAAATCTAGAATAGACTGTATATTGTCCAACTTTAACCTATAAATTTTCTTAAATCTCCATAGCACATTAAAAAAATTTTTTTAATGTTACAGTTGCTAATTAAAATAGTTTTGGATCAAAAGTTTGCTAAAATACTTTACTCTTGAGTGTCTAAATCAATAAATTATATTACTAAAGATTTGTCATGTCTAATAGTTTACAAAACTATTTATAAAATAAATGACAATGTAAGTTAGCTCTGGACTCAAAAACTTTGTTTAAATTGTATGTAATCTCTAAGATAACTATTTTTGAAGATACCTCATTATTTGAAAACCACCATGCAAACTTTAAAGATTCCTTATCTTAAAAAAAAGTTACATTTGAAAAACTTTTCAAAAAATTACATTTTTCTTCAAACATAAAAATGTAATACCCCAGAACTCTTATCTATAAAATTCTAAATAAGAATAATGCATAGTGCTTTGTAGTAAACTCAGATATAAATTTCCAAATCTTAAGATCAATTAATTACTTTACTTGGGTTTGACATCTTAAAATGTTTTTTTAAAGATCTGTAGTATTGATTTGTTTAAATTTTTATTTGATATTGGAGGATAGTTGATTTATAATGTGTTACTTTTAGTTAACAGCAAAGTGATTTTGTTTTATATGTGTGTGTATATATATATATATATATATATTCATATATCTATTCTTTTTCAGATGCTTTTGCATATGGGTTATTATAGAGTATTGGGTAGAGGTCCCTGTGCTATGTAGTAGGTCTTTGTTGATTATGCATTTTATATATATTAGTGTGCTTACATTAATTCCAACATCATAGTTCCTGCCACACACACACTTTTCCTTTGGTAACTATAAATTTCCTTTCTAAGTTTGATTATCTATTTATGTTTTGTAAATAAGTTCATTTGTATCAGTTTTTAAATTCTACTTATAAGTTATATTATGCAATATTTGTCTTCCTCTCTCTGACTTACTTCACCTAGTATGATAATCTCCAGAACCATCCATGTTGCTGCAAATGGCAATATTTCATTATTTTATACGGCTGAGTAATATTCCACTATATATGTACCACAACTTCTTAATTCACTTATCTATAGATGGACATTTTGGTTGGTCCCATACTGTAGCTATTGTAAATAGTGCTACAATGAAGATTGGGGGAAGAAGGCAATGGCATCTCACTCCAGTACTCTTGCCTAGAAAATCCCATGGACAGAGGAGCCTGGTAGGCTGTGGTCCATGGGTTGCTAAGAGTTGGATATGACTGAGCGACTTCACTTTCACTTTTCACTTTCATGCATGGGAGAAGGAAATGGCAACCCACTCCAGTGTTCTTGCCTGGAGAATCTCAGGGACGGGAGAGCCTGGTGGGCTGCCGTCTATGGGGTCGAACATAGTGGGACACGACTGAAGCAACTTAGCAGCAGCAGCAGATTGGGGTTCCTGTATCTTTTCAAAGTATGCTTTTCTTCAGATATATTGTACAATTGTTTTGTTTTAAAATGTACTAGAAAGGGCTATGCACTTTTTCACTATTTCTACAGTCTCCTTTTTTCATGAAAATATCTTTCAAATTCTTGATATTTCTCCAATTGGTAAGAAAATAAACCTAGAAGGGGATGTTGTTTGGTTGTTTGTTTTGTCTTCCCTTTTTGCTGGATCCTGAATTGGCCCACACCTCCTGCCTCTCTCTTAGACTTGGCTTTCCTTTATTATTATTATTTTTTTTTATTTTAACACCAAAAACAGTTTGTATTGAGATATAGCTGATTAACAATGTTGTGATAATTTCAGGTGAACAGTGCAGAGACTTAGCCTTACAGATACGTGTATCCATTCTCCTCCATCACCCTCCCATCCAGACTGGCACATAACATTGAACGAAGTTCCATGTGCTATTAATAGGTTTTTGTTGTTGATCCATTTTAAATATAGCAGCGTGCACATGACCTTCCCAAAGTCCCTAATTATCCCTTCCCCTCTGCCACCATGAGTACACTTTCTAAGTCTATGAGTCTCTTTCTGTTTTCTAAGTTCATTTGTATCATTTCTTTTTTAGATTCCATGTATAAGGGGTGTCATATGATATTTCTCGTTCTCAGTTTGACTTACTTCACTCAGTATGACACTCTCTATGTTCATCCATGTTGTTGAAGATGGCCTTATTTCTTAAAAAACTAAAAATAGAGCTACCATATGACCTTGCAATACCACTTCGGGACATATATCCAGAGAAAAACTGGCTGAAAAAGATACATGCACCCCAACGTTCATTGCGGCACTGTTTACAATTGCCAAGACATGGAGACAACCTAAATGTTCATCGACAGAGGAATGGATTAAGAAGATGGAGTATATACATACATTGGCTTTCCTTTCATTTGAAAACTTCAGACATAGAGCATTGAGCAGCTCTGCCCTATGCAGGGGCGAGTTTCCCCCTGGGAAGGGTAGCAAGGACTACATACTGGAACAGAACCCTGTCCTCAGTATTGTGGTCACTGCAAGTTTCAACAATAACAAAAACTTTCTGTATAATGACATTTTGCTGCTGCTGCTGCTGCTAAGTCGCTTCAGTCCTATCCGACTCTGTGCGACCCCATGGACTGCAGCCTACCAGGCTTCTCCATCCATGGGATTCTCCAGGCAAGAACACTGGAGTGGGTTGCCATTTCCTTCTCCATAATGACATTTTACTTATCTCTTTCTCTTTCCTCAGTTCTTCCCTGGCTTTAACTAATAAAGAATTGAGAAATAGAGACAATTCTTTTCAAAAAGTCTTTCTTATTTAGGATTTTGGCATTCTTGGCCTGGGTGGGGCTGGAGAGAACTTGATGCTTTCTCCAGAATGAAGAGTCCCAGGCAAGAACACTGGAGTGGGTTGCCGTTTCCTTCTCCAATGCATGAAAGTGAAAAGTCAAAGTGATGTCACTCAGTCGTGTCCGACTCTTAGCGACCCCATGGACTGCAGCCCACCAGGCTCCTCCATCCATGTGATTTTCCAGGCAAGAGTACTGGATTGGGGTGCCATTGCCTTCTCCGTCAGCTAAGGCTGCTGCTGCTGCTAAGTCGCTTCAGTCATGTCTGACTCGGTGCGACCCCATAGACAGCAGCTCAACAGGCTCCCCCGTCCCTGGGATTCTCCAGGCAAGAACACTAGAGTGGGTTGCCATTTCCTTCTCCAGTGCATCAAAGTGAAAAGTGAAAGTGAAGTCACTCAGTCCTGTCCGACTCTTCGAGACCCCTTGGACTGTAGCCTACCAGGCTACTCCTTCCATGGGATTCTCCAGGCAAGAGTACTGGAGTGGAGTGCCATTGCCTTCTCTGCAGCTAAGGCTAGACACAGCTAAACAGGTCTTTTGATTTCAACTGAGCCCTTTCTGTGGCCAATGAGGTAGCTGTGCTTGTGAGGGTTGTCTGGCTGTTTATATGGGGAAACAGTAGACTGGGCCACGGCAAAGACATCATGCTGCAGGTAGTTTCTGTGGTGGCTGCACAGGCTTCCCAGAGAGGCTCTTGTGTGTAAGATCATTTGAGACCTGTGCTTGGAACTGAAACATATTGCTTCCACCACTTCTCTTAACCCAAGGCAAGTTACAAAGTCAGCTCAAATTCAAGAAGCCAAGAAACAGATTGTAACATATGATGGGAAGAGTTACAAAGCATATTGCAAGGAGTGTGGATAAAATTACAGGAAATTTTGTGACTCACTTTTTCTACAAACTATAAATTATAATGATACATTACATATATTAAACATCCCATAAAGATTTGTCAAATGTATGAGGGAATAAATGCATGAATAAGTGAATGACTGAATGATGAAGAAAAGTAATACGACTCTCCTCAGTAAGGTGGCATCTTCATTAACTGGGTATGGTCTAGGTCATAGATGTTGATAATATTTTGTAGTCATTATTTATATAGATGGACTGTTTTGACTAAATTGAGTATTCACTTCCTTTTTCTAATCATTTTTATTTAAATACAATTTTTTGAGTTTCTGTTTCCTGAAATGATAATAATATTCAATTATTAATAAATAATTTTTCAATTTCCCTTTTGAATAAAATTTTCACATTCTCCTGTTTTGTAATAATTGACCTCATAGAATTATTTATGGCCTTTAAATATCCCCTCCCAGTCTAATTGTATCAAACTTAAAATTTATAAGGGAATTAATATCATTTTTTATTTATATAAATAAATATTAATTGCTATTAAGTGTAAGAAGTCTTAAACTAAAAAACCTTACCTCAAGCAAACTTTCACTATATTTTCAACATCTATTCTTCCCTCTACTTCAAAATAAGAATTATCTGAATAGGTCTTTTTTTATCCAAATTGCATATCTTCATTTCTGCTCGGGTATTTTTATAAAGTGAAGAGCACTCTGATAATGAGCTTCAAAAAACCTGGAAATCATTCCAATTAAAATCTGCCCACATGTAACACATCACAAAGAAAAGGCACAGATCTGTGAGGGCAGAAACAATGCAAAGATAATTCAATATGAAAGAAATTTTCATATAAGCCTCTGTAATTTTGCTATATGTGACAATGTAGACCTCAGAAGTATGATGGTAAATACTTTTTCAAATGCAAATGCGAAAGGTATGAGTTTAGAACGCATGCAGAATATGAGTTTGATTTAGGCTGGCATTCTGCTTTGGAAGGTCCACATGTTAAATTAGTTTCAATCTATAATTGCACGTGCAGTTAGCATAGCAGTTCAAAAAGACCAATGCTAGATTACTGTTTAAGCACAGAAAGGTGCAGGGTTTTATGGTCCCTTAGCTTGCTTCACTGTGTGACACTATTAAAATTTCCACAGAGCACAACATTATATACTGAGTTCAATCAGAAAAAAAGGGTAATGCCCCTTGGAGGAAGTTAGCTCATTTTCTTTTTATTGGTTGTAGTGAGTGTGGTGCCAAGCCACTGGTTTCATCTTCATTGCTTTAAAGAGAAAAGCTCATCTAAGTCAAAAAATAAATTAAAATGAAACTATATCCACTAAATTCATTGCCTTTTGTATACAGAAAGTTTTAGGGTTTTGTGGTAAAATAATCTTCTATTTGTTTCATTTTATTTTAATGGTGCCTCACAACTGTCTCCCATGCATTAGGGAGGGAAGGGAAACACAATTTGAAATTAGAATAAAAAATTTCCATGATAGAGACACAGAGGTAGAGATGAAATGAATGGATAGCAAGGGAGAAGGGCAGAGGAGAGATGAACTGGGAGATTAGGATTGACATATATATATACTACTATGTATAAAATAGATAACTATTGAAAATCTACTGTGTGTATAGCACAGGGAACTCTACTCAGTGCTCTATGGTGACCTAAGTGGGAAGGAAAAAAAAAGAGGGGATGTATTATATGGGTATATCTGATTCACTTTGCTGTACAGCAGAGACTAACACAACATTGTAAAGCAACTGTAATAAAACTTAATAAAAACCCAGTTTTCTGGGAATGAAATCTATTTGAATTTCACTCAAATTAGGAGTAACATGAACATTTATAGTAGCTTTCAAGAGATATTATACTACATATATGCAATCTACTAAAAGCATCAAGAAGTCCTCTCTGGGTACACATAGGCAATAACATGTGTGTTGTACAAACACACTCACGCAAGTTAGGGCACACATATATGGTACTGCCTGCAAATACAAATTAGAGTGTATATACAGTGTATACTCATTATTCTGTTTTCTTTCCCACTAATTTAAGCTCTAATATATTCCACTTATAATAAACATGAAAATTAATATTTTTGACTTGATTCCATGAGGCAAGTTGGTAAATTTACATAAGTGAAGGAAAATAGTTGCACAGTTAAATGAAATTATCTGACAATACCCACATAACTCAACCATAGGCAATAATTGTATATATGATTGCTATTTTTTCAAAGACCTTAGAAAAGTAGAGTTAATAGTCTTTCTTACATATGAGGATTTTTATACTCAGAAACATGATTTCTCAGAGCACCCAAGAATAGAGAATCAAAATTTCCTTTCTTTGTCAACTAAATTCTTCATTTAGCCCTCACTGCAGTAACAAGTTGAAAGGTTGACATATCAATACCATGTATGTTTTGCTTTAGGCTAAGGCTCAGAATGACTTCACAACAATATTACTTAACATAAATGCAAGCTATCAGTTTATTGTAACAAGTAAAAGTATATTTAAGGCACAATATGTACTATTTTAGTATTTATGAGCTTCCCTGATGGCTCAGACAATAATCTGCCTGTGATGCAGGAGACCAGTGTTCAATCCCTGAGTGAGGAAAATCCCCTGGAGAAGGAAATGGCAACCCACTCCAGTATAAGTTATGATATTTTATTTTTTCACATCTTCATTGAGTAAAATTCACCTATATTTTAAATATTGGTTTTCTTAAGGAGAAAATTTTTCTCCAAAACATTTTGGAAACACAAGATTTTCAATTTTGAAATGAACTATAGAGATTATCTTCTTGAATTTTCCATTAATTCTAGGATTTCCTTTTATATGTCCCTAAATGTCTGCTTTTAAAAATAGGATGGGAATAGGAGTTAATTGTTTCTTTAGGAAGATCATGATACTTTTTTGCAAAATCTTATATTGAGTTAAACTTTCTCACTTTAACCCTAACCCACCACTGATAGTTCTATCCTATAAAACCAGGATTCTTTATTCCTTTCTACATGAACTTTTCTCTAATTAGTTACTAGTAATTGTACTAACAAGAACAACAATAATAATAATAGCTAACATATATTGAGTACTTATATTCCAAGAACAAATCTATACGATTTTCACATATCTTCAAATGCTAACAACAATCCTTCAGAGAAAACACTAATGCTGTTTTACAGATGTAGGGAAATTGGGAAAAGATATTGAACTAATTTACCAAAGGTTAAGTTACTTGCTCAATGACACTGAATCAAATCCAAGGATCCTGGTTATACAACTCTTAAGACTAACTGTTGTGCTGTAATGATACAGCTCTCATATTATCTTCAAATCTTTATTTCTCAAACAAGTTTGTCTCATTCAGCTACTTTTCATATATCAAGAATTGGAATGTCTTAAGTGTTCTTTGCTTCTTCCTATGTTTAAACAGCAGCTTTTCAAAATTGAATACAATAGGTCAGATGTGGTGTAACTGGGACCCATCTTTGAGGACTGATTTTTTCCACTTCATCTAAGGACCACACTATTATTAATTTAGTTGAAGGTGGAATAAACTTAGGCATACAATATTAGCAATATTGTCGCTTTAAGAGAGCTGAAGAACAACACAGAAATTCAAAATTTATTCACATGAAATTCTGTAAATCAAATGTCCCTAAATTTTTATAGTTATTAGACCCATAAAAAGATATACATTCCTACATAGTAAATTTTACCCTTTTCAATTCAACCTATCAAGAGTCTTCTGAACTCTGTTCTGTTTTTTTTGCACTGAATTGTTTATCTTATTATTATTATCAAACAATTTCTGTTCATTAATATTTCATTCTTGAACTAAAACAATGTTTTCGGTCTAATGGTTAGCCTAAGGTTACCAAAACATCTTATATTTTATTCTCACAAAAGCAGTGAGGCAAAACTTATTAAAACTTAAAACAGTTTTGAAAACTCATTTTCCTCTCAACATTCACTTTCCATTAAAGTTGCAAAGGAATTTCTTACTTGGTAAGGACTCATTTCCTTTTGACTTTTTTACCCTTTCCTTGCAATTCAAGAGAATCCTAGATAAACAACAAACCTCTCCTAGTAGAGAAATAAGTTCACCTAATAACAAGAAACTCTATTCTTACATGTACTCTAATAAAAACAATAGAAATGAGAATAAAGTCATTATGATTAGAAAATTTTGCTTGTGTTGTTGTTGGAAACTCTCTGCATAATTCCCATTGGCCTAGTCACTTTTCTTTAAGTCATCTGAAACTTCAATTCTTTCTATGCCTCATTCTGGGATTATTTTTAAATGCAGATGAGAAACTTAAAAAGTAGTGGAAAAACAATTAAATTAATATCTTTATTCAGTTAATACTCCATTTCCAAAATCTTTCCATAATACTTTAAGAAAACACATTCACCTTGCTCCAGTGATAATTATGGTTTTCACCAATTGGAGAAGAAAAGAAGTCAAATACATTACAGGAAAACATAAAATAGTACAGGAGAATGAGTTTTATTTGATATGAATGTGGGACACAGTCATTTTATGTGATTTATAGGTCTGAAAAATAAGTGAAAATACGTTTCAAATTAATATATATCAAAGCAACCTATTCTTTAGTAGAAACTAGACTTGTGTAAACCCTCTAATAATATAATTAAGAATTCGATAATGCCTCTGTGTGCAATTCACAGTTCCAAATGTCTACAGCTCTGATTCTGACCTTTCAAAACTCCATTAAGCTATGTAAATACAGTACAAAGAAATGTGTACTGTGCATAAACAGTATTCTGAAGTCAGCCAGACAAGGACACATTGCTTTGCTGTTGTCACCAGTGCTTGTTAGAGCTCCGCTGAGACATTAATACATCCTTGCTATTGATTTGTATATGACAGATCTACCATGAGACTCATTTTGTGGTCTTTCAGTTCAATACGTGGTTCAAGGGTGACCCCTACTTATAAGTATTATTCTGATATATTAGACAGATTGTGATGGTTAAATTTATTTGTCTACTTAACTAAGCTAAGGGATGCCCAGATAGGTGGTGAAACATTATTTCTGGATGTGTTTTTGAAGGTTTTTCTGGAAGATACCAGCATTTGATTCAGTAAAGTGAGTAGAAATCTGCCCTCACAAATGTGTGTAGGCATCATCCAATCCAATGAAGGCCTAAATACAACAAATAAGTAAAGAAAAGGCAAATCTTTCTCTTTTTGAACTGGGACATCCATATTTTCCTGTCCTCAGACATCAGAGGTCTTTGTTCTTGAGCCTTCTAACTTAGAATCTATGCCAGCTGTCCCTTGGTTCTCAGACCTTTGGAGTCAGTCTGAATTCCACCACCAGGTTTCATAGTTCTCCACCTTGTAGAGGGCAGCTCGTGAAACTCAAGGCTTCCATAGCTGTGGGAGACAATTCTTATAACAAATCTTTTATATATTCTCTTGGTTCTATTACTATGGAGAACTCTGACCAATAAGGAAATATTATGAATATCTACAGCAATTTAATGAAGATAATAACTGAAATTTCTTGAATAGTAAAAGAAGAGTAAAAGTCCAGGACTCACATTAAATATCGTAAAATTCTAATAAAAGTTTTTAGGTAGCTTGCTATGGATATATTTTTAAATTACACAATTAATTTTCACTATAAAAAAAGAAAGTATAAATCACCTCAATTTCACCAACCATTGTAAATTCCATCAACATTTTTGTGTTTACCTTGCAAAGTATCAACTGCGTTTGGAATGTATGTATGCATATATACTTACAAACATATAAATACATATTTAGAATAAAAAAAGAATTAAGGACTAAATAAGTTTAGAACTTTTCTTAATAATATACTGAGAATATTTTATGTCAAAAATATATTTCTAAAATATCATTTTAGTGAATAAGAAAGCTGAGTGCTGAAGAATTGATGTTTTTGAAATGTAGTCTTGGATAAAATTCTTGAGATTCCCCTGGATTGCAAGGAGATCCAATCAGTCAGTCCTAAAGAAAATCAGTCCTGAATATTCATTGGAAGGACTGATGCTGAAGCTTAAGCTCCAATACTTTGGTCACCTAATGTGAAGAACTGACTCATTGGAAAAGACCCTGATGCTGGGAAAGATTGTTGGCAGGAGGGTAAGGGGATAACAGAGGATGAAATGGTTGAGTGGCATCACTGACTCAGTGGACATGAGTTTGAGCAAGCTCCAGGTGATGGACAGGGAAGCCAGGCATGCTAGATTCTATGGGGTCACAAACAGTAGGACAAGACTGAGTGAACTAAACGGAACTGAAAATATCATTTTGATGAGTAATCAATATTTCATTTTGTGTGGAATCCAAATAAAAGTTCTTCTTGTCACAGCCTTGGGGCTTACCATGATAATGAATTCAAAAGAAGCAAAATAGAATTTGTTAAAGGCTTGGCAAAGTGTGTAGAGAAGATATTGTTTATCTAATTGTATTAGTTTTCCAGCTCTATGTAATGAATTACCATGAATTTGACAAATTAAAACACCAGTAATTTGTTATCTCATAGTTCATAGAGACAGGACTTTAACTTAGCTGGATCCTTCACTCAGGGTTGCAAAAGCTGAAATCAGTCAGCCCATATTAGATTAGTAGGTCTTAATAGGTTTCTACAAGACATTCCATCCAAAAACAGCACAGTACACATTTTTTTCAAATGCATATGGGAAGATGTCCAGGTTAGATTCCATGCTAGATACCACAAAATAAGTCTCAACAATTTTGAGTAGAAATTATACAAAGCAATTTTTCTGACCACAGCAGTATGAAACTACAAATCAATTACAGGAAGGAAAATGTTAAAAGCGCAAACATGTGGTGACTGAACAACATGCTACTGAAAAAAAAAGAAAAAAACAAAGAGTCAATGAAAAATTCAAAGAGGAAATCAGAAAATACTTCAATATATATGATAATGGAAACACAGCTTTTCAAAATCGATGGGATGTAGCAAAAGAACATCAAAGAGGGAGTTTATAGCCATATAGACTTACCTAAAGAAACAGGAAAAATCTCAAATAAGTAACCTGACCTACCATCTAAATGAATTAGAAAAAGAAGAAAAAGCAAAGATGAAAGTTATCAGAAGGTAGAAGATAATAAGGAGAAGGCAATGGCACCCCACTCCAGTACTCTTGCCTGGAAAATCCCATGGACGGAGGAGCCTGGTAGGCTGCAGTCAATGGGATCGCTAGAGTCAGACACGACTGAGCGACTTCACTTTCACTTTTCACTTTCATGCACTGGAGAAGGAAATGGCAACCCACTCCAGTGTTCTTGCCTAGAGAATCCCAGGGATAGGGGAGCCTGGTAGGCTGCCATCTATGGGGGTTGCACAGAGTCAGACACGACTGAAGCAACTTAGCACCAGAAGATAATAAAGATCAAAGAAGAAATAGAGACAAAACAAAAAAGGTCAATGAAATGAATAGCTGTTTGGTGTTTTTTTCCAATTAACAAAATTGATAAAACTTTAGCCAGGATAATTAAGGAAAAAAGAGAGAAAACTGAAATAAACAAAGTAAGAAATAAAAGAGAGAAATACAACCAATACTTCAGAAATACAAAAAAAAAAAAAAAATAGAAAATACTGCACACAGTTTAAATGCCAAGAAATTGGACAACTTAGAAGAAATGGAGTAATATCTAGAAACAGGCAACCTCCCCAGACTGAATCAGGAAGAAACAGACAACCTTGAGCTGGAAGAAAAATATTGTTTACTTGCCTATACTACTCAAAGCAATCTACATATTAAGTATAATCTCTATCAAAATACTGCAATATATTCACAGTACTAGCACATATAATCCTAAAATTTATAATGGAATCACAAAAGACCCCATATCTTGAGAAATCTTGAGAAAAAAATAACAAAGTTGGAGTATTACCCTCCCTGACTTCAGACTATACCACAAAGCTACAGTAATCAAAAAAGCATGAAACTAACAAAAAAACAGACACATAGATCAATGGAATAGAAGAGAGCCCAGAAATAAACACATGCATTTATGGTTAATTAGTCTAAAAAACAAGCTCTTCAATAAGTGGTGCTGGAAACTGAGCAGATACACATAAAAGAAAAGAAATGAGAATACTCTGTAACATCATACAGAAAAATAGGCTCAAAATGGATTAAAGACCTAAATGGAAGTCCTTAAACCATAAAACTCATAGAAGATATAGTAGTCAGAATCTGCTTTGACAAACATTAAAGCAATCATAGCAATATTTTTTTTTTGAATGTCTTCTAAGGCTAAAGAAGTGCAAATATAAACAAAAGGGAGCTAATTAAATTTTAAAATTCTTGTACAACAAAGGAACTGATTGACAAAATGAAGAGAACTACTGAATGGAGAAAATATTTGCAAATGATATGACCGATAAGGGATTAATCTTCAAAATATGTAAATAGTTCATAAAACTCAATATCAAATAACCCAATTAAAAATAGAATAACTGAATAGACATTTTTTCCAAAGATACACAGATGGTTAACAGGCACATGAAAAAATGCTCAGCATCAGTACTTAACAGAGAAACGCAAATCAAAACTGCAGTGAGATATCACTTCACACTGGTGAGAATGGCTACCATCAAAAAGTATACAAATAACAAATGTTGATGAGGAAGTGGTCAAAAGAGAACCCTACTACACTACTAGTTAGAATGTAAATTTATATAGCCCCTAACGAAAAAGTATGGAGGGTCCTCAAAAAAGTGAAAATAGAGCTACCGTACGACTCAACAATTCTACTCGTGGTATATACCTGAAGAAAATTAAAAGCTAATTTGAAAAAATACAGCATGCACCCCAGAGTTCATCACATTATTTACAGTAACCAAGATATGGAAACAACCTAAGTGGATATCAACAGATGAATAGATAAAGATAATGTGGTAAATTTATACAATGCAATATTGTTCATTCATAAAAAAGAAAGAATGAACTTCTACCATTTCCAAAAATGTGGATGGACTTAAGAAGTATTAGTTTTAGTGAAATAAATCAGACAGACAAAGAAAAATACTCTAAGAAACATGTATTCCAAAAATACATGGGGAGCCTAAAAAATGAAATGAATGTATACAAAGAAACGGAAACAGACTCACAGATACAGAAAACAAACTGTTGGCTAACAGTAGAGACAGGAAAGGGATAAGGGGCAATATCAGGAGATGAGGTAAAATATAAAAACTACTATGAATAAAATTAATAATCAATAAGGATACATTGTATAGCATATGGAAATATAGCTTTTAGATTGTAATAACTTTAAATGGAGTATAACATAAAAATATTGTATCACTATGTTGCACACCTGAAACTAATATTGCAAATTAATGAACTTAATGCACTTAATTTTTTTAACTAGTTAATAAAAATAAATTCTAACTCAAATTTTTAAAACAAAAAGAGTCAGCCAGTTACATTCTCATCTGGAAGCTTGATTCAGGAAGAATCTGCTTCCGAAACTCAGGGGTGTTTTAGCAGAATACATCTTCCTACAGCTATATAACTGAGGCTTGTGCTTTTTTGCAGTTCTGGGTTGCTTTGAGGTCCTAAAGACTATAGACCATGCCTTGATATCAATACAAGGTGCTTATAGGCCGTTCAAACCCTGACAGTTTCTGTCCTCAAAACCAGGAGCAGTGTATCTCTCTGACTCCTTTGTCTGCTACCTTCCAGAGAAAACTCCCTGCTTTTGAAGAATATACTTGAATAGGTCAGGCTCAATCTGGAAAAGTTCCTTTTTGCTTTACAATATAACATGACCAAGAAAGTGATATCATACTGCACTGAAAGCTTTCATACATATTTGTGAGGAAGACATCATACAATGATGAGGGTTATTGAGGATAACCTTAGAATTTTGTTGACTACATCAAAACAAATTGGACTAGTAGTTGCTCAATTATTTGGAAATAAGTTCAGTTACACATATATGAGGTCTTCACAAGCGGCACTAGTGGTAAAGAACCTCCCCAATCCCCCTCCCCACCCCGCCCCATGAATGCAGGAAATGTAAGAGACCTGAGTTTGATCCCTGGGTCAGAAAGATCACCTGGAGAAGTACATGACAACCCACTCCAGTATTTTTGCCTTGAGAATCCTTATGGATAGATGAGACTGGCAGACTACAGTCCATAGGGCAGCAAAGATTCAGACACAACTAAAGTGACTTAAAATGCACACACATAAAAGAAAGCAGTTCATATATGTAAATATGATTTTACCTAAAATGTAAAAATAATGTTTATTCACCAGTGTTTTGATACGGGGTCATATTATCTTTCTTAATATATCATGCAGATATCTGATATGAATGCTCTGAAATGGAGGAGGGCTTATGGCCCACAATTGAATTATAATTTGTATTTCCTTTCTTCACCTAGTAGGTTTTTATTTATTTATTTACCTTTTCTTCCCCAATATAAATGTAAAGATCTGTATAATACAAAACACAACTTATACAATCTTGATGTTTTATATTTACTAGTACTGTCTTTGTGACATGTGTAGAAATGAGCTTGTAAAGTATCAAATAGATATTTGGAAAGGAAATGGAATTTAGATTTCACAATAAAAAATGAGTCTATAAAATCCATCTGGCCAAACACTTTCAGGAGGCTTCATTTCATCTGCTTGTCTTTTGTTCCTCTCTCACTTACTATTCTACTCAGTCTTTTATGCTTAGTTGACAGTACTTGAATGATTTTTAGGTGTGTGATTCCTGTTTTATCTTTTTAGGGCTTGATCATTTATAAAAACCCTCTTTTCCCTGTTTGGTTTCTCCCAGCACTACACTCTCCTCCTAGGGAACCACTACTAACCTTGACCCACTAAAAATATTGAACTGAGTCAATAACAGATGACTAACTGCTTACTTTTATTCAAGAGTACCATCTCCCTAGCCATACACTATGTAAACAATTCTCTAAAGAAAAAAACAATATTTATTTTTTGCAGCTTTTCTCAGTGACGTGCCTAGGTATATTCATGCTAATGACTGCTAGTTTATTTCAACAGTTAAGAAATCTGAAAATAACCATAAAGTCTAAAAGAATTTCACATTCTCACAGAGATTTCAGTGGGAACAAGTCACTGCACATACTGTAGTATATATCAGAGAATTCTTGATAATTTTGAGTACTCTCAAGTCTAGTTAATCATATGCCTATAGATAAAATGGGGTCTTAAAATGCTGTGACTTTCTAATAATCCACATACTAGAATCAATTGATAAATTTTGAATGAAATACAAAGCATAAAATGGTGTCACTATTTGTATTGAAAAAATGAAGTCTCAAAGCAGACTATTAGAGAGTCAAAAGTAAACTCAAGTACATGTATGCATACTCAATCACTCAGTTGTGTCCAACTTTGTGACCCAATGGACTGCAACCCTTAAGGCTTCTCTCTCCAAGGTATTTTGCAGGCAAGAATACTGCAGTGGGTTGCCATTTCTTCCTCCAGGGGAACTTCCTGACCAAGGGATCAAACCCATGTCTCCTGTGCCTCCTGCATTGGCAGGTGGATTCTTTACCATTGGACCACCTGGGAAGTCTCAAACTCAATTACATGTTTCAACAAATTAAAAACAAGATAAGAAACACAGGAGACCAGTGATTTCTAAGGTTAAATATCTTTATACCTTATGTGGAAAATTCTTAAAGAGATGGGAATACCAAACCACCTTACCTGACTCCTGAGAAACCTGTATGCAGGTCAAGAAGCAACAGTTAGAACCGGACATGGAACAGCACACCGGTTTAAAATTGAGTAAGGGGTATGTTAAGTCTTCATATTTTCACCCTGTTTATTTAACTTATATGCAGAGTACATCATATCAAAAGCTAGGTCAGATGAATCACAAACTGGAATTAAGATTGCTGGGAGAAATACCAATAACCTCTGATATGCAGATAAAACTGCCCTAATGGCAGAAAACAGAGAACAAAAGAGCTTCTTGATGAAACTGAGAGAAAAATGAGAAAGCTACCTTAAAACTCTTCATTCAAAATACTAAGACCATGGCATCTGATTCCATCACTTCAAGGCAAATAGATGGGGAAAAAATGGAAACAGTGACAGACTTTATTTTCTTGTGCTCCAAAATCACTGCAGATGGTGACTGCAGCCATGAAATTAAAAGATGTTTGCTTTTTTGAAGAAAAGCTATGGCAAACTGGGCAGTGTATTAAAAAGCAGAGACATTACTTTGCCAACAGTGGTCCATCTATTCAAAGCTATGGTTCTTCCAATAGTCATGCATGGATGTGAGAGTTGGACCATAAAGAAGTCTGAGCACCAAAGAATTGGTGCTTTTGAACTGTGGTGCTGGAGAAGACTCTTGGGAGTCCCTTGGATAGTAAGGCCTTTCCAGGTGACTCAGACAATAAAGAATCTGCCTGCAATTCAGGATACTTGCATTTGATCCCTGGTCAGGAAGATCCCCTGGAGAAGGGAATGGCAACCCCATCCAGTATTCTTGCCTTGAGAATTCCATGGACAGAGGGGCCTGGTGGGTTATAGTCCATTGGGTCACAAAGAGTTGGACAATCTAAGCAACTAACACTTTCATTTTCACTTGGACACCAAGGAAATTAAACCAGTTAATCCTAAAGGAAATCAACCCTGAATATTCATTGGAAGTGAAGTGAATGTTGCTCAGTCATGTCCAACTATTTGCGACCCCATGGACTATACAGTCTATGGAATTCCCCAGGCCAGAATACTGGAGTGGGTAGCCATTCCCTTCTCCAGGGGATCTTCCCAATCCAGGGATTCAAACCAGTCTCATGTATTGCAGGTGGATTCTTTATCAGCTGAGTCACTAGGGAAGCCCATTGGAAGGACTGATGCTAAAGCTGAAGCTCCAATATTTTGGCCACCTGATGTGAAGAGCTGGCTCATTGGAAAAGACCATGATGCTGGGAAAGATTGAGGACAGGAGGACAGGGGATAACAGAGGATAAGATGGTTGGATGGCATCATCGACTCAACATTGACATGGATTTGTGAAAATTCTGGGAGATAATGAAGTACAGAGAAGCCTGATGTGCTGGAGTCCATGGAGCCGCATACAGCTGGACATGACTAAGAGACTGAAGGACAACAATCTTTATGCTAACTACCCAGAAGCAGACCTAGATTTGTGGATCTATGAGCAAGTGATTTATAAGAAAATGCTCTTGGGGGAACCATTAAAAGAGTATGGAAAACAAAAGAAGAAAGTGTAGGCAGGCCATCTAAACCCAAGTCTTAGCCCATCTGAGTCAAGCCCAATTCAGAATAGTAGCTTCAGCCTGACTTCATGAAGATATTCTGGAGTATAAGTTGT
The DNA here is from genome assembly GCF_029378745.1 of Bos indicus. Classification (NCBI taxonomy): domain Eukaryota; kingdom Metazoa; phylum Chordata; class Mammalia; order Artiodactyla; family Bovidae; genus Bos; species Bos indicus. The sequence continues at coordinate 77,119,023 of NC_091765.1, forward strand.
GCTTAAAAATTGTCAGGAGCCCAGGTAAGGAAGCTGGGGCTTGCGCACACCAGCCCCCATCCATCATTTCTTTTTTTTTTTTTTTTTAATTTTATTTTATTTTTAAACTTTACATAATTGTATTAGTTTTGCCAAATATCATTTCTTAAGGAGGACCACACATTTGGGCAAAGTGGTCTTCAAAATGTTAAGGTGGTCCTTCTTACTTAAATGCCTCAAATATTGAAAGTAAAAGGAAAAAAAAGGTATCATTCACACACAAACGTGGAAAACAAATGGTAGGAGATTTTTCTTTCTCAAGACTACTTTGGCTATTCAGGGTCTTTTGTGTTTCCATAAGAAATATGAAATTTTTCTTCTAGTTCTGTGAAAAATGCCATTGGAAATTTGATAGGGATTGCATTAAATCTGTAGATTGCATTTGATAGTATAGTCATTTTCACGATATTGATTCTTCCTGCCCAGGAACATGGACTATCTCTCCATCTGTTTATGTCATTTTTGACTTCTTTCATTAGTGTCTTATAATTTTCTGTGTACAGTTCTTTCATCTCCTTAGGTAAGTTTATTCCTAGATATTTAATTCTTTTTGTTGCAATGGTAAATGGGATTGATTCCTTAATTGCTCTTTCTGATTTTCATTGTTAGTATATAGAAATGCAAGTGATTTCTGTGTATTGATTTGGTATCCTGCAACTTTGCTAAATTCACTGATTAGCTCTAGTAATTTTCTGATACTATCTTTAGGGTTTTCTATGTTTTCTATGTTATCATGTTATCTGCAAACAGTTAGAGCTTTACTTCTTCTTTTCAAACTGGATTTTTTTTTTTTTTCTTTTACTTCTGATTGCTGTAGCTAGGACTTCCAGAACTATCTTTAATAATAGTGGTGAAAGTGGACACTCTTGTCTTGTTCCTGATCTTAGAGGAAATGCTTTCAGTTTTTCACCATTGAGAATAATGTTTGCTGTAGGTTTATCATCTATGGCCTTTATTATGTTGAGTTAGGTTCTTTCTATGCCCATTTTTTGAAGAGTTTTAGTCATAAATATGCAGGTCAGGAAGCAACAGTTATAACTGGACATGGAACAACAGGCTGGTTCCAAACAGGAAAAGGAGTAGGTCAAGGCTGTATATCATCACCCTGATTATTTAACTTATATGCAGAGTACATCATGAGAAATGCTGGGCTGGATAAAGAACAAGCTGGAATCAAGATTGCTGGGAGAAATATCAATAACCTCAGATATGCAGATAGCACCACCCTTATGGGAGAAAGTGAAAAAGAACTAAAGAGCCTCTTGATGAAGGTGAAAGAAGAGAGTGGAAAAAGTTGGCTTAAAGCTCAACGTTCAGAAAACTAAGATCATGGTATCCGGTCCCATCACTTAATGGCAAATAGATGGGGAAACAGTGGAAATAGTGTCAGACTTTATTTTTCTGGGCTCCAAAATCACTGCAGACGGTGATTACAGCCATGAAATTTTAAAAGATGCTTACTCCTTGGAAGGAAAGCTATGACAAACCTAGACAGCATATTGAAAAGCAGAGACATTACTTTGTCAACAAAGATCCAGCTAGTCAAGGCTATGGTTTTTCCAGTGGTTATGTATGGATGTGAGATTTGGACTATAAAGAAAGCTGAGCACCAGAAAAATGACACTTTTGAATTGTGGTGTTGGAGAAGATGCCTGAGAGTCTCTTGGACTTAAAGGAGATACAACCAGTCCATCCTAAAGGAAATCAGTCCTGAATATTCATTGGAAGGACTGATGCTGAAGCTGAAACTCTAGCACTTGGCCACCTGATGTGAAGAGCTGAATCATTTGAAAAGACCATGATGCTGGGAAAGATCGAGGGCAGGAGGAGAAGGGGACAAGAAAGGATGAGATGGTTGGATGGCATCATTGACTCTTGGTCATATGCTATGCTAAGTCACTTCAGTCGTGTCCGACTCTGTGTGACCCCATAGACGGCAGCCCACCAGGCTCCCCCGTCCCTGGGATTCTCCAGGCAAGAACACTGGAGTGGGTTGCCATTTCCTTCTCCAAAGCATGAAAGTGAAAAGTGAAAGTGAAGTCGCTCAGTCGTGTCCGACTCTTAGCGACCCCATTGATTGCAGCCTACCAGGCTCCTCCGTCCATGGGATTTTCCAGGCAAGAGTATTGGTCATAGGTTTGGGTGAACTCCAGGAGCTGGTGATGGACAGGAAGGCCTGTCGTGCTATAGGTCATGGTATCTCAAAGAGTTGGACACGACTGAGCGACTGAACTGAACTGAATCATAAATGGTTGCTGAATTTTGTAAAAGTTTTTTTCTGCATCTATTGAGATGACCATATGGTTGTTATCTTTCAATTTGTTAATATGGTGTAGCTCATTAATTGATTTCCATATATTGAAGAACCCAACTTGATCATGGTGCATGAGCTTTTTGATGTGTTGCTGAATTCTGTTTGCTAAGATTCTGTTGAGGATTTTTACATCTATATTCACCAGTGATATTGGCCTGTAGTTTTTCTGTTTGTGTGTTGTCTTTGGTTTCAGTATTAGGGTGATGGTGGCATTGTAGAATGAAATTGGAAGTGTTCTTTCCTCTTCAATTTTTAAAAGAGCTTTAGAGGGATAGCAGTGGCTCTTCTCTAAATGTTTGATAGAATTCTCATGTCGTGCCATCTGGTCCTGGGCTTTTGTTTTTTGAGAGATTTTTGATCACAGCTTCAATTTCAGTGCTTGTAATTGGGTTGTTCTTAATTTCTATTTATTCTTGATTTGGTCTTGGAGGATGGAACTTTTTAAAGAAGCTGGCCATTTCTTCCAGGTTATCTATTTTATTGCCTTATGCTATGCTAAGTCACTTCAGTCGTGTCCGACTCTGTGCGATCCCATAGACGGCAGCCCACCAGGGTCCCCCGTCCCTGGGATTCTCCAGGCAAGAACACTGGAGTAGGCTGCCATTTCCCTCTCCAATGCAGGAAAGTGAAAAGTGAAAGTGAAGTCACTCAGTCATGTCCGACTCCTAGCGACCCCGTGGACTGCAGCCTACCAGGCTCCTCCATCCATGGAATTTGCCAGGCAAGAGTACTGGAGTGGGGTGCCATTGCCATATAGTTGTTCATAATAGTCTCCTACAATCCTTTGTATTTCTGCATTGTCTGTTGTAACCTCTCCTTTTTCATTTATAATTTTATTGATTTGATTCCTCTCTCTCATTTTCTTGATGAGTCTGGCTAAGAGTTTGTCAATTTTTTTTTTTGTTTTTTATGTTCTCAAAGAACCAGCTTTAATTTTATTAATCCTTACTATTGTTTCTTTCATTTCTTTTTCACTTATTTCTACTTGGATCTTTATAATTTCTTTCTGTCTACTAATTTGGTTTTTTTTTTTTTTTCTTCTTATTCTTCTTTTTCCAGTTGCTTTAGGTGTAAAGTTAGGTTGTCTATTTGATGTTTTTCTTGTTTCTTGAGATAGGATTGAATTGGTATAAACTTCCCTCTTAGAACTGCTTTTGCTGCATCTCATAGGTTTTGAGTTGTCATGCTTTCATTGTCATTTTTTTCTAGAATTTTTTTAATTTCCCTTTTGATTTCTTCAGTAACCTGTTGTTTATTTGGAAATGTGTTGGAAATTAAAGCACATGTTAATCTCCATGTGCTTGATACAATTTCAATTTTATTAAATTTTCTGAGGTTTGATTTATGACCCAAGATTTGTCTAACCTGGAGACTGTTCCATGTTCACTTGAGAAGAATGTGTATTCTTCTGCATTTGGATGGAATGCCATGAAGATATCAATGAGATCCAACTCATCTAATGTATCATTTAAAACTTGTGTTTATTAATTTTGTGTTCTGATGATCTGTCCATTGGTGAGTGGGGAGTTAAAGTCTCCTACTATTATTGTGCTACTGTCAATTTCTCTTTTTATGCCTGTTAGTGTTTGCCTTGTGTATTGAAATGCTCCTATCTTGGGTGCATAGATATTTACAATTGTTGTCTTCCTCTTGGATTGATCCCTTGATCATTATGTAATGTCTTTCCTTATCTCTTCTAATCCTCTTTAAGATCTATTTTGTCTGGTATGAGGATTGCTACTCTAGCTTTCTTTTGCTTCCCATTTACATGGAAAATATTTTTCCATCCTCTCAATTTCAGTCTATGTTTCTTAAGGTCTGAAGTGAGTTTCTTATAGACAGCATAAATATGGGACTTGTTTTTGTATCCATTCAACCATCCTGTGTCTTTAAGGTTGGAGAATTTAATTCATTTACATTTAAAGTAATTATTGACATATATATTCCTGTTGCCATTTTCTAATTGTTTGGGGTTGATTTTGTAGATCTTTTTTCTTTTGTTATATTTCTTGACTATATAAGTTTGTTTAATATGTGTTGTAAAGCTGTTTTGGTGGTAGTGAATTCTCTTAACTTTTGCTTGTCTGAAAAGCTTTTTATTTCTCCATTAATTTTAAATGAGATCCTTGCTGGGTACAGTAATCTTGGTTGTAGATTTTTCCCTTTCAGTACTTTAAGTATATCTTGCCTTTCCATTCTGGCCTGCAGAGTTTCGGCTGAAAGATCAGTTGTTAAGTGTATGGGGTTTCCCTTGTATGTTACTTGTTGATTCTCCCTTGCTGCTTTTAATATTCTTCCTTTTTGTTTACTCTTTGTTAGTTTGATTAGTATGTGTCTTGACATGTTTCTCCTTGGGTTTATCCTGTATGGGACTCTTTGTGCATCTTGGTTTTGATTTACTATTTTCTTTTCCATGTTAGGAAAATTTTCAACTATAATCTCTTCAAAAATTTTCTCATACACTTTCTTTTTCTCTTCTTCTTCTGGGACCCCTATAACTTGAGTGTTGGTGCATTTGATATGGTCCCAGAGGTCTCTGAGACTGTCCTCAGCTCTTTGCATTCTTTATATTTTATTCTGCTCTTCAGAAGTTATTTCAACCATTTTGTTTTCCAGCTCACTGATTCACTCTTCTGCTTCAGATATTCTGCTATTGATTCCTTCTATAGCATTTTTAATTTCAGTAATTGAATTGTTTGTCTCTGTATGCTTATTCTTTAATTTTTCTAGATCTTTGTTAATTGATTCTTGCATTGTCTCCATTTTGTTTTCAAGGTTTTTGATCATATTTACTATCATTACTCTGAGTTCTTTTTCAGATAATTTTCCTATTTCCTCTTCCTTTATTTGGACTTGTGTTTCTAGTTTGTCCCTTCATTTGTGCAGTATTTCTGTGCCTTTTCATTTTATTTATTTATTTTTTAAGTTATTGTGTTTGAGGTCTCCTTTTGCCAGGCTTCAAGGAAAGTTGAATTCTTTCCTTGAAGAAGTTTGAATTCTTTCTTCCTTTTGGTTTCTGCCCTCCTAAGGTTTGTCCAGTGGTTTTTGTGAGTTTCATACAGGGTGAGATTTGTGCTGAGTTTTCATTTGTTTGTATTACTTCTGATGAGCAAGGCTGAGTGAGGTGGTAATCCTGCCTGCTGATGATTGGGTTTGTATTTTTGTTTTGTTTGTTGTTTAAATGAGGTATCCTGCACAGGGTGCTACTGGTGGTTGGGTGATGCCAGGTCTTGTATTCAAGTGGCTTCCTTTGTGTGAGTTCTCACTATTTGATACTCTGTAGGGTTAGTTCTCTAGCAATCTAGGGTCTTGGAGTCAGTGCTCCCACTCCAAAGGCTCAGAGTTTGATCTCTGGTCAGGAACAAAATTCCACAAGTGGTTTATTATGGCATTAAGGGAGAGTAAAACAAATATCCAAAAATGAGAAACCAAAGATGAACCCCAAACAAATGGAAGTTACAAAATCAGGCAAATAATAATTAAAATAATGGAATACACACACACACATATATATACACCCATGAGCAAAGTGAAAATAGTCCAGCAAAAATAAAGTACAGTGTACTGATCCAGCAAACAAAGGAAATCAAAATTATATTTACCAGTTAAGGACAAAACTAACTTAAGCACAAACTGGAAAACAAAACTAAAGCAAGGTGCCAAGTGGGGAATGAAGCAGTGCAAACAAAACTAACAAGTATGTTGAGAGGAAAGGAAAGAAAAGAAAGAATAGATATGCAAAGTTTAACAGGGGTAGATGAAGAAGATTTATATACATTAAAGATTAACTGTAAGGGAAAAAAAAACAGTAGGAAAGGCAAAGGAAAGAATAATTGTAGAAATAATATAATAGGTTTAAAAAATTAAAATTATAAAAGAGAAAAAAACAGAAGAAGAAAGAAAAAAGGAGGACAAAAAAAAAGGAAAACTCCACAGAACTACAAAAGCCCAATGTCAAGGCAGAGGTTTATAACCACAATAGAAAGTGTGGCTGAATATACACACATATATATACACCCATAAGCAAAATCAAAACAGTCCAATGAAAATTAAGTAAAATAGATTGACCCAGTGAACAAAGGAAGCCAAAAATTATATCTATCAGAACAAAACTAATTAAAGAACAAACTGGAATTGTTTCCTTAATTTCTCTTTCTGTTTTCTCATTATTAGTGTATAGGAATGCAAGGGATTTCTGTGTATTGATTTTATGTCCTGCAACTTTACTATAATCATTGAGGAATCAACCTACCTGACTTCAGGCTCTATTACAAAGCCACAGTTATCAAGACAGTATGGTACTGTCACAAAGACAGAAATATAGATCAATGGAACAAAATAGAAAGCCCAGAGATAAATCCACGCACATATGGACACCTTATCTTTGACAAAGGAGGCAAGAATATATAATGGATTAAAGACAATCTCTCTAACAAGTGGTACTGGGAAAACTGGTCAACCACTTGTAAAAGAATGAAACTAGAACACTTTCTAACACCATACACAAAATAAACTCAAAATGGATTAAAGATCTCAACGTAAGACCAGAAACTATAAAACTCCTAGAGGAGAACATAGGCAAAACACTCTCCGACATACATCACAGCAGGATCCTCTATGACCCACCTCCCAGAATATTGGAAATAAAAGCAAAAATAAACAAATGGGACCTAATTAAACTTAAAAGCTTCTGCACAACAAAGGAAGCTATTAGCAAGGTGAAAAGGCAGCCTTCAGAATGGGAGAAAATAATAGCAAATGAAGCAACTGACAAACAACTAATCTCAAAAATATACAAGCAACTCCTACAGCTCAACTCCAGAAAAATAAATGACTCAATCAAAAAATGGGCCAAAGAACTAAATAGATATTTCTCCAAAGAAGACATACAGATGGCTAACAAACACATGAAAAGATGCTCAACATCACTCATTATCAGAGAAATGCAAATCAAAACCACTATGAGGTACCATTTCATGCCAGTCAGAATGGCTGCGATCCAAAAGTCTACAAGCAATAAATGCTGGAGAGGATGTGGAGAAAAGGGAACCCTCTTACACTGTTGCTGGGAATGCAAACTAATACAGCCACTATGGAGAACAGTGTGGAGATTCCTTAAAAAACTGGAAATAGAACTGCCTTATGATCCAGCAATCCCACTGCTGGGCATACACACTGAGGAAACCAGAAGGGAAAGAGACACATGTACTCCAATGTTCATCACAGCACTGTTTATAATAGCCAGGACATGGAAGCAACCTAGATGTCCATCAGCAGATGAATGGATAAGAAAGCAGTGGTACATATACACAATGGAATATTACTCAGCCATTAAAAAGAATACATTTCAATCAGTTCTAATGAGGTGGATGAAACTGGAACCTATTATACAGAGTGAAGTAAGCCAGAAAGAAAAACACCAATACGGTATACTAATGCATATATATGGAATTTAGAAAATGGTAACAATAACCCTGTATACGAGACAGCAAAAGAGACACTGATGTATAGATCAGTCTTGTGGACTCTGTGGGAGAGGGAGAGGGTGGGAAGATTTGGGAGAATGGCATTGAAACATGTATAATATCATGTATGAAACGAACCGCCAGTCCAGGTTCAATGCACAATACTGGATGCTTGGGGCTGGTGCACTGGGACGACCCAGACGGAGGGTATGGGGAGGGAGGAGGGAGGAGGGTTCAGGATGGGGAGCACAGGTATACCTGTGGCAGATTCATTTCGATGTTTGGCAAAACGAATACAATATTGTAAAGTTTAAAAATAAAATGAAATTAAAAAAAAAAAGAACAAACTGGAAAACAAAATTAAAGGAAGATGCCAATTGGGGAATAAAGCAATGAAAATAAAACTAACAAATGTGTTCAGAAAAAAGGAGAAAGAAAAGAAAGAAAGAATAGATATGCAAATTTAAATAGAGGTAGATGAAGAAGATTTGTATATGTTAAAGATTAACTGTATAATAGGCTCCAGTTTCATCCACCTCATTAGAACTGATTCAAATGTATTCTTTTTAATGGCTGAGTAATACTCCATTGTGTTTATGTACCACTGCTTTCTTATCCATTCAACTGCTGATGGACATCTAGGTTGCTTCCATGTCCTGGCAATTATAAACAGTGCTGCGATGAACATTGGGGTACATGTGTCTCTTTCCCTTCTGGTTTCCTCAGTGTGTATGCCCAGCAGTGGGATTGCTGGATCGTAAGGCAGTTCTATTTCCAGTTTTTTAAGGAATCTTCACACTGTTCTCCATAGTGGCTGTACTAGTTTGCATTCCCACCAACAGTGTAAGAGGGTTCCCTTTTCTCCACATCCTCTCCAGCATTTATTGCTTGTAGACTTTTGGATCGCAGCCATTCTGACTGGCATGAAATGGTACCTCATAGTGGTTTTGATTTGCATTTCTCTGATAATGAGTGATGTTGAGCATCTTTTCATGTGTTTGTTAGCCATCTGTATGTCTTCTTTGGAGAAATGTCTATTTAGTTCTTTGGCCCATTTTTTGATTGAGTCATTTATTTTTCTGGAGTTGAGCTGTAGGAGTTGCTTGTGTATTTTTTGAGATTAGTTGTTTGTCAGTTGCTTCATTTGCTATTATTTTCTCCCATTCTGAAGGCTGCCTTTTCACCTTGCTAATAGTTTCCTTTGTTGTGCAGAAGCTTTTAAGTTTAATTAGGTCCCATTTGTTTATTTTTGCTTTTATTTCCAATATTCTGGGAGGTGGGTCATAGAGGATCCTGCTGTGATGTATGTCGGAGAGTGTTTTGCCTATGTTCTCCTCTAGGAGTTTTATAGTTTCTGGTCTTACGTTGAGATCTTTAATCCATTTTGAGTTTATTTTGTGTATGGTGTTAGAAAGTGTTCTAGTTTCATTCTTTTACAAGTGGTTGACCAGTTTTCCCAACACCACTTGTTAGAGAGATTGTCTTTAATCCATTGTATATTCTTGCCTCCTTTGTCAAAGATAAGGTGTCCATATGTGCGTGGATTTATCTCTGGGCTTTCTATTTTGTTCCATTGATCTATATTTCTGTCTTTGTGCCAGTACCATACTGTCTTGATAACTGTGGCTTTGTAGTAGAGCCTGAAGTCAGGTAGGTTGATTCCTCCAGTTCCATTCTTCTTTCTCAAGATCGCTTTGGCTATTTGAGGTTTTTTGTATTTCCATACAAATTGTGAAATTATTTGTTCTAGCTCTGTGAAGAATATTGTTGGTAGCTTGATAGGGATTGCATTGAATCTATAGATTGCTTTGGGTAGTATACTCATTTTCACTACATTGATTCTTCCAATCCATGAACATGGTATATTCCTCCATCTATTAGTGTCCTCTTTGATTTCTTTCACCAGTGTTTTATAGTTTTCTATATAGAGGTCTTTAGTTTCTTTAGGTAGATATATTCCTAAGTATTTTATTCTTTCCGTTGCAATGGTGAATGGAATTGTTTCCTTAATTTCTCTTTCTGTTTTCCCATTATTAGTGTATAGGAATGCAAGGGATTTCTGTGTGTTGATTTTATATCCTGCAACTTTACTATAGTCATTGATTAGTTCTAGTAATTTTCTAGTGGAGTCTTTAGGGTTTTCTATGTAGAGGATCATGTCATCTGCAAATAGTGAGAGTTTTACTTCTTCTTTTCCAATTTGGATTCCTTTTATTTCTTTTTCTGCTCTGATTGCTGTGGCCAAAACTTCCAAAACTATGTTGAATAGTAATGGTGAAAGTGGGCACCCTTGTCTTGTTCCTGACTTTAGAGTAAATGCTTTCAATTTTTCACCATTGAGGATAATGTTTGCTGTGGGTTTGTCATATATAGCTTTTATTATGTTGAGGTATGTTCCTTCTATTCCTGCTTTCTGGAGAGTTTTTATCATAAATGGGTGTTGAATTTTGTCAAAGGCTTTCTCTGCATCTATTGAGATAATCATATGGTTTTTATTTTTCAATTTGTTAATGTGGTGTATTACATTGATTGATTTGTGGATATTGAAGAATCCTTGCATCCCTGGGATAAAGCCCACTTGGTCATGGTGTATGATCTTTTTAATGTGTTGTTGGATTCTGATTGCTAGAATTTTGTTAAGGATTTTTGCATCTATGTTCATCAGTGATATTGGCCTGTAGTGTTCTTTTTTTGTGGGATCTTTGTCAGGTTTTGGTATTAGGGTGATGGTGGCCTCCTAGAATGAGTTTGGAAGTTTACCTCCCTCTGCAATTTTCTGGAAGAGTTTGAGTAGGATAGGTATTAGCTCTTCTCTAAATTTTTGGTAGAATTCAGCTGTGAAGCCCTCTGGACCTGGGCTTTTGTTTGCTGGAAGATTTTTGATTACAGTTTCAATTTCCGTGCTTGTGATGGGTCTGTTAAGATTTTATATTTCTTCCTGGTCCAGTTTTGGAAAGTTTTACTTTTCTAAGAATTTGTCCATTTCTTCCATGTTGTCCATTTTATTGGCATATAATTGTTGATAGTAGTCTCTTATGATCCTTTGTATTTCTGTATTGTCTGTTGTGATCTCTCCATTTTCATTTCCTATTTTATTGATTTGATTTTTCTCCCTTTGCTTCTTGATGGGTCTGGCTAATGGTTTGTCAATTTTATTTATCCTTTCAAAGAACCAGCTTTTGGCTTTGTTGATTTTTGCTATGGTCTCCTTTGTTTCTTTTGCATTTATTTCTGCCCTAATTTTTAAGATTTCTTTCCTTCTACTAACCCTGGGGTTCTTCATTTCTTCATTTTCTAGTTGCTTTAGGTATAGAGTTAGGTTATTTATTTGACTTTTTTCTTGTTTCTTGATGTATGCCTGTATTGCTATGAACTTTCCCCTTAGGACTGCTTTTACAGTGTCCCACAGGTTTGGGGTTGTTGTGTTTTCATTTTCATTTGTTTCTATGCAAATTTTTATTTCTTTTTTGATTTCTTCTGTGATTTGTTGGTTATTCAGCAGTGTGTTGTTCAGCCTCCATATGTTGGAATTTTTAATAGTTTTTCTTCTGTAATTGAGATCTAATCTTACTGCATTGTGGTCAGAAAAGAATGCTTGGAATGATTTCTAATTTTTTTGAATTTACCAAGGCTAGATTTATGGCCCAGGATGTGATCTATCCTGGAGAAGGTTCCATGTGCGCTTGAGAAAAAGGTGAAATTCATTGTTTTGGGATGAAATGTCCTATAGATATCAATTAGGTCTAACTGGTCTATTGTATCGTTTAAAGTCTGTGTTTCCTTGTTAATTTTCTGTTTAATTGATCTATCCATAAGTGTGAGTGGGGTATTAAAGTCTCCCACTATTATTGTGTTATTGTTAATGTCTCCTTTCATACTTGTTAGCATTTGTCTACATATTGCGGTGCTCCTGTGCTGGGTGCATATATATTTATAATTGTTATATCTTCTTCTTGGATTGGTCCTTTGATCATTATGTAGTGACCATCTTTGTCTCTTTTCACAGCCTTTGTTATAAAGTCTATTTTATCTGATATAAGTATTGCTACTCCTGCTTTCTTTTGGTCCCTATTTGCATAGAAAATCTTTTTCCAGCCCTTCACTTTCAGTCTGTATGTGTCCCCTGTTTTGAGGTGGGTATCTTGTAGACAACATATGTAGGAGTCTTGTTTTGCATCCATTCAGCCAGTCTTTGTCTTTTGGTTGGGGCATTCAACCCATTTACGTTTAAGGTAATTACTAATAAGTATGATCCCATTGCCATTTACTTTATTGTTTAGGGTTCGAATTTATACACCATTTTTGTGTTTCCTGTCTAGAAAATATCCTTTAGTATTTGTTGGAGAGCTAGTTTGGTGGTGCAGAATTCTCTCAGCTTTGGCTTGTATGTAAAGTTTTTGATTTCTCCTTCAAATTTGAATGAGATCCTTGCTAGGTACAATAATCTGGGCTGTAGGTTATTTTCTTTTGTCACTTTAAGTATGTCTTGCCATTCCCTCCTGGCTTAAAGAGTTTCTATTGAAAGATCAGCTGTTATCCTTATGGGAATTCCCTTGTATGTTATTTGTTGTTTTTCCCTTGCTGCTTTTAATATTTGTTCTTTGTGTTTGATCTTTGTTAACTTGATTAATATGTGTCTTGGGGTGTTTCGCCTTGGGTTTATCCTGTTTGGGACTCTCTGGGTTTCTTGGACTTGGGTGATTATTTCCTTCCCCATTTTAGGGAAGTTTTCAACTGTTATCTCCTCAAGTATTTTCTCATGGTCTTTCTTTTTGTCTTCTTCTTCTGGGACCCCTATGATTCGAATGTTGTAGCGTTTAATATTGTCCTGGAGGTCTCTGAGATTGTCCTCATTTCTTTTAATTAGTTTTTCTTTTATCCTCTCTGATTCATTTATTTCTACCATTCTATCTTCTAATTCACTAATCCTATCTTCTGCCTCTGTTATTCTACTATTTGTTGCCTCGAGAGTGTTTTTGATCTCATTTGTTGCATTATTCATTACATATTGACTCTTTTTTATTTCTTCTAGGTCCTTGTTAAAGCTTTCTTGCATCTTCTCAATCCTTGTCTCCAGGCTATTTATCTGTGATTCCATTTTGATTTCAAGATTTTGGATCAATTTCACTATTATTCGGAATTCTTTATCAGGTAGATTCCCTATCTCTTTCTCTTTTGTTTGGTTTGGTGGGCATTTATCCTGTTCCTTTATCTGCTGGGTATTCCTCTGTCTCTTCATCTTGTTTAAATTGCTGAGTTTGGGGTGTTCTTTCTGTATTCTGGCAGTTTGTGGAGTTCTCTTTATTGTGGCGTTTCCTCACTGTGTGTAGGTTTGTACAGGTAGCTTGTCAAGGTTTCTTGGTTAGGGAAGCTTGTGTCGGTGTTCTGGTGGGTGGAGCTGTATTTCTTCTCTCTGGAATGCAATGAAGTGTCCCGTAATGAGTTATGAGATGTCTATGGTTTTGGGGTGACTTTGGGCAGCCTGTATCTTGGAGGTCAGGGCTGTGTTCCTTTGTTGCTGGAGAATTTGCTTGGTATGTCTTGCCCTGGAACTTGTTGGCCCTTGTGTGGTGCTTGGTTTCAGTGTAGGTATGAGGCATTTGATGAGCTCCTGTCAATTAATGTTCCTTAGAGTCAGGAGTTCCCTGGAGTCAGGGTTTGGACTTAAGCCTCCTGCTTCCAGTTATCAGTCTTATTTTTACAGTAGTTTCAAACTTCTCCTTCTTTACAGCACCATTGATAAAACATCTATGTTAAAGATGAAAAGTTTCTCTACTGTGAGGGTCACCCAGAGAGGTTCACAGCGTTACATGGAAAAGAGAAGAGGGAGGAGGGAGTTAGAGGTGACCCGAATGAGATGAGGTGAAATCAATAGAGGAGAGAGTGGGCTAGCCAGTAATCACTTCCTTATGTGCAGAGGGAACTGCCTTGGAAGCTACAGGCAATAGATTAAAACCCTGTGGTTAGTACTGACTACATAGGAAGGGGCCTCTGGATCTTGAGAAATATAAGTTGGACCGAGGAACTAGCCGAAAATGAACTGAACCCACAATACCCACAACAAAACCAGAGAAAGTCCTAGATATATTTTTACTATTTTTACAATCATTCTTTCTTTCTTTTTTTAAATCTTAAAAAAAAATTTTAAGTCCTCTATTATTCCTTTAATTTTCACTTTTATAACCTATTACTTTGAAAAAAATAAAAGACCCTATTTTTTTTAAAGCAAACTTCATATATATATTTTTTTTTTTTAATAATTTTTTAACCTTGTTTTTCTTCCTTTTTTTTTTCTTCTCTTCTTTAACATTGTATTTTTGAAATTCTACACTCTACTCTAGATTTTTAATTTTAGCTTTTTGGTATTTGTTATCAATTTTTTACCTATTTTTTTTTTTATAATTTCTGTGACTTTTTTTCTCTCTTTCTTTCTCTTCTTCTTTTATATAACATTGTATATCTGAAATTCCAAACTCTACTCTAGATTTTTAATTTATGCTTTTTGTTATTTGTTATCAATTTTGTACCTGTATTTTCTTTATAATTTTTCGACTTTGTTTGTTTTTGTTTGTTTGTTTGTTTTTCTCCTCTCTTTCTTTTTCTTCTTCTTTTTTTTAACATTGTATTTTTGAAATTCTAAACCCTACTCTAGATTTTTGACTTTTGCTTTTTGGTATTAGTTATCAATTTTGTACCTATATTTTCTTTATAATTTTCACAACCTTGTTTTTGTTTGTTTGTTTTTTCTCTCTTTCTTTTCCTTCTTCTTTTCTTTAACATTGTATTTTTGAAATTCCAAACTCTACTCTAGATTTTTAATTTTTGCTTTTATGTATTTGTTACCAATTTTGTACCTTTAAGAACTCAATCTTCAGTACCCATTTTTCACTAGGGAGTGAGATTACTGGCTTGACTGCTCTCTCTCCCTTTGGACTCTCCTTTTTCTCCACCAGGTCGTCTGTGTCTCCTCCCTAACCCCTCTCTACTCTACCCAACTCTGTGAATTTCTGTGTGTTCCAGATGGTGGAGAATACTTAGGGAACTGATTACTGCAGTGTGTAAGTTTTAAGAAATCATAAACACACTTGACTCAGAAAAAGAAAATTGATTATTAATAAAATATGAATAAATGAGTAAAGAACAGAAGTCAATTCTTTTTAAATGTAAAATGTGATTCATAAAAGTGAAATGCATAATTGAGAAGAGGACCAGGAATTTTATACCATTTTTTGTTGTTTTGTGTTCTGCAGTTCCTAACCACAATGAATTTTAAACAAAAATGACTCAAGGTTTTCTATTTGTTAAAATGACTACCCTGTTCAAACTCATATATCAACACACACACACACTCACACGACATGCATATTTAAACTTTATACCCAACAATTAGAGAATACCTATTATTGTCTAGTCTACATGAAAATGACCACAGATTGGCCATAAATACATTCTTGACTATTGTCAAAGACTTGTCATAGAGATCACACTCATGAATAAGGCTAGTGTAATGGTTAATTTTATATGTCAACCTGACTGGGCCACAGGGTACCCAGACAATTGGTCAAACATTATTCTGGATGTGTCTGAGAGGCTGTTTCTGGAAGATACTATCATTTGAATGGGTAGATTATCTTCCCTAGTCTATTTAGGCTTTATCAAATAGAAAAAAAACCTAAACAGAACAAAATGGCTGAGCCTTTCCTAGTAAAGGTGGAATCCTTCTGTCTGCCTCCAAGCTGGGACATGAATTTTTCCTGCCTTCCAACTCAAGTGAGACATCAGCTTTCCTGAGTTTTCTGTCTGCTGACTCACTCTGAAGATATTGGAACTTGTCAGCCTCCACAATTCCATGAGCTATATATACATCCTATTGGTTCTACTTATATAGAGGATCCTGGCTAATACAATTAGATATTATTAACAATAAAATATGTATATTGTTAATCTTCATATATTTATAAAATATTTACAAAATTTCATGAATAAATAATTCTTGAGTCAAATAATAAATTGCAGTGGAAACTAAAATGCTCAAACTCAATGATTCAAACAATACTGTATACCAAAACTTATGAAATAGCTGCAAGGAATTCCTCTCTCTTCCTGGCCATCAAAATTCATCATGATGCAAAAGCAGCAATTTTGGTTTCCATTTTAATGGCTGCATTTGAAGCACTTTAAAATAATTCTTCAATAACTGAATATTTGTTTCTTATTTCCATTGCTTGCTTTGGAAAGGACACTACGTTTTTACTTGTGCTTTATGCTACCTTTTATCTCCTGAATTGCAGCACCTATGCTACACATACATTGTGTTCTTTACGTGTCTATTTCTTATTAGAACATGAGCACAATGGACCTGGAGTTAGGGTTATGAATTATTCAACTTCTTTATCATGGTACACAGCACATAGTAGGAATTTTTTTAAACCTCACTGAAAGTGTTAAAACTATTTTGAAATTCTAAAAACAGGCTCACTGACATAGAAAACAAACTTATGATTACCAAATGGGAAAGCAGTGGGAGAGGGATAAACTGGGAGGACGGGGATTAACATAAACACACTACTATATATAAAATAGATGACCAAAAAGGACCTACTGTATAGCACAGGGAACTATATTCAACATTATGTAATAACCTATAAAGAAAAAGAATCGATGCTCTATAACTGAAACTGACACAACATTGTAAATCAAGTATACTCCAATAAAAATATTTGTATAAATATAATAAAAGTAAAACATTTTCAGTTGTTTGGGAGAGGTGGGAGAGGTATGAACTTATGGGATATGATTAACTTAATACCAATTTATGGACTTACTTGGTTATATTTCAAAAGAAAATGGTTGTACGTTAATGAACTGGTAAGTATCCAAGTTAAGATGTTTGAGAAAAAAAGCTTTAGTGTAAATAAAACAGAGAGTATGATATTAAAAGATTAAGAACAGAAAGCAAAGTTCTAGAAGCAAATATAAACTAAAAAGGTTCATACTTAAAAGAATAATATAGACAAAACTCTGTAAATCTGATGGAGAAAATAGGAGAGAATTAATCAATAAAAGATATGAGAAACAAAAGAGAACATAGAGCAGCAGGGAATGCAAAGATAGTAAAATAAGATTAACAATTCCAGCAAATTAAGAAAACTCAGCTGTAGCCACAGGAATGGAAAAGGTCAATTTTCATTCCAATCCCAGAGAAAGGCAGTGCCGAAGAATGTTCAAACTGCTTTACAATTGCACTCATTTCACATGCTAGCAAGATAATATTCAAAATTCTTCATGGAGGTTTCAACAGTATGTAAAATGAAAGTGTTCATATGTACAAACTGATTTAGAAAAGACCAGATTTCAAATTGCCAACATCCGTTGGATCATAGGAAAAGGAAGAGAATTCCAGAAAGCATTTACTTCTGCTTCACTGACTATATAAAGCCTTTGACTGTCTGGCTCACAGCAAACTGTGGAAAATTCTGAAAGATATGGGAATACCAGATCACCTGACCTGCTTCCTGAGATATCTGTATGCAGAACAAGGAGCAACAATTAGAACCAGACATGGAACAATGGACTGGTTCCAAATCGAGAAAGGAGTAGATCAAGACTGTATATTGTCTCTCTGTTTATTTAACTTATATGCAGAGTACATCATGCAAAATGCCTGGACGGACGAAGCACAAGCTGGAATCAAGATTGCTGGGAGAAATATCAACAACCTCAGATATGTAGATGAAACAACCCTAATGGCAGAAAGTGAAGAGGAGCTAAAGAACCTCTTGATGAAAGTGAAAGATGAGAGTGAAAAAGCTGGCTTAAAACTCAACATCCAAAAAAGAAGATCATGGCATCTGGTCGTATCTCTTCATGGCAAATAGATGGGAAAGCAATGAAAACAATGATGGACTTTATTTTCTAGGTCTCCGAAATCACTGTTGGTGGGGACTGAAGTCATGAAATTAAAAGACACTTGCTCCTTGGAAGAAAAGCTATGACAAACCTAGACAAAGAATTCAAAAGTACAGACATTATTTTGTCGACAAAAGTTAGTATAGTCAAAGCTATGGTTTGTCCAGTAGTCATGTACAGATGTGATAGTTGGACAATAAAAAAAAGGCTGAGTGCCAAAAAACTGATGCCTTCAAACTGTGGTGCTGGAGAGGACTCTTGAAAGTCCCTTGGCCTGCAAGGAGATCCAACCAGTTAATCCTAAAGAAAATGAACCCTGAATATTCATTCAAAGGACTGATGCTGAAGCTCCAATAATTTGGCCACCTGATGTGAAGACTGACTCATTGGAAAAAAAACCCAATGCTGGGCAAGATTGAAAGCAGAAGGGGATGACAGAGGATGAGGTGGTTGGATGGCATCATCAGCTCAACGGACATGAGTTTGAGCAAACTCCAGGAAGTGGTGAAGGACAGAGAAGCCTGGCATGCTGCAGTTCATGGGGTTGCAAACAGTTGGACATGACTAAGCAACTTAATAGCAACAATATTCTGATAATTCATTTGAATAGTTACATGCAATAAGCAGAGTCTTATCAAACTGAAACAGCAAGTATGACTTAATACTGTGTAGTCTTCCAGTAATTACAGAAGCAATAGTAAATTATGCTCACACACTATACACAAACATATCCTTCAGGGTTTCCCTGAAATTAGTCTCAAAGAACTGATTAAATTAACCATCAAGGATTTGGATAACCACAGTTTATTTAAGAGGTGATCCTGAGAAACATGCAAGATGATGGAAGAAATGTAAGGCAGAGAAAGAAGAATGCCTAATAAAAGCTAAATTGAGTTTCAATACCGCTGAAGACTAACAAGATGCACATACCTGGCATCTTAACTCCCCAAGAGAAAAAGAAGCAGAATATTTGTCCACTGGTTTCCATCTCTTAAAGATTAAAGGATACTGTTGCAGCATCACGGTCCCAGTACTTTTAGACAAGGCAAGCTTGAGAGTGGCGAGAACAAGGGGAATGAAGAAAAGATGGGGGAAGGGGATTAAGGGAAGGGCGGCAACCTTATAGAGCACTGCCATCCAGTAATGACTTGGCTTTTAGTCTATATTAAATGTAAAACCATTAGAGGGTTGTGAAACTATCTGGCTGTGCTATTGAGGAGGAGCAAAAGTAGCAGCAATAAACTGCTAGGACGTTATTAAAGTAATCCCCCAAAGAAATAAAGACATCTTAGACTAGGTTAGTACTCTGGCAATTAGTGAGATGAGGTCAAATTCTGGATATTTTGCTTATGGTGAAGACTTTTTCTATTCTAAATTATATTTAAAGTCCTTAACATTATTTAAGACAAGAAAAATAATAAAGATATGGAATTGGAAAGTAAATAAAAGTCATCTTATGTGATGACTTAATTATCTTGCTGGCATGCAAAGCTCAAAATACTCTAGAATCTAATTATTAGAAATAACCATAGAGTTTGGCAAGGTAGATAGCTAGGAGATTGATATTTTAAAAATCAATTGCATTTCAATAATGTTAGCAACACAAATGACACATAATGATTTTAAGATGGGCTTTGTTTGTGGCTCAGATGGTAAAGTGTCTGCCTGCAATGCAAGAGATCCAGATCAATTCCTAGGTTGAAAAGATTACCTGGAGAAGAGAATGGCTACCCACTTCAGTTTTTTTTTTTTTTTTTTTTTTTTTGCCTGGAGAATGCTATGGACAGAGCAGACTACAGTCTTTGGGGCTGCAAAGATTTGCACAAAATATACCTTATATATTAGCAGCTGAACAGATACCTAGGAATATATCCAATAGAAGATGTTTAAGACCTGTACAAATAATTCATAACATATGTGGACAAAAACATACATAGAGATAAAATTTGCAATCATGGGCAGGATATTTAATTAGGATAAAGATGTACATTTACAACAAGTGAATCTCAAAGTCAAATCAAATTTTAGCAGAAATTTGAAACACAGATCATACAATTTTTGTGTAAATATAAAGGAGCAAGAATAATTGGGCCAAAGGACAATAAAGTGAAGTAACTTCTCCTTCTAGATATCAAAATCCATTACAAAGCTATGGTATTTGGGCATGTGACTTTTGTGCCAAGAGATAAAGTTTAAGCAGTTTAATCATTTAGAGCGACCGGAACTGGGATGTATGAAGAACATAGCATACTGGATTATGGGGAAGAGGTGAGGGAGAAGGAGGAGAAGGAGAGACATTAATAAATGATGTCAACACAATTGGTGAATCCATCTTGGGAAAAAAATATTCCTACCTTATACTCACATAGAATCAATATCAGATGGATTAAAGAACTAAATGTGGAAAATAAAACATGGACCTTTATGAATAAAACTATTAAATAATAGCTTTCTTATTTGAAGTAAGGGAATCATGTTTTAAATATGACTCACCCAAATAAAGCTATAAATTTGATTACTTAAATTATGTCAGTTCATCAAAAGTATAAAGTGAAAAAATAAGCCACAAGAGGGAGAAGATACTTGTAATACATGTAGCTGACAAAGATTTGGTAGCCAGAAAAAAGGAAGCTCACATATCATTAGAAAAAAGATAATAGGTCCCTTTTTAAATTTGTTTATTTTTAATTGGAGGATAATTGCTTTCAATATTATGTTGGTTTCTCCCATGTATCAACAGGAATCAACCATAGGTATATATATATTCCCTTCTTTTTGAACCTTCCCCCCTTGTCCCATCCAATCCCACCCCTCTAGGTTGTCACAAAGAAATAGGTCCTCTTTTATATTCACTTGCTTAACAAAGTTTTAGAAGTCTGCAGGTGGAGAGATGAGAATCAGTGGAAATACACATTACTCAATCTAACACGATATCTTCTGGAAAAAGGAAACATTCATATACACCACTACCTAACAACTTGATCTCAAGGAGCATTCCAGGAAACTCATTCATATGTATACTAACACATGTAAAAGAAGGATTGTAGAGGTATAAAAAGTAAATGTCTAGAAATAAGAGTACAAATTAAAAGTTAAAATATTGTAATATATGTGGCATATTATAGAGCAGTGAAAATAAATAAGCTACAGCTACATTCAACAGCATGGATGAATCATTAAAGCATACTGTGGGGTTTGAAAACAAATTTTAGAAAACTAAAATAATATGCAAGTATGGTAAATTTCTGTGAAATGAAAAACTAAGTAAAACAAAACAATACTTCACTCAAGGTCTACTGATTTAAATGTTTATTAGATCCAAAAACTACCTTCACAGAAACATGTAGAATGAAATACCTATGTTCCACAGCTGAGTCAAGTTGACACAAAATTGATTACCACAATCAGCATTCCCAGTGTTGCTTTGTATATAATATCATCACATATTATATGAAAAAATGCAAATAATAGGGAAAATGTGTTGGAGATTAAGCTGAGATAATCTGTTATGGTTGAAAAGAAAGTGGAAAGGATGAAAGGCGATGTTACAGCTTGAAGAACTTTTAATGAGTTGTGCATCTCTCTGAGCTACAAAAATAGATGTTATATGGAATATTAAACTTACTCATAAATTTTAAACATCCAATATTTCCAACCAGCCACTTAAAGTGAGTTACTGTGTGCAATTTACTTAAACTCTCAGTGCCTCTGCTTCCCATGGCTAAAAGGAAAAAAATAATAGCACTTATTTTTAGATTATTTTCACAATCATATAAGGTAATATGTATATTAAAGGTTGAAGAACAGTGAATAGATAGTGGATATAAAATTCTAATGTATATGATAAATGCAAAATGTTGCCATTAACATTAGTAAGATCAGTATTTATATTTGCAATCATATTTGTATTATTAATGTTTTGTTGCTATTAAATAGAGGTATGAAGATGATATGCTTTCTTCATAAATGCAAATATAAACCTTCAAATAAAGAAGAGACAAGGCTATGTTTGACTTCCTTCTTGACCTGGTAGAATCATTCCTACCAGAAAGCATTTTTGTGTACAGTTCAGTTAAGTTCAGTCACTCAGTCATATCTGACTCTTTGCGACCCCATGGGCTGCAGCATGCCAGGCTTCCCAGTCCATCACCAACTCCCAGAGCTTGCTCAAACTTATGTCCATCGAGGCAGTGATACCTGTCTCTGCTGTATAATATGCTGGCTAAGTTCGTCATAGCTTTTCTTTCCAGGAGGAAGCATCTTTTAATTTCTTTGCTGCAGTCATCATCTTCAGTGATTTTGGAGCCCAAGAAAATAGTCTGTCACTGTTTTCAATGTTTCCCCATCTATCTGCCATGAAGATACATGACCAGATGCCATGATTTTCATTTTTTGAATGTTGAGTTTTAAGCCAGCTTTTTCACTTTCATCAAGAGGCTTTTCCATTCTTTATGGCATTCTACCATAAGGGTAGAGTCATCTACATATCTGAGGTTGTTGATATTTCTCCCAACAATCTTGATTCCAGCTTATGCTTCATCTAGCCCTGCCTTTCGCATGAAGTACTCTGTATATAAGTTAAATAAGCAAGGCAACAATATACAGCCTTGATGTACTCCTTTCTAAATTTGGAACTAGTCCATTGTCCCATGTCTGGTTCTAACTGCTGCTTCTTGACCTGCATACTGATTTCTCAGAGGCAGGTCAGGTGGTCTGGTATTCCCATCTCTTGCAGAATTTTCCACAGTTTGTTGTGATCCACACAGTCAAAGGCTTTGGCATCGTCAATTAAACAGAAGTAGATGTTTTTCTGGAACTCTCTTGCTTTTCTTATGAGCAGTGGTTGCTGACAATTTGATCTCCGGTTTCTGTGCCTTTTCTATATACGGCTTGAACATCTGGAAGTTCTCCGTTCTCCTACTGTTGAAGCTTCACTTGGAGAATTTTGAGCATTTCTTTGCTAGCCTGTGAAATGAGTGCAATTCTGTGGTAGTTTGAGCATTGGCATTGCCTTTCTTTGGGACTGGAATGAAAACTCGCCTTTTCCAGTTCCATGGCCACTACTGAGTTTTCCAAATATGCTGGCATATTGAGTGCAGCACTTTGTGTCCAAAAGGTGCTAAAGGACAAGAGAAAGGCCATCTTAACATATTTTATGCTAGTCTGCTGTCTGGCTAAATAAATCAAGACATTATAGCTGGTATGTGTGTGGTCTCTTCCCACCATTCAGTACCCCAGCAACAGAAATTATATATGTAAACCATTTTAACATATTTGATATATTCCCTCATTTTATAAAAGAAAAGCAGTTTTTAAAGCTATGGCAGAGTACCCTAAGGATATATCTCTGTATTTCATAAAAATCTGGGATTCACTGCTTAGAGATAATTTTTAAGCTTTTATTTGCAAATATGTATTTATATACAATTGCAGATAAAGAACTCACCTCGATGTCCCCAGTTCTTAGAAAGAATATTGATCATTTACAGTAAAATAATCTCCAAACATATAATATACTATGCCAAATCACAATTTCTTCAGAAGAACCACCAGCATCAGAAAAAGTAGCCCTTGTTCTTTGTAGGAGCAGTATGAGAATAGTTCCCTCTTTCCTAAAACATTGGTATAAAATTCCTAACTCCTGCATGATGAGTAATTCAGTCATTTTCTGTATTAATAAATGGTGCTGCTAGTGTGATCCTCTTTTGCTTTCAGAAATTATTTTGAAACCCCCAAAAGTGTCCCTTCAGTGGCCCACTTGATATTTTCCCTCTATAATGACACAGAGAATAATTAAGTTGTTGAGAGAAGATTCATAATGAAACAACAAAACACAAAACAATTAAGAAGAATATTCTATGTTCATTTTATATCGCTTCATTAGTATTTAAAGGTCAGAAAAACATTTATAATTTGGGGAAAAAGAATAAAACATAAATGCTAATTTCATCTTGGCTTCACTTGGAAAAAAAAATCAACATTATTCTGAAATGTAAACCCAAAAGCAATTAAAAAGAAGCAACAATCTTTAGGATTAATGCATGACATATTATTCATTTGTAGTTTTCAAAATATCAAAATGGACAGAGTAGTCATAACGTTAAGTTAAACCTACCATTGTGGTAGGTTTTAAAGCTTAGTCTTAAGTCATCAAACTTCAAATATTATTTAGAATTGAGGTATCTGGACCTTTTACATGGCTTGTAGGATTTGCATTCTATACACTAACCCTTTATTGTCTTACTCAGGTAAGGCCATACAATCTAGGATTATCTAGTTAATCAGAAGATTTAAATGTTCTATTCAGGGTGGAAGTTCTTGGTTAGGTCAGGAAAACAATGATTCCATTACCGATTTTGAAGTTCATTCTCTGATACTGTTGGTTTACTATCTTTTATAATAATGAAAATCTGCATTTCTTTTCACTTGGGGGAGATTTATTAAAGATCCATTTTGATTAATGCTGCTGCTGCTGCTAAGTCGCTTCAGTCGTGTCCGACTCTGTGCGACCCCATAGACGGCAGCCCACCAGGCCCCACTGTCCCTGGGATTCTCCAGGCAAGAACACTGGAGTGGGTTGCCATTTCCTTCTGCTAGATATTAAATGCCAAGTTTAAAATGGATGGCTTATTCCACACAGCAAGTTCTTCAGTTCCCACATGAATACATATTCCTATACATGAGTAAAATTCTAGATAAATTTCATAACATCACTTTTATATGTTGTTTTTCTCTAATTTATCACCTTTCATTTATCAATAATATTTCCACTACTATATATGCTATAAAAATCATTTGACCAAAAACAAATCACAGACTACTACCTTGGGAAAAAAATAAACATTTCAAAGATTAACACAATCATGATAAATTTTATTAACTCACATTCCCTTCGAATTTTAAATAATTTAGAAGAGATTTAAGCTGGGGTTTACCTAAGTTTATCTATCCAATCCTTTTCAGATTCTATAAAGGTATGTATGGACAAAGTAGCTAGGAACTTATTTTAAATAAGCAAGTCAAAGACCTATTTTCAAGAGCTTTTCAACAATTGACATAAAGAAATATATTAACTATCAGTTCAGTTCAGTCATTCAGTTGTATCTGACTTTTGAGGCCCCATGGACTGCAGCACGCCAGGCCTCCTTATTTATCACCAGCTTCTGGACTTTACTCAAACTCATGTCCATTGAGTCGGTGATGCCATCCAACCATTTCATCCTCTATCATCCCCTTCACTTCCTGCCCTCAATCTTTCCCAGCATCAGGATCTTTTCAAATGAGTCAGTTCTTCACATAAGGTGGCCAAACTATTAGACCTTCAGCTTTAGCATCAAACCTTCCAAAAATATTCAGGACTGATTTCCTTTAGGATAGACATTTTGGATCTCCTTGCAGTTCAAGGGACTCTCAAGAGTCTTCTCCAACACCAAAGTCTAAAAGCATCAATTCTTCTGCACTCAACTTTAATTAGAGTCCAACTCTCACATCCATACATGACCACTGGAAAAACCATAGCTTTGACTAAACAGACCTTTGATGGCAAAGTAATGTCTCTGCTTTTTAATAAACTGTCTAGGTTGGTCATAACTTTTCTTTCGAGGAGCAAGCGTCTTTTCATTTCATGGCAGCAGTCACCATCTGCAGTGATTTTGGAGTGCCTCCATAATAAAGTCTCTCATTGTTTCCATAGTTTCCCTATCTATTTGCCATGAAGTGATGGGACCAGATGCCATGATCTTAGTTTTCTGAATGTTGAGTTTTAAGCTAATTTTTTCACTCTCTTCTTTCACTTTCCTCAAGAGGCTCTTAGTACTTCTTTGCTTTCTGCCAAGAGTAGTGTCATCTGCATATTGAGGTATTTCTCCTGGCAATCATGATTCCAGCATAGTATTTCCCTATTTATTCATAAAAGAAAGTTCCCCACTAGTTTTACTCAGCAAAAGATTTAAGCTCATCAATTTTTTCTTTCACTTCTGTTTGGGGAATTTTATGAATTCAAAATTAACACAGAAGAACTATACAAAAATGATCTTCATGACCCAGATAACCATGATGGTGTGATCACTCACTTAGAATCAGACATTCTGGAATTCAAAGTCAAGCAGGCCTTAGGAAGCACCACTACAAACAAGTCTAGTGGCGGTGATGGAATTCCAGCTGAGCTATTTCAAATCCTAAAAGCTGATGCTGTGAAAGTGCTGCACTCAATATGCCAGCAAATTTGGAAAACTCAGCAGTGGCCACAGGACTGGAAAAGGTCAGTTTTAATTCCAATCCCAAAGAAAGGCAATGCCAAAAATGCTCAAACTATAGTACAATTGCATTAATCTCACACACTAACAAAGTAATGTTCAAAATTCTCCAAGCCAGGCTTCCACAGTATGTGAACTGTGAACATCTAGATGCTCAAGCTGGATTTAGAAAAGGCAGAGGAACCAGAGATCAAATTGCCAACATCTGTTGGATGATCAAAAAAGCAAGAGATTTCCAGAAAAACATCTATTTCTGCTTTATTGACTATGTCAAAGCCTTTAACTGTGTGGATCACAAAAATACTGTGGAAAATTCTGAAAGAGATGGGAATACCAGACCACCTGACCTGCCTCCTGGGAAATCTCTTTGCAGGTCAAGTGGAAACAGTTAGAACTGGACACAGAACACAGACTGGTTCCGTATCAGGAAAGGAGTACATCAAGCCTGTATATTGTCATCTCCTTATTTAACTTATATGCAGAGTACATCATGAGAAATGTCAGACTGAAAGAAACACATGCTGGAATCAAGATTTCTGGGAGAAATATCAATAACCTCAGATATGCATATGACACCACATTTATGGCAGAAAAGCGAAGATGAACTAAAGAGCTGCTTGATGAAAGTGAAAGAAGAGAGTGAAAAAGTTGGTTTAAAATTCAACATTCAGAAAACTAAGATCATGGCATCTGGTCCCATCATTTCATGGCAAATAGGTGGGGAAAAATGCAAACAGTGAGAGACTTTGTTTCTGGGGGGCTCCAAAATCACTTCAGATGGTGACTGTGGCCATGAAATTAAAAGATGCTTGCTCCTTGGTAAAAAAAGTTATGATCAACCTAGACAGCAATTAAAAAGCAGAGACATTACTTTGCCAACATAGGTCCATCTAGTCAAAGCTATGATTTTTCCAGTAGTCTTGTATGGCTGTGACAGTTGGACCATGAAGAAAACTGAGCACAGAAGAATTCATGCTTTTGAACTGTGGTGTTGGAAAAGACTCTTGAGAGTCCCTTAGAAAGCAAAGAGACCCAACAAGCCCATCCTAAAGGAGATCAGTCCTAAATATTTTTGGAAGGACTGATGTTGAAGTTGAAACTCCAATACTTTGGCCACCTGATGCGAAGATCTGATTCATTTGAAAAAACCCGGATCCTGGTAAAGATTGAAGGCAGGAGGAGCAGAGGATGAGATGGTTGGATGGCATCACTAACTGAATGAACATGAGTTGAGTAAGCTCCAGGAGTTGGTAATGGACAGGGAACCCTATGTGCTGCAGTCCATGGGGTGGCAAAGAGTTGGACACAATAGAGTGACTGAACTGAACTGAACTGAACTGAAAATAAACACAGTGTATTTTCTTTGCTTGGGTGTGAGGTCACCAATTCAGTCCTGTCCGACTCTTTACATAATGGACTTCCATAATGGACTATAGCCCATCATCCCCCTCTGTCCATGGTATTTGTCAGGTAAAAATACTGAAGTGTGTTGCCACACCCTCCTCCAAGGAATCTTCCTGACCCAGGGATCAAATGTGTATCTCTTACACATTCTTTTCCACTAATGCCAATATTCTCTAATTCAATTTTTAATGTATTAAAATGACTTTTATTACAAATAGTCCTTATTGGAGAGATGTTTTATCAAATCAATATTAATAAATAACACTTTATCTTCCTACTAGAATAGTTCAGAGCAGAAACTCACTTATGAGTCCTATTTACTCCTACTTTCTCTATATTGACAATAACTAATGCCTTCTACTTCCTGGGCTCCTCATATTTCATGTCATAATGTCTTCTAGAAATGAAATTGTAAGCTTAATAAATTATGAAATACAAAGAACTTACATCAAACTTCAACCAACCATGTCCAATGGTTCTTCATGATAAGTCTGCCATGTCATCTTGGGTAGACCACGATACCCAGATATTTTTTGTAGATGTTTCAGAAAAGGTATTTTGGGGAAGGGATTAGCATTTTAAAACATAGACTTTGAGTAAAGCAAACTGTCATCCATAATTTAAGTGAACATTATCCAATTAGTTGAAGACCTTAATGAAAATCCTGAGCTACCTCAAGACAGAGGGAATTCTGCCAGTAGGCTGCCTACAGATTCAAACTGCAACTCCTCCTTGAGTTTTCCACCTGTGGACTTACCCCGAAGATTTTGGACTTGTCAGCTTCCATGATCACTTCAGACAGTTCCTTAAAATCCCTCTCTTTATTTTTTCTTTGTCATTTATAGGTATTTTACATATATATGCAGATATGTAAAAGTATGTGTATATATTGACATATGTATATAGATATACATATATTCTTCAACTTATGATGGGGTTATATCCCAATAAACACATCAAAAATTGAAAATATCTTAAGTTGAAAATGCATTATTACATCTAACTTACTGAACATCATAGCTTAACCCAGACTACCTTAAATATGTACAGAACACTTACAGTAACCTGTAGTTGGGCAAGATTATCTAACACAAAGCCTATTTCATGATAAAGTGCTAAATATCTCACATAATTTATTACCCTCAAGGTGACATGACTGATTGGGAGTTGTGGCTCCCTGCCACTGCCCAGCATCTTGAAAGAATGCTTTACTGCACACTGTGAGCTCAGGAGAATGTGAAAGTTCAAAGTATGGTTTCTACTGAATATATAGCACTTTCACACTACCATAGACAAAAAAAAAAAAAAAAACATGTTAACTTAAACTACTCTAAGTTGGGGACCATCTAGATAAACACACATTCCATTGGTTTGTTTTCTTCTGAAAAGTCCTAGTAAAATCTATAAATACAGAGTAGGAAAAAAGATGTTTGAAGAAAATCATTTTTCTATCCTCATACATCCTCTATAATTGTTTCAGTGAAAAGAAGTTATTTGATTATTTTAAAATACCATTCTTTTAAGCAATTAATTGTACTGATGTTAACAATTAGTCTAATCAGCATATGTAAATTTGGAGGGTTCCCAGGTGGCTCAGTTAGTAAAGAATCCACCTACAATGCAGGAGACACAAAAGACGTGGGTTCAATACCTGGGTCTGGAAGTTTCCCTGGAGTAGGAAATGGCAACCCATTCCAGTATTCTTGCCTGGAAAATTTAATGGACAGAGGAGCCTGGTGGAGTCCATGGAGTTGCAAAGAATCAGACACAACTGAGCAACTGACCATGCATGTTCAGCTTTCCTTTCACCATGTCTTCTATATGACCAATGAATACCCAGAGTTCTGCCATAAAATAAATTGCATTTCTTCATATTTCACAAAGCCACAATGTGAAAAACAGAGGATTTCCAGCTCTCCGTAATTATAAAATATCTGAAAAAAAATATCCAACAGTAGTTCAGTTCAGTGTAGTTCAGTTCAGTTGCTCAATCGTGTCCGACTCTTTGCAACACCATGGACTGCACCATGTCAGGCCACCCTGTCCATCACCAAATCCTGGACTTTACTCAAACTCATGTCCATTGAGTCAGTGATACCATCAAACCATCTCATCCTCTGTCGTCCCTTCTCCTCCTGCCCTCAATCTTTCCCAGCACCAGAGTCTTTTCCAATGAGTCAGTTCTGTGCATCAGCTGGCCAAAGTATTGGAGTTTCAGTATTTCAGTTTCAGCTGATTTTCAACATCAGTCCTTCCAATGAACACCCAGGATTGATGTCTTTAGGATGGACTGATTGGATCTCCTTGCAATCCAAAGGACTCTCAAGAGTCTTCTCCAATACCACAGTTCAAAAGCATCAAATCTTCCGTGCTCAGCTTTTTAGAGTCCAACTCTCACATCCATACATGACTCCTGGAAAAACCATAGCCTTGACTAGATGGACCTTTGTTGACAAAGTAATGTCTCTGCTTTTTAATATGCTGTCTAGGTTGGTCATAACTTTCCTTACAAGGAGTAAGCGTCTTTTAATTTCATAGCTTCAGTCACCATTTGCAGTGATTTTGGAGCCCCCAAAATAAAGTCAGCCACTGTTTCCACTGTTTTCCCATCTATTTGCCATGAAGTGATGGGGCCAGATGCCAAGATCTTAGTTTTCTGAAAGTTGAGCTTTAAGCCCACTTTTTCACTCTCCTCTTTCACTTTCATCAAGAGGCTCTTTAGTTCTTCTTCACTTTCTGTCATAGGGTGGTATCATCTGCATATCTGAGGTAATTGATATATCTCCCTGCAATGTTGATTATAGCTTGTGCTTTATCCAGCCCAGCATTTCTCATGACGTACTCTGCATATGACTTAAATAAGCAGGGTGACAATATACAGCCATGACATACTCCATTTCCTATCTGGAACCAGACTGTAGATGTAATGGATAATAAAAATTTGATCCACCCATATGATGAAATATTACTAAATAATGAACAAAGGTATTTATAAAACTTTTAAGATAAAGAAACATACTAATACATTGTATATAAAAGAGCTGTATAAAAACATATAGGAGATGCATTCTCTGGTTCCTCTGCCTTTCCTAAAACCAGCTTGAACATCTGGAAGTTCATGGTTCACTTATTACTGAAGCCTGGCTTGGAGAATTTTGATCATTACTTTGCTAGCGTGTGAGATGAGTGCAATTGTGCAGTAGTTTGAACATTCTTTGGCATTGTCTTTCTTTGGGATTGGAATGAAAACTGACCTTTTCCAGTCCTGTGGCCCCTGCTGAGTTTTCCAAATTTCCTGACATATTGAGTGTAGCACTTTCACAGCATCATCTTTTAGGATTTGAAATAACTCAACTGGAATTCCATCACCTCCACTAGCCTTTTTCTTAGTGAAGCTTCCTAAGACCCACTTGACATCACATTCCAGGATGTCTGGCTCTAGTTGAGTGTGAGTGATCACACCATTGTAATTATTTGGGTCGTGAAGATCTTTTTTGTACAGTTCTTCTGTGTATTCCTGCCACCTCTTAATATTTTCTGCTTCAGTTAGGTCCATATCATTTCTGTCCTTTATTGAGCTCATCTTTGCATGAAATGTTCCCTTGGTATCTCTAATTTTCTTGAAGAGATCTCTAGTCTTTCCCATTCTATTGTTTTCCTCTATTTCTTTGCATTGATCGCTGAGGAAGGATTTATCTCTCCTTGCTATTCTTGGGAACCCTGCATTCAAATGGGTATATCTTTCCTTTTCTCCTTTGCTTTTTGCTTCTCTTATTTTCACAGCTATTTGTAAGGCCTCCTCAGACAACCATTTTGTTTTTTTGCATTTCTTTTTTGGGGGATGGTCTTGATCCCTGTCTCCTACACAATGTCACGAACCTCCATCCATAGTTCATCAGACACTCTGTCTATCAGACTTAGTCCCTTAAATCTATTTCTCATTTCCACCGTGTAGTCATAAGGAATTTGGTTTAGATCATACCTGAATGGTCTAGTGGTTTTCCCCACTTTCTTCAATTTAATCTGAATTTGGCAATAAACAGTTCATGATCTGAGCCTCAGTCAACTCCTGGCCTTGTTTTTGCTGACTATATAGAGCTTCTCCATCTTTGGCTGCAAACAACATAATCAATCTAATTTTGATGTTGACCATCTGGTGATGTCCATGTGTAGAGTCATCTCTTGTGTTGTTGGAAGATGGTGTTTGCTATGACCGGTGCGTTCTCTTGGCAGAACTCTTTTAGCCTTTGCCCTGATTCATTCTTTACTCCAAAGCCAAATTTGCCTGTTACTCCAGGTGTTTCTTGAATTCCTACTTTTGCATTCCAGTCCCCTATAATGAAAAGGACATCTTTTGGGGGTGTTACTTCTAAAAGGCCTTGTAGGTCTTCATAGAACCATTCAATTTCAGCTTCTTCAGTGTTACTGGTTGGGGCATAAACTTGGCTTACCGTGATATTGAATGGTTTGCCTTGGAAACAAACAGAAGTCATTCTGTCTTTTTTTTTTTTTTCCTATATATTTTTTTTAATTTTATTTTTTTTTCTTTTTTTTTTCAATTTTAATTTAAAAAAATTATACATGTGTTCCCCATCCTGAACCCTCCTCCCTCCTCCCTCCCCATACCATCCCTCTGGGTCGTCCCAGTGCACCAGCCCCAAGCATCCAGCATTGTGCATTGAACCTGGACTGGCATCTCGTTTCATGACATTTCACATGTTTCAATGCCATTCTCCCAAATCTTCCCACCCTCTCCCTCTCCCACAGAGTCCATAAGCCTGTTCTATACATCAGTGTCTCTTTTGCTGTCTCATATACAGGGTTATCGTTACCATCTTTCTAAATTCCGTATATATGCGTTAGTATACTGTATTGGTGTTTGTCCTTCTGGCTTACTTCACTCTGTATAATAGGCTCCAGTTTCATCCACCTCATTAGAACTGATTCAAATGTATTCTTTTTAATGGCTGAGTAATACTCCATTGTGTATATGTACCACAGCTTTCTCATCCATTCATCTGCTGATGGACATCTAGGTTGTTTCCATGTCCTGGCTATTATAAACAGTGCTGCGATGAACATTGGGGTACACGTGTCTCTTTCCCTTCTGGTTTGAGATTGCATCCAAGTACTGCTTTCAGACTGTTTGTTGACCATGATGGCTACTCCATTTTTTCTAAGGGATTCTTGCCCACAGTAGTAGATATAATGGTCATCTGAGTTAAATTACCCCATTCCAGTCCATCTTAGTTCACTGATTCCTATAATGTCAACATTCACTCTTGCCATCTCCTGTTTGACCACATCCAATTTGTCTTGGTTCATGGACCTAACATTCCAGGTTCCTATGCAATATTGCTATTTACGGCATCAGACCTTGCTTCTATCACCAGTCCCATCCACAACTGGGTATTATTTTTGCTTTAGTTCCATCCCTTCATTCTTTCTGGAGTTGTTTATCCACTGATCTCCAGTAGCATATTGGGCACCTACTGACCTGCAGAATTCTACCTTTCAGTATCCTATCATTTTGCCTTTTCATACTGTTCATGGGGTTCTCAAGGCAAGAATACTGAAGTGGTTTGCCATTCCCTTCTCCAGGGGACCACATTCTGTTGGACTCTCCACCATGACCTGTCCATCTTAGACATGTCCATCTCGGACCCATCCGTCTTTAGGCCCCACACGGCATGCCTTAGTTTCATTGAATTAGACAAGGCTGTGGTTCGTGTGATCAGATTGGCTAGTTGTCTGTGTTTGTGGTTTCAGTTTGTCTGCCCTCTTATGCCCTCTCTCAGTGCCTACCGTCTTACTTGGGTTTCTCTTACCTTGGATGTGGGGTATATTCATGGCTGCTCCAGCAAAGCACAGCCACTGCTCCTTAACTTGGACATGGGTTATCTCCTCTTGGCCACCACCCCTGACCTTGGACATGGGGTAGGTCCTCTCAGCTGCCGCCCCTGACCTTGGATGTGAGATAGCTCCTCTTGGCCACCGGCCCTGATGTTGGACGTGGAACAACAGGCTGATTCCAAACAGGAAAAGGAACGTCAAGGCTGTATATTGTCACCCTGCTTATTTAACTTATATGCAGAGTACATCATGAGAAATGTTGGAAATGCTGGGCTAGATAAAGCACAAGCTCTAATCAAGATTGCAGGGAGAAATATCAATTACTTCAGATATGCAGATGATACCACCCTTATGGCAGAAAGGGAAGAAGAACTAAAAAGCCTCTTGATGAAAGTGAAAGAGGAGAGTTTAAAAAGTTGGCTTACAGCTCAACATTCAGAAAACTAAGATCTTGGCATCCAGTCCCATCACTTCATGGCAAATAGATGGGGAAACAGTGGAAACAGTGGCTGACTTTATTTTTTTGGGGGGGGACTCCAAAATCACTGCAGATGGTGATTGCAGCCAGGAAATTAAAAGATGCTTACTCCTTGGAAGGAAAGTTATGACCAACTTAGACAGCATATTAAAAAGCAGAGACATTACTTTGTCAACTAAGGTCTGTCTAGTCAAGGCTATGGTTTTTCCAGTAGTCATGTATGGATGTGAGAGTTGGACTCTAAAGAAAGCTGAGCGCAGAAGAATTGATGCTTTTGAACTGTGGTGTTGGAGAAGACTCTTGAGAGTCCTTTGGATTGCAAGGAGATCCAGCCAGTCCATCCTAAAGACATCAGTCCTGGGTGTTCATTGGAAGGACGGATGCTGGAGCTGAAACTCCAATACTTTGGCCTGCTGATGCGAAGAGCTGACTCATTGGAAATGACCATGATGCTGGGAAAGATTGAGGGCAGGAGGAGAAGGGGAAAACAGAGGATGAGATGGTTGGATAGCATCACAGACTGAATGGACATGGGTTTGTGTTGACTCCGGCAGTTGGTGATGGACAGGGAGGCCTGGCGTGCTG
Organism: Bos indicus; assembly: GCF_029378745.1. Taxonomy (NCBI): domain Eukaryota; kingdom Metazoa; phylum Chordata; class Mammalia; order Artiodactyla; family Bovidae; genus Bos; species Bos indicus. The sequence goes on from NC_091765.1 coordinate 77,153,325, forward strand.
TGATTCATGAGGTCCTAAAGAATGGGACATGACTGAGTGACTGAAATGAACTGAAGTGCATTCTTAACTACATAAAATACATAGGAAATATATATGTGAACCAAGACATAAGGGATGTCGAATGTAAATAAAGGTTATTTCTATTAATGAAAGATTGGAATATAGTGATTATTTTTCTATTCTCTTGTATTTTCTGTTTTTCCACAATAGGCTTATGTTGTTTTAATTATTAGGAGGGAAGTTCTATACTTTGAGCAAACAAGTAATATGATTTTCTCAATAAATTCTTCACTGACATCACTTGAAATCTGTCTTCCATGGTGCATTTTGTATGCGCCATATTCAATCACTGTTATCTATTGTGCTGCAATCATCTATACATCCTATTTCCCTTGCTGTTTGTGAGCTTTATAATGCATGACATTGTGTCCCATTTGTTTGTACACTCTCTGAATATAATAGTTTGCAATATTCAATAGATATTTGTTTTTAATAGGTAACACATATTTACAGATATTTATTAAGCTGGCAATTAATAATTAATAACTGAGCATCAGTGTTATCAACAGCATTATTTATTTTCTAACCAATAGTACCCTTCTTCCTAAGACCTGCTATGATATGAAAAAGCTGCATAATAATTAGTGTTACGAGGAATTCTTAAATAATTGTCCTCTCCCCACTCCCTACATCTATGATTTCCCATCCTCATCCACAAGACAAGGACTAGAAATTTGATGAGATGTTATGTTTATGATTATGTTAGGTTACATAACAAAAATGATTGTGCAGATTTAATTATGTATATTAATTAGTTGACTTTTAGTTAATCCAAAGGGAGGTTGTCCCAGTGAGTCAATTGAATCTAATCTCATGAATCCTTTAAAAGCGGAAAGTTTTCTGTAACTGGTAGCAGAGAGGAAACCAGAAAGATTCAATGCCTGAGAAAGACCTGACTTGCATTGTTCATTGGAAGATGGATGGGATCACATGAGAAAGAATACAAGTGGCTTCAAGGAGAAGAGTAGTCGCCACATGACAGCCAGGAGGAAAAGTGGGAGATCAGACTACAGTCCACAAGGAACTGTATTCTGCCAATCCTAAATGATCTGGAATTGGATTCCTCCCCAGAAACTCCAGATAAGAACCCAGGTCCACTGACACTTTGATGTCTACTTTGGAAAACTAAGCAAAAAACTCAGTTGAGTTTGACCTACAGAACCTTGAGCTAATAAATTTCTGTTGTTTTTAAGATGCTGAATTTGTGATAATTCATTCTATAGCAATAGAATCCTAATATACTAATAAACTTTCATTTTTTTAATGCAGAGGTTCCAATTATTAAGATGTTTGTCTTATACTATGGGTAATACTTTGCTGTGGTTATGAGACCCAAATGAGTATAGAATATCATACATGGAAAATTCTAAAATATTCTCAAATTGTTCTCAGAGGTACATAAAAAAAAATATAAATCTTTTGTTGTATAAACCTGCCCTAATCTACTACAGCCCACTTAACATAAAAGAAAACTCACTCCTCTCAAATAACAGTATTTCAGTCTCTTCTGATTTTTATAGTTCTGGTTTTAAACTTCAAAGCCCAAATTTCCCACAGCATAATTTTTAAGGAATTTGGTGTTTTGTTTTGTTTTGTTTTTTGGTGTTGTTTCATTTCGTTTGTTTGTTTTGCCCTGCTCACACTTTTTAGAAAGATGCTTCATTTTTAAATCCTTGCCTCTTAATCTTTTCTTCCTCACAGTGGATTGTTGGTATATTAGGAGGCTAACAGTGTTCTCATGACATCAGAGGAAAAGTACTGGCATGCCTTGTTTCCTTTGGCTCCTCTGGTCTCTGAGGAGATTTCTTATCTGTCTGGCTGCTGCCCTTCTGCCAGAATCCCCTGCTGTAATTTACAGCAGAATTGGCAAAGCTCTGACTTACACGGCCTCACCTCAGCCCTTGCTGGTTCTACAAATTTCCTTGAATCTCTTCTAGATCTTCCAGAGCCTGGACTAGTCAATGTACTACTAATTTCTAACCACTTAGTGGTGTCATATCACCTCAGAAATCCCCACGGGAGTAGAGTTATGAAAGAATACTGAGGTGGGGATTCAATCCACACCTCATAGATACTATAAGTAATTTGGGAAAGCTTAAAACACATCTCTTCTTCAGGCTAACAATGTTGAATTCCAAAGTTCAGTTCTTCAAGGACTTCTGAGAGGCAGTCTCTTTCCAGAGTTCCAGAAATTAATCTAGGCAAGTGTTTCTAGCCTCAGCAATTCCTGCAACTTACATATCTCCTTCTAATCAAGAGAAAGTCTGAAAATGGGAGAACAGAACCCAGATTCTTCCCTCCATTATTCAATTGCTTTTCTCTACCTTTATCTCTCAGAATTCCTTGGGACTAAAAAGAATAGGCTCTGAGCTATCTATCTACTGCTTTTACATCATATCTTCTTCACATGGGTACCAAGTCACGGAATTATCCATGAAGGTAGCGGGCATGCATTCTATACTTAGGGAAAATTTTTCCATAATATGTTCCACTGATGTCTCGGACCTATATGTTAAAAAATAGTCACTCTGAGTTCTTTCAAATCTATTTTTTGTGGAAAATCCTTTCCTGGTTTTCAGAAATTAAATGGTAATTCTATCTTAAACCTTGCTTACCTGCTATAAAATTTCTAATCCCATCAACCCTACCTCTGAAACCAACATAACCTTCAGTTTAGCCAAATAGAAGTCCTTTTAAACAAAAAGTTAGAAGAGGAAATCATAATAACATAATCAAAATTCACCACAGATATAGGAAATCACCATAAGATTGAAGAAAGAAGTTTCAGTACAGACAAATGTCCTAATTTGTTCATCTTTGATTGACATTAACCAGTTTACAAATTTAGAGAAATAAGAGTTAACCTTATTTTGCTGTGTCACTGGAGGAAAATAAATGCTGTATTACTTAATTACCACACTAAATGCTATAATAAGACATTTAACCTTTTTGTGGCATTGAGAAGTTTACACATATGATTGGTTCAGACTATATCACTGCAATGCATATATTATATACCTTAGAAAGTCTACCTTCTTTAATTTAAAGCAAAGATAATATTTCCATATATCTGGAAGACTTTAAGGCATTCAAGACCACAAACAAGGACAGAAACAGATAGAGCAGATCCTGTGGGGCACTTCTCTGCTAATACAGTCTTGGATTGCAACTAAATCCTAGCTTTGGGTTTAATTTAAATGCTTATACACTAAAACATGTTGTTTTTTGAAGACTTTTCTCATATATGTAGTGTTCATTCAGCTTTCCTGACAGAAAATGTAAGAAAGAAAATTTTCTCTACATTTCCAAGGCTTTAAGTGTAAGAGTAAAATAGAAGTTCAGCATTGTCCTAATTTGTTTTTAATTCTTTCTTGTTATTTATTATGTAGGACACTGGACACTCCCTAGAGAGCTAAAATTCTGCACCATAGAGTACTCAGCACTGCCATTTATTCATTTAAGTCTATATTTCTGAAGTTGTTGTGTCTAATATTATTACCAGGAAGTTCTCACAGTCGTAGAGAGTTTGCTAAATAGAAATTCCACTGTGTGAGCTTGCAGCTTCAGAGAATTCTTTCTATGGAGAAATGTCAGTAACAACTTAATTTCCTCCTGTTGTGCAAGTATCTCTTATCAAAAAAATGTTCCCAATAATCACATCACATTTTAGAATGCTGCCTTTGGTTTATACAGACTGAGGTGTTAAGTGACAGATAGAGCAAAGGGAATTGGAAAAAAAAAATAATTGTATGGTAAGGAGAGCTCAGTGACTACTAGCTGTGTATAAAAATGGGAAGTGTGCAGATTAACCGATCTGATGTCTTTCCTATTAGTCTTATTTATTAAAGTTAAAACAGTTTACCCTGCTGGTTGCCCCTTATAAGAGTGACTCTGATCTCATGAATGTCAGCACTTGCCCTCCAGGTTTACTCAGCTTTCAGCATAGATACCTTTCTTGTCCAGCTCTTCAAAGCAAAGAAAAGAAGAAAGAGGAAGGGAAAAAAGCATCCAGTGGGAGATTACAACATCCTCCACAGGGGATCCCTCCTGAGATCTGCTGACTAAAAGAACATGTTAAGAAGGAGCTCAGTGTGTCATAATCCGTTCTGAATGTGACCAGAACCTTCTGTGCAAAGTGAGCCAAGAGTCGTTCTGGTATCAATAGGGTAGAAAAGAAAGTCATAGCTTGTATCTCTGTCAAATAGTTAATAAATATCGCCTATAATTTCTTATTGTCAAAAGCCAAATTCTTTCTTTTCTAACGATTTCCTCATTCTGCCAGGTGGATAACAGTGAGGTAAAATCTTCACCTAAAATACTTAGGAAATTATGAATTTGTTGTTTCAATCCATGTAAAAGAACAAGTGTCAGCCCCCAGAAAGAATGGGACTAGACTATGGAGCAGTGTTTCAGGTAATCTTAAATCTAGAAAAATCTCTAGAAAACTCAAGCAATTGAATAGCCACCTTAAGGCATAATTGATGAAACCTAATGCTTATGCCCATCTTTGCATGAAATGTTCCCTTGGTATCTCTAATTTTCTTGAAGAGATCTCTAGTCTTTTCCATTCTGTTGTTTTCCTCTATTTCTTTACATTGATCACTGAGGAAGGCTTTCTTATCTCTTCTTGCTATTCTTTGGAACTCTGCATTCAGATGCTTATATCTTTCCTTTTGTCCTTTGCTTTTCGCTTCTCTTCTTTTCACAGCTATTTGTAAGGCCTCCCCAGACAGCCATTTTGGTTTTTTGCATTTCTTTTCCATGGGGATGGTCTTGATCCCTGTCTCCTGTACAATGTCATGAACCTCATTCTATAGTTCATCAGGCACTCTATCAGATCTAGGCCCTTAAATCTATGTCTCACTTCCACTGTATAATTATAAGGGATTTGATTTAGGTCATACCTGTATGGTCTAGTGGTTTTCCCTACTTTCTTCAATTTAAGTCTGAATTTAGTAATAAGGAGTTCATGATCTGAGCCACAGTCAGCTCCCGGTCTTGTTTTTGCTGACTGTATAGAGCTTCTCCATCTTTGGCTGCAAAGAACATAATCAGTCTGATTTCGGTGTTGACCATCTGGTGATGTCCATGTATAGAGTCTTCTCTTGTGTTGGTGGAAGAGGGTGTTTGCTATGATCAGTGCATTTTCTTGGCAAAACTCTATTAGTCTTTTCCCTGCTTCATTCCATATTCCAAGGCCAAATTTGCCTGTTACTCCAGGTGTTTCTTGACTTCCTACTTTTGCATTCCGGTCCCCTATAATGAAAAAGACATCTTTTTTGGGTGTTAGTTCTAAAAGGTCTTGTAGGTCTTCATAGAACCGTTCAACTTCAGCTTCTTCAGCATTACTGGTTGGGGCATAGACTTGGATTACCATGATATTGAATGGTTTGCCTTGGAAACGAACAGAGATCATTCTGTCGTTTTTGAGATTGCATCCAAGTACTGCATTACAGACTCTTTTGTTGACTATGGTGGCTACTTCATTTCTTCTGAGGGATTCCTGCCTGCAGTAGTAGATATAATTGTCATCTGAGTTAAATTCACCCATTCCAGTCCATTTTAGTTCACTGACTCCTAGAATGTCGACATTGACTCTTGCCATCTCCTGTTTGACTGCTTCCAATTTGCCTTGATTCATAGACCTGACATTCCAGGTTCCTACACAATATTGCTCTTTACAGCATTGGACCTTGCTTCTATCACCAGTCACATCCACAGCTGGGTGTTCTTTTTGCTTTGGCTCCATCCCTTCATTCTTTCTGGAGTTATTTGTCCACTGATCTCCAGTAGCATATTGGGCACCTACTGATCTGGGGAGTTTCTCTTTCAGTATCCTATCATTTTGCCTTTTCATACTGTTCATGGGGTTCTCAAGGCAAGAATACTGAAGTGGTTTGCCATTCCCTTCTCCAGTGGACCACATTCTATCAGATCTCTCCACCATGACCCACCCATCTTGGGTTGCCCCAAGGGCATGGCTTAGTTTCATGGAGTTAGACAAGGCTGTGGTCCTAGTGTGATTAGATTGACTAGTTTTCTGTGAGTATGGTTTCAGTGTGTCTGCCCTCTGATGTCGACTTGCAACAACCTACCATCTTACTTGGGTTTCTCTTACCTTGGGCGGAATACACAGAAGAACTGTACAAAAAAGATCTTCACGACCCAGGTAATCACAATGGTGTGATCACTGACCTAGACCCAGACATCCTGGAATGTGAAGTCAAGTAGGCCTTAGAAAGCATCACTATGAACAAAGCTAGTGGAGGTGATGGAATTCCAGTTGAGCTATTCCAAATCCTGAAAGATGATGTTGTCAAAGTGTTGTACTCAATATGCCAGCAAATTTGGAAAACTCAGCAGTGGCCACAGGACTGGAAAAGGTCAGTTTTCATTCCAATCCCAAAGAAAGGCAATGCCAAAGAATGCTCAAACTACCACACAATTGCACTCATCTCACATGCTAGTAAAGTCATGCTCAAAATTCTCCAAGCCAGACTTCAGCAATATGTGAACCGTGAACTTCCTAACATTCAAGCTGGTTTTAGAAAAGGCAGAGGAACCAGAGATCAAATTGCCAACATCCTTTGGATCATGGAAAAAGCAAGAGAGTTCCAGAAAAATATCTATTTCTGCTTTATTGACTATGCCAAAGCCTTTGACTGTGTGGATCACAGTCAATAAATGTGGGAAAGTCTGAAAGAGATGGGAATACCAAACCACCTGACCTGCCTCTTGAGAAATCTGTATGCAGGTCAGGAAGCAACAGTTAGAACTGGACATGGGAAAACAGACTGGTTCCAAATAGGAAAAGGAGTATGTCAAGGCTGTATATTCTCACTCTGCTTATTTATTTATTTATTTATTTATTTCCATTTATCACTTTAGTTATTTTTTTTTAATTTAACTTTATTTTTAAACTTTACAATATTGTATTAGTTTTGCCAAATATCGAAATGAATCCACCACGGGTATACCTGCGTTCCCCATCCTGAACCCTCCTCCCTCCTCCCTCCCCTACCCTCCCTCTGGGTCGTCCCAGTGCACCAGCCCCAAGCATCCAGTACCGTGCATTGAACCTGGACTGGCGACTCGTTTCATACATGATATTATACATGTTTCAATGCTATTCTCCCAAATCTCCCCACCCTCTCCCTCTCCCACAGAGTCCATAAGACTGATCTATACATTGGTGTCTCTTTTGCTGTCTCGTACACAGGGTTATTGTTACCATCTTCCTAAATTCCATATATATGCATTAGTATACTGTATTGGTGTTTTTCTTTCTGGCTTACTTCACTCTGTATAATAGGTTCCAGTTTCATCCACCTCATTAGAACTGATTCAAATGTATTCTTTTTAATGCTGAGTAATAATCCATTATGTCTATGTACCACAGCTTTCTTATCCATTCATCTGCTGATGGGCATCTAGGTTGCTTCCATGTCCTGGCTATTATAAACAGTGCTGCGATGAACATTGGGGTACACGTGTCTCTTTCCCTTCTGGTTTCCTCAGTGTGTATGCCCAGCAGTGGGATTGCTGGATCATAAGGCAGTTCTATTTCCAGTTTTATGCAGAGTACATCATGAGAAACGCTGGACTGGAAGAAGCACAAGATGGAATCAAGATTGCTGGGAGAAATATTAATAACCTCAGACATGCAGATGGCACCATCCTTACAGCACAAAGTGAAGAGGAACTAAAAAGCCTCTTGATGAAAGTGAAAGAGGAGAGTGAAAAAATTGGCATAAAGCTCAACATTCAGAAAACGAAGATCATGGCATCTGGTCCTATCACTTCTTGGCAAATAGATGGGGAAACAGTGGAAACAGTGTCAGAGTTTATTTTTTGGAGCTCCAAAATCACTGCAGATGGTGACTGCAACCATGAAATTAAAAGATGCTTATTCCTTGGAAGGAAAGTTATGACCAACCTAGATGGCATATTCAAAAGCAGAGACATTACTTTGCCAACAAAGGTCCGTCTATTCAAGGCTATGGTTTTTCCACTGGTCATGTATGGATGTGAGAGTTGGACTATGAAGAAGGCTGAGTGCTGAAGAATTGATGCTTTTGAACTGTGGTGTTGGAGAAGACTCTTGACAGTCCCTTAGACTGCAAGGAGATCCAACCAGCCCATTCTGAAGGAGATCAGCCCTGGGATTTCTTTGGAAGAAATGATGCTAAAGCTGAAACTCCAGCACTTTGGCCACCTCATGCGAAGAGTTGACTCACTGGAAAAGACTCTGATGCTGGGAGGGATTGGGGGCAGGAGGAGAAGGGGACAACAGAGGATGAGATGGCTGGATGGCATCACCGACTCAATGGACGTGAGTTTGAGTGAACTCCAGGAGTTGGTGATGAACAGGGAGGCCTGACGTGCTGCAATTCATGGGGTCGCAAAGAGTTGACAGGACTGAGCGACTGAACTAAACTGAATGCTTATGCTACTCAGTGTGGTTATTCTGTGTCTTATTCATCTAAGCCCATTTTTGAGAGTGCCTATTTTATACTGAAGTATTTTAATAGCCTCATATTGTGTCTTACTACTTCGTCTACTTTGTCCTATCTATTCATCACCCAAACCTCCACTCTGACACCACCTTTTTCTCTCTAAAATATATTTGTGATCATGTATTTCCCTATTGGACCTTTTATGGATCTTCATTTCATACAAGATAAACTCCAAACAACTCACCATTCAAATACATATACAATGTTTTTGAACTATCTTTTCAGGTTCATTTACTCCTTCACTATCACCCTCATTTGCAAACCCCACTCACACAATGCTCATACCTTAAACTGTTTCAAAACTCTAGCTTCTTCCAGTTCACATAATCTTGTACAAAAAGATATCTTCTACCTCTTTACCTTTGCACATATTTTATATACTTAAAATGTCAGATACTTTTAAGTTATTACTGAAAGTACAAGCGTTATTACATCCCTCCTGATCACCTAATGTGGAATTATTCCTGCCACTTTAATGTTCACTTAGAAATTAATTCCTTGTCTACAGACCACTGTCCATATAGATTCTTAGCTTCTTAAATCTAGGGGTGTATCTTATTTCAATTTTTTTTTTCAAATACAAATTATAGATTTTTTTTTCAAATGTCAGTTGAATAAAAGCATAAAAGATTCTAATAAACTAATATCTAATATTCTTCCCTATGGCTCTATCTATCATTAAGTATTAATGCTATTAACTCATTAGTTCTAACCTGATGTTATGTTCCATTAATCAGTTCAGTTCAGTTCAGTCACTCAGTCCTGTCCGACTCTTTGTGACCCCATGAATTGCAGCACGCCAGGCCTCCCTGTCCATCATCAACTCCCAGAGTTCACTCAAACTCACATCCATCGAGTTGGTGATGCCATCCAGCCATCTCATCCTCTGTCATCCCCTTCTCCTCCTGCCCCCAATCCCTCCCAGCATCAGAGCCTTTTCCAATGAGTCAACTCTTCGCATGAGGTGGCCAAAGTACTGGAGTTTCAGCTTTAGCATCATTCCTTCCAATGAACACCCAGGACTGATCTCCTTTAGGATGAACTGGTTGGATCTCCTTGCAGTCCAAGGGACTCTCAAGAGTCTTCTCCAACACTACAGTTCAAAAGCATCAATTCTTCGGTGTTCAGCTTTCTTCACAGTCCAACTCTCACATCCATACATGACCAGTGGAAAAACCATAGCCTTGACTAGACAGACCTTTGTTGGCAAAGTAATGTCTCTGCTTTTGAATATGTTATCTAGGTTGGTCATAACTTTCCTTTCAAGGAGTAAGCGTCTTTTAATTTCATGGCTGCAGTCACCATGTGCAGTGATTTTGGAGCCCCTCAAAATAAAGTCTGACACTGTTTCCACTGTTTCCCCATCTATTTCCCATGTAGTGATGGGACCAGATGCCAAGACCTTAGTTTTCTGAATGCTGAGCTTTAAGCCAACTTTTTCACTCTCCTCTTTCACTCTCATCAAGAGGCTTTTTAGTTCCTCTTCATTTTCTGCCATAAGGGTGGTGTCATCTGCATATCTGAGGTTATTAATATTTCTCCTGGCAATCTTGATTCCAGCTTGTGCTTCATCCAGCCCAGCATTTCTCATGATGTACTCTGCATATAAGTTAAATAAGCAGGGTGACAATATACAGCCTTGACGTACTCCTTTTCCTATTTGGAACCCGTCTGTGTCCAGTTCTAACTGTTGCTTCCTGACATGCAATAGCTGCATATAATGCTAAGTATATTTTGTAATTCCATTGAAATAATTATAATCATATAATTATAATCATATAATCATACCATCCGTGTTAAACATACACTAAGTTTTACTAAAATCTTATCATTTGATGGTAAGTGAATTAGGCTGAGATAACATAATACAGTAGTCCTATTAATAGCATTTTAGACTTATTTTGTGTCATCATCATATGGTTTTATCTGATTTACACAAATCTTGAGGCATTATTAAGAACACCTACATGAAAAAAATGAACACATATCTTATGGTTTCATATCCAGTTCTTTACAAGTACGAACTTGGTCCCCTCAATTGAAGAAAAACACTTTTTTTCTCCTAGAATTGTATAGCTAACTATTTTCAGGTGATTTTCATTTGGAAACATGGAGTTTATTCTTTTATTATTTGATATTCAACAAAGGCCAGGCAGATAGTAATAATGCTTTGTTTATTAAATAATTGAGATATTGTCTAAAAAGAATTTTCTTAAATTAATTTCTAAATTATTTCATAGTTATAATTAAGGATAAGGCACACCTTCTTTGCCACATTCATCTAAGAAATATGTACACTTTAATATTATTCAAAGAATATTTGTGTATCTAGAAGTGTTTAGGAGGTTTTTGTTAAGGTATCTTAAGGCAAAATTATTGATTTAAAATTCTTGAAATACTCACAGAATGATAAAAGGTTTAAATTTTAGGAAGGCAATCAATATCAAAGCAATTAGACATGGATTTTTGAAAGGCATTCTACAACCTCCCTGTATCAACCAACAACTAAAATAAGTTACAGTAAAGTGTAGTCAACAAAATCATGGTTCTATATGCTATTTTATTTCAGTAGCATATATCACCAGATTTTGCAAATTAAACTTCTTTTAGTTACTTCTTAAGTAGACCATGTTTAAATGATTATTCATCTGCAGCCAACTCATGGCTTCTTGCAGGCTCACTGTATTTTAGTTTTATCAACCCTTGAAAGTTTTTTTATAATTTAAGGGAAAACATTTAAATATAAGAGTTTCTAAAATAAATGTATACACTAGTTATTAAAATGAAAGAAATCTAAAATCATTATAAAGAGTTTAACAAGGAATTTATTAGCAAATCAACATATTTTTAAATTGTCTTCAAAAAATATATAAATGTTATGAAGAGAGTTTGAAATAAGAATCTAGATGCCCTTTCAAACTTCTTTGAAATAACTCTGCAAGTTGGACCAAATCTAGCTTGTAATGATACTATAGTTGGACCTAAACTATCAAAAAGTTATTATCACCATCAAGAAACATTTATTAAACACTTAAGAGTACAGGAAATTTCCCTTTATCTCATTAAGACTCTTTAAAAAGAAGTAATCTACATCTAGGGCCATGTACCAAAATATTCTATTAATATAGCAAATGCAAGTAAATTAAATAAAAAGCAATATTACCTTTGAAAAATGTGATAAAGAGATAACCACTTTAAATCCAAGCAAGAAACGTCTTTAAGAACAAAGCAGAGTAGCACAGTTCAAACTTGAACAAAATAGGTATTAAGCTTTTCAAAATGTGGTTAGGCATTATCTATGCAGTTATGAGACTGAGTGTGTTTAACCATGAAATACACTATTCCCTCATTCACAAAAAAATAATAAAATGACCTTATTATTTATATGAAAAAGAGTATTTTTCTATCAATAATTTTAGTAGTTTGAGCAGTACCACAGTAACCTTTAGTCACAACAAATCAGGTGGCAGAATTGATTGACCTGGTTACTATATTTCAATACTTTTTACAGTACAATTTATCCCTTAGCTAGCTCATTTAAATTATATAACTATATACTGTAAACTACAAAATTTCTTATGTCTCTGGTACATAAAATTTTCTTTATTTCCTTTACAACTTATTTCAAGAAAAACATTTTGCCAACAATTTCAAGTTTATTCGGTATTGTGCTCAATAGGCAATCCATTTTACAGATGGGTAAAATGAGAGACATGTATATGGAGTTACTTAAGCAGATAAACTTAACCAACTCATCCAAAACTTGAAAAAGAAGAGAGAAATCATTAGGACTTAAGGTCAGCATAACAAATGGAAAAAAAAAATAGGCAGCCAAATGCATAATATGATGTATTAATCTTACAAAACTAGACAGCCCATTAAAAAGCAGAGACATTACTTTGCCAACAAAGGTCTGTCTAGTCAAAGCTGTGGTTTTTCCAGTAGTCGTGTACAGATGTGAGTGTTGAACCATAAAGAAAGGTGAGTGTAGAAGAATTGATGTTTCTGAACTGTGGTGTTGGAGAAGACTCTTGAGAGCCCCTTGCAAGAGATCAGATCAGTCAATCCCAAAGGAAATCAGTCCTAAATATTCAATGGAAGCACTGATGCTGAAGCTGAAGCTCCAGTACTTTGGCCACCTGATGTAAAAACTGACTCATTGGAAAAGAACTTGATTCTGAGAAAGTTTGAAGTCAGGAGGAGAAGGGGATGACAGAGAATGAGATGGTTAGATGGCATTTCTGACTCGATGGACATGAGTTTGTGCAAGCTCTGGGAACTGGTGATAGACGGAGAGTCCTGGCATGCCACAGTCCATGGGATCTCAAAGAGCTGGACACGACTGAGTGACTGAACTGAAGTGAATCATTTGTATTTTCAAGAACAATTCAACTAACAGATAAGAAATACTTTGATGAGATGGCAGGGAGAGCTGTAAGGGAGAAGAATAAGTGAGGGTACTGAGCTCCTTCCTTGTTGTGGAATAAAGGTAGAAGACATGGTAAGAATCAGCTGGGACCATTTCAAAGTTGTTTTAGCCTTGTCTTCTAGAGCCACACTATAGCTAATAATCATTTGCAATACTTTGTGATTATTTTTCTATATACCTATCTTTATTGATCATAAAAATACTTTGACATTTCTCACTTTTTCCACATCATATATACATAACTATTGCCAGCACTTCTCTTGTCCTTTCCTTGATTACTTTAAATGTTAAAATATTTGCTTTATTACGTTTTCTTTCAAGGTGACCTTCTTTTACACCCTTCTTTTTTCTGCAGCTGAGACCACATTGAGTTAACTTTGTCCTGAGCTGGGAGCATTTTCACATTTGATTACCTAAGATTTCAGGTTCTGGGCTTTCACACTCATAGGAGTCAGCCATTCACGTTTTAAATAGGTTCTTAAACTCTAGTTCTGACCTATTTCTGAAACATTTTTTAAAACACCAACAAATGATTATTCACACAGATCCCATGTCTAAATTTTCATATAATTATATTTATATGTTATACCATATGATTATGTACTGATATTGTTGCTGTTGTTTAATCACTAAGCCGTATCCGACTCTTTGCAACCCCATGGTCTGTAGCCCACCAACTCCCCTGCCACGGGATTCTCCAGCCAACAATACTGGAGTGGGTTGACATTTCCTTCTCCAGTATAGTGGTATTGTATGTGCTATGTTTTCACAGAATAAAGCTATATATTTATAACTATATTTTTAAATAGAAACATTTTATTATATGTCGTATGTAATACAATAAAAACATTGTTCTGAGTCAATTGTGTGTTCTCAGTAATGTAGTTGTGTACAAGTCTTTGTGACCCCGTGAACTGTAGCCTGCCAGGCTCCTCTATCCATGGGATTTCTCAGGCAAGAATACTGGACTGTGTTGCCATTTCCTTCTCCAGGGTATCTTCCTGACCCAGACAGGGATCAAACCTGGATTGCCTGTATTGTAGGCAGTCTCCTGCCATGCAAGCAGTCTCCTGCAGTGCAGACAGATTCTTTACCAACTGGGCCACCAAAGAAGCCCAAAGTCCTTGATTTGACAAATATTTCTCTAAATGATTAGAAGGCTGCTATGAAATTTATCATATCTTATTTGAACGCATTAATTATTTCTTTCCCATCATGTATGTTCATGACTTTTTTTGAGCAAACTATGGAGTTGACCTTCGTGTCTATAGAATTTAATCTCAAATCCTTTCAATTTTAAAATGTTTGTAATAACAACAGCTTCAGACACAACAGCAAAATTTCAAATTCAAATTATCCATAACTAAAAAGTGAATTACATACATTTTGTTACAAAAATTTCTTTTTTTATGTTAATTTACCTACATAAGAAATATTATAGCATAAATCAAACTATAAGAAGAGAATAATGAAAAATGGTTATATCTCATCATGTGAAATTCTGAGAAATATTTATTAAAACATTAAAATGAAATTCAGTTTTCAAATATAACTGTATGGAATCAGGATTTGCATATTTCAACTAAATTCTCCCAAGTCTAATAAGTAAAAGCAAACCTCTCCTGCATTTGAAAGAATATTAAATAGGGACTGATTTTGCAGGCATATTTTTAATAAATAAATGCATATATTCCAACTTACTAAAAGGTTTTTAAAAAGCAGAGCTGGGAAATTATATGCAAACATTTTGAACAGCTAATATGCAATACAAGCTGAAAGAGCCTGAAGCAAATGTGAGTATTACATACATACTAATAGTATTCTTAACCTGTCCCTGGAGATTTCCATAAAAACCAGATAACATACTTCAGGACAAATATTGGGAAACAATGGGAAATTATCCTCTTTATGATTTTTAAATTTTAAAATCCTTTTGCTTGAATTATATTTTTTAAAATTAAAAGAATTGCGTTGTATAGAGCATCGAATTCTTTGTGATATAATGTTTTTCATCCAAAATTCTGGAGAAAACCTGCCAATATCTGCCTGATCTCATGCTCAAAACTTTTTATTATTGCCTACGATCAGCTTCTTAGATGGGAGTACCCCAAAGTTTTAGAGGTAAAGAAACATGAGACTGAAATAAAGATCAATTTTAATCCAAGCCAAGTAATAACACATAATATCATCAAGAAAATTAGTTTTCATGTCCTTACCAATTATTACAAGGCAGACAATGTTCAGTGTTTCACAAATACATCTAATTTAAAACTTATAATGATCATATAAAGTATATACTATTTTTATTATCCCTAATTTACAAATGAGGGGAACTGGGACACAAAGATCTTAAGTTGGCCAAAAATATACAATTAGTGACTAATGGATTATAGGTTTGAACTAGGCAATATGGCTCTAGAGACCATGAGCCTAGCCACTGCACAATTCAGTTTCTCATTAAGAAAACCTATAGACAGACATCTGCAGTTTGCATACAAGGATAAAATTAGCCACAGATACTTTATTACATTTCATACAATTCACATAGCACTTTCTCTTTTTCTTTTAAGACTTATTTTCTACTATCTACAATTATAGATAATTTTTACATATCTCTTCTATATATACCAAGGCCCTAAGTTCCCCAACACAAAAATTAGGCCTGACTTTTTGTATCCTTCAAAATCCCTGGTAAAATCTTACATATTCTTTAAGCATTCATTTAGTATTTTTGGATGACTGAATATAAATCTGTCTCTTTCATTAAGAAATAAGAGAAAAATATATTGAACACAATGTACTATAAAAATGGATTGGGTTTTGACTCTCCTCTGCAGAAAAAAAAAAAGTAAAAACGATATCAATCCTGCCACTGGACCTGCATCTATTTTATGAAAACTGAGCAAAACTTAATATAAACTTTGAACCTTCAGTGATCTTATGTTTAATTTTTATAATTACAATAATTTACAACACACATTATTTAAAGTTCAGTATATTTTTATTTCCCTTTATGGATCACAGTCTTGTCATAGCAAAGGGACTTGCATACTCAATGAAGTCAAGAGCCATGCTGTGCAGGGCCCCCCAAGATAGACAGGACCATAACAAATATGGTCCACTGAAGAAGGAAATGACAACCCACTCCAGTGTTCATGCCTGGAAAATCCCATGAACAGAGGACCCTAGTAGGCTACAGTCAATAGGGTTGCAAAGAGTCAGACATGATGGAGCGCATGCAGGCTAAGCATCAGTAAAACAAATGATAAATATATTACCAACCAAATGTGATACAATTTCTCAGTTGTATTCTACAATTCTCCCTCTACTCAGTTTATCTGGGTAATGTCAGACATATCAAGAGTTTCAATGAGTTCACTTGAATTTTTTTTTAATATAAATTTATTTATTTTAATTGGAGGCTAATAACTTTACAATATTGTGGTTGGCTTTGCCATACATCTACATGAATCTACCACAAGTGAATTTTTGATGCTTGAATATATCAGCAAATTTGGAAAACCCAGCATGGGCCACAGGACTGGAAAAGGTCAGTTCTCATTCCAATCCCAATGAAGGACAATGCCAAAGAATGTTCAAACTACTGAA
Source organism: Bos indicus (assembly GCF_029378745.1). Taxonomy (NCBI): domain Eukaryota; kingdom Metazoa; phylum Chordata; class Mammalia; order Artiodactyla; family Bovidae; genus Bos; species Bos indicus. The sequence continues at coordinate 77,169,939 of NC_091765.1, forward strand.
CTCTTGTGCTCATTTCACATGCTAACAAGGTCATGCTCAAAATCCTTCAAGCAAGGCTTCAACAGTATGTAAACTTCCAGATGTACAGTATGTAAACTTCCAGATGTACAGCTGGATTTAGAAAATGCAGAGGAACTAAAGATCCAACTGCCCACATCCATTGGATCATAGAAAAACAAAAAAGATTCCAGAAAAGCATCTATTTCTGCTTCATTGACTACAATAAAGCTTTTGACTGTGTGTATTACAACAAACAGTGAAAAATTATTAAAGAGATGGATGTACCAGGACATCTTACCTGTCTCCAGAATCCTGTATACAGGTCAAAAAGCAATAGTTAGAACTGGACATGGAAAAACTGACTGATTCCAAATTGGGAAAGGAGTATGTCAAGATTGTATATTGTCACCCTGGTTATTTAACTTTTATGTAGAATACTTCATGTCAAATGCCAGACTGGATGATCACAACCTGGAATCAAGATTGTTGGGAGAAATATCAACAGCCTCAGATATGCAGATGATACTATCCTAATAGCAGAAAGCAAAAATGAACTAAAGAGCCTCTTGATGAAGGTGAAAGAGGAGAGTGAAAAAGCTGACTTAAAACTCAACATTCAAAAAACTAAGATCATGGCATCCAGTCCATTACTTCATGGCAAATAGATGGAGAAAAAATGTAAACAGTGAAAAACTTTCTTAGGCTCCAAAATCACTGTAGATGAAAGTAACTACAGCCACAAAATTAAAAGATACTTGCTCCTTGGAAGAGAAGCTATGACAAAACTAGACAGCATATTAAAAAGCAAAGACATTACTTTGCCAACAAAGGTCCTTATAGTAAAAGTTATGGTTTTTCCAGTAGTCGTGTACTGGTGTAAGATTTGGACCATAAAAAAAAACCTGAGTGCTGAAGAACTGATGCTTTTAAACTGTGGTGCTGGAGAACACTCTAGAGAGTCCCTTGGGCTGTAAGGAGATCAAGCCAGTCAATCCTAAAGGAAATCAATCCTGTATATTCATTGGAAGAACTGATGCTGAAGCTGAACTCCAATATCTTGGCTACCTGATACTAAGAGCTGACTCATTGGAAAATACCCTGATGTTGGGAAAGATTGAAGGCAAAAGGAGAAGGGGTGGCAGATGATGAGCTGATTAGATAGCCTCTTCTACTCAGTGGACAAGAATTTGAGCAAATATCAGGAGATAGTGGAGGACAGAGGAGCTGGTGTGCTGCATTCCATGGGGCTGCAAGGAGTCAGACATGACTTAGCTACTGAATAACAAGAATGACAAATATATAACTTAGTCACTAACTTCTAGTTTTTAATTTAACTGGTAAAAAAGTTTTAGAAACCATAGAATGTATACAATTACATTTTTCACATTCTGCCATGCAAAGATAAATAAATAAGACCCAAAAAATAACTAAGACCCAGAGAATGACCAGATAATAGAAGTGAGAAAATCAATATCAGGCATATTGATGATATGGTGGTAAGCTTTTTTAACAAGAAAGGTACTTATGGATGTAATAGAAAGTAATAATGAAGGAGTAGTAGATAGGCATTTAACTTATTTTGAATGATAGTTAAAGCCTTAGATAAGAATTCAATTATGAAAGAAAAATGGATAAAAGAAGGAAAGAGAATAAAGAATGAGGCCACACCTTAAATAGTAACGATGTTTCATTGGCAGGGGAATATATATGTAATGTAAGAAGGATTTGTGAAAAGAACTTATGGGCATACTAGCATGCTACTGCTGCTGCTACTGCTAAGTTGCTTCAGTCGTGTCCAACTCTGTGCGACCACAGACGGAATCCCACCAGGCTCCCCCGTCCTTGGGATTTTCCAGGCAAGAACACTGGAGTGGGTTGCCATTTCCTTCTCCAATGCATGAAAGTGAAAAGTGAAAGGGAAGTTGATCAGTCGTGTCTGACTCTTAGGGACCCCATGGACTGCAGCCTACCAGGCTCCTCCATCCATGGGATTTTCCAGGCAAGAGTACTGGAGTGGGGTGTCATTGCCTTCTCCGGCATACTAGCATAGCTCATTTTAAAGTTAACAAGTGAAAGACAAACTTTGAAAAATAGGAATGATTAATAGTGTCAGATATTTTTGACAACATAATGAGAAAAAACAGTGAAAAGAAATCTTCAATTTTGGTGACTAAACAGTTCTTATTGACCATAGAATAGCTTCATTTGAATTTGGCAAGCTACTCATGGTGGCAAAGAATGAAAGGTGTATGAGTACTGAGTGTATGTATATGTGTGTGTGTGTGTGTGTGTGTGTGTGTAGTTTACTTTTAAAAGAAATACAGGAATTGAGATGTCAACCAGAAGTTTACAAAAATGTGGTCTGAGTACTGATAACAGTTGATAGAACCCTTAGCAGAAGGAAAATGTTTTTCAAAGAAAAAAAAAAAGAAAGGAGGGAGGCAAGAAAGGGACAGACATTCTTGAAGTGTAAGTCATTACAGATTTTATAATATTTCCATTATCCTATGGTACATTTGATTCTAAAATATCTTCAGAAATAGCATCTTGCAATACATAACACTTTACTTTTTTTTTCTAAACACCTTTCCTGACCTTCAAAATATTGTAATTCTCACAATAACCAACTGAGTAAAAAGGATGATTATCCTATCTTTTCAAATGAGGAAATATGTTTCCTGAGAAACATGGAATTCTAGCATCAGTGCTCTCTTCACTAAAATCAACAGTGTTCAGCAACAGTAACCTTCAAAGTTTATAACCAAGACTTAACTTTAAAGACCCTGATAACTCAAATACGCAAAAATTTAGGTGCACTTTCACCTCCAGTCTCAAGATTACGAAGTATTTCAATAGCAGTCATTAGGCACTCACTTCTCATTCCTTTTTATTTCTTATTCTGTCTCACAAAACCATTAGCTAGGTGATGTGGAAATCTTTACTTTAAAATAGAAAGAAATAAAAAGAATGAGTTTTTTGTGTAAGTTCACAAAACAGCTCACTGACAGAATAGGCAATAGAATTTTACAAACTATAGAAATGATCCCTGAAAGTATAAGATTTTTTAAGCCATTGGATCAAAAATTCTTTTTTACTCCCCAAACCAGGCAAAAATTGAATCAGATTTTCCTTCATTCTGTCATTTAATTAAATGCACCCTGTTCTGAACTTGACTTTGATGTCCATGACACTATATAAGCTGTTAGATGAGTTAGTGATATACTTCAAAGTAAGTGTGAGAGAAGCATGCAAATACAATAGGTCAAAGGAAATAAAAGATATATAGCTTAGATATCAAGCATAATTTTAAAATATAAGCAATGTGGCTTCAGGTTGTCTGGCTCCTTATCACTATCTGAGGGGAAAATAATGACTCTGTGTAAACATTCAATACCCATGAAGCTGTAGTAACAAAATACTGCTCAGAAATATCTATCAATCATGAAATTAACTTCATGGGGAAAAATGTATATTGCACCAAAAACAGAGGAAGCACAAAATATATAATATTGCATTTACAGGGTACATAAAATCTTACTGAATCAGTGATAAATATCTGTGCTTCATATATTTGACTATTTTCCAGACTACTTTCCTTGAGAATGTTTACAAAATATATAGACAATTTACTAAACAGTATTAAAATACAGTTCTAAATCTTGTAGCATGAAATGTGTATGAAGCAGTCACCCTGAAAAATATTTAATTACTGGAATAATTTTCCATTCAAAAATTATCTTCCCTGAATAGAGTTCTCTTCTCATAGAGACAACATTTATGAGGCACATGAAGACTGGAAGATTCTTGTTCAGAAAAGAATGTTGCAGAAAAAAAAAGTGCTTCGCTTTTGACAGTAATCACATTTTAAAATACACTGATGTATGCATTAAATATTGAAGAGCAAGTTTTATTATTTATTACAGTCAGATATCTGCATTTACTTCTTCTGATTCCTAAAGATTTAAATATTTTTTGTTATTCTTAATTCTTATCTCTTCTGCCAATCAGATTCTACTCTGGGGCTCCTGGTTCACAAGAATGTCAAGGAGCTATTTAACTTTCCATTTAATACTCATGTGGTTAGTTTATAATGATGAGGATGTGCTTTTTATTTTATAAATGAATTATTCATTACTAAAAACAACACAATCCATGAATACAAGCAAGTAGTATTAAGCAAGGAATACTTATGGTCATAAAACCATCATATTTAAAATCTAAAGACAGAAGACAGGAAAATACAAATTTTAAAAACACAGTTATTTGAAGAGTAGACAAAAAAAAAAACCTATAAATCTTGAATTTCTTCTTAAACTTCATATATAAGTCTTGATATCTCACAAATCTCATATTTATAAGGATTTAAATTCTTATTATACCAAGACAACTTTGTGGTCCTTCTGTTAACTATCAGTTCTTCTCACCTCAACCTTCAAAACTGAATTTGGCTTTCTCATTTCTAATTCAGATTTAACAGACCACAAAATTAAGATCTGTATTCTCTCCAAAGCAGATTCTTTATGACTAAGAAGGCAGAACAATAGCGTGAGGTATACCAGTCCCTGGCTATTTGAATATACTTATTCAAATCAAATAATATTATTAAATCAAAAAGTGGCTAAAGAAATTCGAACACTGATCTAAGTACTTTGCTCCATTGTTGTTTTTATTTGGAGCCAAATTGATGATGATGACTACGATGATGATGGTTACAGTCCCAAAGAAGTAAGCCATGAAAGCACTGTATATATCTTTTCTCACATCAGACCTCTGTGTATGATGTAGGTATTGTTTATGCATGTCTTCCCATTGAGAAAATCATGGCTCCAAAAAAATATGTAATTTGTTTATTATAACACCATCAGTGTGAGATTGATTCAATACTTAAACTAAGATTGATTTAACCCAAAGTTTTATTTTCATTTTGCTGACCTATTTTTGAGGAGATGGACTTAAAGATCAAGCACAGTAAATTGAATGATTGCATTTATCTTTGTTCTCTTTAAAAATTCCACAAAAATTACCAAAAGGTGGGGAGGGGGGAGCGTAAACTCTAGAAGACAAAGAAGAGGGGTAAATATTTAGAAAATGAAAAGCAGAAGAAGGATAGTTGCCATGAAAGCTAGGAAAATGTAAGTTCCTGTTAGAAAGTCCAGAAAATATTAAGGCCAGATTATGGGGCAGGGTTGTTTTTTTTTTTTTAAGATAATTGAAAAAAAATCTTTAAAATGTTGAAAACTTTTAAAATGTTACCCTAAATCCCTTTCCGCAAGTTGAAACTTTGTCTCAACCTAGCAGAGGACTCCAGTATTAGAGAGATTAAAACTGGAAAAAAAAAAAAAGAATTTAGGATACTTTGGCACAGTTCAGGGGGCAGGAGGAGAAGGGGACCACAGAGGATGAGATGGCTGGATGGCATCACCGACTTGATGAGATGGCTGGATGGCATCACGGACTTGATGGACATGAGTTTGGGTTTTGGAGTTAGTGATGGACAGGGATGCCTGGCGTGCTGCAATTCATGGGATCGCAAAGAGTTGGACATGACTGAGGGACTAAAATGAACTGAAGTGAACTGAAAGATACTTATCCACCCAAAAAAAAGGAGATGGAAAATTCACATCTGAAATGTTGAAGTCCCTCTCTGAGCTATCTAGCCCAAAGCTCTCAGATGTGACCCAGGAAGCTGAGATCACACCAAGACCACCAAACCTGTACCCACCATGCCCTGGACAGGAGCTAGAATTTTTCTCTCTGTAATAATTGTCCAGGAATTTTTCTCTCAGTAATAACTGGACAGGAAAAAGTCTTTCAGAGACTGCAATTTGGTTTCTTAGGAAACAGTAGTCTTTGTTCAATCACACTATGGCTTTTTATATGGCTATTTAAGTCTTTTTGTCTTTCTGTGTTATTTAAATCTTCATCCCTCTTATGATAGCTGTTTCATATGATACATCTTTTCAATCCTTTTATTTTCAGTCTGTTAATATCTTTAAATCTAAAATGTGTCAGGCAGCATATTGTTAGGTCCTGTATTATTTAAAATTCAGCTTAATATCTGACCTGATTTATTTAATTAATTCATATTTAAAGTTATGAATATAATTAGATTTACATCTGTTATTTTACATTCGCTTTCTATATATATATCCTTCACATCATTTTTTTCCTCCTATGCTTCATTCTCTTGTACTAAGTTGATACATTTTAATCCCTTTCATAATTTTCAATTAAATTTAAAAATGATTTTTCAGCAATTGCTCTAGATCTCATATATTTATATCAAATTGACTCTCAGTTCAGTTCAGTTCAGTCACTCAGTCATGTCTGACTCTTTGTGACCCCATGAATTGCAGCACACCAGGCCTCGCTGTCCATCACCAACTCCCGGAGTTCACTCAGACTCACGTCCATCAAGTCAGTGATGCCATCCAGCCATTTCATCCTCTGTCATCCCCTTTTCCTTCTGCCCCCAATCCCTCCCAGTATCAGAGTCTTTTTCAATGAATCAACTCTTCGCATGAGGTGGCCAAAGTACTGCAATTTCCGCTTTAGCATCATTCCTTCTAAAGAAATCCCAGGGCTGATCTCCTTCAGAATGGACTGGTTGGATCTCCTTGCAGTCCAAGGGACTCTCAAGATTCAGTGAAACATAAAAACTTTACTCCTGTATAGCTGCATCCTCCCCCAATTTTGTGCTGTTTTTATCATTTATACTACATTTTTATATGTTTCAAACCCTGAAATCCAGTTATATTTATTAAATTTTATAATCTTAGATCTTTCAAAGGTAAGAGGAGATTAATCTTAGCTATCATTTTTTTATCCTCTTCATTTTTTTCACTGTGGATTCAAGCTACCATCTGGTATCATTTCCTTACTCAAACCTTTATTCCCACCCACCTCCTTTGTGCTATTTTTGTCAAATGCATTACACTTCTATATGTTAAAACCTCAACAATATAATTATGTACATATTGTTTTATGCAAGTACTTCTTTATTTGCAAGTACTCTTTTAATTAGTTAAAAAAGGAAGAAGAATAAAGAATATATACAATTATACTGTCATGTAGTTACCAGCATAACTACCATTACTAACACTTTACTAACACTTACTGTGTACAGATTTGAATTACTGTCTGGTGTCACTTGCTTTCAGGCTGAAGTACTTTCTTTAGAATTTTTGTAGAGTAGAACTGCTAGCAACAAATGCTCTGTTTTTGCTTATCTAAGAATACCTTTATTTCACCTTCATTTTTGGAAGATAGTTTTCTTGAAAATAATTTTCTAGGTTGACAATTTTATCTTCTTTTGTTTATTTTTAATTTTTCTTACTTTCATTACTCTGAATATGTTGCATATGCTGTCCCATTGCCTTCTGGTCTCCATTCTTTCAAAAGAGAATATCTGAAAAAGAATATCTGATTTTATAATATGACAAAATAGAGACATGAGAGAAAAATCTGTCTTCAGTAGGTTTTGAACAATAGGCAACGATAAATGATGATCAGAAGAGAAGGGATTTAATTTCTTAGAAATGAAAATTGTAGTAGAAAAAATATTTTAAAGTTTTAAGAGCATAGTTAAAGAAATCTTCCAGTAGGTATGACAAAAGGAAAAATAGATATTAAATGAGAAAGAAATGTCAAAATTAGAAGCATAGTTCAGAAGATCCAACATGTAAATATAACAATATCTAGAAAGAAAAAATATTAAGGAAAGGAATTTAGGGAGGGAAAAGGACATTTCTGTGAATGAAGAAAAATATTCCAAATTAAAAGGACCCATCACCCAATTAAATTAGTGAAAATATATTCTCAGTAAGTCATATTACTGTATAAATATGGCATTACACAGAATATCCTAACTGATTCCAGTACTAAAAGAAAAATGATGTCACATGAAATATCTGGTATTAGAATTGTATCAAACATATAAATGGAGAAACTGGAGATACAGAACAATGGATAATTCTCCAATATTCTTGGGGAAAATATTTGTGATATAAGACCCTATATATCCCTGAAATATCAGCCATTTAAAGAATAGGATAAAAACACTTTAGACATGCAAATATCTAATATGTTGTATCTCTAATATGCATATCTCTAATATGCATCATGTATTAAGAACATACTAGGGCATGTACTTCATCAGAATATGGGGGTAAACAAACAAAGGAAGGGATTTTATCTAGGAATCAGGAAATTTAGCACTAGAGAAAAGGGATTTTCAAAATAAATGCAAATAAATTCTCAAAAGAGTATCTATATTCTAGCCTAGAGAGGAATCTTATATATTGTAGGTAAAAACCTATAGGAGAGATATCTCCAAGAAAAGTTAGATAAGCTAATATGGATAAATGTGTCAATAGAAGCATTACAGATTTTCCAGAAATTTCATAGTGTATTAATGACAGGTAAATAAAAAATTTTGTACATACCATCCATAAAAGTTAACTACAGTGGGGGTGTTCCGAGTAGCCACATGTCATTTAATTGAAAGGTATTTGGAGAAGGCAATGGCACCCCACTCCAGTACTCTTGCCTGGAAAATCCCGTGGATGGAGAAGCCTGGTAGGCTGCAGTCCATGGGGTCGCTAGGAGTCAGACACGACTGAGCGACTTCACTTTCATTTTTCACTTTCATGCATTGGAGAAGGAAATGGCAACCCACTCCAGTGTTCTTGCCAGGAGAATCCCAGGGACTGGGAAGCCCTGGGCTGCTGTCTATAGGGTCGCACAGAGTCGGACACCACTGAAGCGACTTAGAAGCAGCAGCACAATCATTTTAACTGTGTGGCCAATCTGAAAATGAATATTACCACAGAGCATGTTTCTTAAAGAAAAATTTCCTTGTGTCCTATGAATGGAGCTCCATCTCTCATGCTTAGAGTTCTAGCAATTCATCATTAGCTTTTACAAGTACAATGCCATTCTCCTCCATGCTGAGACAAGATAATATAAATAATGTTCCATGAAATTTACTGATGAAATGAATGTTCCCTTCCTTTCTTTCTAAGTTTTATTAGATTATACCATTCCTCTGTTTAAATTCCTGAATGGCTTCCCTTAATTTTCGAAACAATTTCCAAATCTTTTTTTGTATTCAAAAATCTCTGAGATTTTACCTTTATTTTTTAAATTAACTTTTTCATTGTAATATATTGTGTTAGTTTCTACTGTACAGCAAAATGAATCAGCCACATATACACATATATTCCTTCCCTTTTGGATTTCCTTCGCATTCCGCTCACCACAGTGCATGAAGTAGAGCTCCCTGTTACCTTTATTTTTAAAGGTTCACTTTACTCTTGACTCATTACCCCATACATTCTCAACTCTGGTCACACAGTGAGCTATGCAAGCTATTTCATATCCCTGCACCTTTGCACATGCCATTCATAATCCCCACTCTTCCTTCAAGTTTCTACAGATAATTCACTCAGTATAGATACTTTTCTGACTATTCAGACTCAAATAGCTCCTCCTGCTCCTCTAATATTATAATGCTTTCTAGCTCAATAAATATTAAAATCCAGTTTCCCAAATTCTAAGCCTGCATATTCAAAATTATTCCTTCCTCTCCTCTATGCCCCACATGAACTCAAGGACTAAATTCTATCAATTCTGCTGACAATATCTTTCCAGATAGATTATCTCAACTGCCTGTCTGTATAGTCAGACCATCCAAGGTGACTAGTCTTTCTGTACATTCCCTGGATGACCAGTGTCTGCTTCATCTATACCCTATTCACATGACTGACATTCCTAAGTATTTTCTACAGGCCCAAGCTAATGATTGTTCTTATCAAAAGGGCAGTGAGAGGGTAGGCCTCTCTGCTGGTTTCCCTGGTAACTAGTGAGGCCACTTGATATCAGATTCCTTATAGCTGTAATCTCCCCTTTCCCTACCAGGAGCAAAGACTGCCACAGTGACCTACCCACCATCCACAGCACACACAAATAACTCTAGGACCCTGCTTCAGATGTGTAAATTCCCACATCCACTAAACCATTTCTGAGGCCTACTTCATTCTTTCTTTGATCTTAAAGCTCTGCAAATACAGACCCTGTAGGCCTGTGAGTTGCAACCCAATACTGCCTTGATTCCAATTTAGAACAATATCATTTCTCCTCTAGAATATCCAGCATCTTATATCTTTATTTCCCATGTTGCTTTTTGTTCCAGTCCATCACGTAAACTGGACTTCTAGCATTAAAGAGCATGTATATTTGCTGTTATCCCAGTTCAGAGAGAAATTTCAAACTGACTACATCTAGTCCTATATTGGACATGAAGCAAGGCTTTCCTTTCATTTTGCCACCACCACCAAATTGTCCAAATCTCTGCTTCCTATCCTAGTGAAGTGGAATTCCCTCAGTCATGTCTGAATCTTTGTGACCCCATGGACTATACAGTCCATGGAATTCTCCAGGCCAGAATTCTGGAGTGGGCAGCCTTTCCCTTCTCTGGTAGATCTTCCCAACCTAGGGACAAACTCAGATCTCCTGCATTGCAGGCTAATTCTTTACCAGCTGAGCCACAAGGGAAACCCTCCTACCCTAGTAGAGGACTCAAATAAAGTTTTAAGGGCCTTTTGTTTGGGGTTTCTTTACAAGTAAAGGGATGATGGAGATGAGGGAAAGTAAAAGCTGTGAGGCAAATGTCATTTTGACTTGATGACCACTGTAAGTTTTACTGTTTTCTGGACAGCTACAAGAAGGAGATTGGGCACTGAGTCACCTTTGAGGTAGCTCCCTAGTGCCTTATAGTCTTCCTACTCAAAGTGGTGTTCCTGAAAGTGAAAGTGAAGTCGCTCAGTTGTGTCCGACTCTGCAACCCCACGAGTTGGGGTTGCACTCCTCTCCCCACGAGAGGAGCTCCTACCAGGCCCCACGAGAGGAGCCCTACCAGGCTCCTCTGTCCATGGAATTTTCCAAGCAAGAGTACTGGAGTGGAGTGCCATTTCCTTCTCCAGGGGATCTTCCCCACCCAGGTGTTCATGGACCACTAGCAATTTCGTCTCTTAATATCTTGGAAGAAAAGCATAGTCTTAGGCATCAACACAATCCTACAAAATTAAAATATGCTTTTTAACAAAATTTCAAATGATATAATATTTCAGATGATACATTAAAGTTTGAGTAGCTACTCTCTAAAGAAAAGTTTTCTACTAATCCACCATGCCCCAGCCCCCTTCCAGGATTAAATGCTATTTCTTGTTTTTCAATTGTCATGGCTTCTTCCTCATTTTCCAGTCTGAGTCTTATCTAGTTTCTAAAAGTGGAAAAACTTGCTCTGCTAACATGCATCTAAATCTTTCTGTCTGGAACTTTGGCCAGAAGCTTCTTTTAAGTACTAGTCTCTGTTTGTGCTTCCAGAATCTGTGAGTCATATTCCCCAGAGTGATCTGGCAAGGGAAAAGTCCCTCCAGGGGGAGGTGGAAGAATTTTCAGAGTAAGCAGGGGCACAGAAACCCACAGAAAACAACTTTTACAATTTTGAAATTAATTCTGACACTTGAATATATTAAAACACAAATGTAAGCATGCTAGTCTACTCTATCAAATATCTTCTGTTGCAACCTGATGCTTTCAAGAGAGTATATCCTCCTCATTTTGGCTTCCAAGTTTATGCTGGATATTTGTTATACTGTGGCCCATTTACTCTTCTTCTGATTTTTCTCAGAACAGTTACACCTCTTCCACTCGCAGTCTCTATGCTTCAGATAAAGCTGGTTCCATCTTTAGGTCAAGGGATGGGCATGAAATCTACAGACAATCTGAATATGAGGAGTGTGACTAGATAGTGACATGCCCATGCCCCAGGTCAACTCAGAAATACTCACAAGACTTTACAAAAGGAGGTTAGACCAGATGGTAAATATTTTAGGCTTTGAGGGTCCAGCCACTAACTGTCTCAATTACATATTTATCTTTGTTTTTATGTCTTTGTTTATAACCTATTAACAGTACAAAAAGCATTTTTAGCTTGCTGGCAGTCTTAGTTCATGCTGCTATAATAGAATATAACAGACTGAGTGGCTTACAAACAACAGATATATACTTCTCACAGTTCTAGAGGCTACAAGATCGGGGTCCAAATGTGGTCAGGTTCTGGTAAAGACCTTCTTGCAGGTTGCAGATGATTGTTTTCTTGCTATCTTCTCATGTGGATGAGGAGAAAAAAAGAGTTTTCTAGGGTCTTTTTTTGAGTACTAATCCCATTCATGAGTGCTCCAATCTCATGACCTAATCACCTCCAGAAAGCCACATCTTCTGGTACCATCGCATTGGGGATTACAATTTCAAAATGTGAATTTTAGGGAGATACAAACATTCAGCATGTAACACTAGCCTACAATAACAGGCTCTGGAACTGATCTGGCCCTCAGGCCATACTTTACTTACCCCTGGCAAGTGACTAAGAAAAAGGAATTGTCTTTTCTGCTGTGTTAGAAACTGTGAACTGTCTTTTCACCAAGAGAGAAAAATGGTTGGAGAAAAAGAGCAAAAGAACAGAGACAAAATCCTGAGAACACTGTTTGAGCACCATCAGCTCTACTCCTGGACTTTTCAGTTGCCGGAACTAAAAAGTTTTTGTTTTTACTTAAGTTGCTCTGGACTAGCTTTTCTGTCACTGGCATTAGCAAGAGTCCTAACATAAAGATCCTTCTTGATCATGTCCCCATTTAGATTACCAGCGCCAATTTTTATAATTATCCAACTTCATATTCTGTGCTCCACTCATTCATTCTCTTTCCCCTAAGTTACAGAATCTTCTCCTTCATCTCCCAGAAACATTCCCTCCCAACCTTACCAACTTGACTGTAACTACTCCTGGAAGATTCAAGTCGGAAGTCACCTTCTCTGAGAAGCCTTTGCGGAACCCTGTCTTACATCTAACATGCAGTCTGTTGACACTATTCACATAGTATTTTCCACACAGTTTGGATTGTGTGTGTGTGTTTAAATACTCATATCAATTAGTATTTTAAAATACTTTTTCATATCAATATCATAATAGAGACTAATGTTATATTAAGCTTACTATATATGGGATTGATTTTAAGTCATTAAGTAATCTAATTTTCAGAAAAATCCTATGAGGAATGTAAGTGTTTCCATTTTATAAACAAGAAAACTCAGAGCTTAAATAATTTACCCTATTTGTGTTCAGGTAAATACTTGCTGGAAAAGCTGGACTTTATTGAACTGATACCAAAGTATCCAGTGCCTTATTTTACCAAAATTACTTCCCATAGGGCCTGGTACAGAGAAGAGAGCTAAGTGTGTATGTCCTTGTGAACACAGAGCATCTTGAATATATTTCTATTACAGCACTTTGTAAACTGTATAATAAATAAAATGCACGTTTATTTTTCCTTCCAGACTTCTTTTTTTTTTTTTTCCTTCCAGACTTCTAGCTCTTGAATAATAGGTAGTCATATGAGTCTTTTAATCCTTAGTTCTTTTAGCATAGTTCTTAAAAATTAGTAGGTATTCAATAAATATACTGTCAAATGTTCTGTTGTAGTGGTGACTGTCCAATCAGTAAGTATTTAGCTCTACTCACACTGAAAAACTTTATCAATGTTAAACAATGATGTTCAAAATAAAACATTTTTTTAATCAGAGACACATTTGGTAAATATAACACATTTCTTTTTTACTGCAATTCTAAAACATTTTCTTTGGTTTGAAATTTAGATGCTAGAGAGAAAACACCACTATTTCAAGTGCTCATCAACCATAAGGTTACATGTGTCATACTTTTTTTTTTTTTCTTTTGAATTTTATTTATTTTTATTTTTTTAGTTTTTGAATTTTATTTTTTAACTTTGCAATATTGTATTGGTTTTGCCATATATCAACATGAATCCACCACAGGTAAACACGTGTTCCCCATCCTGAACCCTCCTCCCTCCTCCCTCCCCATACCATGTCATACTTTTTTATAAAAATCACTCTTAATGATTATGGAGTGCTGAGGTGCTCAAATAAAGGATCCAGCAGACAATGCCCACCCGGTGATACTCATACAATTTGTTAAACGTCATTTGTGAATATGATGCACAACTTCAAAATGAAATATTGCCAAGCCACATTTAGTAGTGTAGTGAAAGAATAAGCAATGATTATCTGTTACACTTTTTCCCATTGCAGGGTAAAGAAGACATGATAAGGATACCTCAAAGGATACAGATTAATTTTAAAAGTAATCAAAAATATGAGAATACAGCAGGAACTGCTTCACAACTGAGCTTCCAAAAACCTGGGACACCCTTTAGGATACCATTGAAATTCCAGCCAGGTGTCATTTGAAACTGAGTTCACATAGATGATCAAGGATGATAGATGATCAAGAACAAGGATGACAGATGATCAAGGACACGCCTGAGCTCTTACTATGTTGTCATCCTCTTGGAGCAAGAATCCACTATACCTTCCTTCACTGCTTTTTCACTTATTTGACTCAGCGCACCTCTGACCATGCTTCTACTCTTGCTATGACCTTGACTCTATCTTCCATCTTATGGTTTCCATTTATCATGGCATCTGCTGTCCATAATTCCTAATAAGCAAAAGGAGAAGACTGGGATATATGACATGTTTCACGCTCCTGGATGATAGAAATATATTGTGAAGACATCAATTCCTATCAGATTTATTAATAAATACAATATACTTACAATGAAAACACAAGTAGTTTTTCTTTTAAAAGATATGTGTGCATGTGTGTCTGTGCTTGTGTGTGTACTAAAGTGTATCTGAAAGAGTAAAGCAAGGATAACAAAAATTCGTTTGGAAAAAATTAATGAAAATAAGGGAAAACTGCCATGACTTACTAAAATATATTTTGTAGTTATTAAAAAAAAGACTGATATTATGGAAAAAATTAAAGGGCTTTACACTTTCTAGATGTATGCTTTAATATTAATAGTGAAAAATTAACATATTATAAATAAGATATCACAACTACATAAAGAGATGATGCTGAGAAACAAATACTGTTGTTTAGCCTAGATATTAGGGAAAAGTTCCAAATGGATACTCATCTCACCTCACACAGCAAAATAAATCCCAGTTAAATTAAATTGGCAAATGTAAAAATCTATATAAAACCAGATATTCACCTCCAATAGAATTAAATAACTATAAATTAGGAAATGGCACCCCTCTCCAGTATTCTTGCATGGAACATTCCATGGATAGAGGAGCCAAGAGTTGGACATGATTGAACACACATGCACACACACACACACACATCTAGGTGGTGATGTGTACAACAGGCATGTGCAGTACCCTGTATGTGCAACAGAACAAACAAAAAATAAATGGTATATTTTACTAATCAAACTAGTTAAGTGTTAGGAATAATATTTCTTATTGCTGAAATAGGTGTTGGAGACAGATACAATCCTCTTCTCAGGTGAAAGTGTAATTATAAACAATATTTTTTAGAAAGTAATTTTACAGTATGTATAAAGAGGTTCAAAAAAGTGCATATCATTTAACCAGAAATCCTCCTTAAAAGAAACCAGAAACATGTATAAAAATACGCGTACAAAAATGTCTCCCACTCTATAATTTAACACGGGCTTCCCTGATGGCTCAAGCAGTAAGCACCTAGCTGCAATGCAGGAGACCTAGGTCCAATCCCTGGGTCAAGAAGATCCCCTGGAAAAGGAAATGGCAACCCGCTCCAGTATTCTTGCCTGGAGTCCCATGGACAGAGGAGCCTGGCAGGTCACAGTCCATGGGGTCACACAGAGTTGGACACAACTAAAAGCATGTGCACAAAAGGCCATACAATTTAAAATCAATTTAAAAATTTTTTAAGTTAAAAATTCAAATAAAACTGTTTATTTGCCTTATAAAATACAATGATTTTATTAGGATAAAAGTTATTAATAATAATGTTGTTGTTGTTAAATCTCCCTGTCATGTTCAGCTCTTTGCAACCCCATGGACTACAGCATGCCAGGCCTCTCTATCCCTCACCGTCTCCTGAAGTTTGCCCAAGTTCATGCCCAGTGGATTGCATTGGTGATTGCATCCAGCGATCTCATCCTCTGACGTCCTCTTCTCCTCTGGCCTCAATCTTTTCCAGCATCAGTGACTTATTTCCAATGAGTCAGCTGTTCACATCAAATTACCAAAATATTGGAGTTTCAGCTTCAGTATCAGTCCTTCCAATGAGTATTCAGGGTTAATTTCCCTTAAGACTGACTGGTTTGATCTCCTTGCTGCCCAAGGGACTCCCAGGAGTATTCTCCAGCACCACAATTCAAAGGCATCTATTAATAATAATAGATTCCCCTAAATATTAAAATACCTCCTAAAACTTAATATATTAAATCACTCACTATTAAAATATTGTCCTGTTAGAGAATGATATTCCAGATAGCTTTTTGTAATAAATTGAGCTTATAGTGATTGCAGCCATGAAATTAAAAGATGCTTACTCCTTGGAAGGAAAGTTATGACCAACCTAGACAGCATATTAAAAAGCAGAGACATTACTTTGTCAACAAAAGTCTGTCTAGTCAAGATTATGGTTTTTCCAGTGGTCTTGTATGGATGTGAGAGTTGGACTGTAAAGAAAGCTGAGTGCCAAAGAATTGATGCTTTTGAAATGTGGTGGTGGAGAAGACTCTTGAGAATCCCTTGGACTACAAGGAGATACAACCAGTCAGTCCATCCTAAGGGAAATGGGTCCTGGGTATTCATTGGAAGGACTGATGTTAAAGCTGAAACTCCAGTATTTTGCCTACCTGATGCCAAGAACTGACTCATTTGAAAAGACCCTGATGCTGGGAATGATTGAAGGCAGGAGGAGAAGGGGACAACAGAGGATGAGATGGTTAGATGGCATCACTGACTCAATGGACATGAGTTTGGGTAAACTCCCGGAGTTGGTGATGGACAGGGAGGCCTGGTGTGCTGTGATTCATGGGGTCACAAAGAGTCAGACACAACTGAGGAACTGAACTGAACTGAACTGAGCTTATAGTTACAACATTTAGTAGCTTGAGGACATTATACATGGTGCTTCTGTTTTCTGGGCTCTATTTCCTAGTAAGCAAGTAACAGGGGGAAAAGAAAGGCCTAACATTATGGTCATTTTGAAGATTACATAAACTGATAATAGTAGATGTTCAGTTAATGTTATCTCTTCCTACACTCTGTTCCTGATTTTTTCCCTATATTGTATCTAATAAAAAAGTACATGTGCACCTGTGTTTTCAAGTTGAATTATACTACATGTACATGACATCATATAAATCTGGATATCCAATTTTGTTTAGGAGACAATTGAAATAAAGAAATATGATGGCTTATCCATGGAGACACAAACACTAAGTAGAACATCTGTGATGAGGATTCAGATCCCCAAGCTCTCCACCTATTACGGAGGAGTACACATGAAGTATCAATGCTGAAACTAAGTAGCCTGTAAATACCTGAATGCCTAAAGCCTGCCTTCCCACGATTTAACAATTACGTTCTTGTTTCTGGTAACTTGGAAGCATTTTGACCTGGATGTGCCCCAACTTATTGTCTTGGTTCTCTTTTGTTTTTAATAGGGATTCAAACACTGGCAATAATAAGCCTTCCTGGAATTTGAAATGCAAGCGTAGACTTTTCTTTGCCCTCTTGATTGGAAACCTTTATAAGGAGGAGACTGATGATAATGAAGAATTTATGCACAAAAGATCTCATTTTACTTTTTTTAAACCATTGGGTGAATCAACCCCTATCAACTAAGAGTTAGAGATTCAATAACCTTAGGAAGGAATTTACTGAATATTTTTTAAAGGTCTTTTATGACCATAAAGGATATTGTAGCAGCATTATCTTTGTATCTGCCTACTCACCTTTGGAAAACAGGGATATGAAACCAGAATAGACTGTGTTTCATTCTACATGATTATTCCAAGCTGTGTGGGAGAACTGTGTATGTTCTTTCTTGCATATCTTTGTGAAAATATATTATAGTGATCCCGCTGGCCTGAGGAGTGGTGGGTGTTGTGCCATGTGGAGCTAGTAGAGTGTTTGTGGGAAGGAAAGCTGTAGGAGGCTGGTGTGATGTGTTGGGAACATGCATCAGTTTCTGAGTTAAAGATGAGTCAAGTGTATGCCTAACAGTCAGCAATATCTTTTGCTCAAGTGTGGCAACATTTATTCTCTGTATACCTTGAATTAAATTTCAGCCTACCCATTAAAAACTCTAAAGACTCACTTTCAATATTACCTTTATGGTTAAATATAAACCAGAAGTATCCATGGTAGCACAGAAGGGACCAATTTTCAATGATATGGAAACACTGCATTTCCATCACTACCAGAAATAAAAGCAAACTTCCTAATTTACCTTCAATTTAGAATCAGTGCTGCGTTTTAACATGCTGTGCACAAAAGAACTTCAGTATAGGAAAATAAAGTGTATAGGTTAAACTCAGAATTTAGTATAGAATTATACTAAAATATCATTTTAAATATCTATAAATTTTTCTTAAAAACTCTGTCATGTGATGTCAAGAGTAATTGAAAGTATCCTTTTAATGGTTCGTTACTACTAATCATGTCGTGCTTCAGTCAGTTAAGTTCAGTTCAGCCACTCAGTAGTATCTGACTCTTTGTGACCCCATGAATTGCAGCACACCAGGCCTCCCTGTCCATCACCAACTCCCAGAGTTCACTCAGACTCACGTCCATCGAGTCGGTGATGCCATCTAGCCATCTCATCCTCTGTCGTTCCCTTCTCCTCCTGCTCCCAATCCCTCCCAGCATCAAGGTCTTTTCCAACAAGTCAACTCTTCGCATCAGATAGCCAAAGTATTGGAGTTTCAGCTTCAGCATCAGTCCTTCCAATGAACACCCAGGACTGGTCTCCTTTAGGATGGACTGTTTGGATGTCCTTACAGTCCAAGGGACTCTCAAGAGTCTTCTCCAACACCACAGTTCAAAAGCATCAATTCTTTGGTGCTCAGCTTTCTTCACAGTCCAACTTTCACATCCATACATGACTACTGGAAAAACCACAGCCTTGACAAGATGGACCTTTGTTGGCAAAGTAATGTCTCTACTTTTTAATATGCTGTCTAGGTTGGTCATAACTTTCCTTCCAAGGAGTAAATATCTTTTAATTCCATGGCTGCAATCACCATCTGCAATGATTTTGGAGCCCAAAAAAATAAAGTCTGACACTGTTTCCCCATCTATTTCCCATGAAGTTGTGCTTAGAATTTGTTAATCTGTATATTGCACGTCAATTGAGAGCCTATTAATTGTTGCTAGGTTTAAAAAATTATTAACATATCCTTCTGGCCTTGTATCCTCTCTAAACTAAATGCACTGTTATTTTTTTTATTATAACCAATATATATTTCTATGCCTATAGATATCTCTATACCAATTCACCCAAAATACTGAAATTCTAGTTTTCCATCTATTTCAACAACTAAACTGCAAATTTTTGAAATGAGGATGATATTGTATTTTTGTTTGCATGCTAATCCTAATAGGTCTCATATAACATGTTATACAAAGCAGTCACTCAATAAATATTGATAAATTGAGGTCATAAAAATAAACATGGAATAACTGAGATATGTATCAAATACCATAAATATATAGAGAAAAGGGGAAAAAGAGGCAAGAAATCATCTACATCATAGAAACCTGAGTCTTGATGACTGAATAAGTTTATAATATAGATCTTACTCATTTGTCTTCCTGAAGCACTATAACATTAATTCCTGCATCAGTCCTTAACACATCTTACTCCTACGGATAGAAAGGAAGTATCTGGTAGTCAGCCTTACTGGCTCCCCCACAGAGATGGCTTCCTGGAAAGCAGTGTGTGGCATCAAGTCAACATTGAAGAATAACATAAAAAGAGACCAAACTCATTTTTCAGCTATTAGCCACATCAAAGAGATGTTTTATAATAAAATAAAATGAAACAAAGTAAGAAACTCTCTATACCATCATTCATTTGGCAAAATATATTATAGACCTTCTGTGTACCAGGGGTGTGGGGAGAGAGTTTTTTCCAAGTACCTTTCATTTCTTTCTGAGGGCAGAGAATGTGGGCTAGGAATGGCATACTTGATATTCAAGACACTAAATAGGATGCATTCCTCCAGTTTTTAATAGAAGCAAATGATTTCAAAACAAAGAGAAAATTTAAAGAGAGAAAGTGTAGGTATTATAAATGTTTTTCCTTGCTATAATTGCTTAACCTGACTTAAGAGATGGCAGGTGGAGATCAACAGATCCTGTTTAACTTATTAAGATCAATGGTCTTAAAAGTCTACAAATAATAAATGTTGAAGAGAGTATAGATTAAAAGGAAAAAGAATCCTCCTACACTGTTAGTGGGAATGTATTTGTGCAGTCACTATGGAAAACAGTATGAAGTTTCTTTAAAAAAAAAAAAAAAAAAAACATGATATAGAACTACAATATGATCCAGCAATTCCATTCCTGGGTATGTATCAGGAAAAGATGAAAACTTTAGTTCAAAAGGACATGTGTACCCCAATGTTCATAGCAGCACTATTTACAGTAGCCAAGATATACAAACAGCCCTAGTGCTCATCAACAGACAGTTGGCTTAATAAGATGTGATATAGATACAGATGTAGATCTACAATGATATATTACTCAGCCATTAAAACAATGATATATTGGCATTTGCAGCACATAGATGGAAACAGAGTATATTATACTTAGTGACATAAGTCAGAAAAGACAAATACTATATGATATCACTTATAAGTAGAATCTAAAAAAATAATACAAATGAATCTATATACAAAACAGAAACAGACTCACAGACACAGAAAACAAATTTATAATTACCAAAGGGAAGATGAAGAGAGGGAGGGACAAATAAGAATATGGGAATAACAGGTATAAACTCTATATATAAAATAGATAAGCAACAAGGATTTACTGCATAGCACAGGGAATTATATACAATAACTTGTAGTAACCTATAATGGAATATAATCAGAAAAAAAATAATAAGTAAATCACAATGTTATATACCTTAACCTTAACATAACTTTGTAAATCAACTATACTTCAATCTAACACCACCACCAACAACAAAAAAACCAGATCAATAGTCTACTCTGCTCTTCCTAAAAGACAAATTATAACTTAGAAGTATCAGAGTATCACAGTACCCATAAGAAATAATTACCCAAAGTTCTTCCAAAACCACTTCTTATTTACAAGGACTCCTCAAATTGACAATTCAATAAACAGACACTATAAGAAAAATCCTGAAAGGATGTGCACAAAAATTGCCTATATATTCTGGCGTCCTCTCAAGCTGTTTGGGTACAAAATTGGAATATGGGCATTTTGAAACTCATGTACTCAATCCTTGTATAAATCTAAGTTCTTTACCAGTCATGCTAAACTCCATCTTATGCCTGGCACTGATACAACACTTTCAGGTCATTTTTATAAAAGTTATGCCTAGAAAGCTGCTTTGGATCACCTTTTGACACCTTAGCAAGTCTCTCCCTTTTATGCTTTTCCATGTATCACGGGGGCTGAAAGCCTGGGAACTACATTTCCCAGAACCTCTGGGTTAATTCCCACCAATCAGAGACATTCATAGGAGACTTGGACCCAGGAAGGAAAGCAAAATAGTCTCCTCAGAAATAAGATTCCGCAGAAGCCTCCTGTGAGTCACTCACCTCAGTTCTGAAGCTGTGATCATCACCAAGTAGTTTACCGCATTTTTTAAACCTTCTGAAATAATCCAAAAGCAATGACAGTTTCTTTCTTTTTTTTTTTTAATCCATTGATTAAGAAAGATTTCTTGAATATTTTCTATAAGCCAAGTCCTGGCAAGGCGCTGTTGATACAGAATCAAATAGACATTTCCCTGCCCCAAAAGAGCTTATTATAATTTTTATAACTATCTGACTACAACAAAATACTCAAATCTACCGGAGATTGATTTTCTCTCATTTACAGATAGAGAGAAGAGGCAGTGTTGGTTTTGCTTTCACTGAATACTGAATGCAACAATTTGATTCTGTAAAGTTGCCAAGGCAATGCCAACTGTCTGTGACAGCATATGGGGGTAGATAGACACTCACATACACAGACACAGTGATTTTGTAAGACTCCTTTATAAGATACCAAACTAAAAATAAGTTTTCACAGAGACTATATTTTATCACATTAAAATAGCCTAATTTGCCAGGCTGTGGAAAATAGATGCTGAACCACTTCTGGCAGTTTGAAATGTGATCTAAATATATTGGAAGATGCAATTTTTGTTTTGTTTCATGCACTTGAATCTCCTCATTGAATAGTATTAAAGGTAGCATAAAGAACAGAGTAAGAATGTTTATCACATTCTTAATCCCTATATGAACACCCATTTCCTTGTATCAGATGGTCACTCATTTCCTTATATCAGATGGAAGGCTATAAGGAGGAAATGATGATTAGATCACTTAACCCAAGTATCTTCCTATATGTAATTTAAGTCACAATTTTAAAATAAACTGTTTATAATCCTGAAACACTTTGGGCCATATACAGGATGTCAATTTTACATTAAATTCAAATAGGAGACACAGAGTTGTTTTTATGAGATAGCACTAAGCTTTTGATGCTGTCTTTTTGCTGAAATCAATGAAGAAGCCAAAAGGAAAAAGAATAATTTGACTTTAATTTTGTATTTAGTCTTCACATTTCTGTTAACTAAAAAAATAACTTTTTCTTCTACCCTTATGACACTACTTACTTAAGCATGAATATTATATAAGGAATAGTTAATTAGGTTAAGAAAGAGATTAACAATAATGTATTCAGGAACACTTGATGATAAAGAAAACCAGGGCTCAAAATAATCTTAGCCAATACAAGCCATTGACCTTTTCAGAATATAAAATTTCTGTCTATTAATGGCTCTATGGATTCTTCACAGCCTTGTTCTGGCAAAACCCCTGCATTTTCCTTCTTCACCTTGTTGAGAAAGAACAAAATCATCACATTTTTAATTAAAAGGAAAAGATACACTAGAATACTCAAATATATCAAGGTGAAGACAAGTCATTAGTAACAATTTGGAGACAATATCCAAAGCAAATAATAAAGTTCTACTTTCAGTTTTCTTAAAATAAAACCTAACCTTTTTGTATGGGAGGGGTGTTTGGGGAAGAATTAATACATGTATCACTGTCTCTTTGCTATCCACAGGAAACTATCATAACATTATTGTTAATTGGCTATACTCCAATACAAAATAAAAAGTTTAAAAAAAGAAATGTTTTTGCAAAGCAATATAACTAGTGTATGATTATAGTGTAAACATAACCACCAAAGGAAGGACTAGAAGAACAAATGAAGCCAATGTCATGACTCTGGGAAAGCTCAGAATAATGCTAACATTGTCAGTGCCACTAGGTCAGTGCTTGAGATATTCAAAGCAACATCACCATACTGACAAAGAATGCATCTGTCTTAAACTTGACCCCCAAATAGAAATACTATTGTGTCTGAAACAGTGAATGAATGAGTGAGTAGGTACACAAATGAATACATACAGTCCTACTGATCAACCCAAGAACACACAAGATACAGAAAATTACAACCAGTGCAAATGCAAAACAGCATTCTCCAATTAAAAACAGAATATATTATATTATATTATACTCTCAAGTTAAATATAATCATAGACACTTTGTAGGAAATATCTCAGGAAATGCATGTCCACAGAAAACTTTTTATAAAAACTCAGTGCTTAAAACAAAAAATATTATCAGAGACAACAAATATTATGGAATACGAGAAAAAGGATCCTGAAATAATAACATGGCCAGTTCACAAAGCACCCTCCACACTGCTGACCCCTCTTTCCCATTCTCTGTTTTCATCAAATGCCCAGAGATTATTTTTTCCAAAATACACATTTATTATCTTGGCAGGCATAATTTAAAAACTTGCAGATGATTTCTCAGTAACCTCATTACCAAAAATTCCTTAGTTAGGAAAAACTTCAAGTTCATATCACAATCAACAAACTATCTTTATTGTTGAATATTTGTATGCTTAAGCTAATGTATCATAAAATGCATAATATTCTCATTCCAGAGAGAAGATTAAACCATATTTTTTCTAATCTCACATCATTTTCTAACTGCTTAAGCTGAACAGCTATTCCAAGTTTTTTTTTTTAAGTAGTTTCTAGAATGATAAAATCTACCTGACGATTTCAGTTAAAATTCTCACACTTAAAATGGTAAAATATAAGGTAAGCATCATCTTTTAGAGAATTGTTGTAATTATCTCATTTCTATCCAGGTGATATATGTTACTACAAAAAAAAATTTCCTCTGGACTTATAACGTAATTCTACTCTTAGATAAAATTCCATGTATTTATCTTTAATTTGTGTAGACAATATAGTAATTCCAATATATTTTAGGCTGATAATTGAGAGAGATAAAAAATAAAGATAAGAGACAAAAATAAGAGAGATGCTTATTTCTTCTTTAAATAAAGCCTGAATGAAAGCATTTTACTCTGGCACAGAAGCTCTGCAATGTCAGTTGTCCAGTTTTCTGTTGTATTTTCCCAAATTTCCAAAAGTGGTGAGCCTTCTACTGTGTTGTCAAGATGGCTCACCTCCATGGAGAGAAAAGGGGAAATGACGTGATATTCCCACCATTTAAAAGCACAACCTGGGGCTTATTTGGTAGTTCAGTGGTAAAGAATCTGCCTGCCAATGCAGGAGACACGGATTTGATCCCTGATCAGTGAAGATTACACCAACTGTGGAGTAACTAAGCCCATGTGCCACAACAATTGGGCCTGTGCACTAGAGCCTGGGAGTCGAAACAAATGAGCCTGTGTGCCGCAACTACTGAAGCCCCTGGGCCCTAGAGCCTCTGCATCACAAGAGAAGCCACTGCAATGAGAAGTCCATGCACCACAAAGAAGAGTAGCCCTTGCTTGCCACAACTACAGAAAAGCTGAAGCAGCAACAAAGACCCAGTACAGCCAAAAATAAAAATAAATAAATAATATTATAAAAAATAAAAGCACAACCTGGAAGGTGAAACCTAATTTTCTACTTATATTTCATAGAAGTTGGTCATATTATCATTCATAGCTACAAAGAGGACAGAGAACTACAGTCTTTATTGTGAAAAGTCATGGCCCAGCCCAAACTCAAGGTTTATATTCTAAAAGCGAGTAGATAAAAACAGACATTGAGAGAAGTCTTTGTTCTTGTCCCACCCCAGAACAAATGCTGACTCAAGGAAGTGATTTTACATAGTGATTTCAGGAAACACAAATAAGGAGATGAGAAAAGTGAGAAGAAAACCCCAAAAGAAGTGAGACCAGTAAGCAGGTTAATATCATGGGACTTGGGGTTCTAGTCTTCTGGGTATACTTGCATATATGACATGAAACATGCATCAGAACCATCCCAGCTGATGAAGGGTGGCTGAAGCCTTTATTGAAGACCCCTGTTTTCACTGGAGGAGGGTTACCTCTAACCATATTCATTAACTCTTATTTCTTGGTTGCTCATGTGTTTCAGAGAAAGTTTGCACCAGGCCAGAGAAAGCTCCCGGACAAGGAGGAAAAGACTTACAGCCACTTTAGGCAGGAAGCCAGAAGCACACTGGAAATTTCTTTGCTAATGTAGTTAATCTCAAGTGTGTCACTGGGATATGGATCTCTAACAATATCCACAACATGCAAAAACTAGCATTCTTTGTATTTCATTAAAGTAACTTTTTCAACTTAGAAAAATATGTCTCTTATCACTTAATAACAAGCCTAAATTATAATATCAAAAGAACATCTTCTGAAAAATTTACATTTCATATGCCTTCATGTGTAAAAACAAATCTCAAAAAAACGTCAAAACACTATAATTTTTAGGACACATTTTTATGATTACTTTGAGTGTCTTTTATATGTGAGTACCATAATAATATTCTGTTCTGCTTAGTCAAATTCAACTGTGTCTGACAACCACCTTTTTAGACCCAAAATTACATGCACTAATATTTTTAAAAATATGAGGATTATTGTTTAAGAGTAAATACTCAATATCATGTTTCTATGACTTCCTGCACCCTGAACAACATATTAATACCAATGTTATATCTTTCATCATTATAAAACACTTTAGGACATGGCATTTGTCTTACTACTTTTCCAATCCTCATAGAGACAAATCCATGCACTATTCACAATGGATATTCAATTAAGGCTTCCTATGCTGGGAGGGATTGGGGGCAGGAGGAGAAGGGGATGACAGAGGATGAGATGGCTGGATGGCATCATCGACTTGATAGACGTGAGTTTGAGCAAACTCCGGGAGATGGTGATGGACAGGGAGGCCTGGTGTGCTGCGATTCATGGGGTTGCAAAGAATCGGACATGACTGAGCGACTGAAATGAACTGAACTGAACTGAAACTGAAAACAAGCTCCCATTTTAAGCTTCACTCAAAAGAATAATGGATAAAAAGATATAAATAAAATAATAGATAAAATGTAAATCCCATCTTAGCAAAGAGAAGTGACTGACAGTCACTATTAAACAACAATAATAGCAACAAAGGAACAAAAATACTATTAAATTATATCAATAACACAAACATAGAAAAAAGTAATATTAAAAAATAAGATGTCTCCTGCTGAGTTTTATCACTCAGATCCAATCTAAAATTTGGTCTTGGCTGGGATTTGGTTTACATATAGAAATTATATTCCTGGCCACTACTTGAGAACAGGATGCAAGTTATTATCATCATGCAAAAATCAAAGATGTGTGGAGTAATATTTAGCACAGAATAAATTAGTGCCAAAACTTACATATTCTTTACAGAATGTAACAATATACCATATCAGTATTTTACCACCCTCTCCCTGAAAAATACTTTCTATGAAGAATTGAATCAGAAGTAGGTGAACTTGAGCTTTATTCAAATGTCATTAGTTAAAAGGCAAAATGATCTAGTCAGCGAAGTAACAAGAAAATCATGAACCTGAAACAATATCATATTCAAACTAATCTATCTATAAATATCTTTTTACCTTTTTCCTATTTCTAAATTTGGCTATTTTAAACACTATGTTATGACTTACACTCACATCTGATTAAGAAATAATCTGTATCTTAATCACAGTATGACTCTGGGCTAGAAGCTAGTGCAATATATAGACTGGCCTCATGGTAGAAGGAAAATAATTCTGACAAATAAATATAAAAATGTATATATGGAAGTGGGTCTCAGCCCAAACGCTACATTGGAATCACTTAAGAAACTTTTCAAAAGTAACTAATGCATAGGCCCTATCCCCAAGCAAAAAAATCAGAATCCCTGAGGTTGGTTGGGATAAATTATTTTTTTCAAAGACTTTCCAGATTATTTCAATTTTTCAGTCAAGGTTGGTACCCATCAAATCAGGAAAAAAAACCATTAAAGTAACATCATATATCATTACAATTACCTGTTAAAAGCATAAGGATACTCTTCTATGACACAAGAATATAAAAGATGGCAATTTAGCACATAGAACCACCTATAAAAGGTAAAACATGAAATCAAATCATGTAATAATAGTGGTTTAAAGATTAGATCTTCAATTTGTTGATCATTTTCCTAAAGTTATCTGCTATCATCCAGACTGAATTATAAAAACTAACCTGACTGGAGATTTCTTATCATACAAGAGGAGCTGTGCCATCAAACTAGATGAGGTAATAGTTCTTAATAAGCAGTTTTCAGAAATAATGAAATAAATTTAATTATAGCATACTCCTTCCTCTCCCTTTTTTTCAGGAATAATCAAGGTATTTACTTAAGTAATCTGAAAAATCAAAGATATAGACAAACTTTAATTAATATATGTCATATATATATATTCTCATATCAAACAAGTAATTATATTGATATGAAATACTAAAACTTGCATATAGTCATTGTTTTTCATTTTTAAAGTATTTTTGTTACATGTTCATATAACTTTACTAAAATATGTAAGTCTTTTACATATTTTGCAATTAATCCTAACTCCTCATCCTATATATGGCAATAAATTATCTGAGAACTGAAAGGGATCTTCAGGATCATTTTTTTATTTGAAGAAAAAATCAAGGATCAAAATATCTTTGTCAAGACCACTTGGAATAGGAGTTCTCAGCAAGGTGTATCAACACACCGTCACTAGCAGTCTTAAACCATATTGCAAGTAATGTGTTACTAACAACAGAAAAAAAGTTTGCTGTTTTCAGTTTTCTAGAGCAAAACTTAAAGCTTGTATCTATACTCATACTTCTCTCTTACCTCAATATACTATTTTGATTTACTACAAAAGTATTAGATTTGTGATGATGCTGAAAATTGTGTGAGAATGTATCACACAAGTAATTTTCATTTACTGTGTGCATTTTGACAAAACAAAATGCAGAAAATCTCTAATAGAAAGAATTTGTTATAGATTCAAGACCAGAAACTGAAGTTTCTGATTGTCTATTCAATAATTTTTCTACTTTACCAGTAACAAATGACATATTGTAGTGCAACTTACACTTGTAACACAATGCTAAAATGGAAGCTCCAATTGAGACTCTTAGAACAGTGTTAAATAATCAAAGTGAGATGTCACACCAAATACTAACTTCAAAATAACTGGTGAAGAATCAACTGGGTAACTCAAACCCTTCACTGACATTGAAAGTATAAGATGGTTTTAAGAGTTATATAGCATTGAAACATGTATATTATCATATGTAAAACAGATCGCCAGTCCAGGTTTGATGCATGAGACAGGGTGCTCAGGGATGGTGCAGTGGGATGACCCTGAGGGATGGGATGGAGAGGAAGGTGGGAGGGGGGTTCAGGATGGGGAACACATGTACACCCATGGCTGATTCATGTCAATGTATGGCAAAATCACTACAATATTGTAAAGTAATTAACCTCCAATTAGGATAAATAAATTAAAAAAAAATAGTACATGAACAATAATACTCTACCACTGAACATAGCCAGGTAAAGCGTATTTCCCCAAATCTTTGCTTTTCTTATATTACCAGTGAATTTTAGAATAAAAATAAACATTAAGATTTTTTTAAAAAAGAGTTATAAAGAAAGGAAAAGGATTTTTAAACTAAATTTTGGAAAAGAACTGAGTCAGAAAAGACCTGGGAGCTGCCCTCTAAAATAGATTCTGTTCATCAGCTCATTGCCTATTTACAACCTGCTGATCAAGCACATTGAACAATCTGTCAGTAGAGCTCTTCACACCTAACCCAAACAAACTTTGATGTTCCAGTTAGGTTGAGGGTCTGATGGAAGGCTCTTAACTCTTCACCAAGGTAAGCTGAATTGGATCAGTGGGAAATTTCCCTGTTAGCAAAGGCAGCAGTGCACCCAGCACAACAATAAATTCCTATCAAATCCCTCCTGATGATTGTGTTGTTTATCAGATAATAAAGACTGTTTTATTGACTATTCACTTCAGCTTCTTCTAATATGTAATTTTTACACTCATGTCATCTAGGATATTAATGATTAATTTGAACAGGGCAAGGTTGAGGGCACAGTCCTATGGCATGATGTTAAATACATTAAAAGTTGGCCTTAATATATTAATCACATCCGTTAGGGAAAGCTTTCAACTCCCATACATCCCTGATTCTAAGACCTACACTTTTTCTCACCTTAATATGTCTAAACTCATAATAGTATCTCATAATTATTGTCTGCAGGGCAGTGATCAATGGTGTAGCTTCATTGTCAGCCCTTGCGCTAAGAACAAAATAAGCAACATGCAAGATTACTGAATGGATGATAGCTGTTTGGTAGAAAGTTCTGAAAAGAGTGGTGGAGTGTTATTTCATCACTACACATCCAATTCTTTTGAGACCACAAAAGGCAATATTATGTGGGAAAACACAGTCTTTGATGACACAGATTCAGGAGAATCTAAAAGTAAAGACATTTTAGAAATCACTGAAGAATTTATTTCATTTACATGTTTGTTTTAGTATATACATAAGCATGACATGTAAAAAATCCATGTCAAAAATTAGACTTAAATAGCTTTTTAATAAATGAAACGCAACATTTCTAGAGAATTAAAAAAAACACTGTGCTATAATAATTGAATATGTTTTTGTTTTCTTTCATTGTGTTATAGTAGGGGGAATATATTTTATTTATTTATTTTTAATTTTATTTTATTTTTAAACTTTACAATATTGTATTAGTTTTGCCAAATATCGAAATGAATCCACCACAGGTATACCTGTGTTCCCCATCCTGAACCGTCCTCCCTCTTCCCTCCCCATAATCTCCCTCTGGGTCATCCCAGTGCACCAGCCCCAAGCATCCAGTATCGTGCAATGAACCTGGACTGGCGACTCGTTTCATACATGATATTATACATGTTTCAATGCCATTCTCCCAAATCTCCCCGCCCTCTCCCTCTCCCACAGAGTCCATAAGACTGATCTATACATCAGTGTCTCTTTTGCTGTCTCGTACACAGGGTTATTGTTACCATCTTTCTAAATTCCATATATATGCATTAGTATACTGTATTGGTGTTTTTCTTTCTGGCTTACTTCACTCTGTATAATAGGCTCCAGTTTCATCCACCTCATTAGAACTGATTCAAATGTATTCTTTTTAATGGCTGAATAATACTCCATTGTGTATATGTACCATAGCTTTCTTATCCATTCATCTGCTGATGGGCATCTAGGTTGCTTCCATGTCCTGGCTATTATAAACAGTGCTGCAATGAACATTGGGGTACACGTGTTTCTTTCACTTCTGGTTTCCTCAGTGTGTATGTCCAGCAGTGGGATTACTGGATCATAAGGCAGTTCTATTTCCAGTTTTTATTTTAGATACATAATAGATTTGTAAAATAAAATAGTATGTATTAATATTATTATATTATATTGAAATAATGTAATTATAACATGTGAAGTACAGTTATATCCATATAATCATAATATTAATACATACTGATTAATTCAATTACATTAATATAATCAATCATTTAAAATAATTGATCTTCTATTATATTATTAACCAAATTTTATGTTTTGTATATTAAATATTATAATACAAAATATGTATTAATAAAAGCTAACTTTACATTTCAACAAACTAGCAAAGAAAGAACAAGCCAAGAAATGAAAAGATTAGAGCACAAGTAAACAAAATAGAGGATACAAAAACAATAGGAAAAAAATCAATGAAATTGGAATTTTTTTTAAGATCAGAAAATGTAATAAACCTTTAGCTGAACCAAGAAAAAGGATAGAAAGGTCAAATAAACAAAATTAGAAACTTAAGAGCATATGCTATAACTTATGCTTTAGAAATGAAAAGAATTATGAGAATACTGTAAGAGTTATATTCAAATAAATTAGAAAACCAGGAAGAAATGGAAAATTCCTAGAAACATATTGCTTACCCAGAATGAACCATGAAGAAATAAGAAATATGAATAGACCAATAACAGGTAGGAAGATTGAATCAGTAATCAAAAACTTCCAAAGAAAAGTCTAGGACCTGATTGCTTCACTGGAGAGTTGTAGCAAACATTTAAAAAAGAATTAGCTGCAATCTTTTGAAATTCTTCTCAGAAAATTGAAGAGGAAGGAACACTTCCTAATTCATTTTTCAAAGCTAGCTTTACCCTAATACTAAATCCAGATGAAGACCCTACATGAAAAGAAAATTATAGGCCAATACCCCTGATGAATATAGATGTAAGAGTCCTCAACAAAATATTAGCAATCTGAACTCAAAAGCACATTAAAAAGATCATATACAATGACCAAGTCAGTTTTATACCTAGGATGTAAGGGTGTTTCAGTGTATGAAACACATAACTGTGATATAGCACATTAACAGAATGAAGAAGAAAAATTTCATGATTATCCCAAAAGATGGAAAAAAATTATTTGATGAAATTCAACATCTTTTCGTGAAAAACACTCTCAACAAACCAAGAATAGAAGGAGATTACTGCAACATAATAAATGCCATTTATGACAAGACACAGCTAACAGCATATACAACAGTAAAAATGCTAAAAGATTTTACTCTAAGATTCAGAATAAGATAAGGATGCCAACTCTTAAAACTTCTATTCAACATAGTAGTAAAACTGTTAGATATAGCAATCAGGTAAAAAAATAAATAAATGAAAGGTATCTGAATTTGAAAAGAAGAAGTAAAATTCTTTGTTTCCACATGACGTGGCCTTACATGTAGAAAACTCTAAAGCTCCACAAAAAAGTATTAGAACTAATAATTATATTCAGCAAGGTGTCATAAAACAAAATTAACCTACAAAACTCGGTTGCATTTCTACACACTAACAATGGAGAAAACAAGCACATTCACAGTAGAATCAAAAATAATGAAACATCTATTTGTAAACTTAAACAAGGAAACAAAAGACATATACACAAAAACTATGAAACATTGCTGAAAGGAATTAAAGAGCACACATCCTATGTTTATGGGCTAGAAGACCTGATACTATTTATATGTGCACACTACCCAAGTCAGTAAGTTCAGTCGCTTAGTCATTTCTGACCGTGATCCCATGGACTGCAGCACGCGAGGCTTCTCTGTCCATCACCATCTCCCAGAGTTTACTCAAACTCATGTCCATCGACTTGGTGGTGCCATGCAACCATCTTATCCTCTGTCGTCCCCTTCTCCTCCTGCTTTCAATCTTTCCCAGCATCAGGGTCTTTTCAAATGAGTCAGCTCTTCACATCAAGTGGGAAAAGTATTGGAGTTTCAGCTTCAGAATCAGTCCTTCCAATGAATATTCAGGACTGATTCCCTTTAGTATTCGCTGGTTGGATTTTCTTGCAGTCCAAGAGTCCTCTCCAACACCACAATTCAAAAGTGCCAATTCTTCGGTGCTCAGCTTTCTTTATAGTCTGACTCTCACATCCATACACGACCATTGGAAAAACCATAGCCTTGACTAGACAGACCTTTGTTGGCAAAGTAATGTCTCTGCTTTTGAATATGCTATCTAGGTCGGTCATAACTTTCCTTCCAAGGAGTAAGCGTCTTTTAATTTCATGGCTGCAATCATCATCTGCAGTCATTTTGGAGCCCCCCCAAAATAAAGTCTGACACTGTTTCCACTGTTTGCCCATCTATTTCCCATGAAGTGATGGGACCGGATGCCATGATCTTAGTTTTCTGAATGTTGAGCTTTAAGTCAACTTTTTCACTCTCCTCTTTCACTTTCATCAAGAGGCTTTTAAGTTCCTCTTCACTTTCTGACATAAAGGTAGTATCATCTGCATATCTGAGGTTATTGATATTTTTCCTGGCAATCTTGATTCCAGCTTGTGCTTCCTCCAGCCCAGCATTTCACATGATGCACTCTGCATTTAAGTTAAATAAGCAGGGTACCAATATACAGCCTTGACATACTCCTTTTCCTATTTGGAACCAATCTGCTGTTCCATGTCCAGTTCTAACTGTTGCTTCCTGACCTGCATACAGGTTTCTCAAGAGGCAGGTCAGGTGGTCTGGTATTCCCATCTCTTTGAGGATTCTCCACAGTTTATTGTGATCCACACAGCCAAAGGCTTTGGCATCATCAATAAAGCAGAAATAGATGTTTTCTCAAACTCTCTTGCTTTTTTGATTATCCAGCAAATATTGGCAATTTGATCTCTAGTTCCTCTGCCTTTTCTAAAACCAGCTTGAACATCTGGAAGTTCACGGTTCATGTATTGCTGAAGCCTGGCTTGGAGAATTTTGAGCATTACTTCACTCACATGTTTGATGAGTGCAATTGTGAGGTAGTTGGAGCATTCTTTGGCATTGCCTTTCTTATGGGATTGGAATGAAAACTGACCTTTTCCAGTCCTGTGGCCCCTGCTGAGTTTTCCAAATTTGCTGGCATATTGAGTGTAGCAGTTTCACAGCATCATCTTTCAGGATTTGAAATTGCTCAACTGGAAATCATCACCTCCACTAGCTTTGTTCAATAGTGATGCTTTCTAAGGCTCACTTGACTTCACATTCCAGGATGTCTGGCTCTAGGTGAGTGATCACACCATTGTGATTATCTTGGTCGTGAAGCTCTATTTTGTACAGTTCTTCTGTGTATTCTTGCCACCTCTTCTTAATATCTTCGCTTCTGTTAGGTCCATACAATTTCTCTCCTTCATTGAGCCCGTCTCTGCATGAAATCTTCCCTTGGTATCTCTAATTTTCTTGAAGAGATCTCTAGTCTTTCCCATTCTGTTTTCCTCTATTTCTTTGCATTTATCGCTGAGGAAGGCTTTCTTATCTCTCCTTGCTATTCTTTGGAACTCTGCATTCAGATGCTTATATCTTTCCTTCTCCTTTGCTTTTCGCTTCTCTTCTTTTCACAGTATTTTTAAGGCCTCCTCAGATAGCCATTTTGCTTTTTTGCATTTCTTTTCCGTGGGGATGGTCTTGATCCCTGTCTCCTGTACAATGTCATGAACCTCCGTCCATAGTTCATCAGGCACTCTGTGTATCAGATCTAGTCCCTTAAATCTATTTCTTACTTCCACTGTATAATCATAAGCGATTTGATTTAGGTCATACATGAATGGTCTAGTGGTTTTTCCTACTTTCTTCAATTTAAGTCTGAATTTGGTAATAAGGAGGTCATGATCTGAGCCACAGTCAGCTCCTGGTCTTGTTTTTGCTGACCGTATAGCGCTTCTCATTAGGATAGCTATAATAAAGAAAGAAAGAAAGAAAATAACTCTTGGGAAAGACATAGAGACTGTCCAATACTTGTGCAATGTTGGTGGGAATATCAAATGATGCCACCATTATGGAAAGCGGTATGGCGCTTACTCGAAAATTAAAACTAGAACTACTATATGATTTAGTAATCCCACTTCTGTGCATTTATTCCAAAAGAAGTGAAAATAGAATTGCCATAATATATTTACACTTACTTTTCATTGCAGCATTCAAAATAACCAAGAAGTGGAAACAATCTAAATACTCATAAATGGGTGAATGGATAAAGAAAATGTGAGATATACACACACACACACACAAAGACATACACAATAAAATTATTTAACTTAAAAAAAAAGAGATTCAGTTCAGTTGCCCAGTCGTGTCTGATTCTTTGTGACCCCGTGGACTGCAGCACACCAGGCCTCCCTGTCCATCACCAACTCCCAGAGTTTACTCAAACTCATGTCCATTGAGTCAGTGATGTCATCCAACCATCTCATCCTCTGTCATCCCCTTCTCCTCCTGCCTTCAGTCTTTCCCAGCATCGGGGTCTTTTCATAAAAAAAAGAGGAAATTCTGTCAAATGCCACAACAAGTATGAAGTAAGAGGAAAATAAGGCAGTAACAAATGGACAAT
Source organism: Bos indicus (assembly GCF_029378745.1). Taxonomy (NCBI): domain Eukaryota; kingdom Metazoa; phylum Chordata; class Mammalia; order Artiodactyla; family Bovidae; genus Bos; species Bos indicus. The sequence continues at coordinate 77,205,383 of NC_091765.1, forward strand.
GCTGCATGATTCCAGTTAAACGAAATATCTACAGTATGCAAATTCCTAGAAACAGCAAGTAGAATGGGGCTTAAGAGAAGCTGGGTGTATGGACAAGGGGATTTGCTATTAAATAGTGTAGAATCAGTCAAGCAAGATGAAAAATTTCTAGAAATCTGCTGTAAAAAATGTGAGTATATTTAAGAACTCTGTACTGCACAACAAAAATTTGTTAAGTGGGTAATTTTCATTTTATGTGCTGTTCTCTAGAATAATAAATTATCTTACCTCAATATCCCATATGTAAAACAGGGTAAATGTATGCATATCATAAATTTACTATGAGGGTAAATTTGTTAATATACATAGAACTCAGAAAAGTGCCTAGAATGTTGTCATTTACTGTTCTTAATTTTTATATAAATTCATAACTAAATAAATATATTATTTTAATATAAATAAAGACATTAGTTCTGCATAATAAATATTCATAATTGATTGATAATTATGAAGTGTAGAAAGATGTCAATATTAAACCAACAGTAAAATTTCCCAGGTCGGGAGTTGTTTGAAAGTTGCATGTTGGTATCTTGGTAGCCCACTATTTTTTTGTCATTGTTAATCTTTGTTCAAAGCAACTGGTAAAAGACCTATTAGTATTATTTATTATTTCTTTACACACTAACATTCAGTTAAATTTGTTTTCTCATACTTAACATCATTTGCTTTAATGACATCTAATAATTATACTGAATATACTAATACCATGCAACTGTATAGCAATAGCTGAGACTATACATAAATGCTAAAACATGAAAAGGAAAGTTGAACACTAATACTGAATTTCCCCTATCACCTGTGTGATTTCAGACAGATTACCTAACCTTCTCTGGGCTCAATTCTCTCTCTGTGAGGATGAGAATGGAAAACTGAGGTGCCTTCCAAGATTGGTGCTTTTTCTTAAGTAAGCTGAATACAATTCACCCTTCTTGCTTCTCTCCTGAGCACATTTCCATATACCATCACATTCAACAATGCACAGAAATATATTTTCACTCAAGTTTCTAAAGATGAGCGAAGGGCACTTCTATGCGTGGCACAATGCAATATGCTTTAGAATTTTTCTTCCCTATTTTCTACTCCCAAACATTCACAATGGCTTGCTCAGAAAATCTCTCCTGATCCTATATTTGATTTCCAAAAATGTTTACTCCCAAAACTCCCTCAGTGTTTCAGCATTGGCTTGTATTGTTATATGCCCTTACTGTATCCCTCCACACTTAGCTGTATGTTATGTAGATCAATTTAGCTTTTATAGATCTCAATCAATTCTGTTTGTCCATCGTTCCAGTTAGACTTATAGAGCAAAGAAGGCAAACACTTATAAATTATATATTTTTTCCTTTTATCTGTATGAAATTTTCAAATGTGGCCCAAAACTCTTCGAGTCCCAGTTCTGATCCAACCATGCATGACACTGAACATAATCCCAAGAAATATCCTTGAAAGGAGACTCATAACTTTGGCAGTACCCACAGTAGCATTACTGCCAGACACAGAATGTGGAATTAAAATGGATGGCACAATGCTCTTTCTCCTAGACAAAAGTGCTGGTTGTTGACAGAGTGCACTGAAGGCCCATATCTTGGCTAAGAAATGCAAAATAAATAAGTTGGAGATACACACTTTCTTCTATTTGCAAGAGAGGCTTTAGTTGCATTTGGGGCTCAAAATAAGATCAATCTTCTTAAATTACTTTTAGAAATAAATTGTAAAAATTGTTACCTAATTCACATTTTAAAAATTACCAATACTTAAAAAAACAGCCTTATCATTCTGATTTCTTTTATATTTTATCTATAAGTGTACTTATCAGAAATAAATTGTTTAGCAATTGTTACATGTACCTTGAGATACAGTCTCTAAATGAGAAATCCCAATGATGTGTAAAAATTTAACTGACTAGAATCTTTCAATCATGTTTAACAAGACAACAAAGTGAAATGATACATATGTTAAACCAATTTATGTTAACCATGTTAAACCAATTTACATTTCCACCAACAGTATAGGAGGGTTTCGTTTTCTCCACACCCTATCCAGCACTTATTGTTTGTAGATTTTTGGTAACGGCATTATGACCCTTATGAGGTGATATCTCATTGTAGTTCCGATTTGCATTTCTCCAATAATTAGTAATGTTAAGCATCTTTTCATGGGCTTTTGGAGAAGGCAATGGCACCCCACTCCAGTACTCTTGCCTGGAAAATCCCATGGATGGAGGAGCCTGGTGGGCTGCAATCCATGGGGTCACTAAGAGTCAGACATGATTGAGCGACTTCACTTTCACTTTTCACTTTCATGCATTGGAGAAGGAAATGGCAACCCACTCCAGTGTTCTTGCCTGGAGAATCCCAGGGACGGGGTAGCCTGGTGGGCTGCCGTCTACGAGGTCACACAGAGTTGGACAGGACTGAAGCGACTTAGCAGCAGCAGCAGCAGCAGTGTCTTCTTTGGAGAAATATCTATTTAAATCTGTTGCCCACTTTTCAGTTGTGTTTTTTGCTTTATTAATGTTGAGTTGTATGAGCTGTTTGTGTATTTTGGATATTAATCCCTTGTGGGTTGCTTCATTTGCAAAAAAAAAATTCTTTTATTATGTTGGTTGACTTTTCATTTTGTTTGTTTCCTTTGCTATGCAAAAACTTTTAAGTTGAATTAGGTCCCTTTTGTTTATTTTTGCTTTTATTTTCATTACTCTAAAAGGTGGATCAAAAAAGATCTTGCTTCAATTTATGTCAGTGTTCTGCCTATGCTTTCTTTTAAGAGTTTTTTAGTATTCCATCTTACATTTAGGTTTTTAATCAATTTTGAGTTTTATTTTGTGAATGGTGTTATGGAGAGTTCTAATTTCATTCCTTCAAGATCAAGCCAATCAATCATAAAGGAAATCAATCCTGTATATTCATTGGAAGAACTGATGCTGAACCTGATGATCCAGTGCTTTGGCCACCTGATGTAAAGAGCTGACTCATTGGAAAAGACCTTGATACATGGAAAGATTGAAGGCAAAAGGAGAGGATGAGATGGTTAGATAGCATCACCAACTCAATCGACATGATGTTGAGCAATCTTTGAGCAATAGAGAAGGATGAGGAAGCCTGGAATGCTGCAGTCCATGGGGTCTCAAGCAGGCAGACACAACTTAGCAACTGAATGGCAACAACATGCGGTTTTCCCAGAACTATTTATTGAAGAGACTGTATAGTGTCTACTGTCTGGAGAACAGTATGGAGGTTCATTTAAAAGCTAAACACAGAGCTACCATATCGACATTTCTAGGCATTATTGATATTAGCTGTAGTTGAATCTTCAAACTTACTGCAATTACTTCTCAATCTTCATGAATCCAAAAAGCTACAACATACTTTCAATCAAATCAACTATGCAAGAGTTCGTCCTTTAGCAAACCTAGGTATTGAATAATATTGTCTGTCCTGTGCTTACAGTTTCAGAATTCCATAATGACACATACCTTACTCCCGAGGTGTAGGATACCAACCAGAAACACATACTCTCTTTCAGTTTATTGTCCTTTGATAGAGGTATGTCTCTTCTATGCATAGGTCTTCTTATTTATGAGAGTTCTTAGTAGAAGTATTAAACCAAAAGGTAAATACCACAAATCTGTCCCAGCATGCTAGTTCTGATGCTTAATATTCCAATGCTCCATTTAAGTGAAATCACTCTACTTACAGCTCCTAATGAGAGAGTAGTCCTACAGGCGCAGGATTTGTACAACTTTTCTTAGCTCCATCTTGGCCAAATCATTGGCCAACAAATAATTAAAGTTCAACAATAACCTATGGCACTCCAGCAACACATGATGTTGCCTGCTATATCAAGGTAAGCCAGAAGATATTCTCTGGCATGCCAGCTTGGAAAGAACTAAGCAATTGATGGAGAGACATAAAGCTGAACAATTATACACAAATGATCAAGAAGATATAATTAGGGCTTAAAAGGCAAGGAACTCAAGTCAGGGAATGCGCAATCATGGAGGGTCCAATTCATGAGGACACAGAAGCTACGAGGTGCAGAAACACTCAGTGAAGGAAAGGGAATAAAAACTGTGTCAAAAGAAAAAGGAGAAAAGAAATAGGAAAATAAATGTGTTAATGATCATAAGGAAGACAGAAACTAGCTAGCTAATGACTAGACGGAAGATATAAGCCCTTTTCTATTTAAATCACTGCAACAGTATCTTAACTATAGCCCTGTGTTACACTCATCCACTGGGATTAGAAACATGACTTTTAAATCATGTATCCTATCACTTGACACCCTAGTGTAAAAACATCCCATTGCATCAAAAATAAAATCTTTGTTTTCCCTTTTCAAAAAAGTTTTATTAGACTGTGGTTGATTTACAATGTGTACTAATTCCAGGTATACAGCAAAGTGAATCAGTTACACATATACATATATCCACTCTTTTTTTAGATTCTTTTTCTATATAGATCATTACAGAGTATTGAGTAGAGTTCCTGATGCTAAAAAAAGAAAAAGCAACAACTAAGGGCCCACAGGGAGAAGGCAATGGCACCCCACTCCAGGAATGTTGCCCGGAAAATCCCATGGATGGAGGAGCCTGGTAGGCTGCAGTCCATGGGGTCGCACAGAGTCGGACACGACTGAAGTGACTTAGCAGCAGCAAGGGCCCACAGGAGCTACCCAGTTCTGATTGCTATAGCCCATCATTATAGATCAGTCTTACCTCCTGCTCATATAGTACCTCTACCAGGAATGGTTTTTCTACGGTCTTTCCTTCACAGTTAAAACTCTGATCAAAAGTCACCTCTTCTGAGAGAACTCCCCTGACCACCCACTCTAAGGCACCTGTCACCTGTAATCAAACTCTTCTGCTAGTCGTTAATCCATTGCTGGCTTTATTTTCTTTTTAAGCACTTTCAGTATCTGCAATTCTCTTATTTGTTTACTGGTTAAGGTCTGTTATCTTTCTCCTCCAGAAGAATGTGGACAGAGACCTTGTCTGCATTCCCAGTGCTTAGAATGTGGTTGTTGCTACTGTTAGTCACTAAGTCGTGTCTGACTCTTTTGCGACCCCATGGACTGTAGCCCACCAGCTTCACTGTCCATGGGATTTCCCAGGGAAGAATATTGGAATGGGTTGCCATTTTTTTCTCCAGGGAATCTTCCCAACCCAGGGATTGGACCCTCATCTTCTGCACTGCAGGCAGATTCTTTTCCACTGAGGCAACAGGAAATCCCAGGAACTCAATAAAGTATTTAAGAAAAGAATGGTTACAAGAGGAAAGGAGAACAAGGAGAAAACAAGGAGGGGGCTGGGGAAAATGGGAGGGAAGAAGTGTGAGAGGAAGGAGGAAGAAGCTCTTTCTGAGGAAATCCTCAGTGTTACTCTGGAGTCTCTTTTATTTTAGATCCTGCTTTTCCTCCAGGGGTCCTTAGATTTTCTAGAGTTCTACAGTTCCTGCTCTGTCTGTGACCTGAAAGTTCACATTTTCCTCTTTGTCTGATGCTTATAAAGCTTTATACTAAACTCTTACTTGTATAAAGTAGCTTGCATAAATTGTAGTTCCTTCCTAATAAAAGAGGAAAACTCCTCATAGACATAGCAGTAATGGCAGAGAAGAACCTGAGCATTTAAAGATAAGAGGCTGTTATTTCTCCACTAATCAAAAAGAAGAATAAGTTCAAGCAATTATATTTGCTTTTAGTTTCTATTGTCCTGTCACTCAGTACTTTCATTGACCTGTTTTTCCCTAATATAAAAATATGTTGATCTTGAAATTTTTAGAAACTATAGAAAATCACAAATAAAAAGTAAAATCCTACCATAATATTATCACCTAGTGAAGAGTATTGATAATAGTTTTTGCATGCATTCTAAATAAAAGTGACATCATAACCTAAATAGTTACATATAATCTGATATTTCTTTCACTAATATACCAATAATATTTCCATGTGTTTATTCTTCTACACTCTTATTTTTATGTCTGAAATTTATTTCACACAACACATAATTTTATATAGTTTACCATTATGTTTTACATTTAAATTATTTGGAATTTTCACAAGTTTAAGTAACATTGAGATGAACTTTCATAAAATTAAATTTTTATGTAAGTTCACAATGTTTCCCTAGAATAAATTCAAGGAGTTATTTTGTCATGTATTATTTTGTCTTCTGAGTCACAAATGTACAACTATAAAATACTAAAAATTCAACAAAATTAAGATGAATTATATTTATTGCTTGAAAAACTAGAGTGGGAAAGAATATTTGTAGACTTCATGAAACAGCTTTTTTTTCCCTATAATATTGTAGAACAGTGCAAATATAAGTCCAGTTTAGGAAAATACTGTCTCAAAAAAAATTCTGCACATAGGAAATGTTAACAGGAATTTAATGAGCTTTTTAAATTCTTAGGTTTTTCTTTAAACCCTACAGCAAAGAATGTAATATAAAATTAAGTTGCCAATCAAATGACCTATTGGCAAAATTCTTGTTTACCATCATAAATGCTTTTTGGGTTCATCCATCAACATATATTAAAAAACAATTTCTTTAAAAATTCTGAACCTTTTCATTGACTCAAGATCAGTGCCTATATTTCTTTAATTTAATGGAGACAAGATAGGGGAAAGGAAGAGGAGAATAGATGAGGGGGAGGGGGGAACTGTCTTTTCCACACATTTTTCAAAGAAGCCTTAGGTTTGAAATCCTCTGGAACAACTGCTTCATGAGCTGAGGAGAACAGGCCCTTCTTAATCAGAGATGACACAAAATCAAGATTTTTCAGGACAATACCTGCAGTAAAGGATAAGTATTCTGACAATGTCAGTGTCTGCAAACATCTCCTAATGCCACCAGGTAAAAAATAATCACCATCAGCAGTATCCAATGCTTATTCAGCTAGTCATGGACCTAAATGACCCTTACTCAGATTTCTGCTACAAGATTTATACAGAGGTAAAGAAGCTGAAATTCAGCTAAAAGGGAAAACTACTTCAAAAGAAAGAATCAAAATAGGATATGTGATCACCAGCAATCAATGGTATACAAGCTGCCAAATAGCCTGCAACAATCTTCTGTTTCAGATCCAGCTATGTGCTATGAAAAGCATTCTTTAAACAAGTAGATACTGCATGTATGTATAAAGGGGGTAGTGTAATAAAACCAGCACCACAGCTGATATTGACTATCTCTTTCTAATTCTGCTTCTTTAGTGACATCATTTGGTAGGCAGAAGTTGGCCATGTGGGGATGTTTTCATGGAGATTTTTCCCCCAAAAATGCCAGCTGTTTATTTACCAGCATACTTCTAGAAAACTAACTGTGTTTTTGTGAATTATATATTCATATATTTAGACTCTTCTGGTGGATAAAGTATAAAACTAAAATAATACGTCACAGGCTATGTGGGCAATGATATTAATATTAGGCCCAGAAAGCAAATTTTCAATACAGATCCTTCAATGAAAGCCAAAAGACAACTTGATTATTGCTTAGCAACATTGCCTACTGGATTGAATATTTCTAAACGCACTTTTTAGAGTTATCTAATTTTACTGCGATGTCTTTTACAAAGAGTAAAACATACAACTTCTAATACACCTCCATGAGTTTTAACATATGTATTACTGTGGGATTGCAAGAGTTGGACTTGACTTAATGACTAAACAATAACAACACATACGACTTAACAACAAAATCAAGACATAGAACATTCCCTTCACCTCTGAATGCTCCCTTGTTTCCCTTCCAGTCCATTACAGAAACACCCTTTTACTCTCTCCCCACACAACCATAGTTCTGATTTCTAGCATTAACATCATCTAAATGGAATCATTTAGTAAACATAATTCTGTGTTTGACTTCTTTCACTCAAAAGAATATTTTCGATTCATCCTTGTCTTTTTCAGTAGTTCTTTCTTATGCTTTCACTTCTGTCATACCTCTGCCCTTATTGACAGTCATTGACTCATCTGCCTCGTGTCACTGTATTTTCAACTTTTCTAGAATTTTCTAAATGGTATAATACAGTATAGAATTTCTTGTGTCTGGAGTTTTTTATTAAAAAAATGACTTTGAGAAAATACCATTCTTCTTTATTCAATTGAATACATTTGCCCAAAATCAATAAAATATATATCTGTGGATCTCTTTCCACTGATTTATGGAATGCTTACACTAGCACCAAAAACCTAGATGACAACCATTTTAGATCTTAAAATTAAGTCCACCAATTCTGTTTATCTTCAGAAGTTACTCTGCAAATTCTAGATAATTTGAATTTTCATATGAGTTTTAGCATCTACATGTCAATTTCTATAAGAAATTTTGCTTTAGTTTTGAATAGAATGCATTTAAGCAAAGATCAATCTTCAGAAAATTTGATGTATTAATAATACTGAGCCTTCCAATTTATGAGCATGGGATATATCTCTGTTTAGTTAGGTTTTCTTTAATTTTGCTCAACAATACTTTGTATTTTTAGTGTACAAGTACTTCTTGTAGTCTATAAAATATTTCAAAGAAATAAAATTCCAGGGTACCTATTTAGGAATGTTTTCTTAATGAATTGATTTTATTTTCATACTGAAACTTCCTTCCTTATCCTTGGTAATATTTCTTGTCCTGATCTACTTTGTCCAGTTTTAATACGAACACTCCAGATTCTTTATATATATATATATATCTTTTTTCTATCTTTTACTTTAGTTCAATCTATTCTTTTCCATTCAATCTGTGCCTTTGTATGGGAAGTGAGTTTCTTATAGGTATCAACTGGATTTTGCTTTTTGTATGCAATCTGACAATTTCTTCCTGTTAATTGGATTTATATATCTATACATAACATGTAATTAGTGTTATGAGTAGACTTCAATTTACCATTCTGATATTTATTTTATAGTCATTACATTTAAACTTTGCTCTCTGTTCTTTGTGTTCTGCCTTTCTTTGTATTGAGGACCTAGGTTTCATTTAATCTCCACTACTCAATGGCGCTAATGGTAAAGAACCCACCTGCCATAGTAGATGATGTAAGGGATACAAGTTCGATCCCTGGTTGGGGAAGATCTCCTGGAAGAGGGGGCATGCCGGGAGCCGGCATATTGCATATTGAGTGCATATTGCATATTGCATATTGAATGCAGCACTTTCCACAGCATCATCTTTCAGGATCTGGAATAGCTCAACTGGAATTCTATCACTGCCAGGAGCCAGCGTGAGGAACTCCGCCCGTGGCAAAGGTCATGAGGAAGGAGGCTCGGCATACGCAAAGGCGGGATAGAGCCTCAGGAGTCCCCCCGGAAATTCTCGAGCATCTACCCCCAAAACCAGAGTCTGCCTACTTTCTGCTTTGTGCTCTCACCTACACCTCTGACTTTACGGGGGGCTGTCCCCCACTACCTCTCTCTGAAAAAAGAGTTAGTTTACAGCTCCAGTTAATAATTCCTGGGTGTGACAGTGTTTCAACCTACAAACTCCTTTGGAAATCCTCTAGCCTGCCTGAATAGGTTTTTCCGGCCACATGTGATTGTTCAGAGCCTCCCAACTGTGAGAGGCGGGAGATGTTCTAAACTGTCTAAACACAGAGTCCTTTGAGTAGTTAAATGATTGATTAGAAATTGTATTGGTGAAGGGTTTTTCACTTATTGGGCCAATGTTTGCTGCTAAGTCTCCATACCCCTTACCTACTGTGTCCTTGGCAGTGTATTGATTGATATAATGGGTTTATAGAAATGTAAGTAGTAGCCTCAATGTTTGTAACCTTGGACCCTTAAGTTAATTCTTTTCTTGATTGAGCCCACCTCACCTTTGCCCTATAGGAATGCAACTCTATCCAATGCTTTTTGGAGGCTGGCGCCTGACTTTAGAATAATCACCTTTAGAGAAAAATAAGTTTCTTAAAATGTTAACAGGCCTCCGGGCCAGAAGATGATGTAAATCACCTAAACTTTTGCATATGATAAGTTTGTGGGAAGAAAGCCTGGCTTACTGCATGACTCTACCCCTTCCCTCATTATCCTCTATGCATAACTTAAGGTATAAAAACTACTTTGGAAAATAAAGTGCTGGTCTTGTTCACTGAAACTTGGTCTCCCCATGTCGTTCTTTCTCTTACCTTCTGGCTGAATTATTCAGCCTCTTTTCTTCACTGAATTTCCTCACTGAGCTATCCTTATTTCAGCTGCTTTTCTCCACTGAATTTCTTCACTGAGCTATCCTCATTCTATTACTCTTTATATCTTTGATGAATATTTAAATAAATAGGTCGCCGATGCTGTCTCTCCTTTGAATACCCTGGATCAGCCGGGGCTGAACCCTGGCAAGGGCAGAAACCCACTCCAGTATTCTTGCCTGGAGAATCCCATGGACCGAAGAACCTGGTGGGCTACAATCCATAGTGTCACAAAAAATCGTACACGACTAAAGCGACTTAACACACACATAGGCACACGTACATAAATTTGCAATTGCAATGTATATTATATACAACTGCACATATATACAGAGAAGGCGATGGCACCCCACTCCAGTACTCTTGCCTGGAAAACCCCATGGATGGGGGGACCTGGTTGGCTGCAGTCCATGGGGTCACAAAGAGTCAGACAGGACTGAGTGACTTCACTTTCACTTTTCACTTTTATGCATTGGAGAAGGAAATGGCAACCCACTCCACTCCAGGGTTCTTGCCTGGAGAATTCCAGGGATGGGGGAGCCTGGTGGGCTGCCGTCTATGGGGTCGCACAGAGTCGGACACGACTGAAGCGACTTAGCAGCAGCAGCAGCACATATATATTTTATACTATAATTACAATACATAATTTTTATTCATTTATAATATATAATACATATTTGTATTTATTCACAATAAATAAAATGTATTATTCTCTGCCTTTAAATAATGCCATACTTCTTGAGGCACACAGTGTAAGAAACATACGTTGTATTTCCATTTTCCTCTCTATCCTTTGGCTCATATTTTCATACATTTTATGTATAATCCCACAACATTCTGCTATTTTTGCTTTAAATAGGCAATTGTCCTTTAAAGAGTTTAATGTTATATGAAAATGTTTTTACATTCTTCTAAATATTTACTTTTCCACTACAGTTTATCCTTTTATTTAGATTCAATTTTCCTTTCTGACATTTTTCTTTTCAGATTGATAAAAGTTCTATAACATTCTTTGGGATGTGTTTCTAAGCCTCAGATTTCATTTATATGAAATTTCTTTATTTTGCCTTCACTTTTGAAAGATGTGTAAAGTTCTAGTTACATGTAGTTGTATATTCTTAATTCCTTGACTGCTTTCAAGTGTTTGTCTATATCTTTGATTTTCAACTGTCTGAATATGACATTTCTGTATGTATCATTTTTTATATTTATCTTACTCGAGATTGGCTAAGCTTCTTGAATCTCCCTGTTGTTAATTCTTCAAATACAGAAAATGTTCAACCAATTAAAATACTTTTTTTTTTTGCCCCATTTCTCTTTCCCCACTGGCATTCCAACTACATAGACATTTTTTTTTTAATTTGATTTTATTTTTAAACTTTACAATATTGTATTAGTTTTGCCAAATATCGAAATGAATCCGCCACAGGTATAGACATTTGACCACTTGCTGTTAGCCCACAGACTCCACAGGCAAGTTATCTTTCAATATGTTTTTTTCTCTGTGTGTTTAAATTTACATAATTCAATACAATGTATACATTTACATGTTTTTATATATACATGTGTTCTAACTTATATAAATACTATATATAATGTATTATATAACAATTATATATAAATAAATGTATATATAAAATTATATAATTTTATTAGCCAGTGTTCAAATTTATTGATTCTTTCTTTTGCAATGTTCAATTTCTTCTAAATTCTATATAAGTTTTTATTTCAGATGTAGTTTTTTCATTTCTAAAATTTCTGTTTTTCTTTTATAGTTTGTATATCCCTGCTATTGTCCTGCATTTACTTACACATTTCTATCTCTTTGTATATTATCTGAAATATTTGTAATAATTGTTTTAAAGTCCTTATCAAATAATTGCTTCACCTGGGTTGTCTTTTAGTCTACTTTTACTGACAGTTTTTACTCTTGATTATGTTAACATTTAACCAACTTTTTTTCAGGCCAACTGAAAGCATACTGTATATTGCGGAGCTGCACTGTAGAAAATTTGGATTATGTTAACTTCTTTTAATCATGTTGGCTTTTATTTTGACAGGCAGTTAAATTACCTTATTAGCCTGATTTTATTGATGCTTAGCTTTAATATTTGTTAAGATGATTCTATTTTGATTTTTTCCTTTATCCTAGGGCATAGCTCTCATCCTGGGCTTACTTCTACTTAAGGGTACATGTCAATGTTTCATCCACAGTAAACTACCTCCTGGCTATAGCACTGTAAGAACAAAAAGAAAAGGATACGGACCCATAAAAGGAGACTTTAATCTTATAGTGTCCTATCAGAGCCCTTTATTGATGGCTTCTAACATTATTTAAGTTGGTGAGGAAAAAAATTTAAGGTTCAATTACAGTATCATAATTCATGGCAAAGAATAATGGATTTTGATAACTAGCACAGATGGTGTAATACCTTCTTAATTGTCACAAAGTAGAAAGGAAAGAAGTCACAGTAAGTTCATTTTCAGTCTCCAGTCACTTTGTATATCCCAACTTCAATCTGCATCTCTTCTTCCTGGTAACACGGTTTTTGTTTTTGTTTTTTCTCCTGCAATATCTTCTATGTACTAATATATCATCCCAAATTGGGAAGTGCATTTTTTCAGCTATTGCAACATCTGGGTCATATGCAGTTTTGTGAGAACCTACTCAGAATTCAGTGGAATACCTGAGTTTCCACTGAGACTTTCCTATTTGGCAAGTCTTGAACTTTAAACTCTTCTCACCAGCATTGCAGCAACACCTTCCTGGAAAGTTTCACCAGCACCTTGGTGCACAGTATCCTAGTGGGTCTTGCTGACACCCAATGAAAAGCCTACTGGATAGTCCCATCACCAGCATACCAAGTTACTTCCTAGTACATTTTCCCAGAATCAAAATGGACAGTTACCTAGAGGATTTTGCTGCGATTCCAATGAGTGGTTTCTCCTCAGCAGCCGTGGCCTGTGACAGCTCAGCAAATCTTTTACATTCAGTGTTTCACATCCACATACTTCCTGTGAAGATTGAGTCTTAGTCAATCTTAGTCCTGTTGTGAGCATTATCTCTTTCAGGTTTGTTCCTTTCTTAAGTATACTCCCTCTACCCTGCATATGCTTTTCTAGGATTCTCTAGGGTTCTCCTTATCCATTCTTAGTAGTTACTCCCCTTTTACTATTTATTAATGCTGTTCAAATTGCTGATTTGTTTTCTGTCTCCTTAATGAGCCCTGACATCTTTAAACAATCTCAATGCAACATGAATTACAGTGCTTAAAAGAAACTTTTCAAATGGTATTCAGTTCAACTCAACTCAATTGAGGGTTCCACAAGCTACATTTGGTTCCTGGAATATCTGCAAATGGAACAATAGCAAGAAATGTAGATTTAGTTAGAGTGAAGTTAAGGAAACATTGGAAAACATAATTCATCCTGAAACAAACACACTGCTTCAAAAACAGAGTCTAGGAACTATAGCGCAGGTGTCAATAAGTGATGCTCCCTTGATGACAAAACATTTCATCTGGAAAATTTAACTGAAAATAACATGAAGCCATTTAAGAATGGATAATATGAAACTCTGAATTTGTACCCTCTGCATGGACTTTCTACTTGGTTACTGATATCTTTTAACCTGTGAACATGGGTTCAAATACATCTTTCAAAGCCCCTTGCTCAAAGTACCTGTGTTTACCTCACATTCCTTCTTCCAAAACAATTCATTTTTCCCTCAGTCTTCAGTCTCCCTGCTGCCCTTTCTTCATACTATTTTCTAGCGGTGTTTGTTTTTCATTGTCACAAGTGGAGACCAGGAGCCTGGAAAACTGTTAAGTACTGGATTTTGTTTTACTTGGTAGGTACTTGAAGCAAATGATTCCTTTTCCACTGCTGGGAGGTGCTGAAACTTGGGAGACTGGCTGCTATTTGCTCTTCTTGAAGCTTATTGACTGTCAGTTTCTCTGGGAACTGCCTGCTGTGGCTAGGGAATGTGAAACGGCTTCTGTAGTTCCTACTGAGAAAGTATTCATTTTCTTAGTGATAAAGTGTTTCCCTCTGAAATATCATTGAAAGATTATTGCTACTGGTTACTGCTCTTCTTGGGAAAGGGAGGTTTCCTTTTAGCAGGTTATAAATTGAAGTAGATAAATGAGCATATTTTATCATTAAAAGACTCCATAGGATTTGCAAATGCTTATTTATCCAAAGTGATACAAATTGTCAAGTTAACAAATATTCTGACTGATGAGCATATAAAATTAGTTCATTCAACTCAATAAGTTTTAAGAAGTATCTAGTATATGTTTAGAATCAAGTTAAAGCAGAAGTAGTCATAATAATTAAAAAAAATTACTGTCCCAGAGTCAAACTTCTGATACTTGAAGCTAATACTTCTAGTTTTTTTTTAATTTAATTTTATTTTATCTTCTACTTTATATGTAATTTAAGCAGGCTTTCAAGACCCCAAGCTCCTCATCTGTAAACAGAGATATTTCCTGCCTCTTGGAATGAGTATGTAAGAAATTTCATGTAGAGTTATTTATAAATTGTTGTTGTTGTTCAATCGCTAACTCATGTCTAATTCTTTGCAACCCCATGGACTTCAGTATGCCAGGCTTCCCTGTCCTTCACTATCTCTCAAAGTTTGCTCAGATTCATGTCCATTGAGCTCTCTAAACATCTCATATATTTTTAAATATTAGAAAATGATATAAAAATTTTCCTGTCCTCAAGAAGCTTGTATAAAACAAAAAATAAACAATAAAATACAGCATGTAATAAATTATCATGCCCTTTAAAATAAATTTTATAAATTACAGCACTGCTGCTGCTGCTAAGTCACTTCAGTCGTGTCCGACTCTGTGCGACCCCATAGACGGCAGCTCACCAGACTCCCCTGTCCCTGGGATTATCCAGGCAAGAATACTGGAGTGGGTTGCCATTTCCTTCTCCAATGAATGAAAGTGAAAAGTGAAAGTGAAGTCGCTCAGTCGTGTCCAACTCCTAGAGACCCCATGGACTACCACCTACCAGGCTCCTCCGTCCATGGGATTTTCCAGGCAAGAGTACTGGAGTGGGTTGCCATTGCCTTCTCCGAACTAGCCCTAAACCTATATATGTGTGTGTGTGTGTGTGTGTGTGCATCTGTGTGTGTATATATATATACATTTATATATATATGTATGCTATGCTATGCTAAATCACTTCAGTCGTGTCCGACTCTGTGCAACCCCATAGACGGCAGCCCACCAGGCTCCCCCGTCCCTGGGATTCTCCAGGCAAGATATATGTATGTATATGTATTTATACGTATGTATATATATATATATTCATGCATGTGTTAGTCTGTTAGTCATTCAGTCACGTCCAACTCTTTATGACCCATGGACTATAGCCCAAGAGGCTCCTCTGTCCATGGAATTCTCCAGATAAGAATACTTGAGTGGTCAGCCCTTCCCTTCTCCAGGGATCTTCCTGATTCAGGGATTGAATTTGGATCTCCTGCATTGCAGGCAGATTCTTTACTGTCTGACCCATCAGGGAAGCCCTTTATATGTGTGTACACGTGCACACACACACACATAAAACTCTGAAAGTTATTAGTGCTGGCCCCCTAATATTTTTTTTTTCTCCTCATGAGTACATAGTAGGATTGCTCTTCTCTCTCTTCTACAAGTTAAATATGACCATGTTTCACCCTCTGTAAGCAAAATGGTGTGAATCACTTCCAGGCAGGAACTTAAGAGCCCACTTACAATTCTACATGCACTTTTTCTCTCTATCTTGACAGCAGTGTTTTGGAAAGCAGTGGTTGCTGTGTTACTTAAGCCACATTAGGGTATGTTTGGTAAGGTCTGGAGACATTTTTTAGTTGGCATGACTGTGGAGGGTGTTACCTCCATCTAGTGAGTAGAACCCACTTCTGCAATAAGTATTTTACAGTGACCGGAAACCCCTACCCCTCCCACTCTAAAACAACAAAAATTTTGGCAGTCTAAACTGTCAATAGTACCACCATGAGGAAACCCTAGCTTGGAGTAAGGAAAATTTGAATGGCGGTTTCTTATTGTCCAGAAATGGACAAGAAGCATAAGCAAGAAATACTGCTACTACTAAGTCACTTCAGTCATGTTGGACTCTGTGCGACCCCATAGACAGCAGCCCACCAGGCTCCCCGGTCCCTGGGAGTCTCCAGGCAAGAACACTGGAGTGGGTTGCCATTTCCTTCTCCAATGCATGAAAGTGAAAAGTGAAAGTGAAGTCGCTCAGTCGTGTCCGAGTCTTAGAGACCCCATGGACTGCAGCCTACCAGGCTCCTCCATCCACGGGATTTTCCAGGCAAAAGTACTGGAGTGGGGTGTCATTACCTTCTCCGAAGCAAGAAATAACCTTTAGCTATTTCGGACCACTAAAATTTCAAATTGTGTGTTATCACAACACAGCCTAACTTTTCCTAGATGACATATTTAGTTTGCAATTTGAGTGAAATTAGAACACAATGGGCTTCTTCAAGTGATGTTTAAATAATTTCTTTCTGATATTTCTGGACTTAATATCCATGAATACATGACTGCTGGGATTAAAATTAAGGTTGAAATTTGTTTAAAATGGAAAATAAATAGATCAATTCAGATTTCAAGATAGTTTAGCTATTTTTCAGAGTGAAATGATTGCTCATGAGAAGCATCTGACTTTAATGCTTAATATTCTTGCTCTAAGAAACCCAACCATCCAATCAAAATGCTTGAGAGAAAAATAGATTATGAAATTTGCTTTAAATATAAAACTGCAGGTTGCAATTGTGCTGGAAAAAAATAAACTTTACATCACTTTTAGTTAAATATTTGAATATTTCCTATTATTCTTTTCATGAAATAACACACCTATTGAAGCAATCACAGAAAGACTATTTTGATTTACACTTTTAGGGAATAAAAGAGAAAATAATAAAAAAGTTATAAAGATGAGATTTTTTTTATAAGTAGTAGTTCTTTTGATGAAAAGTAGTACTTGTGATATCAGATGTAAAACATGCAATTTTAATTTGTTTTCAAAGTCACAGATTTTCTCTCAAGATATTCATTTAATTTTTCATTTACTACTCTCCATAGTTAATATATTCACTTAATTCAAATAATTAAAATGTACGAAAAGATAAACAGTGAAAAGTTTCCCTCCCAGTTTGGCCATTACCTGTGACCCCATAGGTGCGTGGCCATTCCACTTATGAATGGCACCACCTGGAGCTGGACACGCCGTCATACTGTATCTGATCTCATCGTGCTAACCTCATTCACAGTAACCCTGTTATTAGTTTCATATGGGTATACATATATTTGTTCCCTTATAAATTTGTGATATATAATAAATGCCAATGCATCCATATACATATGGAAACATGCTGATTAACTTTTTTCTCATTTTTTACTATTTTTCTTATACTAAGCACATCCATAGGCTGGAACATAATCTCCATGTCCATCCACAATAAAAAATTCTCAAAAAAAAAATACACTATATACCCAATAAAATCAGCTATACCCAAAGGCTCCCATTTTCAAATCTGCCATTCCTAGCAACATCCCTTAATTGAGTTTAGTTCCACAACTTATCCTATTGACATAGTTGCCACACCCACACATACTTCATATTCCCTCTATTATGTACCTGATGATCTAATGCCTAATAATGTGTCAATGACTGATAATGCTTTGAGTGTTACCCTTCAAAGAGAAATATATACTGTGATTTTATTTTAATTCTCACTAATACATTATGTGAGGTTAAGTTTTAAAATGTTTAAACTTTCATTTAAAAGAGACTTAAAAAATCCTGTTTTTGTTGATATCAGAATCAGAGTATTTAAATCTCCCCTTCTAGCTATGTACTCAGAAGTAAAGAGCCCACCTGCAATGCAGAAAACAGGACCGATCCCTGGGTCAGGAAGATCCCCTGGAAAAGGGAATGGCTACCCTCTTCAGTATTCTTCTCTGGAGAATTCCATGGACAGAGGACCCTGCTGGTCTATAGTCCAAGGGGTTACAAAGAGTTGGACATGACTGAGCAACTAACACTTTTAGCTATCAATGGAAATGACCTTCAAAATATGGAAAAAGAGGTAAATAAGCATTTCCATTAATCTTAGAAATGAAAATTTACCATCCATACACTAAGATGTCAAGGTATTTTTGAATTATATAATGTAGATACACTCAGATTAGGAGCCATAAAGAGCCAGCTGATTATCTATACATTTGTAAAAGAGTTGTGCACACAGGAAATATATAAATAAGGCCCCCAGACTACAACAGATGAAAAGCTTCTGCATAGCAAAAGAAACAGTCAGCAAAATTAAAAACAAAAGGAGAAAATATGTGCTAACCATATATCTGAGAGGATTTAATACCAAATATATAAGGAAATCATATAACTCAATAGCAGAAAAACCCAAAATAATTAAATTATGGGCAATGGCTTAGACATTTTTCCGAAGAAGACATACATGAAAAGGTGTTCAACATCACTAATCACCAGGGAAATACAAACCAAAACTACAATGAGATATAACCTCACACTTGTTAAAATGGGTATTATCCAAAAGACAAGAGATAACAAGTATTGGTAAGAATGTGGAGAAAAGGAAATCCTTGTGCACTGTTGATGGATACAAACTGGTGCAGCAACTATAGAAAACAGATGGCAATTCCTCAAAAATTAAGACTAGAACTGCTGTATGATCCAGAAATTCCATTTCTAGGTGTATATACAAAGGAAATAAAAACACTATCCGGAAGAGACATCTGCATTCCTACATTAATTGCCAAATCATTTAAAATAGCAGAGACATGAATCAATCTAAGTGTCCATCAATGAATAAATGGATAATGAAACTGATATGTATATATATATATATAATTTTCATATATATATATATATATATATAATATACATACACAGGCATATTATTTGGCCATGAAAAAAATCCTGCCACTTGCAACAACATGGTTGGACTTTGAGGGCGTTATACTAAGTGAAATAAGTCAGATGGAGTAAGACAAGTACAGCATATTCTCAGCTGTATGTGGAATCTAATAAAACCAAAAGTAGAGAATAGAATAGTGATTGCCCAGAGCTGAGGGTGGGGGAAATGGGGAAGAATTATTCAAAGGGAACAAACTGCAGCTATAACGTGAGTAAGTTCTGGGTATCTAATGGATAGCATAGTGACTATAATTAACAATACTTTATTATATACTTCAAAATTGTTAAGAGAGTAATTCTTAAATGTTAAGACCACAAGAAAAGGTAATTATATATGGGTATAGAAGTGTCAACTAACCTTATTATGATAATCATTTCATAATATATACATATATCAAATCATCCTATTGCATACTTTAAATTTACTAATGTCATATGTCAATAATATCTCAATAAATCTGGGAAAAAAGGCCCTGACAAAAACAATAACATTTGATTTGCCATCAAAATAAAAAATAAGCTATCATTTCACTGAAAGCAATGAAAAGATATATCGTATGAGGAATAAGAAAAAGTCCAAACTAAAGCATAATTTTTTAAACTCTTTCTCTATGTAGTAGATTTCCTACAAGAAACTATGTTGTCAGAAAATAATTATTTTTCATCTTTGAAAGATTTAAATATAAGTATTTGAAAGATTTAAATACTGTAAAAAAAATTGTGTTTGAAAAATATATTTCAATTTCCTCCTTAATAATGATTTTTTGTTGCTGTTTATTTGACAGACATACACACTTTGTCCCCCATATTGCATATCTCAGTACAGAGAAAATATGATCTCATGAAGTCAATGAGACTTTTTTCTCCAGGTAATTTGAATTTTGAGCAGAATCATGTGGAGCATGAACATAGTTGGAGCTAAGACATTTGATGACAGTTTCTGATGATAAATTTCTTGAATTTTTTAATGCTTAATGGTTTATTTTCCCTTCCATTTCCTAAATTAAACGATTTACTTTCTAATGAGTACCTTTTTTGCTCATTGGATTTATGGTTTCTGTTCCTAAAACAACAAATAAATTTCATTGCATTTTTATATCACCAAAATCAAAACATATCCTTGATATTAGAGCAATAAATCAAGAAAAAACAGTTATGAGACCTGTAAAAAATTCAACATGAACAACATGAGGTCAAAATTTAAAATATGATATAGACATTGAAAAACAAATTTATAACTGAAGAAAATCTATTTTGGAAAAAGGAAAAGCATTAGAATTCTTCCACATTTCTGAAGGTGACAAAGCAATAAAAATTAAATATTTGTTATAGAAAGAATGCTTGTGTTTTTCCCATCCCCAATTCATACATTAAAGTCCTAACACCTATTAGGGCTGAATTTGGAGATGGGGCTTCTAAGGAAGTAAATAATGTTAAATAGGGTCATAAGAGTGGAGTCCTGGTCCTTGAGGATTGTATCCTTATAAGAAGAGAAATAAGAGAATATTTTTTATCTTTTTCCCTGCACTCATGCACCAAGGAAAGGCCATGTGAAGACATATTCAGGAGGCTGTCATCTGCAAGCCAAGAAGAGAGTCCTAACCTTCTGGGACCAAATTTGTTAGAACCTTGATCTTACACTAGCCTCCAGAACTGTAAGAATACAAATCTCTGCTGTTTAAGTCACCCAGCCTGTGGCATTTTGTTATGTAAGCCTGAACAGACTGATAAACATGATGAAAGAAATAAAAACTAGATCCAGGAATTTTAATCTACAGGGGAAAAATAAAGAGCTTGCTTAAAGAATCCATGATAATATAGAGCAAATGGATCCAAAATAATAACTAAAGAAATTATACAAACATTCTTAAGCTGAAAATGAACATTAGCTTGGATATTTAAAGGGTTCACTAAGTAACAAAAAATAAGTATATACATGTATAAAAATAAATATCTTAAAGAATAAAGAGCATCTCTACAAATATCAAGAGGAAAAACTTAACTATAAAAATATAAAAAAAATAAAACTGCCTTCAAGTATCTACCACACAATAATAAATGACAATAAAAATGGATTCATGTATGCAGCATTTTAGATAAAAAGCACTGGTGCTTAGGAAAGCTATATTACAGTTACCAAAATTTTTGTAGGGCAATATACTAAACAAGCTAGGTAAATATTAAAACTAAGCACCTCAACATATTAATAGATTGACACAATCAAGATTTACTTCTCACTCACATCACAATTCACCTTGGTCTGAGGAAGAGCCCACCCTCTCTGCTGCATGCAATCATTCATAACCACAACTCCTTCCATGCTTAGCCCAGAAGAGACATATCACTCCCTCACGAGCTGTGAACAAGTACAAGTGATACGGCCAGACCTCAAGGTAGGGGACTGGAAAATGCTTTTTGGCTGCATGCTCGGGTAAAGGAAACACATTTGAGAAACATCTAACCAGCACTATCTAATAGAACTTTCTGTAATAATGGAAATGTTCTACTGTACTGACTAATATGGTAGGCATAAACCAAATACGGAACAGTGGTAAAGAATCTGTCTTCCAGTGCAGGAGACAGCCTGAGACATGAATTCAATCCCTGGGTCAGGAAGATCCCCTGGAGGAGGAAATGGCAACCTGCTCCAATATACATGCCTAGAAAATTCCATGGACAGAGGTGCCTGGCAAGCTACAGTCGGTGGAGTCGCAAAGATCAGACACACACACACAGGCATATATGTTATTTAGCCCTTGAAATGAGGCTAGAGTGACAGAGAAAATGAATATTTGATTTTATTTATTAGTTTTAATTACTTTGAATGTAAATAAATACATGTGAGTGGTGGTTTTCATACTGGAGAATGCAGAGCACATGCCCAGGACAATAGACTGTGTGTTCAAAGATGGTCATTAGGCACTATTGGTCTTGGTAAAAATTTGGAGACGTGACAAATAACAACTATTTAGGAACTTGTGATATGACCCCTTCAGCAAATAGTTAAAATATTATCTGCTGAATATCAGTTCTGGGCCTGTGGAGGATAGACATTTAGATTGGGTAGGAAATATCAGAGTATCAGAAAATATTGGCTTTTCTAAAACTTAGTGAGGTACTGCAAAAAGCAGTATCCTTTAGTCTAAGGCATCAGTTTTCTGTGGCTCAAACCAGAAACATCAGCATCACCTGGGAACATGGAAAAGGAAATTCTCCAGGCCCACTGGGGACCTATTGTGGGGGTGGGGCACAGCAATCTGTGTTCAATCAGCCGTCCGGGTAATACTGCCACATGCTAAATTTTAAGAATCACTGATCTAAAGCAAAAGTTCTCAACACTAGTTGCTCATTACAATTATCAAGGGGACTTTAAAAAACAGGGTTGCCATGGCTCCATCCTCAGAGATTTTTATTTGTTATGCAGTAGAACCAAGGATTTGAAAAAGCTCTCTAGGTGATTCAAATGTACAAACAGAATTGAGAATCAAAACTGAGGTGACCCAGACTAAAAGCAGTAAAGGAAATAGAACACAGTGTTAGCACAAATGATTTTTCTGCCTGTGGTCCACAACACAAAACTGCTGAAGATCCATCATAACTTAGGATAAATACAATAGCACGATTTGACTTTCTGTACCATTTTATGTGAGCAAAGATGAGCTACTAGGAATGCAAATAGAAGCAAGGACTGGGCTCCTGGTGGTGCCAGGAGACTGGTAAGTCTGAAGCCCCAGTCCAGCCAGCTACGCAAGCCTCCTGACAAAGCCTCTGAGAAGCATCCTGGGAAATGGCTCCCTGTGCCTCCCCTCACAGTCTAGTGCTGCTCACTACTCTGAGGAAGAAGCCAGGGCCTGAGCAGCGGTCAGAGGCAGAAACTTAGGAGCCAAACTGTCTCCAGTTCTGCCACTGCCTCTTATTAGCTGTGCAACTTGGGAAAATAGAGGAACTCTTTTATGTCTCACTTTTCTTCTCTAAAATGGAAATAATACTATTGTACCTTTGGCACAGGGCTGCTCAGAAGAAAGAATAAATGAATGTATTGTTCAGACACTTAAAACAGCACTTGACACATATTGTTAGACTTAGAAATAAGATTAGAAACAAAGCTCATGTCAGCTTGTTGCTAAGAAACAAAAAACAGTTAAATGATTATTAGTTAGACAATGGTTACTAGCTATAAAAATAATTGTACATATATTATATATGATATATAATCATATACATTTTAACATATTACATGTTTTAATATATATGTGGGCATATGTATAGTTTCTAGACATCATTCTAAAAAATATCAGTGAACAAAAGAGAAAATATAATAAGAGACACCACATGCTAGTATATTTGTAGCATGACAGAAAATGCACAGCTAATATGTCAGATAAATATCAGCACCATGATAAATAAAATAACATAAGAAATAGGAAATGATATTTGAGAAGTAACTTGAAAGAAATTAAGAAACTCATGTTCATACCTGGGGTCAGAAAAAGAGGACCTGAGGGAACATCAATACAAAAGCCCTGGGAAATTACATTTTAAGTGTTCAACTAATAGCAAAAAAAAAAAAAAGTATCATTAGAATGAACTGACTGAAGTACAGGTATTAGATAATGAAGCTTCAGAGATGGTCACGGCCAAGACATATAAAGTCTTGCAAGGTATGCTCAAGATATCAAATTTTATTTTTAAACAATGAGAAGATAGAATTGTTTGAGCAGGCAGTTTTCTTGATCTACGTACTATACAGCTTCAAAGTCAAATCTACTCTAGCTTCCACGTAGTGAACTCATAATACTACGTCAGGAGTAGAAGTGGCAGCAAGTTACGAAGCTATTGCACAATGAAGTTTGCCACCCGGGAAAAAGATTATACTGGTTTGAGCCAAGATGATGAGCCAAGATGATGTTATAGAAGTGGTGACAGTTAGATCTGAATAAACGTGGATTTGTGGATGTGATTTACGAGCATGTTTGGCCTGAAAAAAATCAATGAATCATAGGACCAGATTCTAAGACTGTGAGAAGACCCAACAGTTTGGCCTTGTTAAATGTGAATTTCATGGAGGCTCCAAGGAGAAACTGGAAATGCAAGTCTGATGCTCAAGGGAAACGTGGGAGCTAAAGACATTAACTAGGCTTCATAAGTGTATATAAATCCATGAAAATACCTGAGGTTTCTTAGTGAGTGTAGATAGAGAGGAAAAATTAAATTGTTTGGCATCCAACTAATTATTTAAGTGAAGTGTTTGCCACTCAGGCCTGACTGTAAGAAATCTCTGACTGCTCACTTCCTGAAGCAATTCAGGATTTCCTAAACTTATGGAAATAGGAAAATAACTTCTAAGGTGTTAATTTCCAGAGATGAAAATCCTCCCAGTATCCCTTGGAAAAGTGATCATGGAGGACATTGGACCAGAAAGGCTCCATCTATCCACACTTATAGAAAGTATGGCTGCTGCTTTGTAGAATTCATTCTTCAGCCAAGGGGAAAACAATTTAGAGGCCATTATCTCATAGAATAAAACCTGTATCCTGGAACTCTGATTGTTGCATGTTGCTTTCCATTTTCCCTGTTTCTTAGAGGCAGGTGTTTGTTTTATCTTCTTGTTTTTATTTTAAAACACGTATGTGGAGGTGGCTTTATTTATATTTTAGCCCATAAATGGACAGAACATGAAATTAAATATCCAGACCTGATTGAAGGAACTGAACATAAACCAGAGATTATAAATGCAGTAACTGAGTCAGATTTCAGGTAGTGTTTCAATGGAAAATAATAAATTTGTTTTCAATTACACATGAACTGATTGCCTTATTTTATCATGGACAATGTTGAAAGTTTCAGTTCAGTTCAGTTCAGTCGCTCAGTCTTGTCCGACTCTTTGTGACCTCATGAATCGCAGCACACGAGGCCTCCCTGTTCATCACCAACTCCCGGAGTTCACTCAAACTCATGTCCATCGAGTCGGTGATGCCATCCAGCCATCTCATCCTCTGTCGTCCCCTTTTCCTCCTACCCCCAATCCCTCCCAGCATCAGAGTCTTTTCCAATGAGTCAACTCTTTGCATGAGGTGGCCAAAGTACTGGAGTTTCAGCTTTAGCATCATTCCTTCCAAAGAAATCCCAGGGCTGATCTCCTTCAGAATGGACTGGTTGGATCTCCTTGCAGTCCAAGGGACTCTCAAGAGTCTTCTCCAACACCACAGTTCAAAAGCATCAATTCTTCGGCACTCAGCTTTCTTCACAGTCCAATTCTCACATCCATACATGACCACTGTAAAAACCATAGCCTTGACTAAACGGACCTTTGTTAGGTATTGGTAAATGGGTGCAGACATGTCTATCAAAGACGAAATGTAGTGAATAGGTTTAGTTTTGCCTTTTTAAGAATTTCTCTCTCCTCCCCTTGGCCAGCCTTTCCTTTTGGCAACAATACCTTGAATCACAATTCACAGTGATTTTGGAGCCCGTGAAAATAAAATCTGTCACTGATTCCACTGTTTCCCCTTCTATTTGCCTGAAGTGATGGAACCAGATGCCATGATCTTAGTTCTTTTAATATTGAGTTTTCAGCCAGCTTTTTCACTTTCACCCTCATCAAGAGGCTCTTTAGTTCCTCTTCACTTTCTGCCATTATAGTAGTATCAATCATCTGCAAATCTGAGGCTGTTGATATTTCCCCCAACAATCTTGATTCCAGCTTGTGATTAGTTAAAGCTATGGTAATAGCTTCAGTAGTCATATATGGATGTGAGAGTTGGACCATAAAGAAGGCTGATTGTGCTAAATTGTTTCAGTTGTGTCCAACTCTTTGTAACACTATGGACTGTAGTACACGAGTTTTTTCTGTCTGTGTGGATTCTCCAGGCAACAATACTAGAGTGGGTTGCCATGCCCTCCTCCAGGGGATCTTCCCAACCCAGGAATTATACCTGCATCTCCTGCATTGGCAGCAGATTCTTTACCACTAGTGCCACATAAAGAAGGCTGAGTGCCAAAGAATTGATGCTTTTGAACTGTAATGTTGGAGAATTTTTGACAGCCCCTTGGACAGCAAGGAGATCCAACCAGTCAATCCTAAAGGAAGTCAACCCTGAATATTCAGTGGAAGGACTGATGCTGAAGCTGAAGCTCCGATAGTTTGGCCACTGATGCCAAGAGCCAACTCATTGGAAAAGACTGTAATCCAGGAAAAATTGAGGGCAAGAGGAGAAGGGGGTGACAGAGGATGAGACTGTTGGATAGCATCACTGACTCAATGAACATGAGTTTTAGCAAATTCCAGGAGGCAGTGATGGACAGGGAAGTCTTGTCACTGCAATACGTGGAGCCGCAAAGAGTGGGGCAGGACTTAGTGACTAAACAACTACACCTTCAATTCAAAGAGATTCAATAACACATCATCTAGGTTTAAAAGGTAGGAATTCAATCCAGGTCTAGAGTCTTGTTATCAGTTCCCTTGTCCACAGTGATTGGTCCAAGCCCATTATATGATCTAATATAGGCTAAACAAATTCCTGCCCTGATTTTTTGCTTAAAGAGAGTGATGATCCTTTCAATTCAGGTTGTAGAGTTTGAAGGACATGAATCGGTGGCTACTAGAAGCCATTGTCTCTCACTTTATATATGAAAAAGCTATCTGGTATAAAGGGAAATGAAGCCAAGCCCATATGAGATGAAGCTGGAAAAAGTCTCAACAGTGTCAGGCCTCTGATTTTGGAGTCTGACCCCCCAGATCTATTCTCAGTCCTGAAGTTCTCTCTTTGGTTCTTTGACCCTCAGTTTTAACACCTGATCTCAAGGACTGAAGAGATGAGACAGAGAGACAGGATGACACCTTGATTTGGAATATAAAGACCTTGATTTTATACTAAATAATATTTTCCAACTAGCTGCCCCTGTGCCAGTGGGTTGCATGAGGTTAAACAATGTGCTACCAAAATTATGTATTGGTCATTTAAGTTTAGAAAAGTTAACAAAGTTTAAATAAACAAGTTTTTTTCCCCTTCAACATTTCTCAAAGTTTCTGATTGCATTGTAATTCTTTGCTGTGATGTGGAATAACCACAGTACCATTTATTCAAAGAAAACCATATCATTTATTAACATCTCCTCCACCAAACACAGTTTGGGAAATACTGGACTAGTCTTATGCTGTAGAGAGAGAAAATTGTCCTCCTTAGGAATCTTATTCTTATGTTGTTTGTTCTGGTTTAAAGTCTTAGAAAGAAAGAAGAATGGCCAGAAGGAAAATGCCATTTTTCCCCTGTGCAAAAACAGTCCCAGATAAGAACGTGAGCCAGTTCAGCCTAGATGCCCAACATCCAGACTGTTAAATGGAATCACAGAAAAGCAAAGCCCTAAGCCAAACAAATAAATCTTTAGTTATGGAGCCCCAGTGCTTTTGATAGGCAAATCTGGGAGTATTTATGAATAAAAGAAATTTTCTAGTTTCAAAAATGACTGATATGGCTTCATTCAGCCATCTATGTGTCCTAATTGATACACATCAACTGTCTGATAAGTAGAAGTTTATTCAAGCTGTTTTAGGTGTTAAGGATCTCTTGATTGCTAGACAGTTATGAAATGACAGTGATTTTTTTTTTTTTGAGAATTGTGATATCTTAACTTCTCGATTAATCCTGAAATATAAAGAAATTATTTTCAGTTCAAAGATAAGCTGAAAAGAGATTAAATCCTCTGCTCTCAACTGTAAGGTTTAGTATTAGCCTGAAAGCATGAAGATAGGCTAACAGCCTTGAAAATCCTTGTAATCAGTCTTTTTCTAAGATAAAATGCACTGGTATTTTGCAAGTTATTGATATTCAGGCCATTTCTTTGTTTTACTTCAGCTCTGCCCAGTTTTTTGAAGTGACAGCTTTTGAGAAGGGGAGAAAAAAATGAGATGTACACTTAGAACTTATAACTGAAGGAATTAAAATCGCTTTAAGATTCCAACCAACAAAATCCACACAAAACAAATGCCAGCAACTCTGGTGGAAATAAACCTAGAAATTATATGTTTGTATATGACTGATATGTATAGGAATGCACACACACACACACACACACACAAAGAAACAAAGTCAATTTCACCTTGGAATACCTCAGGGAACTTGGGCTGTAACATCCAAGTTCAAAAAGTAGAAATCAAATAAAATATTTAGAAAAAAAAAATATATATATATATATAATTAAGAGAAAGATAATAGCAGAAGACAGGAAAATAATGACAAATAAAGCCTCAAGTTTATAGTGTTTAAATGTACTAGGCAGGTAAATCACAAAATTGGATAAGTATCGTTCATCAGGGTTTACCACAGCCCAGAAAAATATACTTCAAAATTGTGCACTCCATTAGAATGGAGTCCATGATATAACAAACCATTTTAGGATTACCACAATGACTTCTCACATTAAATGAGAGGTGGAGTAATTTGAATAGAAGATAAAAAGCAATCTAGTGACTGGTAATCCCTGTTTCCTATAGTAATGTAGTGTATTTCCCAGTCCACTCTAGTCCAGGGTATAAAATGGTGACATATTACTAGTAAATTTCACTTATTCTGATTCTAACCTACATATCCAATTCTTGACAGAATCTTTTCCTTTTATACTGTGAATACCTCAATAAGTTTCTTTACTTTCCCGTGAGCAATCCTACTCATACCATGTGAGACCATCATTTGTATGTTATTTTCTTGGACTTGCATGTGCCTGGAGTCATGACTAGGGTCAATAACTCCGTCTCTGCTGAAAGGCAGAAAATACTTCACCACTCTCTTAGTTTGTGCTTCATAGAAGCAGAGACTGAGTTGAGGATTCTTCTTAGAGTGATATTTTAAGAAAGTGCTTTTATAAGAAGCAAGATGAGTGAAGCAGCAAAGAGCAGGAGGAAAAGCTAAGCAAGGCTGTGTCTCAGCTAGAGACTAGGTTTTTTTTTTTCCAATTCCACACTGAAGTTCTAAAGTTTAAATGGCACCATTGATGTAGCCCAAACTTAAGGCAAGAAGCTGTCCTTTTAAACACACACAGTCATTGGACAAGGTCTACTTGCAAGAGATCGGAGTCGGGGGGAGAAAGGCAGAGCTATGGGTTGTTATTAGCCAACATTTAGAATAACAGGAAGAAAGGTGTATGAGATAGCAAAGGAACTCAAGTGAGGCACCAATAACATCCTTTCCTTACGTAGCATGGTTGCCATTTTGAGCTCATGCTCCCACTTCTGCTGTATCACCACTCCCACGAGGTATTGTCTAATCTGTGAAACCTCTGTCTCTTCCTCAGAATCCACCTCACACAAACACTGCTGACTTCTCACTAGAAACCATAACTTTTAAAGGGATAACTGATTCTTCTGACAAGTACTTCAGTTCCCCACTGCCAGTAGTATTGATATATGGGAGGCCTAGAAACCCAAAGCTCTATCATCTTTGGCTACACAGGAGACAACGTCTCTTCCCTTTTTATGTCACGTTTTCATGGAGAAGAATTTAACATGTCCATGATCTTCAATGCTTTGAATTTTTTTACTCAGAGGTCTCTTGACTTAGGACTTTAGACATGAGTTCACACAAGGCAGGATGGAGGTTAATTTATAGACACTGTTCTCAATCATTCCTCCTATTTGAGAACTAAGGTTGATTTTTCTCTTCTCTTAGGAGTCGTTCTTTCCTAGAAGGCTTTTCTGTCACTTATACAAATATATTTCTGGAAGCCCCACCTGCCCAGTCTATCTGTCTGATATTTCTAGATATATCTGAATCCAAAAAGGAAATAGACTTAAACCAAAAGAAGATACACAATAATTTGGTAGATAATTATATATACTTCAATATTTCTAAGTCTAATAGTTTTGCCTGCCTCGCCAACTCTAATCAGAGATCCAGTGAAGACTGAGTTTACACTCTGAACTTTTATGAATCCTCCAAGGTGTGTCCATTCCATGAGGTCTTCCTGGAGACTACAATCAAGGTTTCCCCTCAAGGTACTGCAAGTATTTCTCTTGCAGTATTGTCTTTTTTTTTTTTTTTTTTTCTAAAACAAATACGTTTCTTACTCTCCTTTTTTTTTTTCTCTCTTTCCATTCTATTCATATGAACTATATTTTTTTCATTTTTATTTGACTTTATAATGGATGCAGATTATAAACAGCAGCAATGATTCAGAAGCTCCTGAAAACAAAATATAAAGGTTGTAAAACACATGCTGCATATGTTGTAAACATTTGTTTCGTAATTTTGTCTGTACTATCTGAAGTGTTTGAATCATGCTTAAGTTTGATAGGATTCAATAGTTTCAAAGTTGATTTTTTGTTCTGCTGTCGAGTGTTAGATCCCATTGCCTTAACTTTTAAATATTTAATTTAATAAAGATTAAAGCAATAATATAAATCGAGAGATAAATACAAATACTCCCTGGAAAACAGGAATAATTTATTTTTAGATGGTCATAGTGTATAAGACTTCCTGTAATTTGTTTTCAAATGCACAAAGAGTATACTTTGGTAGGCAACAAAAGAAGCATATTTTTTCCTATTAAATCTCTGGTTTTTAACCTCATGACATACAGTATTCTTGTGATTGAAAAACTATTAAGTCTATTAAAAAAAGAAAGAAAACAAGCTTAAATAATTTGGATTCACATTTCATCTCTCAACAATTCATTTAAAAAGATGAGAATGTATTCTTCTATAGAAGTTTGTCATGAATATTCCTGTCTGCAAATAGATAGGAGGATTCAAGCTATTTTAGCATTTGTTTGTAGTCAAGAAATCTGAGTTCTATTTACAACTCTGATTAACATTATCAGCTAAAACCAAACATTTCACTGATTCTTTCTGGAGTTTCTATACTATAGAGTACTATCAAATAATAGCTAGTGAGCTTAATTAAAAGGATAACAGAATGTTCTTGAAGTACTCTAGCAATGAAGAACGTATCAGCATTTCCAGAGACTGCTAAGCAGCATTGTGGTACCAAGCATATACTGCATAGTCAGACTGCCAAGTTTAAACGACAGCAACACCTATACAACTTTGAGTGAGTTATTCATCATTTTTTGGCCACAGTTCCTTCACTTGTAAAATAAGGATAATAATAGTAGTCATCATATAGGTTGGTTCTGAGGATGCAAGCTATCAATATCTATAAAGTTCTCAGAAAAGTAGCTGACACATAGTAAATGGAATGTTGGTTTAACAAATATTATTCAGGTAGCTATCACAAAATTTAATATAGCTTAATGTGTATACATGTTAGAGAAGGAGGCTAAGATAATAAAGAAACAAATCACAATCACTTAAAATAATACATAAAATGACATTCAGCAGAAACAAAACAAAAATGATTTTTTTCATCTGTTAAGCCACGAAGTATAGTTTTTCTATCTTTACAGTGGAAAAAATGGTGAACACAAAGATTGTGACTTGCCTTAGATTTTTAAACAGATTAGCTAAAATGATGAAAACCAAATCAAATCACCTGCTGCCCAGATTAGCACCTATTTAACTTTAAAAACACCATAGAAGTCTCAGAACTTCTTAAATAATTTCAAAACAGATAGAAAAATTCAAAATTTTAGAAATGAAAAAGTTTGAAATTTCTTTGGCAGCTTTGTGTAGAGTTAATGATTCACTTTCCTGTCCCCCTAGTACCTAGGTATGTCAATATGACTTAATTATGGCAATTAAAATCTAAGCATCAGTGCTGTATGAGACCTCTAAGATGCCTGCTTAAGGACTTTGTTTTTTTTGTCATTTCCTATTTCTAGGAAATAGGGAGCTCCAACAGCCAACTTTGTCAATGAGGCAGTCTTAGGAATGGAGGCCATGTGCTGAGGCTGGCAGAACTGAACATTAGACTGAGATTGGGGCCCTGATGGCTGTAGAAACACTAAGTCAGCCTTGAAAATCACCTACTTTCTGTCTTTAAATTTGAGAGAGAAATAAAACTGGACATTATTTAAGTCAGTGTTATTTTTATACTTTCTTTTATATGCAGCTTTTTTTTCTTTTATATGCACCCAGGTTAGTAGGTGCCCAATATGCTACTGGAGATCAATGGAGAAATAACTCCAGAAAGAATGAAGGGATGGAGCCAAAGCAAAAACAACACCCTGTTGTGGATGGGACTGGCAATAGAAGCGAGGTCCAATGCTGTAAAGAGCAATATTGCATAGGAACCTGGAATGTTAGGTCCATGAATCAAGGCAAATGAGAAGTGGTCAAACAGGAGATGGCAAGGGTGAACGTCAACATTCTAGGAATCAGCGAACTAAGATGGACTGGAATGGAGTAATTTAAACTCAGATGACCATTATATCTACTACTGTGGGCAGGAATCCCTTAGAAGAAATGGAGTAGCCATCATAGTCAATGAAAGATTCTGAAGTGCAGTACTAGGATGCACTCTCAAAAACGACAGAATGATCTCTGTTCGTTTCCAAGGCAAACTGTTCAATATCACAGTTATTCAAGTCTATCCCCTAACCAGTAACACTGAACAAGCTGAAGTTGAATGGTTCTGTGAAGACCTACAAGACCTCCTAGAACTAACACATCAAAAAGATGTCCTTTTCATTATAAGGAACTGGAATGCAAAAGTACAAAGTCAAGAAATACCTGAAGTAACAGTCAAATTTGGCCTTGGAGTACAGAATGAAGCAGGCAAAGGCTAGTAGAGTTTTGCTAAGAGAACGCATGGGTCATAGCAAACACCATCTTCCAACAACACAAAAGATGACTCTACACATGGACATCACCAGATGGTCAAAATCAAATTCAGATTGATTATATTCTTTGCAGCCAAAGATGGATAAGCTTTATACAGTCAGCAAAAACAAGACTGGGAGCAGACTGTGGCTCAGATCATGACCTCCTTATTGCCAAATTCAGACTGAAATTGAAGAAAATGGGGAAAACCACTAGACAATTCAGGTATGACCTAAATCAAATCCTTTATGATTATACAGTGGAAGTGAGAATAGATTTAAGGAACTAGATCTGATAGACAGAGTGCCTGATGAACTATGGATGGAGGTCCGTGACATTGTACAGGAGACAGGGATCAAGATCATCCCGAAGAAAAAGAAATGCAAAAAAGCTAAATGGTTGTCTGAGGAGGCCTAACAAACAGCTGTTAAAAGAAGAGAAGTGAAAAGCAAAGGAGAAAAGGAAAGATATACCTATTTGAATGCAGACTTCTGAAGAATAGAAAGGAAGGATGAGAAAACCTTCCTCAGTGATCAATGCAAAGAAATAGAGGAAAATAACAGAATGGGAAAGACTAGAGATCTCTTCAAGAAAATTAGAGATAACAAGGGAACATTTCATGCAAAGATAGGCTCGATAAAGGACAGAAATAGTATGGACCTAACAGAAGCAGAAGATATTAAGAAGAGGTGGCAGGAATACACAGAACTATACAAAAAAAGATCTTCACGACCCAGATAATCACAATGGTGTGATCATTCACCTAAAGCCAGACATCCTGGAATGTGAAGTCAAGTGGGCCTTAGGAAGCATCACTACAAACAGAGCTAGTGAAGGTGATGGAATTCCAGTTTGAGCTATTTCAAATCCTAAAAGATGATGCTGTGAATGTGCTACACTCAATATGTCAGCAAATTTGGAAAACTCCCCAGTGGCCACTGGACTGGAAAAGGTGAGTCTTCATTCCAATCCCAAAGAAAGGCAATGCCAAAGAATGCTCAAACTACCGCACAATTGCACTCATCTCACACGCTAGTAAAGTAATGCTCAAAATTCTCCAAGCCAGGCTTCAGCAATACATGAACCATGAACTTCCAGATGTTCAAGCTGGTTTAGAAAAAGCAGAGGAACAAGAGTTCAAATTGCCAACATCCCTTGGATCATGGAAAAAGCAAGAGAGTTTCAGAAAAACATCTATTTCTGCTTTATTCACTATGTCAAAGCCTTTGACTGTGTGGATCACAGTAAACCGTGGAAAATTCTTTAAGTGGTGGGAACACCAAACCACCTGACCTGCCTCTTGAGAAACTTGTATGCAGGTCAGGAAGCAATAGTAAGAACTGGACATGGAACAACGGACTGTTTCCAAATACGAAAAGGAGTATGTCAAGGCTGTATATTGTCACCCTGCTTATTTAACTTATAAGCAGAGTACATCATGAGATACACTGGGCTGGATGAAGTGCAAGCTGGAATCAAGATTTCAGGGAGAAATATCAATAACCACAGATATACAGATGACACCATCTTTATGGCAGAAAGTGAAGAAGAACTAAAGAGCCTCTTGATGAAAGTGAAAGAGGAGAGTGAAAAAGCTGGCTTAAAGCTCAACATTCAGAAAATTAAGATCATGGCATCCGGTTCCATCACTTCATGCCAAACAGATGGGGAAACAGTGGCTGACTTTATTTTTCTGGGCTCCAAAATCACTGCAGATGGTGATTGCAGCCATGAAATTAAAAGACACTTCCTCCTTGGAAGGAAAGTTATGACCAACCTAGACAGCATATTAAAAAGCAGAGACATTACTTTGTCAACAAAGGTCCGTCTAGTCAAGGCTATGGTTTTTCCAGTAGTCATGTATGGATGTGAGAGTTGGACTATAAAGAAAGCTGAGCACTGAAGAATTGATGCTTTTGAACTGTGGTGTTGGGGAAGACTCTCAAGAGCCCCTTGGACTGCAAGGAGATCCAACCAGTGCATCCTAAAGGAAATCAGTCCTGAGTGTTCATTGGAAGGAATGATCTTGAAACTGAAACTCCAATATTTTGGCCACCTGATGCAAAGAGCTGACTCCTTTGAAAAGACCCTGATGTTGGGAAAGTTTGAAAGCAGGAGGAGAAGAGGACGGTAGAGGATGAGGTGGTTGGATGACATCATCAACTCAATGGACCTGAGTTTGGGAAAACTCCAGGACTTCGTAATGGACAAGGAGGCTGGCATGCTGTGGTTCATGGGGTCCCAAAGAGTCAGACACGACTGAGTGACTGAACTGAACTGAAACCATATGGTAAATGAAGCCTGTGTGTTAATTGCTCAATCATGTCCAAGTCTTTGTGACCACATGAACTTTAGCTCCCCAGGCTCCTCTATCCATGGAATTCTCCATGCAAGAATACTTGATTTGGTAGTCATTCTTGTCTCCAGGGAATATTCTCAACCCAGGAATTGAACCTGGGTCTCTTGAATTGCAGGCAGATTCTTTACCATCTGAGCCCCAAGAGAAACCCTAAATGAAGCTTACTCCCACAGAAAGGACATCAATTGCTTTGCCTCTTTACTCAGTGAATTGTGGAAAGATCTGAGACTCATGTTGCATGGAATGTATAGATAAAGAAAAATGAAATAAAGCAGGCATTATCCCATTACTTTGGTATGAAAAAAATGTACCTTGGTAAAAAGAAGTACTCTAGTGATTAGTTGAAGTTCCCAAATTCTCCATATTGGAATTTAGGACAATATCATATTAGAAAACTTTTGTTTTTATTCCCTTTCTTTCTGGGAATGGGTGGCAGGATTTGATATATCTGGCTTGATGCCTCGTTTGCTTTTAATAACTCACCAGGACTTCTTACCTGAAGCTGATTAGAGCTCTGGCCTCTGATGATCAGGGAGTATCTCTAAAGATGCTCACTGTCTAAAGACAGTGCAGCCCCTTTAGTCATGATGATTGATCAAAAATACTCCTTGAAGATACCAATCTGTTACATGTTATCAGAAAAACTATTTTTAAGTATATATTTAGAGTGAAGCTTTAAATAATTGAGTTGACCAAAAAGTTTGAGGGTATTTGTCTGACTAAACTGTCTTATCTAATTATTATCATGCAAAACAATTTGCCACCAAGTGTACTAGTTGACTTACCAGGGAAGCCCAAGACATGTGGAACATATATGACTTCGATCCCATAGACTATACAGTCCATAGAATTCTCCAGGCCAGAATACTGGAGTAGGTATCCTTTCCCTCCTCCAGGGGATCTTCCCAACCTAGGGATTTAACCCAGCTCTCCCATATTGCAGGCAGATTCTTTATCAGCTGAGCCACCAGGGAAGCACAGTGCAATTGGTTAGCATTTTTGGCTATTTACTGAAAGGTCGGTGGTTCGTGCCCACCAAGGGATGTCCATCACTCTTTCTTAGGCTTTCCTTGTGGCTCAGCTGGTAAAGAATCTACCTGCAATGTGGGAGACCTGGGTTAGATCCTTGGGTTGGGAAGATCCCCTGGAGAAGAGAAAGGGTACCCATTCCAGTATTCTGACCTGGAGAGTTCCATGGACTGTATAGCCCAAGGGGTCACAAAGAGTTGGACATGGTTGAGTGGCTTTCACTTCACTTCAAGTGTACTAGTAATGGACATAATCTCAAAGAGCCAGTGATTACAATTACAAGGAGTAATTGCTTATTCAATAACCAGAACTTTACTTATTTTCTCCACTAAACAAGATTCACCCAGAGTATGTGTTCTAGAAGTGAATTTCCAAAACTTGTATGGGAATGATAGGTCTGTTAGGTAGTTAAAATAGGGAAAAGGAGTCCAAAATGGTGGTGGCTAGAAGATAAGGAGGGGGAAAGTCTGGGAAAATAGAACAAAGGAAGGAAGGTCTGACTGGAGTGAGGACCTCAGGTAAAACAAAAAACACCACTGGCTAGCCCAATTTAGATAAGGCAGGCCCAGGAGGAGGAGAAAAAAAAAAACATAAAAAGAGAAGCCAAAGGACTGGGGGATCTCTCTTCTCTTTGAGTCTTTTGGGTTGGCATGCCCTCACGCCTCGAGGATGTATTTTCCTTTATTTTCTAAATAAAACTTAAATGTAACATGGAGCTGTAACACTGGTCCGTGGCTTCAAATTTTTGTTGTGACGAGACAGAACTGAGGAATTACACACTCCCCCAACAGGTCTAATAAAAATGAATAACATTATTAGGTAAGAAAATCTGGAACAGATATTAGCTTGCCCATTCTCTAAAAACATTGATTTGAAATGTTGCCAATACTGAAGCATTTGCTGTACAGTTGGTCAATTCCTTATCAGAAATAGAATTTCTTATAGTTTTTGTGGTGACCTAAAGATGAAAGAGCAGATAAAACCAAGGAGGGTTTTGGAATGCAGGAATGGAAAAACCAGACCCTTATCATCTTTCCCTCCCCCATGTTGTAACTATTAATGGATTTCAGGTCCTCCTAAGCAGTCTAACCTGTCTCTCCTCCTTCCCCATAGGGAGAAGATATTTGCCTTACTCTTCCCCCACCCAGTATATGTTCCTCATCTGATCAGCAAATGATCCACAAGACCCCCTATCCTACTCCTTGTACCCTGGGTATAAAAGTAGACTAAGGACCTCTGCTCAACATCAGTTCTCCCTTGAGCTGACCCACTGTTCTAATAGCATCTCTCACTTTAGTAAACTTTATTTCCTTTTCATTCTGTCTCATCTCTGGAAATTCTTTTCTAATCCATGCCTGGACCATGACAGTTTTATTTAGCAATAATTAACACTATGAGATTCAGAAAATCTATCAATGTACGGATCTTCTGTCAAACAAAAGGCTGTTTTATTTTTGTTTTCTTTTCCTAGAGAAAGAAGTGGTGGAAGCTGGAGAAGTAATGTTACTTCAGAGAAATGAAAGCCTGATAGAGACTGCTATATTCATAGACAGGATAAGACTGAATTAACCACTCAATGTTCATAACCCTGTTGGTTATATAAGTACTCAGTAGGCTTAAAGGGATATAGAAATAACCCAGCCTAAGAAATAATCTGTAAAACAGTGGGTCAAACTTTGGGAGAAACTCAAATTCTAATACAAATGACAAGGAAATAGTCTCAAGGAAGGATAACTTAACTCATTTGCACGTCTAAAGCTGAAAGAAGGTGTTACCTCTAGGGAGGTACCTCATAGGGAGATAGTTTGCAAGACAAACCTTTCTGAAAAAGGCCCGTCTAAAGAAACAAAAGTTGGCATGTTTATGCAAAATTTCACAAGAAAAATGGAAACTAAATTTGATTAAAGAGTTTTTTCTAGTCAATAAAGTGCATGCTCAAAAAAAAAGTTTTCATCTTATTTTATATAAAACTTAAAGTCCAAAGAAACAGCAAGTTAATATAACTAAAAGAAAAAGGTGGGTCAGAGAAAGGCAACCTCTAATTTAATCTAAAGAACACACTACTAAGAATCATCACAGCTGAGATAACCATCACATTAAAAGAAACTAAGGGCAAAATAATGACTAAATATATATTTAAAATGAGAAGTTTAACAGGCTGAGAGTAAGAAGTATCTAACTGTTAGGTAGTTAGAATAGGGAAAAGGAGTCCAAAATGGTGGTGGCTAAAAGATAAGGAAGAGAAAAGTCCATGAAAATAGAACAAAGGAAGGTCCTCGGACCGGAGTAAGGACCTGAGGTAGAACAAACAACACTCCTAGCTAACCCAGTTTACATAGGGCAGGCCCAAGCGGGGCGGGGGGCGGGGGGGGGGGGGGGGAACATATAAAAAGAGGAGCCAAATGGCTGGGGGTTCTCTCTCTCTCTCCCCTGCGTGCTGGGGCACTCTTCCCTTCGTGTATTAGGGTCAACATGCCCTCAAGCCTTGAGGATGGATTTTCCTGCTATTATCTAAATAAAATAGAGCTGTAACATGGAGCTGTAACACTGATTTGTCTAAGAGCTATAACACGGTCCGTTGGAGACCTGAGATCTATAACACAGTCTGTCCAAGACCCAAGAGCTGTGACATGCCAAGGGCTTTAATGTCCCTCACTCCAACTCTTTGTTGTGATGAGACAGAACTGAGGAGAATACACTAGCCTAACATAACCACTAAAAGCAGTAACTAAAGGTAGAATGTACTATATTTTCAAAACAA
This sequence comes from Bos indicus, assembly GCF_029378745.1. Classification (NCBI taxonomy): domain Eukaryota; kingdom Metazoa; phylum Chordata; class Mammalia; order Artiodactyla; family Bovidae; genus Bos; species Bos indicus. The sequence continues at coordinate 77,244,436 of NC_091765.1, forward strand.
TTTTATCAGAATCTGTCTTTACCAAATCCCATTTCTATATCTGACCTGGTTGGGGAGAGGGGAAGAGATGTAATTGAAAGGATTATGAACGGAGTGTCTTATACATAAGAACAGGTTCTCACCCTCAAGCATATTGGGTCTGTTAGATAGTTAGAATAGGAAAAAGGAGTCAAGAATGGCAGTGCCTAAAAGACAAAAAGGGAAAAGTCCACAAAAATGGAACAAAGGAAGATCCGAGGACTGGAGTGCGGACGTCAGGTGAAACGAACAGCCCTCCTGGTTAGCCCAATTTACATAGTGCAGACTCAGGGGAAGGAGGAAAAAAATGTATAAAATAAGGAGCCAAAATTGAGTCTCCGTCCTCTCTTCTCTTCGGGTCTTTTGGGTCAGCCAACCCTCATGCCTGGAGAATATATTTTTCTTTGTGTGCCAAATAAAACTGAGCTATAACACTGGTCCATCCATTGCTTCAAATTTTTGCTGCAGTGAAACAGAACTGAGGAAATAACAAACTCCCCTGACACATCCAAATTCATGTATTAGAGTGTTAGAATCTGAGAAACAGAGAGAGAATCCATTCCAAATAAACTCTGGGGAATTATTGAGGATAACAGCTCATAATGAGGGTGGAATTTCCCTCATGTTAATTATGTAAATGTATCACTGCTACTTTTGCAGCTTCTCAAAATTCTGGTAGTGAGATGATGTGTAAGTATTGTAATCTTCAGATCTCATTATAAATATCTTAAGTATCATATTAATTGATTGATTAATGTTTAATTATGAGTTTATGTAGCATGGGATCCACACTAACTGAAAGTCACTGGTGGGCGGAGTCTCATTCTATCTTCTGTTGCTAGCTATGGTAAGAAGAATAGTAGCTGGAACATGTGAATATGTTATTTTACACAGCAGAAGGGACTTCACAGATATGAGTATCCTGAATTAAGCAGGCAGGCCCAATCAAATTGCATATGGTGGTGGTTTAGTCACTAAGTCCTGTCTGACTCTTGTGATCCCATGTCAGGCTCCTCTGTCCATGGGATTCTCCAGGCAAGAATACTGGAGAGGGTTGCCATTTCCTTCTCCAGGGGATCTTCCCAACCCAGGGATTGAACCCAGGTCTCCTGCATTGGAGGCAGATTCTTTACCAACTGAACTATGAGGGAATTTCAATCAAATTGCATGAGTCCTTAAAAATGGAGAACATTTCCTGACTCAGCAAGATGAGATAGAAAAAAGAAGAGACATTCAAAGAGAGGGACTCAGTCTATCATAGGTGCTTTGAAGATGGAGGAGCCAAAGAATGTGGGAGGACTCTAGAAGCTGAGAATGTCCCTCAAGTGACAACCAGCAAGAAAAATGGGAATCTCAGTCCTACAATCACAAGGAGTTACATTCTGTCAACAACTGGAATGAGAAGGGAATATTTTCCCCAAGAGCTGCCAGTGAGGAAGCCAAGCCTGCCAACACATTGATTGTAGCCTAGAGAGAGCCCTGTCAGGTTTCTGAGCTACAAAACTGCGTGGAAATATATTTGTGATGCTTTAAACCTCTAAGTGTGTTTTAATTTGCTATGATAGCAATAGAAAAATAATACACCAGCATTTAACTTTTTGTCTGATATATCAGAGGCATACAGCATTTAAATAAATATGAATCATTCTTTCATTAAAAATATAAGAAAATCTACTCAAGTCCCTATATCTCCTAAACTTAACCAATATTTACTAAATATTGGTGTTATTCAGAACACTAGAGCCAACAAATATTTTGTAGTGATGAAGAGGGTTATAAAATATATCAACAGAGAGAATATATCCCATTTGATGATTCACAGTTTACACTAGCATAGTAAAGGCTCAAAAAAATCCTAGAAAAATAAAATATTCAATTTTGTGTTTCTTAAACTTATTTGACCTTACAAACTTTCTTCCCTAATATTACTTTTTCTTTTTAATATCCTCTAGAATAAAATAAGGAACTATCGTCTTAAGCAAAATATTGTCATTTGCCTAGTTTGGGTCTCGTTTATACTACAGGAGAATCAATAAAACTTCTTAGAAGAAAGAATAACAAAATGATCAACATATTTAGCAATTGGGACCAAAAAGGACAATATGGCTACTAATAATGCCATAGGGATAAGGTTCTAAAAGAGTAGACTGTAACATGATGGGGGTCCATTTGTTCTTTTAAGAATAGCACTGGGACGACCCAGAGGGATGGTATGGGGCGGGAGGAGGGAAGGGGGTTCAGGATGGGGAACACGTGTATACCCGTGGTGGATTCATGTTGATGTATGGCAAAACCAATACAATATTGTAAAGTAATTAACCTCCAATTAAAATAAATAAATTTATATTTTAAAATGAATAAATAAATATTCAAAAAAAAAAAAGAATAACAACCCACAAACTCATTTATCTTTAACCTTTTCTGGGAGACAATTTTTTAGTATTTTTATATATGTGCAGAAGTGTAATATCAGTAACTTAAACATTGACAAGAACCTAAGTCTTTGATTTCATGATAATCTTTTGTTATCACAGTATCTAATTTTAAAAGGTGGACAAATTTATACCACTTCAAAAATGACAGTACTTAAACAAAAGCAAAGGAAAATATTTTTATGTTTTTCCATCTCATCTCATTTCCATCTCTTCCAAGATGCCTAAGGATTTCTATAAGAAAAAAAGAATTAAATGAAGCAGATTCAAAATTTTAAACTATTCTTAGCTCATTTCAACTCTAACATTCATTTAATAATGGGGTTTAACTTAAGCTAAATGAAACAGTAAATCAATCTGCCCCATCCATTAGACTATTACATGTTACTTTTATTTACCAAATAATTTGAAGCCTAATGACTCAAACTGGATATCATAAAAATAAAATTTAGCTTGTCATATGATGTGTTTTTATAGTAGCCTAGTTTTCCTCTAAAGATTAATATAGTGAAAAAACAAAACTTCCAACTATGATTTCTTTCTGCAATTGAACTCACTGGGATTCATTCTACAATTTTAGATTACAAAGCAGAAAAGACTTTTACTCTTCTTAAACTCAAAATTCAAATAGTATATTATAAATGTTCTATCACATATTAATGATATAATTTTATTGAAGTCATTGTTACCAAAATTCCAGAATTCCAGCATTTTAGTGTTGTAATAAAAGCATTAAAAAGACTATCAAAACACAATTTCAAATCAAAGACATTGTATATATTTTATATTCCAACTGAAATGTGATGATATAAAAAGGTTTGATTTGTAGGTTGAAATTTTTCATCCATGATTGCTTCAGTTTTACCTTAACCTACAATTTCAGTCCCTCTTCCAATCACATCATTTAAAATCTTGTCTTTACATATGAAATATAGGAATTGTGACACAACCAATCCATTTCTTCAGCCAGCCTAACAGCTGATATTCAGCCACTGTTAGTCTGAGGTAACCTACATCAATAATGAAAATGGCCAAAATGGAGGTCTTACCAGGGCCTGGTGTCATGATCAGCAGCCACTGGAAAACATGGCTGACTGTGGAGACTTGAATAATCTAAGTACCTACACCTCCAGTCATGTGTTAGCTAAAATTAATTAAATTGTGATTAGGAGTAGATTTGGGTGATCTTGAAGGAATAGTTACTTTAAACACTTCAAAATATATTCCATTTCTTAAAAGATGAGAATGAACTCATGGAAATAATCCTTTTTATAGATAAGAGAATTATTAGTCTAACAATCACCTTTACTTCTTGTCTCTTAGACTTGATAAATTTAAGAATATTGAAAGGTCATCAGAATGAACTTTTAAAAATATTACAAACACACAAATAAATTGTTACATATTTGACTCAGTCATTAGAAACACTAGAATTGAGTATGACCATTACACTTGTCTTTTTTTCTTCATACTTTCTGCTCTACCTAAACAAGGTATTCAATGAAACCTGGATTAGTAACTTCAGACACTATTTTCTGTTTATCTTACTTGCATGAGAAGTAAGGACTAAACTGCCTGTCCATCTTTAAGCAGACTCCCAGAACCCTATAAAAGCTGGCTACAGCTGAGTGCTTAAGCCACTCAGTCTTAAAATGTGGAATTTGTCAACCAGGCCACTGGTCCATTCATTAGTCCAGAAAACCTGAAATAGGAATCTTGGAACACATCCTTCCTGATCACATAAAGGGAAGGTCTAGTGCTCTCCCCGCCATGTTAGTGGAATATGACTGGAAACAAGGATTTGCCAGCTGTTGATGTTGCCATGTGGGATAGCTCCACTATGAAAGTGAAAGTGGAGAGTGAAAAAGTTGGCTTAAAGCTCAACATTCAGAAAACAAAGATCATGGCATCTGGTCCCACCACTTCATGGGAAATGGGGAAACAGTGGAAACAGTGTCAGACTTTATTTTTCTGGGCTCCAAAATCACTACAGATGGTGACTGCAGCCATGAAATTAAAAGACGCTTACTCCTTGGAAGGAAAGTTATGACCAACCTAGATAGCATATTCAAAAGCAGAGACATTACTTTGCCAACAAAGGTCCATCTAGTCAAGGCTATGGTTTTTCCTGTGGTCATGTATGGATGTGAGAGTTGGACTGTGAAGAAGGCTGAGCGCCGAAGAATTGATGCTTTTGAACTGTGGTATTGGAGAAGACTCTTGAGAGTCCCTTGGACTGCAAGGAGATCCAACCAGTCCATTCTGAAGGAGATCAGCCCTGGGATTTCTTTGGAAGGAATGATGCTAAAGCTGAAGCTCCAGTACTTTGGCCACCTCATGCGAAGAGTTGACTCATTGGAAAAGACTCTGATGCTGGGAGGGATTGGGGGCAGGAGGAGAAGGGGACGACAGAGGATGAGATGGCTGGATGGCATCACTGACTCAATGGACATGAGTCTCAGTGAACTCGGGGAGTTGGTGATGAACAGGCAGGCCTGGCGTGCTGCGATTCATGGGGTCGTAAAGAGTTGGACACGACTGAACGACTAATCAGATCAGAATCAGATGTTGCCATTGCATCCCAGGTCTTGATCATGAATGCCATGAGAGGAACTAGTGATTTCCTAATCATGATATTTAAGAGACCCATGCCCTCAAGTCAGTCTTCTGGCATTGATAGATTCTTTAGCTGTTCTTAAAGGTCAACAGCAGATCATATGGCACTAGTCTCTGCGAGTTTCCCCCCAATAAATTGATTCCAAACTCCTACTCCATGTTTGCTCTCTTATCTTCATCTTGCTTACCTGATTTGCCCTAGCATTCTAAGTGTGATGAGCCTGTCTCTATTTCTTGCAAGCCCAAATTGCAGTTCCTAGATACTATTTCACATAGTCCAAAGAGAATAAAAATTCCAGGCATTTTTGATGAAAACACAGCTCTTGCCAAGAAAACAAATACTGGCAACAGAGGGAAAAGAGCTTAATATTTTACTGGCAAAGTTTAATTTTAAGAACCTGAAATTTCTCTGGAGAAATGTTTAATTTTTAGGGTGTTTCACCAGAGAATAGTATTTATCCTTTTACAAATTAAGAGGCCAAGAGATATAGTCAAAATAACCCTGGATTAAAAGTCAATAGACATAGATTGCATGGCTCTGGAAACAAATCAGCTGTGTAACCTGAAGCAAGTCAGTTTAATCTTTCTGAGACTGTTGGAAAGAGACTTTGTAAGAGAAAAAGCAAGAATTGATTCAGCAAATGAGGAATATCTAAGTCAAATACATCCTGTGGTTTGAAACTTTGAGTAAGTAGAGAGTATATATTAAAACAGGTCTATATGGTCAAGGGGAGCACCCAGTATTTGTACTTTAAAAGACTTGCCAATTTATGAATATAATGGAAACTATATACCGAGTGCTGGATGAGATAGTGGATGAGGACTGCAATAACCTTTCCCTGACATACAGAGTATACTCAGAAACTTCATAGAGCACAGTTATTTTAGGGGTAAATATAACTAGTACATTTTGCAAAGCATAAAGCCAAAAACAGCAAATAGTCACTACCTCTTCATTTATTACCTAACAACATTTCAGAAAACATTTAGATGCTAAGAACTTTTTAAATGTGTTCATTCAAAATGTAGTTACACATTAAGCTTACATGCCATTTTGTTTTTCTAAAGAACTTAAAAGTGCTTTTCAAGATTCCATTCATCCATTACAAAGCTTTTATTTTCAATAAAGGAAGAAAGATGTCCAGATATAAAATAGCTGTGATCATAAAAGATACTAAGTACTGCACAAAGTCAGACTTTTAAGAAGAAAATTCCCTGGAATACCAGTCTTAGTCTGATGATTTTGTAACTGATTTGTATTGCTTTTTTACCTGCTCTTTGGTGGATTTTTTTTTTTTTCCTTTTGAGGAGAAGACTTTTCATCTTATTTATTTTCCAAATCTATTACTTGGAGTTCTCACAAGTTAATGTTTTTTAAGTTTCATAATTAATAATAGCTAATGCTAAGTTGTTTTTAAATTAGGAGAGGTTTTTTTTTTATTATTTTCTGATGAATATTGTCATAAACCACTGTCTTCAGAGAAGTATATTAGGACAGCCTGTTTCATTGACACTCTGATTTCCTCATTCTTTTGCTTTTTTTAAACCAAGAGTGTAGAAGGTAGAATGCAGACAATGGAAGTGGTGACACCTCTGTGGAGTGAGAAGGAATGATGCCAGGTGTATGTGATGTATGCGTGTGTGCTTGCAAATCTTTGCAGCTGCTAGCTGCCATCTCTTTTCTTCCTCGGTTTTGCTTTATCCAAATCCCATCTCCCATCCTGGCAAGGTCACAGTTGCTTCACAAACTGAAAAACATTGGGAAACGCTATGAGAAACACTAGTGTGGAAGAAAACAACACACACCGAGGACACCTTGTCTTGTCTTGACAAGATGGTGACAGCATAAATTGGTTCTGTGTATATTAAAGTGACTTCCCTGGTGGCTCAGATGGTAAAGCGTCTGCCTACAATGTGGGAGACCTGGGTTCAATCCCCGGGTTGGGAAGATCTCCTGGAGAAGGAAATGGCAACCCACTCCAGCATTTTGCCTGGAAAATCCCATGGACAGAGGAGTCTGGTGGATTACAGTCCATGGGGTCAAAAAGAGTTGGACACAACTGAGCAACTTAAAAGATCAATTCTATCAGTGTTCCAGAATAGTGCTTTCTCTCTGCATGGTGTTAGCATATTATTTTGTGACAATACTAATGGCAGTACTCCTTTGCTGTAGTTAAATGTTAGAAGTTCTAGATCTTTTTACCAAATTACACAGTATTCTACAAAATCACAAAACAGTGCAAAATATATTTTCATATGGATTAAACTGAAATCTCTGATTTCAGAGATTAAACTGATCTCTCTAGTGTCTTGCATTAGTTAACATTTTGTCTCAATTCAAGAGTGATGGTTTTACATTGTTTTATCTTTAATAGAAAGGATATTTTAATCCTAGGAAGACAGCTAAGAGATGAATCATACAATCTTTTATTTTGGAATATATTACAATCATCCAAAATTCTTAATTCTGTACAAATAAATAGCAGAGTTCTCAGAAACGTATCTGTATCTTTAGAAAGGGATAAATAAACAAACACAAATTTTTAAAAATATAGAGTGGGTTCAGAACACAATAATTTGTTAAACTGAGAGCCTCTTTTCCCTATTTCTTTTTTTGATCAAGTAATAGGTTCATTATAAGAAATACTAAGAACACTTGTCTATATCAAGAACTGTATTAGATGCTAAAAGTAAGAAATATACTTTATTTTCAAAAGCTTACTGTCTCCTACACAGGAAGACAATAATACCAAAAAATATTACATAAGATAGAATATAGAAGTAGATACTAAAAATATTTTTAAGTGGTAGAAATGGTGAAGTGATTCCACTTGAGTAGAATCATTAGAAACTAACTGAAATGGTTTTGGAAATGTTGCATAACTATGGTATCTGCGGATAAGTGAGAGACATCATTCCAAACAGAGAACTGAACGAGCCAGATCTCTGAAGCAATAAGGGTTGGATACACACACTTACTCTTTTGTGGGACAGATGCTGGGTTTAGCATTGGCAATACAACAGTGATTATTAAGGAGGTTGATAAAAAGGAGTGCAGAGTCTGGTAACAATCTGGAAAGAACAAGAAGAGAAACTTTGCCACTAATACCAGAACCACCCAAGGGAGTGACAAAGTAAAGGATATTGAAATCTGGAGAAAGGATGTAATTCTGTGAAATGCTGGTATGTGTGTGTGTGTGCATGTGTGCACACATACATGAAAGCATAAAAGTGTGTGTGTACATAGTTTAAGCATGTGAGAGACAAAATCATAGTTGTGATTTAGGCAGATTAATTTGGTAGAAATAAATAATATAGAGCTAGTAGAATAGAAGTCATGTGGCCAGGGAAGAGTTTACTTTTGCATAGCAAATGCACTTCTTTTTAAAGTAAAGTCTTACATTTTATCTCTCTGTCCCCTTCAATCTTCATTTTTGTTTAGGTTTTCATTTTTTGTAATGGGAGATGGATGAAGGTAGGCAAGGTCTCTTGCCCTTTCCACATTCACCACCTGCTTAGGTTGCTCTTATCATATACCTTACATGCTCTGTCTGCTGCTTCTCACTGTTTATTCCTGCACACATTTTTTTTTTTTTTCCTTCGGTAATCTCCTTTGTCCCTGATGCCAATCCTAAGTACTCAAAAGCTGGTTGAATATATTACTGCCTACTTTCAAACTCTGATCTTTAAGTTCTTATATGGATATATGTTTCATTCAGGTTGGCAGTTCGATTTATTATAAGCAGAGCTTATACTGACAGAACCATATATTCAGGTCTTTTCATTTTAAGAAAATAAATTCTGGAGCCCTGGATAAAAGGGCTGCTCAATTACTGGGTGGGATAGGGCCAGATGTATGAGTATGGAGGGAAGGGTCAGGAATCATAGTAGATAAGATGACAATGGTTCACCAGTGTGGGACTACAGTTAAGAAAGGGAACATGATAGTGTGATACATGAGTAGGATCATAAAATGTACAAACCATAAGGTACTCAGCATTAATCAGTCCCTACAGATCTGGGCTTAGGAGTGTGATGACACACCAAAAAGACTGTGATGACAGGGCTTGCCTAAGGCACAATAGCAAGGTAAGTGAATTCTGCTTCAGCAGCTGCTGACCAGCCTTTTCCACACCCTGCTTATCTCCACTGACATGCATGCTGCCAGGCAGTTAGCACTCAGTGCTTCCACATGTGGCCCACCACCTTGGCCCTATCCCACATTCTAATACCATCCGGCTCTCTGGCTCTCTTTCTACTGTACTTACATTTTGAGATCAGGATCCCAGAATTCTGATAAACTATTTTAAAGAAAGAAAGTAGTTGTGTTTCAAAGAACAATCTGAAACAATAAGACTTAAACCAATGTGATGGCTTTGGGCAACATCAGACTGTATGGCAGGTAGTATAAAGATATGTTAGGATGGAGAGATACAGTAAGGAAGGTTTTATATGCTGTTGTTGTATAAAAATATCTAAACCAAAGCTGCATTATGCATGCATCTATCTACCATAATATATATATCTGGCATAAAATATTTTAGAATGACCTTAGGTAATTAAAAGGACAAAATAATCAAAATTCATTTAACTCCAAAACATATTGCTCTGCACTTTTTGTCAAATTTAAATTTATTTCTGACAAATTTTTCAAGTTAATAAAAATCATTTTAACTCAGATTGTCCTCTGGAGATACTGTGTGTGTGAGTGCTAAGTCACTTCAGTCGTGCCCTACTCTGTGAGACACTGTGGACTGTAGCCACCACACTCCTCTGTCCATGGGGATTCTCCAGGCAAGAATACTGGAGTGGGTTGCCATGCCCTCCTCCATGGGATTTTCTAACCCAGGAATCCAACCCACTTCTCATGTCTCTTGCATTGGCAGGCAGTTTCTTTACCACTGATGCTACCTGGGAAGCTCCTGTAGGTACTGTACTAGCTAATAATTCTAAATTAAGTTGTCATGAGCAAACTAGATATGTGTTATAAACACACACACACACACGTATATATACATAATCGTAAACATATACCTGTTCTTATATGTATATGTATTTATATATTCTCCAGTTTGAAATTCAGATCATTCATTAAATATTTTAAAACATTAAACCTAATTAGAAAGAGCTTGGTCTTACTCATGTTTTCTACATTGAAAATTAGTATTATATATATTGAACTCAAAGCTAAACTTCCTGAATCATTTCTCTACATCTCAGAATACATAAAAGTCTTCAGAACTATATTTTGGAAGTTTTGATCAATAGGATGATTCCCAGCACATCAAAAGAAAACAACTGAGGAATAAGTTCTTCTAAATCTATGATTGTTAACATGGGTTTCCACTTAAAGAAAATCATCATAAACAGTATGCTTTCATGATGTTTTCTTACTAGAGTCAAAATCTGCCCTGAAAATATGCATTCATTCAACATTATTTTTCTACATGCCAGTATAAACAAGACAAATAAAGTCTTTGCTTTCATGGAATTTAAATTCTGTTGAAGAAAAACAATGAATAAACCAAACAGCAACTATCAGATGAGGATGTGTGCTTAAAGAAAATACAATACAGTGGCAGGACAGTAAGGGGATGGCACGATGACACTTGAGATAGGAGGGCAGTGAAGGACATTCGAAAGGCTCGTCTTTGAATTGAGACCTGATTGTCAAGGATCTGGCCACACAAAGATATGAAGGAAGGAAGAGCATTCCAGGCACAAGGAAAAGCAAACTCCAAGGTTCTGAAGTAGGAAGAATAAACACAGATCATTGGGAAAATAGAACAATGACTGATGTAACAGCAGAATAGTGACCCAGGTCATAGAGAGAAATGAAGAAGGGCCAAATGATGTGATGATTTTTATGCCTTGGTAAGAACTCAAGTGTGATTCTGAGTCAAAGCAGAAGTCAGCAGAGAATGTTAAAGTGGAAAGCAAAATTATCTTTTTTTTTTTTTTCCTTTTTAAACATGCTTCCATTTGCAGTGTCAAGAGAGAGAGAGCAGGAGGACAGGAATGTAGAACAAGGGCCAGTGGGGAGACCTGCCATTCTCAGGGTAGTAGTAAATGAGATAGAGAAACGTGAAAAATTCATTCTATATTTTAATGGTAGAGCAAGTTGAATTTGTTTTATATTGGGATTGTGATGGGGGACTAATAAAGAAGAATCAAATCCCACTCAAGCAGTAGAACTTATATATTTCTTTTAAAAAGTTTAAAAAAATTAAAACTAGATGCACATTAAAGCCACTTGTTAAATTAACCCTGCTACTGCTGCTACTGCTAAGTCGCTTCAGTCGTGTCTGACTCTGTGCGACCCCATAGATGTCAGGCCACCAGGCTCCCCCATCCCTGGGATTCTCCAGGCAAGAACACTGGAGTGGGTTGCCATTTCCTTCTCCAATGTATGAAAGTGAAAAGTGAAAGTGAAGTCACTCAGTCGTGTCCGACTCTTAGAGACCCCATGGACTGCAGCCCACCAGGCTCCTCCGTCCATGGGATTCTCCAGGCAAGAGTACTGGAGTGGGGTGCCATTGCCTTCTCCAAAATTAACCCTACTGGGCACAAAAACTCCTTTCACTTATAATACAATAAAATTCAACTCAAAAATATTTGTTAAGAAACTACTGTGCATAAAGCATTTTGATTAGTCTTACAGATAACACAAAAGACACCATTTCTGCTCTCAGTAACTACTAAAAATAGAAGACATATAATTAACTAGAGAACCAATTTTTAGATAATGCTTTCAAATCAAGTAAAACATTTACCGAATGCCTACAATGAGCACGGTACTGCTAAGAATGAAAGGAGGTTATACACTGATGAACAAAACGTGCCACTGGCAGCATGTAATTTAAACCTAAATGAAAAACATAATTTCTCCTGGAATTAGCTACCAGAGATTATAAAATATACATCTATCCATTCCATCTTCAATAAATTGGGAATCATCATTATATCACTTAGAAAATCCATCTCCACACTTAGTAGTGACATCTAGTAGTCATATTCCTTTCCCCTTTTACATCATGGCTCAGCAAAGTGTGCTGAAGGGACTATAGCAATCAGCACGTTGTGTTTTTCTTATAAGCACACTTTGCTTGGCTCGTGCTGTTTTAGGTAAAGAAGCTGCACTGCTACATTAAAAGGCTATATACTCACAGCGAGAGTACTGATGACCTATATGATTGGAAAGAGAGTAATTTGCTATGCCATCTGAACTCTGAGAGCACAGAGAAAAGTCACGCATGGGGCATGGTCCTGTGCTTTTCTGTGCATTCATGCGCTAGGATTTCCCAGTCCACATCATTAGTCACTTCATAATAAAACAATTAATAATAAAGGATTTTAGTGTCTTGCTCATTGCTAATGGTGTGTTGCCACTTGCATAAGAATACTTGAAATGTATCTTTGGAATATACAAGTGTTTCAAGCCAGCATCCAACATTTCCCTGGCAGGGTGGGAGAATAGTAACAGAGGGTCGGTGTTTTTTCAGAATGACTGAGATTACCTCATATGCTACTTATAATTGTGGTGTTAAATAGCAATAGTCTGTTTTCATTTTGAAGGGAAGTTTGGTATTATGTCAAAGCCAATGGTATGTTTATATTCATGATATCTGTGGCAAAGTTTGATAGAAATGCTTAAGGGGTGGAAATTTTACATATGGAAGCAATTGGAGGGCAAAACACAGACACACATACATGAGATCTCCTCTCGGGAATTCTGAGTACAGCTGACTTCTCCGAGTTCAGATGAGTACCTAGAGGCTGGATCTGGCCCTCAGAGTGATAAAAATAACATGTTCTCACACTTATGATGACAGACACCTGTTATTTAGACAATTTCTAACCACAGCAAAAAACTAAAAAGCAAAAATCCTCATTGCTAGCACTTCCCTCCTCACAGCTGCTTCCTTTCCATACTAATCACAGCAAAGCAGACACTCATCTCAAAATTGACCAGAGAATGTAAATGGAAATAAAAATCTTCACTAACACATCTGAATATGATAACTGTGTGGTGAGAGTATTGAAGTAAAGTGAATATTTAAAAAGAAACTGAACTGAAATAGAACCAGAAAGAGATAAAGAAAAATTTTAACATTTTCCAGTTGGTAAATCTGTCTTCAGATTAAGGTGTCCTATATGTGTATGAATATAAAGATATCTGAGCAAATATGTATGTCTATATTTTTCAAGATGATACTACTTTATCCACTTATTTAGAAATGCTATCCCAGTGGCTCAGCAGTAAAGCGTCCACCTGCAACGCAGGAGACATAGGAGATTCAGGTTCCATCCCTGGGTCAGGAAGATCCCCTGGAGAAGGAAATGAAAACCCACTCCAGTATTCGTGCCTAGGAAATCCCATAGGTAGTGGCACCTGGTGGGTTACGGTCCACGGTAGGTCACAAAGAGTCAGCTGTAACTGAGCATACACATGCATCTTGAGAATAAATTATTTGTTCGTGTTAGATTGGATTGGGCTTCACAAAAATGATGACATTTTTCCTGAGTGTTAAAGAACCAAAATCTTTGTGTAGGAGAAAGATGAAAGATGGTAATGTGATCTAACAGATCTTTCCATTCTGTGGACAATTAAAATTGATCCCACTTTGGTGAATGCCTCCATATTGCCTGGGAAAGCTGCCTTTTAGATTCAAGTTTGGTCCTTTCTGTCAATAGAGCTGATCCAAATCTGATAGACCTTGGCTGATTTTTCCAGCTGCACATGCTTCTGAGTTATAGAGGTATGACTTGTGGTTTAGGATTGTGCAACTCAGAATTCCATCTGTAGATTTTTCCTCTCCCTTCCTGAAATTATCCCAGTTCAGTTCAGTCGCTCAGTCGTGTACGACTCTTTGTGACCCCATGAATTGCAGCACACCAGGCCTCCCTGTCCATCACCAACTCCAGGAGCTCACTCAAACTCACATCCATTGAGTCGGTGATGCCATCCAGCCATCTCATCGTCTGTCTTCCCCTTCTCCTCCTGCCCCCAATCCCTCCCAGCATCAGAGACTTTTCCAATGAGTCAACTCTTCGCATGAGGTGGCCAAAGTATTGGAGTTTCAGCTTTAGCATCACTCCTTCCGAAGAACACCCAGGGCTGATCTCCTTTAGAAAGGACTGGTTGGATCTCCTTGCAGTCCAAGGGACTCTCAAGAGTCTTCTCCAACACCACAGTTCAAAAGCATCAATTCTTTGGCACTCAGCTTTCTTCACAGTCCAACTCTCGCATCCATACATGACCACTGGAAAAACCATAGCCTTGACTAGATGGACCTTTGTGGACAAAGTAATGTCTCTGTTTTTCAGTATGCCATCTCGGTTGGTCATAACTTTCCTTCCAAGGAGTAAGCATCTTTTAATTTCATGGCTGCAGTCACCATCTGTAGTGATGATTTTGGAGCCCAAAAAAATAAAGTCTGACATGTTTCTACTGTTTCCCCATCTATTTGCCATGAAGTGATGGGACCAGATGCCATGATCTTCGTTTTCTGAATGTTAAGCTTTAAGCCAACTTTTTCACTCTCCTCTTTCACTTTCATCAAGAGGCTTTTTAGTTCCTCTTCACTTTCTGTCATAAGGGTGGTGTCATCCGCATTGCTAAGTCACTTCAGTTGTGTCCAACTCTGTGTGACCCCTTAGACGGCAGCCCACCAGGCTCCCCCATCCCTGGGATTCTCCAGGCAAGAACACTGGAGTGGGTTGCCATTTCCTTCTCCAATGCATGAAAGTGAAAAATGAAAGGGAAGTCGCTCAGTCGTGCCAGACTCTTCACGATCCCATGGACTTCAGCCTACCAGGCTCCTCCATCCATGGGGTTTTCCAGGCAAGAGTACCGGAGTGGGGTGCCATCACCTTCTCTGTCATCTGCATATCTAAAGTTATTGATATTTCTCCTGGCAATCTTGATTCCAGCTTGTGCTTCTTCCAGCCCAGTGTTTCTCATGATGTACTCATGAAATTATCCCAACGGAACTTAAAACTAAACGGGTACTCAGGTATTCTGCCATATTTCACTTTTTACATACATCTCATCCAGCATATGGAAATTTCAAACATTAAAAATTGTCTGTGTTCTAGGACAAAATTGTTGTGTTCATTGATCTTATCCTGTCACGTGATATCCTCCAAAGTGTAAAGAATTTAATGTTACAGAAACACAGATGGTGAGAGAAAGTGACTACCTTTTGTGTACTCTGGGTTTTCAGGATATTTTTCAAAATAACTTGCAAACTAGATAATGTTATACAAATATTAGAGAGTTTTTGGAGTATCAGTATCATCCCATTAGCCTTCCAAGGATACACTGACCTTGAGTCAATTTTCTCTCTCATTTTCAGTGATGGCATCATTAGACAATACAAATATCTCTACATGGTGTTCATATGACTCACACCTAAACCTTGCCAGCCATGGTTGCTGCAACTTCTAAGTACATCTGACTCACTGGGAACTAACTGACTAAGGTTGTATTTGATATGAACATAGATGCTATCTTAACCGGACTACTCTCTAACATCAGCAAGGGGAAAAAGAGCTTTCTGTCAGCTCTGATCACAAGCTCACAGAATGTCAAAGGGACCATCTGGCTGACAGGTCCTAACATGCAGCCGCACAAATTTTCTAAAAGTTATGAAATAAATTGGACATTTTCTATAAGATAATACCACACATAGATACAAAAATAAATCTGATTTTAATTGAAAGAAAGTGAAAGAGTTAGCATTAGTCACTCAGTGGTGTCTGACTCTTTGCAACCCCATGGACTGTAGCTCACCAGGTTCCTCTGTCCATGGAATTCTCCAGGCAAGAATCCTGGAGTGGGTAGCCATTCCCTTCTCCAAGGGATCTTTCCAACCCAATGATTAAACCCAGGTCTCCTACATTGCAGGTGGATTCTTTACCATTGTCTGAGCCATCAGGGAAGCACTTGAATTTAATTAGGATTATATAAATGTAAATAAGGAAACAATATGAAATTAACTGTGCATTTTCATGATCAATTATTAATACAATTTTTGATACAAATTGTTACTATTTTTTTTAATCTCTGACTTATCTCCTGTCTTCCCCTCCATCTAATCCATTTTCCATGCTACTAACACTATACCACTTCTAACAAGTCAAATCCAATCAAAAGCTTCCTTATTTATCCCTTAAAGATTCTGATTTGCCTAAGGAACAAAGCCCAAAATCCTTATCAGAACATAGAAGACATTCAGTGCCAAGCCCCAGTCTACCTCTTCAGCTACATTTTTCATTTAACTTTTCATTTCCTTGTACCCACTCATCCACCCACACTCCTCAGTCTCAAGCCATGCAAAGCTGCATGACTTGCAGTTCCTCAAAAATGCCAGGATATTTCATGCTGCCTGGCCTTTGCATTCACTGCTTCTTCTGCCAGGAGCACTCTTTCCATCTTTGTTTGTCTAGCAAACAAACACCTACTCATCTTTCAAAATTCAGCTCAAGCATTACCTTTTCTGTAAAGAGTTTCTCCCTCCTGGACTTCTGCCCCAGTAGAATGACCACTCTCCTATTTATGGTGTATATATCACAGTACATTTAGCATAAGACACACACGCACATATACAGTTCTGCTCCTATGTGCTCACTCCCTTCCCTACCTCCCTTTTCTCCACTGCCTGGGTTGTTCTGAGGTCAGGAAATGTACCATAACTATCTTTGGCTCCTTAGTACTAGTACTCTGCCATTGACCAGTTGCAGAAGGAAAGAAAACAGCAGAGAGAGGAGGGAAGGAAGCAAAACCAGAAAGTTTTCCCAACTGAAAAATATATTTCACATCTACCAGTATCTGAGCATCTCAGTTGCTACTACACTCATCCAAATCACCCTCCCCTGGACTTCTGCAACAGCCTGTTTCTCTGATCTTTTTGCTTTTAATTTTGCCTTGTTTGGTCCATCCTCCGTACAGCTGCCAGAGTAATCTTTCTGAAAAGCACATCTGAGCATATTACTTTTCTGATAAAATCTTCCAAGGCTTCACATTGATGAGAACAACAAGAAAAAGATCTTCACATGCTGCCTTACATCTTCAATTCCATCTTTTTAAAATATATGTTTAAGGTTTATTTATTTTAATTTTATTTTTGGCTGTGCTGGGTCTTTGCTGCTGTGAAGACTTTCCTCTAGTTGATGTGTACAAGCTTCTCACTGTGGTGGCTTCTGGTTACCAAGCACAAGCTCTAGGGCACTCGGGCTTCAGTAGTTGTGACACGTGGTCTCCATAATTGCAGCTCCCAGGCTCTAGAACACAGGCTCAGTAGTTGTGGTGCATGAGCTTAGTTGCCCCATGGCATGTAGGATCTTCCCAGATCAGGGGTTCAACTTGTGTTTCCTGCATTGGCCGGCGGACTCTTTATCATTGAGGCACCAGGGAGGCCCCTTCAATCTCATTTTGCACTGAGATTGAATGCAATCTCCTAATTCAGTATCTCCAGCCACACAATTCTTACACCTTTTTCACTAAGACAACAGTTTTCCTGTCTCAGGACTTTTGCATTTGATGTGTCAAGAATATTCTTTCTCAGATCTTCACATGACCGCTGCTTCCACATCATTCAGAGACAAGCTTAAATATAACTAAAAGAAGTCCTTCCTGACCACCCTGGTGTAGCCTCAATCCCATTACAAATAATACAATTGTTTAAGTGGAATTTATCACTATCTAAGATATTTTATTTTTTCACTTGTTGATTCTCCGTATCCCTCAGTAGTAGAATGAAAAAAGAGATCTGTCTTCTTCAACACTCTATTCCCAGGACTCAGAACAAATCAAGGTGCATACTGCATGCATTAGGCACCTAATACATATTTGCTGAAAGGAGAGAGGGAAAGTCCTATTTCATTTACTCTAATTTTCCTATATGACTTCTCCACAAATTCTCTCTCTTCAAACTTACACTTTCCCCCACAAATTGTTAGTGTCTCCATTTGCTCCCATCTTTATGATCTACCCTTCTCTGCTCCTCTGCCCTCTGGAAATTGACCCCTATAAATGCATCACCTAGGGCCCTGCTGATGGCTTCTCAGAATTTAAAGTGGGAGTCTTTGGAAGGATATCAAAGGGCAAAAGAAGGAGGCCCATGCTTCCTGCCAGCTGTGGACTGTGGTCTTGTCAGTCTCTGTATCCTTCTAAATGTACAGCTTTGGAAGGGCAGCTCCTCCTCTTACCACTGTTTCCTTCCCTTTATCACTTAGGCCTAGGAGTGAAAAACCTTTCTTCTAGTGTTAGTCTCCATGTGATTAATGTTTCCAACTCATTAGGAAGACTTTTAAAACAACTGAGTTTGACTGTTTCCTGAGGTGGTCTGATTAATACATTTATCCTAAGCTTGTGCTTTGTACTGTACTAAGAAAATTGGGATATTCAATTGAGAATTCCCAATACCTTGTTCACCACACATACCTACCTTTATAGCATGTTTCAGTATCCCTTGCCTTTCTGCCTGAGACTCCAGCGTTCCCTAACATTATATAGCCACAAAGCAACACATGGCCTTCGAGCATGTGAATGTGGCCAATATCACTGAGAAACAAAATGTTGAATTTTATTTAAATTTGTGCATGCATACTAAGTCCTTTCAGTCATGTGTGACTCTCTCCGACCATATGGACTGTAGTGTACAAGGCTCCTCTGTTCATGGAATTCTCCAGACAAGAATGCTGAGGTGGGTTGCCATGCCCTCCTCCAGCTTCCCCACCCAGGGACTGAACCCATGTGTCTTATGCCTCTTGCATTGGCAGGCAGGTTCTTTACCACTAGCACCACCTTAGACTTAAAGTTGAATGCTCAATTCAGTTGTAGGCAAATATTAAATATGTTTGGAATACTTGTGTTCAGTTCAATTCAGTCACTCAGTCATGTCTGACTCTTTGTGACCTCATGGACTGCAGCAGGCCAGGCCTAGCTGTCTATCACCAACTCCTGGAGTTTACCCAGATCATGATCATTGAGTCAATGATGCCCTCCAACCATCTCATCCTTGGTTGAACCCTTCTCTTCTCGCCTTCAATCTTTCCCAGCAAAAGGGGCTTTTCAAATGAGTCAGTACTTCGCATCAGGTGGCCAAAGTATTGGAGTTTCAGCTTCAGCATCAGTCCTTCCAATGAACACCCAGGACTGATCTCCTTTAGGATGCACTGGTTGGATCTCCTTGCAGACCAAGGGACTTTCAAGAGTCTTCTCCAACACCACATTTCAAAAGCATCAATTCTTTGGCACTCAGCTTTCTTTATAGTACAACTCTCACATCCATACCTGACTACTGGAAAAACCATATCTTTGACTAGACGGACCTTTGTTGGCAAAGTAATGTCTCTGCTTTTTAATATGCTGTCTAGATTCATTATAACGTTTCTTCCAAGGAGCAAGCATCTTTTAATTTCATGGCTGCAGTCACCATTTGCAGTGATTTTGGAGCCCAGAAAAATAAAGTCTGACACTGTTTCCCCATCTATTTGCCATGAAGTGATGGGACCAGATCCCATGATCTCAGTTTTCCAAGTGTTGAGTTTTAAGCCAACTTTTTAACTCTCCTCTTTCACTTTCATCAAGAGGCTCTTTAATTCTTCTTCACTTTCTGCCATAAGGGTGGTGTCATCTGCATATGTGTATGTAAACCCATATTTTGATCAGTTCATTTTTTAAAGTCTAAATACCAATTAAGTATTTCTGATGAAAATTTAGTGATTAATTAAGATGCTCTATACAAATGGAGGAGCCTGGTAGGCTGCAGTCCATGGGATCACGAAGAGTTGGACATGACTGAACGATTTCATTTTCACTTTTCACTTTCACACGTTGGAGAAGGAAATGGCAACCCACTCCAGTGTTCTTGCCTGGAGAATCCCAGGGATGGGGGGAGCCTTGTGGGTTGCCACCTATGGGGTTGCACAGAGTCGGACACAACTGAAGTGACTTAGCAGCAGCAGCAGCAGCATAGATATAAAATACATTATTTTATAGGAATCTGAAGATCTAGTGTAAAATAAAAATTATAAATGTAAAATTGCTTATTAATAATTGCTATTATTGATGCATGTTGAAGTGATAATATTTGTAATATACTGGACAAACAAATATAAAGGTAATTCATCTGTTAATTTTACTTTTTAAATGAATTTACTGGAAAAAAGTAAATTACATCTGTGGCTCATATTCTCTATTGCACAGCAATAGCTCCAAATCCATTCTCTGGGCCCCTTATTTAAGTCAACCTTTCATTTGTATACTAGCTCACATTCCTCTCACCTGCCTGAACACACCACTTGAGCAGTTCTCACCTTGTTCTCCAAAATAATCAATTTCTTCTTTCAATTGTATCCTTTCTATCCACACACAAACATGCTATTATGTTTCCCCTTTAGAAAAAAACATCATCTTCACTCACTTTCAACCACTGTTCTATTACTCCCCTTGGCATCAAAATTCCCTGAAAGTGTTGTTAATATTGATGTTCTCAAATTCTGGTCTTTACATTCTCTCTTAAACCACTGAAACTGCTCTTACAAAGACCACACTGCTAAGACAGTGTTACACAGACCATTTGTCTTCTACATTATTCACCAGCTAAGTCCTGATATTAGTTGATGTAACAAATAAATTAGAAAAAAAATTATTAGCCTCCTCTTTCTTGAAATTTCTTGAGGTTCCCTGGTGGTTCAGCTGGTAAAGAATATGCCTGCAATGTGGGAGACCTGGGTTCAATCCCTTCTTTGGGAAGATCCCCTGGAGAAGGAAACAGCTATCCACTCCAGTATTCTGGCCTGGAGAACACAAACAATCGGATACCACTGAGCAACTTTCACTTCTTTATATACTTTTTTTTTCCTAGTTTCCAGGATATCACACTCTAAGTTTTCCTCTGGTAACACTACTTTCTCCTTCTTGGTCGTCTTTATTATTCTTTCTTCTTTTCTCAACCTCTTAATATTGTCATGCTCCAAGATTCAGTCCTTGGCCTTCTTTTTCTCTCTATCTTCATTCCTTCTGTGATTTACATCAAGTCTTGTGGTTTTATCAATCCACTGTTTGCCAATGATTCTGAAATTTACATCTCTAGACCAGAGATAAGTCTGAATTCCAACTCATATTTCTTACTACCTATTTGACATCTTAAACTTAACTTGTCCAAAACTGAACTCCAGTCTTTCTGATCTGTATCTTTGGGTTACCTGGGCCAAAAATTTCAGAATCATCCTTGATTTATTTCTCTATTACACAATAGCACATCAAGCAATAAATCCTGCTTGCTCTAGCTCCAAAATATAGAGGCTATGACTAGTTCTCTCCACCTCCACTGTCACATGCTGATCGAAACCCCTATCATCTCCTATACGGACTATTGCAAAAGCTTCCTAATTGTTCTCCCTGCTTCTCCTTTGCCTCCAACAGTCTATTTTTCACACAACAGCCAAGAGTAAGCATGGCAACCAGGAAATCAGATCTTGTCTTTGCTCAGGAAAATTCAGTGATTCACCATTTCATCTGGAATAAATTCAAACTCTTAACAAGGGCCAACAAACCCCTACACAAAATGGCCAAGATAATGCTATGACCACATCTCCTATTATTCTCCAGTTTTCTCACTTCATTTCAGATGCACCAAGCTCCAAGTTCTTTCTAGAGAAATCAGCCATGCTCCTGTCTTAGGCCTTTGAAATGGCTATTCCCTCTGCCTGGAACAACTTCCCTGTAGATTTCTATATGCTTCTTCCTTCATGTCTTCCAAGTCTTTGCTCAGAATTCACCTTTCCTATGAAGCCTGAGCTGACTTATTTTAAATTGCGACATTCACCAATTTTTGTTGTTATCTCCTGACACTCATTGCCTCCTTACATACTACAAGTTTTACTTATTTTTTTGTCTGTTTGTTTTTCATTTCCTACTCCACTAGTAAGTACACTCTACAAGACAGGTAGTTGTCTGCTTCTGCCTAAAATAGTGCCTAGCACACAGGAGATGTTCACGAGATATTTGTAGAATGATATGATAGTTCAACTACTTTATTCAGTCTTAATTATTCAATTCTTAATCACCATGTTTTTCAATGCAATCAAGAGCCTAAGTTCCGGGTTAAGAAAAAATATGATCCAGTCTCATCCTACTTAGCCTCAGAAGTGCTTGAAATCCCTGATACTCAGAGGTCATGGTATGGAGATGGTGCTTTCAAAGCGTAAGAGCAAATAGATGATTTGCTGAGGAGCTACAGCCTATCATGAAGCCCGACCAGTCTGCAACAGCAGCTCTTCATGAAGCCTAATGCTTTCACTCTGCAGCTGGTGACTCCAGCTATGAAATCAAAAGATGCTTGCTCCCTGGAAGAAAATCTATGACAACCCTAGACAGCATATAAAAATCAGAGACATCACTTTAACGACAAAGGTCTATCTAGTCAAACCTATGGTTTTTCCAGTAGTCATGTATGGATGTGAAAGTTATACTATAAAGAAAGCTGAGTGCCAAAGAATTGATTCTTTTGAGCTGTGGTGCTGGAGAAGACTCTGGAGAGTCCCTTGGACAGCAAGATCAAACCAGTCAATTCTAAAGGAATTCTAAAGTCCTGAATATTCATTGGAAATGATGCTGAAGCTGAAGCTCCAATACTTTGGCCACCTGATGTGAAGAACTGACTCACTGGAAAAGACCCTGATGCTGGGAAAGATTAAAGGCAGGAAGAGAAGTAGACAACAGAGAATGAGATGGTTGCATGGCATCATTGACTGAATGGACATGAATTTGACTAAATTCCAGGAGATAGTGAAGGACAGGGAAGCCTGGCATATCACAGTCCATGGGGTTGCAAAGAGTCAGACATGATTTAGCAACTGAACAACAACCACCTAACCAGCACTCATAGAAGTACCAGTACGGGAAACTGCACAAAGTTTTAATTTATTGTACAAAATATACCAGAGTGCCAGCTTCGTCAACAAGAATATACCCCCCAAAAGTTTCTGCTGTTTCTCCACAGTAGAGGTGTATTCCATACAATAGAGTTGCTAGAGTGGAAAGTGAAGTATTTCCTCATAGTTGGGAAAGCAGATTTTAATAGGTTTTCTGTAAAATTATTGACTGCATAATGGTTGTTTTTATAGTTAAGGTTTTAAGGTATTATTTAAATAAATGCTAAAGTTCTGCTTAAACTAGTCAATAATATTGAGTATATAAGATACTCATTCTCTACTATTTCCAACTTCATATATGTGATAGGCAAAACATTGCCTACCCCTGGCAAAATACCTCCCCATTCTCATCCCCAGAACACATGAAATGTTATCTAACTTGGCAAAAGAGACTTTGCAAAGGTGAATAAAATTAAGGACCTTCAGATGGGAGATCATCCAAGATATCCAGGTGAGCGCAATAAAATCACATGCATCCTTAAATACTGAGAACTTCCCCCAGCTCCAGAGAGGGAGATGAGACTAGGGTAAAAGGCTCAGAGAGCTGAGATGTAGAATTCAGAGGACTGACATGGATCTCCCTGTATTATGTGATTGACATGCCTATTGTCTTTTCTAGAGGCTCTAGGGAAGAATCTTTTTTGTTGCCTTTTCCAGCTTCTGGAGGCCACACACATTTCTTGACCGCTGGTTCCCTTTCACCATCTTCAAAGCCAGCATTAATGGGTAAACTTCTTTCTACATCTCCGCCATCTGACCCTCTTGCCATAGTCTCATTTGTCTCTCTGACTGGAGCTGGGAAAAGTTCTCAGAATTTAAGGATGCATGTGATTTTATTGGGCTCACCTGGATATCTTGGATGATCTCCCACCTGAAAGTCCTTAATTTTATTCAGCTCTGCAAAGTCCCTTGCCAAGTTAGATAACATTTCACATGTTCAGGGATGAGAATGGGGACAAATTTGGGTAGGTGTGGGCAATGTTTTGCCTATCCAATATATGAAATTGAAAATAGTAGGAGGACTTTACCCATTAATGCTGGCTTTGAAGATGGTGAAAGGGAACCACCAGTCAAGAAATGTGACCTCTAGAAGCTGGAAACGGAGAAGGCAATGGCATCCCACTCCAGTACTCTTGCCTGGAAAATCCCATGGATGGAGGAGCCTGGTGGCCTATAGTCCACAGGCTCGCTAAGAGTTGGACACGACTGAGTGACTTCACTTTCATTTTTCACTTTCATGCATTGGAAAAGGAAATGGCAACCCACTCCAATATTCTGGCCTGGAGAATCCCAGGGACGGGGGAGCCTGGCGGGCTGCCGTCTGTGGGGTTGCACGGAGTCGGACACAACTGAAGCGACTTAGCAGCAGCAGCAGCAGCAGAAGCTGGAAAAGGCAACAAAAAAGATTCTCCATTAGAGCCTTCAGAAAAGACAATAGCCCTGCCAGCCCCAGAGTACAGGGAGACCCATGTCAGACCTCTGAACTATAAGACTCTAGGATAATATATCTGTACTGTTTTAAGCCACAAAACATGTAGTAAGTTGTTATGGCAATGATTAAATAAAACAATATTATAGTCATTTAGAAATATTTTCTCACTAACTAAAACCCAGATATCAACTAGGATCTCCCTGTCTCTTAAAATCAAGATCACAAATGCAAGTTTCCAGTCCATTGACTGTAAGAACAATTTTCCCTCCCTCAAATTTGAATGGATATGCAAGACTAGGAGTGATTCCAACAATCATTGCCCACTATATGTTTGTCAAAATAATTCAGTGTAAAAACCATTCCATCATTTTTCTTATATATTTCCTTTTTATATAGCATAGATAAACCCAAGTGAAATTTAATTCTTGTCCACTACTTCCACCAAATTATTTGTGTGCATAAGATCTACTGAAGACAGGAAATTTATGCAACAGAAAAATAAACCACACAAAAGCAAATGTTTCTCAAATATTTTCCTTATCTTTTCTTCAATTGAAATTTCAGAATCTAGTCCTGTTTTTCTTCTCTTAATTCCTACTGTGAGCAGTCTGAGGCATTTTCTGCTACTGAATTTTACAAGCTTTGAGTTTTGGCTCTCTTCTCCCTACCAAGTGACTTATCAAGGGTTTCCTCCAAACCAAACATTTCTTCCCTCAAGGGCTGTAACTAAGATAGTTCATTTGTCATACTTCCACATAAACTTTGACTACTTAACACACTCCCCTTCTATAATCTGTATAAGAAAATATTCTCCCTTCCCAACTCTTACACACATGTAATAAGACCAAAATTTTATAGCCATAGCACAAACTAGATAACTATTAAAATCTAATGGCACCATGACCACATTTCTTATGAAATAGTGAAAAAGAAATGTCTAACTCTAAACATTTTATTAAATTTATTTCCTACTGAAATGTTATCTATATTAATCCCCAATATAAAAAGATACAGCACTTGATTTATAAATCAACTCATTACTGATTTATAGGAAACAAGAAGGAATTTTATTGACTATTAACTATGTATATCACAAGCCAGCACAACACAACTATTTTATCATTTATTTTTCAATAAATCCATAAGGTGAGTACTAATAGTTCTGTAATACAAATGAAGAATGCAAGTCATAAAAAGGTTAAGTAATTTTCCCAGTGGCCAAAAATATGATGAAGCCAAGCTTCATGTTCTGGGATGCTTGGCTCAGAAATAATCCTCCTCCCCTATGGCTAAAATACTATACAATCAAGTTACAGAATAGCAAACCAAAGTTCCAAGAATTCAAACAACTTCCCTAGAGTCCCACAACTAATGGGCCATGGGCTAACTTTCCAAGCTCAGTCACATAGCACATCAAAGTTCATGTACTCTCCAATGTTCCTATAGCCAGCAAGGGCTAAGCAACTTGCAAGGCCAAGAAGACAAAACTTTGACTGAAAAATAACCACATTAACCCATTTTTTTCCTCTTCAGTTTTAATGCTAAGATATCCATTATATATAAGATATTATATATAAATAATATACATAATTAAATATTACATATAAGGATATTGTAGACAGGCATAATTTTATGGAAAGAGTAAAAACCTTTTAGTGAAAAAGACTTGATTTCATATTTAACACTTACATGGCTTGGAGGTTAAAGCGTCTGCCTCCAATGCAGGAGATGTGGGTTCGATCCCTGGGTCAGGAAGATCCCCTGGAGAAGGACATGGTAACCCACTCCAGTCTTCTTGCCTGGAGAATCCCATGGACGGATAAGCCTGGTAGGCTACAGTCCACGGGGTCACAAAGAGTCAGACATGACTGAGTGACTTCACTTTCTGCACTATTTCCAGAAGAGTGCATAAGAAAATTTAAAAAAAAAGCTTTGACTCTAAAAAATGGAGGAGTAGTTGAGACATTGAGATAAAATAAGACATTTTTCACTAAATGCATTTTATGGTTGAAGAATTTTCTGTCATACATTAGTGCATCGTTTACTGAAAAAATTTAAATTTTAAAGATACATTTAATGTAAAGTACATAGCATTGTGAGTAGCATAGAGTAGGCACTTAGTGAGTAGACTTTTTTTTTTTTTTTAAGAAAAAAATTTTTTTCTGTCAAATTTATTTCTACTTTCTGTTAAGAGTCTACTATGGAAGAGCAGCTTAACCACTCAGTGGGTTTTCCTACCATTCAGTGGCCCAAGCAGCAGAGATGGGAGCCAGTCCTCAAAGGTGGGATGAGGCCCAGTCTTCAGTAGGGAACTGCTAGACGGCACCTGGGGCACTCAGTAACCACCAGAAGACACAGATCCGGGAATCTGAGTCAGTTGTAGTGAGGTGAATGAACCTAGAGCCTGTTATACAAAGTGCAGTAAGTCAGAAGGAGAAAAACAAATAGCATATAGATGGACAGGGAGGCCTGGCGTGCTGTGATTCATGGGGTCACAAAGAGTCAGACATGACTGAGTGACTGAACTGACTGACAGACTGAATGCATACCTGTGGACTCTAGAAAAATGGTACTGGTGAAGCTCTCTGCAGGGAAGGAATGGAGACACAGACATAGAGAACAGACTTGTGGACACAGCAGGAGAAGGAGAGCGTGGACAAAATTGAGAAAGTAGCATCAACATATAAACACTACCATGTGCAAAATTAGTGGCTAGTGGGAACCTGTTATGTAACAGAGGGAGCCCAGCCTGGTGCTCTGTGATGAACTAGAGGGGTGGAATGGGGTGTCGGGGGTAGGAAGGAGGTTCAAGAGGGAGGGGATATATATTGTTATGATTGATTCTGATTTGAGTTGTTGTACAGCAGAACCAACACATCATTGTAAAGAAATTATCCTCCAATTAAAAAAAAATTAAATATTTATAAAGGCTGTCTGGATCTGATCAGTGAAGTTTCCAGAGTGAAGTGGCAGCAGTAGGAGTGCTCCAGTGGCAGCAGAAAAACCTTAAGCACAGCTCTCTGGCCAGTATTCCTAGAGGACAGGACACTGACATCAGCCAGGTTTCCAACAACAATGGCACAAGCTTCTCCCGGTTTCTCTTCAGATTTATGATGTATTGATAGACGCCATTACTGTTCCTTTTTGGGGATATTCTGTTCCATTTGGAAGTCAAGGTAGGTGCCACCTAAGTAGGTTCCTGATGCCAGGGCATCCTCCTCCTTCATTTGCAGAACACCAAGGGTTCTGGCGACTCAATGGACATAAGTTTGACCAAGCTTCTGGGGTTGGTGATGGACAGGGAGGTCTGGTGTGCTGCAGTCCATGGGGCTGCAAAGAGTCAGACACAACTCAACAACTGAACAACAACAACTGCCTTCCTTATGGTCCGGCTCTCACAACCATACGTGACCACTGGGAAGACCATAGCCTTGACTGAGCTGAACTGAAGTGTTCTGGACATTGTAAAAGTTTCCCTTTAATTTGTAATGAAAAGCCCCTCTTTTTATTTAAAAATGGGAAATCTGTCCATATCAACAGGATAAAGATTCCTGAGAAAAATTTGCTTTTGAGCCAAATAATGCCCTCATGCCACAGATGCCTCTGCTTAATAGAAATGTGGCCTTCAACAGCTGTCCTCCCACATTAAAAAAAAAAAAAAGGCAATTTCTCGGGAATAGAGTTCAAAATGTAAAAAATGCACTGAATCTTTATATCAGAAGCCATACTAGCTTGACATGTCTTACAAGTACTAGCTTACCAAACTCATAAAGCAAGAAATGTTTTAACTGAACACTAATTTAGAACTTCAAGTTTTAAGATATAGTAATATATTTAGCCTATAAAATTTTGCAGCTCCTATAAAAACACCAACCAAAATAAAACTCAACAAATAAAGATGCAGGTTTAGTATATTCAAATATCTCTAGATTTTTCACATGTACAAAATGAAAAATTGTGGTAATTGTCAGGATATTCATGTGAGGCATTTGCTGAGTTGTTTAGTTCTTAGAACAGATTTTCTACAATCTGGTAGGAAAAAATGGTGAAGGTAAAAAAGCCTGGCAATAGGGTATCATTTGGCTCATTAAAAAGAAAAAAACAGTGTTTGCACTTACCTAAGTTGAGCTGGAGGTACTTTCAAAGAGAAAAGAGCAAAGACAGAGAGAGAGTATGCTTCTCTGAAAAAATATCAAAGACACTACATGTCAATAAACTCTTTGAAAAAATAGAATGTTGAACACTTTAATATCATTTATTGGTCATATACCATGTGGCCAGTAACTCTAATTATGAAAATTACCAGTCCATGTTGATTCATAAAGCAACAGCATTTTCAAAGACTAAGTAGCACCCAGTGCTTTTCCTTATTCAACAAATGTTTATTGAATGAGTTCTAAGTGTCAAGTATCATGCTAAGTGCTATAAGTAATAGAACATACTTGAAACTAGTATGGCAGAGAAGACCTGTAAAATAATTATAATAAAAGTCAGTATTATACTGACTGGTATATATATTGGCTGGTGAGAGGGCCTCATGGATTGTTGTTTGTGATCAGGTCTTTTATAGACCAGGTTCTTCTTCCCATATACAAAAGACCCTAAAAAGTACGGAGAAGCAAGAGTCAGAGAAGAGAATAAAAATGCAACAAGAGGTGGTAGAGGTAATAAAAAAAAAAAAAAGGGGGAAAAAAGACAGTATTTGAAAGATGCTCAAAAGAAGAATCTAGCTAGATGAAAAGCAAAAGCTTAATGAAGGACAATGTATGAATGCATAGCATCAGTCCCACCCTTACCTTTATCAGCTATTCCCTCTTGTGATATAAGGAAGAAATTAAGGTTCAGAGTATGATCTGATAAGGTCTGAACGCTGGTTCTGTTACCACTACCTGGGAAACTGTGGGTAAATTTCTTATCCTCGTAGTTCAGTTCAGTTCAGTTGCTCAGTCGTGTCCGCTCTTTGTGACCCTATGAAATGGAGCATGGCAGGCTTCCCTGTCCATCACCAACTTCTGGAGCCTACTCAAACTCAACTCCATCACATCAGTGATGCCATCCAACCATCTCATCCTCTGTCATCCCCTTCTCCTCCTGTCTTCAAACTTTCCCAGCATCAGGGTCTTTTCCAATGAGTCAGTTATTCGCACCAGGTGGCCAAAATATTGAAGTTTCAGTTTCAGCATCAGTCCTTCATTATAGGGGACTGGAATGCAAAGTAGGAAGTCAAGAAATACCTGAAACAACAGCAAATTTGGCCTTGGAATACAAAACGAAGCAGGTCAAAGGCTAACAGAGTCTTGCCAAGAGAACACACTGGTTATAGCAAACACCCCCTTCCAACAACACAAGAGAAGACTCTACACTTGGACATCACCAGATGGTCAATACAGAAATCAGATCGATTGTATTCTTTGCAGCCAAAGATGGGGAAGCTCTATACAGTCAGCAAAAACAAGACTGGGAGCTGACTGTGGCTCAGATCATGAACTCCTTATTGCTGAATTTAGACTTAAATTGAAGAAAGTATAGGAAACCACTAGACCATTCAGGGATGACCTAAATCAAATCCCTTATGACTATACAGTAGAAGTGACAAATAGATTCAAGGGATTACATCTGATAGAGCACCTGAAGAACTATGGATGGAAGTTAGTGACATTGTACAGGAGGCAGCGATCAAGACCATCTCCAAGAAAAAGAAATGCAAAAAAGCAAATGGCTGTCTTGCAAGGCCTTACAAATAGCTGTGAAAAGAGGAGAAGCTAAAGGCAAAGGAGAAAATGAAAGATACACCCATTTGAATTCAGAGTTCCAAAGAATAGCAAGGAGAGACAAGAAAGCCTTCCTCAGTGATCAACGCAAAGAAATAGGGGGAAACAATAGAATGGGAAAGACTAGAGATATCTTCGACAAAATTAGAGATACCAAGGGAATATTTCATTGAAAGATGAGCACAATAAAGGACAGAAATGATATGGACCTAACCGAAGCAGAAGATATTAAGAAGAGGTGGCAAGAATACAAAGAACTATATTTTCATTGTACCTACCTCCATATTTGTAAAGTGTGTTTGTACTCAGTCATTAAGTGGTATCTGACTCTTTGCAACTCTGTGGACTGTAGCCCACCAGGTTAATATGTCCATGGGATTTTCCAGGCAAGAACACTGGAGTGAGTTGTCATTTCCTCCTCCAGGAGATCTTCCTGACCCAGGGACTGAATCAGACTCTCCTGCGCCTCCTGCGTTGGCAGGTAGATTCTTTACCTCTTGAGTAAACAATATCCACCTGCCTTTTAAAATTTTCTTTTAGGGGTTCTGCCATTCTTAATTGATCTTCTTAGCCCTTAGCAGTCTGATTTCATCCCACTCCTGATCACTGGAAGCAGCACTGTATCAAGCACCCCTTAATTACCACTTTACTATTATTAAGTCCAATGAAGCCTTTTGACTATTATCTTAATCTCTCTGCTGTCTTGGACTTCCTTGATTAATCACTCCTTGAAACTCTTTCCTCCCAGTCTTAACAACATGCACTTGAAGCTACTTTCCTCTGTAGATGTATTTTTCAAGCTGTAGGTCAAAACTCACTAGAGGATACCATTAATGAATCACCACCAAATATTAGATTTTTTTTTTCATAAAATAGAATTGACTTGAAAACATCAGATGCATCATATTAATTACAATAGGCATTGTTTGGTGGCATATTTGTTTCAGGGTGTGTGTGTGCACATTCATGCACAAATGTGTATGTATAGATAGACTACTAGACTACTGCAAATTTATTCATAGAACTGGCCAAAATATAAAATGTATTTCTCATTGCAAGTCATGGTGAAAATTATGAATGCCATGGTTTTAGAGCCATTCCTTCTCAGATAATTTGTTAGTTCCTATTCTTACACCAGGGGCTTCCCAGGTGGCTCAGTGGTAAAGAATCTGCCTGCTAATGCAGGAGATGCAGGAGATGAGATTTTCATCCTTGGGTCAGGAAGATCCCCTGGAGTAGGAAAAGGCAACCCACTCCAGTATTGTTGCCTGGAAAATCTCTTGAGCAGTGAACCCTGGCAGGCTACAGTCCATGGGGTCGCAAAGACTCAGACTGAGAGACTGAACATGCAAACAAGCACTTTTATATCAACCTCTTTGAAATTGATTTTCTTCTACTATTTATCAGTTCAGTTCAGCCACTCAGTTATGTCGGACTCTGTGACCCCATGGACTGCAGCATGCCAAGCGTCCCTGTGCATCATCAACTCCCAGAGATTATTCAAATTCATGTTCATTGAGTCAGTGATGCCATCAACCATCTCATCCTCTGTCATCCCCTTCTCCTGCCTTCAATCTTTCCAGCATCAAAGTATTTTCAAATGAGTCAGTTCTTCACATCAGGTGGCCAAAGTATTGGAGTTTCAGCTTCAGCATCAGTCCTTCCAATGAACATTGAGGACTGATGTCCTTTAGGATGGACTGGTTGGATCTCCTTGTAGTCCAAGGGACTCTCAGGAGTCTTCTCCAACACCACAATTCAAAAGCATCAATTCTTCAGCACTCAGCTTTCTTTATAGTCCAACACTCACATCCATGCATGACCACTGGAAAAACCATAGCCTTAACTAGATGGACCTTTGCTGATAAAGTAATGTCTCTGCTTTTTAATATGCTGTCTAGGTTGGTCATAAATTTCCTTCCAAGGAGTAAGCGTCTTTTAATTTCATGGCTGCAATCACCATCTGCAGTGATTTGGGAGCCCCCCAAAATAAAGTCTGACACTGTTTCCACTATTTCCCCATCTGTTTGCCATGAAGTGAGGGACCATATGCCATGATCTTTGTTTTCTGAATGTTGAGCTTTAAGCCAACTTTTTCACTCTCATCAAGAGGCTCTTTACTTCTTCACTTTCTGCCATAAGGGTGGCATCATCTGCATATCTGAGGTTGTTGATATTTCTCCCAGCAATCCTTATTCCAGCTTGTGATTCATCCAGCCCAACATTTCTCATGATGTACTCTGCATATAAGTTAACTAAGCAGGGTGACAATATACAGCCTTGATGTACTCCTTTTCCTATTTGGAACCAGTCTGTTGTTCCATGTCCAGTTCCAACTGTTGCCTCCTGACCTGCATACAGGTTTCTCAAGAGGCAGGTCAGGTGGTCTGGTATTCCCATCTCTTTCAGAATTTTCCAGTTTATTGTGATCCATACAGTCAAAGGCTTTGGCGTAGTCAGTAAAGCAGAAGTAGATGTTTTTCTGGAACTCTCTTGGTTTTTTGATCTTCTATTTATAGCCCTTAATTATCTCTTTTCCAGTCCTCCTTAACTTCACAGCCAACTTTTCAGTATTATGAGTTGGTTTTCTAATAAATACCTAAGCTCATTATAAATTATTGATCTTTTTAATCAAATGACATGAAGAAAGTGATATGTTCTCATACTTAAGTGACAACAATGTGATAGGTGTGAAGAAGAGAGACAGGTGGTGGGAGATCAGTCAGAAATATATTGCTGTGATCCACGTTAGAATGATAAGAGAAAAACTGTAAGTTAAAAGTCACTATGAGGAAATAATGTTCAATAGCAATTCAGAAATTAAGAAAGCAATTTCTTAATATAGACTGATATTAAAGTGACACATGACCAATTTGATACCAAGTGTAAAATAATAGGAAGTTTCAATTACTTCTCAAAAATTGTCAGTCTGAAAATATGAATAATAATGAGCAATAATAATAATGATATGCAATAATATTATTGCAATAATAAGCAACATGAATAATAATAATCACCAGTGATAGTAATATTATCTTTATTGCCTTTTAGCTTAGACAGTAACACATACTATACTTAAGCAGTTAAAAGCTAAAGTTTCTCTAGAACTAAGCTTAGCCCATAACTAAGTCCCATAGAAATTTTGGTTTAATAAACAGTATGCATCTATATCTAGGTTCAACCCCACACCGAAAAAATAAATACATATTCAGCAAAACTAACTTCTCTAGTGCTGACTGAACCTTTATACCTATACTTATGTCCTAAATATACAAATGAATAGTTCATAATTTTTAAATCTCTCCAACAGGTCTTAAATATTCAAGAGAAATTTAAACTATTCTTTGGATATTCGAGTTCTAGATTTATGTGTAAAGTTTTTTTTCCCCAGTGGAATCCCCTTTACTTCACACAAAAGTGTTTCTTGCTCTTTTCCAGAAGTGATTTAACTTTCAAATTATGTGTCAACAAAGAAATCTGTGATACTGTTATGTCAGATAATTAATTCCTCATTTTCTCCTCCTCTTCAACTACATTTTATTAAATGCCCTCTAACTCTACTTTAACAGCGTGATGACAGCATAATTAGATCAAAATCTCAGCAAAGAAGAATCATAATGGACTGAAGACAGTTATGGGTTACAGTTTGTTTTGTATCCACCATTCAATGAGTCCATATATATTAAATGGCTATCTAAAAAGTCAATGGTGCTTATAAATTCATGTTTCTACCATCCTACTGATAAAAGACACAGCAATATATTTCTGACTGATCTTCCACCACCTGTCTCTCTTCTTCAAACCTATCACATTGTTGTCACTTAAGTATGAGAACGAATCACTTTTTTGGGTCTTTTTGTGCATTTATCTGTTTGAACGCACAGTAACATTCAAACAGAATGGACTTAAAATCAGAAGACCCTTTTTTAGGGGATTGCCTGGGAGTTCAGTGGTTAGTACTTGGTGCTTTCACTGTTGGGATGCGAGTTTGATCCCTGATCAGGGAATTAGGATCCTATGAATTGTGTAGCCCAGGCAAAACATTTTTAAAAG
This sequence comes from Bos indicus, assembly GCF_029378745.1. Classification (NCBI taxonomy): domain Eukaryota; kingdom Metazoa; phylum Chordata; class Mammalia; order Artiodactyla; family Bovidae; genus Bos; species Bos indicus. Next base: position 77,278,704 of record NC_091765.1, read on the forward strand.
GCCATTTTCTAGGACTGATTTATTTACTAGTGATCTGGCCTTGGAGAAGTAACATAAATTCCCTGAGGCTCAATATTTTTCATTTATAAATAAAATTAATGTATTTTACAATTTAGAAGACCCTGACACATAAAGCACATAAATAATATTCCTGTAGAATTTATGCTGAATACTCTGTGAAACAAACCTAAAGAAAAGAAGACAAACCAGAAGCTGAACCACCAGTTACACAAAAGAAAGGAAGAAAAAGAAGGTCTAGTTCAGAGAAGTTTATCTTAAAATGGCTCCTTGCAATAATTCCAAGGGAAATAAAGTCCACACATAGCTTGAAGTATGTATGTGCTTAGTCCCTCAGTTGCAACCCCATAAACTGTAGCCCTCCAGGCTCCTCTGTCTTTGGGATTCTCCAGGCAAGAGTACTGGGGTATGTTGCAATGCCCTTCTCCAGAGGATCTTCCCAACCCAGGGATCAAACCCAGGTCTCCCATATTGCGGGTAGATTCTTCACCGTCTGAGCCACCAGGGAATCCCAAGAATACTGGAGTGGGAAGCCTACACCTTCTCAAGGGAATCTTCATGACCCAGGAATCAAACCAGGGTCACCTGTATTGTAGGCGGATTCTTTCCCAGCTAAGCTATGAAGAATACCAAGGTCAACAAATGAAACAGGGTTTTTGAAAAAGGAAGGAAAAAGAAGAATGGAGTCCACACAAATTCTTACATTGTAATAATGGAAACCTGCATGCAAAAGTGTATCACAAGCACATAAGTATATAGCTGGGGATAAGGGATCCCTCATATACAAGTAAGGGATCCTACCAGTGACATTTTTTCAATATGAATACATAAGACTCTGTGAGTTTAATGGTAATTATTTAATAAAGACATGAGACAGTCAGTCAGAGTTTACATATAGGAAAATGGCATTACAGTAATGCTAATAGAACAGTATTTTAAAAAGCCATACAAATTGTCTTCATGGCTTGCTTTATTATACTGCAGGTATATATGAAACTAAAGCCTGTTATACAGGATGAAGTCAGAAAGAGAAAATCAAGTATCCTATGAATGTGAAAGTGTTAGTCGCTCAGTCATGTTTGACTCTTTGCTACCCTTTGAACTTCAGCCTGCTAAGCTCCTCTCTCCATGTTATTCTCCAGGTAAGAATACTGGAATGGGCAGCCATTCCCTTCTGTAGGGGATCTCCCCAACCCATGGATCAAACCCTGGTCTCCTGCATTGCAGACAGATTCTTTACCATCTGAGCCACCAAGGAAGCCTGAAATATTGTATATTAATACATATATATGGAATCTATAAGTGGTATTGATGAACCTATTAGCAGGGAAGGAATGGAGATGCAGCTATAGAGAATGGAGTTGTGGACACGGTGGGGAAAAGAGAGAGTGGGACGAATGGAGAAAATAGAATCAACATATATGCACCACCATGTGTAGAATAGATAGCTGGTGAGAAGTTGCTATATAACACAGGGAGCATAGCTAGGTGCTCTGTGATGCTCCTGAGGGATGCAGTGGGAGGAGTGAAGGGAGTCTCAAGAGGGAGTTGGTATCTGTTTAATTATGGTTTTCCTTGGTGGCTCAGATGCTTAAGAATCCATCTGCAATGCAGGAGACCCAGGCTTGATTCCTGGGCTGGGAAGATCTCCTGGAGAAGGGAAAGGCTACTCACTCCAGTATTCTTGCCTGGGAAATTTCATGAACAGAAAAGCCTGGCAGGCTGCAGTCCATGGGGTCACAAAGAGTCAGACATGACTGAGTGACTTTCACATGGCTGATTTGCATTATTGTACAGCAGAAACCAACAGAACCTTGTAAAACAATCTTCCTTAAATAGAACTGCCTTATGACCCAGCAATCCCACTGCTGGGCATACACACTGAGGAAACCAGAAGGGAAAGAGACACGTGTACCCCACTGTTCACTGCAGCACTATTTATAACAGCCAGGACATGGAAACAACCTAGGTGTCCATCAGCAGATGAATGGATAAGAAACCTATGGTACATATACACAATGGAGTATTACTCAGCCATTAAAAAGAATACATTTGAATCAGTTCTAATGAGGTGGATGAAACTAGGGCCGATTATACAGAGTGAAGTAAGCCAGAAAGAAAAACACCAATACAGTATACTAACGCATATATATGGAATTTAGAAAGATGGTAACAATAACCCTATATACAAGACAGCAAAAGAGACACTGATGTATAGAACAGTCTTATGGACTCTGTGAGAGAGGGAGAGGGTGGGATGATTTGGGAGAATGGCATTGAAACATGTATAATATCATATATGAAACGAGTCGCCAGTCCAGGTTCAATGCACGATACTGGATGCTTGGGGCTGGTACACTGGGACGACCCATAGGGATAGTATGGGGAGGGAGGAGGGAGGAGGGTTCAGGATGGGGAACACATGTATACCTGTGGCAGATTCATTTTGATATATGGCAAAACCAATACAATATTGTAAAGTTAAAAAATAAAAAAAATTAAAAAAAAACAATGTTACTTTCTTGTACTTGATAATTGTGCTAAGGTTATTTAAGATGTTAAGGGGAGCAGGGTGAGGAATATAAGGAAATGTTTTTTATATTTTTTTTCAACTTCTCTGTAAGTCTATTATTAGTTCAAAATAAAATGTTTTTTTATTTAAAAACTAAACAAATATAATAAATAATTACAATAAAAATTAAGTATTATTTTGATTTTATAATTTAGAAAGTTAAATAATGAAAAAATTTAACAAATTGGGGCAATTTCTGACTTCTGAGCCCATAACACTGAAACTTTAAGTTAGCTGGACCCCCTGTACTATCAAATTGTTGGTCTCTAAAGGAGTGTATCATTGTGATTGTGGTCATCTCTCTGGATCCTTCTTACTTTAATCCTCTTTCCTGCAATTCTTATTCCTGCTTTATTTTACTTATATTATTTCTACTAGCTGAAACTTTGGCATTTGGTCTCTACATCTTGACCTCTGGCTTATCTTCAAGGATTTCAACAAAGATTCTCACTCCATTTCTTCCCACCTCTCAAGGCTCACTCAGATATATTAAATCATCCTTGTTATGAATATCTGTGTCTCACCATAATTCATATATTGAAACCCTAATATCCAGTATGGTAGTATTTGGAATAAGGAAGTAGTTATAGTTAAGTGAGGGCATAAGAATGGGGTCTTGATCCAATAGTTTTAGTGTCCTTTTAAGAAGAGTCAGAAGAGAGCTCACACATGCTCTGCCTCTCTACCCATGCTCAGGAAAGGACAAAGTGGACATCAGCAGGCCAGGAAGAGAGCCCTCACCAGAACTGACCCTGCCAGACCTTGATCTGGGACTCCTATCCTCCAGAATTATGAGAAAACTGGTGATTAAACCATCTAGTCTGTGGTATTTTGTTATGGCAGCCTGAGCCAACTAGGTCCTATATTTGCAACCCCCAGACATAGACTCCTTACTCCTATCACACCACAATTTCCCCAATATGCCTCTCTTAAGCAGAAGTCGGGGGGAGTGTATCCACAAAACCAATTGAAACTCATAAATCAGAAGCCATCAAACTGCATCTATTTTCTCTATTATTGTAGCATGCCAGATTCAGTGGGGAAAGCAATGCAAAGACTGACAGTTAGAAAGTGAGAGTTTGCCTTCTTTTAACGTTGCAGTAACATTCTAAAGGAAATCAACCTTGACTATTCATCAGAAGGACTGATGCTGAAACTGAAGCTCCAATATTTTGGCCACCTAATGCGAAGAGCTGACTCTTAGAAAAGACCCTGATGCTGGAAAAGATTGAAGGCAGGAGGAGAAGGAGAGGACAGAGGATGAGATGATTGGATGGCATCAGCGACTCAATGGACATGAATTTGAGCAAACTCCAGGAGTTGGTGAAGGACAGGGAAGCCTGGAGTGCTGCCAGTTCATGGGGTCACAAAGAGTTGGACACGACTGAGCAACTAAACAACAACATTGTAGTAGGTGATGGTTACCTTTCTAGACATATTTTCAAAGTCAAAAATTAAGTGGATTTTAATAGTTTTCTAATTCTTGCATTTATAAGCATTGTCAGAGGTGCTATTGTAAATAGTTGTCATTCACCTTCAGAAATTCTGATTCAGTATACCTGGGGTGTGATGGAGGAATTTACATTTCAAACATCCAAGCAATTCTGACAATGTAGTCCAAGACCATATTTGGTTAAGCATTAGTGTGAATATTCTAGCTATTAACTCTGTGTTTTTATCAATATTAGTACATATTAAAATATTTAGTTACATGATTTTTTTTACTATTTCTCAAAAATGTATTTAGTTATATGACTCTTTCATAATATATTATTTGTGTAGGTCTCTAAACATTTATGTTTCCCTTCAGAGAAACAGAAAATGATATTATAATTGAGTTGTGAACTTCGATGAAGCCCTACTAGAACTAACAGAAAAAAAGCATTCCTTTTTTATTTTCCTCTTTATTAGTTTATAGTCACTGATTACTCATTTATTCCTACATTTTATGATTGAAGTAATTTGACCCCATAATCTCAAAGCTTTCATAAAGACAGAGAGATTAGGCAGAAAAAAAGATGAAAAGATGACCAAATGTGATTTTTTTCTCCTCTGATGAAATTTAAACTAGAGCTACTATGCTATGCTATGCTATGCTATGCTAAGTCACTTCAGTCGTGTCCAACTCTGTGCATTCCCATAGACGGCAGCCCACCAGGCTCCCCCATCCCTGGGATTCTGCAGGCAAGAACACTGGAGTGGGTTGCCATTTCCTTCTCCAATGCATGAAAGTGAAAAGAGAAAGTGAAGTCGCTCAGTCGTGTCCAACTCTTAGCAACCCCATGGACTGCAGCCTACCAGGCTCCTCCGTCCATGGGATTTTCCAGGCAACAGTACTGGAGTGGGGTGCCATTGCTACTATAGTTAACTGTAAACTGTGAGTGATAAAGAAAAAATCCACTAGAAATTAATTTTACTCATGAGGAATAGATGAATAAGAAACACTGTGCTCCCTTAACATTTTTAAAGCAATTAAAAAGTAGTCCATTAAAGACTACAGGTGATTTGTAATGTGAGTTGGACACTGTTGTCATTGAGGTCAGTCAAGATAGATTTTCATTCAATTATCTCCGCATCTCACCTCCCCAAGGATACTTGAAGGAGTCATCTAGACCAAAATCCTCAGTGATTTTTTAACTTGAAGTTCATTAGCTCAATGGCAGATTGATGTATTGCACTTAAAATACACTGAAATGTCATCTTTTTAAATATCTACTAACACAGTCTTACACTATGGAGTTAAATTCATTCAATTTAGCTTTCGTTCTTTGGAGAGATTACTTTTTTTTTTTCAAATTCAAGCTGCAAGGCTGCCAGAAAAGGTGTTAATCATGTCATTTGCTCCCATTAATGAAAGCTTTGTTTTTATTCAGTGTATTGCTCAACTTCCTTCTGCAGAGCCCTCCACTATGTAACTACTTCCTAAGAGCAACTTCCTAATATATGCATTGCTGTTGCTGCTGCTGCTAAGTCGCTTCAGTCATGTCTGACTCTGTGTGACCCCATAGATGGCAGCCTGCCAGGCTCCCCCATCCCTGGGATTCTTCAGGCAAGAATTCTGGAGTGGGTTCCCATTTCCTTCTCCAATGCATGGAAGTGAAAAGGGAAAGTGAAGTCGCTCAGCTCAGTCGTGTCCGACTCTTAGCGACCTCATGGACTGCAGCCTACCAGGCTCCTCTGTCCATGGGATTTTCCAGGCAAAAGTACTGGAGTGGAGTGCCATTGCCTTCTCCAATATATGCATTAGGAGGCATATTAAGCAATCAATATGTATTGAATATCTATCATGTACCTGAAAGAAGACCTTTGCCCTTTACAAGGAATTTATCATCTTACTGGAAAAACATGATATGCATACATGAAATGTTTAAGTGGCCATGAAATAGTTAAAATGTAAGGTTCAAAGAATTACATGCTATATAATTTCAATGATAGGAAGTAAGTCAGGGGATTTAAACTGGTTTCAAACAAATGAGCAAGGTTTTGGAAGAAGGGAAAAATGAAAGCCACAGCAAATGGCAGAAAATGGTATGAGTGCAGAACAGGGCTCAAAAGCTAAAAGTGTGGCTAGTGTGAAGTTGGGGGTTGGGTCAGCCAGCCTGCTTTGACTGGAAGTTTCACATTAGGAAACAGTAGGAGATAAAATAGATTGACTACAACAAGAATAACATTTACTAGACTGCCCCGCTGTAAAACAAACAGAAGATCAAACACTATCTCTGATCTTTAAAGTTTACACTCTTAGGAAAAAATAATATTCTAAGACAAGTATTGCATCCTTGCTTCTTTCAGTTATTCACCTACAGACTTTTTTCTGCACTTAAATCTGATTCATTTTCCATCATCAATTAATTTGGATACCAGAGCAGAATTTAAACTCAAACTGGAGGAATCAACTTACCTGACTTCAGGCTCTACTACAAAGCCACAGTTATCAAGACAGTATGGTACTGGCACAAAGACAGAAATATAGATCAATGGAATAAAATAGAAAGCCCAGAGATAAATCCACGCACATATGGACACCTTATCTTTGACAAAGGAGGCAAGAATATACAATGGATTAAAGACAATCTCTTTAACAAGTGGTGCTGGGAAATCTGGTCAACCACTTGTAAAAGAATGAAACTAGACCACTTGCTAACACTATACACAAAAATAAACTCAAAATGGATTAAAGATCTAAACGTAAGACCAGAAACTATAAAACTCCTAGAGGAGAACATAGGCAAAACACTCTCTGACATACATCACAGCAGGATCCTCTATGACCCACCTCCCAGAATATTGGAAATAAAATCAAAAATAAACAAATGGGACCTGATTAACCTTAAAAGCTTCTGCACATCAAAGGAAACTATTAGCAAGGTGAAAAGACAGCCTTCAGAATGGGATAAAATAATAGCAAATGAAGCAACTGACAAACAACTAATCTCAAAAATATACAAGCAACTCCTACAGCTCAACTCCAGAAAAATAAATGACCCAATCAAAAAATGGGCCAAAGAAATAAATAGACATTTCTCCAAAGAAGACATTCAGATGGCTAACAAACACATAAAAAGATGCTCAACATCACTCATTATCAGAGAAATGCAAATCAAAACCACTATGAGGTACCATTTCACACCAGTCAGAATGGCTGCGATCCAAAAGTCTACAAATAATAAATGCTGGAGAGGGTGTGGAGAAAAGGGAACCCTCTTACACTGTTGGTGGGAATGCAAACTAGTACAGCCACTATGGAGAACAGTGTGGAGATTCCTTAAAAAACTGGAAATAGAACTGCCTTATGATCCAGCAATCCCACTGCTGGGCATACACACTGAGGAAACCAGAAGGGAAAGAGACACGTGTACCCCAATGTTCATCGCAGCACTGTTTATAATAGCCAGGACATGGAAGCAACCTAGATGTCCATCAGCAGATGAATGGATAAGAAAGCAGTGGTACATATACACAATGGAGTATTACTCAGCCATTAAAAAGAATACATTTGAATCAGTTCCAATGAGGTGGATGAAACTGGAGCCTATTATACAGAGTGAAGTAAGCCAGAAGGAAAAACATAAATACAGTATACTAACGCATATATATGGAATTTAGAAAGATGGTAACGATAACCCGGTGTACGAGACAGCAAAAGAGACACTGATGTATAGAACAGTCTTATGGATGCTGTGGGAGAGGGAGAGGGTGGGAAGATTTGGGAGAATGATATTGAAACATGTAAAATATCATGTAAGAAACGAGTTGCCAGTCCAGGTTCAATACACGATACTGGATGCTTGGGGCTAGTGCACTGGGACGACCCAGAGGGATGGTATGGGGAGGGAGGAGGGAGGAGGGTTCAGGATGGGGAACACATGTATACCTGTGGCGGATTCATTTTGATATTTGGCAAAACTAATACAATTATGTAAAGTTTAAAAAAAAAATAAATAAATAAATAAACTCAACTTTATTTAAGCCTGAAAATGAAAGTTTTAGTCACTCAGTTATGTCCGACTCTTTGTGACCCCATGGACTGTAGCCCACCAGGGTCCTCTGTCCATGAAATTCTCCGCAAGAATACTGGAGTGAACTGCCATTCCCTTCTCCAGGGTATCTTCCCTACCCAGGGACTGAACCCAGGTCTCCCTCATTGCAGGCAAATTCTTTATTGTCTGAGCCATGAGGGAAGCCTTGTTAAAGCCTATCTCCTCTTTTTTCTTTATCTGTTAGGAGGTAATGGATTTAACACAATATAATCAATTGATGACTGGACATTATTATAAACCAATATTATAAATATAGAATATTTCTATAATATCCTATATTTAGAATATTATAGAATATAGAATATATATAGAATAATTAGAATATAGAATAATTCTCTGTGAGAATTATAAATTGTGAACTATAACAAAGAGGAACTTGAGAATAACTTAATCATACCTGAAATGAATTTCAGTTCAGTTCAGTTCAGTTGCTCAGTCGTGTCCGACTCTGCAACCCCGTGAATCACAGCACACCAGGCTTTCCTGTCCATCACCAACTCCCAGAGTTTACCCAAATTCATGTCCATCGAGTCGGTGATGCCATCCAGTCATCTCATCCTCTGTCGTCCCCTTCTCCTCCTGCCCCCAATCTCTCCCAGCATCAGGGTCTTTTCCAATGAGTCAACTCTTTGCATGAGGTACCAGGCAAAAATTATAACATTTAAGTTTGGATTTGACCATCAATTCCTTTTTGCCTAGGACACTGCAGAATCTCTTCCCTTCCATTTTTTTCACCGTCATTTTTTTGAAAGTAAGGGCTGATTTATTATTCTTTGCTTCTCTGCTTTTCTGTTTTATTTTCCTCGGTGCCATGGAGGGGATTTGCTTAGACCTTTGAAAGGGATTCATAGTTTAGTTCCTTAAGAAACTGGGGCTTTGTGACCTCCCTAAGAATCCCAGTAACCCCCGTCCCTACTCTCCTTCACACTCTCTCTTGTATTGTTCTCATTATGTGTATGTAAGTGTTTGGTAAAAGTTTTGGTTGCCAATTTAAACTATTTATTGTCTTCTCTGCCTCAGCTGGTGCTGGATTTCTGAACTTAATCTGCCAATAACTTCCATGTAACACATGCTTATGGCAGTTTTCATTGCAGCTGCCAGTTGCTGAACTCTTTGTACACATTTGCAATTCATTGTGTTACCCCCTCAGTGCTGTTTCTGGCATCTGCTCTAACTGCTGGATTTTCAGGGACAGAAAGCTTCAGCAATTCTCTTTACAAACTCTCTACCCAGTGGGAGGTGCTATTATTTTACTTTATTTGGAGAAATTGGCTATGCCCCCAGCAAAGCAAACAAAATCCCTCTCTTTTACACTTCCTCATTTTCTTACTCCAAGCAAAGTCAAAAAAGGTATTCCACCCATGAATACTTTTTTTTTGTCTGTTTATTTTATTTTAAACTCTAGACTTTCCACTAAATGTGGGCATAAAATACAACTTCACAGAGTTAAGAGCTAGCTGGTAGCTCATAATGCCTTAGCACCCAAGTACCAAATTGTTTCCTAATTATTCACATAATTTATTTCAATTAATTTCTACAAAAAACTTAGGAAATGGGTATTGTTAAGTAAGCTAAAGTCTACAAAGTCAAAGAAATTTCCCAAGTTAACAATACCTTACATTTAACATAGGTAGGTATAAGTAGTACAGTGGAGATGAAAATGGCAACCTACTTCAGTATCCTTGCCGGGAGAATCCCACGGGCAGGGGAGCCTGGTGGGCTACAGTCCATGGGGTTGCAAAGAGTCGGACACAACTGAGCAACTGAGCATAGGTAGTAAAGAAATAAGCAGATGCCAATTTCTTTACTTCTACAGTATATTGCATCTCAAACCACCAATGACACTGAGAATGGGACCAGTTTACAGTGAGACTGTAACTTACTGCCCATGACTATTATTTTTTCCAAAAGACAGGCAGTGTTATGAGAGCCTAGGATAAGAAGAAAATAATGCACTTTCCCTTATGCATATGCATTAATAAGACTCGATATAAATAGAACCAAGTTGTCCTTACAAATAGAACCAAGCCTAGCTCAAACATAATAGAAATTCATTACTCATTCAAGTAACAGTCTAGAAGGAAGAATAGGTCAGCAGAGTTATTCTCCTTTATGCTATTGTTCAGGCACCCAGACTGACATGTCTGGGTCATTTATAACATATGGTGTCCCGAACTCACCTTTGATTATCACTATTCCAACCCTAAGTGTTCAGACTACCGCACAATTGCACTCATATCACATGCTAGCAAGGTCATGTTCAAAATCCTCCAAGCTAGGCTTCAACATTATGTGAACCAAGAACTTCCAGATGTAAAACTGGATTTTTAAAAGGCAGAGGAACCTAAATCAAATCCCTTACGATTATACAGTGGAAGTGACAAATAGATTCAAGGGATTAGATCTGATAGACAGAGTGTCTGGAGAACTATGGACAGAGGTTCGTGACATTGTACAGGAGACAGGGATCAAGACTATCCCCAAGAAAAAGAAATGCAAAAAGGCAAAATGGTTGTCTGAGGAGGGCTTACAAATAGCTGAGAAGAAAACAGAAGCTAAACGCACAGGAGAAAAGGAACGATATACTCATTTGAATGCAGAATTCCAAAGAATAGCAAGGAGAGATAAGAAAGCCTTCCTCAGTGATTGATACCAGGAAATAGAGGAAAACAATAGAATGGGAAAGACTAGAGATCTATTTAAAAATTAGAGCTACCAAGGGAACATTTCATGCAAAGATGGGCACAATAAGGGACAGAAATGGTATGGACCTAACAGAAGCAGAAGATATCAAGAAAAGGTGGCAAGAATACACAGAACTATACAAGAAAGATCTCCATGACCCAGATAACCACAATTGTGTGATCACTCATCTAAAGCCAGACATCCTAGAATGTGTAGTCAAGTGGGCCTTAGGAAGCATCACTATGAACAGAGCTAATGGACGCAATGGAATTCCAGTGGAGCTATTTCAAATCCTAAAAGATGCTGCTGCTAAAGTGCTGCACTAAATATACCAGCAAATTTGGAAAACTCAGAAGTGGCCACAGTACTGGAAAAGGTCAGTTTTCATTCCAGTCCCAAAGAAAGGCAATGCCAAAGAATGTTCAAACTATCTCACAATTACACTCATCTCACATGCTAGCAATGTAATGCTCGAAACTCCAAGCCAGGCTTCAACAGTTCGTGAAACATGAAATTCCAGATGTTCAAGCCAGTTCTTTCAAGAACTAAAGAGCCCCTTGGTGAAGTTGAAAGAGGAGAGTATAAAAGCTGGCTAAAAACTCAACATTCAGAAAATTAAGATCATGGCATCCAGTCCCATCACTTCATGCCATGTAGATGGGGAAACAGTGGAAACTGTGACAGACTTTATTTCCTTGCACTCCAAATTCACTGTGGATGGTGACTGCCGCCATGAAATTAAAAAAAAAAAAAAAAAAAAAAAAACTTGCTCCTTGGAATAAAAGCTATGAAAAACCTAGACAGCATGTTAAAAATCAGAGACATTGCTTTGCCAACAAATATCCATATAGTCAAAACTATGGTTTTTCCATTAGTCATATATGGATGTGAGAGTTGGACCATAAAGAAAGCTGAGTGCCAAAGAATTGATGCTTTCTAATTGTGGTGCTGGAAAAACTCTTAAGAGTCCCTTGGCCTGCAATGAGACCAAACCAGTCAATCCTAGAGGAAATCAACCTTTAATATTTACTGGAAGGACTGATGTTGAAGCTTCAGTACTTTGGTCACCTGATTCGCAGAGTCAACTCATTTAGTAAAACACTGATGCTGGGAATGATAGAGGGCAGGAGGATAAGGGAACAACAAAGGAATGAGATGGTTGGATGGCATCACTGTCTCAATGGACAAGAGTTTGAGCAAGCTCTGGGAGATGGTGAAAGACAGGGAAGCCTGGCATGCTGCAGTCCATAGGGTTGCAAAAATTTGGACACGACTGAACAACAAGAAGCTCAATGTCAGAGAGAACATGGAGGGGCATGTCAGGGAGTTTTTATCATTAACCTCAGAAATGGCACATATTACCTTTACATATATAGGAGAACAGTGGACCCACTGGAAGAACAGTCTCATTACTCCATCTAAATGCAAGGGAAGTTGGGAAACACGTCATAGCTGGCTAGACACATGTCCAACCCTACAATTACAAAGGAAGATAGGAGGAGAAGTTTCTGAGGCACAAATGGCCATCTCCACCCCAGTCTACCTTTCTAGCCATCAAATATTGCCAGTAGATAAAATAGACTCATTCCCTCCCCAGAGGGACAATTCAAAGTCTTACCCATTTGCTGCAACCAATTCCAAGTCTAGTATCCCTGGAATGTGAAATTTCTCCTCCAAGGCGAGATATTTCATTTTAATTTGTATTTAGTGGTATAGAGGCTAATACCAAAGACTATCTGCCCTCACCTAAGTCAATATATGTTGATGTAGCAGGATAACCACAATAAAAGTGCCAGTTAAAATGCAAGAGAATGTGTAGAGAAATAGAAACCCTCTTTTATTACTCATATGAATATAAAGAAATTCAGTCAACTTTGGAAGACAGTTTGGCAGTTTCTTAGAAAAGTAAACATGTTCTTAACATACGATCCAGCAACCATGCTGCTTGGTATACACCCAAAGGAGCTGAACACTTATGAAAACCTACAAATGGATAATTCATAATTGCCAAAACCTGGAAGCAACAAAGATGTCCTTCAAGAGGTAGATGGCTAAACAAACTGTGGTATATCCATACAACAGAATATTATCTTGTGATTTTAAAAAAGGAACTATCAAAACACAATAGACATGGATAAACCTAAATGCAGATTGCTGAAGAAAGAAGCTGAACCATAAAGTCTACATACTGTATGGCTACAACTATATGACATTCTGAAAAAGACAAAACCATGATGACAGTGAAAAAAAATTAGTGGCAGGAGTGGCAGTGGTTGTAAGGCTTGAGGACTAAGGGTGAGATAAACAGGTGCAGCAGGGAGAATTTCTAGGGCAATGAAACTATATTGTATGATATAAAAATGGTAGATATGTGTCATTTTATTTACATTCCTCAAAACCCATAGGACATACAACACAAAGATTAAGCCCCAGTGTAAACCATGGAATTCAATTTATAATGTATCAATATTGATTCATCGATAGTAACAAATGTACCATAATAATGGACAATGTTAACAATAGGGAAAACCAGCAGATGAACAGTGAGGGAATACACAGGAATTCTCCGTATGTTCCAGTCACTTTTTCTGTAACCTAATACTGCTTAAAAAGGAAAAAAAAAAAATGTATGGTTGAGGGAAATGGCGAAGTCATAGTTCACGGAAACAATGTACTCCCACTGGGGAAGCACTGGTTAAGACCTTGCCTGGTATGGAAAAGATCCCCACGTTAATTGTGATTCTGGCCTCTGGGAGAAGCTCCCTTTTCCATGATCCTCAGAGGCTCCTGAATTTGCCTTCTCGAAGCTTCCTCCTCCTCTGCCATCTTCCATGGCACATCTATGATGAGAATAGAGTGTGAGCCCTCTGAACAGGTCAGAGAGTCAAAAGCTTTCTCAGGTTTCCTTGACAGTGCAGTTCTCTCAAAAACTAAATAGGTTTTCCATCTATTTATTTCCTGTCCCTTCCAAGTAGCAGTGACAACACCCCCCAAATTCCTTAGATGTAATTTTTCATTTGTTTTTAACTTCCCTGTTTTTAACCGTGTGCGTGTGTATGCGTGTGCCTGTGTGTCTGCAGTTATGAACTTAATGATAGCTACTTTGAGAACATCTACAATAGCTGGGTGGGAAGATGTCACTTTGTATCTGATTTTTGTATAAGGTTAAGTACCTTAATTCAACTTAGACATCTTATTGGGCCTTTGCATCTAAAGTCTTTTTACGTCTTATTTCTTGTTTGGGTTTCAGAAGCAGTTAACTTTTCCATGAGGCTCTTCGTCTGTGAATTCTCTCCCCTTCAATCTCTGAGCATAAACCAGTCAATTCATGTAATACCTTACTTGAAGCAATGAATAGCAGCCAATACATATAAATATTCCAGCTCTTTCCAATCACTATACTTAAAACTATATGAGCATATGGTTTGTATTCTAAGTTATAGTTGGAGATAGTATTTTTTTAAAATAAATGTCAATGTGTTGCCATGATATCATGTATTTCTCCAACTTTTTAGGCTGTGACACCATGGCCCGAATTGAATTGGTTACAATAGGGAAATTGATTGAAACAAATACCAATAATTCAGTGGTGTATATATATATATATACACACACACACACACACACACACATATACATATGTATTTTTCTTTCTCACATAAAAGAGAGGGCAGAAGTTTCAGGGCAACCCTGGCTTTTCTTCATGTAGCCATTCAAGGGTTAGTCTGACGGCTACTCTACCATTTTCAACACAAATAAGTTCCAAGATCTCTCTGATTATTGTCATGTTGGTTAGGCAGAAGGAGAAAAGAGCACAGCAAGAGGCTCAGGAGGAAAGAAGCAAGGTATGCAAATGGAAAACATCACTTCTTACTCATATTCTTCCAGAGACAACTCTCACAAGCCAATACCTAACTGCAAAGAAAGCTGGAGGTGCAATGTGAGCATGTTCAGTTGTGTCCAACTCTTTGCAACCCCATGGACTATAGCCCACCAGGCTCCTCTGTCCATGGAATTTTCCAGGCAAAAATACTGGAGTGGGTAGCCATTTCCTCCTCCAGGGATTGAACCTACATCTCCTGTGTCTCCTGCATTGGCAGGCAGATTCTTTACCACTGAGCCATGGGGGAAGCCAGGGATGCTGTACAGCTTACTAGTCATTTGCCCAATACTTCCACTTCAGTGGGAACATGGAGAATGCATTTTAATAGGCAGCAAGAGTACCCAAGTCACAAGAGGTCTTAGTCCCAGCCTAAGTTCATGGAATAGTGACTGATGTTTCTGCCACACCACACAAAAGCATCCCAACTCACCTCCAGGTCTAGACACCCAAAGAGTCATTTAGTCAGAGCAAAAAAATAATTCCTCTTCCACCTCACTTAAAGCTTACTTTTTAATTTTCTGTGCCAGAATCTTCCTCTATTCAAGATCACTGTGAGTGGGAAAGTTAATTCAAGAAAAACTCCATTTTGGGAATAGGTAAACATGGCCAAGCATAGCAGTACATATGACTGTCTGCATCTGAATTAGTCATGTGCAGGATCAACAGCTGTTACCATGAGGCACTTGCTGCCTTCTGGACTTTGTGTGTGGTCCTTTTGCAAGAGGCAAGGATCAGCCTTGGAGTTCACTCTATGATCTTCTGCCCAAAGTATCCACATCTCCAGAAAGTACAAAAATTTACTAGCAATGTGCAATCTTACTTCAGACAAAGGAATGATATATTTATTTCTTTTAAAAAATAGTGATAATCTCAGAGACATATTCATCACCAATACTAAGCCACTGACTAGATGTGTGTTTAGTTGCTACGGCCTTGTCCAACTCTTTGCAACTCTATGGACTGCAGCCCACCAGGCTCCTCTGTCTATGGGGTTATCCCCTCAAGAATTCTATAGAGGGTTGCCTTTTCTTCCTCCAAAGGATCTTGCTGACCCAGGGATCAAACTCGTGTCTCCTGTATCTCCTCCATTACAGACAGATTCTTTACCGCTGAGCCACTTGGGCAACCCTGCTGACTAGATATGAGATTCCCTTTTAAAAAGTTTACTTATATTACTTTATCTTCCCAAATATTATTGTCCCCACTTTACTGAGGAAGAAAACTGAGATTGGGAAATGTTCACTAACTTGCATAAGCAGAAGCAAAATCATACGTTAGCAAATAGTTTACTTAGCCTCACAGTCCAAAATGTTTTCATTCGGGTGAACATTACATCACACTTTTCTCCCAGAACAATGCATAATTCATAAGTGATTCTTGCTTTACATTTGTGCAATTAAAGGCCCAATCAGGAGGCTTTCCCTGAGTGAAGGAACAATTAGCTCCTGAGGAGTTTTCAAGTCTTTACCCATTAAAGAAGCTACCTGTAGCTTTTATGTGACAGTTTTTATGGCTTCTACCTATCAAGATTCCAGAACACACTGTTAGAAAATCTTGCAAGTCTAAGAAAAGACTTGCTCAGGAACCATCTTAGCCTCATCCGACTTAAGATTTGAGTTATCTAAAGCTACTTGTTCTAATTCCACACTTACCAAGCAAGCTTTTGATTAGGAATTGGTTTCCCATGTGGTTCTGTAACAGAATGTGCTGATCAAAAGGATTTTAGAGTATGTATGATTTCTGTGACAATACTTTCTTATGGCAAAGTGGCTATAATTTAATAAGTGACTTAGATTATAATGTGACTTCCCATGCTATTTACCAAGAAAAGAAACTGCAGTGATCATGCAAACTCAGGTGTTCTCAAGTATGCAATAATTAAATTTGTCGTTAAAAATTAACATGTTGATATCCTGGGACCTTGGAAAAGGACTAAACACAGAAACCAGAAACCTCCCTGGCCACTTTGGTTCAAAGACACTAGGCCAATAGTAAAAGATGAAAAGACTGAAAATTAAATTGTGTGAAATTCAAATCTGAAACAGATGTTGACAAGGAGAAACTATAAGATGTTAAGGATGATGTTTAGAAATTTATTTGCTTAAGCTGAGAATACATTTGATAATTTTACCCCACAAAAGGAAACTTTTAGAAAATAATCCATAAGAAATTAATTTGAAATTTCTTACATGATATTATACAGAGTCAGGCACTACGAATAAAGAAATTGAATTCAACTGAAATCACTGAAGGGAGAGAAACTTAAGAAGCAAAGGCTAATATAAGATTTCATGTTTGAGAGCTGTGGGAAATGGGTGTGCTTCCAAAAGTGATGAAAAACTCAAAATGGAAATAAATAGATTTTGTTTTCTGAAGTTTTATCTCTCTCTTTTCCAATTTTGATGGAATTGATTCTGACAGATATCTTCTTTTGAACACCTGTGTGAGTCCAGTGCTTTACTAGGTGCTGGATAAAATGTAGGGGAGAAATGAAAATGCTTCCAGTCGATATGAAGCTTTAAATGCTATTGAATACACAATATAAATATGCATATATTTCAAAACAAGACTGTAAAATGAAAAAAACATGATATAAATTGCAAGTTCATTATATATTCAGAATAGAGAGACATAAAACAGACTAGAATTATAAAAAAATTCTTGAAGGAGACAGCATTGGATATCATTACTTCATGGATGTTTTTAGACATCAGCATCATGAGACACAAAAAGATAGCTAAGTCATGTAGAAATTGTAGAAGAAACTTTGGAATAATTATAGCCTACTCTCCTTCCTCACTCCAAAAATAACATGTATGTAACTCTTTGCAAAATCATTGTGAATTGAAAAATTCTGTGACCAAGAAGTGACTGGAGACTTTGTTAGACATGCTCTGGTGACCCTTAATGATCAAAAGTTTGAGGATAATTATACTAGCTTCCAAATTTGCTAAAGTACACACACACACACACACACACACACACACACACACACACATTCAGAAAATCAGATGAAAACTCTAGCCACCTCTGGAGTTGCATTTCTTTTGCTCACTGCCTACAGCTAGGCAGTTACCTGTGGAGGTAACTTTCAGTTAGAAGAAAGTGCCATGAAAATATCAATTAGATTCAGATGCTACTCATACTAGAGTATTCCTTTTTAATTATCATCTTGTTACATTTGGGGTTATAGAAAATCCTCAGCTTACAACAGTTCCATGACCCAAGTCTGATGATCCTTCTGGAATTAATTACATTCAAAGCATTTGATTAAGACTGATTTCTCTAACATATTAGAAATATTCTACTTTAAGGATAAAGAAGGCTGAAAATGATGGGTTGTTATTGTCATTGTTCAGTCACTAAATCCTGTCCCATTCTTTGTGACCCCAGGGATTCCAACATACCAGGTTCCTCTGTCCTCCACTATCTTCAGGAGTTCAGACAAGTTCATACCCATTGAGTCGGTGATACCGTCTAACCATCTTATCCTCTGCTGCCTCTTTCTCCTTTTTCCTTTAGTCTTTCCCAGCATCAGCGTCTTTCCTAGTGACTTGGCTCTTCAATCAGGTGGCCAAAGTACTGGAGCTTCAGCTTCAGCATCAGTCCTTCCAATAAATATTCAGGACTGATTTTCTTTAGGATTGACTGTTTTGATCTCCTTGAAGTCCAAGGGACTCTCAAGAGTCCTCTCCAGCACCACAACTCAAAAGCATCAATTCTTTGGCACTCAGCCTTCTTTGTGGTCTAGTTCTCACATCTATACATGACTACTGGAAAAAAATATAGCTTTGATGAAATGGACCTTTGTCGGCAAAACAATGTCTCTGCTTTTTAATACAATGTCTAGATTTGTCAGAGCTTTCCTTCCAAGGAGCGGCATCTTTTAATTTCATGGCTACAGATACTGTTCAAAGTGATTTGGGAGCCCCAAAATTAAAATTTGCCACTGTTTCCATTCCCCCCATCTGTTTGCCATGGAGTGATGAGACTGGATGTTAAGATCTTAGTTTTTTGAATGTTGAGTTTCAAGTCACCTTTTCCTCTCCTTTTTCACCTTCATCAAGAGGCTCTTTAGTTCCTCTTCACTCTCTGCCATTAGAGTGGTATCATTTGTATATCTGAGGTTGTTAATATTTCTCCTGGCAATCTTGATTCCAGCTTGGGATTTGTCCAGGCTGGCATTTGGCATGATGTACACTGCATATAGGTCTTCCCAGGTGACTCAGTGATAAAGAATTCACCTGCAGTATAGGAGACAGAAGTTCTATCCCTGGGTTGGTAATATACCTTGGAGAAGGAAATGGCAACACGTTTCAGTATTTTTGCCTGGAAAATCCTATGGACAGCAGAGCCTGGTGGGATACAGTCTATTGGGTTGCAAGAGTTGTACAGAGTGACAAAACAACATCTCTACATGTAAGTTAAATAAGCAGGATGATAATAAACAACCTTGTCATACTCCTTTCCCAATATTGAGCCAATCAGTTGTTGCATGTTTGGTTCTGACTGTTACTTCTTGACCCAATACAGGTTTCTCAGGAGACAGGTAAAGTGGTGTGGTCCTTACATCTCTAAGAATTTTTCCACAGTTTATTGTGATCCTCCCAGTCAAAGGCATTAGCTTGGTCAATGAAACAGAAGTAGATGCTTTTCTGGAAATTGATGGGTACTTGGTCAAAATTACAATATCTTACAATTTTACTCCATTTGTTGATAAAAGTTTTAATGTCTGTAATGAACTTTAACAGCATATAAGGTACTAAATAAGAGTAAAGTGTCATTGTCAGATCAGATCAGATTAGTCGCTCAATCATGTCCGACTCTTTGCGACCCCATGAATTGCAGCACACCAGGCCTCCCTGTCCATCACCAACTCCCGGAGTTCACCGAGACTCACATCCATCGAGTCAATGATGCCATCCAGCCATCTCATCCTCTGTTGTCTCCTCCTGCCCCCAATCCCTCCCAGCATCAGAGTCTTTTCCAATGAGTCAACTCTTTGCATGAGGTGGCCAAAGTACTGGAGTTTCAGCTTTAGCATCATTCCTTACAAAGAAATCCCAGGGCTGATCTCCTTCAGAATGGACTGGTTGGATCTCCTTGCAGTCCAAGGGACTCTCAAGACTCTTCTCCAACACCACAGTTCAAAAGCATCAATTCTTCGATGCTCAGCCTTCTTCGCAGTCTAACTCTCACATCCATACATGACCACAGGAAAAACCATAGCCTTGACTAGACGAAACTTTGTTGGCAAAGTAATGTCTCTGCTTTTGAATATGCTATCTAGGTTGATCATAACTTTCCTTCCAAGGAGTAAGCATCTTTTAATTTCATGGCTGCAGTCACCATCTGCAGTGATTTTGGAGCCCAGAAAAATAAAGTCTGACACTGTTTCCACTGTTTCCCCATCTGTTTCCCATGAAGTGATGGGACCGAATGCCATGATCTTCATTTTCTGAAGATCATGTTGAGCTTTTTCTGTTGAGCTTTAAGCCAACCTTTTCACTCTCCACTTTCAGTTTCATCAAGAGGCTTTTTAGTTCCTCTTCACTTTCTGCCATAAGGGTGGTGTCTTCTGCATATCTGAGGTTGTTGATATTTCTCCCAGCAATCTTGATTCCAGCTTGTGTTTCTTCCAGCCCAGCGTTTCTCATGATGTACTCTGCATATAAGTTAAATAAACAGGGTGACAATATACAGCCTTGATGTACTCCTTTTTCTATTTGGAACCAGTCTGTTGTTCCATGTCCAGTTCTATCTGTTGCTTCCTGACCTGCATACAGATTTTCAAGAGGCAGATCAGGTGCTCTGGTATTCCCATCTCTTTCAGAATTTTCCACAGTTTATTGTGATCCACACAGTCAAAGGCTATGGCATAGTCAATAAAGCAGAAATAGATGTTTTTCTGGAACTCTCTTGCTCTTTCCATGATCCAGCAGATGTTGGCAATTTGATCTCTGGTTCCTCTGCCTTTTCTAAAACCAGCTTGAACATCAGGAAGTTCACAGTTCACATATTGCTGAAGCCTGGCTTGGAGAATTTTGAGCATTACTTTACTAGCATGTGAGATGAGTGCAATTGTGTGGTAGTTAAGCATTCTTTGGCATTGCCTTTCTTTGGGATTGGAATGAAAACTGACCTTTTCCAGTCCTGTGGCCACTGCTGAGTTTTCCAATTTGCTGGCATATTGAGTGTGGCACTTTCACAGCATCATCTTCTAGGATTTGAAATTGCTAAATTGGAATTCTATCACCTCCACTAGCTTTGTTCGTAGTGATGCTTTCTAGGGCCCACTTGACTTCACATTCCAGGATGTCTGGCTCTAGGTGAGTGATCACGCCATCGTGATTATCTGGGTCGTGAAGATCTTTTTTGTACAGTTCTTCTGTGTATTCATGCCATCTCTTCTTAATGTCTTCTGCTTCTGTTAGGTCCATACCATTTCTGTCCTTTATCGAGCCCATCTTTGCATGAAATGTTCCTTTGGTATCTCTGATTTTCTTGAAGAGATCTCTAGTCTTTCCCATTCTGTTGTTTTCCTCTATTTCTTTGCATCGATTGCTGAAGAAGGCTTTCTTATCTCTTCTTGTTATTCTTTGGAACTCTGCATTCAGATGTTTATTTCTTTCCTTTTTCCTTTGCTTTTCGGTTCTCTTCTTTTCACAGCTATTTGTAAGGCCTCCCCAGACAGCCATTTTGCTTTTTTGCATTTCTTTTCCATGGGTATGGTCTTGATCCCTGTCTCCTGTACAATGTCACAAACCTCCATCCATAGTTCATCAGGTACTCTATCAGATTTAGTCCCTTAAATCTATTTCTCACTTCCACTGTATAATCATAAGGGACTGGATTTAGGTCATACCTGAATGGTCTAGTGGTCTTCCCTACCTTCTTCAATTTAAGTCTGAATTTGGCAATAAGGAGTTCATGGGCTGAGCCACAGTCAGCTCCTGGTCTTGTTTTTGCTGACTGTATAGAGCTTCTCCATCTTTGGCTGCAAAGACTATAATCAATCTGATTTTGGTGTTGACCATCTGGTGATATCCATGTTTAGAGTCTTTTCTTGTATTGTTGGAAGAGGGTGTTTGTTATGACCAGTGCATTTTCTTGGCAAAACCCTATTAGTCTTTGCCCTGCTTCATTCCATATTCCAAGGCCAAATTTGCCTGTTACTCCAGGTGTTTCTTGACTTCCTACTTTTGCATTCCAGTCCCCTATAATGAAAAGGACATCTTTTTTGGGTGTTAGTTCTAAAAGGTCTTGTAGGTCTACATTGAACCGTTAAACTTCAGCTTCTTCAGTGTTACTCATTGGGGCATAGACTTGGATTACTGTGATATTGAATGGTTTGCCTTGGAAATGAACAGAGATCATTCTGTCGATTTTGAGATTACATCCATGTACTGCATTTCGGACTCTCTTGTTGACCATGATGGCTACTCCACTTCTAAAGGATTCCTGCCTGCAGTAGTAGATATAATGGTCAACTGAGTTAAATTCACCCATTCTAGTCCATTTCAGTTTGCTGATTCCTAGAATGTCGACATTCACTCATGCCATCTCTTGTTTGACCACTTCCGATTTGCCTTGATTCACGGACCTGACACTCCAGGTTCCTACGCAATATTGCTCTTTACAGCATTGGACCTTGCTTCTATCACCAGTCATATCCACAGCTGGGTATTGTTTTTGCTTTGGCTCCATCCCTTCATTCTTTCTGAAGTTATTTCTCCACTGATCTCCAGTAGCATGTTGGGACCTTACAACAGATTGAAAATCACATAAAACTTCTATTTTATTTAGTTAAAAAGAAATATTTACATATTTTATCATTAAGAAAGTTGGATCAAGGGTAGATAAAAATTTGAATAATCTAAACAGCTTAAGGTCCTGCCCCAAAATGCTAATATTCTGACTAGAAATGAAACCAAGATTAAAACACAAAGCCAAACACAACTTAAATGTTCTTAGAGAAAAGTAAAATGCCTTTTGAAATTTGAATTTGCACACTAAGGCAGGCAATCATATACAATATTGGAAAGTCAAAGCTATCAAGCAAGAAAAAAGCTTACCATTTAGAAATAATACTTAAGAATATAACAGAGTTTAAAAGAACACTTTAAATGTTGTTAGGCCATTTTTGTGTCCTCTCTCATGAGTTGGTATATTGTCAGACTCTTTTCCAAAGAAATACAGATATTTTATTCCCATTTTATTTTTCCTCTAGTTGGAGAAAAGCAGAAGGAAAAAACTCAAATTGTCCTACATTTTTTTTTACAGAAACACACCAGCACCTCTATTCTCTAATTCCTCTTTCCAATAGGAAGGTATAGCAAGTAAGTTAATATTCTTATTAATCTAAAGGCATTCTGCATGGTGGATTCTTCCAGCAGAACTGAATTAGATACAGGAAGCGCTGAGTGGTGGAAGGAATTATCAGGGCACTTGTAAAATTTAAGTAATCTATTTGTTGTGGTTTGGTACATTTTTGATCAATGTCAATAACAAGGCCACACATTTCTATATGTTAATGATAAATTAGATATAAGTCCAAGAGAGAATATCTTTACTAAATAAAAATACAACATCTTCAGGTTTGGTTAGCCTGAGCTTCTGTATATAAGCCAAATGTAAAATGTTTGAGTGAGAGAAACAGAGGAATAATATTCCTATTAGAGATGGGAGAACTCAATTCAGAGTCACAAACCATTCTAGTGCTAGTGCTAGTCCAGACTCAGCTGCTCACTATTTAAAATACTTACACCTTGAAACCCAGGTGTCTAACTCCCAAAATGAAAGATTCTTATACAATTCTGAATTTACATGATAATATTATAATAGATTTTGTTGGACCTTTTTTATATTAAAAATTAATTCGAAAAATGGAAATTATGCATAACTAAAAAGAGAACCTATTATATTGGAAAACTTTATAAAGGTATGTTTGTAGTCATATGTATTTGAGGGCAAAAAGAAATTTCTATTGAGAATATAATAAATAAATCTTTAAGTATAGGACACGGTTTTATTCTGTTTTTGCTTTTATTATACTATAAACATTTAGTATATGTTCAAATACTCTGACAATGGACCAATTAGTTACATCTTTCTGTTGCAAGATTCACAAATATAGCTTTGTGGACCATAGTGAGCTAGTGAACGTCATTCAGTCATGTCCAACTCTTTGCCGTTCCATGGACTGTCCATGGAATTCTCCAGGCCAGAATACTGTAGTGGGTAGCCTTTGCCTTCTCCAGGGGATCTTCCCAACCCAGGTATTGAACCCAGGTCTTGCATTGCAGGCAGATTCTCTACCAGCGGAGCCACAGGGAAGCCCCATTATACTGAAGTAGGTAGCCTATCCCTTCTCCAGTGGATCTTCCTGACTTAGGAATGCAACTGGGGTCTCCTGCATCGCAGGTGAGTTCTTTACCAACTTATCTATCAGGGAAGCCCTACTATACTATGTATAGTATGTGGCCCATACTACTCAGTTATTCTCGGTTATTTAAATTTCATTTTTTATAAATAAAAATATATCAGAAAATAACATGGTTATTTTTTCTTTCAAAAATGCTGGTATACCAAATAGTAAATGCTGTGTCCTACAAATCCAACAAAAAAATTTACTCAATCATATAAATATTGGCAAAATTGTGTGTTTTATCCAGGGAGAGAAGTAGTCATTACATAATGTGAGGAAATCAGAGGTCTATGTCACTCATTTTGACAGTGCAGCATGATTAGTCCTTTGTGAAATCTACACTGGTTTAGGACTGATTATCACTTTTCTTCTTTCAGCAAACAATTTGGTCCAGTCAACCAGCAAAGAACTTTTTATCAAGCCACTGTTAAAATAAGCCTGTTTATATGTACTGTAAGGCTTCCTTGGTGGCTCAATGGTAAAGAATCTGCCTACCAAGGCAGGAGACTTGGGTTAGATCTCTGGATGAAGAAGATCCCCTGGAGAAGGAAATGGCAACCCACTCCAATATTCTTGCCTGGGATATCCCATGGACAGAGCAGCCTGGTAGGCTAGAACCTGTGGGGTAGCAAAAGAGTCAGACACCATTTAGTGACTAAAAAACAACAATATATCTACTGTAACATTCAACCTCCAAGAGAGCCCCCCAAAATTATCACGTCCTAGTGTTTCTGGCCTTGTATAACTCCCATCACATTAGATAGAGCTGATATATGTATCTAATGGAGAATTAAGAATATGACAGAGTGAATTCTGAGACTAAGTCATAAAAGACAGTGGCTTCTGTCTTACACTTTCTCTTGGACTGCTTTCTGCATGAGAAGTTAGCTATTATATATAGATGATATATTGATGCATTCATACCCATGAAAATGTCCAAATGGAGAAAAGTAAAACATCCTGACAACAGCCAATGAAGAACTAAGACCTTCTCCAGAGAGCAGTGATGTTGAATGAACTATCTTGGAAGAGAATCCTCCAGTCCTTGTCAAGTCTTCAAATGAATACAATTCTAGCCAACCTCCTAATTGCAAACTTCTAAGAGCTCCGTCATCAGAACCACCCAACTGAACTGCACCTAGATTCCTGACCCTCTGAATTCTAAAATAATAAATGTTTATAGTTTTAATTAGCTAATTTAGGGAGTAATTCATTATACAATAATAGATAACTAGTACTATTAAAAACTTTGATTTTGTTGTTTAAAAAGTTTTTTGTCAACACCACTTCATCATACACACACATATACACATGCATTCACATGCACTTTTACAAATGCATATGGAAAGCATATTCTAAAAGTTATTTTTTAGAGAATTCCTTGGCAGTCCAGTGGCTAAGACTTCAACTTCCAATACAGGGGGTGTAGGTCCAATCCCTGGTCAGGCAGCTAAGATCACACATGACTCATGGCCAAAAACCCAAAGTATAAAACAGAAGTAATAGTGAACAAATTCAATAAAGACTTTAAAAATAGTCCATATCAAAAAAAATCTTTATGATAAAAACTCTTCAGAAATCAGCATAGAAAGAACCTACCTTAACATATTAAAGACTATATACAACAAACCAACAGCAAACACTATTCTCAATGGTGAAAACCTGAAAGAATTTCCTCTAAGATCAGGAATAGGATAAGGGTGCCCACTCTCACCATTAAAATTCAATATAGGTTTGAAAGTCCTAGCATAGCAATCAGAGAAGAAAAAGAAACAAAAAGAATTCAGATTGGAAAAGAAGTAAAACTCTCACTGTGAGCTGATGACCTGATACCACACACAGAAAACCCTAAAACTGCCACCAAAAAATACTGGAGCTAATCAGTGAATTTAGTAAAGTTGCAGGATATAAAATTAATACACAGAAATCCCTTGCATCCCTATACACTAACAATGAAATTTCAAAAAGAGAAGTTAAGTAAACAATCTCATTCACTTGAGACAACAAAAAAATTAAATACCTAGGAATAAACCTACCTAAAGAGACAAAAGAACTATATGCAGAAAACTATAAGACACTAATGAAAGAAATCAAAGGCAACACAAATGGATACAGAGGTATATCGTGTTCTCAGATTGGAACAATCAATATTGTCAAAATGACTATATTACCTAAAGCAATCAAAAAATTCAATGATACACCTGTTAAACTATCAATGGCATTTTTCATAGAACTAGAACAAAAAAAAAATTCACAATTTGTATGGAAACACAAAAGTCCCCAAAAAGCCAAAGCAATCTTGAGAAAAAAAAATGGTGCTCAAGGTATCAACTTCCCTGACTTCATACTATTCTACAAAGCTACAGTCATCAATACAGTATGGTTCTGGTACAAAAACAGAAATGTAGATGAATGGAACCAGATAGAAAGCCCAAAGATAAACCCATGCACACATGAGCACATTGTCTTTGACAAAGGAGGCAAGAATACACAGGGGAGAAAAGACAGCTTCTTCAATAAGTGGTACTGGAAAAATCGAGCAGCTATGTGTAAAAAAATGAAATTAGAACATCTCCTAACACCATACGCAAAATAAACTCAAAATGGATTAAAGACATAAAGACCAGAAACTACAGAGCTCTTAGAGGAAAACAGAGGTAGTATACTCCCTGACATAAATCACAACAATATTCTCTATGACTCATCTTCTAGATTAATGGAAATAAAAACAAAAATAAACAGACCTAATGAACCTTAAAAGCTTTTGCACAGCAAAGGAAACTATAAATAAGATGAAACAACAACCCACATAATGGGAGAAAATGCCAAATGAAGCAACTGACAAAGGATCCCCAAAATGTATAAGGACCTCATACAGCTCAATATCAAAAAAAAAAAACAACCCAATCAAAAAATGGGCTGAAAACCTAAACAGACATTTCTCTAATGAAGACATACAGACTGCCAACAAACACATGAAAAGATGCTCAACATTACTCATTATTATAGAAATACAAATCAAAACTAAATGAGGTATTACCTCACACCAGTCAACATGAACACCATCAAAAAATCTTCAAAAAATAAATACTGGGGAGGATGTGGAGAAAAGGGAGCCCTACTGCACTGTTGGTGGAAATGTAAACTGATATTGACATTATGGAAGACAGTATGGAGATTCCTTTAGATACTAGGAATAAATCTACCATATAACACAGCAACCCCACTACTGGGCATATATCCTGAGAAAAACCATAATTCTAAAAAACACATGCACCCCAATGTTCATTATAGCAATAGTTACAACAGGCAGGACATGGAAGCAACCTAGATGTCCATCAACAGATGAATGGCTAAAGATGTGGTACACATATACAATGGAATATTATGCA
Organism: Bos indicus; assembly: GCF_029378745.1. Taxonomy (NCBI): domain Eukaryota; kingdom Metazoa; phylum Chordata; class Mammalia; order Artiodactyla; family Bovidae; genus Bos; species Bos indicus. Next base: position 77,306,221 of record NC_091765.1, read on the forward strand.
GCCATAAAATGGAACAGATTTGAGTCAGCTGTATTAAAGTGGATGAACCTAGAGTCTGTTATACAAAATGAAGTAAGTCAGAAAGAGAAAAACAAGTATCAACACACATATATGGAATCTAGAAACAATATACTGATGAACCTAGTAGAGAACGGACTTGTGGACTAGGGGAAGGTGAAAGAGGGATGAACTGAGAAAGTAGCATTGTAATATTATAATGTAGCATTATAATATCATATGTAAAATAGATAATGAGAAGTTGTTATATAACACAGGGAGCCCAGCCTGGCCTGACCTAAAGGGGGTGGGATGCAGGGAAGAGAGGGAGGCTCAATTATATGTGTGTGTGTATTTACATATAAATATATATATATATATATAAAATTATGACTGATTTGTGTTGTTGTATAGCAGAACCCAACGTAACATTGTAAAACAGTTTCCTACCAGTTAAAACAATAAAAATGTTTTTAAATTAAATAAAAATTATTTTTTACTTTGCTGCTGCTACTGCTGCTAAGTCGCTTCAGTCATGTCTGACTCTGTGAGACCTCATAGACGGCAGCCCACCAGGCTCCCCCGTCCCTGGGATTCTCCAGGCAAGAACACTGGAGTGGGTTGCCATTTCCTTCTCCAATGCATGAAAGTGAAAGTGAAGTCTCTCAGTCGTGTCCAACTCTTAGCAACCTTATGGGCTGCAGCCTACCAGGCTCCTCCGTCCGTGGGATGTTCCAGGCAAGAGTATTGGAGTGGGGTGCCATTGCCTTCTACATGCACTCAAAAAATGTTCACCTTCTCTAAATAATTCCCTCATAGTTACTTTCCATGTGTCACTAGTGGTAAAGAACCCACTTGCCAATGCAGGAGATGTAAGAGACACAGTTCAATCCCTGGGTCAGGAAGATCCCCTGGAGAAAGGCATGGCAACCCATTCTGGTATTCTTGCCTGGAGAATCCCATGGACAGAGGAGTCTGGCAGGCTACAATCCACAGGTTCTCACAGAGTCAGACACAACTGAAGTGACTTAGCACAGTTACTTTCATTAAATTATTGCACTGAAATGTCAGGAATTGATGTCATATTTTTTCAATTTTTGTATATTTAAAATAAATTTAATAGTTAGCAGCTACTTACTAAGAATAAGCCCAACTCTATTACATAAGTATGCCATTAAAAAATAAACCATTTTCACTCTCTCAGACATTTGGTGTTCCCATGACTCAAACAGTTTATGTTACCAACAGGACTTCTTATTTTGACATGCATAAAGGTAGTCTCAGAAAATTTTGCACCTAACACTAAACATGTAAGTTTGCCATCAACACACAATGCTTGGCTAAGGTCTTTACCATAATACACCAGAAATTCATAAGTGTTGAATGTTGCCGCCTCAGCTAGCTTGCCTGCTTCCCCCAAAGAATTCTGAAGTGGAACATCTTGAAGACATTCCCATATTTAACACCACAGGAAACCACTTTTGCACTCCCAATTTGTTGTGAGTTTTTTTCAAGTAGGGGCACTACAGTGTGGAAAAGCATGCAAGGGTTGTTTATTTCCTACACACTGGCCATCTTGCTGTGAGAAAAGGGAAGCTCCCATCACAAGCTTCTGCAGAAATGGCTCTGATTGGCACTCTGCTGACTTGCTGATGTTAAGCACAGCCAGCAGAAGCCTGATTGTAATTATTCTTGTTCCTGCTTTCTGTGTATACATCAGGTGCAGCGGGGCTCTCAGGGATGTGCTGTTTAGTATCAAAACCCAACAGAGTTGGAGAGTTACCCTCACTCATTCACTGGTAGGCAAGGAAACACATTTAACATGGCTAAGTTGTTTGCAAGCCAAGTCAAACATAGCAGGGCTCATGATTGGCACCTAGCCAAGTGCTCATAGTGGGTGGTCAATGCACATTTGTCTAATTTAATTGAATCATCACAGAGAGCTGTAAACTAAACTAGAGCTTTAAAAAGTTTCCATTATAGGCGCCAGCTTTTAACACTAAAGTATGGTGGCAGATTCATATTCTCAGAATGTGATTGCCAAGGTCTTTCTGGAAACTTCCTATAGTGTAGGCTAGAATTAGTATATGTGACCAGAGTCACATCCACAATGGAAGCTTCTGCTATAATTTTCTAGCCCTCCTAGACAGGCAATGAATTATCTAGTATCCTTTTAAAGAATCATTCTCTTTTTTAAATATCCAGAGTTATTTTCTATTTCTTACAGCTGAGAATCTTGACAATACAAGGGTCCTGCATATATTTCAGAATTTGAAGCTTTTAGGCAACTAAAACAGAGAAAATACAAACTTACAGAATCAGCATAGAACTTCCAAACACATTATATTATTAAGATATGCCATTTTAACATAATATTATTTTGAAATGACATCATAACACTAAAAATGTTAGACAAATATATATATATTTTTTAATTTAAAAGTCCCTTAGATTTATTATATTTAGCTTCATGGGGTACATAACCATTTTTCATACTAAAAGCAGTGCTCCACACCAGTTGGAAATCACTGCTCTAGAACATTCTGCTGAATGTATATTTCTAACCACCCTTCGCAACATACCTCATAAACTACCATTTTATGTTATCTTTTGTACCCTCTATTTGTTTCCTTTCTTTCCTATGTCATGACATTGAAATAGATTTAAATAATTTATCAGTCTGCAGGATAAACTATAGGTTGGAAGAAGTGGCTTAAAAAGATGTAAAACCGAAAATTGATCTATAGAGGAAACACAATCTCTATCAAAACCCCAAATGGCTTATTTTGCATAAATTGACAAGCTAAATCTAAAATTTATAAGGAAATGTAAGAAACCCAGAAAAACCCCAAAAATTGAGACAAAAAAATAAGGTTAGAGATTTCTATTTTCTGATTTCAAAACTTACTGGAAAGCTATAGTAAACAATACCTTGTGAAGTTAGCATATGCATATACATAAATAAAATAAAACTGACAATTCAGAAGTAAACCCAAACCTTTATGGTCAATTGATTATGTACAAGGCAATTCAATGAGGAAAGAACAGTTTTTTCAATAAATAGTGCTGAGACAATTTTTGCGTTCAGTTCAGTCGCTCAGTCGTGTCCTACTCTTTGAAACCCCATGAACTGGTTTCCTCTCCATCATGCCAGGTTTCCTCTCCATCACGTACTTCTGGAGTTTATCCAAACTCATGTCCAGTGAGTCGATGATTCCATCCAACTATCTCATCCTCTGTCGTCCACTTCTCCTCCTGCCCTCAATCTTTCCCAGCATCAGGGTCTTTTCAAATGAGTCAGACCTTTGCATCACGTGGCCAAAATATTGGAGTTTCAGCTTCAACATCAGTCTTCCAGTGAATACCCGGGACTGATCTCTTTCAAGATGGACTGGTTGGATTTCCTTGCTGTCCAAGGGACTCTCAAGAGTATTCTCCAAAACCACAGTTCAAAAGCAACAATTCTTCAGCGCTCAGCTTTCTTCAGAGTCCAACTCCCACATCCATACATGACTACTGGTAAAACCATAGCCTTGACTAGACGGACATTTGTTGGCAAAGTAATTTCTCTGCTTTTCAATATACTGTCTAGTTTGGTCATAACTTTCCTTAAAAGAAGTAAACATCTTTTAGTTTCACGGCTGCAATCACCATCTGCAGTGAGTTCAGAGCCCAAAAAAGCCAATGTTTCCACTGTTTACCCATCTATTTGCCATGAAGTGATAGGACCGGATGCCATGATCTAGTTTTCTGAATGTTGAGCTTTAAGGCAACTTTTCCATTCTCCTCTTTCACTTTCATCAAAAGGCTCTTTAGTTCTTCTTCACTTTCTGCCATAAGGGTGGCATCATCTGCAGTTTGTTGGTATTTCTCCTAGCAATCCCAATTCCACCTTGTGCTTCCTCCAGCCCAGCATTTCTCATGATGTACTCTGCATATAAGTTAAATAAGCATGGTGACAATATACAGCCTTGATGTACTCTTTTTCCTATTTGGAACCAGTCTGTTGTTTCATGTCCAGTTCTAACTGTTGCTTCCTGACCTCAATACAAGTTTCTAAAGAGGCAGGTCAGGTGGTCTGGTATTCCCATCTCTTTCAGGATTCTCCACAGTTTATTGTGATCCACACAGTCAAAGGCTTTGACATAGTCATTAAAGCAGAAGTAGATGTTTTTTCTGGAACTCTGGCTTTCTCGATGATCCAGCAAATTTTGGCAATTTGATCTCTGGTTCCTCTGCCTTTTCTAAAACCAGCTTAAACCTCTGGAAGTTCATGTTCACAAATTGCTGACCCTGGCTTGGAGAATTTTGAGCATTACTTTACTAGCATGTGAGATGAGTGCAATTGTGTGGTAGTTTGAGTATTCTTTGGCATTGCCTTTCTTTGGGATTGGAATGAAAACTGACCTTTCCAGTTCTGTGGCCACTGCTGAGTTTTCCAAATTTGCTGGCATATTGAGCGCAGCACTTTCACAGCATCATCTTTTAAGATTGGAAATAGCTCAAATGGAATTCCATCACCTCCAATAGCTTTGTTCATAGCAATGCTTCCTAAGGCTGATTTGACTTCACATTCCAGGATGTCAGGCTCTAGGTGAGTGATCACACCATCATGATTATCTGGGTCATGAAGCTCTATTTTGTACATTTCTTCTGTGTATTCTTATCACCTCTTCTTAATATCTTCTCTTTCTGTTAGGTCCATATCATCTCTGTCCTTTATTGAGCCCATCTTTGCATGAAATGTTCCCTTGGTATCTCTTAATTTTCTTGAAGAGGTGTCTAATCTTTCCCATTCTATTGTTTTTCTCTATTTCTTTGCATTGATCACTGAGGAAGTATTTCTTATCTCTCCTTGCTATTCTTTGGAACTCTGCATTCAGATGCTTATATCTTTCCTTTTCTCCTTTGCTTTTCACTTCTCTTCTTTTCACAGCTATTTGTAAGGCCTCCTCAGACAGCCATTTTGCTTTTTTGCATTTTTTTTTCCTTAGGGATGGTCTTGGTCCTTGTCTCCTGTACAATGTCACGAAACTCTATCCATAGTTCATCAGGCACTCTATCAGATTTAGTCCCTTAAATCTATTTCTCACTTCCACTGTATAATCAGAAGGAATTTGATTTAGTTTATAACAGAATGGTCTAATGGTTTTCCCCACTTTCTTTAATTTAAGTCTGAATTTGGCAATAAAGATTTCATGGTCTGGGCTACAGTCAGCTCTGGTCTTTTGCTAACTGTCTAGAGCTTCTCTATCTTTGACTGCGAAGAGTTTAACCAATCTGATTTCAGTGTTGACCGTCTAGTGATGTCCATGTGTAGAATCTTCTCCTGTGTTGTTGGAAGAGGGTGTTTGCTATGACCAATGAGTTCTCTTGGCAAAACTCTATTAGTCTTTGCCCTGCTTCATTCCATACTCCAAGGCCAAATTTGCCTGTTACTCCAGGTGTTTCTTGACTTCCTACTTTTACATTCCAGTCCCCTATACTGAAAAGGACACCTTTTTGGGGTGTTAGTTCTAAAAGGTCTTGTAGGTCTTCACAGAACTGTTCAACTTCAACTTTTTCAGTGTTACTGTTCGGGCATAGACTTGGATTACCATGATATTGAATGGTTTGCCTTGGAAACAAACAGAAGTCATTCTGTCGTTTTTGAGATTGCATCCAAATACTGCATTTCAGACTTTTTGTTGGCTATGATGGCTACTCCATTTCTTCTAAGGGATTTCTGCCCACAGTAGTAGATATGATGGTCATCTGAGTTTTAAATTCCCCCATTCCAGTCCATCTTAGTTCGCTGATTCCTAGAATGTTGGTGTTCACCCTTGCCATCTCCTGCTTGACCACTTCCAATTTCCCTTGACTCATGGACCAAACATTCCAGGTTCCTATACAGTATTGCTCTTTACAGCATTGGACCTTGCTTCTATCACCAGTCACTGGGTGTTGTTTTTGCTTTGGCTCCATCTTTTCATTCTTTCTGGAGTTATTTCTCCATTGATCTCCAGTAGCATATTGGGCACCTACCGACCTGGGGAGTTCCTCTTTCAGTATCCTATCATTTTGCCTTTTCATACTGTTCATGGGGTTCTCAAGGCAAGAATACTGAAGTGGTTTGCCATTTCCTTCTCCAGTGGACCACATTCTGTCAGACCTCTCCACCATGACCCCGTCCGTCTTGGGTTGCCCCGCACAACATGGCTTTGTTTCTTTGAGTTAGATAAGGCTATGTTCCATGTGATAAGATTGCCCAGTTGTCTGTGATTGTGGTTTCAGCCTGTCTGCCCTCTGATGCCCTCTCTCAGCACCTACTGTGTTACTTGGGTAGATATATTTTTTTCCTTAGATACATTCAAAAGAATGAAGTTGTGGGCTCCCTTGGTGGCTCAGTGGTAAAGAATCTGCCTGCCAATGCAGGAGACGGGTTCAATCTCTGGACAGGGAGGATTCCACATGCTGCAGAACAACTAAGCCCTTGTTCCACAACTACTGAGCCTGTGCTCTGGCATGCGGAGCCCACATGCCCTAGACCTGTGCTCAGCTGTGGTAGAAACCATCACAGGGAGAAGCCGCACACCACTGCAAATGGAGACTAGCCCCTGCTTACCCAAAAATAAATTTACTTTTTAAAAAGAATGAAGTTGGACACATATCTCAGAGCATATACAAAAATTAACTCAAAATAGATGAAATATATAACTGTAAGAGCTAAAGTTATAAAACTCTTAGAAAAAAAAATAGATGTAAAACTTTGAAACTTTGGATTAAGCAACAGTATTCTAAGGCATCACACCAAACTACAGAAAAAAACAGATAAACTTGGTTTCAAAATTTAAAACTTCTGAACTTAAAAAGATACTACAAAAGGTGAAAAAACAACAGAAAATGAGAGAAAACTTTTGCAAGTTATGTATATGATAATGGTCTATTATCCTGAACATCTAAAAGCTACTATAATTCAATAATAAAAGGTCCAATAACCAATTTAAAAATTGCACAAAGGAACTGAACAAACATTTCTTCAAAGAATACATGCAGATGGCCAATATAAATATGAAAAAGAGACTCAGGCATTTGGGAATTAAAAATCAAAACTAAAGTGAGATACCACTTCACACCCGCTAGAATAACTATAATAAAATGACAGAAAATAAAAATGTTAGTGGAATGTGGAAAAATTGGGATCTACATACACTGCTAGGGAGAATGTAAAATGATGTGGTGACTTTGAAAAACAGTTGGCCAGTGGCACAGAAGACCCTTCTGAAAAAGGCTAAACCTTAAGGAGTAGAAAACAAATCAGTGATACCAGAGGCTTAGAGTAGAGGGAGTAGTTTCTTGCAAAGGGTTCACAGAAGAAAATTTTATGGTGATGAAATTTTCCTTTTTTCCACATAGGACTAGGGTATTAGCTGCATGACTATGCATATGTCAAGACACACAGAATTATACACAACAAAGACTGAACTTTCCTGTGTGCAAATTAAATAAGAGAGAGAGAAAACGACAAGCAAGTCAAGAGATTTCAGGATGGACTGTAGACTGTGACCAAAAATATGTCATCACATTACAAATATATTACATAACTTCACTGAAGGTGGTAAAAAAACTGACCTAAATAACTTGAAAACAGTGTTTCAACTGGTAGGTATCAGCTCAAGACAAAATAAATTATATACAACCACTATTGTCTTGTTGGTAAATTTGTCTTTCATAGAGATACGGATTTGTAATTCTGAACACATTTTATATATACCATATATACATTATATGTATATATATGTATAATTAAATTATAATCAAACATATAATTAAATAAATTGCACCTAGTTTCTCACTTCCAGAGAACATACTTACAAATAAGCAAAGCAAAATGTCTACAGTAAACCCCATGGTGCTGAGGTTAGATTCAGAAATATATATGTGAACTTATTTTTATTTTATTGTGCATACCAATAGATAGGTTCAGTAATATAGATCTGTGCATACATGGATTGGTGGTCATACATGTATTTGCTAGTTTTGTCAGTCAAGGATGTAAAAGGTGACATCCAGAAGTAATATAGCACACCCCACAACCAGATCATGATTTCTAAACACCTGACTCCCAAAAGATTTAGGGGCTTTCCTGGTGGCTCAGTAATAAAGAATCCACCTGCAATGCAAAAGACCCAGGTTCAATCCCTGGGTAGGAAAGATCCCCTGGAGGAGGAAATGGCAACCACTCCAGTATTCTTGCCTGGAAAATTCCATGGACAGTGGAGCCTGACAGGTTACAGTCCATAGGTCTGACTCACAAAGGTTACAGTGTTTGTGTCTGACTCACAAAGAGTCAAATATTACTGAATGACTAACGTGAAAAGATTTTACTTGAAGAAATGATTTATTCTAACACTATAACTGAGGAAACACAAGATGAACCTGCTGCATCACACACTCTGAGAGAGAAAATAAGGACTTGAGAAGGGCAGAATACATAATGGTCCTTGTCAGAGAGAAAGAGACCAAAAAAGCTCCCAATGGCCAAGACTGGAACAATTTTTACAATACAATACAATGTGATACAATAAAATACAATTACAATAAAATAAAGACCATACTAAATTATATACCCAAAGAATAATAAATAATCATTAATCCATAATTCATAAAAATCACTGTAATCATTTACTTTGGGGGAGATACTTTGAAGATTTGCAAGAATTCTGTTTCTCTTAATGGTTTTACTAGTTTTAGCATACATTGGTGAACTTTGCTCACAGCAACTACTAATGTAATATTATAGTTCCCTCAATTCTTCATTGAATTCTTCTATAATGAGATTTTTCCAACTTCCCATTTGTTTTTTTTAATCAATTATTTATATTATCATAGATTCAGTTCTATTCAGTCGCTCACTCTTTGCAACCCCCATAGGCTGCAGCACACCAGGCTTCCCTGTCCATCACCAACTCCCAGAGCTTGCTCAAACTCATGTCCATTGAGTCGGTGATACCATCCAACCATCTTATCCTCTATAATTTTGGATTATATGAATTATGGATTGGGTTTCCCTCGTGGCTCAGAGGTTAAAGCATCTGCCTGAAATGCGGGAGACCTGGGTTCGATCCCTGGGTCGGGAAGATCCCCTGGAAAAGGAAATGGCAACCCACTCGAGTACTCTTGCCTGGAGAATCCCATGGAGGAAGGAGCCTGGTAGGCTACAGTCCATGGGATCACATGATAATATAAATAATTGATTAAAAAAAACAAATGGGGAGTTGGAAAAAATCTCATTATAGAAGAATTCAATGAAGAATTGAGGGAACTAGAATATTACATTAGTAGTTGCTGTGAGCAAAGTTCATTGATGTATGCTAAAACTAGTAAAACCATTAAGAGAAACAGGATGCTTGCAAATCTTCAAAGTATCTCCCCCAAAATAAATAATTACAGTGATGTTTACGACGTGTCCACAAATTTGTTGCTATTCTTCCCTCCAGATCATGAAGTTTAACTCCTCTCCCCTTGTGTCTAAGTTGGATTTGGTGACTTGCATTTAACAAGGGAAATACAGTAATCATACAATAGAGAAATTTGACAGACACTACCTTAAAAATATATCAGTTTTCTAAGATTATATTAACAAACTAACACAAACTCTGGTGTAAAACAACAGAAATGTATTTTTCTGACAGTGTGGGAAGCTAACAATCTGAGATCAACTTGTTGGTAGGGTCATGCTTCCTCTTGAGGTTCTAGAAAAGAATAAAATTTTTCCTCTTTCTTCTAATGATTACTGCCAATGCTTGGCATTCTTTGGCTTCACTCCAGTATCTGCCTTTGTCTCTGTATGGCCCTTTTCCCTGCTTGTCTGTGTTATATTTCCAAATTTCCCTCTTAAGTGCACAACAGTCATTGGATTTAGGGTCCAATCTAATCTAGTATGATGTCATCTAAACTTGATTACATCTGCACATACCTTATTTACAAAAAAAGGTCACATTTTCATGTTCCGAGTGGACATGAATTCTGTGAGATAGTCTTAGTACAAGTGATCAGGTCAATACCAAAGTAAAAGTCACGTTGATACCATCTTCCCACTGATTTTACAAGAGCTGATTGAATGTGTTTGTAAACAATTCTATCATCTTTGGGTTGAAACCTGTTAATCATCTTTCCATGTGCATTATGATTTTCCTGATTCTTCCTGTGCTGAGTAATTTTGGATTTTTACTCTACACATTTTGAACACTATGCTATGAAGCTTTGTATCTTTTTCAAGTACTACATCAATGTCTTTGTTTTAGCAGGTAATCAATCCCAGTGGGTACAGGTTTCAGGACCTGACCAACATTTCTTAGCTTGTTCTATTTTTAACAGCTTTATTGTGCTTTTTAGACACATCCTGTGTTTTTGTCACTTATTGGTTTGATCAGCCTGGGACTTGTTTGGGAATCACTCCCATGGTTCATCACTCAAAGCTGTTTGTATGCTATTTAGAACTTCCCAGGTGATGCTAGTGGTAAAGAACCTGCCTGACAATACAGGAGATACAAGAGACGTGGGTTTGACCCCCTGAAGGAGAACATGGCAATCTCCTCCAGTATTTTTGCCTGGAAAATTTCCTGGACAGAGAAGCCTGGCTGACTACACTCCATGGGGTCCCAAAGAGTCAGACATGACCGAGCACAATAGCACACATGCTATTTAGACTCACATCTATGCAAATACATCAGTGGGGTGATCTCAAGAGTTTATATAAAATTTATATGGGGTAGGTTTTCAAGCTGCTTCCTCTCTATGATTCCCTGGGTAATTTTCAGTTCATCAAGGCTTCTCTTAATCTTCCAACCAGAAAGCAGAGGCTCTGTTGACCTCACTGTACCACACACTTCCTGGCATGGAATAGAGTAGGGTGTGCTGTGCTGTGCTTAGTTGCTCATTTGTGTCCAACTCTTTGTGACCCCATGGACTGTAGCTCACCAGGCTCCTCTGTCCATGAGGATTCTCCACGCAAGAATTCAGGAGTGCATTGCCATGCCCTCCTCCAGAGGAACTTCCCAACCCAAGGATTGAACCCAGGTCTCCCGCATTGCAGGTGAATTCTTTACCATCTGAGTCACCAGAGAAGCCCAAGAATACTGGAGTGGATAGCCTATCCCTTCTCCAGGTGATCTTCTTGACCCAGGAATCTTAACTGGGGTCTCCTGCATGGCAGGCAGATTCTTTACCAGTTGAGCTACCAGGGAAGTCCCTAGGGAAGGATGGAGAGAGACAAGTGACAAGGCTTTATTCCACCCCCTTGAGAGCACATTTCCTCTGATTAGAGAGGAAGTTTCTCCTCCCTCTTAACTTTGGGCACTAGTGGGCCCATGCTATCACCACTATTGCTAGATCTCTTTCCTACCCATCAGTCATAAAATGGAGAACTTCTCCTGGAGCTTTCTCTGTCTTTGTTAATATCCATTAGTGAGTTTCAGACTGCCTTGAGTCCAGGCTAGGAAATAAGGGGGAGAAATGATAAATTCACTAGCAGTCCAATGGCACTAAAATTTGGGGGCTTATTTTGTTTCTATTTAATTTTAAACTCCTCAGATCACTGCTTCATTAATGATCATTTAGTAGAACAGACAGGGTGAAATATGCTTATTCCTTTTATCTGGAACAAGAATCAACAAAAATGAGATGAACTGGAAATAAATAACAGAAAGATATTGGAAAAACCTCTATATATTTGGAAGTTAAAAATATATTCTAAATAAACAGCATATATCAGGAATATTAGAATTTATTTTAGACTATTGAAAATAAAACTACAACATCAAAATCTGATGAAAAAATATGAAACAGTGCTTAGAGTAAAAACTATACCATTGGAGATTCATACAAGAACAGAAGATACGAAAATCTGTAAACCAAGCTTTAAAGGGTAGCAGAATGTACCCCTCCAAAATATGTCCACTTTGGCATATTGATTATTTTTAACTATAAACATGTCAGTTTAGTTCAGTCACTCAGTCGTGTCTGACACTTTGCAACCCCAATGGACTGCAAAACACTAGGCTTCCCTGTCCATCACCAACACCGGGAGCTTGCTCAAACTCGTGTGCATCGAGTCAATGATGCCATCCAACCATCTCATCCTCTGTTGTCCCCTTCTCTTCTTACTTTCAATCTTTCCCCGCATCAGGGTCTTTTCTAATAAGTCAGCTCTTCACATCAGGGGCCAAAGTACTGGAGTTTCAGCTTCAGCATCAGTTCTTCCAATGAATATTCAGGACTGATTTCCTTTAGGATGGACTGGTTGGATCTACTTGAAGGCCAAGAGTCTCTCAAGAGACTTCTCCAACATTACATTTCAAAAGCATCAATTTTTTGATGCTCAGTTTTCTTTATAGTCCAACTTTCACATCCATACATGAATACTGGAAAAACCATAGCTTTGACTAGATAGACCTTTGTCAGCAAAGCAACAACATCTCTGCTTTTTAATATGCTGTCTAGGTTGGTCATAGCTTTCCTTCGAAGGAGCAAGTGTCTTTAATTTCATGGCTGCAATCACCATCTGCAGTGATTTGGAGCCCCAAAAAATAAAGTCTCACTGTTTCCAATGTTTCTCCATCTATTTGCATGAAGTGGTGGGACTGGATGCCATAATCTTTGGTTTTGGAATGTTGAGTTTTAAGCCAGCTTTTTCACTCTCCTCTTTCACTTTCATCAAAAGGCTGTTTAGTTCTTCTTCGCTTTCTGCCATAAGGGCGGTGTCATCTGCATATCTGAGGTTACTGATATTTCTCCTGGCAATCTTGATACCAGTTTGTGTTTCATCCAGCCTACCATTTCTCATTATGTACTCTGCATAAAAGTTAAATTAGCAGGGTGACAATACACAGCCTTGACATACTCCTATTCCAGTTTGGAACTGGCCTGTTGTCCCACGTCCAGTTCTAACAGTTGCTAGAACTGTTTGATGTGCAAACAGGTTTCTCAGGAGGCAGGTAAGGTGGTCTGGATATTCTCATCTCTTTAAGAATTTTCCACAGTTTGTTGATCCACACAGTCAAAGGATTTGGCATAGTCAGTAAAGCAGAAATAAATGTTTTTTCTGGAATTCTCTTACTTTTTCAATGATCCAACAGATGTTGGTGATTTTATCTCTGGTCCGTCTGCCTTTTCTAAATCCAGCTTGAACATCTGGAAGTTCTTGGTTCATGTAGTGCTGAAGCCTAGCTTGGAGGATCTTGAGAATTATTTTGCTGGAGTTTGAGATAAGTGCAATTGTGCAGGCATTTGAACATTCCTTGGCATTGCCTGTCTTTGGGATTGGAATGAAAACTGACCTTTTTCAGACCTGTGGCCACTGATGAGTTTTCCAAATTTGCTGGCATATTGAGTGCAGCACGTTCACAGCATCATCTTTTAGAATTTGAAATAGCTGAACTGGAATTCCATCACCTCCTCTAACTTTGTTCATCGTGATGCTTCCTAAGGCCCACTTGACTTCAGACTTCAGGATGGCTGGCTCTAGGGGAGTGATCAGATCCTTGTGGTTATCTGAGTCTTTAAGATCTTTTCTGTATAATTCTCCTGTGTATTCTTGCCACCTCTTCTTAATATCTACTGCTTCTATTAGGTCCATACAGTTTCTACCCTTTTTTGTGCCCACCTTTGCCTGAAATGTTCCCTTGGTATGTCTTATTTTCTTAAAGACATCTCTAATCTTTCCCATTCTATTGTTTCCTCTATTTCTTTGCACCAATCACGTAGGAAGGCTTTCTTATCTCTTGCTATTCTTCAGAACCCTGCATTCAGATAGATATATCTTTTCTTTTCTTCTTTGCCTTTAGATTATCTTCTTTTCTCAGCTATTTGGAAGACCTCCTCAGGCAACCATTTTGGCTTTTTACATTTCTTTTTCTTGGGGATATTTTGATCACGACCTCCTGTACAATGTTATGAGCCTCTGTCCATAGTTCTTCTGGCACTCTGTCTATCATATCTAGTACCTTAAATCTATTTCTCACTTCCACTGTATAATCATAAGGAATTTTATTTACATCATATATGAATGATCTAGTGGTTTTCCCTACTTTCTTCAACTTAAGCCTGAATTTTTCAATAAGGAGTTCATGATCTGAGCCACAGTCATCTTCCAGTCTTGTTTTTGCTGACCACATAGAGCTTCTCCATCTTTGGCTGCAAAGAATATAATCAATCTGATTTCGGTGTTGACCATCTGGTAATGTCCAGGCATAGAGTCACTTGACATACAGCATTTGAAATATAGCAAATTGAGGGAGAAGCCCTTTCTGAACTTTCTCTATATACTTAATGACAGACCTTCTAAAAGTGACCCAGTTGTCATAAATCTCCTCCCCAGGAGTTTAATCACCAGGGAAAATTGACATTGTCATAGATGAGACTAGAAATTGACACCACACCAGAAAAACTGTCTCAGAATATCATATTTCCCATGTCTTCTTCTAAGGGCCCATTCATCTTTCCAAAAAGTTATCTGCTCTCCCCTAGGAAACCTACAAGTACCTACCCTTTTCCTACTGAGATGGTACTTATGGCTGAATTCTAAACTACTTCTTTGAGTTAGATTCATTTTCCCTAGGTGTCTCACATGAAGTACATGTGATAAAAAAAAAAAATTTTTTTTTTTGGCTCATCTGTCTTTTATTACAGGGATCTTAGCTAACACTCAGAAACTGAAAAGTAAATGTATTAGTCACTCGGTCATATCTAACTCTTTGTGCCCCCATGGGTTGTAGCTCACCAGGCTCCTTTGTCCATGGAATTTTCCAGCAAGAATACTGGAATGGAGAGCCATTCCCTTCTCCAGGGGATCTTCCTGACCCAGGGATCAAACCTTGGTCTCCTGCATTGCCAGCAGATTCTTTACTGTCTGAGCCAGCAGGAAAGCCCGAGATATAGAAGGGTAGAAGAGAAATTGTTTTTTCTCTTCAACAGTTTCTGCCTTCAGAAACTGGATAAATGAGAAATATACAAGCCCAAAGCAAGGGGAAGAAAGGAGATAATAAAGGCAAAAGCAGAAATCAGTACAAATTAAAACAGAAAAGAAACAATAAAGAAAATTAAGGAAACCCAGTGTTGTTCTTTGAAAAGATACATAAGTCAACCTACGTATTGCTAAGATGATGATAGAGCAGACATGGTGAGAAGTAGTCAGATTCTGGATATATTTTGATGGTAGAGCCTCGAGGATGTTTTATGTACTAGCAGAAGGCTGTGAGGAAAAGAACCAAAGATTTCTTCAAGGGCTTAGGCCTAAACAACTAGATAAAACATTTGCCATGTAAAAGAAGGACTAAAGAATGAGCACTTTTCAAAAGGTTGGGAATTGGTTTTTTCTACACCTAACAGAGGAACCCATTATATATTACTCAAATTTAAACCCACCTCTTGAGAAACCTATATGCAGGTCAGGAAACAACAGTTAGAACTGGACATGGAACAGACTGGTTCCAAATAGGAAAAGGAGTACATCAAGGCTGTATATTGTCACCCTGCTTATTTAACTTATATGCAGAGTACATCATGAGAAACACTGGGCTGGACGAAGCACAGCTGGAATCAAGATTGCCAGGAGAAATATCAGTAACCTCAGATATGCAGATGACACCACCCTTATGGCAAAAATTGAAGAGGAACTAAAAAGCCTCTTGATGAAAGTGAAAGAGGAGAGTGAAAAAGTTGGCTTAAAGCTCAACATTCAGAAAACGAAGATCATGGCATCTGGTCCCATCACTTCATGGGAAATAGATGCGGAAACAGTGGAAACAGTGTCAGACTTAATTTTTTGGGGCTCCAAAATCACTGCAGATGGTGATTCCAGCCATGAAATTAAAAGACGTTTACTCCTTGGAAGGAAACTTATGACCAACCTGGATAGCATATTGAAAAGCAGAGACATTACTTTGCCAACAAAAGTCCGTCTAGTCAAGGCTATGGTTTTTCCAGTGGTCATGTATGGATGTGAGAGTTGGACTGTGAAGAAAGCTGAGCACCGAAGAATTGATGCTTTTGAACTTTGGTGTTGGAGAAGACTCTTGAGAGTCCCTTGGACTGCAAGGAGATCCAACCAGTCCATCCTAAAGGAGATCAGTCCTGGGTGTTCATTGGAAGGACTGATGCTAAAGCTGAAACTCCAATACTTTGGCCATCTCATGCGAAGAATTGACTCATTGGAAAAGACTCTGATATTGGGAGGGATTGAGGGCAGGAGAAGAAGGGGATGACAGAGGATGAGATAGCTGGATTCCATCACCAACTCAATGGACATGAGTCAGAGTGAACTCCGGGAGTTGGTGATGGACAGGGAGGCCTGGCGTGCTGTGATTCATGGGGTCGCAAAGAATCAGACACAACTGAGTGACTGAACTGAACTGAAGATTATTCATATCTCATGTAACACAATATTTGGGGAGATTCAAGTTCCCATATTTATGTTCTACTTCTGGCACATGTTTTCCATCATCAGTGTCACCTATTGATGTTCAGATGAGACCTAATCCAGCATACACAGGCAAACTCGAGTTAGAATTAAAAAGTCAAGTTCTCTCAAAAGGAGCCCTTGCAATTGTCACCAAGTAGCTACACCAGAAGTCCCATGTAATAGTTTCATATGTATTACATTAGTTATAATTAGTTGCATGACCACCCCTATTACAAAGAAAACTAAACAATGCATTATTATCTTATACTGGGCATTGACTTTTCCAACTAAAATTAGAGGTGCAGGGGTCACAGCATAAGACTTTCGTGAGATGAAGAAGAGATGGAGATTGAGATATATACAGAACTACATGGAAATGAAATTTGGCAATGAGAAAATCTTAGAAATGTTGTGATTGATGTGATACAGGACACAGTGGCATGGAAGCAGCATGAAAAATGCTAACCATTTGTAGTAAGTGAAGTAGATGAAGGTGATATAAAGGCAGCATTCTAGAGATCTGGCCTATTCAAGAACTCAGTTAGATGGAAATCAGTATTCTAAAAGAGAAAATTCAGGTGTTATTGAACAGGATAGAAATAAGAGGAAAATGGTGAAAAAAATGAAAAACTAAATATTGTCAATGCTATTGATAGATTGCTGCAAATCAAATTTCAATTATACAACAGTTACTCTACAAGGTCCCCAGTACAAATGGAATGGTGTCATATCTTTATCATTAATTATCAGTAATTATCAATTGTTGGTAATATTGGTCATTATTAAATATATTTTGCCAAGTAATTTAGCCAAAGAAAAATCATTGCATTTACTTCTAGATGCCTTTGAGTCTGAAGATTTATTTTTAGCCACCAAATATAGGAGGGAAAAAATCATTTTAGGTCACTCTGCTTAAGTGGAAATACTATTTATATGCTAATAATTATAAAGTAATGACAATAGTCTGTGAAGGCTATGCTTTTATTAATATAGTATAACAAGTAAGATGAACACAATGTTATGTGTGTGAGTGGTGTTTTGTTGGCTCAATATATTTTTGTTTGGTATATGAGACAGAAAGGGATTAACATTTTATATTTGTATCATTATAAAATTACCTCTTTGAAGGGTAGCTTATTTCATCATCCATACCAGTGATGAGGAAATGTCTAAGAGGAAATCCATATGGAAGTATTTAGAAGAATATAGGAGATAACAGGGCAATTTTTTTCATGATTAGTTCCTACTATTATTTAAATCTACCCATAAAATAGTTGTCCAAAAAAATCCCTATTTCTGTTTTTTTTTTTTTTTTTTTTTTATAGACTCTTAACCCATAAGAAAGAAACCCAAAATATTTTTTCTTGGGACTACATAACTTGACTCAACATTATAGAAATACCTGAGTTGTCATTAATAGCTTCCTTTACCTTCTATTAAAACTAAGTTGCCAGAGGAATTGCTTAATATAGGTTTGAAAATGATTGCAAATATCAACAACTGATTCAGTAACTACTAGAATAGTTTTTTTACTTAAATCTATACTATTTTACAGCTTCTAAATGAATCTAAGGTTGCAACAGTTTTATAAGAACAGGGACTTTAAAAGATAATACTTTCACATTCCACAATGATAGCATCACCGACTCAATGGATATGAATTTGAGCAAATTCCAGGGTGCAGTGAAGGACAGTGAAGCCTGGCGTGCTGCAGTCCATGGGGTTGTGAAGAGTCAGACACAACTTAGCAACTCAACAACAACAACCTCATTCTCATGGCCTAAGAACCGTCTGGAAGAACTCTCCAACGAAAGTATTTTACTCCATGGCTATATGCCATTTTCTATAAATGAAGAACTGAGACTTCATAATATAAACAAAAGGGAAACATGTAATAAAAGTTGAGCAATGTATTAAAAGGGAAACTGCCCTTTAGAGATAATGGATCTATTCTCTACTCCATGCATGAATGCAACTCTCATTAACGTTAATGGAAGTTATGCGTAAGCATCAAGAAAATATACCTGGTATAATGGATTTCCAGAATGTGTAATGGCATCTAATGTATTCCTGGCGTAGCTATGTCTTTATGCAGCCAAATAAGAGTATTCCTAAAATTTGGGGATAGAGATAAGCATTTAATGGAAGAATTTTAAAGTAGAAAGAAAGTCTGAGAATATAATAATATCTTTGCATTTTTCTTCTCTCTTAAAAAAACTCCTTACAGTCACTGGTAATTTCTCTCCTGCAATTGCGTGGATCTTAAGAGTCTAGTTTCAAAGCAATGATGTCACCTAATCAATTAACTGATCTCCAGCACCATATTGGACATCTACCGACCTGGTGAGTTCATCTTTCAGTGTCCTATCTTTTTGCCTTTTCATACTGTTCATGGGGTTCTCAAGGCAAGAATATGAAGTGGCTTGCCATTCCCTTCTCCACTGGACCATGATTGCTGGGAGAAATATCAGTAACCTCAGATATGCAGATAACACCATCCTTATGGCAGAAAGTGAAGAAGAACTAAAGAGTATCTTGATGAAAGTGAAAGATGAGAGTGAAAAAGTTGGCTTAAAACTCAACATTCAGAAAACCAAAATCATGATATCTGGTCCCATCACTTTATGGGAAATAGATGGGGAAACAGTGGAAACAGTGACTGACTTTATCTTTTTGAGCTCCAAAATCACTATAGATGGTGACTGCAGCCAGGAAATTAAAAGATGCTTGCTCCTTGGAAGAAAAGTTATGACCAACCTAGAAAGCATATTAAAAAGTAGAGACATTACTTTGCCAACAAAGATCCATCTAGTCAAAGCTATGGTTTTTCCAGTAGTCATGTATGGATGTGAGAGTTGGACTATAAAGAAAACAGCATCGAAAAATTGATGCTTTTGAACTGTGGTGTTGGAGAAGAGTCCCTTGGACTGCAAGGAGATCCAACCAGTTCATCCTAAAGGAAATTAGTCCTAAATATTCATTGGAAGGACTGATGTAGAAGCTGAAACTCCAATACTTTGGCCACCTGATGTGAAGAACTGACCCACTGGAAAATACCCTGATGTTGGGATAGATTGAAAGCGGGAGAAGGGGATGACAGAGAATGAGATGGTTGGATGGCATCACCGACTTGATGGACATGAGTTTGAGTAAGCTACGGGAGTTAGTAATGGACAGGGAAGCCTGGCGTGCTGCAGTCCATGCGGTCACAAACAGTCAGACATGACTGAGCAACTGAACTGAACTGAATCAGTTAACTAAGGTAACTTATAATCACAATGCCTGACACAAAGTTAGTGCTCATAAAAGTTTAGTAGCGTTCCCAATCTTACTTGGATACTACATATAAAAATTCCCCACAATAGTAGCTATCAGTAATCCAGAAATCTTTTTTCTATAAATTCAAAGGTTCCTGATTATAGATTATCTGTTGATGTTTTGGTAGCTTAGTTAGCTGCCCAAAGCTTTTTTTTTTTTTTTTTTACTGTGGAATTTTTAAAAATCAGATTGTCATAACATTCAAGCAAATAGAAAATTTTATTAAGCAAATTATAACTTACCTAATTCCTTTGTGGCTCAGCTGGTAAGGTATCTGCCTGCAATGCAGGAGAGCTGAGCTCAATCCCTGGGTTAGGAAGATCCCCTGGAGAAAGGAAAGGCTACCCACTCCAGTATTCTGGCCTGGAGAATTCCATGGACTGTTTAGACCATGAGGTTACGAAGAGTCGGACATGACTGAGTAACTTTCACTTCACTTTCACTTAATTTATTGAACAGTCAAGTTGGATACTAGTATGATGCTCAAAATGTAAACCAGGGCAGTTTTGTTAACCCTTCACCTAAATATCTTCCACAATTTTTGGCAGAGACATTATGTCAGCTGAACATAGTACTTATGTTCAGAAACTCTTCAGAACAGCCTCTCTATATAACTAATCTACATTCAATCATATGACAGAGAATAGCTAACTATTTTGAAATAAACTATTTCACCGTTCTTGGTCTTGGTTTTTGTTTACATAACTAATTACTCATTTCATCTAAGGAGGAGTTCTTATCTGTTTCACACTGATATATTAGTTTTTCCTCAACTTTGCTCTGTAATTTTTTCCTATTCAAATCCTTGAGAGCTTCCCAAACACATATCTTGCTTCTTCTTCAATAATGGAGACTCAGTAGGTCTCCCCCTCTCTTCCTCCCTCCTTCCCTTTTGCCTTTTGCTTTCCTTTCTGTCAACTCTACATAGGGTGTAAGCATTTTTCTCCCTTTTTCCCATCTAAAACGGTGGGACAATTCTATTGAAGTTTTGAAGAATAGTGAATAGAGACAAAACTGACTTAACACTCATGTAAACACTGTCATATTTTCCTTGGTAGTCACTTGTATACTACCAAAATGTTTTGAGAAAGATTGAAGCCATGCCTTTTGAGATCTACAATTTGAGAAAGGAGGAAAAATGGAAATTCTGGCCAAGAGTCTGGAAATAGGATAGATCAAACAAGGTATAAAGGGAGCTGACAAGAATAAAACTAGTGTGATTAGAAATTTCTTGTATGCCTGACATTTTAAGTATTAAGTAGTATTGCCATATATTTACTGATGATATTGCCATGTAGTATTATCCACAGAAACTGAAGCTCAGAGGGATTTAGAAAATTTCCCAGACAGAAACATGGTAAGTGTGTGTGTGTGTGTGTAATTTGACTCCAAAGCTCCTGAACTTTCCACAGCTAGGAAAGACTGCCTCATTAATAAAATGGAATTTTATTGGTTACATTCTCCGTCTCCTGAGTAGGTCATCCAAACCATAAAATTAGAGTTTTTGGTCTCCTACCAAACTTCCAACTATTCATACCCTACACCACATAATATGTACACTAGAAAATAACATCTTCCAATTTTCAAAAGTCTCTAGTGGGCAAATTATTTCATATTTCTTAATAAATGTACACCATTCTTAATCCCATGTACAATATCTTTTCAAGGGCATGTTACTCCATTATGATTCAGAAGAACAAATTTTTCCACAATTTCCTCATGTAAAATGAGGTTAACCTGCCCTTCCTTCTCATACAATTGTTGAAGGACAAAATTTATGCAAACTAAACATGTTTGCTGGTGACAGCTATTTTGTAACTTTTCTTTTCTACGACCTAAAATAATACTTTGTGCATATTTCTAAGTAAACACTGAATGGGTGACCTTTGACCTCTTCATTCCGCATATAGCTCCAAAGAAGAAATACCATGTAAACCATTACCTATTGTATTACAAATAAAAAAAATCCATTTTTAGTGTCCTAAATACTTTAGGACAGGTAACTACTCTACCATTCTCATTACATCTGTTAATTTGGAATTTAAAGAAGCACTGTGGCATAATAGAAAAAGCAGGGGCAATCCTAAAAAAACATTTGTTCAAGTCCCCTAAAATACTTATTATATAGTTTATAATCTTTACTTAAGGTTAAATAATTTGTTTGTGCTTCAGTATCCACAGCTACAAAATTGGAACTGAATATTTACCCCATTGATTTGTTAAGATGAAAAAACAATGTACCTGTTCCATATTATGCAAAAAATAAATTATTGTTACTATTCTTATGATAGTAATTATCATCACTATCAACAGTATTCAAGTCAATACAATGAGGCTAGAAAGAATTACTTCATAATCTAGCATTTATATGCACATTTTACTAAAATGTGTTTTTTAGGTTGTGAACAATACTGCTAATTGATGGGCATTGAGTTAATTAGGGTACACAAAGCACCAATTGCAGAGAACAAAAAAGAATCCCTAACATGAATGTCTCACAATTTAGAGTACATTTGTAATACCGTCTATTATAGGGTATGGGTTCTATCAGCACAGCACTATAGGATATTTCCCTGCAAAATCTAAATTTATATACCCAAATAATAAATCTGTGGTTTTGGAAACTTAAAATAACCAAAACATTTCCCTTTTTTTATTTCCCTTTCTTCATTTCCAGAAATTTAGAGTTTGTTTAGTATTCCAAGCAAATAAAATAATTTGCTAATTTTCCCCACTTATTTCATTGTTTTCTTCTTTCATCCTATTCCCCAAACTCTATCACTGAGTTCCTTTACTTGTCTCAAAAACTCATTTACTCTATAATATAAAATAGAAAGATTAGATTAAAATTACAGTATTATTTGTGGAAAGAAAAAGGGTGTTATTTAGCATTTAGTTTAAATCAAAGTACCAGATCATCTAATGTGCATGCTCAGTCACTCAGTTGTGTCTGACTCTTTGCAACCCCACAGATTATAGCCTGCCAGACTCCTCTGTCCAGGGAACTTCCCACACAAGAATACTGGATGGGTTAAATCATCTAATTAGCACATGAAAATTTGGTCACCAAAAATCTGACCAATTTATGAATGGCTTCTTTGCCGAATTTTCATAGCTGCACTTTTACAAACACCCTAAGTATTGTCTCAATGCTTAGAGAAAAATATAACTGCCAGATTCAAAACAGAAGCACTAAATGCACAGAAAATCAGCTATCTAATCTAAAAACCATACATGATTTTATCCCAAATTTCTTATCAATTTAAAATGCTTAATATTAATAATAGATAAAAAGACCGAGAATGCTAACTTGTGGAAAGACCTATCACAACCATATACATATGTCTCCTAAAAATAAGAACACCAGCTATATTTGCTTAGGAGTCAGAAGTAAAATACTCATCTTTCCATTTTGATCCATATATACCAATGTATTATACCTTCATGTTTACTTACCAAACAATATTCCAGTCAACATCTTGGCCATACACCTCCAATCTTTGCTTAGTGTAATGGATTCTGAATATACCTTATAGAATTGTTTTTTGGTCTATTCTAAACTCACCTTACACTATACCATGTTTCTTTTCTGGTCTGAATAGTAAATCCTTATATTTGATGGATTAAAGCAATGCTTTTTTTATTAAAAACACATACTGAAAAAAATAAACTTAAGAAAGTATAAGGACTGACTCTGTAAATTGGAACATATGAAGCTCAAAGCACAAAAGAGTGGAATTCCATTAAAATAAGTATAATTTAAAAGTCAAATTTAAATATATGCAGAAAGCATATGAAATTGTGTGTATTTTAACCATCAAGAGCAGACAATATTATTTGCCTCAAAATTGTTAAGTTCTTTAATGAAATAATATAATGTTTAAAATATGGGGAAAACCACTATAAAAACTGAGTAGTGTTACTATGACAACAGAAAACCATTCAACTAGTCTTAGACTAAGAAAAGTGAAAATAGATTCTTGCTTCATGAGAAATAATATTAAATAGGAATATGCAATATTCTAGTTATGCTTTTGACTTAATAAATATTCTATAATATTTAAAAGCACATTTCTTATAGAAACATATATACTGAGTCTTTGGAAATAATGTTTTTAAAAATTAAGAGAACATGACTCTAAATCTGAAGAAACATATGTTTCTTGGGATAAAGATGGCACATCAATGTATTTCATTTTTTGCTTCATTTAACATATATTTATTAGGCTTCTACTATGCTCCAGCACCGTGATAGGTACTGTGGAAAAAAATGATAAACAAACAACACAATCCTTATTATCTTGGAGAGAAAATGAAGTAGGATAAAAAGACACTAATCATTTAATCATAACTATAAGATCTCTGAATATACTGTTCCTCCTGATGGAAAGGGGATAGGGCAGAATTTCTGATACAGAGAGAATGTATGGTGAATTCTAAAAACTGTTTAAAAAAAAAAAAACCCAGTATAGGCCCAATCATACAGGCTTTTGTAAACAAGTTAAGACTTTTATTTTTAGTCTAAAGGCAATAGAAAACTATTGAAGTGCTAATCAGTTCAGTGAAATGATATTTTTATCTCAGAAAAAATTAAATTTCAGACTGTATTACTCACTTTTGTTATAGAAACTAATATCAAAAGCTTATAAAACAACAAAAGGTTTGTATATGAATAGTGCCGGTCAGTTGTAGCTCAGTTCTGGTTGTCAGGATACACTTTTACTCCCCAAGATTTTTTCATTTTCAGTTCAGGCTAAAAGATTAGCTCCTATCTGGCACACCTCCTCTCATAGCACATCAAAAACATCTCTCAGCATTGCATAATATTCTAAAAGCCTCCATCTCAAAGTGAAAAGATCTCTTTTGCTCTGATTTCCTTGTCTCTCACAAGTCACATAGCCAAGACTGACCAAGTGGTCAGAAAGTATTTAAACTAATGAGAAGGTTGGCAACCACCTGGCAAGGAGATAGAAAGGGAAATATGTAATTCTTCATTAGAGACAGTAGAGAAGAGTCAGGAAAAGTATAATAATCTACAAGTGTTTAAATACACTTTTGTGACTAATGAATAAAAGTATAAGATCATATAGCAAGGTCATAGCATTCTTAAAATCACCTTGCTTGTTACTTAGGTATGAGAAAACAAGTTGGTCGACGTATCATGAATGAAACATTTAGAGGAGGTATTCAAGGATGACTACACCAGTAATAATTTGAAAGCATATACAACTTCATAAAATATGTATTCCCCGATAGAAAAGAAAACAAAATTAAAAGTCATCTCTGCTAATAGATTTCAAGACTTGCATTTGTAACCCATATGTACTTATTGTTTTATCTACAGAAAACAATTTAATCTCAAAGATTTCATAACCAAAACATTAGGGCTTATGATTATTTGTGCCCATGCAAATCAAAAGTATACACAGCACTATTTCATGTAAATAAGCATTAAAATTTAGCCAACCACTTCCTATAAAAAAATGTAGTTAATTCTTGAACATAGTGAGAGTAATGGTTTGGCACTTAAAATATGAATCATATTTTATTTGAGAATTCATAGTTTAACTTCTTCAGATATAACCAAAATCTGTGTACTAAGGTAATATTATATTCATTCTGTACTTTTTAATGAAGGAATTTTTAAACCAACAAACGATTATCCCTCACCACCAGAAAATTTGCCTAGTGATGACCTCCTGGGAGTTTCACCAGTCTGTCTAGAAATTTAAATACCTGCTGTCTGATCAAAGTGTCCCCAAGCACAGGATTTTTAAAAGTATCATATTCATACTAGCAAATACTAGTTTTTTTAAGAATTATGCCGTGAAAGGTTATTTTTGTTAAATACTATGCCATTTTAAAAATGACCCATTTGTACTATATTAGCTTTCTATTGCTAAAGGACAAATTACTCACCTTTAGCTATTTACAACCATACTAATGTATCATACAAATTTCCCTGGGTCAAGAATGTAAGTACCATTTAGATGGCTCCCTGGCCTCAGAATCTCACCAGACTGAAATCAAGGTGTTAGCCAGAACTGCAATCTCATTTTAGTCTCAGATCGTCTTCCAAACTTACTGGTTGTTGGCAGAATTCAGTCCCTGTTGCTGCAGAGAAGGAAGTCTCCCTTTTCTTGCTAGCTGTAAAATGGAATACTCTCAACTCTTAGAGGCTACCCTCAGGACCCTGCCAAAGGTCCCAATCCAATAGGCAGTTCACGATGTGGTAGTTGGCTTCCTCAAAGACAGCAGAAAAATCTGCTGCTTGACTCTGACTTCTTTGAAGGATTCACATTATTACATCAGGCTCACATAGTAAAATCTCTGTTTTGATTAGTTCAAAATCAACTGATGGGGGACCTTATTCATATCTACAATATCTCTTCTACCATATAAGGTCACACAATCACGGCAATGATATACCATCATATTCACAGGTCCAAACCACCCAGACCCAAGGGAGGGAATGGAATCTTCAAAGCCATCTGAGAATTCTGTCTACTACACAGGGTTTTATATATATATATATATATATATATATATATTTTTTTTTTTTCCAAATGACCCTGCTGACTCAACAATCTAAAATGTAGATATATAAATTCAACTGTACACAATCAATTATAAGTGCTATTTGACAAGCAATATGCCTGGAAAATCCTTCAGGGGAAAAAAATATTTGCAATATATACCATGTTGAGAAAGCTTCTCTAAAAAACTCAGTTCATATGTTTATACATTTAAACTTAAAATAATTTTATTATAAACAGTGACTGAATCAGAGAGGTCCAAAACGAAGTTAAGGTGAGTTTTTTAATCACTCTACTCCCACACATTCCTCCAGCTCAATCTTTTCCTTTTTCTTATTCCCTTTCCTCTGTGGATGATCCTGCATGGAAAATCTCTGCTCGGAACCTCAAAAGATATGGAATTAGTAAAAACCATCATCCTGCTATAATCTGAGTTCCTGAAAAGAGTGATCTAGGTTTCCAGTAAACAAGCAAACAAATCAATGAGAGAGACTGTGTGTGTGAGAGAGAAAGACAGAATATTGGCTGGCAACCCTAATCTTACCCCCAACCAATGTAAGTCCTAAAGTCTGTGTTTCAAATTGAATGCTCAGACATGAAGACACACGTTCCCCTAAAATCCTCTGTGCAAACCTAACAGCTTTATTCACTGGAAACAATGCAAAAGTGCTTCAACAAGTGTCTGATAAACAAAACTTGTACCTGCACACAACAGAACATGACTCAGCAACACAAAGGACAAGCTGTCAACTCCTGTAACAGCAAGGGTAACCTTAATGAATTTTTCTAAATGAAAGAGACCAGAACCAAAGAGTTCATTCTTTAAGATTCTATGTATATGACATTCTAGCAAAACTATTGCATCATTGGTTTCCAGGAGTCAAGGGTGGAAGGAATATTAACTGAGGGGGCTACACAGGGACAATTAAGGTACCACTGAACACAAGTCTCCTGGAAAATGGCAGATCAAGATGACAAAGTGTTAATAGATGATTTTCCCGCTGGAAAAAAATTTGAATGCTCAGCAAATTCCAAAATTTACATTTATTTTTCTTAGTTTCAAATTCTTAAGGCAGCTTTATATATTTAAAAATGTGTGTATGTATCTGAACCTATTTTTTCTTTCATTGAGAGTTTGTAACAAACTGAATATCTGAGGGTGAAAATTGATAAATATTAAATGATGAAGGAAATCATTACCTTTTAATGTAAGTACAAAAATTCTAAAGCTAATAAGGGATAAAAACCTAGACTATTGAGTTGCCATTTATTACTGAAAAATCATCTAATTTCAGCATAAGTCACAGTATAAATATTTAATTGTTTATCAAAAGTATTCAAGGGAGAGATGAGCTTTTAGGTACATTCTGCAGGTAGGCATAAGGAAGTGCTAAACTATTCAATTCAATTAGAACTTGAAAGCTGCCCACTTTGAGATTCGTTGCCAGTTTGAATTGATTGACATTCACTGTTTTATATTTCTGTGATTTTTTATTGTTTATAAGATTCTTTCATTTTTACTATGCTTTATTTTTACTCTATTATAAAATACATGGTTTTGTAAAATATCATGTAGGAAACGAGATGCCAGTCCAGGTTCGATGCACGATACTGGATGCTTGGGGCTGGTGCAGTGGGATGACCCAGAGGGATGGTATGGGGAGGGAGGAGGGAGGAGGGTTCAGGATGGGGAGCACATGTATACCTGTGATGGATTCATTTTGGTATTTGGCAAAACTAATACAATTATGTAAAGTTTAAAAATAAAATAAAATTAACAAAAAATAAATAAAATACATGGTTCAGATTCAAAAATATGAAGATACAAGCTATAGCTATAGTTTTACCACAATAAAGAGATGAACCTAGATATATAAGAAGAAAGATTAAAACCTAACTTTAAACTGTAAGAAATGTCTGTCCTTCACACTTGCAAAAATATGAAAAATGGATGGCAAAATATACTGAATTCTCACTGTAACACTTTAATACTAAGAGAAATTCAGCAGAAAAAAGCTTATCTGTCATTTTACCTGAGATGTTTGGAAGGTGAAAATAGAGAAAGGATCTAGGTGATCACTTGCTCTGATCCCTTAAGGATTGCATTATAGAAAGATTTCACAGTATCCCTTCATTCATCAGAAATGTATTAATAATGCTGAAAATATTTTATCAGTTTTTCCTACAAACCATTAAACATCATTCTAATATTTAAGATAAGAGCAAATAATTAAGACAGCACTAAAAATCAGATAATCTTTTAAAACTTTTTTTCCTTTGTACATTTACATGAGTAAAATTGACCTTTTTTGATGTTCATTAAAGAAATTGTAACACATTCTTGTAACCACCACCACAAGTAGGGTCCAGCATAGTTTATCACCCCCCCAAAAAAACTGCTTCAGTCTATCCCTTATAGTTACAGCATGCTCCAGCCCCTGACAAGTACTGATTTGTTCTTTTGACTATAGCCTTGCCTTTTCCAGAATGTCACATAAATGAAAAATGCAGTATGTGACCTTTACATGTGGATATTATATGTGGGTAGATACAAACAAGAGTAATTAAAAAAAAAAAAAAACCTTAATAAAATCATGTAGAGCTCATTAAAATAACTATGGAAACATGCCCACAGACTTGGAACTGAAGATAAATCAGTTTTATAATATATGAGGTCAGAACAAAAGGCTAGAAATGGTGCCTTCTTTCAAAAGACTAAAGTGTAAAGCTGTCCCCAAATTCACCTCTCAGAAGTATTTATCTTTTAGATATGTTCTACAACTTGACAATTCTTATAAACTGGCTACTCCCATTTCCCCCTTTGGAATATGGGGCCACACAATATCCACCTGTTAGGGTCAATTAATTTGTGAAAGAGCTCCAACAGCTTTGAGCAAAAGCTCTTTTCCTTTTATTAAGGAATCAGAGAACTGCCATATGTTAATTGCTAATCCATTTCTCACCTAGAATAGTGAGACAACACAAAGGCATTATTTATACAGCATATTAAATTACTACTTTTTAAAAATATAAATGGATATTTCCATAACAGTAATGATAAGCTTTTCCACAAGAATTTAACTTTTATTTGTGAATTTACTTTCTCTAGTCCAATTTTGGAGAAGGCAAGGGCACCCCACTCCAGTACTCTTGCCTGGAAAATCCCATGGGCGGCAGAGCCTGGAAAGCTGCAGTCCATGGGGTTGCTGAGGGTCAGACACGACTGAGCGACTTCACTTTCACTTTTCACTTTCATGCACTGGAGAAGGAAATGGCAACCCACTCCAGTCTTCTTGCCTGGAGAATCCCAGGGACGGCGGAGCCTGGTGAGCTGCCATGGGGTCGCACAGAGTTGGACACGACTGAAGTGACTTAGCATAGTCCAATTTTAGGAGGAAAACGTTATTGATAGAGGGGAAAAGTTCTTTCAAATGATTTTTGATTCATCTTTATAAATGAACTGAAGATTATGGGCATAATAATTTATAATTAACAACTCCATAAATATTAGTTTATGATAGAAAATGCAAAACTTTATGTCAATTAGGAGATTGCCTTGTTAGCTAGACCTCTCAGATAGCATAGTGATGGGATAGACAGCACTAAATAAAGTTACTACAACTTGCTAGGGCTGGCATATCTCGAAAGTGATAAAGAAGGTCCCATTTCTTACTTGAATTTATAGTACTTTATTTGTTATAGTTTGAATGACCACTGTGAATGTCTAAGAAAGGTTAAGAAGAAAATTTCAAGGCTGTTTGATGAAGCTAAGAATTCATATCCGTTACACAGGTTTGTTAAGAAAAAAAAAAAAAATTCAGGGTTGGAGAAAAGGAATCAGTATCTCAATTTATGCTTCCTATTATCTGTCATTTTCTCTTTCCTAATATAATAATATAGAATTTCAAACTCTATCAGCCACCTAGCCATCATGGTATTTGCACACTGGTGAGAATATACAGTTTCACATATACTTCACTACCCTGGAAGTTTGCAAAACATTAACAATGAAATTTGCTCTCATAAATAATAGAATAGCAAAGCTTTGTCTTGAAATACTCTGCTTCTTCGATCTTTGCAGATTAGAGAGCTATCACACAAGATATTAAAGGCTAAAATCTCACCCACAATCTGTGAGTCCTTGGGACATGTCTATTTTCCAAATAAATCTCAAAATAATATTTTTATTTTGTTCATGTGCAATACAATCTCATGCTACAGCTGATTCATTTCTCCACTAAAAACAATTAGTTCCTGTATTTTCCTCTACTGGTTAGTCACATTTTTATAAGAAAAGAGTTATTCAAAAAGGAATCCATTTAGTTTCCCTACTTCCAATCTAGGCTTTTGGAGCATTCATTCACATGAAACAATCTAAAACTGTTCAGTTGATGAATTTAGTGCTTCTACAAATATGATAAATAGAAGACTCAGCCTTACATCTGGGGAGCAGCTGAGGATTAGCAATCTGGATGGGCATTCCGGGAGAGGTCAGGAGTAAGGACTCTGGCTATGGGTTTTCAGAAAGGGAACACTGTAATAGAATAGGAATATACCAAAGGAGGGCTTAGAGAGGAAAGAAGAACCAATTCCATGCAAAAGCAAAAAGCAGCATCTATCTAGTGTCTGCACTCAACTTCACATTGTCTTTGGCCCCACGGAAAAAAATAGTTCCTTTTTGCTTACCTCAGGTAATTAGTGTTTCTTTATTCACCCACTAAGAAAATTTGTTCTTTTTAAAAATTTTATTTATTTTTAATTGGAGAATATTTGCTTTACAGTATTGTGTTGGTTTCTGCGATAGATCAACATGAATCAGCCATAGATATGCCCCCTCCCTCTTGAACCTCTCTCTCACCTTCCACCCCATCCCACCCGTCTAGGTTATCACACAGCACTGGTTTGAGCTCCAGGCCTCATACAGTAAATTCCCACTGGCTATCTATTTTACATATGGTAATTTATATTGTGTATGTTTCCAGGCTACTCTCTCAATTTGTCCCACCCTCTTCTTGCCCCACTGTGTCCACAGTTTGTTCTCGAGAAAGATCGTACTGATGAACTGATTTTCAGGTCAGCAAAAGAAAATTTGTTTTTGAAAAGGGTATAGCTTCCTTCACTTTAAGGTGTAAAACACAAATCTTCAAATTCTATCCCATTTGTCATGCACTGGAGAATAGAGTCAGGTCAAAAGTAACACAATATATTTGTCATATGCTTTCCAGGTGGTGCTAATGGTAAAGAATCTGCCTGCCAATGCAGGAGACATGAGACACAGGTTCAATCCCTGGATCAGGAAGATTCCCTGGAGGAGGGCGTAGCAACCTACTCCAGTACTCTTGCCTGGAGAATCCCCATGGACAGAGGAGCCTGGCAGGCTATAGTTCATGGGGTCACAAAGAGTCTGACATGACTGAAGCAACTTGGCACAGCACATTTGTTCTGTAAATAGCACCTAATGATCCTGCCATCTGATGGTTTGCCTTTACCCTTCCTTTAACCTATCTTTGGTTAGGCAGTTCTCCTTTTGCAGATTTGGAATTACGAAATGAGAATAAAAGCAAGAGTCAAGAGAAAAACAGGAAAGAGAGAAATCTCAGATGTTTAATTATCTAATTATATTAATTAATGAGCATAAATTACCTCTGGTCATTTCAGTTTTACACCTGACTTATTTTGGGGTTTTGGCCCTGATAAGCTGACTTTGCACCTAGACCCAGAAAGTTCAGAACAAATCACTGATGACAGCTAGACAGTGATTCAGAAATTGCATACATCTCTCAACCCGCACTCTGGTTTGTCTAATCTCGCTTTGCTCTTGGTTCCAAATTTGTGATTCTTTACAGTAACTTCACACTTCCCTTAAAACTTCACTTTGCTTGCTCTGGTTTGCTGCTAATAGACTCTAGCATTTTGGACACTAGTTTTTAGTGTCATCTGTGTGTACAAAACAGATCTTCATGACCCAGATAATCACGATGGTGTGATCACTCATCTAGAGCCAGACATCCTGCAATGTGAAGTCAAGTGGGCCTTAGAAAGCATCACTACCAACAAAGCTAGTGGAGGTGATGGAATTCCAGTTGAGCTCTTTCAAATCCTGAAAGATGATGCTGTGAAAGTGCTACACTCAATATGCCAGCAAATTTGGAAAACTCAGCAGTGGCCACAGGACTGGAAAAGGTTTGTTTTCATTCCAATTCCAAAAAAGGCAATGCCAAAGAATGCTCAAACTACCACACAATTGCACTCATTTCACACGCTAGTAAAGTAATGCTCAAAATTCTCTAAACCAGGCTTCAGCAATACATGAACTTCCAGATGTTCAAGCTGGTTTTAGAAAACGTAAAGGAACCAGAGATCAAATTGCCAACATCCTCTGGATCATGGAAAAAGGAAGAGAGTTCCAGAAAAACATCTATTTCTGCTTTATTGACTATGCCAAAGCCTTTGACTATGTGGATCACAATAAACTGTGGAAAATTCTTCAAGAGATGGGAATGCCAGACCACCTGACCTGTCTCTTGAGAAATCTGTATGCAGGTCAGGAAGCAACAGTTAGAACTGGACATGGAACAACAGACTGGTTCCAAATAGGAAAAGGAGTACATCAAGGCTGTGTATTGTCACCTTGCTTATTTAACTTATATGCACATTACATCATGAGAAAAGCTGGACTGGAAGAAACACAAGCTGGAATCAAGATTGCTGGGAGAAATATCAGTAACCTCAGATATGCAGATGACACCACCCTTATGGCAGAAAGTGAAGAGGAACTAAAAAGCCTCTTGATGAAAGTGAAAGAGGAGAGTGAAAAAGTTGGCTTAAAGCTCAACATTTAGAAAACGAAGATCATGGCATCTGGTCCCATCACTTCATGGGAAATAGATGGGGAAACAGTGGAAACAGTGTCAAATTCATTTTGGGGGGCTCCAAAATCACTGCAGGTGGTGACTGTAGCCATGAAGTTAAAAGACACTTACTCCTTGGAAGGAAAGTTATGTCCAAACTAGATAGCATATTCAAAAGCAGAGACATCACTTTGCCAACAACGGTCCGTCTATTCAAGACTATGGTTTTTCCTCTGGTCATGTATGGATGTGAGAGTTGGACTGTGAAGAAGGCTGAGCATCGAAAAATTGATGCTTTTGAACTGTGGTGTTGGAGAAGACTCTTGAGAGTCCCTTGGACTGCAAGGAGATCCAACCAGTCCATTCTGAAGGAGATCAGCCCTGGGATTTCTTTGGAGGGAATGATGCTGAAGCTGAAACTCCAGTACTTTGGCTACCTCATGCTAAGAGCTGACTCATTGGAAAAGACTCTGATGCTGGGAGGGATTGGGGGCAGGAGGAGAAGGGGATGACAGAGGATGAGATGGCTGGATGGCATCACTGACTCAATGGACGTGAGTCTGAGTGAACTCCGGGAGTTGGTGATGGACAGGGAGGCCTGGCGTGCTGCGATTCATGGGGTCGCAAAGAATTGGACACGACTGAGCGACTGAACTGAACTGTGGGCAGCAAAGTGTTAACTTAGCGGACCTAAGTTTCCCAAACTTTCCTAAATTTCCCTGCACATTCCTGTTTTCCTGACAGGCTTTTGGCTGGTTCCTATACAATAATCTCAGAATCCATACCCCCATGCCCCCCTCCCCCCAACCAAAAAAAAAAAACCCAAGAGGCGATCTCGGTAAAATAAGTGTGATGGGCAGACCAAAACTGAACATCCATGTATTTAAGTAGAATTGATGACTTTTAAAATCAAATCTATGCCTAGATATTGTGTTGTCTCCCACTACTCCTTGCTCCCCACTCAACTTTGCATCTGTCTTTAGTTAAAAAAGCTTACACACTATTGTACTATTATATGCTTTATGCCTCTGTGTCTCTGGTCATGCTATTGTCTGTGTTTGGAAGATCTTTCCCCTCTTCTCTATCTTTTGAAATTTTATTTATCCTTCAAAGCTCAGTTCAAATATAACATCTTTGGTAACACTTGTTATTTGTTGCTGTTGTTCAGTCACTTAGTCATATCTTTGCAACTGCATGGACTGTAGCACACCAGGCATCCCTGTCCTTCACTATCTCTTGGAGTTTACTCAAACTCATGTTCATTGAATCAGTGATGCCTTCCAACCATCTCATCCTCTGTTGCCCCCTTCTCTTCCTGCCCTCAATCTTTTCCTAGCATCAGAGTCTTTTCCCATGAGTCAGCTATTTTCATCAGGTGGCCAAAGGATTGGCGCTTCAGCTTCAGCATCAGTCCTTCCAGTGTATATTCAGTTTTGATTTCCTTTAGGATTGACTGGTTTGATCTTTTTGCTGTCCAAGGGACTCTCAAGAGTCTTCTCCATCACCACAATTCAAAAGCATCAATTCTTCAGTGCTCAGCCTTCTTTATGGTCCAACTCTTATATCCATACATGACTACTGGAAAAACCATAACTTTGACTGTACATACTTTTGTCGGTATAGTAATGTCTCTGCTTTTGAACAGTTTTGTCATAACTTTTCTTCCAAAGAGCAAGCATCTTTTAATTTCATGGCTGAAGTCACCATCCACTGTGATTTTGGAGCCGAAGAGTCTGTCACTGTTTCCATTTCAACAGTTAGAATCAATTGTTTACTCTGTGCTAATTTAGGCATTCAGGTTACACTTTATTGGGAAATCACAGTCTTGGAGTTTGCTGTGTATATCTTCAGCCATCAGAAGATTAAAGAACAGGAAAAAAAGTGTCTTAATTATTTTATATCCTCTAATTTGTGATGATACCCATAATCAACTAGGTTTGTTGCCCCCCTCCCCCTGTATAATTTTTTTTCTCTGCTTTCCATGCCCACCACTTAAATTATAATCAAAGTAAAAAACATAACTGTTATGGAAAAAGTATCAAGACAAGTCTTCTAACCATACCTTTTCACCAGAATGCAACCAATAAACAACCCATATGAATATTCTGGAATCACTTCTAATCCTAATGCTTTAATTTTAATAAACAGTAAGTATATGAATTGAATTTCATTAAAGTGAAACGCTACCCAGTCTCTCTTAAAATATTCTCACTGGCCCACAACTAATCATCTTACTAGTTAGATGACAACTTGTTGAAAATTAAGGTTTTTAAGTAACAAATGTTTAAACAAGATTGTAGGATGAGGGTATAAAAGTGGATTTAATGTGGAAGCATTATATAAAATATAGAATTATTTTACATGTATATCTAAACATCAGAAATAATTAATCATTTCTCATGAATAAATGGATTATATATCATATACAAAGAAATTACAAAGGTCAATTTTTTTAAAATAGCACATTCGTAAACAATATAATTAGTTCTGTGACCATACCTACTGCTGTCTTTTTATACAACTATGACTACTGGATCACAACCAAGTTTGTCAGCTGAATTCCAGCTGCAGGATTCATATCTCTCATAACTATATGAGAGGGAGAAGAGGACTGCCTCACTGTCAAGCCATAAATTGGGACCACAGTGTCATCTGGAATATGATAAAGTTTGTAAATGAGCTCATTTTATTTGGAAATCACTTAGAAAAAACAAATATGAAACCAGTGATAATGTATTTTATGATACATTTCAGATTTAAGCCACAATTAGAAAGGGTAGCTATAATGCTCTATAAAATAATTTTCCTGCCTATGTCAGATAGTCCATTTAGCTGTCAAAAATAATCCTACTAGACCTATATATATACATATATATATAGGGATTATTTTTTGTTATTATTTATTATTTTAATCATTTTATTATTATATATATATATTTCATCCAGTTACAGATTCTCATAGTATAAGTATTCCCTAAAAAGGAAAGAGATTATCACAACATAATTTTAAATTTAATGATTTAAATCATCTTTTTTCCCTTTTGGTCTTTACTTGCATATGATTTTTCTAAAAACTGTAATTTAGCCTATGGAATAGTAAGAAACAACAGTTTCCAATAAATGTACAGTTGGGATATTTTAGTTAGTTTTTTTTTGTTTTTTTTTTAACTTCTAGGTTCATTCCTAGAATTGAAGAAGACATTTTTTCATGTTATATCTTTGTTCATTGTTTTTTATCTTCGGTTTTTTTTTTTTTTTTTAGAGTTAAACAATAATAATATTTGACATTTAGGAATGTAGATGCAAAACATGGCACTTAAGGCCTTCAATGTATGTGCCTACCTTACCTTATTAGCTAAGCTTTCTTCTACCATTATACCATGCTGCTGTTGCTGCTAAGTCGCTTCAGTCGTGTCTGACTCTGTGCGACCCCATAGATGGCAGCCCACCAGGCTCCCCCGTCCCTGGGATTCTCCAGGCAAGAACACTGGAGTGGGTTGCCATTGCCTTCTTCGCCATTGTACCATAACAGGATGATATTGTTATATTGACCTTTTCAGATTGCTGAATTGTCCAATAACAATGTCTTTCACTTACTGATATCATGTATTAGTCACAGAACAAAAGAGTGTTTGTACTTTAATGAAAATCAGCATAGAACAGTTTAGACTTGTAGACATTTGGGTTCAAATACCTGTCCAATCCTGTAGTACTTATGCAACCATGGTAAGTTACTCAAATCCTTGTGCCTCATTTACTTCATGTATGATTTAATGCTAATAATACTTAACTCACAGAATTTTTTGAACAAAAATTAGTTAATATTTGAAAAGCTCTAGACAAATTCTAAGTGCTCAATAATTGTTAATTGGTATATTAGGCCTAGCATTGTCACTAAAATAATGTGGAACATCAGGCAAGTCATTTACCTTGTCAAGTGAAGATAATACACATTCCTTAATTAGTTATTAAGCTTGCTGTAAGTTCAAAGTTTAAAAATTTTAGTATTTTTAGTATTTATGTATTAACTTAAATGGATTTCTGCAAAAGGAGTGATCTTAAAGCAAATGGAGTAGAGTTAAGGATGTACCAAAAGTATGGGAAGAGAAGAAAGAGAGAATAAACCAAAATATTGACTTTTCAATATTGAGCTAGGAATTGTGCAAACACTGAACGGAATGTGTGACACATACAGACCAAGACTAATAATGTTTATAAGACACAGAAATCTGAAAAATATTATAAACTTATAATAGGGCAATTGTTTTATAAAATGCATTATGGTAAGTACTCAATAAATACTCATTATTATAAATACATATCTTCAGAACAATCTTACCATGTGTGTATAGCTTTATTTCCAGTTTACTAATTGGAGACCAAAAGTTAAGAAAAATTACCCAAGGTCTACAACACAACTAAAATAATGCAGCACTGAGATGCAAATTGAAGTCTTTTGCAGATAAAGCCTGCATTCCTTCAGTAAACTACCTCTCAATTCCAGGAAATCACATCGTGTAAATCTGTCTGAAGCAATGGTGGAAAACTAGGCTGAAATGGCTAACACATTTCACCAAACGGTTTTAAAAGATTATGCTTCTTTTCCTTTAAAAAGAAAGAACATATGGTTCAGGTGGCCAGAGAAATAAGTGGTTTCATCAATATCCTAAAGGAGGAAGTTGAATAATTAATTGAAACTAGAAAAACATTAACAATTCAAGAATGAGAAGAATTGACATTATCTACTGTTGGTTTGTATAAGGTCAACTATGTTTTATATTGTACTGTATTGGATATGTAGAATTCTATAGGGAATTTCAAGGATTGTTTTGCCACTTGCTTTAACTTTTCACATAGGCTTTAGAAACTAACATTACACTTCACATACACTGGTGAGAATCAAATTTAATCATATAATCTGTCTCTTTATATGACACTTTTTTATTTTTTTCATTTGTCTCGTGCCCTGCTGCCTCCGTATGTGGACTCTTAGTTTCCCGACCAGGTATTGAACCAGGGTCCCCTGAACTGGAAGCATAGAGTTTTAACCAGCGGACCACTAGGGAGGTCCTTAACATCCTTCTTATATTCCCGACATTAGTGAAGATAGTCTAATGACTGCAATCCACAAATGTCAAGATTTCAGTAGCTTATAACAGTAAAGTTTTGTTTCTCATTCAAAATTCCCTCAGGAGAGTTTCCCTAATCAGAGTGTAGCTCTCTTTCAAACATGATTCAGGGAGCTAGGCCTCTTTCATACTGTGAATGTGATCTCTCATCTTCCTCAGCTGGTTTCTAAGATTTAGGGACCATTTCAACAGACAGAATAGCAGGTGAAAAATTACACATGGGAGGTCTTATAAGCCTGACCTGGAAGTCTGCAGACTTTATATCATTTCTACTGAACACTCATTGTACATTGTATACATTTTGATGTATATATTAATACAATATATATTTCTTTGGCTAGAACTCAGTCACATGGTTATGTAACTGAGGTCATTCATCAGTTAGATCCATTATTTATTAATAAATAATAAACTATAACCTACCTTCATTGATCAAGCTCACGTTGTTTTCACAAAAACTGGACATACTCCAAGCCTCAAGGGGCCTAAACAATATGTACACCCAAGTTGTTTTTCAGGAACTCAGGGTCAGTTGTGTCCAGCTTGAGCTCCACTCATTTAAGACTGATTTGGATAACTGACCCTTCAACACAAGTGTCTGGTCAGTGACCTTTTGACATGAGAGGGCCAAAAACTCCACCCTCACAACACATCTATGTCGCCATTTTCTGAACATGCGGCCTGTGAAGAAGGCTGTGACTTAGTTGCACCTGCACAGGACAAAGACTATATCACCTTTTTCTTATTTCTAATCACCTTTCCTTACATTCCTCATGCCTCACACCACCTGCTTCTTTATCTCATAAATATCCAGCCCCTTACCTTCAGTGAGGCAGACTTGAGACTTTCCTGTTTTCTTGCTTGGCTGCCTTGTGAATAAACCCTTTCTCTGCTACAAGCCTCAGTATCTGGCTTGTTACACAATGGGCAAATGAACCAAATTCGGCAACAGTTACACCTATCTACAGGGGAGGATGAGAAAGACAGCCTCACTCTATGCGTGGGAAGAAGACTTGGTGACAAACTAGCAAGTCTGAGACATAGTCTCCCTCCCTGAAAACAATGTCTCATTTTAGAGTTCCACATATCCAAATACATCAAGGACTGTTCTAGATGCAATCTTCTTAAGTTTCCTGAGTTCTTACAGCATAGGTGTGTTTTTTGCCATAGGTGAGCCCTTAAACAAGATTGTAGGGTTTTGTTTTGTTTTCATTTTGCATTGCTCTTAAGGAGCTTATTCTAAAGGCCAAACAGATTAAGATGGGATTCAAGGGACTTCCCTGGTGGTCCAGTGGTTAAGACTCTGCACTCCCACTACAGAGGCCACAGGTTCAATCCCTGGTCAGAGAATTAGAATCCCACAAGCTATTAGATGTGACCAAAAAATAATAATAATAATAATAATAATAATAAGATTCAAGAGAAAACATCACAAGTTCAAATGCCATCATGTTTACATATTAACTTCCTGGACTTGGGAAGTTTTTTTTAACTCTCTGACTTCGTTTTCACATCCAAAAAATAATACTCAAGGTACGGTTAAAAGGTACAATTGGTATAATATATGTAAAGCTCTTAGAAGAGTGCCTGGCACATAGTGAATCCTCAATAAATTTTATCAGTTATTTTAAATCTGCCACTTATTATCCATTTGCTTATCTCATTATTTTTATGAAACCAAAACCTCCTGAAGACCATGATCATGTATTTCCTTTAGGATCCTCTGCATTCTTAGGCAATGCTCACCTTACGCATTCTTAGGCAATGGTACCTTAGGCAATGATAAGTCATTCAATCCTGTCCGACTCTTTGCAACCCTTTGAACTATAGCCCACCAGGCTCCTCAGTTCTTGGATTTTTCAGCCAAGAATACTAGAGCAGGTTGCCATTTCCTTTTCCAGGGGATCCTCCCAACCCAGGGACTGAACCCTCATCTCGTGTGTCTCCTGCATTGCAGGTGGATTCTTTACTCTTTGAGCCATCGGGGAAGCACCTTAGGAATATCAGGCAATCAAATATTTGTTGGATAAAGCAATGGATTTCTTTCTTAGTTTTTCATAAATACTCTATATGCACTGCCATTATATATGGTTGAAAAGATAATACATTGGAACAAAATGCATAGTGGTACTTCATATTCAGTTGCAAAATACTAAAATATATTCAGAATTTTCCCCATTACTTCTCCCAGTTTAGTACATAAATGCCCACTTAAATGTATAGGATGATATTTATGATTGAGTTTTACCCTAAGTGCCCTTTATATTAATGTAAACTCTTGAGCAGTAACCAAAAATCATTACAGCTTGATGTCTTTTCAGTGGCCCGAATAAAATGAATTGGTCTCAGTCCAATTCCTAGTGGACAAGTGTCTAAATCAAAAAACACCACCACAATTAGCATTACTTTAGTTAATAGTTTTAACCACTGAGGTCAAGGATAAAATGAATAATAAAATTTGAACTAACCTTGTAATGCAAGTTGTAACTCCTTCCAAAATAGAGATTGCATAAGTGGTATCTGATAACTAGTTAATTTGAAGAATAAACAGAAGAAAGGAACAGCAATGAGACTGACTAGGAATTTATGTAATTTTATGAAACTAAATTTTCTATAATAGTCATTCCTTTCAAAAAAATAGCCATAAAAAGTTTGCTTCATGAGAAAATAAATGTCTAACAAAACTAACCATTTTCAACCTACTATTAATTTTGCAAATAAAGCTGAGAATTTAAATACAAATATATCTATCTCTTTCCCAAGTCAACATATAGAAGACTCACTGGTGAATTTCTAAAAGTGAGGAGAAAACACAAATAATCCCTAGAATCTTTACAGACAGGTAGAAAAAACTTTATCTCTGGATCCAAAGAACTTCATCAAAGGACTTCAGAATACAAATGCTATAAGTCTTTCTAGCAGCAAAAAGGTAAACCCTGAATATTTATCCCTTTATATAAGATGATGCAATTCTCTTTATTATGAATCCAAACATCTTATTTTTACACATAATTTCGGTTCTGATACATTGAGTTGAAGTACCTAAAGTTACAAAGTATCTCCACTTTTCATGTCATGCTAAGTGTCTACCTTAAAAGATTATACATTATTAAAAGTTCTTCTGTGTATGAATGTGTGTGTTTAACATTGCTCAAACCACTGAGAAAAACACTAAAGAACAAAATAGGTAAAACTCCCTGCCTTCATGAAATTTACATTCTAATGATGAGAAAAAGAAAATAAGAAATGCATTTAATAATGCAGTAGCACAAGGTCAGGGAGATTAGTTTCCATGATGCCATGTCGGTTTGCTAGAGCTGAGATAGCAATGAACTGCAGATGGGGTGGCCTAATCAACAGAAGTTCATTTTCTCACAGTTTCAGAGACTGGAAGTCCAGGATAAAAGTGGCAGCAGGGTTGGTTTCTTCTGAGCGTCATGAGGGAAGGATCTGTTCCAGACCTCTCTCCTTAGCTGGTAGATAGCTGTCTGCTCCCTGCGACTTCACATCATGTTTCATCTGTGCCTGCATCAGTGTCCCCATTTTCTCTTCTTACTAGAATACCAGCCATACTAGATTAGAGCTCACCCTTGATGTGTTCATTTAAACTTCTTTACCTCTTTAATGATCCTGTCTCTAAATACAGTCACACTCTGAGGTCCTGGGGCTTGGGACTTCAACATGTAAATTTCAATGGGCTCACAATTAGCCCAAAACAAGAGGAAAATTGATATTGGAATTTTAAATGGGATGATCTAGTCTGGTTTCAATGAAAAGATGTTATTTGGGCAAAGGCGTGGAAATAATTTACAAAACAAGTTATAACCTTGTTTGTAACAAACCTTTGTAAACAAAAGCCAAATTTCCAATTA
Organism: Bos indicus; assembly: GCF_029378745.1. Taxonomy (NCBI): domain Eukaryota; kingdom Metazoa; phylum Chordata; class Mammalia; order Artiodactyla; family Bovidae; genus Bos; species Bos indicus. Next base: position 77,348,365 of record NC_091765.1, read on the forward strand.
ATAAAAACCAATTAAACTTAACTAACGTAAGAACAAAGGGGTAACTAATAGGACCCAAGGTAAGACCCTAGCTTGGCTTCAGGAAAGGCCCTAAAATCAAAATCCAGAAAACCTCCAAGATACTAGGCAGTGCTTTGACTCTCCATGGCTTGTTTCTGCATCTCTCTGCATGTTCACTTCCTTCTCTTCCTGCAGACCTCTCCCTCTCTGCTTGTCAGGGCTGGGATTGACAAAGCCTCTCCATGGTTTGCGGTTAATACATATCCCATTTTCAACTGGTTGGAGATACTTACTCAGTTCAGTTCAGTCACTCAGTTGTGTCTGACTCTTTGTGACTCCATGAAACGCAGCACCCCAAGCCTCCCTGTCCATCACCAACTCCCGGAGTTTACTCAACTCATGTCCATCAAGTTGGTGATGCCATCCAACCATCTTATCCTCTGTCGAACCCTTCTCCTCCTGCCCTCAATCTTTCCCAGCATCAGGGTCTTTTCAAATGAGTCAGCTCTTCGTATTAGGTGGCCAAAGTATTGGAGTTTCAGCTTCAGCATCAGTCCTTCCAATGAACACCCAGGACTGATCTCCTCTAGGATGGACTGGTTGCATTTCCTTGTAGCCCAAGGGACTCTCAAGAGTCTTCTCCAACACCACAGTTTAAAAGCAACAATTCTTTGGTGCTCAGCTTTCTATATAGTTCAACTCTCACATCCATACATGACCACTGGAGAAACCATAGCCTTGACTAGATAGACCTTTGTTGACAAAGTAATGTCTCTGCTTTTTAATATGCTGTCTAGGTTGGTCATAACTTTCCTTCCAAGGAGTAAACAAACGTCTTTTAATTTCATGGCTGCAGTCACCATCTGCAGTGATTTTGGAGCCCAGAAAAATAAAGTCAGCCACTGTTTCCACTGTTTCCCCATCTATTTGCCATGAAGTGATAGTACCAGATGCCATGATCTTCGTTTTCTGAATGTTGAGCTTTAAGCCAACTTTTTCACTCTCCTCTTTCACTTTTATCAACAGGCTCTTTAGTTCATCTTCACTTTCTGCTTAAGGGTGGTGTCATCTGCATATCTGAGGAGATACTTACTAGCCACTCCTGAATGCTAATTCCACATTCCCTGGTCCAGGTAAGACAAATATCTAGGATCACATAGAATAAAAATAGCTGCCTTTCTCTGTGAAAGGGCAAGATCCTTCTCTGTGGGCGAATAAGGAGACTTTGTGAGTGAAGTAGTTTACTCCAAAATAGTTTATGACAGTAAAAGTTTCCTCTTCAGCTATTAGATATCACATTTTTTTTACAAACTATTTTAGTCCTTTTTTCATGCTTACACTTTCTTCATCAAAATTTACAAATATTCTTGAAATTACTCTGAGCATTTCTTCTTTGGCATGGAAGGATAGAAAGAGCACAAAGGAGAGGGAGTCATAAAAATTAGGTGAAATCTTACGTTTCACAGTAAATTACCTCATGTTCTTGAGCATGCTACCTTATACTTCTCAACTGGAAAAAGCATGCAACAAAGTTCTTATCACACTATATGTAATTGCTTATTTATTCAAATCCTTACCCAGTTATGCAAAATTCATTTTTTAGAAAAAGTTTACTACTTTCTCACCTTGGGCCAAGCATTCTGATAAAACAAGGTATCCAAAGGAAGAATAGGGATGAGGAGGGGATCTGACACATAATCTGTACTTACAAATTACTATAGATTCATGTTTGCACCTCCCCATTTATTTTTTTGGGCTCCAAAATCACTGCAGATGGTGACTGCAGCCATGAAATTAAAAGATGTTTACTCCTTGGAAGGAAAGTTATGACCAACCTAGATAGCATATTGAAAAGCAGAGACATTACTTTGCCAACAAAGGTCCGTCTAGTCAAGGCTATGGTTTTTCCAGTGGTCATGTATGGATGTGAGAGTTGGACTATGAAGAAAGTGAGTGCCAAAGAACTGATGCTTTTGAACTGTGGTGTTGGAGAAGAGTCTTGAGAGTTCCTTGGACTGCAAGGAGATCCAACCAGTCCATTCTAAAGGAGATCATTCCTGGATGTTCATTGGAAGGACTGATACTAAAGCTGAAACTCCAATACTTTGGCTACCTCATGCGAAGAGTCGACTCACTGGAAAAGACTCTGATGCTGGGAGGGATGGGGGCAAGAGGAGAAGGGGACGACAGAGGATGAGATGGCTGGATGGCATCACTGACTCGATGGACATGAGTCTGAGTGAACTCCAGGAGTTAGTGATGGACAGGGAGGCCTGGTGTGCTGTGGTTCGTGAGGTTGCAAAGAGTCGGACATGACTGAGCGACTGAACTGAACTGAACTGAACTGATTCATACATTGAAACCCTAAATCCCTAGCGATGGTATTAGATGGTGGGGATCTTTGAGAGTTGAACTCTTATGAGTGGGATTTGTGCCCTCATAAAAGAAGCCATGGAACCTCCCTCCCACTTTCATCACATGTCACTTGAGATTAAAATGAAAAGAGATTTATCAACAAGAAGTGGGATCTCATCAGACACCAGATCTCTCAGCACCATGATCTTGGACTTCCACCTTCTAGAACAGTGAGAAATAACGATTTCCTTTTATAAGCCACCCAGTTATGGTATTTTTGTTATAGCAGCAGGCTAAGGCAGAAATTATTATTTGCAATTAAAATTCCAATCTGCTTTATGAAAAGCTTTACTTATCCTGGTAAAGTTTGAAACAAGGTCCTCCTATGAAAGTGGAGCAGAGAAAATGGAGTTAGAAACTATAACTTTCTAGAGGACAGAAACTGAATCTTGCTACCTCCAATATTCAGGATTTGACTGGCAACCAATATACAGGAGTTGGTTACCATTTCCTCCTCAAGGGGATCTTCCCAACCCAGGGACCAAACCCGTATCTCCTGCATCTCCTGCATTGCAGGCAGATTCTTTAAAACTAAGCCACCAGGGAAACTCCTTCACATGTTTTAAAAAGAACTAAAATTTTGTAGAACATATGCCCCATTCTCATATCTTACATCTCTAAGCAACTCTCAAGTGGGAAATTTTCAGGTGAGATGGATAACAGGGTGACTCCAAGACAGACTAGTGTGGAATAAACCAACATGAAGATAGGACTATGGGATAAGTATGAAGTAAAAGCATTCCATTTGTCACATACTCTTTGTATCACAGAATCTTTTAAATTTCAAAAGATGTTTAATCTCCTTTAACCTCTACATAGGTTACCCCAAAATTCACATAGAATGATGGTTTTGTTTTACTTTACTTCTAATTTCAGCCTCTAAACTCAACATTCATATGTCCCAAATGTAAGCAATCCATGAATAGCTACACAATTTAAGGTTATTAATTAGAATAAAGTTGGCAGTTTGACTGCAGAGTTCAGCCTGTTTTCTTGTGATTCTTTAATGCGGTTGACTGCCTGCAAACATTTAAATGATTCCCCTGCCACTTGTCTATGTATTTAAGCAAATAGACTATTACAAGAACAAAGACCTACTTGGTTTTTCTAATTTGACAGACGATAAAAGAAGGCTTTTGCAGATTTGTTTTATTTCTAAACTCATTTAGCACCAAGAGCATATCCACTTCGACTTTTTTTGGAACTGGTTCATTATGAAAATGGTCTAATAAGGAGTAGTTGGACCTAGAGTTTTTATCCAGTGTTAAATGAGCCCAAGCTTGCTTCCCCTTTCTTTGTTTTATAATTATATTCTCTTTCAACCCATTTTGTGGTATCCTCTTAAACATACTCTCTTTTGTACTGTTTCCTTTGATTGTGAATACTTCATTATATGTAGCAATTTCTATTATAGGTCTACAATATAAATTCATCAACTGATCTCTAGCTGTCTATTTTTCTTAAATAACCCATTGACAATTTATAATATAGGTGCTTGCTCAAAATCTTATTACTGCATATTAGAGAAATACAAGTAAACGAGCCATTAAATAAATCAGAAGAGAAAATATAAATGTTTTGTAACTCTGAGGTTGAGCTATGCCCAAGCCAAAGGCTTGCTTGCAGATGGTTTTTGAGAATGTGACTCCAAGAAGCAGATGGTTAGGGGAGGGAAAGGACAGGGAAACATGGAAGGAGGGAAAGTAATGTAAGATTGTAGAATATTAAAAGCTAATCATCAGTACACAGCTTTTTTACTTCTCTGTAGGTGGGACATTTTTTGTGGTGTCCTGCAATTGTTTTGAATGTGCTTCCAAGTGCTGTTTGTTAATTTTCAGAAATATTGATAGGTGATTTTCAAATCACTGGCAATTTGAAACTGGTGGTATTTATACCACAGAAATAAGCAAACATTCCCCATCAGAACATGTATATATTTCCATAGGAACACCATTCATGGATACTTTTATCTGTTCTATCAGGGTCCACAGATTACATTTTTGTCAATAAGTTTTACTGACTCATAGCCACACCCATTAATTTATGTATTACCTTTGACTGCTTTTGCACTGAAGTCAGATTTGAGTAGCTGAGACCCAGATCATATGGCCTACAAACCCTGAAATATTTACTGTAAGACTCATTACAGAAAAATGTTGGTCAGTTGCTGTGTTGAACTATGTTGAGTGAATTTTCTGCCTTGGTAAAACAGAGCCCTGCTGCAAGGTTATTACATTTACCACTTTGCCTTTGTTTATTGAGATGATAAGGAGTCTATTCTCACATTTCCCCCAGTAGAGCTGATGTTTATCTTCCCAATCCTAGTGCTTTGCTCCCTATATGTAGGTACCTTTCCTGATGCCCTAAATACATCTGGCAGCTACAAAAACGTTTTAAACAACAGCAGATTTTAAACTCCTTAGACCCTTGTAAACAATACCCTAGAAAAGCAGTGCAACAAGATTATCCTTTTTGTGGATTTAAAATTTTTCCTTTAGCACTATATATGTGAATCCATCCTTTGTGTTCAGTTCAGTTCAGTCACTCAGTTGTGTCCAGCTCTTTGTGACCCCATGGACCACAACACGCCAGGCTTCCCTGTCCACCACCAACTACCAGAGTTTACCTAAACTCAGGTCCATTGAGTTGGTGATGCCATCCAACCATCTCATCCTCTGTCATCCCCTTCTCCTCCTGCCTTTAGTCTTTCCCAGTAGCAGGGTCTTTTCCAAGGAGTCAGCTCGTCACATCAGGTGGCCAAAGTATCAGAGTTTCAGCTTCAACATCAGTCCTTCCAAAGAATATTCAGGACTGATTTCCTTTAGGATGGACTGGGTGGATCTCCTTGAAGTCCAAGTGACTCTGAAGAGTCTTTTCCAACACCACAGTTCAAAAGCATCAATTCTTCTGCACTCAGCTTTCTTTATAGTCCAACTCTCACATCCATACATGACTACTGGAAAAACCATAGCCTTGACTAGACGGACCTTGTTGGTAAACTAATGTCTCTGCTTTTTAATTCATGTTTAGAATCAAACCCCATTCCCTCCAGAGATGCTCAGACAGCTCAAAAAAACCTTGTGCGCACCAGGACCCAGAGACCCCACAAAGACTGAGAAAGAACTGTATTTGAGCATCTCCTGTGGAGATACAGCTCAGCAGCGGACTACCACAGGGGCAGGGGCTCTGGGTGCAGCAGACATGGGTATGGCCTAAGCCCTCTTGGAGGAGGTCGTGATTAACCCCACCGTAGAGCTGCCAGAACTTACACAGGACTGGAAAATAGATTCTTGGAGGGCGTAAACAGAACCTTGTGCCCACCAGGACCCGGGAGAAAGGAGCAGTGCCCACACAAGAGACTGACCCAGACTTGCCAGGGAGTTTCCAGTGCAGGCATGGGTCGGTGGTGGCCTGCTGCAGGGCTGGGGTCACTGAGTGTAGCAGTACAGGCATGGGACTTTTTGAAGGAGGTCACAATTATCTTCATTACCTCCATCATAGTTTGACCCCAGGTAAATAACAGGGAGGAAACAAAGCTCCACCCATCAACAGAAAATTGGATTAAAGATTTATTGAGCATGGCCCACAGAAGGTACATAGAAGAACTGTACAAAAAAGATTTTCACAACCCAAATGATCATGATGGTGTAATCACTGGTCTGGAGCCAGACATCCTGGAATGTGAAGTCAAGTGGGCCTTAGGAAGCATCACTACAAACAAAGCTAGTGGAGGTGATAGAATTCCAATTTAGCAATTTCAAATCTTAGAAGATGATGCTGTGAAAGTGCTACACTCAATATGCCAGCAAATTTGGAAAACTCAGCAGTGGCCACAGGACTGGAAAAGGTCAGTTTTCATTCCAATCCCAAAGAAAGGCAATGCCAAAGAATGCTCAAACTACCACACAATTGCACTCATCTCACACGCTAGTAAAGTAATGCTCAAAATTCTCCAAACCAGGCTTCAACAATTCGTGGACCATGAACTACCAGATGTTCAAGCTGCTTTTAGAAAAGGCGGAGGAACCAGAGATCAAATTGCCAACATCTGCTGGATCATTGAAAAAGCAAGAGAGTTCCAGAAAAACATCTGCTTTATTGACTATGCCAAAGCCTTTGACTGTGTGGATCACAATAAACTGTGGAAAATTCTGAAAGAGATGGGAATACCAGACCACCTGACCTGCCTCTTGAGAAATCTGTATGCAGGTCAGGAAGCAACAGTTAGAACTGGACATGGAACAACAGACTGGTTCCAAATAGGAAAAGGAGTACGTCAAGGCTGTATATTGTCACCCTGCTTATTTAACTTATATGCAGACTACATCATGAGAAACTCTGAGCTGGATAAAGCACAAGCTGGAATTAAGATTGCCAGCAGAAATATCAATAACCTCTGATATGCAGATGACACCACCCTTATGGCAGAAAGTGAAGAGGAACTAAAAAGCCTCTTGATGAAAGTGAAAGAGGAGAGTGAAAAAGTTGGCTTCAAGCTTAACATTCAGAAAATGAAGATCATGGCATCGGGTCCCTTCATTTTACGGCAAATAAATGGGGAAACAGTGGAAACGGTGACAGGCTTTATTTTTTTGAGCTCCAAAATCACTGCAGATGGTGACTGCAGACATGAAATTAAAAGACACTTGCTCCTTGGCAGGAAAGTTATGACCAATCTAGACAGCTTATTAAAAAGCAGAGACCTTACTTTGCCAACAATGGTCCATCTAGTCAAGGCTATGTTTTTTCCATTGGTCATGTATGGATGTGAGAGTTGGACTATAAAGAAAGCTGAGCGCCAAAGAATTGTCGCTTTTGAACTGTGGTGTTGGAGAAGACTCTTGAGAGTCCCTTGGACTGCAAGGAGATCCAACCAGTCCATCCTAAAGGAAATCAGTCCTGAGTGTTCATTGGAAGGATTAATGCTGAAGTTGAAACTCTGATACTTTGGCCACCTGATGTGAAGAGCTAACTCATTTGAAAAGACCCTGATGCTGGGAAAGATTGAAGGTGGGAGGAGAAGGGTTCAACAGAGGATGAGATGGTTGGATGGCATTACTGACTCAATGGACATGAGTTTACATAAACTCCACGAGTTGGTGATGTACAGGGAGGCCTGGAATGCTGCAGTCCATGGGGTCATAAAGAGTCGGACACGACTGAGCGACTAAACTGAGCTGAACTGAGCATGGCCTTACCCATCAGAACAAGACCCAGTTTCCCCCTCAGTCAGTCTCTCCCATCAGCAAGCTTCCATAATCCTCTTATCCTTCTCCATCAGAAAGCAGACAGACTGAAAACCACAATCACAGAAAACTAACCAATCTGATCACATGGACCACATCCTTGTATAACTCAACAAAACTATGAACCATGCCTTGTAGGGCCACCAAAGATGGACGGGTCATGGTGGAAAGTTCTGACAAAATGTGGTCCACTGGAGAAGGGAATGGCAAACCACTTCAGTATTCTTGCCTTAAAAATCCTATGAACAGTATGAAAAGTATTATTTGTATAGGTACTGGCTTAACATACGTCTCCATCTTGGCCCTCAATTTTGCAGGACCAAGGTCCCCATTGAGTGCTTCCCAGGTGACTTAGTGGTAAAGAATCCTCCTGACAATACAGGAGATGCCAGAGACATGGGCTCAAACTTTAGGTCAGGAAGATTCCCTGGAGAAGGAAATGGCAACCCACTCTAGTAGTCTTGTCTGGAAGAGTCCATGGACAGAGGAGCCTGGTAAGCTACAGTCCATGGAGTCTCAAAGAGTCTGACAGGACTGAGTGTCCACACACATACACGTAATGTCCTTATTATTCCATCCAGTGACTTCAGTTTGTCTCTGATCCCAGAGAGCCATGGAGCAACTTTGCTGTTCATAAAGTGAGCTTAAGATGACTCTGTTTCTTTACTTGTTTACTAGGTCTTTGTTGGGTTCCATTTTCTCCTCTCCTGTTTCTTACTCCCATTATCCCACCTCTAAAATAAAATGTGCTTAGTTCATAGATAACTAAAGCAATATACAAAGCTTCTCCTTGATTCTTGGGCTTTTACTATATTTCACTATTCTCATGGAATTTTTGAAAGTTATTTAATTCAATATTTACATAACTATATTTATTTTTAAAGCACAGCTCCTCTTTTCCATATTTGACTATTTCACTTATTAACTGTTAATCCCATTACTAACCATAATATTAATAGCTGATCATAATGTAATAAAATTTAAAAATATGGGAAAACCTTTTTAAAGAACTGGATGCCAAATATAATTCTTGCTTTGATTAAAATCCATTCTATTTTTTCAAACATATTTTGAAATTATCTTAATCTAAAATGCAACCATAAATACCAAAACTAAAAACGTACCATGTTTTAACTTCCTTTTCTAAGATTCTAAATATTAGACGAGTGCAATATTTTTATAATTACCAAGGAAACAAAAAGAGTTGAGTTAGTTCGCCTCTTTTCATCATCAAAACACATTTTAGATGTTCCATTTATCAAGAATCTTGTCATAAAGGAAATCCAGCTAAAACTAAATTAAGCAAAATGCAAATAGACTCAGAGGTGAAAGTTGGATATATTTGGCTAGCTCCATGAGTTCCTTTCTATTTCTCTCTGTCTCTCTAGGGCTTCCCCAATAGCTCAGTTGGTAAAAGAATCTGCCTGCAATGCAGGGGACCTCTGTTCGATCTCTGGTTTGGGAAGATCCCCTGGAGAAGGGATAGGCTACCCACTTCAGTATTCTTGGGCTTCCCTGGTGGCTCAACTGGTAAAGAATCTGCCTGCAATGTGGGAGACCTGGATTCCATCCCTGGGTTGGGAAGATCCCCTGGAGAAGGGAAAGGCTACCCACTCCAGTATTCTGGCCTGCAGAATTCCATACAGTCCATGGGGTCACAAACAGTCAGACACAACTGAGCAACTTTCACTTTCACTTTTCTGTCTCTCTGTCTCTCTCTCACTCTGTCTCTTGTTTTTACTTCACCCTCTGTTGGCTTTATTCTGAGGCTGATTGTCTACATGTAACAAAGCAATGTCCTATAACAGCTTTAGCTTGCACATTACCAGATAGACATCAAAGAGAAAAAGAGCCTATTTACCAGTAGCTCAAGAAAATGTGTCCTGGGGATTTTGATAGTCCCTACCAATAGGAACTTCCCTGGTGACTCCGATGGTAAAGCGTCTGCCTACAATCCAGGAGACCCAGGTTTGATCCCTGAGTTGGGAAGATCCTCCAGAGAAGGAAATGGCAACCCACTCCAGTACTCTTGCCTGGAAAATCCCATGGATGGAGGAGCGTGGTAGGCTACAGTTCATGGGGTCGAAAAGAGTCGGATACGACTGAGTGACTTCACTTCACTTCACTTCACCAGTAGGAACACGTTCATCTTTTCCTAACTCAATCAGTGTGTTTGGGGAAAGTGAGATACTGTGATTGACCAAGGATGGATCACAGGCTCTTGCTGTGGTATTTGAAGGATAGCCACTTAAAAGCCTCAAATAATAATGAGTTCTTAAAAAACAAAATTAAACAGTAGAGGGAGAGAAAAGAGCGTCATAATACCTACCGTTGTCTTCTCTATGGACGATAAATAGCTGCTTGTTTCTAAAGTGAAAATTCACACTATGACGAAAGTGTATACTGACATGAAATATAAATAAAAATTGAATACTATTGATCTTCTCTGAAAGGGTTTGCTCCACCTCAGATGAAAGAATAATAAATAAATGGATGAATGAATGAATGAGTCATGAAACTTGGACTTACCTTCTCTGTCTAAGGTAATTCCCACATTCAAAAACTTCAAGTTCAAACCAACTATTTTTCAATTCTTAAAGAAGTATTATCAACCAGGGGTTGAAGTCATCACCTGTCCCGTATGTATTTGCATTCTTGAAACAGGTCCAAACCCAGAAAAGCTAACAGAGACAATTTAGGCCTGGGGAAATGGTCAAGTTTCAACAGCAAAGTTCTAGTTCTCAAGAACATGAATATTAAAGTCTTTCTTCACATATCTCTTTTAAGACAAGGAAGTTATAATCTAATGGCTCTCTTGAAACTAGATTTTGTAAATGGTCTCACTTTTTAATGACCTAAAATTCCAGTCACTACAGACATTAAACAATAAAATTTGGATTATTTAACCATCAGCAAAGCTTTCAATAACATTCATTTGTGCAATTTTTGCCATGTTGCTTTGAGCAAGTCACAAGTCACTTCTTTTTTGAAATGCTCTCCATTCTAAACATTCCTGTCCTTTCCTTATCTTCTCCAAATTCCATACTAAACACTCCAGATTGAATGACTCTATTTTCTTGGTAAACATAGCATTTGATTTTACCATTTATTTTATCAATTTGTAATAATGAGTGTGTGTGTGTGTGTGTGTGTGCATTTTCTCTATGAGATGGTAAATATATTGAGAACATAGTGCTATTAATAATTATATATCTAGTTCCAAGTCTAGTGGTATAGTAGTAATTATCCAGTAAAATGGTTAATTTCCAGTTTTTCAAATGGAAGTACCTGTCTGTGGTGTTTGGGAAAAAATCAAATCTAACTTTGAAAGAATAGGAAGCCTTCATATGGATTCTGATTTCAATTTCTTGGCACTTTTAAGAGTACTAGATATTACTTGCTATGATTTCAAATTCAAAACAAAACTTGTTTCTTTGATATGTATAATGAACCATATTTTTTCTCTTTTTCTGTTTAAAGGAAAGGAAAATAGTATAATTTGTGGATAAAGGCACAAATGAGGGAAGTGTAGAGACTGAGACAGAGGCTTAAATGGTCACATGCAAGTATATTACATTTGATGGATATTTATGTATTTTCACTTTGGAGTCAGTTTGATCCTGTATGAAGTAAGAAGGAAAGATACTGTTATCTTTATATTACAAATCAGTAACTGGAAAATTAGAAAGTTAAGGAACTAGGGCAAGTTCATGAATCAAGTTAACACAGGAGTTCAGCATGTAAAATGGAGTAGGATTATAATTACAGTAACATGTTTCTATCTCCTTTACTTATTATTACATTATTATTATTATTATTACAAAAAATCTCTCATTTTAGCATCTTTTTTTGTTTGTTTATTTCTTTGTTTTTTTCATTTTGAAACAGAGATTAAGTAGTACTCACCTTATAAAGTCCTGGCGAGGAGAAGGAAAGAATGCACAGAAAGCACTTCTCAATAGGAAGTAGTGCTTTGCAGCCACTTCAGCAGCTTTCTTTGACTTTATCCTGCCAACTGCCTCATTTAAGAAAATATTTGCTTAGAAAAGACAGAGCAAAGTGGAAAATAACTGTGTGTTGAATGTGCTGAGATATAAGGAGAAAAAGAGACATAAGAGACACAGGTTCCATCCCTGGTTTGGGAAGATCCCCTGGAGGAGGGCACAGCAACCCACTCTAGCATTCTTGCCAGGAGAATCCCCATGGACAGAGAACCTTGGTGGGCTACTGTCTGTAGAGTCAAGAAGAGTCAGACATGACTGAAGCTATTTAGCACAAGTGGAAAAGCAGTAAAAAAAAAAAAACAAACAAAAACACAAAAAACTCTAATCTGACATTCATTCTGCAGACCAACAAGAAGTGTTGCTGGTTGAAAATGGATTGAATGTCATGGGAGAAATGGCTTATGGCTGAAGACAGTGAAGAAGCCTTAGTGTACCAGCAACAGGAAGAGAATGTGTAAGTACAAAATATCAATTCCCCATGATATACTTGAAGACAGGAAAATTGAAAAATTAGCTAAGACCTATCTTGGACAATGGGCTTCCCAGATTGCACTAGTTTAGGTAAAGAACCTGCCTGCCAATGTAGGAGACATAAGAGACATGGGTTCCGTCCCTGGGTTGAGAAGATCCCCTGTAGGAGGGCAAGGCAACCCAGTCCCCTTGCCTGGAGAATTCCATGGACAAAGGAGCCTGGTAGGCTACAATCCATAGAGTCGCAAAGAGTCAAACACAACTGAAGCAATTTAGCATGCACACATACTAGCCAATGCGAGAAAATTTTGCAGCCTTTTAGCAATTTTCTACATTGAAGTGCTAGTTTCAAGGACTAAGACACTAAAGTATAAATTTAAGGGAAAATGTGCTGGTGTTATTGGTGCACTTTTTAATATGCAAGTTAATTGGAATTTACTGACTTCTAATCAGTTCAGTTCAGTAGCTCAGTCGTGTCCGACTCTTTGTGACCCCATGAACTGAAACACGCCAGGCCTCCCTGTCCATCACCAACTCCCAGAGTCCACCCAAACCCATGTCCATTGAGTTGGTGATATCATCCAACCATCTCATCCTCTGTTGTCCCCTTCTCCTTCCACCCTCAATCTTTCCCAGCATCGAGGTCTTTTCAAATGAGTCAGTTCTTCACATCAGGTGGCCAAAATATTCTAGTTTCAGCTTCAATATCAGTTCTTCCAAAGGATATTCAGGACTTATCTCCTTTAGAATGGACTGGTTGGATCTTCTTGCAGTCCAAGGGACTCTCAAGAGTCTTTTCCAATAACCACAGTTCAAAAGCATCAATTCTTCAGCACTCAGCTTTCTTTACAGTCCAACTCTCACATCCATACATGACCACTGGAAAAACCATAGCCTTGACTAGACGGACCTTTGTTGGCAAAATAAGGTCTGCTTTTTAATATGCTGTCTAGGTTGGTCATAACTTTCCTTCCAAAGAGTAAATGTCTTTTAATTTCATGGCTGCAGTCACCATCTGCAGTGATTTTGGAGCCCCCCAAAATAAAGTCAGCCACTGCTTCCACTGTTTCCCCATCTATTTGCCATGAAGTGATGGGACTAGATGCCATGATCTTAGTTTTCTGAATGTTGAGCTTTAAGCCAACTTTTTCACTCTCCACTTTCACTTTCATCAAGAGGCTTTTTAGTTCCTCTTCACTTTCTGCCATAAGGGTGGTGTCATCTGCATATCTGAGGTTATTGTTATTTCTCGTGGCAATGTTGATTCCAGCTTGTGCTTCCTCCAGTGCAGCGTTTCTCACGATGTAATATGCATGTAAGTTAAATAAGCAGGGTGACAATATACAGCCTTGATGTACTCCTTTTCCTATTTGGAACCAGTCTGTTGTTCCATGTCCAGTTCCAACTGTTGCATCCTGACCTGAATACAGATTTCTCAAGAGACAGGTCAGGTGGTCTGGTATTCCCATCTCTTTCAGAATTTTCCACAGTTTATTGTGATCCACACAGTCAAAGGCTTTGGCATAGTCAATAAAGCAAATGTCTTTCTGGAACTCTCTTGCTTTTTCAATGATCCAGCGGATGTTGGCAGTTTGATCTCTGGTTCCTCTGCCTTTTCTAAAAACCGCTTGAACATCTGGAAGTTCATGGTTCATGTATTGCTTAAGCCTGGCTTGGAAAATTTTAAGCATGACTTTACTAGCATGTGAGTTGAGTGCAATTGTGTGGTAGTTTGAGCATTGTTTGGCATTGCCTTTCTTTGGGATTGAAATGAAAACTGACCTTTTCCAGTCCTTGGCCACTGCTGAGTTTTCCAAATTTGCTGGCATATTGAGTGTAGCACTTTCACAGCATCATCTTTTAGGGTTTGAAATAGCTCAACTGGAGTTCCATCACCTCCACTAGCTTTGTTTGTAATGATGCTTCCTAAGGCCACTTGACTTCACATTCCAGAATGTCTGGCTCTAGGTGAGTCATCACACCATTGTGAGTATCTGGGTCATGAAGATCTTTTTTGTACAGTTCTTCTGTGTATTCCTGTCACCTCTTCTTAATATCTTCTGCTTCTGTTAGGTCCCTACCATTTCTGTCCTTTATTGAGCCCATCTTTGCATGAAATGTTTCCTTGGTATCTCTAATTTTCTTGACTGACTTCTAATATTTAAAACCAAAAAGTTATTACAGATTTTTATATTAAGTGTAAGATGAAACTGTGTGTAAACTAAGTACTGTAAGTCTGGGTTAGCAATTAATCCACTTTGTAAGAGTCCTTCCAAGCCATAAGTGTTACAACTTTCTATTTCATTTAATATTCAGTGAATGCTAACTTTAGATTCATTCTAGTTCTCATGAATAAATTCTTCCAATTTAGTAATACAGATACAGATAATACAGATATTTTAAATGTCTCTCTAAGAGTTTATTCACATGATGTTCTTGCTCTACCTGAAAAAAGTTAATATAATAAAAAAATAATCCTCTTAATACTTGCATATTGATAGTTATTTACCTGAAAAAAAGAGTGTATACCTCTGAAATGAGTGGTAAAAGGTAGTTCCTTAGAATGGGCCCTAAATTCAAAGAGTTCTTTAGGAGGAAAATTTAACTGAAGAACAAAAACTGATATTGCTTATATCTATTTTTTATTCTAGTTATTACTATTGTTATATGAAAAACTGCTGGCGTAGGTCCAGAAACCAGAAGAGATACATTCAGGTAACTTATCTAAGATTTTGAAGTAATCCTGAGATAAAAATCAGAACTGCTAGGTTTTAAAACAATAACACAGACAAGTCTCTCTGAATTAGGAACTCAAAGAACCATTATGAAGAAGACAATATGATGAAGTCAGGTGCTCAAAGTTAAGAAGAATATCTATTTAGAAATGGACTTACCAGCCATAGATCCAAACAAATGGGACCCTGCAAATGGATTCACTACATTGAGGAAACAGAAAATATTCCTTAAGAAGTATTGAATTAGAATATAGATTTTGCCCACCCACTGACATGCATATCCACACATCCCCAAATTCAGTCTTAAGAAACTGGTGTCTTTATTAGAAGAAAAGTTCCAAATTCACCTTGCATGGGTAAATGAGTAGTTCTTTCCATTTCTCCACAGTTAATACAAGATCTTTGAAAGCCATGGTACTAACAAGGGATTTCAAATTTAATAAAAAAAAAATTGAACTGTCTATGCATATTATTCGGAGAAGGCAATGGCACCCCACTCCAGTACTCTTGCCTGGAAAATCCCATGGACGGAGAAGCCTGGTAGGCTGCAGTCCATGGGGTCGCTAAGAGTCGGACACGACTTCACTTTCACTTTCACTTTTCACTTTCATGCATTGGGGAAGGAAATGGCAACCCACTCCAGTGTTCTTGCCTGCAGAATCCCAGGGACAGGGGAGCCTGGTGGGCTGCTGTCTATGGGGTCGCACAGAGTTGGACACGACTGTAGTGACTTAGCAGCAGCATGCATATTATTTGTCTAAAGAAATTGGAAAACAGGCAAGAAATAATATTACACAAAGTGAATAAAATTTTGAACCATAACTAGAATATACTACAGACACTGAATAGAAATTTAAAATATTGCAGGGAGAAAAGAGCCACTGTTTTTAATTAATCTTCAAGCCAGTGTTGCCATTGTGATTTAAATCTATAAAAAAATAGCATATATATAAAAAGGACTAACTCAGTGCCCTAGAACAGTATAGGCAAACAGTGTCTCAGAGGCCAAATTCAGCCTGCTACATGTTTGATGTGGGTCGTTTTTGTTTGTTTTTTAACCACTAATGGGAATGGGTATTATTTTTAAGTGGTTATAAAAACAATATCAAGAGAAGAATTATACTTGGTGACATGTGAAAATTATTTAAAATTTAAATTTCAGAATCCAAGGTTTTATTGTGACACGTTCACACTCATTTGTTTACATACTGTCTATGGCTGCTTTCACACTGCAAGATCGGAGTGGAAATGTTGGGGCAGAGACCAGATAACAGCCGCACCATCTAAAATTTTGGTTAGCTGACCCTTTATAGAAAAAATGTATCAACCATTGTACTGGAATAAGAATATAATAGAAGAGAAGACATCTCTGTCTCTGTCAATTCCACAAATGTACATGGAGCTGGGGAAATATATTTTGTCCCCTGGTTAGGCTATTCTAAATCTAGTAGACAGTTTCACAACGGACAGTAGAACAAGACATGGATGCTCAGAAATTAGTTGAAATAGAAGTGATTTGGAGTAAAGAGTTCATACCTTCTACTGAAACCCATTGTTCTTTAAAATTCTCCCAGACTTTCATTGTTGGTGAAGCACAGGAAAATGAGGACAGATTAGAAAGTACCAGAAAATCTGGATCAACTAAGAAATTCAAACTGAAGTACCAGGACAAATCTGATAAAACAGAAGGGATAAAGATGTCTCTGCCTTTAAAAGATGAAAGATCCCAGGGGGCTGAAATAAATATTTTCCCTTCTTAATCAATGGACTCCCCTAGTTACAGGTTAAAACTGGATCTGAGAAGAATTAGTGTGCTTGCATTCAGAACTCATCAGGATAGAACTGGTTACACAATTGCTCTAATTTTGGCAAAAAAAAAAAAAAAAAAACCACTTTTCTTGGTAAATACTTATTATAAAGTAAGCACAATCTATTTTTCAAACTGCTGTTCAATGACACCTAGAAAGCACAAGAAATAAATGGTGAATGCCCTTCCCCCAGTCTAAAGTAGAGAAATGAGACTGTAATAAACCCAACAAGTTCCTGCTTGGCAGTGTTTCTAGAGTTTTTCCAGATAATTACTCAATGCTCACCAAGCCCTCGTTCTCTGCTCCCAAAAACAGAATTAAAAGAAAGTAAGTTAGGGTGCGATTGATTGCCAATACAAGGATCATCTGAAAGTCCTATTTAAATATTGGATTTGCCTTTGAAGGCATTCTGTGAAGACTGACAGGGGTAAATGTGTTAAAAGGGTAAAATTTTTAACTTAAAAATTCCCCAGTTCTTTCTACCTGTTAAATAAACAGAATGTACTCTCCCTATTTTGTTTCTCCTTGATGAAGTGTGTCTTTGTTATAATATTATGATATAGAATCAGATAATAGTCAGAAAGAAGAAAGAAGTAGATGGAGTAAGGAAAGCCTTTTTGTGAGATACATAGTAAAAGTAAAGACTGTAAAATAAATCAGAAAGAAAAACCTGCATTAATTGAGACACACTGAAAAAGGGCTTTGTTATCACTTATTTACACTCAAATATATTTTGAGGTATTGGCTTTAGAGAAAGACAGACGTCAAAGCAATATAGAGTAGAAGAAAATTAGAGAAAAGACAATATGAATAGAGTCCCAAAATTTGGATAGCAGAAGTATCACTGCTTTTAGTTTCTGCATACCTATTTGCATATGAGGGTGAATAAGATGATATCAGTTCTAGGATTCAAAAGCTTGTAATATACTTTTATCATGTAGAGCACTTATTCAGTAAATGATTGTTGCATAGACGTTTTATTTGGAACAGTACTTTATTCAGAGTAGGTGAATTAAATTCATAACCTGGGTGACCAGCCATAGAATTTCACTGCAACCTAAAGACTGTTGGTTGACCTGTTTTAGGCATGCCATCTTGGATACCCTTTGCCCTCATGTTAGTGTTAACAAATCATTTTTCTATAACCTCTCCTCAAAATTTGTAAACATTTAGCCATAAATTCTAATTTTTGAGATGATATGATACTATTAAGCAACAGTTAGAACTGGACATGGAACAACAGACTGGTTCCAAATAGGAAAAGGAGTACGTCAAGGCTGTATATTGTCACCCTGCTTATTTAACTTATATGCAGACTACATCATGAGAAACGCTGGGCCGGAGGAAGCACAAGCTGGAATTGAGATTGCAGGGAGAAATATCAATAATCTCAGATATGCAGATGACACCACCCTTATGGCAGAAAGTGAAGAACTAAAGAGCCTCTTGATGAAAGTGAAAGAGGAGAGTGAAAAAGTTGGCTTAAAGCTCAACATTCAGAAAACTAAGATCATGGCATCTCATCCCATCACTTTATGGCAAATAGATGGGGAAACAGTGGAAACAGTGTCAGACTTTATTTTGGGGGGCTCCAAAATCACAGCAGATGGTGATTGCAGCCATGAAATTAAAAGACATTTACTCCTTGGAAGGAAAGTTATGACCAACCTAGATAACATATTGAAAAGCAGAGACATTACTTTGCCAACAAAGGTTCGTCTAGTCAAGGCTATGGTTTTTCCAGTGGTCATGTATGGATGTGAGAGTTGGACTGTGAAGAAAGCTAAGCACCAAAGAATTGATGTTTTTGAATTGTGGTGCTGGAGAAAACTCTCCGGAGTCCCTTGGACTGCAAGGAGATACAACCAGTCCATCCTAAAGGAGACCAGTCCTGGGTGTTCATTGGAAGGACTGATGCTGAGGCTAAAACTCCAATAATTTGGCCATGTCATGCGAAGAGTTGACTCATTGAAAACTACCCTGATGCTGGGAGGGATTGGGGGCAGGAGGAGAAGGGGATGACAGAGGATAAGATAGCTGGATGGCATCACCAACTCGATACACATGAGTTTGGGTGAACTCCGGGAGTTAGTGATGGACAGGGAGGCCTCGGGTGCTGCGATTCATGGGGTCTCAAAGAGTCAGAGACGACTGAGTGACTAAACTGAACTGATACTATTTACTTTTCTAGAAAGACAATAAAATCTTAATATTTCTCTACTCTTGAGAATATCTTGACAGCATATTTCCCTCTTATGCTCTAAAAGGAAGATAAGTATAATCAATGCACAGTGAAATATTTATGTGCATAACTTCCTTTCTAATGCATTATCAAAATATCTGTTAGCACCACTTAAGCAAAAGTTTAAAACATTGTGTTTCTCTAATCAGAAAATGTCACAAAATCTTTAAAAGGTAAAGGACTAGCACACTTTTGGTGGCATTTTGATGCGTTGAAGCAAAAATCTGACAAAATTGTCTCCAATCAGACCTCCCCTCAAACGTGAGGAGATAACTTATACTCAAGGATTGAACACTTTTTTTTTTTTCAACCTGGAAAATACTGTTTTTAAAAGTGTCTCTTAGAGATATTCTGCAACTGAATAGGAAGGTGAATATAAGTGAAGAGCAAACATATTCAAGAGAATGACTTTTGATGAATGGCAAATACTTCTCCACTGAAGATAAATATATGTCAAAGAATCAGTAAAACATATGCACTCATTCAATCAGTTCAACAATCATTTATTATCTTCTTCATGAAGGCAACGAATTAGGTGTTGGGGTATAAAGATGAGAAAACCACAGAGTAACATGAAATAAATATGCCAGTTTCTCCATTCTAATGCCAAATGTGCTAGAGAGTCATGGTGTACTATTGGGGAGAGAGAGGAATTATGCTGACTGTGGGAATAAGGATGACTTCATGTCACATGTGGGTTTAAACTGGGACTTCAAGGATTATAACTAGTTGTGATAATATGGGGGAATGTAGAAAAAAAAAACTGAACAAAGTAGAAAAACTCACAGGGAATGAGGTAGGGAGGAGTGGTGTGTGTGAATATAATAGAGGAATTAATTCTAAAAACACATCAGAGATAGAATTAATAGGGCATAATGCCTGGAAAATCCCATGGACGGAGGAGCCTGGTGGGCTGCAGTCTATGGGATCGCTAAGAGTCAGACACGACTGAGCGACTTCACTTTCACTCTTCACTTTTATGCATTGGAGAAGGAAATGGCAACCCATTCCAGGGTTCTTGCCTGGAGAATCCCAGGGACCGGGGAGCCTGCTGGGCTTCCGTCCATGGGGTCGCACAGAGTTGGACACAACTGAAGCAACTTAGCAGCAGCAATGGTGTAAGACTGGGATAAGAAAGCCAATGTTGGAAAGTTTTCATTTGGAGCATCTTCCTGCAAAGTTAGGTTCCTAAGTGATTCTGAAAATTCAGGATAAAATGTAAGTTTTCAGGATAACTAAATCCATTCTGTTTTGAGCATATTATCTTGAGTTGACTATAGGACTTTGAACCAGAAATAACTGGCAAGCAATTAAAATCCTAGTTTCTGGACCACAGGAGGAGCTTCAGTCAATTATTTATTCAGTCAATAAATATTAAGTATAATGTGTTAGGCACTGTGGTGGAAAAGAAAGTATAAAAATTAATTAATATGATCCCACTCTTTAGAGGCTTCCAGTCTAATGGTAGAGCTAAACCTGTAAACACATAACTAGAAATCAATGTGAAATGTGTCCTCCTCAAAAAAAGGAATTACATACAAAAGGTTATAAAAGGAAAATGGGAGACATACAAGTCCATCTGAGAAGAAGAAGGGAAAGTTGGCTTCAAGGCAGGGCTATTTCTAGGAAAGTTGGACCTTGTTATCTGACTCTTTCTGGCTAGAACTCCTCCTTATGGGGCTTCCCAGGTGGCTCAGGGATAAAGAATTTGCCTGCCAATGCAGGAGCTGCAGGAGAAGTGGGTTTGATCCCTGAATCAGGAAGTTCCCCTGGAGGAGGAAATGGAGATCCACTTCAGTATTCTTGCTGAGATCCCATTGACTAGCTACAGTCCATGGGGTCACAAAGATAACAGTTATGGCTGAGTGACTGACAAATAGATGGGGAAACAGTGGAAACAGTGGCTGACTTTATTTTTCTGGGCTCCAAAATCACTACAGATGGTGATTGCAGCCATGAAGTTAAAAGACGCTTGCTCCTTGGAAGGAAAGTTTTGGCCAACCTACACAGCATATTAAAAAGCAGAGACATCACTTTGTTAACAAAGGTCCATCCTAGTCGAGGCTATGGTTTTTCCAGTAGTCAGGTATAGATGTGAGAATTGGACTATAAAGAAAGCTGAGCACCGAAGAATTGATGATTTTGAACTGTGGTATTGGAGAAGATTCTTGACAGTCTCTTGGACTGCAAGGAGATCCAGCCAGTCCATCCTAAAAGAGATCAGTCCTGGGTGTTCATTGGAAGGACTGATACTGAAGCTGAAACTCCAATACTTTGGCCACCTGATGAGAAGAGCTGACTCATTTGAAAAGACCCTGATGCTGAGAAAGATTGAGGGCAGGAGGAGAAGGGGACGACAGAGGATGAGATGGTTGGATGGCATCACCGACACAATGGACATGGGTTTGGGTGGACTCCGGGAGTTGGTGATGGACAGGGAGGCCTGGCATGCTGCAGTTCATGGGGTTGCAAAGAGTCGGACATGACTGAGCAACTGAATTGAACTGAACTGAGCAATTGACTCTTTATGGACCTGGGTTTCATCCCACTAAGAACTTACACAGTGGTACCACTTCAAGGTAACGCATTTAAAATATCTCCATACCCATCCCAATGACTGCACCTGCCACTTGAAATGCAGTTTTCTCATAAGACTAATAAAGTAGGTAATAGGATATTAAAGATATGTAGTATTTCCAATATAGGGGCTTTTCCCCTCCTTGAGCTCAAAACTTGTACATATTATTGTCTGTTATCTTTACTTGATTGCAAACTTACAATATTCAGAACAAAAGTGCTGATAAATCTTCTAACTTCTCACTCTATAACCATTTGCTTCTCTCTCAAGATTCCTCATCTCATAAATGGCACCTTTGTTCTTCTGGTTGCTCAGTCAAAAAATTGTAAGCTGTTTCTCTCACATTCTTATATCTGAACGGTCTCTCTGATTTTGCCCTGCCTCTCAGGACAGCATTTAGGGGCGATTCGGGGGAAAAAAAAAAAAAACTGATTTAGCTATTCTTCAGTTTGGGCTTTCCAACCCTCTCTGAGGAAAAGGGAAAATCCTCAGTATAAGCAATAGGGCCCTAAATGATATTTCTGATTTTCTATCTTGAATCACTCCAGGCATTCACACTTCCCTGTTATTTCTCAGATACAACAAGATTATTCCCATCTTGGGGCCTTTGCTGTTTCCTTTGAATCAAATATTCCTTCCCAGTCATCCCTAGGCTTGCTGTCTCCCCTCAATCAAGACTTAACTTAATTTTCTTGTTTTCAGCAGACAAAACCTACTGTGATCATGTTATCTAAAAGTTTAACCTCATTCCTCATACATACACACACACAATACGCTTCCTCTACTTTGTCATTGCTTTACTATTTAATACTTTCCACTAGAATGTAATTTCCATGAGGTCAGAGAATTGTTCATTTTTTTTTCACTGTTATATCCTCTGTACCTAAAACAGTGCCAGAAACATAAGGGGTGACCGATAAATACTTTAAAGTTAGTGAATTATAATCCTTGTTGTTGTTCAGTCTTTCAGTCATGTCTGACTCTTTGTGACCCCATGGACTGCAGGCTTCCCTATCCTTCACTATCTCCCAGAGTTTGCTCAATTGAGTCGATGATGCCATTCAACCACCTCATCCTCTGTCACCACCTTCTCCTCCTGCCCTCAATAATCCTTGAATAATTGCTAAAAGTAGTACTTTAATAGAAAGGAAGGAAGGAAGGGATGGAGGAAGGAAGGAAAGAAGATAGTAAGGCATGAAATTAGAACAGAAGGGAGAGATGAAGGGAGATGAAGATGGAAGGAAGGAAGAAAACTGGGAAAGAAGGGAGCGATGAAGGGAAGGAAGGCAAGAGGGAAGGTGGGATGGGATAAGGGAAAGAGGAAGAGGAAAAAAGGAGAAGAACAAAGAGAAGGAAAATAGGCCATGCATTTTCCAAGACAATTTACCAGGTCTCCATGCAAGATACTTGCCCATAGTAGAAGAGGCTCACTTCTAGATCTCCCTGCTACAGCTGAAACTGAATGGAGGACCAAATTATCAGAGATGTTAGCATTAAAGAAAGAATACATATATGATAAAGAATGAATCCAAGAAGAAAATTCTGCTTTATATCAGTTAGTTCCCCTGTTAACACTGGACTTTTCCCAATTACCAAATTAGAAGTAATCACTAAATTTTTAAATTTTACTTAACATTGTTTTGTGTATAAGCCTCTGATGGTACTACTGGAATCCAGAATAACTGATTTCATATTTCAATTGCTTCCATCTGATTGTGAAATAAAGAGGGTTATGGTAGCATTTCATTTCTCTTTGATCCCCAATCTAGCATACTACCTATCATATAATAAGTCTTCAATAAACTGGCTGAATTTAATTGTGCAGACAATAAAGAAACATAAAGAGCAAACTTAGAATTACAAGCTTTTTCAAATTTAACTTTAAGAGACAACTCTTCCCCTCCTTACCCATCCTGTCCTTCAGTATGGTCAGATTTGAATGAGTGATAAAATGAACACTCATACACACACACACACACATACACACGCACACACACACACATTTATTTTTTCCTATGTAGCCATGCCCCTAAAGTTCTCAGTCTTCCAGGTCACTCCTCAACCTATCTTTAAATTTAAACGTTACTTACCTAGAGCCGATACCTTGCTGACTATGAGAAATCCAGTGCCTTGCCCCAGTACTTTGGTATTTATAGTTCATTTCCTCTGGCCAGGTGACCTAGATGGGTGAGATGGAGGAAGGTGGGAAGGAAGTCCCAGAGGAAGGGGATATATGTATACATAAGGTTGATTCACTTCATTGTACAGCAGTGAGTGCTAAGTCGCTTCTGTCATGTCCGATTCTTTGAGACCCTACGGACTGTAGCCCGCTAGGCTTCTCTGTCCATGGGATTCTCCAGGCAAGAAAACTAGTGTATTGCCATGCTCTCCTCCAGGGGATCTTCCTGATACAGGGATCGAACTCTTTTCTCTTACGTCTCCTGCGTTGGCGAGCAGGTTCTTTACACTAGCCTAAATCCCAAAGGAAAAAAAAAGTTATGGATTTTTTTGACTCACTTCCAGTACAAAATGCACATACCAACTTCTCCTCCTGTCTTATAAATTATCACTCATCTGAGATACATGAATTGAATGCTGTATTGAAAAATAGCATAATAAAAATGAAAATTAACCATTAAGTCTGAAAGATTTCCCTTTACTCCATATCCCTAGTGTTTACGCTTTCTCTTCACCTAGATTTGTCACCTTGGTCCTAGGGCTCACCGCTTAAACTAGAGACCTCTTCTTAAATTCTCTTTATTAAGTCCCTGAATTCCATATCTGGTCTGAGTCCTCAGATAACATAATAATTATCTATACAGAAATATTCCTACTCAATTCTGGGTCAGAAAAATCCCCTGGAGAAAGAAATGGCAACGCATTCCAGTATTCTTGCCTGAGAAATCTCATGGACAGAGGAACTTGGCAGGCTACAGTCCATGGGTTTACAAAGAGCCAGACACCACTTAGAGACTAAACAACAAACACCAACAATAGAAAAATAAAATTATAAGTTTGGTATTTAGCTAACATCTGCATGTCTATAAATACTCTTAAAAATGTTAACTTCTAGAAACAAGGAGGAGTCCACCAACAAAAGTATATGGCTTCTATCCTTAGAAATATTATAGATCAGCCTCAAAACAATATATTAAATAGATCAATGTAAACAAAGAAATTAAAATTATGGTTGTATAAAGTGAGAGTTGAGGACTTTACAACTTAGTGCCAAGGAAAGTGGAACCACATGTATAAAATATCCTGACATTCAGAAACTTATTCTGGGTCCTGGAATTATTGTAATGAGATACCATAAATAATTTTTGATACTATACTTTTCTGAGTACTTATAAGGGTATAAACCTGAATGCCCAATGAATGAATAGTGATGATTTTAATTCTGAACTGAAGTTGCTTTCTTAAAATTTCTATTTACTGAAATGTTCCATTAAAGAATAATTGTTTGGGGTTACATTTTGAGAACTGTATGGGCATATCTTTTAGCCAGTTGCTTTGCTTAAATGTGCTTGAATCTTCACAGCCCTTCAAGGTGGGAATTTTCCCTTTTTTTTTTTCTTCAAGTGAACACAGATAAAATAGATTTAATGGCTTTATAGCTCATGCTCTCAGTCCACTGTACTACACTTGCTCCAAAGAGAGTGAACAAAATAAATCATTTATTTCTCTGCTCCTTATGATATGAAGAATCTTATGAAGTTAAGAATAAGACAAAGGATAGCCTGAAGATTATCCTTGTAGTACAAACATGTTAATTATGACAATGGGACATTTTTATTACTCATCAATATTTCTCTTATCTTTAAAATTGTGCTTATAGGCAACTGAATGCTTAAATTTTCTTCTAACCACATTCTGTCATCTGAATGATCTCTTGCCTATTCTTTCAAAACACATTTACAAATATGTTTTTACATTAGCAGAACATATTATATATACTTTTTACTTGAATAAATTTAAAACATAATCTGTATTCATGAGAATAGTTCTTATTTCATTCTTACTAAAAGCAAAGAAAGTCTCATTATTTCTGCAAAGATTTTTGTAAGGATGGATGGGGTGAGGGAAAAGGGATGGGATAATTTGACAATTTTTTCATTACAAGCATTATTCACAGAGCAAAGGTTAGGAACCGCTGTAAAACAAAAATCATAATGAAATCTTTCTTGGATTCAAAGCTAAGAAAATATTGTCCTAAGACTGCATTATCTAAAATACTTAACACACTAGTATACACAGGTGCTACTTAATAAAAACTATTTTAATACCATGATTTGTAATGAAGTCAAATAAGACTTATACCTTAAGATTTACAAAGCCTCTTTAAAAAACGTTCATGTAAGTGTTGCTTTTAAAGTGTGTTCAAGTTCTAACAGTATTAAATAATTAATTTATTGTGTTATTTTAATTGCCCAGCTGCCTGTAGGCATTTGGAATATATTTCTATGAATAGTTAATGTGGTACAAAAAATCAGATACTTGTATGTAATGTACCTAATTCAACTAAGCTGGAAGAAGAATTTAAATTTTTCCAATTTCTTCTCAAATTAATCATATGTGTTCTAAAATGAAATAATGTGTCAAATTGGTTAGGGCAAACTACTTAAAAACTTTAACAAGCTAAAAGGATTCTAAATTTCAGTTAATACATGTTATAGGCTGCAATAAAAATATTAAAGCTTCCTCCCACTAAATGTAGAGGAATGTAAGAATTAGTGTTTTCTTAGGGTACCAGAGATCAAATTGCCAACATCTGTTGGATTGTCAAAAAAAGCAAGAGAGTTCCAGAAAAATATCTACGTTTGCTTTATTGACTGAGCAAAAGCCTTTGACTGTGTGGATCACAACAAAGTGTGGAAAATACTTTAAGAGATGGGAATACCAGACCACCCGACCAGCCTCCTGAGAAATCTGTATGCAGGTCAAGTGGCAACAGTTAGAACTGGACACGGAACAACAGACGGGTTCTGAATCGGGAAAGGAGTACATCAAGGCTGTATATTGTCACCCTGCTCATTTAACTTATAGGCAGAGTATATCATGTGAAATGCCAGGCTGGAAGAAGCACAAGCTGGAATCAAGATTGCCAGGAGAAATATCAATAACCTCAGATATGCAGATGACACCACCTTTATGGCAGAAAGCCATAAGGAACTGAAGAGCCTTTTGATGAGAGTGAAAAAGATAGCTTAAAATTCAACATTAAAAAAACTAAGATCATGGCACCCAGTCCCATCATTTCATGGCAGATAGATGGGGAAATAGTGACAGACTTTATTTTCTTGAGCTCCCAAATCACTGCAGATGGTGACTGCAGCCATGAAATTAAAAGACACTTGCTTCTTGGAAGAAAAGTTATGACCAACCTACACAGCATATTAAAAAGCAGAGACATTACTTTGCCAACAAAGGTTCGTCTAGTCAAGGCTACGGTTTTTTCCAGTAGTCATGTATGAATGGGAGAGTTGGACTGTAAAGAAAGCTGAGCACCAAATAATTGACCTGTGGTGTTGGAGAAGACTCTCGAGAGCCCCTTGGACTGCAAGGAGATCCAACCAGTCCATCCTAAAGGAGATCAGTCCTGGGTGTTCATTGGAAGGACTGATGCTTAAGCTGAAACTCCAATACTTTGGCCACCTGATGAGAAGAACCAATTCATTAGAAAAGACCCTGATGCTGGGAAGATTGAAGGTGGGAGGAGAAGGGGACGACAGAGAATGAGTTAGTGGATGGTATCTCTGACGCGATGGACATGAGTTTGAGTAGGCTCAGGGAGTTGGTGATGGACAGGGAGGCCTGGTGTGCTGCAGTCCATGGGGGTCTCAAAGAGTCAGACATAACTGAGCTACTGAACTGAACTGAAGTAGTATATTATGACTGCAGAATTTTGCACAGTTCCTAAAAGAATATTAATTATCCTATTGTCTGAATTTGTTCAGATAATTCATTTATCCTGGTAATTAACCATCTTTTTTTAATCTGATTGTCTATATTCTAAATATAATTAGAAATATTTTTATTAAAAGAAGCTTTGATTTAGTTTGTCAAAATTGAAAACTTCTCCAAATCTCAGTCTCAAAATGCCAACATCATGTTATGCATATATATTCATGACTGTAAGTACTCAATTTTAAATTATCATAAATCTCTATATAAATAAATGATTTTAAACCCAGCATAACCATATCCAACAAAACCAGGATTCTGATGTGACAACTTATACAGTGCAAATTGTCAAGAGATGTCTTTGTGAAATCACTTGTACTATTATCATTGCAATTAGGCATTTGGAATTCTAAGAATTTACAAACTTAATAGCAATGTCTGCTTTCAAGTGGAATGGAGCAGCTTACAACAGATCAGTTCTTCACCTAGAACAATCAGAAAAGCTGGATAAATGGAAAATTCGAAGAGGTACTTAGACAATGATTATTAGAAGAGTTAAAACTCTAGAGAGGAAACTTTGGAAAGTTAAGTTTACTTTTACAGCCATTTTTACCCTGGAGCATTTGCCAATTATGAGAGTAGGGGGGACTTTGAATAGGGTGGAGAGCACTTCTGTGATTAGGTTATGTTGACTAAGGAACATTGCCCTTGAAGGGCTAGGTCATTCCTGGTGAGAGATTCCAAATGTGACTGGTACTGAAGGAGTTTCTCCTTTGCTGTGTTTGAAAATGGAAGGGGGCACATGGTAGGGCACAGCAGGCAGTGTCTAAGGGCTGAGAGTAATTGCTGGCCAACACACAGCAAAAAGATGGGGACCTCAGTCCTACAACTCCAAGGAATTGGATTTTCCCAACAGCCTGAATGAGCTTGAAACCTGATCCTTCCTTAGTCAACTCTTCACATGAGCACACAACCTACTTGTCTCGATGTCAGCCAGTAAAACAGAATTTCTTAATATACTTTACATAAAATGGTAAAATATACTTTACATAAACATATCAGAAAAATCAAGTTAAAATCAAGGATGAAATCCTTTTGGAAATCATAATAACAAATTTAAGCTTCTAATATGTCAGTGTATAGTAAATTATTATGAAATAGATTCTAGATTTATCCATATATGCAAATTAAAAGCTTTTTACACTTTAAATAACAATATTCTTTTATTCTATACTCATTACTGAGTATTATAGACAAGTGTCCTAAAATGGGAAAAATGAACTCTTATTTTTATAGTAGTCATTAAAATGAAACCAACCTGTAAAGTATTTCAGATCTGAGTTTAGACAACATTACATTTTCTGAATTTTGGATTTTTTTTCTATAATTAAACTTTTGTATTTATTTCAAGCTTAGTCAATATAAAATTTCACATTCTATGTGAATGGTTTTTATTTCTGGTCTAGGTCTTAAACTGCACTACAGGTGTACGCTAAAAATGACTTAGCAAAACAAATAATATTGAGCCTTCCTGCTTCCCAGATTTTAATTTCTAGATTAAAGAATGACTAATAAACACTAAATAAATAAGAAAAGATTCAAGAAATATATTACACATATTTATCATGATTAAATATGGTTTATGGCTTATGCTTATGTAACCCATATCTGAGATGCCTCAGGCTTGCAGCCTACTTTATTTTACAGTAGGCAAGGCAAAGAAACAAATGACATTTTGGTTGGCCTAAGCCCTCATTTAACTCTTAGGAAAAAATATTTCTTTGGATTTAACTTTATAAGGATAAAAGAGAATGAACTTTGAAGTTGACAAATCTTTATTCCAATTGTATTCCTTTCCCTTGTTTGCTTTTAGAAATTTAACAGATTTCTTAATTTATTTTAACCTGAGTTTCTTAATCCATGAAGTGATATGCACTGTAGATGTCCTTGCCTGTATAGGAATTGTCAGGAAGGGTTTAATTTCTCCCTCTACCTTTCTTGGGGCTGTACTAATTTTAAAATTGATAACAAACAGATTAACAGAAGGAAAAGAAACAAATTTTAACTCATGCCCACAGAGGTCACATAGAAATGGGACCTAAGAAGTGGCCAAAGCAGCTTTTATACATTTTAGACAAACAATAAATTTGGGAGTAATTGACAGGGTAAAGAAACTTGGGTTTTGGGGTACTCAATTAGTGAAGAATATCTATACAGAGTTTGGGCTTCGGGCAGTAATTAAAGTAACAAGGTTTGTTTATACAGACTTTTCAGCTCTGGATTCACAGTCTCTGGTGATAAGGGTGTCTTTCTACCTCCAGAGGCAAGGAGGGCATCTTTTGCATTAGAGATTTATTTTCTGCTTTCAAGGGGACAAGTAAGGATCAGAGTTTCCTTCTTGCATCTGCAGCTTCTCAAGCAACTTCAATTCAAAATAATGAATGTGACATTGTGACTCATGTTGAGGTGACCTGCTCTGAACCACCACAGGATATGAATATGTATTTAAGACTCTTAGCGCTTGGTGGACATTCAGTAGATGGTAGATATTCTTGAATGCCATGACCCTCTACTGGCCAGTATTCTATCCAGTGGTTCAAAATAGTTAATTAACAGAAAACAATGTTAACTAAATCTGAGGTATGTGTAAAATGACTAAAGCTAAAATTCAGATTGGAATCAGATCCCACAATGAACATTTTTCATCTAGGTAATACACAAATATTGCGACGAATTTCTCAACAATTGCTTTCCTAGTGAGCCTTGCCAGGTATTGTCTTGAATGTGACTTCTGAGGCACTCAAGGCTCTTTTGCTTGGATTACGTTTCATTCTTAGATGAAGGAAACCTCTCTAGCTATTTGTAATATTGCTAGATCCTTTTCTTTGCTCTTTCTAAAGCAATTCTTGCTCAGGAAAATTAGAAAGTATGATGCATGTGTAAGTGTATTTCTCCTTCCCAGTCTCCTCCATCACAGACACCAGTCCTACCTTCCTTTTTCAAGGGAAATTCATATTTTCCTCGATGCTTGTATGCTTTGAGATATATGTGACTTTATCTCTCTTATTCTTTACATCCTGTTTGAAGCTCATTTTCCAGATTGAGCATCCACACAAAAAACTACAGAATTTCTAGGGAATATCATAAATGCACTACTTGAAATTATGTAAGATTTTTTGTGTTATTGCAAAATCTGACTCACTGACATTCAGTTAAAAGGTCAATCCCACCATTAAAGTTTTCCTCATCAACTCAACCTTCCTCAAAACTCCAATTGCAATTTATAACTCTTCAGTTCATATCATTCTTGGGCTTATATTACAGTTTTGTAAGTACATGACTTCTTGTTTTTTACACATATGGGAACAGCATGAGGAATAAGAAAGAGTGGACTTTGAATATTACACAAACTCAGGTTGAAATTTCAGCCTCACAATGACTGGCTGTGTGTGGCCTTAAAAGTTACTTTCATCTTGACTCAATTGCTTACTTACTGTTTGACATTTAATCTCACTGTATCCCAATTGTCTATACAATGTGGATAACAATAATATTATGCAATATATGCATATAGTAATATGCAACTATTGTGGTGACTAAATCAGATATTTCATGTTAAGTGTTTAGTACAGTTACTGGTACATGGTAAATGCATTAAAATATTATTTTTTATAATAGTAAAACAATTATATTATAAAATTACCAGTATTATCAAACTCTAAATTTTAATTTGCATAATATGTGTACTCATACTTTCCTTTCAGGGATTTTGTATCAGTTAAATATGATATTTTATGAAAAAATAACCTAGAATATTTTCTGAAAACAAATATGTATTTTCTAAATTAATCTATCTTCTATTTCAAAATCTAATTTTCTTCACAATAAAATGTTTTACTCATTTTTGAAACTCTCAAAAATTTTTGTACATAATTGAATATAATAAATGTTTGTTGAATTAATTAAATCATAGAGTCAAAGAGAATTGAAATAAATAGCATCCTACCAAATAAATTTTTGTTTGTAAGGCTAGGTCTCATCAGCATTTCTGATTTTGAAAATCTGCAGATTCTGACAATAGTATTAAAATTTGCTATTCACTTATAAATAAATATTCCCTTCTTTCTCCAGACATCTGGAGAAATCTGTCTCATTCTTATATCCAAAGAAAGTAATTTGTTGAATCAGAGAATTTAAATGGAAAATATTCTATATATTTTACATCAAAATTGAGAAATATCTAAAAGAAAAGTAAAAAGTTTGTTTCATTATCAATTGAAGAAACTTTAACTCATTTAATAAACAACTGTTAAATGCATACTATGTTTACTTCAAGGACAGACATGCCAGGCCACAAGGACATTTAAGAAAAAAATCATTCTATATTTTTAATAGGCAACAGTATTTTAAGTGGATTAGGCATGCAAATGAATGAATATGAATAATGTGATTTGCATGGCAACATGGAACAAAATATGTCTTAAACTCTGAAAATGACTATTTCTAGCTGAAAAAAATGGGAAAAGACTGAAACAATGTAGTATCTGAGTAAAGTCTTACAGCATAAATGTGTTGATGAGTCAAGATGGAGAAAAGAGCACAATCAGACTTTAATAGAATGAAGATCGTTTTTGTGGGTTCAATTATGTCCTGAAAAAGATAGGTTCAAGCCTTAACCTATGGTCCCTATAAATGTGACCTTATTTGAAAATAGGATTTTTGCATTTGTAATCAAGTTGAAGTCACACTGGATTAGAATGGACCTTATATCCAATGGTTGCTTACCTTATAAAGAGACAAAGATTTGGAGACACCTGGGAAAATCCCCTGGAGGAGGGCATGGAAACCCACTCCAGTATTCTTGCCTGGAGAATCCCATGAACAGAGGAGCCTGGTGGGCTGCAGTCCATAGTGTCACAAAGAGTCTAACAGGACTGATGCAACTTAGCACACACACACACACACACACACACACACACACACACACACACAATCAAGTTAAGTTGAAGTCCTACTGGATTAGTTCAGTTCAGTCACTCAGTCTTGTTTGACTCTTTGCGACCCCATGAGCCAAAACATGCCAGGCCTCCCTGTCCATCACCAAATCCCGAAGTCCACCCAAACCCATGTCCATTGAGGCAGTGATACTATCCAACCAACTCATCCTCTTTCATCCCCTTCTCCTCCTGCCCTCAATCTTTCCCAGCATCAGGGTCTTTTCAAATGAGTCAGCTCTTCGCATCAGGTGGCCAAAATATTGGCGTTTCAAATTCAACATCAGTCCTACTGGATTAGGATGGGCCCTAAATCCAATGGTTGGTCTCCTCTAAGGAGACAAAGATTGGGAGACACCCAGACACACAGAGGAAATAAAGCCATATGACTATGGAGGCAGAGATTTTAGCGATGCCCCTACAAGCCAAGGAACACCAAGGATTGCCTGCCTTCACCAGAAGCAAAGAAGAACCAAGAAAAGACCTCCCTAGAGCCTTCAGAGGGAGCCTGAATCTACCAACAGTTTGATTTCAATCCTCAGAACTGTAAGAGAAATCCTTGTTGTTTAAGCCACCAAGCTGTGGTAATTTGTTATGGAAGTCTAAGAAACTAATATAATGGTCAAAAAAGATGTTTTCCACAGTTTACCTCTTCTGTTGGAGTGGGCTTTAATAAAAACAATTTGAGATTTAATCCTAATTAAAATCTTGTCTGTGTCATTTTTACTAGATGTGTAGCTTTGAGTAAATTAATTACTTTCTCCTAGCATCAGCTTCACTACAAAAAGAATATGAAAATTACCTACAAGTTCTTCAGATTTTTTGTGGATCAATTGAGATGAAGTATATATGTCATCTGATACATAGCAGATTTTCAGTCAACATTGACAGTGATAATGTTATAGTAATCACCAGGTTTCATTCCTGGGGAGGGAAGATCTGTTGGAGAAAGGATAGGCAACCCACTCCAGTATTCTTGGGTTTCCCTTGTGGCTCAGCTGGTGAAGAATTCACCTGTAATGTGGGAGACCTGGGTTTATCCCTAGGTTGGGGAGATCCCCTGGAGAAGGGGAAGGCTACCCAACCCAGTATTCTGGCCTAGAGAATTCCATGGACTGTATAATCCTTGGGGTGGCAAAGAGTTGGACACGACTGAGAAACTTTCACTTTCATTGTTGATTGCAGTTACAAAGATGACTGGTGTCATGATAATAAACAGATAACCTCATACTTTAAATTATACCTCACTTAAATTTACTAAAGATTTTGAAGATGACTGCAAGGAGATCCAACCACTCCATTCTAAAGGAGATCAGTCCTTGGTGTTCTGGAAGGACTGATGCTAAAGCTGAAACTTCAATACTTTGGCCACCTCATGAGAAGAGTTGACTCACTGGAAAAGACCCTGATGCTGGGAGGGATTGGGGGCAGGAGGAGAAGGGGACAACAGAGGATGAGATGGCTGTATGGCATCTGTATGGTGCTGCGATTCATGGGATGGCAAAGAGTCTGACACAACTGAGCGACTGAACTGAAGATGTACCGGAGACTTTTAAAATCTTGAAAAGTCAAGATTTTATTTGAAAATAGATAAAGGAGTTATGAGATACACCGTTTTTTCCTCTTATTTGCATAATTACAATAGATACACCTGACTCTTAAGCACCATGTTTGATTGACACTGGTAGTTAGATGATATGATTAAATAAACAAATGTTACAAAATTTTATTTTGTAACTGGATCAATAATATGTTGGCATTATATTAAATAGCATTAGATACAGTTTTAAATATGGACATATTTTTTGGTACTATGTATAATTGCATAACTTGAGGAATTACATAGTCCCAGCTTTGTTCTTTTCTGATAAATAGAAGATAAACAGTGCCATATGCTTTGATGATGCGTCTCAAAATGAGAATAGAAGGTATGTATAGTACTGTGCTAGGTGATACTTAATAACTTCACTAGTAAACAGTGCATACCTTTCTATAGGTTAAATTTTAGGGAGACTAAAAAGGTAATTAAATGTGTAATATCAAAGCAAGCACACCAGTGAACAATAGCTAACAGTGCTGATTCTAAAGCCACATAGCCTTGGTTCATTTTCTTGGGTCAATCATTATCTTTGTGAACTTGGGGTAAGTTTCTCAACCTCTGTGTGCCTCAATTTTCCTCATCTATAAAGTGGGGATAATCATTACTATGACATTTAGTATGCTCATTAATTGAGCTAATAATATATGTAAGCCACTTAAAAGTAGAGTGCCTGACACTAGAGTTGGATTTACCTTGAAGCTGTAAACCTTTAGCATCAGGTTTTTATTTTTCCTTTGCATTTCTCATTTTAAGCCTTGGGAGGCACCATTGCAATGTTTTCACAGGCTCACATCTTTTTATAAATATGCAAAAATAAAACATTTATCCATAATCACTTAAGACAGCTGTCTCCCTCCATTTTGATTCCCACTGCATCAGCTTCCTTTCATGTCAAATGAGTTGAAATGGCCCTAGGCATTCTGAACCGGCTGTGGGTAAGCTGAACTGAGGACTAATTGAGTTTAGGGTCAGTAGAGTAATTTGCATATATAGTTAAGGTACTACTGACTGTCTTGGTGAAGGAATGCATTCCAGGACTACTCCTAGCATACTGTGCTGATGTGCCCAGTGTCATAATATGAAAGTATAGGACCAGATGATAAACTCATCCTTTAGCAAGTTGCACTTATCCT
This sequence comes from Bos indicus, assembly GCF_029378745.1. Lineage (NCBI taxonomy): Eukaryota > Metazoa > Chordata > Mammalia > Artiodactyla > Bovidae > Bos > Bos indicus. The sequence goes on from NC_091765.1 coordinate 77,383,495, forward strand.
GTAGCACTGGCAGTGGAAGCATGTGGGTAGTAGAGAAGAAACAAGGTTTGAAATGTATACAGCCAGAAATTAGTTTCTAGAAAATTCATCCAAATCTTGCAACTTATATATGAAATAAAGTTAATAAAGATTTCCCCAAATTTGAAAACAGTCCAAAAAATTTACATGGTATTATACATAATGAATTGTGATGCTGAAAGAAGTTTTTCTAATGTCAGTATTAGCTTTAAAAAATATTAACCAATCAGTTATGCTAGAAAGAAGACTAAATTATCTTTCTATTCTCTCTATAGAAAATGATATTTTATGATTCTTGCCACAAAAAGGCAAGGAAAGGTATGAAAACAAAAGAAAAGATAGTATAGAGATATGTTATGCATTTAATTACTAAAGATGTTTTATTATTATTTTTTTTTATTTTATGACCCTGGTGATATTTGCTATGATCTCCCTTCTAAATAAATCATCACTTACATACTTAAAATAATTTTATATACATAATTTTGTATTCATTTTCTTAATGAGCCAACAAAATTTTATAAGCTTTAGAATCTACAAAATCTGGACAGGGTTTATATTAAGTATTAAGAACAATCAAAGAGACATTAAAATATGTGATATATATACATATGAATGTATAATTATAAATAATATATATGAGTATTTTAAGTGCCCAATTTTAAAATGTAACCTTGAGAGTCCAAAGAAATTTACAGCTCACAGAGGTCAAACTACCATCATCATGTATAAGTCTGAGATGTATTGTTTCATTGAAACCATTCAGCAGAGATATATTGAGCTTCCCCTAAATGTTGACTGGAATACAAATTGAAGACTTCACTGTCTCCCTCTTTAAGGCACAGAGTATCTAGAGGGACAGAGAGTTTCTATAAGACAAATGAATGAGAATGATAGGAAGGAAGAAAGGAAGGAAAGAAAAGGCAGGAAAAGAAGGAAGAAAGAGAGGAGGACAGAAGTAGAAAGAAAGTGTGGCAACATTTCTACTTCATTTTGTTTACTTGAGACCTTGGATTTTCTGACACCTCTTGTTGTTTTCTGAGTGTTAGTCATCCTTTTGTCATCCCCAAGAGAAATTAATCAAGAATACTAAACAACAAACATTATGTTGCTAAGTCACTTCAGTTGTGTCTGACTCTGTGTGACCCCACAGACGGCAGCCCACCAGGCTCTCCCGTCCCTGGGATTCTCCAGGCAAGAACACTGGAGTGGGTTGCCAGTTCCTTTTCCAATGCATGAATGTGAAAAGTGAAAGGGAAGTCACTCAGTCATGTCCGACTCTTAGCGACCCCATGGATTGCAGCCTACCAGGCTCCTCCGTCCATTCGATTTTCTAGGCAAGAGTACTGGAGTGGGGTGCCATCGCCTTCTCTGACAGACATTATGTAGTTCCAAGTAATTAGTGCAACGTTTCTAGATTTTACCAAATCAAAAGAGTACTTCAGTAATGATATATAACAAGCAAAAAAAAAAAAAACAAACAACAACAACAAAAAACAAAAAACGGGTGAGAAGAAAACAGTGAAATGAGAAAAATAGACATAGATGTTTCAGATGTAACTGATGTTATCCTCGAAACTCAAAATTTTGTTTTCATAAAATCACTGAGAACAGTTTCTCAACATAATATAGAAAATCCCTTTGTAAAATGAATATTCCTTTCAATTATTTTTAAAATAAGTTTAAAAAAAATAGCCGTGACAAAAATAGGAAATCAACCTGAAAACGTGGAAGCAAACATAACTAACGAATCAATGGAAAAGCTCTGGTGAATTAACACAAAGAAGTGAAAAGAACAGGACAGGAATCAAATGTAACATATTACTGGGTCTCTCATCGAGTTAAATAAAAGCTTTAACATATGTTACTGTCACATTTTCATGAGAGTCTTAATTTTATACTCTTAAAACCCGTCCATCAAGATGTCCAATGGTTTCCCATGACAGAGATTGGTAAAATGTGCTGCCAGATGATTGCATCTAATAGATGGTTTAAGCTCAGACACATATTTTTTGAACTCCCAGAGATGAATCACAATCATCAAGAATTTTACTTTTCTATCTCTCTAGCTCTTGTTCTCTGCTAATTTCGTGTTTTGTTTAGTTTTTGGTATGCATAGGGCAGAAAAATTTTTGCCCATTGATGGCAGCAATGATTGATAATTTTGTTTTATGGCTTTATCATTTAGTGGTTTCTGAAAATAGATTAATAAATTAGAGAGATTCATTCCCTCTTGAATAAGATCTGAAAGAGAATGTGGTATGTTTTCTTTTGTTTGTTTACTTGGAGCTCAAATAATTTAAGAATGTCATGCCTACCAGCAATGATAATAATTTTTTGTATATGGATTTCTTAGGCATTGTGTTTTTGTTTACCTGTGATTAAACTGAAGATTTTATCTTATAAGATTATTTCATGTCTGCCTGTCTATGTGTCTGTATTTCGTGAAAGCATTTCTTTTGTTGTTGTTATATTAGTGTGAAATATTTTTTAATTTCCATAAAATATTAATAATTGGACTATAAGTTACTTGAACCCTGTTCTAATTGCTTTGTGGAGATAAATAAGTGAATATGTAAAATAAATATTCTTAAAATTGCTAGAGAATAAGAAATTTTAACTTCTAATATTTTAAATATGCTAGACATTTAAAAAATATTCTTACAGAGACTAACTCAGAAATATTTTAACAATCCAGGTTCATATACTTAAGACATACTTAAATAATAACGAATTTTATAAATTTAAGGTCAGTCTCTGGTAAACAAGAACATTTTATAATTTTGGTTTAATAAAAAAAAGTATGCCTTCTCTCTGCATCAGTTCAGTTCAGACGCTCAATCATGTATGACTCTGTGATGCCAGGGACTGCAGCATGCCAGGCCTCCCTGTCTATAACCAATTCCTGGAGTTTACTCAACTCATGTCCATTGAGTCGTGTCATCTAACCATCTCATTTGCTAAACCCTTCTCTTCCCGCCTTCAATCTTTCCAGCATCAGGGTCTTTTCAAATGATTCAGCTCTTCACATCAGGTGGCCAAAGTATTGGAGTTTCAGCTTCAACATCAGTCCTTCCAATGAACGCTCAGAACTGATCTCCTTTAGGATGGACTGATTGGAACTACTTGCTGTACAAGGGATTCTCAAGAGTCTTTTCCAACACCACAGGTCAAAAGCATCGATTTTCTGGTGCTCAGCTTCCTTTATAGTCAAATTATCACATCCATACATGATTACTGGAAAAGCCATAGTCTTGACTAGATGGAACTTTGTTGGCAAAGTAATGTCTCTGCTTTTTAATATGCTATCTAGGTTGGTCATAACTTTTCTTAAAAGGAGCAAACGTCTTTTAATTTCATGGCTGCAATCACCATCTGCAGTGATTTCGGAGCCCAGAAAAATAAAGTCTGCCACTTGTTTCCACTGTTTCCCCATCTATTTGCCATAAAGTGATGGGACCAGATGCCATGATCTTAGTTTTCTGAATGTTGAGCTTTAAGCCAACTTTTTCCCTCTCTTCTTTCAATTTCATCAAGAGGCTCTTGAGTTCTTCTTTACTTTCTGCCATAAAAGTGGAGTCATCTGCATATCTGAGGTTATTGATATTTCTCCCAGAAAACTTGATTCTAGCTTGTGCTTTATCCAGCCCAATGTTTCTCATGATGTACTCTGTATATAAGTTAAATAAGCAGGGTGACAATATACAGCCTTGAGGTACTCCTTTTCCTATTTGGAACCAGTCTATTGTTCCATGTCCAGTTCCAACTGTTGCATCCTGACCTGAATACAGGTTTCTCAAGAGGCAGGTCAGGTGGTCTGGTATTCCCATCTCTTGCAGAATTTTCCACAGTTTATTGTGATCCACACAGTCAAAGGCTTTGGCATAGTCAAGAAAGCAGAAATAGATGTTTTTCTGGAACTCTCTTGCTTTTTCCACGATCCAGCGAACACTGGCAATTTGATATCTGGTTCCTCTGCCTTTTCTAAAACCAGCTTGAACATCTGGAAATTCATGGTTCACACATTGCTGAAGCGTGACTTGGAGAATTTTGAGCATTACTTCACTAGTGTGTGAGATGAGTGCAATTGTGCAGTAGTTTGAGTGTTCTTTGGCATTGCCTTTCTTTGGGATTGAAATGAAAACTGACCTTTTCCAGTCCTGTGGCCACTGCTGAGTTTTCCAAATTTACTGGCATATTGAGCATAGCACTTTCACAGCATTATATTTTAGGATTTGAAATAGCTCAACTGGAATTCCATCACCTCCACTAGCTTTGTTCATAGTGATGCTTCCTAAGGCTCACTTGACTTCACATTCCAGGATGTCTGGCTCTAGGTGAGTCATCACACTATTGTGATCATCTGGGTTGTGAAGATCTTTTTTGTACCGTTCTTCTGTGTGTTCTTGCTACCTTTTCTTAATATCTTCTGCTTCTGTTAAGTCCATACCATTTCTGTCCTTTACTGAGCCCATCTTTGCATGAAATATTCCCTTGGTATCTCTAATTTTCTTGAAGAGATCTCTAGTCTTTCCCTTTCTATTTTTTCTTCTATTTCTTTGCACTTACAGTTGAGAAACTTCCCTGGTGGCACAGATGGTAAGGCATCTGCCTACAATGAGAGAGATCCAGGTTCGATCCCTAGGTTGGGAAGATCCTTTGGAGAAGGAAATGGCAACCCACTCCAGTACTCTTGCCTGGGAAATCCCATAGATGGAGAAGCATGGTAGGCTACAGTCCATGGGGTTGCAGAGAGTCAGACAAGACTGAGTGACTTCACTTTCACTTCACCATTGAGGAAGGCTTTCTTATCTCTCCTTGCTATTCTTGGGAACTCTGCATTCAAATGGATAGTATATCTTTGCTTTTCTCCTTTGTTTTTGTACTTCTCTTCTTTTCATAGCTATTTGTAAGGCCTCATCAGACAACCATTTTGCCTTTTTGCAAATTGTCTTGGTCCCTGTTTCCTCTACTATGTCAGGAACCTCCATCCATAGTTCATGAGGCACTCTGTCTATCAGATCTAGTCCATTAAATCTATTTCCCACTTCCCTGTATAATCATAAGGGATTTGATTTAGATCATACCTGAATGATATAGTTTTCAATTTTTTTTGTTTTATATATAATACAAGCATACATTTTCTTCTACCTGAGTTTGCTTCAAATTTTAAAATTTTACTGACTAAACTGATTATACACCTATATAATGTTTTCAGTTATTAAAATATGCATTTGTATTCAACTAAATTGAATGGTTGTTCTGAAACTTTTGATTTCAAAAGTAGTTATATTTTGTAGTGTCAACTTACAGATAATTTCCAAAGTATCTTAAAGGTAGCTTAAACCAAGGATTCAATTAATTAATGGATAATTATTGGATCCCTAATTAATTTGCCAGACAGAATACTGAAACATCCAAACCATTGATTAATACTTGGAACTTAAAGTTTATATATTTTTACCTATTTTCTTATGTTAAAGAGAAGCTATATCTTTGGGTGATGTTAATGAGTGTTCATTTTTGCCACTTTAAGGAAGTATAAAAGGGATATGTAGTTATTGAAAACTTCATTTTGCATTTAGTTTCACAAGCTGTGCTAATCTGTTAAAATGCTTGCATAAGAGGACAGCTCTCTATTATTCACTCTGCAGTCCACTGTTTTCTATGTGAAATAGAAGTTATTTACTTTTGTTAAAAATGTATAATTACAGATGTTCAAGCTGGTTTTAGAAAAGGCAGAGGAACCAGAGATCAAATTGCCAACATCTGCTGGATCATTGAAAAAGGAAGAGAGCTCCAGAAAAACATCTATTTCTCCTTTATTGACTATGCCAAAGCCTTTGAACGTGTGGATCACAATAAACTGTGGGAAATTCTTCAAGAAATGGGAATACCAGAACACCTGACCTGCCTCTTGAAAATCCTATATGCAAATCAGGAAGCAACAGTTAGAACTGGACATGGAACAACAGACTGGTTCCAAATAGGAAAAGGAATACATCAAGGCTGTATAGTCACCCTGCTTATTTAACTTCTATGCAGATGTACTCTATGCAGAGTACATCATGAGAAACGCTGGGCTGGAAGAAGCACAAGCTGGAATCAGGATTGCTGGGAGAAATATCAATAACCTCAGATATGCAGATGACACCACTCTTATGGCAGAAAGTGAAGAGGAACTAAAAAGCATCTTGATGAAAGTGAAAGAGGAGAGTGAAAAAGTTGGCTTAAAACCCAACATTAAAAAAAAGAAGATCATGGCATCTGGTCCCATCACTTTATGGCAAATAGATGGGGAAACAGTGGCAGACTTTATTTTTTTGGGCTCCAAAATCACTGCAGATGGTGATTGCAGCCATGAAATTAAAAGATGCTTACTCCTTGGAAGGAAAGTTATGGCCAACCTAGATAGCATATTAAAAAGCAGAGACATTACTTTGCCAACAAAGTTCCATCTAGTCAAGGCTATGGTTTTTCCAGTGGTCCTGTATGGATGTGAGAGTTGGACTGTGAAGAAAGCTGAATGCTGAAGAACTGATGCTTTTGAACTGTGGTGTGAGAAGACTCTTGATAGTCCCTTGGACTGCAAGGACATCCAACCAGTCCATTCTAAAGGAGATCAGTCCTGGGTGTTCTTTGGAAGGACTGATGCTAAAGCTGAAACTCCAGTACTTTGGCCACCTCATGGGAAGAGTTGACTCATTGGAAAATACTTTGATGCTGGGAGGGATTGGGGGCAGGAGGAGAAGGGGATGACAGTGGACAAGATGGCTGGATGGCATCACAGACTCGATGGACATGAGTTTGAGTAAACTCCAGGAGTTGGTGATGGACAGGGAGGCCTGGCATGCTGCAATTCATGGGGTCGCAAAGAGTCAGACATGACTGAGTGACTCAACTGAACTGAAAGACTACTTAAGACAAAATATTGAGAATTCAACTTTTTTTTTTTAAGGAAAAATAGTCATTTGTTTCAAAGCAGGATTTCTCAGACTTCTTGGTCTTTGGATACCTTCCCATTCTTAGGAATTATTGAGGACCTCCAAAACCTTTCATTTATGTGAATTATACTTATCAATATTTACCATATTAGAAATTGTGATTTTTAATTTCTTTGATGAGAGTAGTGATGAATTCACATGTATGAATATATACATACATATGAATCTATCATTTTATGATGAATTCATGAATACATCACAATGTATTCATCATTACTCTCTTCAAAAAAATAAACATTGTGTGTTGTCAACAATATCTTAATATAATTATGAAATTTGTTTTTACATGGTTAGAGATATCGTAAAATAATTGTATCAGTTTTACAATATGAAAAAGCATAATATAAAATGAAACTTGGAAGGCAAATTGCATTTTCTTGCATTATAGTACCTAAATCTAAAAAGAAACTAAGCAATATATTAATCTTTTACCAGTTAATTTAATCCTGAGTGGCTTGCTTCCTTGGTTTACTGATTAATACCTTCATCTACAGTATGAAAGGTAACTACCTTCTGTGTAATCTGCCTTGTTGTTGTTCAATCACTAAATGATGTCTGACTCTCTGTGACCCCATGAACTATAACACACCAGGCTTCCCTGTCCTTCACTATCTCTGAGTTCGCTTAAACTATGTCCTTTGAGTCGGTGATGCCATCCAACCATCTCATCCACTTTCACCCTATTCTCCTCTTGCTCTCAGTCTTCACAACATCAGGGTCTTCTCCAACAAGTCAGCTCTTCGCTTCAGGTGGCCAAAGTATTGGAGCTTCAGCTTCAGTATCTGTCCTTCCAATGAATATTCAGGGTTGATTTCCTTTAGGATTGACTGGTTTGATCTCCTTACTGTCCAAGGGACTCTCAAGCACCACAATTTGAAAGCATCAGTTCTTAGGCACTCAGCCTTGTCTATGCTCCAACTCTCATCTGTACATGATTACTGGAAAAACCATAGCCTACATTGTAAAATTCTGTGTTTTCACCAAAATGGTTTTCTGTGCATTATGTTAATTTTTATTAGGCCTTGAATATTTTAGAGGAAAGAAGAACAAAAACAAAAGTTATCACTTACCAAAGAACTAAGGTTCTTTAAATCTTGTTATCATATGTTGCTTTAAAATATTTTATTGTCACTTTAATTAAATGGTTAACCAAGTACTGTTTCTCATATATCCATGATCCTTTTAAACAAGTGTCCAATTCTCTTCTAAAAACTTTTTAAAATTTTCCTTTCAAAAATCATATCTTAGAAGCAGAAAAATAAGATAAAAATTTCAGAATATTTTAATATCTGAAACTATAAGACTACATCAGAGGGTCCCTGGAAAATTACAAAGATTTGTTCTTTCACTTCAAAAAGAGAGTTTAAAAAGTATCTAATTAGATTTGTTTGACGAGTTGTATAGGCAGACTTGTCAAATCAGAAGAGACACTCAGCCTTCCTTAGGTTAAAACTGATATTGGTAAAATGTTATTGATATAAATATTCCAGAAATTTCAGAGTTTATGGGAAGTCTTTGTGTATTTCTTTCAATAACATGTTTCAACCTCAGGGAAAACATTGATTTAAACTCTTATGAAATTTTTTTTCAAGTTTTCCTGCATTTTTCAATCTTCTGGTAGTGCTTTATCTAATATTAGTCAATATCTATATAATGTTATCAGTCATAGTTTCAATTATTACTTAAAATATATATTGACCACCTCCTTACTTCTGTAATTTCAAACTACCATCTTCAAGGCCAGTGATTCTCCAACAGTGAGACATATTAGACTAATGTATGTGTAAGCTTTACTCCAGAGTTTACTTGACATTTTTGGTAAACTTTTGATTTGTATGTTTCAGGATCATTAAATGTTATATCTCAAGATTCTTTTAAGAAAAACCCCATCCATTATTTAATAAATAGTCACTGACTTCTTTAACAGAAATATATCAGTCTCCTTCAACAAAATATAGTCTCAAAGGTTTATGGAAAAGGACTGTTCTAGGTACTTTACACTATTGACATTTCAATGAATAGAATTTTGGATATATGTTTCTGACCTAACATTGTTTAGACCACTTTTAGATTCTGCCAGGGGACTACATCAGGATTTTCAGAACTCTTTTCAGTCGAGAAACAGATGGCCTCATCAAAATGCTAACCCAATATCAAATAGAACAAGAATTAATTACATAGGGCTGAATAAGCTGGTGAGGGGAATTTTAACACAGCTTTTTAAGGGAAGGGTATATTATTAATATATCTTTAATGTTTTATTTCCTGAATATATAAGAAAGTGTTTTCTCTTTGTTAAGCTATCTGAAACCCAGAACAACTGTGTAAACTCTGCTTTTGTAAATTGAGATGAACTATTTTAGATGATATCTAATTCTCACTAATCATCAAATGCAGAAACTTACTACTTCTATTTACTTCTATGCCAATATAGTTATTTGCAGAGGATTGATAAAAATGTCTTCCTTTTTACCAGAATATAATAAAACAAAATGATTGTGAAAGCATGGCCTTATCTCGAGTGTCATATTTGAGAACAATGCTCATTTAATCAGATATGACAAGCTGCTTTTGAAAAATAAAAGCTAGCCTTCTTATGGAGACAATGACTACAAAACTCTTCCAGGAAAACTGCCTGATACCTGGTTTGCAGAGCTCAGCCTCACAGATAGTAAGGAAGGTTACTTCCTGTTTGATCAAGAACCTTATAAAATTTGGGGCACTATGAGAAGAGAAAAAAATGACGCAAGTTTAGAGTTACTGCAAATGAATGTGGTAGAAGGAGCATCTTGGACTTTATTTCCTTACCTTGGACTACTAGATAATAAGAGTTTTAATAAGTCAAATCTGATATTACTTACTGTAGTTTTCTAAGTAGATGTTAGCCTTCTGGTGTTTGCAATTCTTAACTATTATATGGCTCTTGATTTGTAAAAAGTCTAAGGTGTCCATGGTAAAATAATACACTTACTGTACCTGTGTAAGTAATCAGACCAACCTAGTGAGACAAGACTTATTTTGTAATCAAGAAAATCTTTTTCTGGGATTATCATGATTACAAGGGAAGAGGAACCTGTCAGGAAGAATTGTGAAAGACTTTGAAAGGTATCAAAAAGATTACTAGGTATCTTCAGTGGAAAATTATGTATTGTTTAGAGCACACCATTTCAGGTTTTCTGACGCTAAGGGGTTTACATTTTTCATTGTCTTTGGCCTAGTTTATAACTTTATAAGTTGTAGAAAATCAGTGTGAAAGATTCTTGCCCATGAATGTGTAAATTAATAGTGTTTGGTGGAATTAAGTTGATTATTGCTCTTTAGATATTGATGAATTTTGCCAGTTTTGCATCTATTAAGCAAATTTATTTGAATGTTCAACATGGATCTACATAAGATGGCTGCCCTTTGGATATTCCTGCAAACTGGTTGCAACATTTTACAGGTTCCCTCATTACTTAATGGATTATGTAGAATTCTGGGCACGTGTTCTTTTAAAATATAAGAAGTTATGATAAGTAGAATACTTGAATAAGTAGCAAGAAGAAAAGTAGGCCACCACAGGTTCAAGATTAACCATATTTAATATATTTAAAAGGTAAAGTGTATAATTAAGGCTTAACTTTGATTTCACAAATGCAATGAAGAGAGAAAAATATTAGATATTAGTTTTATGTCAGCACATTTTATATCTTTATCTTCTAGAACATTGGTTGGCTTATCTCTCAGAAATGGTTTATATGAGTACTGTTCAGTCACATCATTTCATTGATTTAAACTGGTTAAAAGGCACAATGGTTGCATTTCTGAAACAATACAAAAGTTCTGTCACCTAAAAAATGGTATCTCTGGAATGAGAGAAACCAAGCTCTATATATTGAGTTGTGCACTCCCGAAGATAGATTTCTAAGCATTGACAATTTTTATCAGCTGACAAAATTTCATATCCCTGCTCTTGCTTATCAGTGTTATGACAATAAGGTACCTAGTGTAGAGATCGTCAATTGTCTTAAGGAAACTTATGCTAACACATCATTTATCAAAGTAATATAAGAAATATTCATTTTATAGAAATTTGATACATATTTTATGCAAAAAGAATTCAGTACCAATTAAAATTGGAATATTCTCAATGAAAATTAGAATATTAGAAGTTCTGTATACTCTTACCATTGAAAATTGTAACTGTGAAGCTTTAAAGTTTTCCAAACCTATGTGAGCATTTCATCCCATAGATACCCATTAAGAGCATGTGGAATAATATTCCTCATAAAAACAGTTTAGCGTATGCTGTATCGTCATGAACCATATATTAGATTGTTAATAAACTCTTGATAAATCCTATAAAAATAAGGTAATTTTAATGAGAGCAGTTAAAATTTCTTATAATACAAATATAAATAAGTAGAAATAAATTATATAATCTTATATATAAGACTTTTTAAAAGTGTTTCATTTTAAAACTTTGTGTCATTTCTCTATGTACTAGTAAGTTCACTTTTATAAAAAAAAGGAATCATACTACTTTCTTTTATATAACTTCCAATTTTTATTACACATAAACATATTTCTAGGCTGTTAAATGCTTTAAAACACAATTTTAATGGCTTCAAAGTATTCTATTTATGAATATACCAAAATATTTTAGACAAGCCTTATCAATGGGCATTATATATGGGTTTGCTTTTCACTATCATAAATTCCACACAGAATTCTTATGACTCTTTAGGATAAATTTCTAATCCAAACATAGTAGATCAAAAAGTATGCAAAATTCTAATGTTCTTCATCTATATAAGTATTTGGCCTCCCACCTCCATCAGGTTTTCCAACTGGCAGACCTGTGTTATGTTTGTATTTTACTATCAGTTCTCTTGTTACTTTTTGAAGATGTTTAAAATCATGACTAATCTCTTCAAACTTTCAGCTGTATTCATTTTCAGCCAGCTGAATTCACATCCTTCTTTTGAAAGAAAATAGAACACATGCTTCCTCACCTAAAATAATTTTACATATTTACCTCTCTCTTACGTCACTGTCTATCCTTTTCACTTTTACTCAGATTAAAATGTAAATCTTTGTCCTGCATCTTGGATTCCACTCTTGTGTTGCTCAGAAGACCGTATTCTCTATTCTGCGTATCTCCCCACATCTATTATAGATTCTTTCACAACATAGACCCCAAGCAAACAAATAAACAAAAAATCTCAACACCACAGTCCACTCCAGCTACTACTTTAAACTTTCTCCCTCCACAGTCAAAATTTTTCAGAATGTTATTTCTACTCACAGTTTTAATTTCCTTACATTTAAGGCTCATTGAACGAGTCTGACCCATCTCCATCTCCTACACTGCTTTTGCCAAAGGCATATTTTTACTAATAATTTTAGTGAAACTTATTATTTGGTCCTTATTTTATTTGCCTTCCCTGTAATATTTAGCATTCTTGATTACTTCATCTTTGAAATATTCACTTTCCCATGTTTTACAAAAGCATACTCTTCTATTTTCCCTCCTACCTTTCTGACTCCCTGATTACTCTGATTTGAAAGCTTCTTTTATTGTATACATGCTTTAAAGTAAGTTATTTCTCAAGTACTGCACCAGGCTCTTTTTCTTTATTATTTTTTGTTTTGCTTCTTTTCTGCATAAAACATACTCTCTCTAGGAAATATCGTCTATATATGTGCTTTGATTATCATCAATCTCATGTTTCTCCTGTCCTATAGTACTAAGTATCTGGTAATTTCCATGTACCAGCTGTATCCTCACCCAAGTTATTGATAGTTAAGTTACTTCAATGTTAGTTTACTCATTTGTAGAATGGGAATAAGAATTGTTTATCTGCTTTGGGTCACATTGGATAACATCAGTGAGATAATTTCAACATTTTACTACAGTACCTGGCAAATAACAAGTGCTTAATAAAGACCCTTTACTCTTAATCCATAGTGTATTCAAAACAATTTTGGACAAAAATGTTATAACACTCAAGTAATTACTGGGAAGAAAATCCTTGGTGAATAACAAAATTAAGGTCAAAATAACACATTGGTATGTACATGAAAGTATATTAGTTAAGATGACACTAGCTGCAATAACAGATGAACCTGAATTTTTCAATGGCTTAACACAATAGAATTTTATTTTTCATTCACTTAAATAAGTGGGGCAGAGGCTTTGCCCCAGACTGATGTAGATTTGGTATGCATAGAGTCTGCCATCTAGCATGTTGCAGATAGTATTTTTGACAAATATTTTGGCACTGACTATCTTAAGTCTTTCCAGCCCCTGACACAAATTTTCTTGCCATCCACTGCCTTCTTACTAAGCCATGATATATCTTTTATGGTTTTGTGTTTTAGAAGTCCTACTTACTTCTACTGGCAATTTGTGTATTAGTTGTTGTAATACAAACTGCCTAAGAGATAATTGCCAAAATCTCAGTGGCTTACTACAGTGATCGTGTAACACTGATAACATTAATATCATTTGTATAGTAACTTCTTCCATTTCTTAATGACCTGTAAGTCAAGAAACATATATTAATTCTAACATTGTAAGTGATGGCACCCCACTCCAGTACTCTTGCCTGGAAAATCCCATGGATGGAGGAGCCTGGAAGGCTGCAGTCCATGGGGTTGTGAAGAGTCGGACACGACTGAGCAACTTCCCTTTCACTTTTCACTTTCATGCATTGGAGAAGGAAATGGCAACCCACTCCAGTGTTCTTGCCTGGAGAATCCCAGGGATGGGGGAGCCTGGTGGGCTACCGTCTGTGGAGCTGCACAGAGTCAGACAGGACTGAAGCGACTTAGCAGCAAGCAATTGCTAATCAGTAGTAAGACTTGGGCTTCCCTGCTGGCTCAGACAAAAAGAATCTGCCTGCAATAAGGGAGACCTGGGTTCAGTCCCAAGGTGGATAAGATCCCCTGGAGAAGGGAATGGCTACGCACTCTAGTATTCTTGCTTAGAGAACCCATGGACAGAGGAGCCTGGCAGGCTACAGTCCATGGGGTCACAAAGAGTTGGACATGACTAAGCAACTAAGCATGCATGCACAAAGTATGATGTAGGTGAAGTTATTTACCTTGTCACTTAGACTTGTATATCTGAAAATTAAGGGGCAATAATGATAAATGCTAAGATACCTTCAACTATAACTTGGTCAATTTAACATCATATCAAGATAGCCTTACCAGATAAAGTGTTCATGGTCGTGGGTTTGTTTGTTTGTTTTTCTTTTTCTTTCATCATTTAGACTGTAGCATCTACTATCATCTGGCTTGCAAAGTTTCTCCTGAAAAATCAGCTGGTTGCTTTATGAGCTTTCCCTTGTACATCAGTTCAGTTCAGTTCAGTTGCCCAGTCCTATCTGACTCTTTGTGACCCCATGAACCACAGCACGCCAGGTCTCCCTGTCCATCACCAACTCCAGGAGTCCACCTAAACCCATGTCCATTGAGTTGGTGATGTCATCCAACCATCTCATCCTCTGTCATCTCCTTCTCCTGCCTTCAGTCTTTCCCAGCATCAGGGTATTTTCAAATGAGTCAGCTCTTCACATCAGGTGGCCAAAGTATTGGAGTTTTAGCTTCAACATCAGTCCTTCCAATTAACACCCAGGACTGATCTCCTTTAGGACAGACTGGCTGGATCTCCTTGCAGTCCAAGGGACTCTCAAGAGACTTCTCCAACACCACAGTTCAAAAGCATCAATTCTTCAGTGCTCAGCTTTCTTTGTAGTCCAACTCTCACATCCATACCTGACCACTGGAAAAACCATAGCCTTGACTAGACGGACCTTTGTTGACAAAGTAATGTCTGCTTTTTAATATGCTGTCTAGGTTGGTCATAACTTTCCTTCCAAGGAGTAAGCGTCTTTTAATTTCATGGCTGCAATCACCATCTGCAGTGATTTTGGAGCCCCAAAAAATAAAGTCTGACACTGTTTCCACTGTTTCAACATCTGTTTGCCACGAAGTGATGGGACCAGATGCCATGATCTTAGTTTTCTGAATGTTGAGCTTTAAGTCAACTTTTTCACTCTCCTCTTTCACTTTCATCAAGAGGCTCTTTAGTTCCACTTCACTTTCTGCCATAAGGCTGGTGTCATCTGCATATATGAGGTTATTGATACTTCTCCTGGCAATCTTGATTTCAGCTTGTGCTTTATCCAGCCCAATGTTTCTCATGATGTACTCTGCATATAAGTTAAATAAGCAGGGTGACAATATACAGCCTTGACATACTCCTTTTCCTATTTGGAACCAGTCTGTTGTTCCATGTCCAGTTCTAACTATTGCTTCCTGACCTGTATACAGGTTTCTCAAGAGGCAGGTCAGGTGGTCTGGTATTCCCATCTCTTTCAGAATTTTCCACAGTTTATTGTGATCCACACAGTCAAAGGCTTTGGTATAGTCAATAAAGCAGATATAGGTGTTTTTCTGGAACTCTCTTGCTTTTTCAATGATCCAGTAAACATTGGTAATTTGATCTTTTGTTCCTCTGCCTTTTCTAAAACCAGCTTGAACATCTGGAAGTTCATGGTTCACATATTGCTGAAGCCTGGCTTGGAGAATTTTGAGCATTACTTTACTAGCATGTGAGATGAGTGCAATTGTGCGGTAGTTTGAGCATTCTTTGGCATTGCCTTTCTTTCGGATTGGAATGAAAACTGAACTTTTCCAGTCCTCCGGCCACTGCTGAATTTCCCAAATTTGCTGGCATAACTAGCATATTTTCTCTTGCTCCTTTTAAGATTCTCTTTTTGTATTTAATTTTGCTATTTTAATTATACTATGTCTTAGTGTGAACCTCTTTGTGTTCGTCTTGTTTCAAACTCTCTATGCTTCCTGAATCTGGGTATCTGTTTCCTTTCCCAGATTCTGCAATGTCTCAGCTTCTGTTTCCTCAAATAATTTTTCTGCCCCTTTCTTTATCTCTCTTCACCTTCTAGGATCACTATAATGCAATTTTAGTGTGTTGCTGTTGTCTCAGAGGCCTCTTAAACTCTGCTCATTCAAAAAATTTCTTTTGTTCAGCTTGAGTGATTTCTACTACTCTGTCTTCCTCTTCACTGATCTGTTCCTCTGTATCATCTAATCTACTCAATTTTATCTAGCATATTTTTATTTCAGTTACTGAATTATTCAGCTCTGTTTAGCTCTTCTTCATGTTTTCTCTTTGTTAAACTTATTACTGTGTTCACCCATTCTTCTCTCAAGTTTGTTGAACATACTTCATTTGGAATATATTCCTCTGTCTCCTCATTTTGCCTAATTGTTTGCATTTCTATGTATCAGATAGGATGGTTATGTTTCACCTCTTGGAGAAATGGCCTTATGTAGGATATGTTCTATGGGACCCAGCAGCATACTCCTCTCTGGTCACTAGAGCTAGATGTTCTATGAGTGTCCCTTATTTGGGCTGGGTGGGCTCTTCTCCTTTGGCAGGTTGACCACTATGGGTATGATGGTAAGCAGAAATGGCCCCCAGCCCAGTTGGTTGCCAGGTCCACCTTGTGCAGTGGCTGGCAGCCCACGTGTGGGCAAATAAGCACTAATAGGCTAGAGGGAGAACGCCAAAATGGTCCTCTTGCTGGAACAAGCTCCCCGAAATAGTTGCTGCCAACACCTGTGTTCCCAAAGAGAGTCCCAGTGGCTTTCTCCCTTTCCAAGGGACTCTCCAAGATCAGCAAGTAAGTCTGACCTAGGTTCCTTTCAAATTACTGCCTCTGTGCTGAGACTTGGAGCATGTGAGATTTTGTAGCTGCCCTTTAAGAGCAGAGTCTGTTGTTTCCTACAGCGCTCTGGCTTTCCTTTATGTTAATCTCTCTGGCCTTCAAAGCTAGATGTTCTGTGGGCTCCTCTTGTTGGTGCATGGAGTGCAGACTCTTGCTCTTTGGAGAGAACCTCTGAAATTGTAATTATCCTTACTTTTTGGGTCACCTACTTGGAAGTGTAGGTGTTATCTATACTTCATTGTTCACCCCTCCCATCTACCTTGTGTGGTTTCTTCTTTACATCTTTAGTTGTAAAAAATCTTTTCTTCTAGTCTTCAAGTAATTTTCATAGTTGGTCTGTAAATAGCTGTAACTTTGGTGTGCTTATAGGAGGAAGTGAGTTCAGACTCTTCCTATTTCATCATCTCAGTCATATCTAGTAAAATTCATTTCACCATATAAAACTTATAAAATACAGATAGGTAAGAAAGGAAAAGAAAATTACTTGTAATCACATCACCTAGAGGTCTATCATTAACATTTTGATTTATATGCTTCAAACAGCTATTTTTATAATTACTTAGGTACTTTGTATTTGAACAATGTATGGATAATAGCACACACACACACACACACACACATATATATATATATGGTATGTGCTTAGTTGATCAGTTGTGTCCGACTCTGCGACCCCATGGACTGTAGCCTGCCAGGCTCTTCTGTCCATGGCAATTCTCCAGGTTAGAATACTGGTGGGTTGCCATGCCCTCTTCCAGGGGATCTTCCCAATCTGGGGATTGAACTCAGGTTTCCTGCATTGCAAGCAAATTCTTTACTGTCTGATCCACCAGGGAAACCCAAGAATACTGAAGTGGGAAGCCTATCTCTTCTCCAGGGGATTTTCCTGACCCAGAAATTGAACCAGGGTCTCCTGCATTTGCAGGCAGATTCTTTAACAGTTGAGCTACCAGGGAAGGCCCTATATATCATATGTATGTATATGTGTGTGTGGTGTGTGTGTGTGTGTGTGTGTGTATGTGTATGTGCATGCACATTAAGTTGCTTCAGTCATGTCTGACTTTTTCGACCATATGGACCATAGCCTGCCAGGCTCCACTGTCCATGGGATTCTCCAGGCACGAATACTGGAGTGGGTTGGCATGCCCTCCTCCAGGGGATCTTCTGAACCCACGTCTCCTGAGGCTCCCTCATTGCAGGCGGATTCTTTAGCACTGAGCCACAGGGGAAGACTCCTGTGTTTGTGTGTGTGTACACCTACATATATATTCTATATATTTATAGAAAGTTTTCTAGTGTTTCTATGTGTTAAGCATTTTTCTAAGCACTTCATTTCATATTTATTAACTTCTTTAATACACACAAGGACTTTCTATTAATACCCCTGTATACAGATAAGTGAGCTGAGGCCCAGTATATCTACATTCACATTGTTTTATCACTGAGCAAACTGATTTTAAAGACTAGTATATAATAACAAGGATTGGTGAAAGGGAATATAGAGGGAACAGTCACTCTGGGAACCCTCAATATGGAGGGTCTGCCTTATGATCCAGCAATCCCACTGCTGGGCATACACACTGAGGAAACCAGAAGGGAAAGAGACACATGTACCCCACTGTTCATCGCAGCACTGTTTAAAATAGCCAGGACATGGAAGCAACCTAGATGTCCATCAGCAGATGAATGGATAAGAAAGCTATGGTACATATACACAATGGAGTATTACTCAGCCATTAAAAAGAAAACATTTGAATCAGTTCTAATGAGGTGGATGAAACTGGAGCCTATTATACAGAGTGAAGTAAGCCAGAAGGAAAAACACCAATACAGTATAATAACACATATATATGGAATTTAGAAAGACGGTAACAATAACCCTGTGTACGAGACAGCAAAAGAGACACTGATGTATAGAACAGTCATATGGACTCTATGGGAGAGGGAGAGGGTGGGAAGATTTGGGAGAATGGCATTGAAACATGTAAAATATCATGTATGAAACGAGATGCCAGTCCAGGTTCGATGCACGATACTGGATGCTTGAGGCTAGTGCACTGGGACGACCCAGAGGGATGGTATGGGGAGGGAGGAGGGAGGAGGGTTCAGGATGGGGAACACATGTATACCTGTGGCGGATTCATTTTGGTATTTGGCAAAACTAATACAATTATGTAAAGTTTAAAAATAAAATTTTAAAAAAATTAAAAATAGTATTATGCTAAGTGAAATAAGTCAGCAAAAGACGAATAGTGCATGATCTCATGTATAATGTGGACTCTAAACATAGAAACAAACAAAACAGAAACAGATTCATAAACACAGAGAACAAACTGGCTGTTGCTAGAGGGCAGGAAGATAAGGGATTAGAAAACAGAGGTGAATGGGACTAAGAGGTGAAGACTTCCAGTTATTAAATAAACATATCATAGAGAAGTAACACACAGCATAAGTAACATGGTCAAAAATATTGTAATACTGTAATAACTGAATGATGACAGATGGTTACTAGACTTATTGTGGTACATATTTCATAATGTATTTATTTAAATGTCCAATCAGTACATTGTACACCTGAAAAATAACATAGCAGTGTACATCAACTATACTACAATTTAAAAAGTTGGGAAAATTTTTTTTTTAGTTACTGGTTTGAAAATTTTAAGCACATCATTAAGAATATCTTACTTGTTTACATTTTAACAAAAGCCTTCTAGTGACACACTTTGTCACTTTCATAGGTTTCAGTACATGATGAAAGAATAGTAGAAAGCCTGACAAACCCTTAATCACTACTTTTAAAAACACACACACATTTCTTTCATTTCTGTATAATGCAAGTCCAGAGGTCAACATTTCTCAAAAGATACCCTGGAATCCAGCTGCTGGAAGACAGGACAGACTTATGTTAGCATCCCATGTGGTGGAATCAGGGTTAAAGGAGCTATTCTTAGGTATCTACCACTCCTTCCTCCAATACCTTAGGTTACATCTCCTTACACTTGATGAGATCTGGAAAACACGTGGGCAAAATGTCCTTATTACATTCAGAGATAACAGAGGAGCCAGAAGGTGATTTAAAACCCCAAACTTAGCATATTAGGAACTGTGGTATTCTTCTCAACTGTGAGACTCAAGAATCCATGGAATGTCAAATCAAGCAGCATTTTATAAAACTGTGACAACACTGCATTGAGTGAAAGTTGCTAAATACGCTTACTATATTGCATTCTCTATTTTGAGAGAAAACATTAAAAATATATATGTAACATTTGGTGATTATATCTTTGCCAGTTTGATGTAAGAAAATGTTCAGTTTTTATTACTTGTATTTTAAATAATGAAAATGCATAGAATATATTGAATTAATCTCTCCAATATACTATAGTAATGACATAAAATATTACTATGGTATACCATGTATTGTGCATATAACTATGCTGCTGTTGCTTAGTCATTCAGTTGTGTCCAACTGTCTGTGGCCCCATGGACTGTAGCCTGCCAGGCTCTTTTGTCCACAGAATTTTCCAGGCTAGAATACTGGAGCCAACTGCCATCTCCAAACCCAGGAGATCTTCCTGATCCAGGGAATTAACCTGCATCTCTTCCATCTCCTGCATTGACAGGAGTATTCTTTACCACTAGTGCCACCTGGGAAGCCTGTATATAACTATACATAGCTACAGCTTGACCACTATGATTGTCTTTTCAAATTTAATCTTCATAAAATAGAAACTTTTCTGTGTTGCACACACTGTATCCCCTAAGGATGGCTATGTGTCAGGCATATATATGTATTCATTTAATAAATACACGTGACTACATACTATTAACAAGGAAACAAGTTACAGAGACTAATATACTCAGGTTCACATAGCTAGCCTACATTGATTAGAATTCAAGATTATACCTAAAGTAATTCATCATCACCACCAAGTAGGAGGAAAAAGTTTACAGTGACAGATAGAACTCTAGAACTCACACAAACCCCTAGGTCTACCCTAGAAGTGAATGTAAATGTATTAGTTGCTCAGTTGTATCCAACTCTTTGCAATCCCCTGCCAAGCTCCTCTGTCCATGAGATTCTCCAGGCAAGAATACTGGAGTGGGTTGCCATTCCCTTTTCCAGGGGATCTTCCTGACGCAGGGATAATACGCAGGTCTCCCATATTGCATACAGATACTTTACTGTCTGAGCCACCTGGGAAGCCCTAGAAGAGAGCCACTAGAAAATATTTTCAGTCACAGAATTTGAATCATTGTCAAGATCCATATCTCTACCTGCTTATATTATGGGTATTTTTGTTTCCAAAATATGTGACTTCATAAAGAATACACATTACGCCTTATTCATATACATTACTATGGAGCTAGTTGACACAAGAGACCTAGTAAAGTTCTAATGAATTGAATTAGAGATGAACAGTATGTTAGTGGCACAACTGATTATAGAAATGAATATCCTTTTTATAGGACAATGACAATCCATTAGACACATGTATGTACAGGCATGCAGATTGATCTACTATCAATACAGGATCAAACTCCAAACCAAAGGGTTATAAAGTGATGTTTCTCTCTGAATTTTATAGAAATAACCTGTGGTGGATTCCTTTTGATATTTGGCAAAACTAATACAATTATGTAAAGTTTAAAAATAAAATAAAATAAAATAAATAAAATAAAAATAAAACCAGCTTGAACATCAAAAAAAAAATAATTATAGAAATAAAACAAAACTGGATTTTCCATCAATGAAAGGAATACTTCCCATGAGTTGAAGCTGGCAGTGATGGGCCTGAATCTCAAACTAGACATAGATGCTGAGTTGTAAAAGGTACTTCAAAGGCAAATAGTATCGGAAAAGTCAACCAAGTAAAATATGGTGCAGGTAACAGGAACCATGGTTAGCATTGATGTAAATACATACCAGCACCTCCTATTGGACTTTCTTATACCATTAATATGCATGTATGTGTATATATACATGTGTGCAATACAGGTATGCTTGTATACAAAAAACACATAGCAACAGATAGATGGACAGAGAGGCTCACATTCAGAATTGAGTCTATCAGGCCAAAGGTAACAAGACCACCTATGTAGATCTGGCCTTTAGAAGGGATACAATTGGGAAGAAGAGAGATTATAGAAAAAGTTTATCAAAATAAAGAAATGCTCCATTCACAGAGGAAATGAAATATGAAGATATGTAGTCAAGCATAAAAGAGTAAAGCAGCTGTCCCAGCTACTCCAAGTTGGATTCAGAGCAAAAGCTTGTTCAGTGAATCAAGGGAGAAATCATTAACTTAAATGGAAGAAAATTAGGCAGAACCAAACCTGAAATATTGAAAAAAATGTTAAAATTTCTCACGTCTCTTTCTCTTTAAGTCTCTTTCTCATCTTTTTCTTTCTTATCTTCAATAGGAAAAGTAGGTACGGTACAAATTAAGGTCACAAATGACAAAACTGTAACATCATTTAAATAATTACAAGAGACAAGTAATGATGGGAACAATAATCATCTCAGACAACGAAGTCTAGGGAAATTCTTACTATTGTGCACAAAACCAAATGCTTATCTTTCAGGCATTCAAAGCAAAAGGGGAACATAATAGGATACATAGCTTTCAATAGCTAATAAGTAGAAAAACCAAATTATCAGGAAAGAGATATGCCCCTAGCTCTGAAATCTGAGAAGAAACACTGCATGGATCTACACTGAAACTTTTCAAAACCACACAGACAGTATTGCAATAAGGTCTTTAAGGAGGAGGGGAAAAAGTCATAAACTTTGGATGAAATGAGATGAAATCATAGAAATAAGATAGAAAAAAATCAGCAATGCAAGTGACAATGAGACATGTAAGACTAAAGAAGAGAGGCAGAAATAAATAATTACAAAAGGTAAAGAAGAACCAAGAAGATAAAAGTGGTAGAATCATTT
Organism: Bos indicus; assembly: GCF_029378745.1. Lineage (NCBI taxonomy): Eukaryota > Metazoa > Chordata > Mammalia > Artiodactyla > Bovidae > Bos > Bos indicus. The sequence continues at coordinate 77,406,207 of NC_091765.1, forward strand.
TCACAATTGAACTGGACATGAAAAAAAATACAGATTTTAAAATGATACAAAATCCAGTGGCTAATATCTGTCATTGTAAATGTCTCCATTTTCCCTAGGAATGTATTCCTCATTTTCATATAGGTCTCTCTGGCAAAAAATCATTGCTTCATAATTATTATTTTAATGCAGTGGCTACTAACTTAAAATTTCAACTATTTTATAAAAATTCATTTATGTTATCTTTCAACATCTTGCTTTAAAAGATTGTTTTATTCTGAAATGCTATGTTATTTTGTAGAGTTGATCTTTCGCTAATCTGAACATGTAAGTGAAGGAACATAGGTTGTAGAATTAGATAGGTTTAGGTTTGAATTAAGCCCTTCAACTTAATGGCTGTTTGACTTTGAGCAAGTTAGCCAGCCCTTGGCCCTCTAAATTTACAATATGAAGTAAATAACTCCTATACCTCAGAGTTGTTTTTATTGTTAAATGAGATCATGTATATAATGTTCCCGGTAAGTTTCAAGGCAAGTATTAGATAAATGATACTGCTACTCTGATAGGCTTCAGATTCCATATCTTAAATAGGTAAATGAAATACACTTGTGGCAGGTAGTAAAAAAGAAACTTTCAAAGGAAATAATTTTTTAAATAAATACAATAAAATTTTTTAAATAAATACAATAAAAACAGCCTTAAGAAAATAACCTTAAAAAAAAAAAAGAAAATAACCTTAGTTTATAGTTTTTAAATTGTTTCACATTCAATGGTTCAATCACTGAATATCTAGTCAATATGAAAGGGATCTTACTGGGTAATATATGTACTAAAATAAATTTTAACTGCTTCCCCAAGAGTCTAATGGAGGACAGACATTTTAAACTAAATACTGAATGTTAGCCAAGTTTTGAGAAAGATACATGAGGCTGTGGAAAGTAGAACGAATGGGAAATTTTAGAGTAGTTCCAGAAAGAGTCAGGAAATACTCATGAATGTTCCTGATCAGCTGTACATTTAAATATTATGCATATTAATAAATGTATGCAGCACTGTAATGATTTTTGCTTCTCCCCACATTCCTCTCAAAAGGATTTCAGTGACTGTATGCTAAGAAATTCATAAGTACTAGGATACTTCAGTACAAAATCAGCAATATTTATACCCCTGCAAGTTTAACTTTAGTTTTCCCAAATCAGATTGGAGGTTTGATCTCTCCTTCTCTAATAAATACAAATCACATTTAGTGATTTTTTTATCCTTGCTCCACCACCTGAGACCCACCAGTTTCATAGAGCTGGGTTTTTTTTTTTTTTTTTTTCATTAAAATAAATCTCTGTAATACAGCAACCACACTATAGTTTAGTTCTATAAAATTATCTAAAGTTTTTTTTCATGATTTACTTTGTTATTTAGAAGATATTTCAAGATTATGGTTTATCTCTAGGTAACAGCAAATTTTTTCTTATAATTATTCAAGGAAGTTTTTCTAATTTCAAAAAATATCTGTGTGATATTTGTAATAACTTATTGACAGAGTATATAACTTGCCTGGGACCAAGGTGGGTTATAGAAAAGTAATTCCTTCAGCTCACTTACCATAGCTTCCCAAGGTTCCCATGAGTTGTATAAGGCTAGAGTCCTGCGGTTAGTTCAAAGGCTGGTTAGCCTATTGCAGAATTATTCTTGAAGTTTTAAGTGCTGAAGTGGAAGTAACAGTACATTCTAGGTTAAGCCACACAAACCAATTTCACTAAGGGAATGGAAAACTAATTCTAATGGAAAACCAAGGTGATATTTTTAGCCATTCATATGTTCAGTAAATATTTATTGAACATTGCTATATGCAGTTCCTGTTTTACTTGTGGAGAAATATCAATGAGTAAAACAGAAAAAGTTCTCATCCTCCAAGAGCTTACATTCTGATGGGGAGACAGTTATAAACCAAGGCCAACTTATCCATTCATAAAGAGCCTAAGGCCCATGGTACTTTAGGGCCCATAAATATGTTTTAATTTTGATTCATTTTAAAACTAGAAGAAAAATGTGAATGTTATAATAATGTACCCATCCTGCATTATATTTTTCTTTATATCAATGCAGCTGTAAAATATAATTTAAAAAATTTTTTTGAAGAAGGGGACCATTAAAGCAGAAGTGCCTTGAGACCATAAAAGTCATATAGCAGACCAGTAATAAACACATATGAACAACTAAATTATGTGGTATATCAGAAAGTGAGAAGTTCTGTGGAAGAAAAAAAAAAAGGAAGTGTGATGAGTCTGGGATAAAACTGTTGGCAATTTTAAATAGAGGTGAGGGAAAGCATCCCTGAGAAGTAACATTTGTGCACAGACTGGAAGGAAGCAGTGCAGACCTCTGCAGGTAAAGAGTGCTCTAGGTGCAAGGATGAGCAGATGCAAAGCCCTGAGACAGGAGTGTGCTTGGAAAGTGGATAAGCAGCAAGGAGGCTGTTACTGCTGCAGCAAAGTGATCTCTGGGGAAAGGAGCTAAAGGTCAGGCTTTAGGGGTGTTGGGAGTTAGACTGTATAGTGCTTGGAAGGCCACTCCAGACCTCTCTGAGTGATAAAGGAACAACTGGAAGATTTAAGGCAAGGCCACTGTTAGGTGTTAAATTGAGCACCCTAAAAAGTTACGCTGACGTCCTAACTCCAGGTACTCGTGAATTAGATATTTGGAAACAGGGTCTTTGTAGATATGATCAAGTTAAGACGAGGTCACTAGATTGAGTCCTATTCCAACATGACCATTGTCCTTATAAGAAAAGGAAAATAATATGGAAAGACAGAGACATACAGGGAGAATGCCATGTGATGACAGAGGCTAAATTTGGAGTGATGCAGCTGGCAACTGGAGAAGGCCAACAATTGATGGCCACCATCAGAAGCTAGGAAGAGGAAAGGCAGAATCCTATCCAGAGCCTCAGCAGGAGCATAGCTCTGCTGACATCCTGACTTCTAGCTTCTAGTAGAACCACTAGACAGTGAACTTCTGTTGTTTTAAGTTACCCAGCTTGTGGTACTTTCTTACAGTAGCTCTAGGAAACTAATACAGTCACTTTGCTCTCACAGTATGTATCTGACTAAGTGTCAAGAAAAAACTATAGCAAGGGCAAGTGTAGGAACTAGGAGGCTATCTTATGTCAAGTGTTCTGGGAAGCAGATTCTAAATCAAAGACTTGCAAACAGGTTTATCCAGAAGTATGCTCAGAAACAATACTGGGTGGGAATGGAGGTGGATGGGGGGATGAGGGACTCAGAACTAGGCAGGGGGAAGAGTGGAGCTTGCAAAACACCCAGGCAATTCAGTGGGTCTCACTGAATGTGAGATGGTCCTTCAGGGTCAACTTGAAGGAGGTGAGCCTACTATAAGTATCCCTGTGAAGGACACGTATTGAATTACTTTCCTGGGGAGGGAACATAATCTTGAGTTAGAGGTCTCCCTTCAGTAGCAGGAAGGAAATACTTGAGGAACTCCTCTGTGAGCAGCCCACATGCTTCAGGCTGTTGAAACAAATACTTTGGTCCTGGGGAGAAGGAATATGCAAGGTGCTTTATATCATCTCCAGAAGAGGATACTGCATTTATAGAAGAGAGATTCAAACAGCATGGGAAAACTGGAATTGGAGTATAGCTATGGAATTCTGTGTGTGTAAATGGTGTAGTTGTTTATGGGGGGTGTGTGTGTATGTGTGTGTGTGTATCCTAGCAAGGATCTTCCATTTGCACAGTACTCTAACTTTATAATATATGTAATTTGATGGCCACATTAACCTTATAGTGCAGGTAAGACAGGTTTTTAAAATACTAATTTCTACAATAAGGAAAACCCCTAGAAATATCAACTAATTGCCCAATACTTGGTGAGTTAATGGTAAAGGCAAGACTGAATATATGCTCTTCTGAATCCATGTTCTGAGTTGTTTGTTCCAAGTCATATGGCTTAAATATCACTTCAGATATGTGATAGTGATTGTACTACACCATTCTGCATATTCTTTTACACCTTGTTATGTTGCAGTACTCCAAGAAAGTATGTGGAAAGAACTACATAATTGTTTATCAAATTCACAGCAGTTTCTTCCTGGATCCAAAGCTAGACCACATTTGCCAACTTCCTTTACAATTAGTGTAGCCATATGACTGAGTTCTCATGAATGGAATCTGAGCAGTGATAAGGATCATTGTTGTTGTGATCTTATGGACTATAGCCTGCCAGGCTCCTCTGTCCATGAGATTTTCCAGGCAAGAATAGTGGAGCAGGTTGGTATTTCCTTCTTCGGGGATCTTCCCGGCATATGGATCAAATCCTTGTCTCCTGCATTAGCAGGAGGATTCTTTACAACTGAACCACCAAGGCAGCCCACCATACCATTCATTTGTGTGTGTGTGGGCATGCTCAGTCACATACAGACTGTAGCCTGCCAGGTTCCTCTGTCCATGGAATTGTCCAGGCAAGAATACTGGACTGGGTTGCCATTTCCTCCTCCAGGGGATCTTCCTAATCTAGGGATCGAAATCCCATCTCCTATGTCTCCTGCATTGCAGGAGAATTTTTACTGCTGAACCACCAGGGAAGACTGCAATAAGAATCCTGCAGGCGCATAAATAAAATGCTAGGGAATCATCCCTCTCTGTTCCCCAGGGTCTACCCAGTGCAAAGCCATGTGTTAAAGATGGACGAGTATCCACTAGCCTGGATCTCTGAGTGTTTGAAGGGAACAAAGATACCCATACACTAGCTCCTGTTTCAGTTTAGATTCCTAATCCAGTGATTTTTTTCTTTTTTTTTTTATGAGTAGAGAATTGGAAACACAATATGTTTACCTTAGTGTAAGATACGTAGTAGAGTTTGGGGGTTTTACTTCATGACATTTCACATAAGCCTAACTAATGTATCTTATTAAAATATAATGCTAAATAACTTAAGAATATACCAAGCTGTTTATATATGTATATTTAATTGTTTCACCATTTTGTGAGAAAATCATTATTTTATTTTTCTAGTTGTTAAATCCCTGAGAGATGAACTAATTAACTGATAACTAAGCAAACGTGAGTTTGAGTGAACTCCGGGAGATGTGATGGACAGGGAGGCCTGGCGTGCTGTGATTCATGGGATTGCAAAGAGTCGGACACGACTGAGTGGCTGAACTGAACTGAACTGAAGCAAACAAAAAACACTTGAGATTTAAACCATTCCAGCTTGAAAACACACCAGAGAAGGTGGGAAATTTACTCAGTGTTCATATTTTAAAAACTGCATGGAAGAACTCTGAATAGCCTGGCTTAAGTCACATGGCCATCTATAACAAAACACTGGGTAGAGCTGGTTACAATATGTGATTTGACCTGGTTCATCTGCCTTCCCTGGGTACCACAACGCACAGATCATTACCAATACATAAGTGCAGAGGAAAAGTACACCCAAGAAATAGGCATGCAATTTGCAAAAGCAGGAAGAGGGAAATGACCAGACAAAATCCATTGATGACTATGACTAAGTTATGCTGGCTTCATCAAAAAGGAGAATGTACTGTAACATCTCAAGGGCTGTTTTCCAGAAACTAAGTATAGCAATGTAGCTGGATCTTATAAAAGAAATAGAACTCATGTCCAGACAGCCATTTAAAAACGCTCTCTGCATTTCATGTAGACTCTTCTCTGTGCATATGTTTTATGACTCTTTCTGCAGATTATCATCATTTTCTTCACTTCTGCTGGGTGCCTAAAGGCAAGTTTAAATGGTGATAGAATAGTCCAGGTCTCCCATCAAACACGAACCATCTCTGATTCTTGAATTAAAATGGCAGGTAAATGAGGGCCATGTCACAATTTGGTAGCTTACCTGGCCTATTCAGAGAAACAATGACTCTCTCAAGGCCAATTCCCTGGAAACAAGACTTGTTTATCCTGCTAATCAAGCAACCTACCTCCTTCCCTTCCTGATTCAAAGAACCATAACCAAGGAGCAGTGTTCTCATTGGAAAAATTCACTTTCAGGATCTCTACGAATGTTGCCAAAGGTTTAATAAGATAAATGTGTCTAAATGCTGTACTCTATTAATACTAAATGTTCATCCTTGAGAAAGATATTATACTCTATGAATCTTAGTATCATTATTATTAAAGTAGAAATAATACCTATGTCGCTGGTTTCTTGGGAGGATTAGGCCTTGCCCATAGAAGGTGAGGATGAGAGATGGACATGAGTTTGAGTAAGCTCCAGAAGTTGGTGATGGACAGGGAAGCCTGGCATGCTTCAGTCCATGGGGTGGCAAAGAGTCAGACATGACTGAGTGACTGAATTGAGCTGATAGAAGGTGAGGGTCATTACTTTAAAAGAGTTTCAGTGCAAAAATAATCCACATAAAAATTAGTCATGCTTTATTTTGAACAACAAAACATATTTTTTCCTGGCTTGATGGCTAATTAGATGATTTCCAAGCTCTTTTCCAGTTCTTTAATGCAAGTGATTTTTTCCAGCGGACTCCAAACCATTAGCCAAAAAAACAGTGCTTTCAAAGCAAGAGATTCACTAATATCTCAAGGATATTCCAAAGCATGTCATAGCATAAAATTATTTCAGAGGATTCAATTTGTTTTAAGCAACAGCAGCCTCCCCTTGTCAAGGTGACTAACTTGAATTTGATAGCTTTAATTTAGATGTATAACTTTTATTAATATATAATCTTAATAGAGTGATATATAATATTAATCAGATATAACAGATAAATCTCATATATTTTATAACATATATAATACTTGCCTTGAATTTTTTCATCACCAAACATTTATTAAATATCTAATATGGTCCTGAGCACTATATTTTTAAGTAGACAATAACTATTATTTTTCCTACACTCTTCATTTTGCTTTTATAAGAAAAGAGGTGAGGTGTATGATTGAAGCATATATCAGAAATGAGAAAATTATCTAACTGGGAGTTAGATAACTATAAAAATATTATTATCAACATTCCAAGAGGAACAATGCAATATGTGTTCTACAAGCCAAGCTTATAGGAAAATCCAGCAGACAGTATTATAGGGAACCTAATTTCCTAGATATCACCATAATACAGGCTGCATGTTAGACTATAACATGTCCATACAGAATTTTCCCTCTGTGTACATCTTTATTAGGAGTTTAGATATAGATGCCAAATAAAAAATAATTTATTAAGGCTAGCAGTATTTTTAAGATCTGATTGCTTTCTTCAAGAATATATTGCACTAAATCAGTCTTAGATATATAGCAGAAAATGTGACCATGTACCCCTGATCCTCCACTATCAGGGGTGTTGAGACCCTTTGCATAATATAGTCTGAAAACTCCTAATGAAGGATACTGATTAGCAAAATTTGGGCCAGCTGCCCTTGCCTGGTCAAACATAGCCAAGGGACAGGGCCAAACGGTATGGCGAAAGCCTCCTCATACTTATGTTGAGGAACCACTCTGAGAGAAGGGGGAATAATGAGTCAGTCAGGAAGATCCCCTGGAGAAGGAAATGGCAATCCGCTCCAGTGTTCTTGCCTGGAAAATTCCATAGACTGAGGAGACTGGTAGGCTACAGTCCATGGGGTCTCAAAGAGTCGGACATGACTGAGCGATTTCACTTTCACTTTCATCTCCTATTGGTGTCTAAAAAGAATAAGGTTGAGGAGCAGAACCTAACAGGGTGCAATATTTTACAAAGAAACAAAAGTATTTCCCTTTTGTTCTAGGCCATGACAATCATTATTAAATACCTGGTTGACCATGGTATTTTAATTTGTAATGCATAAGCATGTTTGCCTTTATAAGAGGGAGATCTTAAGAAAACAGTTTTGGGTTTTGGAATATTTTTATATTTCTAGAGTCTAGAAGTTAGATACTGTGTTGTGATACTTTAACAGCAACCATGTTTATAAGAGTGCTGAATACTTCTCCAAGGGCCAGTGTTCTATTCGTAACATTTATAGTAAGTAGTTTAAAGCATTTGGTGTTGAACCTAATTTAAAGTTATGAAAGGTAATTTAATTGTGGGATCTAAGACAAAGTAGCAGGGAAAGTTAAAAAGAAAAAAACTAAAAAAGAAAAAGCTTGTTGTTTCTTTCACAGTCATGCAGAACTGGCATGCATGTATGCAAGCATTAGGGAAATTATGAAAAGGAGTTCTAGAGAGACTCTCCACTGAGAAGAAAAAAGGATATAAAAAGAATGTTAAACAATTAGGAGAAGCTCTTTATAGAAAGTATCTATATCTAGATTTATTTTATATGGGTCTATTGATAAATTTCCAGGTTATTTAGAATGTATAATACATAGATCCTCTTTTGTACCAAAAAAGACTAAGGCTGAATTGCTTTGAATCAAGGTAAGAATAGATGATACCAAATCAGTAGGGATATATAACCAACCTTTTAAAATGGGTCCTTTGATGTACATCCCAAGAAATGAAGAACATCACTGGATACTTCTTAGAATTAAACTATCCCTTAGTCAGTCAAATATGTTCTGATAGTATATATAATCTTCACTTGAGTCATCATTCTAGTGAACCCCAAATCCCTTAGACTTCTAATCATACCATGGCATACTAGGAATCTGAATATTAAGCTCTGGTACATACTTTGCTTGCAGGTATGATTAACGCTGCAGTGTATTTAGGCCCAGTAGCATTTAAGATGATACCTGTCTGCTGATAATTGATTAGGTATTAGAAAATATTTTTCCTAGTAACAAAAGCTTAGTAATTTATAATCTTGTGAAAGTTTACATCTGGTTGAAATACAAGGTCATTTCATGTGAAGGTGCATTGTCTAGTGTCTGCAGAAGGGACAGTTTGGTTACTAAAAGCCTCAAATATTTGAAGCTCAGCCCAGGGTAGTACATGTCAAGTCATAGGGTAAGGAAGAGTTGAATCATTAATGAATCCTGATTTTCACTTGCATGCATGCCTGCCTGGAATAGTCAACATTTCTCATTTTACTTGTAGCTGGGTGTTACCAGCTCACCATTTCAGAAAATGAAATGAAAGGGCAAATGGTGTGTGCAAGTTTAGGAAAATGTCTCTGGGTGTGTCTTTCTTTTCTTCCTTTTCTTCTCAGCTCCTGCAGTGTAGGCATGATAGCGAGAACTGGAATCAGGAATAACTACCCTGCGTGGCTGAGCAAGAAGATAAGGAAGGTGTCTATTATAGGTTGGAATGCTGCAACAGCCCAGGATCACTAAATACTATACTTTAACCTGAAAAAATAAATAAACTTTTATCTTATTTATTGTTGATGTGTGTTTCTGTTGCTTGCAGCCAAAGTGAATCCTAACTAATATAGAATAAATTATTAAAAAAAAAAAACTTTGTTAACTTTAACTAACTTCCCCTAATTGAATAACTATCAATTCCAATCAGGTAAGAAGGCATTTACTGAGTATGCAAAAACAAGGTATCTTACATACTTACTTTCTTTATACAACAATTACAACTGAGAGGTATGCCACTGTGCAAAAGCCTTGTCCATACCTCTGTTTATTTCTGTAGAAGTGACATCTGTGAATAGAAACCATGGATTAGTGACATATATTATTCTAGTAGGCAGTTGACATAATATCAGCTTTCTTTCTAGAAAAATTGTGTCAGTAAATATCACTAGCATAGAGGCAGGCATGTCTCAGTTCAGTTTTGTTAGAGTTTAGTAGTACGAAACTGCTATTTTTCAGCTAATTTCATGAGTGAAACAAAATGGATCTGGTACTTGTATATATTTTTACGTACTGGACTTACATTGACAGAATATATTTCCTTTTTTTTGGCCATTTGTATTTATATTGTGAACATGTTATGCATGTTCTTTTCCTACATATCATGTGCTGGAGATTTTAGTGTATTTATTTGAAAAGTCTTTTGGTCAGGAAATATTTTAAATTATTAAAATATTTTAATTGTGATTATCTTATTTGATTGGCTATTCAGCTTTTAAAAATTTTTGGGGGAGGGGTTCTTTTCAATTTTATAAATATTGATTTATTTTTCAATTTTAATGTAGTTAAAGTCAACAGTGGGAACTTTTTTTGAAAACCACTCTTGCACACAGAGCTACCACATATAATAGCTTCTTTGCTCAAACATCATCTGTCCCGAGAAGAAGGTGTTAAATAGAGTTGTGTAGCAAAGAGGGCATAGCATTTTATTTGATGGTATTTTCGTGGAAGGTTCACCTTAGAAAAATATTGGCAAGAGTCATGGATTTCCTGGCAATGGAGTATTGACACTTTGTATCTTAAATCAAATAGAGAAGACTATGCCCATCAGATTTAAAATGATTTGGAAGCATGAGGTTTGAACCTAAAGTACAGGGAGCTGCTGTAAAAATTGTTACCTTGACATTTGATTAAGTTGTATAAACCTTTAACCTATTCTTTTCTTTTTAGTGCTTTTCATTAACCATCAGCTATTTTTATTCACACATTTTTTCCCCTTTTTGGTTCTTTCTTCCTCATTATTTTGTTTGTAATTTTGTTTGTTTGAATCAACTCCTCTGTGGTGAATACTTTAAATTATTTATTTAACTTACAATGCTTAGTTTTCACTTCTTATATCTCGCATGTTGATAAACATATTAATTATATTTTAAAATTTATTTTTCTCACATATCCTACCAGACCTGCCATATCATGATGTCTGATTCTAAAAATTGGTCTATAGGTGCTGTTTATTTATATTTCTTCTGCTACCACTTATACCATTTAATATCTATATAGCACCTTTCATTCTATATTCTGTTCTATTACTTTTCTACATATCTACATTTGGGGGATGAATTGAGTACTTTCCATTTTTCCTCCTTTACAAATAAGAGCCTCTTGTCACAATTGGTTAGAGTCTACTCTTTCCAAAATCATTTAAGTAAAAGTGACTCCAGATGTCAGTTTACAGTTTCTTTAAGTACTCTGGGGAATTCATGGATGCCCCATATTAAGCAAATTCAAGTAGCCTAACTTAAGCCTGTGAATATTTAGTTGGTCAGAATTCAGCAATATCATTCAACCTCTTTCCCATTTTTTTTCCAAAATAAAAAGAATTATAATGTGCAAAATAATGTGGGTACAGATTAATCTTACACAGATGATTGAAATTTGTAATTTAAATTCCAGGAAGATACTCTAATGTGAGAAGGCATACAGCAAGCAACTAATACCTTTAAAAGAACAAGAAAAAACCAGAATGAGATGAGTGTAGAGATACAATCAAAGTGCTATGGGAATATAATAGAAGGGGTGATTATTTTGAATGGGTAGCAGTTGGTACTGGAATTGAGTTTTGAAGACTGAATGAGATTTTGATAGTCACTTGTATTGGGTTTGGTCTGTTAATTCGAATGCGGTTTTATGTTCTTCAGATGTTGACTCTACCTCCCTAATAACTGAGAGGGCATTAGATCATTCTGAATATATTATATACACTCAAATGTAATTTGGATATAATGTGCTTGTTGAATGCATATAATAAATCTTGGTTTCTCTTATAATTGCAACTCGAATGTACTGATACAGACAATAACACCTTAGCCATTTCAAATTATGAAATTTTAGAGCAGGAAAAGACCTTAGAAATTACCTACTTAACCCTCTAATTTACAAAGAAGGCAGAAAAGGGCTCAGTAATTGAACAAGGTCACTCAGTTAACTTGAACAGACTTTTCCTCCATCAAAAGGCACTGCTTTGGAAGCGACACCTTTCCATATCCATTATGGTAATTTTTACTGATGTGAAATAAAATCATTTAATCCCCACATCGGATTATCAGAAGATACTTTAACGACTACAATGAACTTGCACGCTGTGGTAAGTTTGAAGGAACATAAAATGGACCAAAGGCAGAAAACGCACTGGGACTGGAAACCTGCATAATGAAAATATGGAATAATTTGAACCTGTAAAAAGAGACGCTGGCAGTAGTTTCAATCTGATGTCACTTATTCACCTGGGGTGGAACGAAGGAAGAAGAGAAGAGAGAGAGGGAGGGGGGGAAGAAAGAAAGAGGGGAGAGGGAAGCTCGAAGGGGGAATGGGGGGGGCGAGAGAGAGGAGGAGGGAGAGGGAAAGGAAGACAGAGGGGGAGAGAGAGAGAGAGAGAGAGAGAGAGAGAGAGAGAGAGAGAGAGAGAGAGAGAGAGAGAAAGCTTGTCTCAAAGCCGCGAGGAGAGGTACCCTTTGTTTGACAAACCCTGAAAGGAAAGCCTCTTGTAGCAGCTCTCTCGTTCCCACCTCCAAGCGTTTGTCGAGCTGCTAGGTGGAGCCCGCGCGGCGGAGCCCGAGCGCACTCCAGATCCGGGTTTTGCCTCCCGCCACCCCTTCTCGCGGCGCGAGCCCCCTCTTCGGCTCTCGGCGCTCGCTTGCCCGCGGCTCATTCTGGGCTCGGCTAGGGCCCCGGCTGCGTCCGCGGCACGCAGGCTGCTCGGCCTCGGCGCGCCCGCGCTCCGACCGGTTCTCGGCGCGTCGCCCGGTTGTCTGCTCGCCCCAGTTCCCAGGAGCGGGGATGCAGATGGTGCCGCTGGTCCGGGTGGGCGCCGCCGCAGCCGCTGCCGCCTTTTCCCGGACTGCTCGTGGCCTCAGCTCCCGCAGCTGCCGCCTGTGACTCGCCCCCTCCCCTTTCTTTCTTCTCTTTTTGCCTCCGTCCTCTTTCTCCGGGTGTGCGCGCGCGCGGGTTGCACGGCTGGCTTTGGCAGAAGCTCGCTCGTGTGTGCGTGTGTGTGAGTGTGCGTGTCTGGAGAGCGCCAGAACCTTGCTCCCTCGCGGGGAGTCGAAGAAGAGAACGAAGCGAAGAGGCGGCGGAGGCAGCGGCGGCAGCGCCGAGCCCGGGGCCGCGCGATGAAGCTCCCACATGTCCGCAGCTGCCCGGCCGGGCCGACGAGCTAATCAGCCACCCTCCGGGCTCGGGGCTCCGCGGCCCCCGGGAAGCAGCCCTAGGCGGCCGGGCTCCCGCTCCGCCGGCAAGCCCCCGCTGTGCACCTGGGAAGGAGTTTGTGGGTCCCTCGCTCCCGCTCTCGGCGGAGGTTTCGGACGCGTGGGGGAGACCCTCGGCGGCGAGAGAACCCCGAGAGGAGAAGGAGGAGGGTTTGGCGGAGAAGGATCCACCCCTAGCCCTCGCGGCTCCCCCTACCTTTTCCATCGCTCCCGCTCTCCAGCGGAAAGGGGAGGACGAGGAAGAAGAAGAAAAAGAAAGGGGGTGGGGTGGGAGAACTGGATATAAAGATCGACTGGGGGGATGGTGGCAGATTTTTGGTCTCTTCAGCAGCGTGTTTCCTTAAGCGGTAGCAGCAGCAAGAGGAAAAGCAGCCCCAGCTATGACTGCCGCATGTTAATAGCTGCCGCTGGGGTCCCTCGGCTGCTGCTGGAGCCAGAGCCTGACTCCGAAGTTGTGCAACTGTGGACTGGGAGAGACATTTGAACCCTCCACTCTTTGCTCCGTTTTTACTCCCTTGGTGTGTGTGAAGCGAGGAAACGTAAAGGAAGACAAGCATTTGGCTCCCCCCGCCACCCCACCACCCCGTCGCTTTTCTTCATGGCTGTGTAGCAGAAGAAAAGGGGGAAGGAGACTTTTCGTTGTTTCCTTGGCCGGGGTCTCCACCCTCCCGCTGCCTTCTCTGCGCTCTGGTTATAATTCCTGGACGCGTGTGCTGGGGGTGTCTACGCTGGGGCTGCTCGGTATTTTGCCCCGGGCTCCATGGTTCGATTGTGGAAACTGCACCAGGCTGCAGGTTGTTGAGCAACTGATGGGACGAGCTCAGGGACCGGCGGTTACGAAAGGTAATTTATTCTTCTCACTCTTCCTAATAGTGGTGGCCCCGGCCCGGCGCAGGCGTCTGCGTCCGCGGGGCAGGCGACCGAGGGGGCGCAGGATTCTCGCACACTCAGCCTCCCACTTGCACACTAGCCCGCACACACACTCATCCAGTCGTGATGTGGGGCGGGAAGGGAATCTCAAGGCTGGTGGACGCTGGGGGTTGGCACGGGTTCGAGGTTTTTCCAGCTACTGGGCGGTTTGGCGGCTGAGAGAAATGAAGGGGAGAGTGGCCGGTGAGCATTCGCAGTCCAGCACTCTGGGGGATAGGAACGGTTTCCACCCTGGGAATTTTCCCTCCTGTCTCACCCCAGTGTCATTCCCCTGGTGGGAGCCCAAAGCAAACCAGGGGGCGCCTTCTCGCTGCCGGCCCGGAACCTGTGCCGCTTGAGGCCGGAGAGGGCTGGAGGACCCACAGGGACCTGGTGAGGAGCTCGGCTCAGGGGTGATGGGGACTGAGGGGACCCTCTCAAGACACCTGCCTGAAGCATCCATGGGGGTCGCGTTTGCCCAGTTCGTGTCCCGGAGTCGCGGAGCCTCACCACCTCCCCATACCCCGCCCGCTGTGTCCCCTTCACGGGCAGTTTGGTTTAGACCTGCTTGCTCTGGCTTTGTTAGGCGGTTTTGGCTGGAGAAAGCGGCTACTTTCGTGGGTGGCCGGGGGCGGCGTGGTGTTGGGAGTGGGCACTGGGCGGGGGTGGGGGCGGCGGTGTTGCAATAATCAGTCCGGCCGGGGCGCCGGGGCAGGGTGGTCAGAGCATTGGTGGCCGCGGTCGGCTAGGTTACAGGTAGGAACGCAGGCGCCCTGTATTTTTTCACCAGTGAAGGGAAAGCTCCGGGCTGCGGCGGAGCTTCAGTGTCACCGCACCCCGGGCGATGGTCCCGCGTCGGAGCTCAGAGGCTAAGCGTGCCAGGCCCCCTGGCACTATAGGTGGGTGGGTGTGTATGTGTGTGTGTGTGTATAGGAGGGAACCTCCGCTACCGGGGTTAATCGGCAGCGGGATCGGCGTGTTCAGGTCTACGTGTGCGCGCGTTAGTGCGCTCCGGGGATGGCCCGGAGATATTTGCCGGGATGACAGAGCTGATGATACTTGAGCTGAGCTTGCTTATCGAAATCGCCTGGGATCCGCTTAACCGGAAAATCTGGTTTGAGGAGGCCGAGAGGGAGGTAGGGGTTCTGAGGAAGCCCTACTGTGTCCCCTGTCCCCTAGTGAGCACCTCTAAGAGATGCGTGCTGCGCGTGAGAATCTCTGGTGCAGCGCGCGATGCACCCCAAATTGGCCCTGGTGAGGACCAAGCGATAGAGTAGTCCTCTTTCGGTCAGGTTGAAATAACCAAATCAAGCCCGTATAACCCTTGATCCTCAGAATTCTCTGGCCACTCTCAGATAGAAATGTGCGCTGCATAATTTATGGCCAGAGATATCACAGCAATTGGGCGAACTCGAGGCGTGTGAGCCACCTCTGGGTGTCTCCTTCCTGTGCCTGTGTGTGATCCTGCCTGCGGTAGTTAGAGCACATTGTAAACAACGGTGTAAGCAGCCCTGCCAGTCTCCTTCGGAGCCCGACCTGGTGATGTCTGTTGTGTTTACTTTCTTGGGTGGATTACTCATTAGGAAGTATAAGCCTTCTTGGACCTCCGATTTTACATCCTTTCAGCCAGCTGCTGGGGAAATGAGGAGATGCACAGACTCTGGCAGGAAGGAAAAATTGCCTTCTGTGTTTTGCTCTGAAGTAAATAGGCAGTCTGCTAATTTAGTGTCATATGGGCTATCAACACTAGTTAAAAGATGTCACTGTAGAATCTACAGAGAAATAGTTCTTCTGTAATTTTTCATTTGGAGAATGTACTTTGTTTCCCTGAGATTAAACAGAATTTAGCTAGATTTCCCTGGTATATTTTTCAATCTGTAATGGTACTAAATGACCTAGAGTTCCAGCATTCAATTTGTCTATATATGGATTATAGATAGAATTGTCAGTTCTTTTATAGAATCACCAAAAGAGATTCCCAGATATTTGTCTAGGAGTTAGAATATTTGTAGTGAAATATCTCACCTTTGTTTCACCCAATCTTTTGTTGTTGTTATTGTTGTTGCCAAGGGTTAAAAATGTACAAAGACAGTTTTAAAAAGTTGGAAAGCTAATTACTTTTCAGTTTCAATAATCAGAGACATGAAATTCTTTGTTGTAGATTAGCCCTGACTGCTTTCATGTTTGTTGTCCATGGTTTTGTTGAAAGAAAGTATAGCACTGTAAATGTAAAAGGGTACTTTGATTCTGGGTACCATCATTTTCATATTTCTTTCAATTTTAAGATACTGGCATCTTGGAATAGCTTAGATTACCCCTCAGTTCCCTCACCAAAAAAGGAATACTGAATCACTGATGCCTGATTTTGATTGTTATATTTGTATGGGATAGGGCTAGTGGAAAACTTAGGAAATTGTGATTTCATCCATGCGATTCTAGCTTCTTACATTTCTTTCCTTTCTAGAGGGTATGTGTTAAAGCCTTTGCCCTTGCAAGTATTTCTGAAGATTAAAGAGTACTTGTCCTCTTATTTTAGATCTAATCACAGTGATTCCAGGTCCTGTGTTAGAAGATTTGATCAGATCTGTTCTTTGTTTCCTAGCAGCATGTGTTTCCTAGCAGTCATACATTCCACAGGTCCTGATGTCATTAGAACTGTGTCTGTCAGGGTATTGTGCTGTCTTTAGCTGAAGGTGAATGTGTCACAAGTGCCTGAATGCCATTCCCTAGCACTTCTTCATAACTAAGTGTTCAGTAACCTGCTCTGTTGGTGTGCATGGTTGATGAGACTGTTTCCGTAAACTCAGGGTAGGAGGAATGATTACTATGAAGGTTTATGTGAACTATTTAAAAATTTTAGATAGATACATTAGGTTGCTCCAGGCATCCATGGCCTAAAGAGTGATAAGCCAGCATGTGATTTGCTTAATGGATAAATGCTTTTGATGTCTCATTTTAAGTTGCTTGGTGTGATTATCCTTCAGATTGGGAGCCCTCCATGAAAATATGAATGGAAGGTCTTTTAGAAATGAGTTTATTAATGATGATCTTCTTGCATTTTGGAGATTTTAAACATTCCTTTAAAACATTCCTTTGCACAGGGAATAATAGTGAGTATGAGACTTACTGGCTCCAGCTACTGTGCCTGGCATTGTTTCTAGTAATTAGGAAAGACAAATTTTTTATGGACTTGTTTTCCTTTTGATTTCTTGCTGAGCTCTAGTGAAGTTAATCCTAAATAGCAGATTTTAAAAAAAGTTATCAAATCGAAAGAATTGAAGTCAGTCAAATAATATTATGCTAAACTGAAATGTTTTTTCAGATTTCCTTTGGATAACTTTAACTGCTGGATGAAACTCTGTTTGAAAAGAGCTGCCAAGTAGGAGTGATAGTTACTGTTAGAAGTGGGGCATTTTTTGCCCAGAAATCAGCAAGGAAAACTGCTTGTGTACTTAAAAACAAAATAATTTTGAAAAATGCTGTGTAGCTTTAATTTAGCATGGTGTGAATGGCTATAGCATTTGGAATTAGAGGGAGAATATCTTTCCTTAAGTTTTGCAAATGACTATTTTCCCTTTGATTTCTTAGATTTGCATAGCATTCAAAATATACTCTTGTTCACATAGGGAGGAACCCTAAAGACAGAGGCTGTATTGTAATTTAGCATTTGTTTGCCTTCAAGGACATGTTTGCGCTTTGATCACTATTGCATTTATGTCTTTTTCTTTTATGCAAATGAATTTCCTACTAGAATATCCTATTTTATAATAAAATATAAACAAAAACTTTAAAATATGAGTAAGGGCTTCCTGACATGCTTCCTTTCTTATCTTTGAGTGTGTGTTATTAGGAATTTGCTGATCAGTGGGAGAAAAACTCAAATTTTTCGTTGATTATGATTTTGATATTGATGTTTATTAGCCAGTGTGAAAGAGTAGTACAGGTGTGCCTGTGAATAGCATTTATGAGCCCAAAGATGTGCACACTGTCCCCCAAATTCTTTCATGTCAGTACCCTGGTCTGAGTCTACGTGGCCCACTGAAATTAACTTTTCTACTGCATAAAGTAACCAGGTGTCATTTTTTTCTTAGAATTGTTAAGTGTGCCCATGAGCTCACAAATACAAATATATATATAAAAGACTTAGCTGTTCTACTCTGAGTTCATTGAAATTCTCCATCTGTTTTTAGAGAGTGGGTGAAAGGAAGAGTCCTTTCTGTATTTGATAATAACAGATTCTATGTGTGTTAGTCACTCAGTCATGTCTGACTCTTTGCAACCCCACAGACTGTACCCTGTCAGGCTCCGCTGTCCATGGGATTCTCCAGGCAAGAATACTGGAGTGGCTTGCCATACCCTTTTCCAGAGGATCTTCCTGACCCAGGGATTGTCTCCTGCATTTCAGGCAGATTCTTTACCCTTTGAGCTACAGGGAAATCCTAACAGATTCTATAGATCTTAATAATTTATGTCTTACTAATGTCTTGTTGACATTTAAAACAAGAATTTAGTTAAATATTAACGAATTTCTTCAGGAGTGATTACATATACACATTAGAAGTTGTTAGCATTTGGTCCATATTCAAGAACTTAAATGGAATACTGTTGGTGGTAATCATAGTTATTGTGAACATTATCTCTGGGATGGAGATTTGATTCATCCAACTGAATATTTCTTTCTGGTAAACTTCTGTGTCAGTTATTTTGTAGAGCAGACAAACTTCTCTTTTCAAACTTTATTCTGGAGAAATCTGTGGGTTTGTGGGACCCTTTCAGGGGTACTCTAAGAAGAAAACATTTTCACAAAAATGCTAAGATTTTTTTTTTAAACCTTTAAATCTCATACTTTAACAAGTTTATGGTAGAGTTTTCCAGAAGGTATACAATATGTGATGGCATCATTACTTTGATGGCATATGGCATGCTGGTGTATTCTTGTGTTTTAAAATTTTATGAGCTTAACTATTATTATTTAAATATTGATGGTTGTAACCAATATAATCAACAGTTGCTTTAGGTCACCAATTTTAAGTGTGTAAAAGGGTCCTGGAACCGGAGAATTTGAGAACCAGTGAAGTTGACTTTTCAAGATCTGCCTCCTTGTATTCCAAAGTTCACCTCACTGGACCATATAAAGAGTCATCTAGGATGAGAAAACAAATTGTTCAAGTTTTAAAAACACACAAGCCACACGGGTATTTTATTAATTATTTGACATTTTCACTTTTCCCTTCCCAGTGTAGAGAGCTTCTTTCTAGTTTCTTTGGTCCCCAGTTAGTGGAATGGAAACATTAAGGCTACGGGTCTCCAGGGAAAATTTAAAATCTAGGCCCCAATTCTTGATATTCTGCTGTCTGGACAGGCAGAACAGCTTGGTGGTGATGAGAAGGAACTCTGTGATGTGTTTGCCGAGGTTTGATAAATTATTTGATTTTTGCCAAGATATTGGATCTCTCTCTCTATGCCTTAATTTCCTGGTATGTTTTTATGGGTATAACAATTGTTCCTAATTCATAGGTTTTTCCCATTCTTAAAATTTAATGGGAAAATATATGCAAAGTGTTTGAAGCAGTTATAGGCACAATTGTAACTACTTGCTACTGTCATTATTATGATTTTTTAGGTCTCATGAGGGGCCCAGGAAACTTTAATCAATTCTCCATGTGACTATGTGATTGAAATTTACAATTATGTGTTATCTCATTGCTTTATAGCATACCTTAAAATGCGATTAAATTTGAAAATTTCATATAAAAGATAATCTTGGCTGTATTTTACACTTGCACTTGAAAACTTAAGAGTTACTGGATTTTTTTTTTTTTTTTTCCTGTATTGTAAGAATGAATCAAACACCTTTTTAGTCTGGGCCAAGTTTGAAGTTTGGTAGAGGATGAATGCCCAATTAAATTGAGATTTCAAAGACCCTAATTGAATATTTATGTATCTTGGGAATTATTAGGGAGGAAATCACTTTTCTGAAGTGATATCAAGACGATTCACTACACTCTTAGTCTGTTAATCACTATCTAAACAGGCCATTTTCAGTGAAAAACATCCTTGGGGTAATTATACACTGCAGTTCTGTTTGTGAGTGGTCATATGCTTGACGAGTAACAGAAACCCCACACAGAGATTACTTTTAATAGATGCTAAAGTTTAAAGATGACCTGTAATACTTCCGAATGGCACTTTGACATCTATTGGAAAACTTTCTCTCTCTCTCTCTTTAGTCACTAAGTTGTGTCCGACTCTTGAGACCCCATGGACTGTAGCCTGCCAGGCTCCTCTGTCCATGGGATTCTCCAGGCAAGAATGCTGGAGTGGGTTCCCATTTCCTTCTCCAGGGGATCTTCTTGACCCAGGAATTGAACCTAGTCTCCTGCATTGCAGGCAGATACTTTACCAACTGAGCTATGAGGGAAGCCCTAACCTTATAGAGATATTTATAAATTCCATACATATATTTGAACATATTTCATGGCTAGTTTTGGAGAAGGAAATGGCAACACAGTCCAGTACTCTTGCCTGGAAAATCCCATGGACAGAAAAGCCTGGTAAGCTATAGTCCAAGGGATTGCTAAGAGTCAGACACGACTGAGGGACTTCACTTTCACTTTTCACTTTCATGCATTGGAGAAGGAAATGGCAACCCATTCCAGTATTCTTGCCTGGAGAATCCCAGGGACAGAGGAGTCTGGTGTGCTGCCTTCTCTGGGGTTGCACAGAGTCGGACATGACTGAAGCAACTTAGCAGCAGCAGCAGCATGGTTAGTTTAATTTCTGACTTAGGGTGACCACTATGAAATGAGTGCTGTAGCACTGATCTCCAGCTCTTTGGCAAAACCTGACTTTTTCTGCAGAAACTATACTATACTCCTTAGATGGGCATACCTGGACAGTGTTCCTGATTATGAACTGCTTAGAAATGGTCTTTGGAAAGAGAGACACTTGAATACAGTCTCAGATCTGCAACTTTATAGCTATATCATCTCTCTTTGTGAAGTAAAGGTAATAAAATCTGCATTGCTGGTTTGGGGTGAGAAATAGGAAATGAGCAGAAAAGGACCTGATAGAGTGAGCATTTAATAAATGGTACCTATTATTATTAGAGTGATATTAGAAATGTCCTCCGCTACTGATATTAAGAAAACTTAGCTAAATCAAATATCATTTTTTTTATGGAAGAGTTCTCGATGAGCTATGAAAATCAATAGCATTTTCTTAAGAAATTGAGAAAGGTTTCACATGTATTTTTGTCTTTTCCATTATCTTTCCCTCTCTCTTGTTTTAATCTTTTAGTAAGTACCTATTTCTGAGCTCTTCCTTGTAATGTTAAAATGTTGTATGTACTTTGCTACTAATTCTGCCCCCCTCCATCATAATCCTGACAGGAAAATATTTTTGACAGCCACAAAGTGCTGTGTCTGAAGATTGACTTTAAATCAGGTATAAAATGAAAGTAGCAATTTAACTTAAGACATTTTAAATTAAACTCCTGATCATCTTTTCACATGGCGTCAGCAGCTCTTTAAGCTTTAACTGCATCAGAATATTCTACATGTTGTAACCAAATCATCATAAACTTCCAAGATTTAAGGATTTCTCATATTTTTGAAGGATTTATAATCTTAAAGTTTAGTCCTCATAAGATTGCTATAAATGCAGATGAACCCTTAAAATTCAGATCCCCAAATTGTTTTAAAGACTAGAAGTATAGAAGGGGTCATAAATAAGTCCATGTTTTAGAATGAACATGTGTATTTCAGTGACAGTTGCCATTAAGAGAAGCTATTAAAATGTGTGACTCATATCTAATCATTCAAAATGTATGTTAAAATGGAAAGAGTACAACATGGTTGGTGGTAAAAATGAATGAAATAATAAACTGCACGTTGAACGGCTGACTTGCTAAATTGTACCAGACTTAAGTGTCTTAAAGTATGACTCAAGAAAACGAAAGCCAAGTAGAAACGACCCCCCCTTTTGTTTGATCAGCTTGTGTTGGTGTTTATGCATCCCGCAGAGGCAAAGTGTGTTACTATTCAAGACAGCCCCAGTGGCTCCACAGTAGCCTGAGCCTGTGAGAATAGGGGAGAGACTTAAGCCCAGTTTTTGATGTTCTGCATGGGTGGGTAACCTGAATACTAAAGTGCATTCCATTGACAGCTGACCCTCTAAGAGGGTTTTCAACAGTCTCTTGTTTTGTTTTGGTCCCCCCTCCCCATTTTCCTTTCCTCAGAGTTCTTCCAAATACTTTTGGATAAGAGGAAATGGTCCTGACGGATGATTCTTTTTTTTGTATGAGATTTTATTTCTGGCCAGAACGGAAGGGCTCAACTGGTTAACATTTCTGTCTCTTGTTTTTTTTTTTTCATATTTTCAGTGTTGATTTGTCAGTGGCTGATGGTTGTTGTTTGAACCTTAACTCAGAATACTGATCATGACTTCAAGGAGTAGACAAAGAGTCTATTGAGAAATAGGTTTGTATTAGCATGAGGCATGTGTATATCTATAGACTTCTTTCTGCTGGCTTTAGTTGTTCAGTTGAATTTGTTGAGTTTTAATCATAATATTAACAGTAGTTGACTTTGGAAGAAGAACTTAGGAAATCCATTTTCTTTTAAAATAACATACCATCATGATTTGAATTTTAGGCATATTCAATTAAATTTCACTTTAGTTTTCAATAAATTTTATGTGTGACAGTTAAATATTATTTTGCAGTCATTCCAAATGAAGCATAGTTTATAACGTCTCAGTTGATGCTATATGATATATCATATGATAATATCTTCATTATTATGATTACATATGATAACCATCATATGATATATCATATGATAACATCACCATATGATAACATCTCAGTTGTCAAATGGACTTAAATTTAGCTTAAATGATTTAGCAGAATGGGTGTGCTCATTCTTTTTCTTTTAATTGCAGACACCTCCCACTAGCTTTAGGCCATAAATGATTAGGGGGAGGTTTTTGTGTTTCTCACCTGAAAAATCTTGGGGAAGGATGGAGGTTTACCTAGGCATCATAAAAAATTAGCACCTTGACTACCACTAGGATTCCGTTCCAGTTTCATGATCCTGAGCAGACTGTCTCTTCCTTCTCTCTGGCTTCACTCTGGATTCTTAACCTTTCACCACAGTCTTAATTAGGTATTCAGCTTTAGATCAATCTATTATCACCAGCTTATGGAGTCAGTAAGAACACTGCAGTTCCTCTGTCGATGGACTAATATCTAGAAGAAAGAAAGGCTCAATTAAGAGAGGGATATTGTCGACAGAAAAAGGTAGAGGGACTGATGAAACCTGAATGTCCACTGCAGTGATCCTTTGTTAACTCATATCAGGCATTAGGAGAATTGGTTAGAAAAGCCATTTAAAAGGGATGTATTCTTTTCTTTTCAGTAGCCAAAGTGATCATTGGATCTCCTTTTACTTGACTCAGAAAACACAACAAAAGCATGCTGATCAAAGGAATTCAAATTTTCAGATTCAAGAACATCTGTGAAACTGTCTAATTTGTCCAGGTTGTCCATGTCTGAAAAGCCATTAAATATCTGCAGATATTATTTACATAAACAGTGTATGCCATTCCATCATTTGATGGCAGAGTTGCCTTCCCACAATGCCGAACAGGGGACACTGGAGACAGATTCCTTGGTACACAGAGTGCTAACTTTTTGCTACTCTTCCCCACAGTGCTGATCTTACTGGTTAGATCGTTTAGGCATTGAGTCCTAAAATCCAGGTGAAAAATCCCCTAACGTGCCACTGGGCATGGAACTCATGGTTAGGTTAATTTATGTATAAGCTCCATTAGCCATATTTAGATGGTCCTTAATGAAAAGGAATAAATTGTTCCTAAACCAGAAATGGAAGTTTCACAGAATAAAAAGTTATCCCAGAAGAAATCAAAGAAACAAAAATTTATGTCATGGGATTAAATACAGCATAAAATAAATGCAAGTAGAAGTAAAAGGAGAAAAAAGTGGATTTACAGATATAAATCCATCCATCTGTTTGAAACATCTAATTATTTTACACTTGCTAGTGTACTCATTATGTCTTGCTACTGATGGGAATATATTTTTATTCAAATTAACCTTATGTTTAGAGGCAGATGTAGGATATTTCAAATAATTGAGTATAGATAGCTTTATTAGCTAAGCATCCAATGAAAATGTATCTTCAATGTATCCATTAATAATGTTATTGAAATGATAGACATCTAATTTGGATCCATGATCACAAAAACTAGAGCCTAGGTAGTGTTTAATCCTGACACTTGACCAGCTGAAGTTAAATGGTGCTTTAGAGCTATTATTTGTGTAAGATGGGAAATCTTAAATTTACTGTGTTTTATGTTTTTTGTATTCAAACAGAAAGTTATTGTTGACTTTTCTTTTAATATGACCAACTTGATATAAATAGTAACATAGGAAAATTTGGGAGAGTTTTTAAAGGTTGATAGAAGCCTTAGTTAGAAGAACTCCTGTGTACTTTCCTTATTGTTGTGTATCTTTGAAGAAGAAAGAGTCCTAAAAATTAGTAGGCTGTCAGCATTTTATTTTTGTGATCTGACGCTATTAAGCAAACTTTGGGAGTATTTCTTTTTGTGGTGCATTTGATTAAAGGTGTGATCTTATCTTGGTGAAATAGCCTGCTGGGCTGCAGACAGTAGTATTCAGAAACGAAATTTGCTTAGAGCCTCTGAGCAGACGTTTATTCATTGAGACCCTTACTGAATAATGGATGATAGTGAAATTGCAGGAGTGTGTATGTGTGTTTTCTTGCCTGAATATAAGGGTTGAGATAGAGCAACAACAAAAACGTAATGGTGTATGAAAGGTAGAATAGGTTTATAAATGAGAAATTAACCTACATTATTGCAAATGAATGGACTCTCTGTGTGGAGGACTCAGAGTATCATATCAGGATGGTGTGCTAGTCCATTTGCTTTGTTTCAGTATTCTTGCTGAGTTCCTTCCTTTTCTGCTATTCCTCATAGCTTGGTAGATGTTATTCTGGGATTTGTGCAACAATCTCAGTGTATATCCTTTATGTATGCTCTTTTGATTCTACTTGGGTGCCAGTGATAGCTGAATTTTGATTTCTATTCATTCTTCCTAGTGCAACTTATTCTACATTCTTAGTGATCACACTTAAAAATTTTTTTTTTCCTATGGCACATGCTCCTAATGAATACTTGTGAAATATAGTGATACATAAAGTCAAAACAGAAATCAACCAGTATATCATAATATAATACTACATTGCAGTGTTCACAGAGGTTATGTCACACATTTTTAGGCTGATTATCCATGTATTTATCTATGTATTATCTGCATTTTATGTGTGTTTGTGTCTTTGTTTTAGAAGAATTGAGGCTAAAATATATATAGTTTGTATAATTCTCTTCAGGTTCCCAATGGCATTAATTTTTTACAGCATCATTTTTAATGTTGTAAAATATTTATTTTGTAATGTGGATATACTCTGATTTATTTAAACATTTCCTGAGAAATTCCCTGACAGTCCAGGGGTTAGGACACTGTACTTCCACTGCAGGGGGTGTGGGTTCAATCCCTGGTCAGGGAACTGAGATCCCACATGCCACACGGTGTGGCTGAAAATAAATAAATAAATTTAAAAAAATAAAAAAATTTGGACATTTCCTTATTCATGTGAGTTGTATTTTGTGATGATAAATAATATGAAGCTTGGCCTATTCTCTGATCATTTTTGTGGTGGAGATTCCTTGAAGTACAGTTATTAAGACAGAGTAAATAATGACTGTTTGACTTTTACCACTTGGTTATAGTACTCCATATGCATCATTGTCTAACTGATTTTCATGGGAAATTTTGAAGAATTATCAACTGTTGATTGTGTAGAATTAGTAGTTATTAACTTTTCATTATTTATAAAGTTAGTAACAGTTGTAATAATTAACAAAGTTGTTTGATAATTCTAAAGAATTACTAACTCTCATATTAATGCATAAAAGCAGAGGTCAGTAAACTGCTCAGTAATAAAACAATTAAATATACTGGCTATTAATATTTAAATAAGAAAGGTAATGGCAAAGAATGCGCAACCACACAATTGCACTCATCTCACACACTAGTAAAGTAATGCTAAACATTCTCCAAGCCAGGCTTCAGCAATATGTGAACCGTGAAAATTCAGATGTTCAGGCTGGTTTTAGAAAAGGCAGAAGAACCAGAGATCAAATTGCCAACATCTGCTGGATCATCGAAAAAGCAAGAGAGTTCCAAAAAAACATCTATTTCTGCTTTATTGACTATGCCAAAGCCTTTGACTGTGTGGATCACAATAAACTGTGGAAAATTCTGAAAGAGATGGGAATACCAAACCACTTGACCTGCCTCTTGAGAAACCTGTATACAGGTCAGGAAGCAACAGTTAGAACTGGACATGGAACAGACTGGTTCCAAATAGGAGAAGGAGTACGTCAAGGCTGTATATTGTCACCCTGCTTATTTAACTTATATGCAGAGTACATCATGAGAAACACTGGGCTGGAAGAAGCACAAGCTGGAATTGAGATTGCTGGGAGAAATATAACCTCAGATATGCAGATGACACCACCCTTACGGCAGAAAGTGAAGAGGAACTAAAAAACCTCTTGATGAAAGTGAAAGAGGAGAGTGAAAAAGTTGACTTAAAGCTCAACATTTAGAAAACTAAGATCATGGCATCTGGTCCCATCACTTCATGGGAAATAGATGGTTAGACAGTGGAAACAGTGGAAACAGTGTCAGACTTTATTTTTTTGGGCTCCAAAATCACTGCAGATGGTGATTGCAGCCATGAAATTAAAAGACGCTTACTCCTTGGAAGGAAAGTTATGACCAACCTAGACAGCATATTCAAAAGCAGAGACATTACTTTGCCAACAAAGTTCCATCTAGTCAAGGCTATGGTTTTTCCAGTAGTCATGTATGGATTTGAGAGTTGGACTATAAAGAAAGCTGAGTGCCGAAGAATTGATGCTTTTGAACTGTGGTGTTGGAGAAGACTCTTCAGAGTCCCTTGGACAGCAAGGAGATCCAACTAGTCCATTCTAAAGGAGATGAGTCCTGGGTGTTCATTGGAGGGACTGATGTTGAAGCTGAAACTCCAGTACTTTGGCCACCTGATGCGAAGAGCTGACTCATTGGACAGGACCCTGATGCTGGGAAAGATATAGGGCAGGAGGAGAAGGGTTCGACAGAGGATGAGATGGCTGGATGGCATCACTGACACAATGGACATGGGTTTGGGTGGACTCCCGGAGTTGGTAATGGACAGGGATGCCTGGTGTGCTGCTGTTCATCGTGTTGCAGAGTCGGACACGACTGAATGACTGAACTGAACTGATCCTTAATGTCTTTGATTTTAACTTAATATTAAGGTAAAACCGGGCAATGAAACTAATTTATGAAGAATTAAGAAATCCACCATCCAGTTTATGTCCCCATAAAATTTCTTAGTTTTGTTCTCTGCTCTGAATTGACTTAATCTCTCAAGTTCATCTGTAAATATCAATTTTTAACAAAGCTCTTCTTTTCCAAACCTCTCATGGAGCAAGAAAATTGGTGGACTAGATTTGGGCTATTGTAAATTTTAAGAATGAAAAGCAGGAATAAACTGTCAATAAACACATTTATAGTAATTGAAGATTGCCTATAAAAGGGGAATGAGATCAGTAAAGAAAGTAACTGACTGAATAGTATGGCTCATAATTAGTAAATGTCAGCTCAGTTTTTGCTAGGTTTAAGTTTAGTTAGAGATCTGTCCATTGGATAAAAAATGACTACAAAATATTAATGTGTTCAGTAGCACTGAAGTGAAATAGAAGAGGAAAACAGTAGGTTTGTAATGCAAATTTTTATCATTTTAACAATAATGCCAATACCTACTGAGTTTAATTTCATTATTTCATTCTTTGTTCAGAGGGACCAGTTGTTCTATTTTTAACCATATCTTTTTGATTTCTGTGTCTGTCATAAAGACATTTATTTAGGATATACATCCTAGCAGTCAAGTTGGAGACCAGTTCTTACTTCACTTTCTATATTTTCTTTAAAAATACGTACCAGAACATAGTTATGGGACCGAGTTTAATGCTGGATTAATAATGAATGTATACCTGCATGAGTGTGCTTTATGGACCTAGAAGAAATAATTGAACATGAAAGCAGTTTTTGAAGTTACTGTTGCAGGATAAATTCAAGTGCCATTCAAAATTGCTTTGCACCTGCAAGTAGAATAATCAAGGCATAGAAGGAATCCTAAATGACACAGTCTTGCACACTTTGGTTCCTTGAAAAAAATTAAAATGTTGCTTAGCAATTCCCCGTTTACTAATCAATGTAACTATAACGTTTCAGTTATGAAAAATAAGTAAGTTCTAGAGCTCTGCTGAATAACATTATGTCTGTAGTTAATAATATTATATTGTCTGCTTAAACATGTTGTTAAGAGGGTAAATCTCAAAGGTTCTTACCATAGTAAATCTTTTTAAAAAGTGACATGTCTGATGACTATGAGCACATAGCCCGAGGCCTCCTAGAACCTAAAGACTGAAAATGTTAACTCCGGTGACACCACCTTGTTACCTATGTCAGAGAATTGTATCCATTCTGATCACATACCCTGTGACTCCCACTGCCCCTGCCTTTACCTGGCTTTTAAAGTTGCTTTGTTAAAACCCTTCAGGAGCTTGAGGCTTTTTAGGGCATGAGCCACTTCATTTCCTTGCATGGCCCTGCAATAAACCTTTCTCTGCTCCAAAAAAAAAAAAAAAAAAAAGTTACTTGTTAGGAATTGAACTGACTTGCCCAAAGTACCATGACTGGTTTATAGCATATGCTGCCTTTTGTTAAGTGTATGCATTGATGTATTTAGTGTATACTTAGATGTATACTTAGTGTTTCCTTTTCACTTGTTTTTTTCTCACATGGATGAATTTACTTACATAAAATTATTATAAATTATTGTAAGGTTTAAGTATTAACTTGCATTTAGTTCTATATTAATGCTCTTTACCCAAAGTAATAAATACACATGTGGAGAAATACAAAATACAAGAACATATAATGTATATTAATGAGAAGCAAAGTGGTAGAATAGCAGAAGCTTGGAGTCAGAAGTGCATGATTTCCAACCTGCTGTCTGTTGTGACTCTGAAAACGTGACTCAGCCTCTCCATGGCTTCGTGTAAAATGGGGATAAAAATAATGCTTACCTTTCCAAGTTATTTTGAGGATTAAATGAGATGATAAACATAAAACATATACCACACTGATAGCTTGTATAACTTGTGTTAGTTTTTCATAGATTTTTAAAGCGGATATCTTCTTTTAAGTAGGACTCTAAATCATTCTGCTTTTTCTGCAGTTCTCAAAAGACCAGCTTTATGAAGTCATTAATTTTGTCATTCACTATGTATTTGTTAGCACCAGATGTCTGCATGATGTTGGGGATGTGGAGCATAATATGGCAAAAAGAGCCTCTGACTTTAGTACTTGCACAGACATAGAAATAAAGAGGTATTAAGCAATGTATCTATCATGGATTGTTAAAATTCTGGTAAGTGCTACAAAGGTCAGGTTCAGGATACTATGAGATAGCAGCAGGATCAGACCTTGTCTGAGTTGACGGGGTGAGTGAGTCTGCAAAGACTTCCCAGAGCAAGGGGCATTTGAACTGAGATATGAAGGTTGAGTAGGCAGCCCTAGAGAACGTGCTGGTTCACTGCTTCCTTCACATTCTGTCATCAGAAGAGCTCATCACAGACCCAAGCATGTTCAAGTGGAGGAGGTTAATAGAGGTGAGTAAAGGGAAGAAAATCGAGCATAGTTACCTTGATTTGACAGTAGAGACAACACATTACAACACACCTGAATTGTTCATTTTACCTGAGTTAACACAGAGAATGGTTTAATATCAGTTGTCTGGCTATGATGCTAAATTTCAGAATGTCATAAACTGTCTAATGACCATAAAGTATGATCAGGCACTGTAGATTTGAGATGAGGAGAGTACTTAAAATATGTGTGGATACTGAAACCACAATTTCCTAGTTTAGCTTTAGGCATGTGTATCTGTGTGTGTGTGACCGGGAGAGAGTTTTACTCCAGAAGGTTGGTTTCTGTTCATTTTTATCCTAACTTCTCCCCTTGCCCATTGTCTTAGTAAGTGTGTGGTGTCTTTTTTCTGAAACTTTAGAAATGGAGGAACTAGTTTTAGGAATACCAGTTCGATAGTTTGGCAGTGGTTACAACTCTTTACTTGTCAAAGAAAAGTAGTAATACATCAATATGGAAAATGATTGTTAAGAGAGATATAGTATAATCATTTAGTAAAGACAGATTTTCTCTAGCATCTCTCCACTGTGAGGATTAAGCTTGTTATTTATTTTTTGAAAGCTTTCCACAGTATATGATGATAAAACTGGTTTTACTGTTATTTAGAACAAATCATTGAATGTTAATAAAGTAACAATGAAGTAAGTTCTACAAAAAAATGATATTAAAGTCTATGAATGAAAAGATAAATAAGTGTGGTTTAAGAAAATTATCTTAGAATAAAAAAATTAATATAGGACAAATGCTATAATAAGAAGATAGTAACTTTGGAATCATTAATCTTTTGCATCCGTTTATCAACATTTTACTGTGTACTTCCTGTATGATAAAATTAAACAGAATAGTGATAGAGATTAGAAAAAAGTAAATAGAATAATTGCCCCAAGAATCTCAGGCACTCCAGGTAAATGTTTTTCTCACCTTACCAAGCCCTGGAGGATTTGTAAGAACTGGCTAAGCAGACAATCTTCCTGCAGAGGGGATCCTCCAGTCTCAAGGCCTAGAGTGAGACTGGAGCTCAGCTCCTGTGAAGAACTCAGGGAAGGTTCTTGTGCTGGAACATCAGGATTGAGAGAGGCATGAAATATAGCTAAGGGAGTAAGTACGAGTCCAGAGTTTATAGGTTTCTTTTTCTTTTTTTAAGTATTTTGGATTTTATCCCAGGAGCAGTGGGAAAATCATGAAAGGTTTGAAGTGAAGTGAAGTTACATGAAGTTACTCCATTGTGTCCAACTCTTTGCGACCCCATGGACTGTAGCCTACCAGGCTCCTCGGTCCATGGGATTTTCCAGGCAAGAGTACTGGAGTGGGTTGCCATTTCCTTCTCCAGGGGATCTTCCTGACCTGGGAATCGAACCCAGGTCTCCCGCATTGTAGGCAGACGCTTTACCATCTGAGCTACCAGGGAGGCCCTAAAGGTTTGAAGCAGAGTAATAACAAGATCAGATTTTCATTTTACAAAGATCATGTTGGCTCTTCTGTGTAGATGTCATTGGGGGAGGCTTAGTGAGGGGATGTGAAGAGACCAGTTAGATGAGAGTCTAAGCTTCTGCCTCACCCCTTCTCAGTTGGGAAGTGTAGTCCAGAGCTTTATGTATAAGAAGGGAGTTTGTATTATATGATACCCCTTTCAACTCTAATATGCTGTGCTGTGCTTAGTCACTCAGTTGTGCCCAACGCTTTGTGACCTCATAGACTGTAGCCCACCAGGCTCCTCTATCCATGGGGATTCTCCAGGAAAGAATACTGGAGTGGGTAGCCTTTTCCTTCTCCAGGGGATCTTCCAAACCCAGGGACTGAACCTGGGTTTCCTGCATTGCAGGAAGATTCTTTACCTTCTGAGCTACTAGGGAGCCCAAAGTCATTCAAAGGAATTCCTGTTTTAATGACACCTGAAAAGACAGTACTATAGGTTTATTGCAACACTACAGTGGTGTGATAGTCTGAGTGACAAATGCAAAAATGTTGACAGGATATTATTTAAGAACTTCTAAGACATTTTGCCCCTTATACACTTCATTAACAATTTAAATACTATATTTTCCCCTTGTATTCTGTTTTCTAATTTCCCATAACACTTTTTAAATATCTCTTTTATATTTATAAATTTTATATTTATCTCCCAGCCTTCAGAATGGGAGAAAATAATAGCAAATGAAGCAACTGACAAACAACTAATCTCAAAAATATACAAGCAACTCCTACAGCTCAACTCCAGAAAAATAAACGACCCAATCAAAAAATGGGCCAAAGAACTAAATAGACATTTCTCCAAAGAAGACATACAGATGGCTAACAAACACATGAAAAGATGCTCAACATCACTCATTATCAGAGAAATGCAAATCAAAACCACTATGAGGTACCATTTCACACCAGTCAGAATGGCTGCGATCCAAAAGTCTACAAGCAATAAATGCTGGAGAGGGTGTGGAGAAAAGGGAACCCTCTTACACTGTTGGTGGGAATGCAAACTAGTACAGCCACTATGGAGAACAGTGTGGAGATTCCTTAAAAAACTGGAAATAGAACTGCCTTATGATCCAGCAATCCCACTGCTGGGCATACACACTGAGGAAACCAGAAGGGAAAGAGACACGTGTACCCCAATGTTCATCGCAGCACTGTTTATAATAGCCAAGACATGGAAGCAACCTAGATGTCCATCAGCAGCTGAATGGATAAGAAAGCAGTGGTACATATACACAATGGAGTATTACTCAGCCATTAAAAAGAATACATTTGAATCAGTTCTAATGAGGTGGATGAAACTGGAGCCTATTATACAGAGTGAAGTAAGCCAGAAGGAAAAACATAAATACCGTATACTAACGCATATATATGGAATTTAGAAAGATGGTAACAATAACCCTGTGTACGAGACAGCAAAAGAGACACTGATGTATAGAACAGTCTTATGGACTCTGTGGGAGAGGGAGAGGGTGGGAAGATTTGGGAGAATGGCAATGAAACATGTAAAATATCATCTAGGAAACGAGTTGCCAGTCCAGGTTCGATGCACGATGCTGGATGCTTGGGGCTGGTGCACTGGGACGGCCCAGAGGGATGGTATGGGGAGGGAGGAGGGAGGAGGGTTCGGGATGGGGAACACATGTATGCCTGTGGCGGATTCATTTTGATATTTGGCAAAACTAATACAATTATGTAAAGTTTAAAAATAAAATAAAATTAGAAAAAAAAAATCTCTTTTATAGAATTTATAACACTCTGCCGTGGTAAGTCACTTCAGTCTTTTCTGACTCTGTGCGACCCCATAGATGGCAGCCCACCAGGCTCCCCCATCCCTGGGATTCTCCAGGCAAGAACACTGGAGTGGGTTGCCATTTCCTTCTCCAATGCGTGAAAGTGAAAAGTGAAAGTGAAGTCGCTCAGTCCTATCCGACTCTTCGTGACCCCCTGGACTGCAGCATACCAGGCTCCTCCATCCGTGGTATTTTCCAGGCAAGAGTACTGGAGTGGGTTGCCATTGCTTTCTCCAATGTCGTTTGATTATTTGTCTTCTTGTCTTATACTTGTATGGAAATATAATTTCATTTATAGTTGGGACTGCTTTTAGTCTTTTGATAACCTAGAGTAGGTGATTATGTAAATAGAGTTTATGTTTTATATTGATAGGTTATTTTTTTTTAAGGATGGAGTTATAGTTGCTAGGTAAGCATCATTCATGAAATATATCTTGGGTGATTTAAAAAATTAATAGTATAACCTCTAATAACTTGACTGTGTCCATGAGACTTACTGTTTTAGAACATAGACTTTAGAGTCAGATGAACTTAAGTCTAAACTTTAGAGCTGCATACCAAGTAAGAGCTGTGTGATTTTGGGTCATTTTTTGAGTCTCAGTTTACTCTCTGTATCAATGGTTTAATGATATCTATTTCACAGTGATATTATGATAATTAGATTAGTTTCTGTTATATAATACAAGGTTTATATATTGCATATGAGAGTCAGATGGGAAAAATAGATACTGTCACGCTTGCATGTAGCAAGGAGTGAAACATGGTGGTTCAAGCCATCTCTTTTTATCCTTAAATCCCAAAATTTTTGCAAGATTGACATCACTTTACATCTTGTCTTCAATCTTCATGGCCTTCCATTTGGGATTATTTTGTCGTGTTCCTTCATATATACCATACTATTTTTTTTTTTAATCTCTGACTTACTATGAAAGGAATGATTATCTAGTAGTTTATGAGATACAAATGAAAGCCTAAAAAAAGAAACATTTTAAAATTTGAAGAAAGTTGCTTATTTTAAAAAGGGACAACTTAAGAAAATAGCATTACTCTCATAAAGAATTAACTCTTAGGAAGAATAGGGTATGAACTCAGTGTTGAATGGAATACAGTTTTATAAAAACCTGAAGCAATGGGGAATTATAATTAGGTAATAGTTACCAAAATTATTGGCGGTTTTGAAAAAAAATTGTACAGTTGGTATGCATAATAAGAGCAGTACAGTTTTCAAAAATATTTTGTAGCCAAGTATTCTGAGAACAATTGCAGATGTGTAAGAACTAGGGCTTGGTACCCTTTGTACTTAGCTTGTGAGAACTTGTTCTTCAGAGGTAGCCTTGTAGTATGTCAGTACTTGTATCCTCATGAAGAACTGCTCTTTCAATTTAAAGTGAAGTCGCTCATTGGAGCCCGACTCTTTAAAACCCCATGGAAAATAGTGTGCACCAAGCTCCTCAGTCCATGGGATTTCCTAGGCAAGAGTCCTAGAGTGGGTTGCTATTTCCTTCTCCAGGGAATCTTCCTAAACCAGGGATTGAACCCAGGTCTTCTGCAATGTAGACAGACGCTTTACCATCTGAGCCACCAAGGAAGTCCATTTCAATTTAAGATATTCTCTATTCTCTAATTGTACTGGGTAGAAGAGTTGCAATTTTAAAACTCTCTTGACAACTAAAAGGACTTTTTGAATGCAAGTAAAAACCCTAAGTTCTTCTTCTGGGTAATTGAATATCTAATATTATTTATAATCCTGCCTGCTCTAAACATGAATTAGTAATTTTTCCATAAGTTTTTGAGTCTTTCATTGGAATTAATATTTTATTCTGTAATTGTTTTATTGTTTTTTCTGAATGTTGTATTAAAAAGAACTGTTAAACACAGAATGACATAGTTAAGTATATCAAAAAAGAACTTATTTTGAATAATTTTGGGTAATTGTAGCAAACCAGATGTTGCTAAGTTCTTATTTAATCAAAGATAAAAAATATTCACAATATAGTTTTGTCTAGCTGTCAGCTTAGATAAATGAATCCATTTCAATCAGCATGCTCCTAGTGAAAAAAGGAGAGGATATAATAACATTTTTCTAGCTACATTTGTTGAAAATAAATATTAATCTTCTATGTGGTTAAAACCATGCTGAGCCAATTTCATCATAACCATAATTGCGGAGAAGCCATTTAGATTTTTTATTTTTATGAAGTTTGCTTCTTTTTCTCCTCTGGAGGCATTGAGTTAAATTCTACTTTTCATTTAGATTATATGTCCATGTAGGTTTGTGTTAATCGTATATAGTCTTGAGGCTACTTGTTAAGACACTATTGGGTGATTTATTCTCCAAATATAATGCTGTGACGTGGCCAAGATTTTTTTTTCCCTCCCAAACCTAAACTTATTTAAAAAAAATGTTGTAATTCTTGTGAGAAATTTAAATATTAATACTTTAAAGATTCCCTGTTCTCTTTTGTTCAGTGGCTTTAGTTAAGAGAAACTGCATCTTGAGCTGTGCTGATTTCTTAGAGAATGATGTATAAGATAAAATACTAAATGAAAACAAAAATCAACCTAATACAACAAAATAAAATAAGATGTTAGGCCAGGAAAAAAAAAGTTATTTTCAAGCTCCATTAGAAATGCCAGGGAGAAGAATGGCAGAAAAGGATGATAGGTTTCAGGACCAAGTTGGTAAGTAATGAGTTTATATGTTTTTGTCTTTTTATTGTGCAGTCAGGGAAGGTGGAAAGAAAAATCTCAGACCATAAAATGAATAATATCTTCTTAAGAAAGTATTAACAATGTCATACTTTCCTGAACTGATAAAAGTTTTGAATTTATGTGCTGTCTTAAGGGATTCCCAGATGGCACGGTGATAAAGAATCCACCTGTCAGTGCAGGAGATGCAAGAGACTTCAGTCCATTCCCCGGGTTGAGAAGATCCCCTGAAGGAGGGCATGGCAGCCCACTCTAGTATTCTTGCCTGGAGAATCCCATGGACAGAGAAGCCTGGTGGGCTACAGACCATGGGGTCTCAAAGAGTCTGACACGACTAAGCACACACACACACAAACACACTGGGCCTCCACTATTGTTGTATACAGGAGTTGTAGTGAGGGGTTTGATATTATGGTTGCAATTGTTGATTTTTATCAAATACATGGAATGCCTGTAGGGAAAATTGTTGGAGCCTTCTAAATGTGGCTCAGAGGGTAAGGAATCTGCCTCCAGTGCAGCAGACCCAAAATTTCTATGAGCTGTAATAATTGCCAGAACAAATTGATTGTTCCAGTTTATGCAGATGCTTGTCTAGGCTATTCATAGAGGAAATATAGAAAATAAAGATTGAGTTGCAATTTTATTTCTACCTCTAAGAATAATTCTTAAGGATGTGTCTTAGATTATTATTATTATTTTTTTTGAGTCAAACTCTTATCTCAGTTTTGTGTCCTTTTCAGAAAGCAAGTTTTAAAGTGTTCTTAATTGGTAGTTAGGAAATTGGTTGGAAACATCACAAAAATCTCTTTGGAGAGAGATTGGGATGCCAAGGAAGAAGGGGGAAATCATAGGTATAAATTTATCTCTTTTTACTTTTATTATGGAAGTTTGAGAGAAGAGCAGAAAGCATATTTAATGGTCTTTCTGAAGTTATGACTAGTAGTACAATTTGAGCAGTGAGAAGAGAGTGATGCAAAATTGTCCTTTTATGGATTTCTCATTGGTCTTGCCGCTTCAGTGACTTTGAGAGAGAAATAAAACAATTCTTTTTGCTTCTCCTGGAACACAGTGGTTTTGAATGTAGGTGTAGAACCAGATTGGTGAGTGGTGGTGTCAGTCAAATGCCTCTACTTGTGGTTAAGATTCATATGCCAACAATTGTGGGTGTTTTGCCCACACACTATGGGGTAACAACCTGTATTTGATTTTTATTTTCTTCCTACTGTGCTGAGGGTGTATGTCTGAGTGTTTGTGACTTACTGATTGTTCGGGCAGAAGAGTAGGTTTCTTTGAGGTACCTTGTCATTCTTATACTGCCTAGTTTCTGCCTGCCTCCCTATGCCTTTTGAAGCACAATAGAAATGACAATCTAGAACCAAGCAATCGGCTTCCAAGGGCAAATACTATCAGATCCCAGACTTTAAATGCATCTGAAGAAATCTCCAAATATTGCAATCAAAAATGTGATAGGAAAAAAGGTAAGTGTCTTTACATTTGCCACCCTCTCTTTTAAAACTCTTGCTGCTGCTTTGTTTTAAGTGGTCAGTACTTTTTTCACTCATAACTTTTTTATTGGTAAATTATAACTTATTTTTAAATACTGTTTACAAATCATACTTTAATTTTTTATTTCCAAAAATAATCCTTGCGTGAATATCTAAGTGGGGTCTCAAAGATGGATCTGATGAGAATTTCATATCTAACAAAGTCTTTATCATTACTCTTTTTTTTCCAGCTTTGAGAAAACTTTAAATATGTTTATTTTCCATAGTTATAATTTTTGGGGTGGACATACATATCTAAAATTTATTTAAGAGCCTTTATTTAGGTCTTTGTTGACAATGTATTCTACATGAATGTAGAATCCACTCTTTTGTTCTTTTAAAACTGATTATAATTTGATATAGTAGTGGCCAGAAACTTGAAATGTATGGATGTTCTTCTGGTATCATGATATGACATGAGTCATTTCCTGGCAGATACTATGGGCTAGTTAATTTCCAATCAAACACACCTTCCTGGAGTTGATAGCCCTGTGGCTGAAAGGGCTATGTAAGACTGAAACTTTTCGGAACATGTCCAGTTTTATGTAGTTGCTGGGTCAATGTCTGGTTTTCCCATTTCTTCCCTTCTTATCTCTATGCTGTTAGGGGCATTATCCTTTCTGCCTCATCTTCCTTAACCTCAGTGTTGTCCCCAGGCAATATAATATCACTTAACTATCCTCTGCTAGGGAAAAATAGTCCTAATACCATAGTCAGTGTTTCTCTGTGCAGATAATTACAAATATCACCTTGTTGTTCACCCTAGCTGTATGTAGCTTCATATATTTTAACAGGCATCTGGTTTTTTAGGCATCTCTTTTTACTTCCTTTGCTCTTTTAGTGACATCCAATTTAATTCCAGAGCTGAGCTTAGTTCATTCTTAGAGGAGCAGGGCCGTTTCTTCTGAGCCCTAGTCAACAATCAAAATTGGTCTTCCAGCAAGAACTCTGGCTCATCCAGTTATTTGGATTCAGTCCTATGTATCTATTGCTTTTCCTGGCCTATGGTCAGAGTGAAAATCCACTGACTGTTCCCCTGGTTTCATTTGTTAATAACATCTTTTCCATCACTGTTTTCTACCATCTTGTTATCTGACTTTTTTTTTGCTAGTAGCTCTCAAGTTCTCATTTTTCTCTAACAGCCTCTCAGAGTGCTCCCCACCCTTATTCTTTGTCTCCCCCAGAATAACTACCTAGAATTTATAATGACTCCTCATGGGTTATAGGAGAGTCACTTTGTCTAGCTTAGAGTTAGTTCTTTATTGTTCCTTTTCAATTCAAATATCAGCATATAAACATCAACATTTCTAAACCCAATTATAATTATCATGTTTTCCATCCAACCTTAGCACAACTTTTCCTCTTAGCTTGGTGATGGGTGTCTCAGTATCTGTAGTTATCCTAGTGGCTGAGCTTAAGGACCACTTCTTTAAAAGAAAACACTGAGAATCTATATTAGCTGTAACTGGACACATGTTAGAATTTGTAACAGTAAATAAATCATTTCACTTTGAAGTGTGGTAGGAAAAGTCTTTTTTTTTTTTTGAAATATCACATTGGTTTCCACATGGTCAGAAATCTCTTGTTTTTTGTGCATATATGATTATTTTAGCTTCAGGGTCATTGATAGAGCTGAGATTTTGATGAGTGGATAGCAGAAATTCATTCATTTTATGGGACTCATTTTAGATTTATGACTTTAGGTGAAATGCAAATACCACTACTTAGGTGAATAATCTCTGAATTATAAAGTAGGATATATTTGACCTTTGTTTATTGGCATCACTTTATGAGAAGATGGAGGAGGGGAAAACCCTGAGAGATTTTCTACTTTGACTGCAAATTGCCTAGCAAACAACTAGAGGGACAGCTCAGGTGGGAATGCGGCATGAAGTTGTCATTTCAACTCACTCTGGAGAAATGTGGGTGTCAATTAGAAAAAATTAATGGAAGGTAGATAGCCTATAAAATCCAACTCTTGTCTTCAATCCTCAGAATAATTTAAAGGTATATGAAAGTAGAGCCTCATTATCTTTGTAAATTGAGATTATTTAAGCTCAGTGACGAAGAAACAGAAAATATACCCTTCTGAGAAACCAAATTTAACTCTTTTAGGTATTTAAAACTAGATTATTTTACTAATTTGTGCTTTGGGAGCAAGTTATATATCAAAATGATAATATTTTTATTTAAGATTTTGTTTTCTGGAGCTCAACATGAATGGCAATACTAGCATATAATACATGCTTCATAAATGCACATTGATGAATGAAGAGGTAAAACTTTATTTTGCCTTAGCAAAGATATCTGGCAAAGATGGAGTGGGGAATTTTAACCTTTTCTTATGGCAATGTATTTCCTGTAAGTGTTTCTTTTCTTTTAGAATTATATTACAATCCTAATGGAAAAGTATAATCTATTCTTTAATTCTGCCCTTGGCTGAACTGAACCTTGGAATTGTATAACTAATGAGATACAGTGTTTTGCTTCTCAGGTTCAAATGTAGCACTTAGGTTTTCATTTTTCATTCATGGCTCTATCTTTGTAAAACCATTCCTTTGTCAAAAATCAAAGGTTAATAAGCCCTAATTGTTAAACACAGCCAGTAGAAGCTATGTTATGCTGGTATTCTAAAGCTCAGAATATTTGAAATGGTCTTCATTTGATGTTCTGTGACATCTGGACTGCTCAGCAAGCTACTCTAAAATTTTCTGTTAAAAGAACTGGCAATTTTCTTAAATGTTTTATTTTGGATCAATTTCAACTTAGAAGTTGTAAAAATAATAGAAGAGTTCCCATATACTCCTTAATTAGTGTCCCCTAATGTTATTGCTATGGTTTGAAGGTGTCCTAAATTTCATGTGTTGAAATCCTAATACCTAATGTAATGGTATTAGGAGATGAGGCCCGTAAGAGGTCTTAGGTCATGAAGGTGGAGCCTCATAAACCAATGGAATTTACGGTCTTATGAAAGAGACCCCTCAGAACTCCCTACTGCTATTGCTAAATCACTTCAGTCGTGTCCGAATCTGTGTGACCCCATAGACAGCAGCCCACCAGGCTCCCCCCGTCCCTGGGATTCCCCAGGCAAGAACACGAGTGGGTTGCCATTTCCTTCTCCATGAAAGTGAAAAGTGAAAGTGAA
Organism: Bos indicus; assembly: GCF_029378745.1. NCBI lineage: Eukaryota > Metazoa > Chordata > Mammalia > Artiodactyla > Bovidae > Bos > Bos indicus. The sequence continues at coordinate 77,446,612 of NC_091765.1, forward strand.
GTCGCTCAGTCGTGTCCCCGACCCTCAGCGACCACATGGACTGCAGCCTTCCAGGCTCCTCTGTCCATGGGATTTTCCAGGCAAGAGTACTGGAGTGGGGTGCCATTGCCTTCTCCCGAGCCACAGTGAAAAGACTACCATCTATGAACCAGGAAGCCCTACCAAACACTGAATCACTGCACCATGAACTTAGAAGTTCTATCTCCAGAACTGTGAGAAATAAATTTCTACTTTTATAAGCCACTGACATCTCTGGTATTTTGCTATAGTAGCTTGAACAGCCTAAAACAGTAACTATAGTTCAGTTATCAAATCTGGAAATTAATGTTGGTAAACTACTATTAACTAAATTCTGAGCAGATGTAAAATAGCTTATGCAAATCGAGTCATATAGCTAGTACATCTTTGAGGAAAATCTTTCAAATAGGTAGTAATTAGGCAATGAAAAGAGTTATTCAGGTAGTCATATCTAGACATTATTTGCTTCATAATATTGTTTTGAGAAAACTTGAATTTGTGGATAAGATTTTGTACATTTGAAATGTAATGTAGATGTCTCAGATTCACACTGGACATATGACTTTTTTAACTTAATTTTTTCTTTCAACCATACATGTATTAATTTTAATTTGTAAATATGTGAAAAAGAAGCCAGGCTAACATCAAATGAGTATGAATCGAAAATTCAGAATGTATTTTTAAAAAACTTATTTTGGTATCAGATATTTATGTGAGGGCTGAATAATGTGTGGAAGTCAAAATGTCCAAAGTATAGGCTGTGGCTCTGGCAATGGCTAGTTAGGTGATATTTGCACTTTCCTGTGTCTCTTGCAAGTTGGGAATACTAAATAGTACTTACATCCATAGTATTAAGATTCGTGAGACTATATATCTAAAACTTATAGCACAGTTTGGTCCACAATAAAAACAGTAAATATTAATTTTTATAATTCTTTAAAGAAGGCATCATTTTAGGATTTTAAATCACTGTATACCATATGACATGTTTTGAGAGAGAATCAAGGACAAATCAGCAGAGGTGTCATTGTTAGGTAATTAGAAGTTACATTGTTAAATTTTGGTATATTTTTATTATTTTCATTTTAGCTAAGGAAGATATTTGTTAACTTGCTATTGAATGAATTTAGAAATTATCATAACATGTAACTATTTTATCCAAGAATGGGTAGATAATCAGGAAGCCTTAGAAGTAAAGAGAAGTAGAGAGGTGGGAATAAATTAGAAGTGGTATGACAATAAGAAAAGAAGAAAACTATTAAATAATAGTGACTAATAAAATTTCCCCTTAGTATTGTAGTAGTTAAAATACTGCCATGTGCTCAGTTGTGTCCAACTCTTGTGACCCCATGGACTATAACCTACCAGTCTCCTCTGTCCATGGAATTTTCCAGGCAAGATTACTGGAGTTGGTCACCAGTTCCTACTCCAGGGTATCTTCCTGACCGAGGAATCAAACCCACATCTCTTGTGTCTCCTGCATTGGCAGGTGGATTCTTTACCACTCTGATACCTGGGAAGCCCTGAATATTGCCATAGAGGCATTTTAACTTTACCAGGCTCCTAGAATAAGAATATTGCCAATTCAACAAAGTAAAAATCCAGATAAGACAATGCATGCAAATACCTAGAGATTTAACTAAATATAGTTTTGATTTTTTTCATGCAAAAATAGTTCCAGAAGTGAGTAGTCCAGTGCTAGTGTAAAATGTTTTTGATGACAGTGAGACCGGAAGCTCCTATTGCTTAAGCCTAGTCATGTTGCTCTTACATCCTGTGTATTCTCATAGTTGGCCTTCACATCAGCCATGGGAAGAAGGAGAAAAAGTTGTGTGGAGGTATTGGAACTAGTAAAGGTAGAGGAAAACTTTTCTAGAAAATACTCAGTTTCTGTGTCTTTCAACAGTGGTGAGTCATAGGACCACTCCTAGCTAGAGGGGTGTCTGGGGAATTAAGTAATTTTTAAATAAGTGTATTCTTACTCTGAACAATGTGAAGTTTCTGCTACTTAGGAAAAGGGAGGTGAATGACAAGCAGCTAATACTGTCTGCAGAATCCCTTGGCACCGTTCTCAGCACCTAGTGAGTCCTCATCGTCTGATAGGCATTCTGCTTTGTTATTGTTGTTGCTCTGTTGCATGTAAATTCTTTCAGATCATCAGCATTAGACCCAGTTTGGTTAAATGAAACAGTACTTAGTAGAACTGTCAAGTGTTGTGAAAATATTCCAGATGTTTCAGTCTTTCCTTATCTTTTCTGAATTTCTAATGTGGGCTTCACTGCATAAGTTGTTAAGAAACTGTAGTAAGGTCGTTTCCCCAATTTCCTAAAACCCTTTCACCCCTGTTGTTGTTTTTTTATTTGTATGTTATGATTTGTAAAAAATGTATTATTGTTGAGCCCAACCACCTGTCACACGAGTTTCATAGTAGTAGAGCTTTATTTAACCATTCAACAAAATATTTATTGTGCACTAATTAGAAGTTTATATCATGATATGCCTAATAATATCTTGAGGCTTATCAAACTTGCAGATAGGTTGCAAAGATTTTAGTCCTAGATGAAAGCCAGTAGTTTCCTGGAGAGAAGTACTGATAAGAACTAGGTTAGTTGGCTTGGGCACTGTCCCAGGCAGTCCCCCAGCCCAAGCAGGTGTTGTTTGTGCTATACAAGGAGACTGAGGCAGCAGCCCAGTTGGATAAAATGGTCCAATGTGAGGATTGTTCTGTCTCTAGGAGACGATGGTTTCCGTGTGTGCAGGACTGAACTCAGGCATGCCAGATAAGCAGTTTCTTGCAATAAGGGTAGATTCATGTGCCTCCATGTGAGGTGGTTGTTATGCTTATCTTCTCTGGAGGCTGGGTAGGACAGAAATTAAAGTTGGAAGACATCTTATGATTCCAGGTGAGAGGTTTTGTAGAATGAAGAGGCCGCTAGCTAGTAATTCATGCAGGGAAATAATTTATGGAGGGTATTGGGAGGGGACAAAACACAAAAACAAAGCCTCTCCCAGAGTTTGGCCTTGAAAGTGAAAGCATTAGTCACTTAGCTGTGTCCGATTCTTTGTTATCCCATGGACTGTTATCTGCCAGGCTCTTCTGTTCATGGACTTCTCCAGGCAAGGATACTGATGGAGTGGGTAGCCATTCCCTTCTTCTGGGGATCTTCTTCACCCAGGGATCGAACTCTGGTCTCCTGCATTGCAGGCAGGTTGTTAATCATCTGAGCCACCAGGGAAGCCTGAGTTTGGCCTTGGTCTTTTCTTTTCTTCCCGGTATACTTTACTGTACTTCCATCTCTCCACCCTTCCCTCTTCACTGGGTGATTTCAGGCTTATCATTTAGGACTCAGTTTAGATGTCACTCAGCTCCCAAATCTGGATAAGATTATCCTTTTCTGCATTTCTTAGCAACTGCACTTTCTTTGCTGTAGCATTTCTTAAGGCTTTTTGTCGCTATCTACTTATTGTATTTTCCACAAATAGTATCTGTGTTCTACATTTTATCCCCTAGAGCAATCTCACTGCCTAGGACATGGTAAATGATAAACATAAGGTACCTGTGGTGTCAGATATCTGCATTGCAATGTACAATACCTGGATAGGAGTTTATTTGAATGTATAGCACTGAGGAGGTAATGGTGACTGTGCCATGCTATTATAATGCAAGAATGAGGCCATTAGATAGAAAGGAGGAAAGAAGCATTGTTCAACAGATAGAGGTGGGAAATTTAGAGATATGAACTTGTGCAAGTACTTAACCTCCCAGAGGCCCAGTGTCCTAATCTGAAAATGGTGGAGAGAATGGTGATTTCTCCCTCCTGGGATTGTGTGGAGATTAAATGTGATGATGTGTATGGAGAAATCAGAGAAAGGCTTGCTACAGAGTAAGTGATCAATTATTGTTACACATATTGTATTACACCTCTTATATATTCTTATCTAGATTTAAAGAGGTAGGATGTCTATTCTAATGTTTGCATAGGTTTGAATTCCAGTTCTTTCAGTTACTAGCAGTGTCACTTTAGAAAAGTAAGTTTATTCATCCTGAAAATGAGCTAATGATAGCAGCACCTTCACATTGCTGTTCTAAGGATTGACTGGCTTAAAGTATGTAACATGTTTAGAACCGGGCCTGGCATTTCGAAAATGTGCTTTAAGATAGTTGTTATTATAGCGAAAGTCTCTGAAAGTACTGTATTAAGAGACGGACCTTCTGCTTTCATTAGAGCACTCACCAGAATAGAGCCAAAGGAGGCCACACCATGTGTGTGGAACTGCCACCAGCACAACTCACCCAAAGGTGTCATCAGCCAAGATAATTTTGTTGCCTCTGTGTCAGCCTGAATGTAGATAGTGACAAAGCCTCAACATTCTGTAATATTGCTCTATTACAAAATTATTTGCTTGAGTATTTATTATTATAGACTTTTAAAACAAATTTAAAATTTTATAATTAGTACTAAAATTCATTATGAAAAAAGCCATTTGGTTTATTTGAGTACTCTAATGAAAAATCCCTTAATAATGATAACATGTGGCACAGTGGTAAAGAATCTGCCTGCCAGTGCAGGAGACACTAGAGATGTGGGTTTGATCCCTGGGTTGGGAAGATCTCCTAGAGGAGGAAATGGCAACCCATTGCATATTCTTGCCTGAGAAATTCCATGGACAGAGGAGCCTGGAGGGCTAAAGTCCATGGGGTCACAAGAGTCAGACATGACTGAGTGTGCACATGCACACACACACACAATAATAATAATAATAAAACCTTATATTCAACATATTAAACTTAATTTTAGTTAAGTGCTTCTGCACACATATTTTCATTTAGGACCAGGTCATCTCTTTAGGCCGTCGTGAGTGGTTGAAGTGATATGGGTTAAATTCCTACAGTTCTTCTTTTATAAACTATTCTCCTTTATTTTAGTTTCCTGTGCTTTTGTCTTCTTTCTTTTTAAAAAGGCTGTTGTGCACCCCTGCTTTATGCCATATATCTCTTCTATATTTTTTCTTCCTTTATCCCTTTGCTTGCAAGAGCGTTAGCTGTTCTTCCCAAGCTATACTGTTAGAATAATACAGTGTTTGTACTTACCATCTAGATCCTTCATTTTATAGACTAAAAAGTTGGAGTTGTGGAAAGGAGAAAGTATTGGAACAGAGTGCTCAGAGGAACACACAACAATAATGAAGTTACCCTGAAAGCCTGCATGTCTCCTGACCAGTCAGCAGCCCTTATGTCAGTGCTATCTCCGCTGTGGGAATTGGAGCCCTGGAGAAGGGTACTGAGTGGTGTTCAAAAAATCCCATGGGCAGAGGAGCCTGGCGGGCTACAGTGCATGGGGTTGCAAAGAGTTGGACACGACTGAGCGATTGAGCACGTAGCACTGGGTGGTGGGCTGTATGATATGCGAGACGATATAATAAGGTTGACTTCTCTGGTGCTGACCATGGGAACGTTCCCATCTTACAAGTACCATTTTCATCATAGATTACTGCTTATTAACCAGTTCAGACAAATAGGTGAAATGAAATTATGTATTTAATATACAACCAATGTATATTTGAGTACCTATTCAAAACCAGATGCTGATCTGGTTACTTGGGATGAGAAATGAGCAACAGCCAAAGATTACTGTCTTCCCAGAATGCTTTTCTGTGGTGGAGAATATATGTAGTAGTAAAGTTAAAAAGTGAGTGAATTACACTGCCTTTTGGAAGGTAATAAGTGCTCTAGAGAAAAGGCAGAGCAGGATAAGGGGATTAGAGGAATAGGTTGAGGGGAAAGGAAGGCAGGTTGTCATATTAAACAGGGTAGGCTTCATTGAGAAGGTCACATTTGAATAAAGACTTGGAGGATGTCAGAATGTATAAGGAAGTTTAATCCAAATTTCTACACAATTTTAGTAGTATAGAAGTTAGAAAATGAATAAGGAAGTTAAAGCATGTTACTTACAGTCTCTCCTGCTTGGGGCATTGAGATATATCATCCATAGCTATAGATATGAACTATGTTCTACAGGTAAATAGCCAAATTCAAGGCCATTTGTTAGGGAAAATTTTAATATTAATAAGGAGAGATGCATGTTTTGCTGACAGAATGAGAATGATATATAAAATGACCTGCTTACGTTAAGAATTTTGGCATTCTCCTTAGTCCCACAATGAAAAGGACCTCTTTGTAAAGGAAAGATTTTTTCTTTTGAAAAATTACATTTTCTTCACTTTATAGTAAGTTCATTATATCTTAAAATGTGTTTTGTATAACGGTTACTGTATATATCTTTAGTGACATTTGCATCAATGTTTGTATCCAGTTGGGTATGGAAGGCAGTGTTATGTTATCTGAGGGAATGCATGGCCTTGCTCTCAAGGCTCAGCATCAAATTTAAGTTGCTTCTTGACACTGGAAGTTATAGAATATCAGAAGTGCTTGCTAGTACCTCAGAGCAACATACTCACATATTCAGTATTCACAGTCTTAGTAACATTAGCATTCTATTGTCAGTGTAGGGGTTTATTATTATCGTGAGCTAAAACTGCTAAGAAATTCAGAAGTTCTCATATAGTAAGGTATGAGCCCTGTTATTACTGGTGGATGTAGATAGAAAGCTTCTTAATTTATGACAGTGAAGAACATGATAATACACTGTGTCCATAATTCTTGTTATGGTGGAAGTTGTGGTTTGGCAGTTGTGGTTTGGCATATCTAAACTGGCGACGTGAGAATTATTTCTGTTGACACTTAACTGAGAAGAGAACTCTGCAATTTTTATAATCATGCCTTGGTTTTAAAACATATTGTGGATCAGGTCAGTCAACAAAGAGGTTGAAATTGGCTTCCTGAGACTCCATTAGGTGTTGGATCAATGTGGCACTGACCTGAATATTGTGTTGAAAGGTGTAGCAGAAAGAGGATGAACTTTAGGATAAATCTGGTGTGTGTGCACAAGCATGGGTGTTGTATTGATGTGGTTTACAAGAGGGGTCTGGAATTCTGATGAATAAAGCTGGAGCGGTATGGGGACTTCCCTGGTGGTCCAGTGGCTAGGGCTCTAAGCTCGCAGTGCAGGGAGCCTGGGATGGATCCCTAGTCAGAGCACTAGATCTCACATGCTGCAACTAAGAGTTTGTACGCTCCAACTAAAGTTCCCAGATACTGCAGTGAAGATACTGTGTACCAAAGCTAAGATCTGGTACAGACAAATAGATAAATCAAATATATAGTTTCTAAAAAGCTAGAGAGGTGAGTTTGAGCCAGGTTCTGGGGCTTGGACTTTCTTGTGGTTAACAGGTGTAGGACATGGAGGATAAGAAGTTCTGCAAGAGGGGCCAGTCTTAGGTGCCTCTTGGCAAGATGTTAGGGACCTCACCAGGCAGTAGCCATGGGAATGGTGAGAAGGTTGTAAGAAAGTAAAATATTTCGGAGCTAATGACTAAATTGTGGATGGACAGTAAAGGAGAAGAAATCCAAGTTGATTATATGTTACCTGAGTGATAGAGAGGATGGTGGAATCATTTTATGGTGTTAGAGGACCATTAAAAAAAATGATGGGAAAGGTATTGTATTCAGTATAGGACGTTTCTTTCACTTCCTCATGGGTATGATCTGGAGATAGATTTCTGAAGCTATGGGGAGGATTTGGGCTAGAGATACAGATTTTGGCATCTTTGGGGTGGAGGTTGAGGCCAAGGTTATGGATTAAATTACTAGGAGGAGTCATAAAGTACAGGCACAGAAAATAGCCAAGGATAAATTCATGAGGAACTCTGAGGGATCCAGATAAGAAAAGGGAAACAAAAAGATATGGTCACAGAGTGTGGAGGAAAAACACTTAGATTTTAAAATAGAAGCAAAGAAAGAGTATTTCAGAAGTTCTTGTTCAAATCTAATTAGTGACCTTTTTCCAGAGTGTTTCAGTGAAAACTGGCACTGGCCAAAAAAGATCATTGCAGAGGGTTTGTGATTGAAGGAGAGGTGGGTAAGAACAGACAGCAAGTATAAATTATTTCCCCATTTGTTGGGAAGAGCAAGATAAATTTTTGGCAGTGTCCAGAGGAGAGTTATAGATGGCTGTGAGGGTTGGTTTTTTGTTTGCTGCATTGCTCACTTGCACTTTGAAGATAAGAGAGGGTGGAACATAATTGTGAGTTGTAGAAGTCAGTCTGAAGAGAATATGTGAGCAGACGAAGAACTTAGCTAACAAAGCAAGGTCTCAGGAACACTTGGAAGGAGAGGCTTAGCTTATTCTTCTGCTCATGGAGATAATGCCCACCCTATGTCTATAAGGAATTAATGAGAGAATAGGTTCTCATTTATCTAGTTATATGTCTAGAGGTAAGAGGCATTCAGTAAATGTTTGATCTATTCAGCTCCCAAATCCTTACTCCTGAAATGTGCTTGCTGACCTAGAGTTTGTATTGGCAGATATGTATTAAGTGTTGAACTGCACTCTGTTAAACATATGATAATCTTAAGAGGGTGGAACTAGTTGATCTGTAATTCTTAATTTGCTGTTCAACCCTGTTTTTTGGCTAATCTTTTTTATTACCACATCTTTTCTGGCTATGCCACTGATTGTACCAAGCTTTACAAATATAATCCTTACACTGCAGAATGATAGTGCAGTGTGTGAGAGCTTATAGACCAAAGTGTTGCTTATATAAGTAAGGAAGAAGGGAAATAAAAATTCCTCTAAAGGTGAGATAAGCACAGAATGGATAAAGCATAGGTGTGTAAAACTATCTCCAAAGTGACTGAATTGCACTTTGGCCTATAGCTCTTTGCTAGATTAAAGTATGATTAGATCTGATGAATACTGTGTCACTCAGGAGAAGAGCTGGTTAACTATGGTTGTGTAGAAAGGAAATTCTTCATCCATTGGTGAGACCATCTGCCCTTAGAGAAATGGGCTGATGGCTGAGACTCTAGTATCTGGGTCCCTGTGAAGGTTATTTCTCCTTGTAAGTTAGTAAGGTGATATTCTGCTTATCTATGTCAATCTCTGTGGGCTTGGATATAGTGAGTCTGCTTTTGAGAGGCCTTTTCTTCCACTCTAGATGTTCAGCTTTCATTAATGTTTCTAAGTATATGAGAATGAATCCTTCCTGTAAATGGTCAAGGAGGAGACATGCTTTTTTCTTTGGTGAATCCATCAGCCATTTTTCTACTCAACAGCACAGAGATAAAATAATACTACTGAAACTTTTCTTCTTTATTTTTTGGTATTTTATGAAAACAATCTTTACTAGATTGAACATGACTGTTATTCTAATAAAGCTTTTTAGGGCTTATACATATAAAATGAACTTTTATGAGCATGTATCAATATTATGATAGCCAACTAATTATTTTAGTGATTATTAGCATCTGTAAGTGGAGGTCTGTTTAAGAAAAGCATGGTAAATCCTAGTAATAATTCCTCTGAATAACAGTTGTCACATGAGGTTGTTTTGGAAAAAGTATTATTTATTTCATAATTCAATAAAGTGAATTAGAACTGAGTTTCCTCAGTGTAGTATATATCAAAACTTTTTTGTCCACCCAATGAAATCATAATTGTAAATCTGTCTAGGCTTGCTTTCTTCCTATCTTTTAAGATAAACAAGGCTATGAATTTGACTTTCTCTTTCAGATTTTACTACATTAATAGCTTTTGCTCTGCATGTGAATTTACATATAATTCTTTACTCATTCCTTTTTCAGAATGCAAAGATATTTATTCATCTGTAGTTGTGTTCCATCAGAGTTACAGTTTCATATTTTACTTTATTGTTGTTGCTGACTACTAAGAGATTGCTTAAGCTTATTTTCCCTAAAGTTTTTTCTTTTTTTTTTTTTTTTAATACATGAGCAGTACATTCTGAAGATGTTAAGAATCTTTTCATTTTCCAAGTGTATATTCATTTGGACTGCCAGGACTTTGACATAGATTGAACTTTTAAAATGTAAGGAATCCAGAAAAATGGTACCGATAAACCTATTTTCAGGGCAAGAATAGAGACACAGATGTAGAGAATTGGTATATGAATGTGGCGGGGGATAGAGAGAGGATGAACTGAGAGACTGGAATTGATATATATACGCTACCATGTGTAAGATAGATAGCTAGTGGGAAGCTGCTGTATGGAACATGGAGCTCAGTTTGCTGCTCAGCGATGACCTAACAGGGTGGGATATAGGGGTTGGGTGGAGGAGGGGAGGTCCAAGAGAGAGGGAATATATGTATACATATAGCTGATTCACTTTGTTGTACAATAGAAATTAAAACAGCATTGTAAAGCATCTATCATTTCAGTTCAGTCAGTCATGTCTGACTCTGTGATTCTATGGACTGCAGCATACCAGGCTTCCCTGTCCATCACCAACTTCTGGAATTTGCTCAAACTCATGTCTATCAAGTTGGTGATGCCATCCAACCATCTCATCTTCTGTCATCCCCTTTTCCTCTTGCCTTTAGGCTTTCCCAGCATCGGGGTCTTTTCCAATGAGTGTCTTGTCAAAGCTATGGTTTTTCCAGAGGTCATATGGATGTGAGAGTTGGACTATAAAGAAAGCTGAGCACCGAAGAATTGATGCTTTTGAACTGTGGTGTTGGAGAAGACTCTTGAGAGTCCTTTGGACTGTAAGCAGATCCAACCAGTCCATTCTAAAGGAGATAAGTCCTGGGTGTTCATTGGAGGGCCTGATGTTGAAGCTGAAACTCCAATATTTTGGTCACCTGATGTGAAGAGCTGACTCATTTGAAAAGACCCTGATGCTGGGAAAGATTGAGGGCAGGAGGAGAAGTGGACGATAGAAGATGAGATGGTTGGATGGCATCACTGACACAATGGACATGGGTTTGGGTGGGCTCTGGGAGTTGCTGATGGACAGGGAGGCCTGGCGTGCTGCAGTTCATGGGGTTGCAAAGAGTTGGACATGACTGAGCGACTGAACTGAACTGAACTGAAAGCATCTATACCCAGATGAGAAAAAAAAAATTAAGGAAAGCATTGCATGTATGTTTTCTATATCTTGCCATCCCTTATGCCACGATTTTTAGTTTTTTGGGGGTGGATTCCTGTTGAATATTTAAATAAACTTTTGGCCAACAGAGCTAGGTTAGCTGCATTTTCCCTCACTTTAGGGGGAAGGGGAGAAGGGAGACAGTAGGTTCCTAATAGTCTTTGTTTTTTGACACAGGGAAGAAGACAAAATGTGATGGAAGAGATCACCATTGACCAAATCCTAGATCTTTTGTCTGTACCAACTCCTTGAGTGAAGCTGAGAAATGCCATTTTTTTATTTGACCTGAAGTATAACCCTGTCTGCTTTTTAGATGTCGTGAATATTGATAAACATTATAAAAGATAGACCTATTGGTTAGCTTTTAAAAAAAAAGAAAGCAGCTGTATGATAATTAATGCAGCTGAGGTTTTCTGCAGTTATTAGTATTCTGGAAATACCTCACTAAGTTGCATTAGCTTTTTGAAAACTCTGCAACATCTATTTTTAAAATCTGGTTAGTAGTCATATCTCTAGTATATTAAATGTAAAACAAGATCTCCTTAAAAGGCAGATTATATTATAATATTGTATATAGAAATAATATGTAAGTGAATGGTCAGAGTGAAATATAAAAACAGAATAAAAAGCATTTCTCTTATAACAATGTGAATCCGTGTAGCTGAGGCATATATTAATAAATTGACACTAGCTCTTTTGCGCTCTTGATATTTCACTGGTATCAATTCATTGGAGGCTGACAACTTTCTCTTTTCAGTTGATTGATTTTGAATTTTTCAAACTGATTAATGTTTTCATTTGAATGGTAATGCTGACTTTGCAGAAGATGTGATCTTTTAATTAGCAGATGCTGAGATTAGCATTAGGGCTGAACAGTAATTAGCATTTGTTCTTATAGTACAAGAGCACAAACTAAGTGCTGAAGCAAATAGAGCTCCTGTGTCTACTTTCCATTGTTCTTTAGATCTCATTTATGAGAGAGGTTAACAATTATTGAAATACTTAATTACTGTGGCTCTAAAAACATTTTAATACATTGAGGATTCACTTAAGAGAAAAATATTTTCAATTCCTTAAGAATTTCTGTGTGTGTATATGTATTGTTTTGTTCAGTCGCTCAGTTGTGTATGACTCTTTGCAACCTCATGGATTGCAGCACACCAAATTTCCTTCTCCTTCACCATCTCCCGGAGTTCGCTCAAACTTATGTCCAATGAGTTGGTGATGCCATCCAGCTATCTCCTCTTCTGCTGTCCCTTTCTCCTCCTGCTTTCAATCTTTCCCTGTATTACAGTCTTTTCTAATGAGTTGGCTCTTCACGTGGCAATCCCACTCATAGGCATATACCCTGAGGAAACCAAAGTTGAAAAAGACACATGTATTCCTTATTCATTGCAGCCCTATATAGAATAGCCAGAACATGGAAGCAACCTAGATGTCCACTGACAGATGAATGGATAAAGAAGTTTTGGTACATATGCACATGGAATATTACTCAGCCATGAATAGGAACACATTTGAGTCAGTTCTAATGAGGTGGATGAACCTAGAGCCTATTCTACAGAGTTAAGTAGTACAGAGAAAGATAAATATTTCATCAGTCAGTTCAGTTCGGTCAGTTCAGTCACTCAGTCATGTCCGACTCTTTGCTACCCCATGAACTGCAGCATGCCAGGCCTCCCTGTTCATCACCAACTCCCGGAGTTCGCTCAAACTCTCGTCCATCGAGTCAGTGATGCCATCCAGCCATCTCATCCTCTGTCGTCCCCTTCTCCTCCTGCCCTCAATCCCTCCCAGCATCAGAGTCTTTTCCAATGAGTCAACTCTTTGCATGAGGTAGCCAAAGTACTGGAGTTTCAGCTTTAGCAGCATTCCTTCCAAAGATATCCCAGGGCTGATCTCCTTCAGAATGGACTGGTTGGATCTCCTTGCAGTCCAAGGGACTCTCAAGAGTCTTCTCCAACACCACAGTTCAAAAGCATCAATTCTTCAGCGCTCAGCTTTCTTCACAGTCCAACTCTGACATCCATACATGACTACTAGAAAAACCATAGTCTTGACTAGATGGACCTTTGTTGGCAAAGTAATGTCTCTGCTTTTGAATATGCTATCTAGGTTGGTCATAACTTTCCTTCCAAGGAGTAAGCATCTTTTAATTTCATGGCTGCAGTCACCATCTGCAGTGATTTTGGAGCCCCCAAAAATAAAGTCTGACACTGTTTCCACTGTTTAACCATCTATTTCCCATGAAGTGATGGGACCGGATGCCATGATCTTCGTTTTCTGAATATTGAGCTTTAAGCCAACTTTTTCACTCTTCTCTTTCACTTTCATCAAGAGGCTTTTTAGTTCCTGTTCACTTTCTGCAGTAAGGGTGGTGTCATCTGCATATCTGAGGTTATTGATATTTCTCCCGGCAGTCTTGATTCCAGCTTGTGCTTCTTCCAGCTCAGCTTTTCTCATGATGTATTCTGCATATAAGTTAAATAAGCAGGGTGACAATATACAGCCTTGACGTACTCCTTACTAACATATATATAGACCTTAGACAAATGGTACTGAAAAATTCATTTCTATGGCAGCAGTGGAGCAACAGACATACAGAATACACTTATGGACATGGGGAGAGGGGAGGAGAGGGTGAGATGTAGGGAGAGAATAACATGGAAACTTACATTACCATATGTAAAATAAATAGCCAATGGGAATTTTCTGTGTCTCAAGAAACTCAAACACCCTAGAAGGGTTAGATGGGGAGGGAGATGGGAAGGAAGTTCAAAAGGAAGGGGAAATATGTATATGTATGTCTGTTTCATGTTGAGGTTTGACAGAGAACAACAAAATTCTGTAAAGCAGCTATATGTCAACTAAAAAGTAAATAAAAAAAAATTGGGGTTTGGAATCAGACTTAGAGTAAAATCCCTACTATGATACTTTCGAGGGTGTATTACTTGACAGTTTTATTCACAGTGTCTTTGACTGTGAAAACGGAAGAGTGTAATAGAATTGCTATGAAGATTAAAACTGTATTTTACATAAAGCATGTGCATGCTGCATGCTAAGTTGCTTGTCATGTCCGACTCTGTGTGAACCCATGGACTGTAGTTCGCTAGGCTTCTCTGTCCATGGGATTCTCTAGGCGAGAATACTGGAGTGAGTTGCCATACTCTCTTCCAGGGAATCTTCCCTACCAAGGGATCCAATCCATGTCTGTTATGGCAGGACAGTTCTTTAACACATCCACCACCCAGGAAGTCCATATAAAGCATGTAGTATACATTAAATAATGAGTAACTATTACTGTTCTAGGGCTTCCCTCATAGCTCAGTTGGTAAAGAATCTGCCTGCAATGCAGGAGACCTGGGTTCAATTCCTGGGTCAGGAAGATCCCCTGGAGAAAGAATCCAATGGACAGATGAGCCCGGCAGGCTACAGTTCATAGCATCACAGGAGTTGGACACGACTTAGTGACTAAACCACCACCATTACTGTTCTAAAAAAACCTACTGTAAGTAATGTTAAGTAACATTATTTGGCAAGAGTACTAATTGGTGCCATTGCCTTCTCCGATTATATACATAATATAATCATATATATAAATATATGTATATACAAATTATATACATATAATATATATGTATAGTATCTATAAATATATAACATATAATGTATGTGTATGCAAATTATATACATATAATATATTTATAATATATAGTATAATGTTAGATAATATGAGATAGGAGAATGAGATGGTTAGATGGCAACACTGACTCAATGGACGTGAGTTTGAGTGAACTCTGGGAGATAGTGAAGGACAGTGAAGCCTGGCATGCTGCAGTTCATGGAGTCACAAAGAGTGGGACACAGCTTATCGACTGAACAACAACGTGATGACCTACATTTAAAAAATACAGAAACACCATTTATTTTAGCTTAGTTAAGCCTAACAAAGAAAATAAGTGATAAACACCTGTAGCCTAGCTAAATTCCCTTGCTGTACTCTCTTGTGAGCATCATGTATGCCTTTGCCTCCTCTCCAGAAAGCCTTGTTCTGCTGGTCATTGTATCCATCCTAGCTCTTCTTCATATAGGATTTCTTACAGATAAGCTGAGGTGTCCCCTCCAGAATTGCTGCCTAGCAGTGGCAGTTTCTGTTTTGTTTTTTATGTAAATGGTTTCCAGAACAAATGACAGGAGAAAATAATCAAACCATGAATGGTGAAATACTTATATAAACTGAAGGCTCTTTTTCCACATATACAGTGTGGACTGCATTTTTAGGCTAAAGGTAGAGAAGAGAGTGATAATGTATAGGGATGCTAAACATGTTGTTGACTCAATGTATATCAAACATCAACATCGTGAGAGTTTAGCCAATGACATTTAAAGGGAAAAGTGCCGCTAATCCCCAGTGCCTGGGAGACATGTTGCTATATAGAATTTTTTTTAATCTAGTCATACCATTTAAAATAGCCCTAAAGTAAGTGCTTTTACATCTGTTACTATGGATGTTAGTTTCTCCCAGGAGACATCAAACACAACACTTAAGCTGAGTGAGCAGAATAATTGACAATCTAGATCTCTATTCTCACAGTTTGCTGCCTGCCCACTTAAATACAAACAGAGGGAAAGAGCAAAAAATGAGTCAAAGAAGATTTCTAGAAAAGAAAAAAAAGAAGCTTCAAGATATAATGCTTTATTTCTTTGGAGGGTTTAAATGGTACTTGAATGTAATGAAATTTTAACATAGAGAGAATAAGATTTTCTTTCAGGGTATCACATCCATTGAAAATAGGTAAAACTAAATATGACATTGAAGCAGGAGAGTTTTTACTTTAGAATTAGAAAATAGTTGAGAACCACATTCTTGAGAAAAAAACTGGCTTAAGTTCGTAAACTGAAATATCTTTTTACTTGAGTGTGTATTTAGTTGAATATCAAAAGATAATAAGGTGATTGACTGTTTGGCAAGCATTTCAGTTTTCAGACCTAACTAACAGGAATGTTTCCAAATAGATCTCAGATTTCCTTTTCTGCTCATCTCGACAAGAACTTTTATTCCCTAAGTTCAATATAAAGAAAAGTCCATCTTCAGCACCATGTAAATCAATGAAGTTAGGACATTCCCTCACGCCATACACAAAAAATAAACTCAAAATGACTTAGAGACTTAAATGTAAGACATGGCACCATAAAACTCCTAGAAAAGAACATAGGCGAAACATTCTCTGACACATGTCATACCAATAATCTCTTAGGTCAGTCTCCTAAGGCAACAAAAAATAAATAGGACCAAATCAAGCTTATAAGCTAAAGGAAACTATAAATGAAACAAAAAGAACCTACAGAATGGGAGAAGATAACTGCAAACGATTTGACCAACAGCTTAATTTCTAAAATATACAAATAGTTCATACAGCTCAATAACAACAAAAAAACCGCAAGCAATCCAATCAAAAATGAGCAAAAGATCCAAATAGGTATTTCTTTAAAAAAGACATGGAGATGACCAATAGGCACATGAAAAGATGCTCACCATCTCTAATTATTAGATCAATGCAAATCAGAACTACAAAGAGATATTACTTCACACCAGTCAGAATGATCATTATGAAAAGATCTACAAATAACAAATGCTGGAGAGAGTGTGGAGATAAGGGAACCATTGAATACTGTTGGTGGGGATGTACACTGGCACAGCCACTATTGTAAATAATATGGAGGTTCCTAAAAAATCTAAAAATAGGGTTGCCACATGAGCCAGCAATCCTACTCTTGGGTATATATCCACAGAAAACTAATTTGAAAAGATACATACACCCCAACGTTCATAGCAGCACTGTTTTCAGTAGCCTCATACATGGAAGCAACCTTAATATCCATTGACAGATGAATAGATACAGCAAATGTGGTGTATATATGCAGTGGAATACTACACCACAACAAATGAAATAATGCCACTTGCTGAAACATGGATGGACCTCGAGATTATCACACTAAGCATATGTAATCTTGAATTAGGCATCAATATATTGAAATTACTTTTGTCAGTATCCATTTTAGCCAGGTTAATCTCTATGTGGCTTGGAAATGCTTTTGCTAGGCAATTACTTTTCCATAATTGTTTCTGTTTTTAGGATGGGTAATATAAAGGAAAAAAATTAAATTGTGCTTTCTATCAATACATTTGGTTTTTATAAAATTTGTAAATTACTTATAAGCAGAATATGTAGTTTGAATTGGGAGTGACCTCTCTTCCATTGTCCAATTTTACCTTAGTCTTTCTGGTACTTTAGTAAGCATCACCATATTTATCACTTGGTTATAGCATAATGTAACTTTTTTTACTTGTGCATACAAAAATACACTCGCTATACCATGTACTCTAGGCATGGTTTGAGATTTATATTCTCATATTTTGTTTAACAATATATTACTTGAGAGAAGTAGGTTTTATGTTTCTTAATATATGTAAATGTTAAAAGTTACTAAATTTGTTATGATATATGGCACAATTTATATTATTAGAATATTCCTGATCGTGTAATTCTGTGCTCACTACTCTCACCTAATTCCTTTTTTTCTGGGCAAACCTAAATCATAATTTTATTCGCTTGATTATCTGTTTAATATCTAGGACTTTATACCAGTTGTAACCTCAGTGAGGCTGGGATTTATGTCTATTATGTTGCACTGCTGTACTTCCAGTCCCTGTAGAGGACTGGGCATGTAGTTGGTGTTCAGTAAATATTTGTTAAATGAGGTGAATGAGTGCCTTTCAGACTGATGAAATTGTGCTTCAGTGTTTTTTAAACATTGTTAATTGCCACAAGGAAGCCTATGTATAATTATTAGAATGCTTCTGCAATTTTCCTTTTTCCCAGTATTTCATAAACTGATTTTTATTTGAATCAAAGGATATTTGCATTATTTTGAACATAAAATCTCTTATTTATATAAGCATAAAATTAGGAATAATGTCTGAAATCTCATGAAAAACCAAGGCCTGGGTTAATCAGTGAGGAGCTTTCCATTGAAAGACTTGTATAAATTTTTCATAAACATTAGAACTAGCAGTGCAGAAAATACATAGAAATTCCTAGTGCACAAGTTATCATTGCCTGAAGGCTGCTGGCTAACAGTTTCCCCTGAACTATTCAGGAATGCAGTCTTATTTGTTGGCTAAATAGAATATATATGATGAGTTCATTTTTACAGACTGTCATTCTCTTCATAACACATTCTTGATTTCAATATCCTCCCATTGAGGAATATATAAATTTTAGAATTTAATTTTACAATTATTGAACAGTTCCACGCAAGGCATTGTTTGAAAAACACACCAATAATTTATTGTCTCTGGCTTTATTTGTAAGCTAGTGAAGAAATAGAACAAGTGCTATAAGCAAACTACAAAGTGCCCTGGGAACATTGAGGAGAAAGTTAATTTCAACAAGAGAATCAATGAAATGTTTACTGAAATCGGTGATACTAGACATGAACATTTAAAGATGAGTAGAATTTCAGGAGGTGAATTGGTAAGAACACCGTGACCCCACTGTGTATTTGGTAGGGAGTTCAAATTCAAAACAAATGGGAAATAAACACAAGTCAGGTAGAGATCAAACCATCTACTTTATTATTACTGGTTATATATTACTTTATTATTATATCAATTAGAAACCACAGTCTGGCAAGGTAGCAGTGGAGATGCAGACAGAGAACAGACTTACGGACATGAAGGCGGGGTGTAGGATGAATGGAGAGAGTAGCATGGAAAGACACCATCATGTAAAATAGATCAGATAAGATCAGTCGCTCAGTCGTGTCCTACTCTTTGCGACCCCATGAATCGCAGCATGCCAGGCCTCCCTGTCCATCACCAACTCCCAGAGTTCACTCAGACTCACGTCCATCGAGTCAGTGATGCCATCCAGCCATCTCGTCCTCTGTCGTCCCCTTCTCCTCCTGCCCCCAATCCCTCCCAGCATCAGAGTCTTTTCCAATGAGTCAGCTCTTCGCATGAGGTGGCCAAAGTACTGAAATTTCAGCTTTAGCATCATTCCTTCCAAAGAAATCCCAGGGCTGATCTCCTTCAGAATGGACTGGTTGGATCTCCTTGCAGTCCAAGGGACTCTCAAGAGTCTTCTCCAACACCACAGTTCAAAAGCCTCAATTCTTTGGCGCTCAGCCTTCTTCACAGTCCAACTCTCACATCCGTACATGACCACAGGAAAAACCATAGCCTTGACTAGATGAACCTTTGTTGGCAAAGTAATGTCTCTGCTTTTGAATATGCTATCTAGGTTGGTCATAACTTTCCTTCCAAGGAGTAAGCATCTTTTAATTTCATGGCTGCAGTCACCATCTGCAGTGATTTTGGAGCCCAGAAAAATAAAGTCTGACACTGTTTCCACTGTTTCCCATGAAGTGGTGGGACCAGATGCCGTGATCTTCGTTTTCTGAATGTTTAAGCCAACTTTTTGACTGTCCACTTTCACTTTCATCAAGAGGCTTTTGAGTTCCTCTTCACTTTCTGCCATAAGGGTGGTGTCATCTACATATCTGAGGTTATTGATATTTCTCCCGGCAATCTTGATTCCAGCTTGTGTTTCTTCCAGTCCAGCGTTTCTCATGATGTACTCTGCATATTAGTTAAATAAACAGGGTGACAATATACAGCCTTGATGAATTCCTTTTGCTATTTGGAACCAGTCTGTTGTTCCATGTCCAGTTCTAACTGTTGCTTCCTGACCTGCATATAGGTTTCTCAAGAGGCAGGTTAGGTGGTCTGGTATTCCCATCTCTTTCAGAATTGTCCACAGTTTATTGTGATCCACACAGTCAAAGGCTTTGGCATAGTCAATAAAGCAGAAATAGATGTTTTTCTGGAACTCTCTTGCTTTTTCCTTGATCCAGTAGATGTTGGCAATTTGATCTCTGGTTCCTCTGGCTTTTCTAAAACCAGCTTGAACATCAGGAAGTTCACAGTTCACATATTGCTGAAGCCTGGCTTGGAGAATTTTGAGCATTACTTTACTAGTGTGTGAGATGAGTGCAATTGTGCGGTAGTTAAGCATTCTTGGCATTGCCTTTCTTTGGGACCGGAATGAAAACTGAATTTTTCCAGTCCTGTAGCCACTGCTGAGTTTTCCAAATTTGCTGGTATATTGAATGCAGCACTTTCACAGCATCATCTTTTAAGATTTGGAATAGCTCAACTGGAATTCCTTCACCTCCACTAGCTTTGTTTGTAGTGATGCTTTCTAAGGCCCACTTGACTTCACATTCCAGGATGTCTGGCTCTAGGTGAGTGATCACACCATCGTGATTATCTGAGTCATGAAGATCTTTTTTGTACAGTTCTTCTGTGTATTCTTGCCATCTCTTCTTAATATCTTCTGCTTCTGTTAGGTGCATACCATTTCTGTCCTTTATCGAGCTCATCTTTGCATGAAATGTTCCTTTGATATCTCTGATTTTCTTGAAGAGATCCCTAGTCTTTCCCATTCTGTTGTTTTCCTCTATTTCTTTGCATTGATCGCTGAAGAAGGCTTTCTTATCTCTTCTTGCTAATCTTTGGAACTCTGCATTCAGATGGGAATAATCTTTCCTTTTCTCCTTTGCTTTTCGCTTCTCTTCTTTTCACAGCTATTTGTAAGGCCTCCCCAGACAATCATTTTGCTTTTTTGCATTTCTTTTCCATGGGAATGGTCTTGATCCCTGTCTCCTCTACAGTGTCACAAACCTCATTCCATAGTTCATCAGGCACTCTATCTATCAGATCTAGGCCCTTAAATCTATTTCTCACTTCCACTATATAATCATAAGGGATTTGATTTAGGTCATACCTGAATGGTCTAGTGGTTTTCCCTACTTTCTTCAATTTAAGTCTGAATTTGGCAATAAGGAGTTCATGGTCTGAGCCACAGTCAGCTCGTGGTCTTGTTTTTGCTGACTGTATAGAGCTTCAGGGAACTCAAACCAGGGCTCTGTGACAACCTATAGATGTGGGGTGGGAGGTGGGATGGAGGCTCAACAGGAAGGGGACATATGGATACCTATGGCTGATCCATGTTGATGTATGGCAGAAACCAACATAATATTGTAATTATCCTTCAATTAAAATAAAAAAGAAATCACGGCCTGGACCTGCTGCCAAATGGCTTCTCAAATACTTCTTCCCTGGAGTTAAACTTATTCAGACCAAGTGGGAAAAGACACCCAGGTTTTGGGCAAACTTTTTACACCTTTTCTCACTAAATTGAAGTACATGAAATTACCCACTAAGTAATCTCTGCTTCTCGCAAGGGCAGCAGTGACTACAGAATGAAGAGATTGTTAAATATGTTTTCCTCTTGGGAGTAGAAATGTCAGCATGAGAGAGGGGATTATGGTTCCCCCTAATAGTAGGTATCTTGATAGAAACTAGCTTAAGCTTTAAATACTTACTAGTAATATTTAAAGAAAGCTTTATTAATTCTAATGTTGGCTTTTTTTTAGAGCTGTCATTTTGTTTTGATGGAAAGCTATTTAATATCCATTCTAGTTCCTTTTCCTTCAGAGACCTTTCAAGGGAAGTCATGTTTGTATTGGTGGAAATCTTCAGCAAATAAAATTAAAAGTCTCTTATGTCTGATTTGTGAATGAAATCCAAGGTTGATTTTAATACCATCATCATAAAATAAGTTAAAGGACATTATATCACTGTGCAATCAAATGAAGTTAACCATGCTATTAAGATTAATTTAAATTAAATTTTACTTCATTACTAAAATATTTTGATTAAATTCTATCCTTGGACTTATGATTTTTTTCTCCATTGAAAGTAAATTTGTACTGGCAATTTCAAATACAACTCATTGATAGAATACAAAAATTAGGATCATTTATTGCTGTCCAGATCTACCTAACTTTCCCAACCTGTCATATTTTATAGAGCAAATATTTGTGGGTTATGGAGTTCAGCATGAGACCTTTGCTTGTGAAAGTTTATTAGCTGACTCCAGTTACACTGATTTATGCAGTAGTAAATTTGATGAAAGGGGAGGGATTGTGTTTTACTGATCAGAAAACACATTGAGAGTTAAACTTGTATTTCAAGTCTTCTGGGGGAATATTTTCCTTATAAAAATGTTTTAATGACATAAATACCCATTTGATAGAATAGAAATAAAAGTCACTTAAATAGTATTATAGAAGAGTTGCTGACCTTGGTTTGCTTTTTCCATGAGGCCTAAATAACTGTACGAGTAATAAACATAAAACTGGTGTTTCCTTTTCTCTCTTTAACTAAATGTACGCATATGTAAATATATGTAGGGCATATTCTCTTATATTATGTGCCTCTGATCTGGTTTTCTTCTCTATTTTCTGCCACTCATCTTTGCTTTTTACACCTTATACTGTTTTTCTTTAATAAAATAATACTTGTTCAGAGAGATGTGAAGGGTTTTGAAGGGTTTATTAAGAGGGGTCCTTTCCACATCATCCTCTCCTTGCCCTACTCTTCTGCAGATCCTCGTGTGAAGAACTAAGATGTAAACAAGAGAGAGGATCGGGTAGTAGTAAATGGAGAGACAGCATCTTGGCATTGTCTTTCTTTCTCATCGTTTCTCCTCTGAAGCACATTCAATTTTTTTAAACAAATTTATTTTTTATTGATTTTTGGCTGTGCTAGATCTTCCCTGCTGTTAGGTTTTTCTCTAGTTGTTGTGAGCAAGGGTTACTCTTTGTTGGGGTGCGAGGGCTTCTCATTGTGGTGGCTTCTCTTGTAGGGGAGCACAGGCTTTAGGGCACGCGGATTTCAGTAGTTGTGGTACATGGGCTCAGAAGTTGTGGTTCCCTGGCTGCAGAGGACAGGCCCCATGGCTGTGGCCCAAGGGCTTAGTTTCTCCTCTGCAAGTGGGATCTTCCCAGACCAGGGATCAAACCGGTGTCCCCTGCATTGGCAGATGGATTCTTTACAATGAGCCACCAGGGAGGCCCCCAGCACATTCGGTTTTGCTGTCCTTACTCCTGCTTTCTTTGGCAGACTGTCAAGAACAGCTAAAGAAAACCAAATAGACTTGTGGATCAGTGCTATTACACATGTAAGGTTTTTAGCCTCAGCTGAACCTCAGCAGATCTTTCACTTGTCTCCCAGTCAGCTTCCTTTGCCCATCTATCATGGTGCTTATATTTGCATGTGCTATTCTTTTCCTGAAATATCTTTTTAAAAAGTTCCTCTTCAGATAAACCCCAGTCATCCTTCAAGACTGGCTGGAATGTTACTTGAATTTATGAAGTTTTGCAGCTTGCCCCTTTTTTCTTCCCATCTTCCCCAGGTCCTTCGCCTAGCCTAGCTACTGTCTTTCTTTTGCATGCTTTTAGTGTGTCACAGGTAGCATTGTTATTAGTGTTGAAACCTTTCTCTCCCACATGCAGTTTCTGGAGGCCATGTCCATGCTTCATTCATTTTCTAGTCCAGTGGAGGGCAGGGGGTGGGGGAAGCATGGTTGACATCAGTCTAGGTTTGCTGAGTTAACCAGTGCCTTTGAATAGGTTGTTGGTCTCAAAATATGGTCTGCTGGGGAAGCCAGAGTCATCGTCTTCTTGACCTTTGTCACAAATATCTACCTGTTTATAATGGCCATAGTTTATTTAAAACACATCACTGCATGGTAATAGCATTAAGTGGTAAACGGAAGGGTGAGGAAATAGTTCAAATAATAATCTAGCTTTGCTCCATTTAGATAAGGCAATAAAATACCTTCAGGCAGATATCTGTTTTTTTTTTTTTTTTAAACAAGGTCTCTCATTAGCTCCCATAATTTCTATAAGTAGTTCCTCCACTGTGTGTTCGCATCAGTAGGCTATTTCTCTGTGTTTCTCTTCTTCCTGTTTCTTTTCCACCCTCCTCTTTTTCCCTCTGTGCTACTCTCTGTTGCCTCCTGACTATGGCTCTCCTCTAAAAATCTACATAAAATCTATAACTCCTTTCAGATCTCTTTCCATCGGCCACCTGCCAGCTGTTGAGGCAACAGCTGATTCTCCTTATATAGTGAAAGGGTGGGGCCACAGATTCACAGGTGCCAGGCTTCTGGTTCTTTTCCCTCACCATATTGAAGACCCAAGTTCCTTATTACACAAAATAGCCCAGCTGCCATCTGTCTTGTTACTGGTGATCAGGGAGGAGTTTTCTGTAGAATGGTTCATAGTGGGACTCATTCTGGGGGGAGTAACTAGCAAAACTTACAAGTATCAGGCATTGGCATTGGAGGTAAGTTTAGTCATTGCTATCCTGCTGCAGTTTGGGACCCTAAAAGGGTATTGTATTATGAAAATGTTCACAAACCTTAATAATTGTTTGTCCATAATTATTTAGTTTCTCCATAAGTTTAAATTTAAATATGTATTTAGGTTGGAATTTGGCATTATGACTTTGACTATGTCTCAATCTGTAGCAAGTTTCAATTGATTTTGTCTTTTGTCATGTTATTACTTTAATTTTATTTTGCCCAGAACAAATGAAGATTACTTATATCCTAAATAATAGATTTATGCTAATAACCCTTTTCCTATACAATATTTTAACCAAGATGAGTTTTCAAATTTTTCAGGGGAGGGGGTAATGGATCAGAATTGGGGTGAATGTTTTTACTCTGATTACCTATTTGTGGAGCATCAAATTTTATCATATGCTTATAGGAAAGAAACTAGGTTTACAGTCTATAAGGCCACACAATTGAGTGCTTCTACTGATTATCTTTTAAGCAAACACTAATGATGTAACAATCTGAGATTGAGATGTTTCTAAAGAAAAAGAAAGGAAGCAAATAGTTAATTTTTTTCCATATGCTTTAGTTTCAGATATTTTTGTCAGGAGCATATTGGCTTTTTAAAGCATGATTGAAAGCAGGCACTTTTAGTTTTAGCTGAATTCATTTAGCCATTAATAAAAAATATAATGTTCCTGACACTGAGCTACATCGAGGGGATAGAGAAATGAGTACAGCAAACAAAGAGCCTTCATCATATTCTATTCCTATTCAGGGGGTGTTTTTATAAATAGAAATCTCCCTTGTATACTACCTGCTATGCTGCTGCTAAGTCACTTCAGTCGTGTCTGACTCTGTGCAACCCCATTGATGGCAGCCCAACAGGCTCCACCATCCCTGGGATTCTCCAGGCAAGAACACTGGAGTGGGTTGCCATTTCCTTCTCCAGTGCATGAAAGTGAAAAGTGAAAGTGAAGTCGCTCAGTCATATCCTACTCTTAGTGACCTCATGGACTGCAGCCTACCAGGCTCCTCCATGGGGTTTTCCAGGCAAGAGTATTGGAGTGGGGTGCCATTGTCTTCTCTGACTACCTCCTATAGGCAGACCAAAATGTATATGACAATTTGTGCATTGTAAGTTCTATAAAGTTTAGCTCTTTTGTAAAAGTTCATAGGGCATTTACTTTTTGATGGTGTGGATTGTAAAACTTAGGTAGGTTTTTAAATACCCCATCTGCATAATTTGTGATAGGAGTTAAAATATATTGAAGGGCATATTTTGCACTATGCTGCTGCTGCTGCTAAGTTGCTTCAGTCATGTCTGACTCTGTGCGACCCCATAGATGGCAGCCCACCAGGCTCCCCTGTCCTTGGGATTCCCCAGGCAAGAACACTGGAGTAGGTTGCCATTTCCTTCTCCAATGCATGAGAGTGAAAAGTGAAAGTGAAGTCGCTCAGTCGTGTCCAACCCTCCGTGACACCATAAACTGCAGCCTAACAGGCTCCTCCGTCCATGTGATTTTCCAGGCAAGAGTACTGGAGTGGGGTGCCATTGTCTTCTCCGATTTTGCACCATACTTCCCACCTAATGCCATAATTGACAGTTGTTCATTTTCTTGCCCCACAATGATATTTAAGTAATGACACTTTTTGCTAAATTTCAGTCAGTTGTGGGGTTTGAATAACAGAATAATTCTACCATTATTTACATTATATAGCATTTTATGTTTTAATGCATTTTCACATTAAAAAATCTGATTGCATTTTCCCAACCTCCATGAAATTTAGCTTTACCAGAAACTGTTATTCCTTTCCTTAAATAATAAAATGATACTCAAAGATGTTAATAATAATAATAATAATAATAGCAGCTTTTCCTTTTAGATCAAGAACAAAGGTTTGTCCAGAACAGTACCAGGAACAATACATCACAGTGGCTATGGAAGTTATGCATTATTAACTTTTTCTTTACAGTTGAAAAAATGGAAGAACAGCCATGGTAGATCCCGCCCTACTGCCTGGCTATATCAGGATTTGAACCTAGATCTATCTCAAACTTGATTGGAATGTCTTTATTATATATTCTAATATATTAAAATACGAATATTCTTTATTATATATTCTAATTATACCCTTCTGTCCCCCTTGTGTGAATTAATCAAGTCGTTCAGCCAGTTATTAGAGCTGGAATATCCAGATCTTATGGGACATAATCTGGTGCATTGTCATTCACTGACTCATTATTTATTCAAAGGTTATTTATGGCATGCAGACTTTATTTCTGTGATTGTGTCTTAGCTCACAGAGTTAAGAGCAAAGACACTGATGTGAATTTACAGTTTATTAGTAATGCTTTAAGGAAACATGAAACCGTTCAAAACAGAATTAATGTGATTTACGTTTTAGAGCTTTTCTATTTGTTCCAGACATCCCCCACAAGGAGAGCAGTAAACTAATTTGAATACCATTTAAAAGTTTCAGAGAGGGAGGGTCAAAAGGGAGGGCATATATGTATACCTATATCATGTTGAGGTTTGACAGAAAACAACAAAATTCTGTAAAGCAATTATCTTTCAATAAAAAGTAAATAAATTAAAAAAAGTTCCAGAGGGGTAAACTGCTACATGTGTGAAATGCAGTGTTGACTTAGTGAATTGAAGCTTTCTCATTTACTTGTCGTTGCTTCTTTAGCAGTTCGATCAAGTGGTACTATATATTTTTTGTCACTCTCATAGATTTTCAGATTATCTTCTAAAACAGACCCATGGTGAGTTGTTGAAATGCTTCATTTTAGAAAGTTACATATGACTAGGCATGCTGTAAATTGAAGTTAAATTACTATTATGTAACATTTCTTTCCAAGTATATTGAGTTTGATTTCCATTATTTTCTAAGCTATTTCCACTGCCTTAGTCTATTTGTTTGTTTAAAGTCTTTTAAAAAACAAATTTAACTGCTGATTTTATAATCAGTTGACTAAATGGCAAATACTGATATATTGATTGATATAATTTGATCTGCAGTAAAACCTAATCTGACGTGATTTTTCTGTGGGTTGATGATACATGGGCAGAAATGGGTAATAGCTAAAGCATCTAAAATTAGCTGTCTTATATTTGTCTAAAATACTCTTTTTTTAGACATCAACCAATTTTTCTTTTAACAGTACATCTAATCAGTTTCAAAGTGAAGAAAAATAAAGCCTGAGCCAGTTTTGAAAATTATTCCTCCTTGAAATGTTCTGAGTGTTGGAATTTATTTTACAGTTCCAGCTAAGTAGGCTTCTAGGCTGAAAAGAAGGGGATGAATAGTGTCTAAATCTGCTTTAGCAGAGAGCTTGTTTATCGAGCTACACCTCATTTTCCTTTATCTGTCACTGGGTAAATAATGGGTAGAATTTCTTGGTTGGTTGTATTGTACGTGCACAGCATAAAGCTTTGAGTCAACTAACTGTAGCATTTCTGATTCTTCCTCAAGCTGTCTTTAACTTGCTTAGCTCCCTTCTCCATCTCACCTCCCTGCCTGCAATATGATCCAAGCAGAATTATGCAGTTTAGACAATTATAGTCTTCAGTGTCTATCTTTAAATTTGTACATTCAATCTTGAAGTATAGATCCTTTGCCAGATGAAATAGAAATTACAGTGAAGTAGATTCTTAGGTATGAATTGAGTTTTAATTTTTTTAGGAGCTTTCAACATTTTGTTTGGCAATATTTTTCTGTAAAGGTAATACATTAGTAAGGATTTGCAGTGTCTCATAGCATTTATCAGAAAACCCAGCATGTTAGGAGCTTAAACAGTATAGAAGTTTCTCTGTCTTAGAAAAGAAATCTCTCAGTGGGCATACATGGTTGTAGGTTATTTCCATGGTCTTCAGAGACCAAGGCTCTTGCCTCCTTCCAACTTTTGACTCTGGCTTTCATTCTCAGGATCACCTTATGTTATGCCATGGCTTCTGGAGCTGAAGCGACCTCATCTACATTCCATATTGCAGGAAGGAAGGGAAAATGCAAAGCAGGAAGCACAAAAGGAATGCATTTTTCAGCTGAATCAAGGCCTTCTAGGAAATTCCACACAGCATGTATATATAGCCTGAATGTAATAACATGGCCACACCTAGCTACAAGGGTGGTTGGGAAGAAACCTAGTCTTTAAGTTGGGGACATTGCCCCCTTCGATGAAATAAAGAAAAAAAAGGAGAATGAATTTAATATGCAACTGTCATTGTTCATATACATGATGGTTGCTTCTCCAGTTTTCAGTTTTTTCAACTGTAATTTTGGCAAAAGAATATCCTCCCCATGGTGTTTGTGTGAGGGTTGAGGGAGATAGTGCATGCGTGATGCTTAGTCCTGGGACAGAGTAAACATCACCATGGTTACTTTTCTAATTCTCTTTCCCTTGTCATTATTGCAACATTAGAGCAGCAGGAAGTCTCAGGGCTTTATGGACACTTAGGATATGATGATCCACATTAACTTGTGAATTACTTCACTTTCGGGACTAATATGTGCTTTGTTTGCAATTGGTGTCTCCTTGTATTGTCTCTCTTCTATAATGCCTTACATAGCAAAGGCACATTCTATCTTCATGCCCTAAATATAACCGATAACTGGGGATTAGTCACCCTTTGAAGTGGAAAAGGATTAGCCACAGCCAGGATTAATCTATTCTGAAATTTTGGAGACTATGGAGTTTACTGAAATAATCAGTCTCCTTAAAGAAGCAGGCTGCTCTTTAGTCAAGGATTCTAAAAGAGTGTCAGTAAAGAAGGGCAGGCCTGGGCAAGCCACATGGCTAGTCTCCTTGTCAAAGGAGGCATTGGATTGGCTGATCTTTAAGGTCCTTCTTTTTAAATGATGTAATTGTAGAAATTCCATTCTCTTTAGGGCTGTTAAGACCATGTAGGTCTTTGTGGTGTTTGCTGATTTTTATATGAAGAAGGATAGTGAGGGTGGGCTGATCTGGTGGGCTTTAAGCAGCCCTCACAATTTTCTACCATTAAGTTTTGTTTCCTGAGGTATCAAATTGTTTATTTTCCTCTCTGGAGTTCTAAGAATTGCAGATTTAATCAGATTTGAGCTATTTCAAGAAAATACTCTTGAAAATAAAAGTTCAGTGGCATATACATTAATACATTTTTTTGTTACTGTAAAATGGTACATTATTTTCCTTTCAGTTCAGTTCAGTTCAGTTGCTCAGTTGTGTCCAATTATTTGCTACCCCATGAACCAGAGCACACCAGGCCTCCCTGTCCATCACCAACTCCTGGGGTTCACACAAACTCATGTCCATTGAGTCGATGTTGCCATCCAACCATCTCATCCTCTGTCATCCCCTTCTCCTCCTGCCCTCCATCTTTCCCAGCATCAGAGTCTTTTCAAATGAGTCAGCTCTCCGCATCAGGTGACCAAAGTGTTGGAGTTTCAGCTTCAACATCAGTCCCTCCAATGAACACCCAGGACTGATCTCCTTCAGGATGGACTGGTTGGATCTCCGTGCAGTTCAAAGGACTCTCAAGAGTCTTCTCCAACTCCACAGTTCAAAAGCATCAATTCTTCAGTGCTCAGCTTTCTTCACAGTCCAACTCTCACATCCATACATGAATGCTGGAAAAACCATAGCCTTGACTAGACGGACCTTTGTTGACAAAGTAACGTCTCTGCTTTTGAATATGCTATCTAGGTTGGTCATAACTTTCCTTCCAAGGAGCAAGTGTCTTTTAATTTTATGGCTGCAATCACCATCTGCAGTGATTTTGGAGTCCCCCAAAATAAAGTTGGCCACTGTTTCCACTGTTTCCCCATGTATTTGCCATGAAGTGATGGGACCTGGTACCATGATCTTAGTTTTCTGAATGTTGAGCTTTAAGCCAACTTTTTCACTCTCCTCTTTCACTTTCATCAAGAGGCACTTTAGTTGTTCCTCACTTTCTACCGTAAGGGTAGTGTCATCTGCATATCTGAGGTTATTGATATTTCTCCCAGCAATCTTGATTCCAGCTTGTGCTGCTTCCAGCCCAGTGTTTCTCATGATGTACTCTGCATATACGTTAAAGAAGTAGTGTGACAATATACATCCTTGATGTACTCCTTTTACTATTTGGAACCAGTCTGTTGTTCCATGTCCAGTTCTAACTGTTGCTTCCTGACCTGCATATAGGTTTCTCAAGAGGCAGATCAGGTGGTCTTGTATTCCCATCTCTTTCAGAATTTTCCACAGTTTATTGTGATCCACACAGTCAAAGGCTTTGGCATAGTCAATAAAGCAGAAATAGATGTTTTCTGGAACTCTCTTGCTTTTTCCATCACCCAGCGGATGTTGGCAATTTGGTCTTTGGTTCCTCTGCCTTTTCTAAAACTAGCTTGAACATCAGGAAGTTCACGGTTCATGTATTGCTGAAGCCTGGCTTGGAGAATTTTGAGCATTACTTTATTAGCGTGTGAAATGAGTACAGTTGTGCAGTAGTTTGAGCATTCTTTGGCATTGCCTTTCTTTGGGATTGGAATGCAAACTGACTTTTTCCAGTCCTGTGGCCACTGCTTTTTCCAAATTTGCTGACATATTGAGTTTAGCACTTTCACAGTATCATTTTCTAGGATTTGAAATAGCTCAACTGGAATTCCTTCACCTCCACTAGCTTTGTAGTGATGCTTCCTAAGGCCCACTTGACTCCACATTCCAGGATGTCTGGCTTTAGGTGAGTGATCTCACCATCGTGATTATTTGGGTCATGAAGATCTTTTTTATACAGTTCTTCTGTGTATTCTTGCCATCTCTTCTTAATATCTTCTGCTTCTGTTAGGTCCATACCATTTCTATCCTTTATTAATACATTTAATTTAAAAAAATTATTTATTTTCAATTGTAAGATAATTGCTTTAAAATACTGTGTTGGTTTCTGCCATACATCCATGTGAATCAGCCTTAGGTATACATATGTCCCCTTTCTCTCAAACCTTCTCCTCACCTCCCACTGC
Organism: Bos indicus; assembly: GCF_029378745.1. Classification (NCBI taxonomy): domain Eukaryota; kingdom Metazoa; phylum Chordata; class Mammalia; order Artiodactyla; family Bovidae; genus Bos; species Bos indicus. The sequence continues at coordinate 77,477,875 of NC_091765.1, forward strand.
ATCCCACCCATCTAGGTCATCACAGGTCACCCTTTTGAGTTCCCTGAGTCATGCAGCAAATCCCACTGGCTATCTATCTATATATAGTAGTGTATATGTATTTGACATGCACTTTTATGAAAGGAATTGGACTATTTTTCCTCCCAAATGAGCAATGGACTACTAATAACTAAATTCTTCCAAATAACTCCCAAGTAAATACTTGTTCTGGTATGTGTTCTGCCATTTTCAGAGACTACTTACTATCTCATCTGCATAAATGGGAATATTTATTATACTTGTTTTTTAGGTCAAGGAGGGAGAGTTAAAGAAAATCATGAATGTGAAGTTTGTTAACCATTTATCTGGAGCTAGAGATCATGACTATTTATTACTGGTACTAAATAGTATTCTTCCTATTATGGAAATGAACTTGATAGCTAGCTAATTTAATTGGGGAGATGATCATTTATCTACTGCTAAATAACAACTATCAATAACCTTTTTATTTTGCTCACACACTATATGGGCAGAATTCTGACAATATGCGGAGGGCTTGCCTCTGTCCCACACTTGTCCGGGCACTCAGTGGGGAAGATTCCAAAGGCTGAGTGTGCCTGAGGTCTGGGACCTGGATCATCTGGAGGCTCCTTCACTCACAGGTCTGGTTGCCGGGGTGTGGTGCCTTGAAGGCTATGTCCAGCTGTATGATTGACTAGAGAACCTATACATGGCCTCTCTGTGTGGCTTGGATTTCTCCCAGTATGACAGCTGTGTTTGGAAGGGGACATTCAGAGATCAAGTGTTCCAGGCGACCCAGGGGAAGTGGCATGGCACTTTTTGACCTTGCTTCAGAAGGCACGTAGCATCACTTCTGCCACATTCTATTAGTTGATGAATTCTCAAGCCCTCCCAGGTTCAGGGGGCAGGGCATAGACCTTCTGTGTCCTTGGAAAATGTGTCAAAGGACTGTAAGGCCATCCCCACTGCCCTCCTGTCCTTATAGAAGGTTGAAAGTGATGAGGGACAAGCATGATTTCATTTGAAGATAGTTTGTGTGTAAGTTATTCTCAGAAGTAATGAAACTCTAATCTGTCAACATTTTAATATGACCAAGCAGGTAAAGTTTTTCATCAAAGGTGTAAAATTGCTGAAAATACAATCCTAGCTTTTAATCCTGCTAATCTTCGACCTTTACACTCTCAACTCTATGATAAATCTTTTTCTAAAAGAAAATTTAAAAGTCATTGTGGTGGTCAGGCACATTTTATTTTTCTCATATAGGAGTTATATCTTCCTAAGGTTTTTGAAAAAATAATTTATTTGTTTATATTTATTTTTGGCTATACTGGGTCTTTGCTGTGCAGACTTTTCTCAACCGCAGTGAGTTGGGGCTACTTTCTAGTTGCAGTGTGTGGGCTTCTCATTGTGCTGGCTTCTCTTGTTGCGGAGCCCAGAATCTAGGGCACGTGGACTCAGCAGTTGTGGCTTCCAAGCTATAGAGCTCAGATCAGTAGTTGTAGAGTACTGGCTCAGTTGCTCCATGACATTGGTCCAGGAAAGGATTGAACCCATGTCTCCTGCATTGGCAGGCAGATTCTTTACCACTGAGCTACCAGGGAAGCCCCTAAGGTTTTAATGAAGATTAAATTGTCTATTTTTAAAATGCTTAGAACAGTACCAAGTATATATATTACAAATCCAAAATAAGTGCTTATTATACTTTAAAAAGGCTTTCCAGGTGACTCAGTGGTAAAGAACCTGCCTACCAATGTAGAAGATCTGGGTTTGATCCCTGGGTGCGGAAGATCCCCTGAAGGAGGAAATGGCAACTCTTTCCAGTATTCTTCTCTGTCTCCCATGGACAGAGGAGCCTGGTGGGCTATAGTCCATGGGGTCGCAAAGAGTCAAACACGACAGAGCGATTAAGCATGCACACATGCACGCATGCACACTTACAAAATGCTTGTAAATCCCTTTTAAAATGGCATAAGGAATAATTAAATTATTGTTAAATCAACATAATATTTACCAATATTTGTACCATCAGGATTGTTACTACATAATATTTCTGCAGATTTGATAAAAATGATTTTGTTAATTTGTTTTAAAGGTCAAAATTTATTGTCAACTAATTAGTGATTCTGATTTTTAAATTACAATGAATATTCTTTCTCAGATCTGTAGTTAAAATTATATTTCCAATGTGAATGTCTCATTAATTTTCCAAATTGATCTCACTTATTTTTTGGAAGCAACAGCATATCATCAAACTTGTTCAGATTTATTTTGGATCATTTCTGACTTGTATTTTAGTTTTCTCAAATTTAAAGTACATTTTCTGAGGGGCCCCAGTCGAATGTTTTAAAACCTGAGATTATAGCACCTGGTGGCTGATGATGCTCTTCTAAACTTACTCAAACCAGAAAGCAAACTTATTTACATCTAAATGACCATACTTTCTTTTGCTCAGTATCAAGCCTGCTGTTTCATTTTTATTTATAGTGACCTCATGCTTAGAGTACCTTGCATAAGTAGGAGTTTAAAAATTATTTGAATAGCCAGGATGAATATATCTTTTCTTGATGTTTTGATTTCTGAGTGAAGTGAGGATACTGAGGTTAAAATGTGTCGTGCATATTTTTTTAGTTATCACTCTCAGTCTAAGCCAGGCATATGGACAGTTCTGACAGTTAATTTTGTAAATCATTCAGGAATCTGACTGCTTTCTCAAAACATACCTGGGTCTTTCAGGCAGAAGTCTACAGGTGATTGCCCCTAGATATTTGCCTAGAGATGATTTAGAAAATTGGTGGGGAGCTTTGCTCTTCCCCAGCTATCAAAAATTAACCTGCCAGAAATTTGCAGACACAGCAATGATATGTTAATGATTCTGCACAGGATTTTTTTTTTTTTTAAGAAGTTGTCTATTCCAAATTTCAGAGATTCAGCATTTATTATTTGGTAATTTACTTCTTTATTTGCGCTATGAACAGGACATTAATTATCAGGCTCCTTGACTGTCTCAAACCTCTAGTGTACTGATTGTATTTATTGAACTCAGGTAACCAGCGTTCTGTTACTCCAGTGGTCAACATAGTTCTCATTTGCTGGGAGAAAAGAGAGGAAAATCTTTGCACCAACAACTTAACTCCAAGAGGGACTGTTGTCTGATTTCCAAACAGGCTGGGGAGTAGTACACTGTCCTGCCGGATCCCCTTTGGTATTCATTATAGCATCCTGACTGGGTCACAGGGTGAGAGCCCAGAGAGTGAGAGGGGCTGAGGTTGTGACGTTTTGTTTATATGTTCAGTTCCACTAAGTCATGTATTTATGACTTAGTATACCGTCAGAGCCTTTTATAAATTTAAAAATTAAAAAAAATCATTGCTAAAAATTTTATGTACTTTGTAATTAAAGTTAGCTTCAAATGCTTTGAGCTTTTACATGTGAGTTGGTTAATTTATCTCTGTGAGGATCGAACCAGGTGATCTCCAAAGGCAGTTCTAAATCCCTATGTTTCTATAATACTGGTTATTTTTCTAAACTTTAGCCTCCAGTTTGATTTTTTACCTTTGTTTAATTTTTGGCATAACCATTATTCTGATCAAAGTGCTGTACAAGCGATCAAGGTGCATTATCAATATTATTGGTTAAAACAGGAAAGCTTTTTACCTTTAGCTTTTGCTGTTTTAACTACTTTTCAACCTCCTTGTGCATTTTTTGTTTGCTTGTTTGTTTCATTTACGGGAGTTGATTTACATTCAGCATCTTCAGGGTTAGTCAAAGTGCGTGGTTACTCTTCCATCCCGCTTATACTCCTCATCCTATAGAAGTATGTGAGTGGCTCAGTCCTTTGAAAGTTTGAAATTTGATCATAAACTCAGAAGCTTCAAGATCTTAGCAGAGAGTCTTAATAAACTAGGAATATATTGTGTAAGTGCTGCCAGCTCCTCAGATTATTTTACTAGAAACTGGAAACCTAGATTTTTACTGTTACACATTTTACCTACTTGGTGCCATTTGAAATGATTTTAAAACTCTGAGGGAAGAAAGATAAAAGAAATTAAAAGTGATACGACTTTGGAAGACCAGGTCTACTAGTCCTTTAAGTTCTAAACCTTAAACCTTAAAAGGCACACTTTTCAGCTTTGTGCTGACTGCTACTCTGTTGTGAATCATTCCCCTCAGTAGACCCCTCCTCTGGGGACTCTCCATTCCTGAGTGCTATGTTTTACAAGTGTGAACTTGCCTAGGAACTATAATTATCCCTGGACTTCAACATGGGTTCCTCAGTAGTAGTTGCCATGCTTATTAAGTTCCTGAAAAATGTCTGTCTCCTGAACTAACATCAATTTCACAGGCATCCAGGATTGATGCTGATCCTTAGGTCATCCTCACACTCAAAGCTCTTCCTTTTTACTAGTCATTTGTCTTTCTGTCTTCCGGATCAACCTACAATATTTTGCATGTTTTCTGATTTATTCTTCATTTTTCAGAGTCATTGCCACTCCTGACTCAGTGCTCATCTCAGCACCAGTGATTGCTTTCATTCTTGTTATCTTTTCACTTCTGTCATTGTGTACTCCTTCTTACTACTTTTTACACTCTTGCACTTTCTACGTGAATGGAAAAAATGGAAGGGATAATGTCAATAAAGTAACTTAAGTTATAGCATAAATATAGCAACCACATGTTAGATTAAAGAAGGATGCTGTGGGTTGGTATTAGAATGACATTACCTGACCACTGAATGCATTTGTTTTTGGCAAATCAGGTTTGATATCCCATTGTTCTTCAACACAGACTTGCTCACTTTTGTGAAATTTTGAAAGTGGTAAGTTCTCAAGAAAAGAGCTTCTGTTCCTAGGTAGCTTTTACACACAGAAGTTACAGTATACACAGTATACTGTATATATTCAGTATTTATAGACTGGTGCATTAGAGGTCCTGAAATTGTTCAGCTGGCCCTCTTATTAAATGCTTTTTGGGTTTCTCTTACTAAACTTGGAGCATTTTAACACTCAGCTTCAGTCATATCCAACTCCTTGTGACCCTGTGGATTGTAGCCCTCCAGGCTCCTCTGTCCATAGGATTCTCCAGGCAGGAATACTGGAATGGTTTGTCATTTCCTCCTCCACGGGATCTTACTGACTCAGGAATCAAACCCACCTCCCTTATATCTCCTGCATTGGCAGGTGGGTTCTTTACTGCTAGCACCACCTGAGAAGCCTTGGCTTGATTTTATTTCTGTACATCCCATTGTGAGGACAGGACTGTCATGAGTGTTCTCACCAATTGCCTTGTGTTGTTGTTTAGTCTCTAAGTCATGCCCGACTCTTGTTGTTTAGTTGCTAAGTTGTGTCTGTCTGTTTTGACACCCCTTGGAATTGTATTCTGCTAGACTCCTCTGTTCGTGGGATTTTCCAGGAATACTGGAGTGGGTTGCCATTTCCTTCTCTGAGGAATCTTCCTGATTCAGGGATCGAACCCACGTATCCTGCATTAGCAGGTGGGTTCCTTACTGCTATGTCACTAGGGGTAGGACTGGTTAAACTCAGTCTTCTTTGCTTCCCTCTTTACATATCTGATATGTTTAGAAAGGATGATGTTGTAGTTAGAGATGCCATTTTTAATTATTTATACTGAAGAAGATGTGCATTATTGTTTTATGTCATCACTATTAAATACATTTATTTTTCATAACTCTGTTATGAAGAGGTCCTGTTATTACTGTTGTACAAATAGGAAATCAAATTGTAGGGAGTGGAAATTACTTGCCTGGATCACAGGTTGTACATAATTCCTGGGAGCTCTCACTATTCACCATTGTTCTGTGCTGTCTGTGTCTCAGTACTTCATTTCTGGTAACTCATGGTTAGTGTAGCCAGGTGGCCCCTGGTAAACAAGAAATCCTTTTCTAGCACCATGCAAATCAATTCCTAATAAGTTGTTATGTAAGCTTTTAAAAGAATAATGTAAAATTCTTATGTCAATATCTTGAAGAATTTACTGTTCTCTTCTTTTGCAAATTGAAAATGCATTTGTCTGAGTCTGCCTGGTGACTCAGACCCCTCTCCAATCTTTTAAGTTCCTTCAAAGATAACTGCGTTTGTTGGATCTATTTTGCAAGTCCTTTCAAATAATCTGCTCTTTAGTCAAATGGTCTAGGAGATTGGAATACTTTCCTAGTAATACAGTATTTCTCAACACATTTTCACATTTTCTTACCGTTAGCTCTACTTTTCCTTCTGACCAGTTTTTCTTCTGCTCTTTACAGTCAAGTGATTATTCTCTGATAGAGAATTCTGAGGCAACATGAATATTAGTTGTTTGGCTATCTTTTAATCATCCTTTTATATCCTTTATATCATTAATTTTAAAATGTATGTCTCCCTTGCCTTCCTTTGTGGGTATTTGCTTATTGCTTTAAGTTGTTGCAGCACATAGTTAGTATTTAGTTGTTAGAGAATTTAAAAGTAAATCAGAAATTATTTTCCTGCCAAACTGAATAGAATTTACTAGAATTATGAGTCTTCTCTGAGGTAGTATCAATAATTACAGACACTTTTTTTCCTCTGCATGAGTCAGTAAAAATACTCGACATTTTTAGGAACATCATATCTTTCAAGATAAATCTTCAAAGTTTAGCTTCTTTTGTTTGTTTGTTTTGTGTGAAGGAGTATTGTGAGTTAATCAACACTAAATCAACCTGAGAAAGCACATTTTTACTGTGCTTTGCCAGTGATTTACTTTGTGTTAATTTTTACCTTTCATTACTTGTAATCTAGAACAAACCAAGTTTATAAACTCTAAAGATGATGAAGGACATCCAGGGTAGAATCACATTTTAAAAATGCAAAGCCAGCTAAGTGTGTCATGCATTTGACTATGTGTATTCTCACATCCTGTCATTTGTATTTATGGAAAAATCTTTATATTTGAAAACTAACTTTAATAGGTGGTGCACTGTTAAAGAATCTACTTGCTAATGTAAGAGACACAAGAAATGTAGGTTTGATCCCTGGGTCAGTAATGACCTCTGGAGCAGGAAGTGGCAACCCACATCAATACTCTTGCCTGGGAAATCCTATGGACAGAGGAGCCTGGCAGGCTACAGTCCATGGGGTCCCAAAGAGTCAGACATGACTGAACACAGCATATACATTAAAAATTCTAACATTTTGGTGATTACTTTTCTCATTTCTTCTGTTTCTAGTCTTTTATACATACAATCAAATTTTAATATGAACTGAAATATGAAAATTATAATATTCCCAGCTGTACACAAAAGTACAGGAAAAAATCTTAACATGCTTAGAGTCCGTTTCATTGTAAAATATATTCAGTGCTTTTATTTCACCTTTCACTATTTTTAATTCTTTGGCATTGAAATCCAGTATTTCCATGAGGTCCATGTTTCCAAGTCTATTGCTAACATACTTGCCCTCCTACAAATAATATCATAGTAGTTTATGATAGATCACAATGTCAAAAAGATCACAAGGTCACACTGATCTTGGTCTAATTTTTTGCTCTGTTGAAAGAAATAAGAAATTCAGTTTGGCTCCAAATTTTGGAGAGAGGATAATGTTATTCAAACCAGTGAAGTGGCTCAGCTGTGTCTGACTCTTTGCTATCCTATGGACAGTAGCCCACCAGGCTTCTTCATCCATGGAATTTTCCAGGCAAGAGTACTGGAGTGGATTGCCATTTCCTTCTCCAGGTGTTATTCAAAACAATAGTTTAAATATTTACTCATGATATCTAATTAGTGCTATTTATAATTGTTATTTTAAAACCATAATATTCCTTTGGTATCAAGTTTATGTTATGGGGACCAGTGAACAACTAGGTATATATTTAGACAGATCTGTGTTCTTTGAACTTAGTTTTAGACACACTGACTAGGATAGCTTAGGAATACTTTAAATCTATTCTGTGAGTACCAAATTTAAATAGTGAAGATAAATATTAAAATTAAGTTAGAAAGCCTCACTACTGATGTTAACAGTCTTGAAATAAAAGTCAAATAAAACATTGTAATGCTCTTATGTTGTCCTTGCTGTTATATAGTTGTGTCATATGAACTTATTAAAGATTATTTCACTTTATAATATTTTTGGATCCATTTTTCTTACTGAAGGTATGGATGTGTGTGTGTGTGTGTGTACCTGTGTGTACATGTGCATGCACACTTTTGGGCAGAAGGCACAGTGGTTTGTGGGGAAAATGTGTATGTGGTTTCAACTGCCTGTTTTTCTCCAAAGTAAGAAGAGATGTATGAACAGGTACAGGTTAGAGTCCTTTAAGGTTAGGGCTACCAGCTGCCTGGGGAGCCCTAGGACAAATATTTTTGTAAACCTGAGTGTTAAAATTTCTACCCCACCAATACTAAAATGTTGGTAATACCAGGAGATCTTGCTTATTAGCACTGAATGAACTAATGGACCAGGTCCCTTGATAAAATTTAGTCTTGGTTCCAGTCAAAAAAAAAAAAAAAAAGCCCTTATAACATCAGAGGATCCCCAAATGAGGATATACTTCGCTCTATAAGCCTCCATGGTTTTGGTATTGATGATGATTTTTCCAACTGTAATAGAATCTGCATATTGCTTTTCCAATATTTAGGACCCACCAGAACCCTGGGGTGTGTTAGCATGTGTGTTACATCATCCTAATGTGGTTCATGTGGCCTTTGGATCAAGTTCTTGATCTATTCTGGGATGTGTGACATTGGGGATATTATTTTACCTCCTTGATTTCTACCTTGTAGAAGGGGAATACAAATAGTAACTGCTTCTCGATTATGTTAAATAACAGAATGCATATAAAGTGATTAGTTCTGTATCAGGGACATAGTAAGCGCTCAGTATTATTGAAATCAACTAATTGTCATTGACACTCCTGAGATGTTGTCCGACTGCTTGAAGAGTAAACTTACAGTACTATTCATAACTATTCATTGTAGACCCTAAACCTATAAAATTAATGTGTCCATAACAGTAGGTAAGGTGTTTACCTCAGGATTAATCATATATTCTTATATGAATATATAATAAAAATAAAGTAATTCAGTTTTGAAATATAGAGAGGTATTTGGGTATCACAAGTATTAAAAAAAAGCCCTCATAATGGCACCCCACTCCAGTACTCTTGCCTGGAAAATCCCATGGACGGAGGAGCCTGGTGGGCTGCAGTCTATGGGGTCGCTAATAGTCCGACACGACTGAGTAACTTCACTTTCACTTTTCACTTTTATGCATTGGAGAAGGAAATGGCAACCCACTCCAGTGTTCTTGCCTGGAGAATCCCAGGGACGGGGGAGCCTGGTGGGCTGCCGTCTATGGGGTCGCACAGAGTTGGACACGACTAAAGTGACTTAGCAGCAGCATACCTCATATACTAATACTTTGCATAATTAAATCCTATGTCTAAGATAAGAACATACAAACTAGTGCTTTCTTTTCTGTCATGCCAAGATTTTTAAGCATTCCCATATTTGCCTGATTCGCTCCCAGTATCACTTCAGGCATGCTTCTTCATCAATTGAATTTATTTCAAAACTAATTAATGATATATTCCAATAAAATCTTTCACCAGCATCCTCCCATTCCCACCATATTTAATTATTTTAAAATCAAGACAAATAACAATTTGATATAAGATCATCACTATTCAGAACTGGTCAGGCTTCTTCCTCAATGTAAGCAACTCAGCAAAGCAGTTTTCCTCACAGCCTGGAGTCTTGCAGTTTTATCCTCCCAGTGTTTGTGTTGCATAAAGTCTGACCGAAATGCAAGTTAGTCCTTGTGTCTCACTGACATGATGACATAAAGGAGAAAAATGGCATAATTAGCTTTTTGTATCTTGTACATTTTTTTCTTTGAACATATTTATGTTCTAAAACACTTACTTTCATTGGAAATATATGAGTTTCTGTTATAAAGCGATGCAAATCAATGCATACTCAAATAGGTTACCAAGATATATGCCATTGACACATTAGATTTCCTCTTTTCTACAGTTTCAAAAATCATTACTTTATGATTCAATTTAGAAGACATCTGAGTAAGTACTTAGTATCTAACATTGTGCTAGAGGCTTCAGGGATTTGCAAGGAAGTATAAAAATGCTTCTTGCAATCAAGGAACTTCAATAAGATGTATATGATTAAATGTTAAAATATATGATGAGCATGAAAGTGAAGTCATTCACTCGTGTCCGACTGTTTGCAACCCTATGGACTGTAGCCTACTAGGCTCCTCCGTCCATGGAATTTCCAGGCAAGAGTGGGTTACCATTCCCTTCTCCAGGGGATCCTCCCAACCCAGGAATCGAACCCAGGTCTTCCACATTGCAGGCAGATGCTTTACCTTCTGAGCCACCAGGGAAGGCCATGATGAGCATCAGATCAGATCAGATCAGTCGCTCAGTTGTGTCCGACTCTTTGTGACCCCATGAACCGCAGCACGCCAGGCTTCCCTGTCCATAGATATTAATACCATACAAGGTCAGAGTTGAAAGAGATCAGAATGATTTAGATATTTGAAGATGATTTCATTGCATATTAAACCTGTAAATTTGTGAAGCTTATGAAGAATATTGGAAAACTGATAATGGTTTAGTTGTTTTATACTTTTTGGACAAGAGAGAGACTAGATAGAGCCTCAAACTTTATATCTTCTACCAAAGCATTTAGCTAAAAGCTGTTTATAGAAGGAAACAAAATGTGCTTTTCTGTCTATTATTTTCCCTGGGCATTTCTTGATCTACTTGTTAATAAATAATGAAGCCTAGAGACAGTCTAGTACTTGATGGCAGAAGTGGAGTTAATGGTAAGATCACAGGCTTTGATGTAAACAATGTGATTTTGGCTCTTAATTTTGATACTTACTACCTTTCCAATTTTGGAAAACTTATTTAATATCATCATGTCTCTTTTTTCATACATAAATAGTATTTCATGGTAGTTGTGAGAATTAAATAAGTAAGTGAAAAGTACTTAGCAAAAAGTCTGGCACACAACACACCTCAACACATACAAATTTAGCTCTATGTTAAACTAAGAGCCTGGTTTAAGATCTTTGTAATCATATGAAACCAGATCTGGTTTTTTCATCTCTATGAAGAGAACAATAGTGATTTACCAAGGTGTTTCAAAGGATTGAAACATTGGTATTTTGAAATTGGCCATGGAGTGTGTATGTATGTGCAGTGGTGGCAGGAAGAGAATGTTTTGCCATGGAAATTGATAAACACTTCAAATTAGAGATCCTTATTTTTTTCAAGAGTTGACTTACAAGCACACTGCTGGATAAAAGAAACATACGATTAAAGAATCACTGTAAAAACTATGATACAACTGTAATGCAGTGTTTCAGTTTAGTATTTACAAGTACGTTGAAACCAGCCAGGAATGTCAAGGAAGAATATCTCCTTTGAAAAGAAGTAATGTCTATATTGAGGATTTGCCATGTGATAAGTGAGGACAACAGTTTCTGAAACAGAAGGAAATAACCTATGTGAGGTTCTAAAGCTAAGAGAGAATTGTTCTTTCAAACAGCTGAGTTAATTGGGGCTTGGTCTTAGACTTCTATGGAGATAGAGATGTTAGGAAAGGAGAGGTTGCAGAAGTAAAATAAAGATCAGGGAAGGACTTAGCCATGGTTAGAAGATTGACTTTTAACGTTATTCCATGTTAAAGTATAATAATCCAGCCTTATTCATGAGAATCATCTTTATAATAGTTATGAAATTTATTATTTGCAATTTTAAGCAGTTCCACAATCTGTGGTAATTCATAGCCATCTATGTGGTATAGTCATTCACCCATCTCTACATAATTATGATCTATTTTTCATTCTTTTGTATTATATATTTTATTTTTTTAAATGGAAGACTTTATGAAATTAAATATATGCATATCTGAGTTCTACCTGATAATATTAACTCTCAAAATTAGAAAATGAAGTTAGTTTGGTATGACTTTCCTAGGAACCTCTGTAAGTGGTAATTCTATTTTATACCTGTTTGAGTTTTGCTAGGAAGAAATATTAACCTCAGAATTGTGTTATTTTTGGGCTTCACTCTTCTGAAAAAAACTCAGCTAATGCTTTCTTTCACATTCACTAAAGAGCATATTAGTGATCACCACTGTTAGATCGTTAACTAACCTGGGCTGCTTCTTGCCTGGCCAACCACCCTGAATTAAAAATAAATAAATAAAAAAAAATCTGCCTTGGTTTCTTTTCATTATATTTTGAATTTGGAACACTAGTTTCTTCCTGATCATATTTATTTTATAATAGTTTTACAAGCATTTATCTTGTTATAGAAAGGAGAAAAAAAAATAAAAGTGAAGGACTTCTGTCTCCTCTAATTTTGCCCTACTTTATACAATGCCACCTATACATCAAGAACTAGACTTCTTGTCTGTTTTATTTTGAATAATAAGGAACCAGTTCATTATTTTTGTCCTGTGATGCACTACCACTCTTAAAAACTTCTATGACTCAACCATAAAGGAGTGTATCTTTTAAAATATTTCTGGAAAAATGATCAGCATATCAGCTGTCAAATGGTAATGCTAGGGAAGATTTAAAAAATAGTGCACAGATGTATTAGGAACTGTGCATATTTAGATGAGTTTAAGATGTAAAAGTGGGGATTCCATATTTAAAGTTTCTGAAAATTGTTCAATACAATCTTGATATAAAGAGTCATTGGGTAAATTATGAATTCCTGGATGGCTCAGTGGTAACGAATCCCCCTGCCAATGCAGGAGACTGTATTCCTGGGTCTGGACAGTTTCCTGGAGAAGGGAATGGGTACCTACTCCAGTATTCTTGTCTGGGAAATCCCGTTGACAAAGGAGCCTGGCAGGCTACAGTCCATGGGATTGCAAAAGAGTTGACTTAAGACATGACTTAGCCACTGAGCAACAACAACAAACTGAAAAGTTAGGTAAATGTAAAATCATTGCAGAAACAATTCATAGTCTGCTTTCTGCTGTGTTATTTTCCAAGTAAAGTATATACCATTTTGTTAGCATTATTAAATGAAAATAATTGGAATGAAATCAACAGTATGCAATATATTATTTAATAGGAATTGAACTTTGTAGTAAAGATATCCCTAATTTTCCCAGAGAGAGGGGATTTAAAATAGTTTATTAATTCACTTTGATATTTTGAAAAGTTAGGAAATTCTTAAGAGGAGGAACCTTGTGGTTGGGGTTTAATCTTTTTAATCTTATCTGTAATTAAATATTAATTATAAAACACTTGTCTTTATATATAGTACCTTATGGAACCTGGAAAATCTGGTTTCTTTGAATTTTTATGTATAGTTCTAGCTCTTCATTTTGCAGGAAGAAAAAATACTGCTAAAACTTTCATATTTGGATGGAATATCTGTCTACTCTGAAGTGCCAGAAAAAGCCTTAAATGACGTGTGATGTGCTGCTAGTCATCTAATGAGGCATTGAGTGCAATGTGATTATGACTACATTACATGGGTACTGTGGATACTGGTTTCTCAAATGAATCAAAAAAGTTTCCAGGACCTGCAAGTACTGAAATAGTGCTGCTGCTAAGTCGCTTCAGTCGTGTCCGACTCTGTGCCACCCCATAGACGGCAGCCCACCAGACTCTGTGATCCCTGGGATTCTCCAGGCAAGAACACTAGAGTGGGTGGCCATTTCCTTCTCCGATCCATGAAAGTGAAAAGTGAAAGTGAAGTTGCTCAGTCATGTCCGGCTCTTCGCGACCCCATGGACTGCAGCCTACGTCTGTCCATGGGTATTCTCCTGGCAAGAATACGAGAGTGGGTTGCCATGCCCTCCTGGAGGGGATCTTCCCGACCCAGGGATCGACCCAGGTCACTGGCCAACAGCAAATGTAATGGAGACAGCATTGTGATTGCAGATAAAACAGACTGTATTTGTCCATTTAGGGTGGACTTTTACTCATTTGCTTCAAGATAATTTTGACTTTCCTTGAAATAAATGGAAGTTATAGACTTGTTGGTATCTTTTATTATCCATGTGGTGTCTGCATGAAAGAAGAAGCAAGTAGATTTCAGGAAGTTTCCATAGCAGTAACAGATGCAATCAAACCGGCCAATATTGGGAATTATTGTTCCATAAGTAATTGTGGTTGGTTTCTAACTTTGATTTTATTCAGTCTAATAACAAGTATTGCTCTAGAGATAATTGTTGATGGTTGCAGACACTGATTTCATTCAATTAAGCTGGTAACCTTTTTAAGAAACTGCCTGGGAGAAAGCCAAGAATTCCAGTCAACTGATTTCTAGGGGAAGTGAATTGCAGTTGTCTTAGCCTAGAAAATGTTCCAGGTAGACCACAGCTGTGTTAATTAACCTTTTCTTTAAACTACCTTCTCTACACAGAACTCCAGATGAGCAACATAGCTGAGGACCATGTTATCTGGATTCAGATTTTGCTCAGAGTGATTATAAAGTTGGTAAGACTTATAAAATATGTTTGAGACATATACTAAGAGTGTGAAGGATGGTCTGTCTTTGTAAATCACATCAAAATTCAGATTCTCCCTCCTTTCTTCCTTTCTAAAAATCATTGATGTGTGTATTCAACAAAAGCAGAACCAGTGTGTATTATACAAAGGTTTGCTTTCTTTATGTCAAATTATAAATCCATAATGATAGATAATATGGTTGGAAGACATTGGAAACCTGGTCTGACATACTTTTTCTTAATGAAATGTAGAAATATTGGAGTAGTATAATTGGCTTATGACTAATGTGGACAATACTGAAACTTTGCTGTTTATATCTTTTTTGTTTCCTGGAATGGGAGAGTAAAAAATTCTTTGTGTTGAAAGTATACATTATATCTGGGGAAAAATGTTTCTTTAAATAAATGAAGCCTTTTGTGTAGGTACCAATGCAAAAGTCATAGGTCCCAGTGACCATGTGTGTCAATAAAAGGCATTTATGTGTCATAGCTACACCTAGTCATCTATGAAGTTATATTGTCCATCAAACTAGTAAGAGGCAGGGAAGTATTAATGTGATTCCACAACCATCCATCCTTGCCTAGGTAAGGTAGGAAGAAAACTGATAAACTCTTCAAAATATACTCATTTGAGTGATCTTTATATACAGAATCAGTTCAGTTTAGTTGCTCGGTTGTGTCTGACTCTTTGCGACCCCATGAGTTGCAGCACACCAGGCTTCCCTGTCCATTACCAACTCCTGGAGATCACTCAAACTCATGTCCATCGAGTCGGTTTGAGCTAAGTTTTATTAACTGTATCAACCTGATTAATATTTTTATATTTTTGAACAAATAGAATCTACCAAAGAACAACTTGCTAAAAAAAAAATATTCCTGACATTGCTATTGATACTGGGTTTTAGTAGGTGAAGATTCATCATCTGCTGATGATATTCAGGTTCACAATTAAAAAGATTATGTCCAAGATGATTTTGATTGATTGACTTTTCCCTGGCTCATGGCCAGGGTTGCCGCATATGTGTATGGCAACCCACTCCATTACTCTTGTCTGGAAAATCCCATGGACAGAGGAGCCTGGTAGGCTGCAGTCCATGGAGTCGCTAAGAGTTGTGCACGACAGAGTGACTTCACTTTCCCTTTTCACTTTCATGCATTGGAGAAGGGAATGGCAACCCCCTCCAGTGTTCTTGCCTGGAGAATCCCAGGGACGGGGGAGCCTGGTGGGCTGCCGTCTCTGGGGTCGCACAGAGTCGGACACGACTGAAGTGACTTAGCAGCAGTAGCAACAGGCTGTATCTTTTAGGTTTTGCTCTAACTCATGACAGCAGCAATTATTTTCTATCTTCCTGGGCTGAATAAAAGGAGGAGAGTAGTTAATAAGGTGACTTTGAACAGTGACAGAGGAATGTAGTGGGTATATGTTATGCTGTAAACAAGTTCTAATCTCTCTAAGAGTTGTAAGTAATATAAGATAAAAAGTATAAATCAGAAGTTTTTGCTCGGGGAGGGAAAAGTGAGATAATTGGCTAAAATGGACAAGTTTTGAATTTTACCAGCCTTAAACATGATGAGAAGTTTAATTTCAAACTGGCTTTTGAATTAAAGCAATATAGCATACTGTGGGGGTCAGTCAATTCCAGTAAGTGGGCGGTACTGGCACACATAATAAGATAATGTGAAAAATTAACTACAACCCAAGATTTTTGACCTTCAGTGCAACTTCAAAGTTGAAAGAGATTAACTTAAAATAATGATCTTTTTAATTTGCATTTTGGAATTTATCTTTTCCTTAGTTCTTGCAAAAGCACATTGATGCACATAGATATTTGGGATATTATCTATAGTGGTATAAAATTAATAAGGAATTTTATCATATTACCTTTTCAATTTTACATCTTTTAGTCTTTATGTGTTTCTAGAATTCTTCTTTAGGTAGTTACAATTTGATAACAAATCCAAAAGTAATTTGTAGCATTTCAGGTTAAGTTTTTATTTTGTAATGAATAGATTTTCAGAAAGTTTGTCTGGTCTTCCTCCTTCATGCCTCTGCTAGTCGCCTGGCACAACTATATCCAAAGGGCTTGGACTCGATTCTTCACGTTTTTTCTGACTCAGGACTACTTTAGAAAGAGCTCTGTTTTCTAGGCTTTTCCTGTGCTTCACTACAATATTACCTTTAAAAAGTGCATTTAGGGATACTTTAGAAAGATTAAATTGTACTCATACATATTCATAAGGCAGAATAAAGAGCTGACTCTTATTTGGGGTGACTTTTAGAGAGTAGGGATTCTAGACTCTTAAGAAGATGCCATTCAGTTTTAACATACTTTTGTAGGAAAGAAGATTTGTTATATATTGCTTTGATTCACTAAATCTTTACTGGATGTTTTTGGACATATTTGGACAAGCATTCATGACTGGAAAATCCCACAGATGGAGGAACCTAATGGGTTACAGTCCATAGGGTCGAAAAGAGTCGGACACGACTGAGTGTCCAAACACATAGGCTCGTGTGAACTAGGACAAGCATTTGTGGGCAGGGAATGTTCTACAGTGGATTTTATACTGTGATTTTTCTTACATACAATTTACAGACTGTTCTAAAAATATAGGGATAAAGATTCTCCCTTTATCTTTAAAAAAAGGAAGTAGTTTTTCTACTATAGTTGCTCATTCTTATAGAATGAAATAGTTTTATATATAAGAATAATCTAATCATTCCAAAAATATTTTATGCTTGACAAAAATTCTATTGATCCGAATTGGGGCTTCCCTGATTGGCTCAGATAATAAAGAATCTGTATGTAATATGGGAGACCTAGGTTCAATCCCTGGCTTGGGAAGATTCCTTTGAGAAAGGAATGGCTACCCACTCTAGCATTCTTGCCCGGAGATTTCCATGGACAGAAGAGTCTTGTGTGCTGCAGTCCATGGGGTCACAGAGAGTCAGATATGATTGACACTTTCACTTTCACATTGTAGTCCGCTAATTAAAGTAAGCCATAGGCTAGTGTCAGTGCCTTTGTTTTTAATAATAAACTCATAGAAACATTACTGCTGTAGAACAATGGAGAGTTAGTGTTCAGAATTGTATGTTCATTGATGAAAATGTCCTGGACTATTGCTAGTAAATGAATTCAGTTTAGTTTTGAATAGTATTTTTGTAAATATTCTTCATTTTGATGTATTGTATTTTGTCTAAGTATTATAATTCTGAGCTCAGTAGCAATTTTGATGTGTTGAATGCCATGTTTTTAAATACATTTAAAAGATTGAAACAAACTCAAACAAGTTACATAAATGAAAGCAATTGCAGTTCTTGTTGGAAAATTAAGGTTTCAACTCTGTTGGAATATATTTTTCATAACCTTTTCTAAAAGCAAACACCCTATACAATAAATTACTGGCGTGTGATATTTAAGAGACATCAATCAGGATTTCTTTTTTTTTCAGAGAGGGTCCCAGCTGCAACTTAGCATGAATAAAAATCTCTATCCCTTTCCCTCAGAAAGATTTATATGGTTAAAATATGAGTTATATAGTGAGTTCTTATATCACCACTGATCATCATTGATCTCAGAGACTGGCCAATCTGTAGACTTCGTCCTCATTTCTGCTGTACAGTAGGCCTGAGAAGTTGAGGCAGCCCGGATTTTATTCATTTGCATGTAGAGGGTCAGTTTTCTTATCCTTCTTTACCCTTCAGCATTCCAGTACAGACTAGAAAGAATATTTAAAGTGAGTTGATGTCAGTTTGGTAAAAAAGAAAAATACTGTCCGTCTACTAATACCATGGTTCAATTTAAAAAAAAAAAAAAAAGGAGGAAAAGGTGTTTTCTTTTCTCTGTCCCTCTCTTACGTACTTGCTCACAGAAACTGAGAGCTACTCAATTAAAAGGCAGGCTGAACATGGACTACGTCTCTCCATCTGTTTCAGTAAAGCATTGTCCACCTCAAATTTGGATAGGGTGTAGAATATTTTAGTTGTCTTCCCTTTTTATTTTGCTACTTTGATTCAAGTATTGTAATTATATAATAAATAGTGTACTGGTATTTTCGGGGAGGTATTGATGGAAATGCTTTTGAAAATACAGACTATTAAGTAAGTTTTGTGGAAGTATATGAGCATGCTCTTTGTCCAAAATCTTGGCAAGAAAATATTGATAACTGATTATTTAAATTATGAATATGTATAATTATTAGTGGCCAACATGCCATTTTTTAATGAGCCCATGTAAATGTTTGATTGATTTCCTAAAACATGGGCTTCACTTTTTAGTCTATAACATTTAGTTTGCTTTCGTTATGAATCCAATGTATTAACTGATCCAAAGGGAAAAAAATAAAGTAGTTTATGGAGAAGTTAATATTGCTTCAATTCTTTTGAAAGTTATTCATATTTTGAGTGGACAGTGTCCACTTATTAGTGTAAAAGTCACAGGCCTAATATTCCAATTTGAAATCATTGCAGGTATTCTCTTCTGAATTCAGTTTTTCCCTCTTTGTAGATGCAAGGTAAAGAACTTCATCCCAAGGTTAGCTATCTGTTTTTACTTGCTGATTCACCCAATTTATATCTTCCTACTATCAGGTATGTTTTAGTCTAGGGTCTAATAAAGTATATAAGAATTTATTGGACTAAGCTATTTTGAGCGAGGTAAATTCTATCGTTTAAGGAAGATATTTGTATATCATTATTTCCTGTGGAAATGCCCTGTGAAATATTTAGCATCAAGTTGCTAGCATACCTTTTTAGTACTTAGTACTAACAGCCTCCTCTAAAGAAAAAGAAATGGGCTTCCTTTTCTTTTTTTCTAGTTGTGTGTGATGTATTAAAATATGACCCATATTTGGGAAAAACATTATGTAAAATTAAATGTTAGACCTGTAGTACATCATTTATTAATTGGCAAGATAATTTCTTGAGAAACACTGCTACAATACTATAGAAAGTGTGACCGAGTTTCTCAGGTAGCAAAAACTATCTTAATTCTTTAAAACAAAGGACATTTATTTGGAGAGCACTCTTGGGAAAATGAATAATTTTGTCAACTCATTCATTATTTGCCCTTTATACTTAGGGCTTTAAGAAGTGAAAGGCAGGTGATAGTATATCCACTGTTTCTTGGTCATTCAGATGGTAACTTGTTCAATTAAAAATTCTTGTTAGGTCAGACATAATGGATTCTTGTTGTTACTTTAGTATTTATTCAATGAAAGGGATCAATATTTTGGGCCCGGGGGAGTAAAAACGGATAAGACACTCTGCAGTAAGTCTCTCTCTTCATTATAAACTTTTGGCTGGCAGGTGCAGTGTCTGCTGTAGGACTTATTTTAATTAGAAGATCAAGGTGGAATAAAAATTCACATATTCTTTTTCTCCCTTTTTAATAGCACATAAGCTTTGTTAGTGCATTTTACATTCTCCTCCCTGTTCTCTTCTCTGTGTGCTCTTTTTAGAAAGGATTTCTAAAAGAGAATTTGAGAACAATAGATCTGATTTTGAGAAATTTAACTATCGTGCATTTGAACTCTGTACAGAGCCCATTTGTTTCGAGTTTGAATAGATTAAATCTTATCGTGGTAATGTACACTCTGGTGGTACCTGATAGGTAGAGAAGTAATCATTCTTCATTAGCATAGTCACCTTTGCCAAGTTTTAAATGTATCTTTGTTTAAATTTAATGAAACTGATTTGTGATTTTTCTGAAGCATGGCATTAAATAAAGCTATAATAAATTCTATTTTGCTTTGCTAGTTGAAGTACTTTCCAAATATGGCCTAATGCTCTATTCAAGTAATAATGTCATTTGCAGAACAAGCTGTCAAATTTGACTTGCTCTAAATTTGGCAAGAGCCAGTATTTAAAAAATTAAACCAAAATGCAAGTCCTTGCCATTCTGCAGCAAAACCTTACTCAGACCATTACATTCAATCTAATAGATGATTTATTAACTTGCCATTTAATTCATCTAAGTAAAAGATTTAAATGAGATCATCGATCTGAGAGCTGGCACGAACCTTTCCAAATCCTTTAGTTCTGCTCCCTGGTTTTACAAATGGAGAAACTGAGACCAGGAGAAATTAAGTGGCATGCCTAAAATTACATAGCAAATTGTTGCCAGGAAAACCCGATTCCGTCAACCGAGTCTTCTTTTCAAATCATCATGTCAAAGAGATTGGTTGCTGTTTATAAGAAACAATAATGGTTTAAAATTTATTTATGTGAGGACTTCCTCGGTGGTCCTGGGGTTAAGACTTTGTCTTCTAATGCAGGGGGTGTGGGTTCGATCCCTGGTGGAGGAGGTAAGGTCCCAAATGCCCTTTGGCCATATATAATCAAAATATAAAGCAGAAGCAATATTATAACAAATTCAATAAAAATTAAAAATGGCCCACATCAAAAAAAGAAATATGTAAGCCAGTTTGTCTTCAGATCCCAATTTACTTAGAATTACCACAGTACAAATAATTTAGACATGTGCAGCTTGCAAAAACCATCATATTTAAGGGTCAGAATATGTAAAGAATAAAGGTTAGAGGCTCAGAAATGTTAGGTATACCCTATAAGACTAAATTTAAAATTATAGGCTCTTGAGTGCAGGGCCTCTTCCTGAGTGCAGGTTTACTTCCATGTCTTTATACAAGAAAACCTTTAGGGGTAAAATTCTAACAGGATGTTGTTGTATGACTGATTGAACTCCATAAAGAGTGAGAATTTGAGAAAATGTTACTTGTGACTAGCACCAATATTTCCCATATGGGAATCACATTATTTGTATCACTTTTCAGTTAATCTTCTTATTAAGAAAAATATTGTTTATCTGACATTAGACATTCCTGGAAACATATCCTTGTCTAATTGTGAAGGTCCTAAGCAACGTAGGAGAGTGGCAGTCATAGTAGTTTAGATTTGCTTGTGAGATAACACTGCATCAGAGGAAAGAAGTTTGAAATACAAAGGCACTTGGAGAGGTTGTCAGGAAATTAATGTTACCCGAAGCGTGTTTTTATTATTGCTGCCAATAGGCAGATGAAATGTAAGAATGGCCAAGAAAATCAGAATGTCCTAAACACCTGCCATTTATAGCAGCTAATGCAGTAAAAAAGCAAGCATTTCCTTAAATATGGAATCGAGCTCTTGCAATGCCATGAATATCTGATATTATTTGAATGACTTTTCTGATCACTTCCTTCATTGGCTACAGTTATGTTGAAACTTAATTTTGGAAGACTTGATGGTGGTAGGTGACAAATTCTTTTCATATCATGGGTATGGGAGATGATAATATTTGTATGGCATATGCATTCCTAGAAAACTCCATCTTGTAATAGACTGTCAAAACCTGGTAGTTAAAGGAAACAACAGAAAAGCAGTAGTGGTTATTGAGCATCTCTTATATGAGACGAATATGAACCCTTTTCTTGGAAAGTGATAAAGATGGGTATCAGTGTTCTTTTCCTATAAAATTAATGCTCAGGAAATACAGCTAAGAAGTAATAGAACAATAATTCAAATCCAGGTGTTTAGTATCCAAGTCAGGACTATATAAACTCAAATGCCTTTAGGAGACAAGAATGTAAAATGAAACTGAAATTTATATATGTTGTAAATCTTTGCTCTTACTATGGTATTATATTGATTGTCCAAGTCCTTGATCTTAGACAAAGATTTGACAGAATTGAATGTTACCCAGTTTTACAGATCTCTCAAATGAGGTCATACTATGGCATTAAAAATATAATTATCCTAGGGCTTTTGGTTTCTTAGAGTAAGCATTGTTTAGGTTTTGTTAGTATTTCAGATATTTAAATAAATGGGAAAAGTTTGTGAAATACAATCTATCGTATGTCCATAGCACTTCATGTACACATCATTGTGAAGTAGGTCTTTCTAAGATTGATTTTGTGGCATTTAAGAAAAGAAAGTAAATTACTAAAATCAGAAATGGATGTGGAAATGGAGAAGCCTACTCTTTTCTGAACTCTTTGCTGAAGGCAGCTGCACTGCATCCCATAGCTAACTAATTTATGGTAGAGTATTCACTGCTTTTGAGCTTCAGATTATTCAGAAGCAGCAATCAAGGCCAGCCCAGAATTAATGTGCAAGTGACCTTTCTCAGAACTGGGTCAGAGGAAAACATCACTTATCATTGGAAGAGGTAGATTTTCAGATGTCATGAACTTCTCTTGCCTCTGTTTGAGCTAAATGGTAGAAGGGTTTCCCTTTCATAGATGTTCATTCTCAGTAGAGAATGAATGGGTGATATAGATCCATCTAATTCTGAATTGTTGCTGTTCATTTGTGTGACGTTTAATGCAAAGCCATAGGGAAGAAAGTGATGTGTCCATTTAAAAAAGGACTTTTCAGTGCATATTAAGTTTACCATTAGAGGTGAAAATACATTGTTTTTTAAGTGCTTGATATTTGTGAGATCTTCAAATACAAGAACGAATTCAGTCAAGTCCAGGTAGTTTGAATATGTGGGAATTATTTGGAACATCTGATTTCTCTAAGTAACGGTATCTCATAGGACACTAAAACATTTAACTTTCTCATATAAATTTGTGCTTATGCTAAAATAGAGCTTCTAGAGTTTCAAACATGATATGGTTTTATGATACTAAGTTTAAAATTTTTGTGTTCATTTTTTTGATTTCTGTGACAAACTTAAAATGTTAATGAAAAAACTATGCCTGGAAGCAGAAGTATGTTCAGAAGTCATGATTTAAAAATAAGCAAAGAGAGTGAATCTAAAAAAAGGGGGAGGTAGGGTAATAACTTACATTTTTCAAATGAAATTAAAGTAATTGGTAAGATTAATGTTGCATTCATGTGTATAAATCAAATATCTGTGTAAGCCTTGCATTCTGTGTAATGAGGGCTTTGGATAGATTTTACTTTTTGAACAGCTTTTTAAAATTAGAAAACAATGCAGTCATGATTTTCATGGAAAAAAAAAAAAAAAAAACCTGTTCTAACATTTCTCCAAACAGCTTGGGATACACTGCTAGTGAGAATACTACAGACTTTTAAGTCTGGCCTCTACAGACTTTTAAGATGAGATGGTAACTAAAATCATCATGGATACAGCTATAATCCTAATTAATACTTAGAATGAAAAGTAGATTTTGAATAACTTTAACTGTCAGTCATATTGAATTTATTTTGATATTATTAAGATAAGACTCTTCATTTAAAGTAAATTAGGGAGATTTTGTGTAATCAAATGCCCACTGAAGAGCATTCAGACTGCTGTATAAAGTATATTCTTCATAGACAGTAAGTTGAAAATAAATAAACTTTGCTCTAAACTATTATATGGTATTCTGGAGTGATTTTTTGGGTTGACAAAGAAGTTCTATAACATCTTATGGAAAAACCCAACCAAATTTTATGGTCAATCCAATAATATATTTTGGATTCTATTGTCTACTGTCTAGATTTGCTTCCTTCCCAAACATGCTAGCTGTTTGAGTAAGTTACTGTCTCAAGTCTCAATATCCTCAGCAATATACAGGAGATAATGAGAAAAACTACTTTTGGCGGGACTTGGGGCTGGAATGGAGAGGGGAATGGCAAACCACTTCAGTATTCTTGACTTGAGAACCCCATGAACAGTATGAAAAGGCAAAAAGTTAGGACACTGAAAGATGAACTCCCCAGGTTGGTAGGTGCCCAATATGCTACTGGAGGTAAGTGGAGAAATAACTCCAGAAAGAATGAAGAGATGGAGCCAAAGGGAAAACAATACCCAGTTGTGGATGTGACTGTTGGCAGAATTAAAGTCCAATGCTGTAAAGAGCAGTATTGCATAGGAACGTGGAATGTTAGGTCCATGAATTGAAGGCAAAGTGGAGGTGGTCAAACAGGAGGTGGCAAGAGTGAACATCAACGTTTTAGGAATCAGTGAACTAAAATAAACTGGAATGGGTGATTTTAACTCAGATGACCATTATATCTACTACTGTGGGCTGGAATCCCTTAGAAGAAATGGAGTATCCATCATACTAAACAAAACAGTCCAAATGCAGTACTTGGATGCAATCTCAAAAACGACAGAATGATCTCTGTTCGTTTCCAAGGCAAACCGTTCAATATCACATTAACCCAAGTCTATGCCCCAACCAGTAATGCTGAAGAAGCTGAAGTTAAATGGTTCTATGAAGTCCTACAAGACCTTCTAGAACTAACACCCAAAAAAGATGTCCTTTACATTATAGGGGACTGGAATGCAAAAGTAGTAAGTCAAGAAATTCCTGGAGTAACAGGCAAATCTGGCCTTGGAGTACAGAATGAAGCAGGGCAAAGGATGATAGAGTTTTGCCAAGAGAACACACTGGTCATAGCAAACATCCTCTTCCAACAGCACAAGAAAAGATTCTGTATATGGACATCACCAGATGCTCAATGCAGAAATCCAACTGATTATATTCTCTGCATCCAAAGATGGAGAAGCTCTATACAATTAGCAAAAGCAAGACTGGGAGCTGACTGTGGCACAGACCATGAACTCCTTATTGCCAAATTCAGACTTAAATGGAAGAAAGTAGGGAAACCACTAAAGCATTCAGGTATGGCCTAAATCAAATCCCCTACGATTATACAGTGGAGTGACAAATAGATTAAAGGGATTAGACTTGATAGACTGAGTGCCTAAAGAACTATGGTTGGAGGTTCCTGACACTGTACAGGAGGCAGGGATCAAGACCAACACCTAGGAAAAGAAATGCAAAAAGGCACAATGGTTGCTGATGTGGCCTTACAAATAGCTGTGAATAGAAGAGAAGTGAAAGGCAAAGGAGAAAAGGAAAGATATACCCATTTGAATGCAGAGTTCCAAAGAAGAGCAAGGAGAGATAAGAAAGCCTTCCTCAATGGTAAGTACAAAGAAATAGAGGAAAATAACAGAATGGGAGACTAGAGATCTCTTCAAGAAAATTAGAGATACCAAGGGAACATTTCATGAAAAGAAGGGCTCAATAAAGGACGGAAATGGTGTGGACCTAACAGAAGCAGACAATATTAAGAAGAGGTGGCAATAATACACAGAAGAACTGTACCAAAAAGGTCTTCATGACCCAGAAGATCATGATGGATTGATCACTCACCTAGAGCCAGATATCCTGGAATGCGAAATCAAGTGGGCCTTAGGAAGCATCACTGTGAACAAAGCTAGTGGAGGTGATGAAATTCCAGTTGAGCTATTTCAAACTAAAAGATGATGCTGTGAAAGTGCTATACTCAATATGCCAGCAAATTTGGAAAACTCAGCAGTGGCCACAGGACTGGAAAGGTCAGTTTTCATTCCAATCCCAAAGAAAGGCAATGCCAAAGAATGCTCAAACTACCGCACAATTGCACTCATTTGACATGCTAGTAAAGTAATGCTCAAAATTCTCCAAGCCAGGCTTCAGCAGTACATGAACCGTGAACTTCCAGATGTTCAAGCTGATTTTAGAAAAGGTAGAGGAGCCAGAGATCAAATTGCCAACATCCCTTGGATCATCGAAAAAGTAAGAGAGTTCCATAAAAATGTATACTTCTGCTTTATTGAAAACACCAAAGCCTTTGACTGTGTGGACCACAACAAACTCTGAAAAATTCTTCAGGAGCTGAGAAAATCAGGCCACCTGACCTGCCTCTTGAGAAATCTGTATGCAAATCAGGAAACAAAAGTTAGAACTGGACATGGAACAGCAGACTGGTTCCAAATAGGGAAAGTAGTATGTCAAGGCTGTACATTGTCACCCTGCTTATTTAACTTATATACCAGTATATCATGAGAAATGCTGGGCTGGATGAAGCACAAGCTGGAATCAAGATTGCGGGAGAAATATCAATAACCTCAGATATGCAGATGATACCATCCTTATGGTAGAAAGCAAAGAAGAAGTAAAGATCTTCTTGATGAAAGTGAAAGAGGAGAGTGAAAAAGTTGGTTTAGAACTCAACATTCAGATTATTAAGATCATGGCATCTGGTCCCTTGATTTCATGGCAAATAAATGGGGAAATGGTGGAAACAGTGACAGACTTTATTTTTGGGGTTTCCAAAATCACTGCAGATGGTGTCACTGCAGAGATGAAATTAAAAGACACTTGCTCCTTGGAAGAAAAGTTATGACCAACCTAGGCAGCATATTAAAAAGCAGAAACATTACTTTACCAATAAAGGCCCATTTAGTCAAAGCTATGTTTTTTTCCGGTAGTCATGTATGGATGTGAGAGTTGGACTATAAAGAGAGCTGAGCGCTGAAGAACTGATGCTTTTGAACTGTGGTGTTGGAGAAGACTCTTGAGAGTCCCTTGGACAGCAAGGAGATCAAACCAGTCCATCCTAAAGGAAATCCATCCTGAATATTCATTGGAAGGAGTGATGCTGAAGCTGAAACTCCAATACTTTGGCCACTTGATATGAAGAATTGACTCATTTGTAAAGACCCTGATGCTGGGAAAGATTGAAGGCAGGAGGATAAGCGAACGACAGAGGATGAGATGGTTGGATAGCATCACCAACTCAATGGATATGAGTTTGAGTAAACTCCGGGAGTTTGTGATGGACAGGGAGGCCTGGCATGCTGCAGTCCATCAGGTCACAGAGAGTTGGACATGACTGAGTGACACTGAGTGACTGAGCTTAACGATGAAAAGTACTTCTTGGGGTGGAGTTGGGCTAGAATGAGGTAGATGGTGCGTGTAAATGCTTAGTACAATTTCTGGCATAAATGTTAACTCACTTATTGTTTTGTTTGCTGAAGTTGTTTTTAACAGAGTAAGGACACATGTTGATGCACTCAGAGCCAGATTTTAGTTTCCTTTGTTGAATTTATTTAATTTGGAAAGGAACATAAATATTTAAGTATGACCACTGTCATTAGCCCAAACCTCTCTTTCCTAAGTATCGTATTTGGAGGAAATTGTGCAGTATGTTGTCTTTCTGCAATTAGCAGAGGCAAGGCAGCACTAAGATCCGTGTCCTGTGTATGGAGAAAGCTGGAGTCATGCCTTTGCCTCCATATGAGTGGCAGAGTTGCCACTTTTGCTCCCATATGCTTGTCTATCCAGCTGATGTTGCAGAATTATACAAAGGTCCTGTATTTGCTGAAAAATATGCTTGTATGGAAAAGACTTTGTGACATACTTTGTGTCTTCGAATTACTTCCATCTGTTTCTTAGTCAATGTTAAAAGACAAAGAAAAAAAAAAGAGAAGTGGTGTTAGAAAATGGAAGTGTAGTTTCATAAAAACTGTGGTAAAATTTTTGTTTATGACCCATTCCCCACCCTCCACCATGAGACATTTGAGAGGAAAATGGCTGCCACACTCACAATTTCAATTTTACCAATTCACAGCTGCATATAATAAAAGCATTTAGAGGTTTTAAAGAATACCTTTGCTGTTAACTAACATCTATTCCCCCAAATGGAATTTGTGATGCAAGTCTTAAATGGTTCTTTGTTATTTACCTAATATATATTTTAAATGTATTTCCTCCTACAAATATATCTGTTCCTAGGCATAAAGAATGCCATTTTAAGATAAACTGATGTAATATATTTTAGTGGTTTTAAAAATTGTGAAAACTGTGACTTTTTCCGTATAATCTTCAGCAATATTGACTACAATAAAAGATTCTAAAATAACCTTCATCTTTTTAGTAAAAAGAGAATCTACATGCAACATAATAAAGAGAAATTAAGAAACTTTAAAGTGCATACGTAGCAATATTAGAAGAAAGTTTCTATAATTTGGAAAGATTTGGCAAGAAAAAGTTAAAGTGTGGAAGTCAGAAATATTCGATGACAGAGTTCTGGCAGGAGTGGTTTTTCCCTACCTTTCAACATGAAGAGTCTCTAGCAGTTTAATGAGCAAATATAAAAATGATAAATGTTGGCATTATTATATAAACCACAGGAGAGACTGCTATCTCCACTATGAAATTGAAGAGTTTTAAATCGTATCCGATTAGTGGAAGACAAGAAGGGAAGAATATGTTACAAGCCTTCAACTACATTGCCCCCAAGTTGTAGACATCTAATTCCCCAGGGTACTGCCTTTCCATGAGGGCAGGGCTGTTTATGTTGTGTTTAGCAACTTACACCCAGGGTCTAGCCTAGAACTCCTCAGTAAATGTGTTGAATGAATGACTGTATTTATCAGAATGAATGATTTAAAAACTAACGTGTTTAGGGTTCATAATCTGTCTTCTCTGTATGTTTCTTTTGTTATCGTAGGTGGAGTGCTGGTTAGGGAAGAATACAAGATGGACACTTAGAAATTGGTTCCTGGCTTTGCCCCTCACTGGTTTTGTGACTTTGAATAAGTCAGTTTCTTTTTCTGGGCTCTTTCCTGGAAGACATTGGTCTAGAATTAAAATTAGGAAAATTTTAACCTTCAGACTTGTTTCTTTCCTTCAGCTTTATTAAGATGTAATTTGTGTAAAACATTATGTAATTTTAAGATGTACACCATGTTGATTCGATTCATTGATAAACTACAAGATCATTACTGCCACCCAAAGGAGGTTTTAAATAAGGGTCCATTATATGGTTTAGGGCTACATGTGTGATTGTATTCATCTTCACCCTGGTCCTTAGCCTTCAGAGGATAGGACATCTGTATCTATGTCTGTATTGTCCCACAAACTACATGCTCTCCATACTGCTGGAACTAAGTGTTTATTCCTTTCTGTCAGTATTGCCTGCTGTACTACTTAAGCCTAAACTTCACTCCCTTGCATTATCAGATAACTATATTCTCCGTGACACTACAAGTTTATCTGAAGGTAGGAGTTTTGCCTTTATCAACTTTGAATGGTACCTGTGCTGTGTTACACCTAACGAAATACATTCTTCACTAACAACAAAAAGTACCTTTCGGTAATAATTATTTTTTCAAGAGCATCTGTACCAGCTGAAGGGTATTTGTTTCTAATTTCTCAGGTTGTGCATATACAAGTTCATATTGATAAAGGGTCTGCTACCGTGTCACTGTGTTATCTGAAAGGAAATACCAGGTCTCTAGTTCTTCTCTTTTCTCCAGGCATCACAGAATGTCCTACGGGGTCTACTCAGTCTGCAAAACTGTCTCTAGGTGCTCTTTACAGATTTTAATGAGATCCCTGTTGAGAAGCATGCGGGCTGTAGTGTACTTGAGTTTTCACTACTTCTCTTTGCTTCTGCCCTGTCCACTTGACTCATTTAAACAACCTGCCAGGTTCCTGCAGGGCCTTGTGTTTGAACCATGTCTAGACAGATCAGGGTGAGCATTCAGTTACTTACGTATCTAAAATAAAAGCGATGTCTGTTGGCCTCAGGGGACACTCTGTTGAATCTATTTATTCTCTTAAAAATAGAAGTAGAAAACTAAATAAGGATTTAAGAAGTAGGCATGTGTGTCTCTACATTTTTTATTTAAGCAAAAGGTCTGAGACTGTACCACAGGCCAAAGACAGATGTTAGGGAAAAGACAGTAAGCTGCCATCAGAGTTCATGATAGAAGAGTGTGTGCCCAAAACAGAAAGATAGGAGTTATTCTGCTAAATGAGGAGTAGGTACCTGAGGGCAAAGACTGAGAAAAGAAGTTGATCATCTTATTCAGCAAAACAATCTATTTCAATAAAGGTCCTGATGCTGGGCAGAAAGGAATATATGATTTTTAATATCTTCAAAACGTTGCTGTCCACAACAGAGGGTTCTTTCCTTATCTTAACTTCAGAGCTTTCCTGACCAACTCCGTTAAAAGCAAGTCATCCATAAATTTAGACATTTTAAAGCCATTTATGATTTCAGTCCATACAACTTCTTGGGTTCACATATAATGGTTTCAGTGTAGAGAATATGTCTTTTGTTTGTTATGTATTTACCTCTTTCAAACTTAAAAGAATGGCACTCAGTTCTACAATATGTGGCTATAGTAAATTCCATGTAGTCATGATTTTACAGATCAGATTTTGATTGTATTTATTTTTTTGTTTTTGGCTTTCTGGGCTATATGAAGTAGTTCATTCTTTAATGGAGTTTCCACAGATGTGTTTAAAAGATTATTTTATATCATAGATTTTAGAATTCTTGCTGTTCATTTATAATTCCTTTTAATCAACTTAGGTGGTAACGTATAACTGAGCTCTGAACTTTATTTTATCTTGATATGCCTATTTTTCTTATTTAGACAGTTTTCTCTATTCTTTTTTCAAGCTGACATGTTAGCAAGAAGATATCTCAAATTTAGAAAAAGCTTGCGTTTTATTTTTTCTCTAAAAATTTTTAACCATCAAATCTTAAGCTTATTACTTAACTTTTTAAAATGACAGTGCACTCATCTCTAAAATAGGGATAATATACAAATATTGGATTAGACAAAAAGTTCATCCAGATTTTTCTGTAAGACAACGTAGAAAAATCTGAATACAGTTTTTGGCCAACCCAATAGATACTGGTATATACATAATTTGCAATAATAGGTAATATACATAGCAGATATAACCAATACACATGCTATACATAGTAGATACTGTTGTGAGAATCAAATGATTTGTGAAATAAACTGGAAACTGAAGGACTAAATAAGTTGAAAAGTTTTTTTTTTCTTTTTTAATGTAGCTATTATTAAAAAATAATGTCTGGACATTCAGTTCAGTTCAGTTCAGTTGCTCAGTCATGTCCAACTCTTTGCGACCCCATGAACTGCACCACGCCAGGCCTCCCTGTCCATCACCAACTCCTGGAGTTCACTCAAACTCACATCCATCGAGTTGATGATGCCATCTAGCCATCTCATCCTCTGTCGTCCCCTTCTCGTCCTGCCGCCAATCCTTCCCAGCATCAGAGTCTTTTCCAATGAGTCAACTCTGCATGAGGTGGCGAAAGTATTGGAGTTTCAGCTTCAGCATCATTCCTTCCAAAGAACAACCAGGACTGATCTCCTTTAGAATGGACTGGTGGTAGTGATGCTTTCTAAGGCCCACTTGACTTCACATTCCAGGATATCTTATGCTATAAAGAGCAATATTGCATAGGAACCTGGAATGTTCGGTCCATGAATCAAGGCAAATTGGAAGTGGTCCAACAGGAGATGGCAAGAGTGAATGTTGACATTCTAGGAATCGATGAACTAAAATGGACTGGAATGGGTGAATTTAACTCAGATGACCATTATATCTACTACTGTGGGCAGGAATCCCTTAGAAGAAATGGAGTATCCATCATGGTCAACAAAAGAGTCTGGACATTCAGCAAGTGTTTTTTGATCATTTCTGGCTTCCTATGGGTGGGGTTTATAACATATACATTTTATTTACTCAAACTTTACTAGAGCCAGCAACCTGATTTCAGTTTCTGATATTGCCATATAATGATGTGCAATTTTGGGAAAAATAAGTCATTTAACTTCTTGAACCTCAAGTTATATATTTTGTGGATGATAAGATAGGACTGACTGATATGGGTTAGAATTATGCCTGTGAATCTTAGAATAGCACATGGATTAAAGTAGTTCAGCAGGGGTTGATGTTGATTTATCTTGATGAATGTGGGTAACATATAAAGCACCTAGCATGTGACAAGATCTAGGTGGACACACATCAATATTAATTGCTTCACTTTCTTGTGAAGTTATGGCATTTTTAAAAACTATGAATACCATTTTGGTCAAATTTTCATTTACTTCAATAAGAGTCAACATCTTGGCAAAGAATTTCAATAGAATCCAGAATCTAAAATCACAGGGATGTAGTGGAAAGAATGTTTGAATAGAGAGTCTCAAGATCTTAATTCCAGTCCCAGAGCCACACCTTACCAGCTGTGTTGTTCAGAACAATTTACTTTACCTTCCTGAAATCCACCTCTCATTTACAAAAATAGGATAATAATATCTATCCTATGTACCAGCAAAGATTGTTGTGAGAATTAAATGAAATAAATACATGTCAAAATGTTTCTTTAAGCTCCATTGCACTACAAATGATGCTATTGTTCCTATTAGGCCAAGCAATGCAAAAGTTAAGAAGGAACACTCAAAAGAAAATAGGTACACCCTCAGACCTGTAGAAGAAGCAGTGATGGGCTAATTCCATGAGGGAAGCCAGCCAAGAATTTATACCTGTGGGGTAAATTCTCAGTTGTAAGGGTCTGTGGCTGTGAGCAGTCAACAATTTTCAAGAGGCTGGTTAGGAAATTAAGAGAACAGATTAAAGTAAAATTGGGTAATGTTTCCCCTGGATCTTTATACTTGAAAATTTTCAACTGAGATACAGCTGATCCTTTCATTTATTTTTTAACGGTAGCTAAGTTTGGCTGCCTGCAGTGACACCATGAATCATGTTTATATTCTGAAAAAAATGGTCTCTTTCATCTGCCCTTTCCCTTGCCCCACAACATGCAACTAAGATCTAAAAGTATTTTTCCTCAAGGGAATTTTCTCATCAGATCAAAACTCTGAAGTTCTGTGCAAAGATAATGAGCTAGTAGCAAATTGAATTTTAGCTTTTCCAAGAGTATTGAAATATTTCTTACAGTATTTCTGGTAGGGTTCACAAGTGAAAATATGAAATATGACATTAAATTGCAAAATATCTTAGGAAACATTGCAGTGGTGTTTTGAAGGGAAAATGAAGCACTTCATTAGTAAGAAATGCTTTTGAATCCATATACAAAAGGACCAGATATGAGCATGTACAGTATCATTCTGATTTATACCACAGGTTTTAGTTCATTTTGTATACAGACATGCCAACTCTTAATTCACATTGAACAAGATTCCTTTAATAATAAAGTCCTTATGTGGCTACAATTTAGTGCCTTAAGTTTGTTGCTGCTCCATGTCTGTTCATGATCATAAAAGAAAAATATTTCAGACTCCAGCAGATTCTGTTTGTCTAGACTGGTTTCAAAAAAAGTATTGCTTTATTTGATAATGGAAGTTGTAATATTTCAGCTTAGAGGCAGTTCCTTTTAAAATATAGATCTATTTGGACTGTCTGGAGGCCAAAAATGTATCACTTCTGAAACTTAGTTTACTGGTACACAAGTAAACTGCTGCATTGAAAACTAGGTATTCATTGACATTTCTGAGTGGGCTTTTTTGTGTTTATTAAGTAAAAATATTTGTTTCCATGAATTAGATCCTTTGTTTTGTATTAGCCAGCCGACTGTCTTCCCGTTCATCTGTTCAGAGTACATTTACTGAACACCTTATACAAATGGCATAATAGCAGACGTTGTTGAGAGTGTGATCAAGGAAAGCATCTTTAAAGAGATGACATTTAAGGTCATGCCTAAAACATTAGAGCTGGCCCTTCATTTCTGTAAGGCTGAACTTAATGATATCTAAAGTCATATCTGTGATTCTGTGTGTGCCTGAGTAGTAGAATTATCTGCTGTGACTGACTTTATCATGTCTCGTTATGGCCTTATATTCCTTCCAGTTTGAGAACTTAAGAGGTTTCTGCTGATGTTTTTTCTTTGTTTTGCTTTTTGCCTCATTTTCCATCTATTATTTATTTTTTCCCATCTCCCCTTTCTCCCTTACCTTGTGACAGAAACTATTGGCTTTACGAGATTAATGTTAAATGTGTTGTTCTTATTTGGTTCTGTTAATAAATGTATGCTTATGGCCAAGTCACTTAACCTATTTGGGACAAAGTTTCCTCATCTGGAAAATGAAGGTAATTAAGCTTTGTAAACTACTTCAGAGTATTAGAAGGTTACTGATAGTTCAGTATTAAATATACTTGTGAAGGATTCTGAGAAGTATAAAATATGTGGGGAATATAATGTATGTTGGTAATTTCACCCCAGGAGACACTAACACTATCAAAGAAAATTTAAACCATTGGATGTATCGCTCTCTAAAATACATTTAAAGTATTATTTTTAAGAAAAAGGACAAATAAATGGAAGTAAAGTAGGTTTTTATATAAGGTACTGTTTGTTATCTCTAATCCATCTATATACAGCGTTGCCTTTATAAACAACACGTAATTTTGGGAGACATTAATAGGGATTACATATTGAATATGTAAATTAAATATTAACATTTTATTTATTTATTTTTTAAATGTTAACATTTTAATGTGAAATTAAAATCCCCTCTACAAAGTAGGGCTTCCAGGTGGCACAGTGGTAAAGAATCCTGCCACGTAGGAGATGCAAGAGATGCAGGTTCAATCCCTGGGTTGGGAAGATCCCCTGGAGGAGGAAATGGCAACTCACTCCAGTACTCTTGCCAAGAGAATTCCATGGACAGAGGATTCTGGAGGGCTACAGTTCATGGAGTTGTGAAGAGTTGGACACAACTGAGTGAGCATTCCAATGTATAGTTTGTTATTATCTGATATTATTTTTCCTGAGAAGATTATTTCAGAGTAGATAGGCTTTCTGAATTACAGCTTTGTTATTATTTAATGAATCAAAAGGTATATCTTTTTTTAAAACTGAAAGAAAACACAGAAGTCCATGAAAAGATATATATTTTAATAGCAAATATCAGAATCAATTTGTTTGCCTAACAGAAGAGCTTAATTAAATGTATTGTGAAACATTCACTTAGTGAAATGCTTTGCAGCAATTCAAACTTTTGATGCAAAATTTAAACATGCTGACCCAGAAAACAGCTATTAGTTGATTGACAGATAAATGTAAAAAGAAGATCTGGTATATTACACACACACACAATATTACTCAGCTTTAGTCTAGAAAAAAAAAAAAAGAATGAAATAGTGCCATATGCAACAGCATGGATGGGCCTGGAGATTATCATACTAAGTGAAATAAGCAAGACAAAGACAAACATCACATGATATTGTTTATATGTGAAATCTAAAAATATGATACAAATGAACTTATTTATAAAAATAGGCTCTAAAAAAATAATAGGCTCTAATACATAGAAAACAGTATTCTGGTAAGGAAGAGGAAGACAGGGATAAATTTGGAGTTTGGGATTAAAATATGCATGTGTGCTGTGCTTAGTTGCTCAGTCGTGTCTGACCCTTTATGACCCCATGGACTGTAGCCCCCCAGGCTCCTCTGTCCATGGGATTCTCCAGGCAAGAATACTGGAGTGGGTTGCCATGCCTTCCTCCAGGGTATATTCCCAACCCAGGGATCGAACCTAGGTCTCACACATTGCAGGCAGATTCTTTACCATCTGAGCCACCAGGGAAGCCTAAAATATGCGTACTGCTACTGCAGCTGCTGCTGCTAAGTTGCTTCAGTCATATCCGACTTTGTGCGACCCCACAGATGGCAGCCCCCCAGGCTCCCTCGTCCCTGGGATTCTCCAGGCAATAACACTGGAGTGGGTTGCCATTTCCTTCTCCAGTGCATGAAAGTGAAAAGTGAAAGTGAAGTTGCTCAGTTGTGTCCGACTGTTAGCGACCCCATGGACTGCAGCCTACCAGGCTCCTCTGTCCATGGGATTCCCCTTATCAGTCAAAACAATAAAGCTGCTTTCTGTTTTTCTTTTTCGTGGAAAGGCTTTTTATTTTAAATGTAGCAGTATGTGGATTGACATGAGTTTGAGCAAACTCTGGGAGATAGTAAGGAACAGGGAATCCTGGTGTACTCCAGTCTATGGGGTGACAAAGAGTTGGGCACAGTTTAGGACTGAACAACAGCAACAGTGTATACATGTCCATCCCAAATTCCCAAACTATCTCCCCACCCCTTCCCCCTTGGTAACTCTTAAGTTTGTTCTCTAAGTTGTGAGTCTGTTTCTATTTGGTAAAAAAGGTCCTTGAATCATTGTTACAGTTTCTTTGAAAAAAAAAAAAAAAAGATTGGACTGTTTGAATTACATTGGAATGTTACTCCAAAGACCAGTGAGATTACCATAGTCTAAACCAGATTTTTGTTGTGATTATTGTAGCAAGTATTTTTTAAGCTTTTCACATGTAAAGCTCCTTGTGTTATGATTCTTGCA
The DNA here is from genome assembly GCF_029378745.1 of Bos indicus. NCBI lineage: Eukaryota > Metazoa > Chordata > Mammalia > Artiodactyla > Bovidae > Bos > Bos indicus. The sequence continues at coordinate 77,514,277 of NC_091765.1, forward strand.
GTATTTCTTTGATATAACCTTTTGGCACCTCAAGAATAGTATTTCTTGTGCATTAAATTGCATTGTGATGAGGAGGTAATATTTTAAGATGATTTAACATACTTGGGAGTAGTTATATTTTTTCAATAAGGAATTGTTAATTGTTAAGAATATCTATAGAGATTTTTTTCTTGGATGAAGCATTAAGAACAAGGTGTGGAAAAGAAGGCAGGATTTAGACTTTAGAATCTTCAGACTGAAACACTCCTTACCTTTGATTTCTTCTAAATGCCTTAAGGCCAAAGGAGCAAAGGCAGGAGAGAATCCTGAGAAGCAATTCTATAGAATTGGATTTTTTATATCTGGGCAAGTTGGGTGACCTCTACTGAGCCTTGGTTGTTTTTCTGGTTACAGTTTTCTTGTACAGCATTCCATTTCTTTTATTTGACAAAACCATAATAATGATTTGGGAAAAAGCATTTTTAATGAGAAATATTAAATTACAAAAGTAGGTATGTTTCAAAGTTGAGAAAATCTTTTCAGTTTGTTATTGTCAATATCTATTTAGAGTCACTGAAGTGAATGTGACTTTCAAAACACCTACTTAGATTCTCTGTGTTGATAAGGTACTTGGTCCTTATTCTCTAGGTCTTCCAATTCAGAACTATATCCAACCTATTTTTTATTTTGCTATCAAGATTCTAAATAGGGTACGGTATCTGCTTTTGCTTGCCTTTCAAAAGTGGAGCATTGTAGTAGACTCAGTTCAATTCAGTTGCTCAGTCATGTCTGACTCTTTGTGACCCCATGGATTATAGCACGCCAGACCTCCCTGTCCATTACCAACTCCCGGAGTTTACTCAAACTCATGTCCATTGAGTCGGTGATGGCATCCAACCATCTCATCCTCTGTTATCCCCTTCTCATCCCACCTTCAATCTTTCCTAGCTTCAGGATCTTTTCAAATGAGTCAGTTCTTCACATCAGGTGGCCAAAGTATTGGAGTTTCGGCTTCAGCATCAGTCCTTCCAATGAATATTCAGGATAGATTTCCTTTAGGATGGACTGATAGGATCTCCCTGCAGTCCAAGGGACTCTCAAGAGCTTTCTACAACACCACAGTTCAAAAGCATAAATTCTTTGGCCCTCAGCTTGCTTTAAAGTCCAACTCTCACACTCACACATGACCACTGGAAAAACCATAGCTTTGACTAAACTGATCTTTGTTGGCAAAGTAATGTCTCTGCTTTTTAATAAGATGTCTAGGTTGATCATTGGAGAAGGCAATGGCAACCCACTCCAGTACTCTTGCCTGGAAAACCTCATGGACGGCAGAGCCTGGTGGGCTGCCATCGATGGGGTCGCACAGAGTCAGACACGGTTGAAGTGACTTAACAGCAACAGCAGCAACAGGTTGATCATAGCTTTTCTTCCCAAGGAGCAAGTGTCTTTTAATTTCATGGCTGCAGTCAACATCTGCAGTGATTTTGGAGTGCCCAAAAATAAAGTCTGTGACTGCTTCCATTGTTTCCCAATCTATTTACCATGAAGTGATGGGACCAGATGCCCTGATCTTAGTATTCTGAATATTGAGTTTTAAGCCAACTTTTCACTCTCCTCTTTCAATTTCATCAGGAGACTCTTTAGTCCTTCTTTGCTTTCTGCCATAAGGTTACTATCATCTGCATGTCTGAGGTTATTGATATTTCTGCCGGCAATCTTGATTCCAGCTTGTGCTTCATCCAGCTCAGCATTTCTCATGATGTACTCTGTGTATAAGTTAAATAAGCAGGGTGACAATATACAGCCTGAAGTTCATCTGGAAGTTCATGGTTCACATACTGTTGAAGCCTGGCCTGGAGAATTTTGAGTATTACATTTCTAGTGTTTGGGATGGGTGCAATTATGTGGTAGTTTGAACATTCTTTGGCATTGCCTTTCTTTGGGATTGGAATGAAAAACTGACCTTTTCCAGTCCTGTGGCCACTGCTGAGTTTTCTAAATTTGCTAGCATATTGAGTGCAGAACTTTCACAGCATTATCTTTTAGGGTTTGACATAGCTCAATGGGAATTCTATCACCTCCACTAATTTTGTTTGTAGTAATGCTTCCTAAGGCCCACTTGACTTCTCCTTCCAGGATGTCTAGCTCTAGGTTGGTGATCACATCATCATGATTATCTGGGCCATGAAGATCTTTTCTGTATAGTTATTCTGTGTATTCTTGCCACCTGTTCCTAATATCTTCTGCTTCTGTTAGGTTCATACCATTTCTGTCCTTTATTGTGCCTATTTTTGCATGAAAAGTTCCCTTGGTATCTCTGATTTTCTTGAAGAGATCTCTAGACTTTCCCATTCTATCGTTTTCTTGTATTTCTTTTCTTTGATCACTGAGGAAAGCTTTCTTATGTCTTCTTGCTATTGTTTGGAACTCTGCATTCAAATGGGTGTATCTTTTCTGTTCTCCTTTGCCTTTCATTACTTTTCTTTTCATAACTGTAAGGCCTCCTCAGACAACCATTTGCCTTATTGCATTTCTTTTCCTTGGGGATGGTATTGATCCCTGCCTCCTGTACAGTGTCATGAACCTTGATCCATAGTTCTTCAGGTACTCTATCAAATCTAATCCCATGAATCTATTTGTCACTTCCACTGTATAGTCATAAGGGATTTGATTTAGGTCATACTTGAATGGTCTTAAAGAGATGGGAATACCAAGACCACCTGACCTGCCTCTTGAGAAATCTGTATGCAGGTCAGTAAGCAACAGTTAGAATTGGACATGGAACAACAGACTGGTTCCAAATAGGAAAAGGAGTATGTCAAAGCTGTATATTGTCACCCTACTTATTTAACTTATATGCAGAGTACATCATGAGAAACACTGGGCTGGAGGAAGCACAAGCTGGAATCAAGATTGCTGGGAGAAATGTCAATAGCCTCAGATATGCAGATGACACCACCCTTATGGCAGAAAGTGAAAAGAAACTAAAAAGCCTGTTGATGAAAGTGAAAGATGAGAGTGAAAACATTGGCTTAAAGCTCAACATTCAGAAAACGAAGATCATGGCATCTGGTCCCATCACTTCATGGCAAATAGACAGGGAAACAGTGGAAACAGTGTCTGACTTGATTTTTCTGGGCTCCAAAACACTGCAGATGGTGATTGCAGCAATGAAATAAGAAGATGCTTACTCCTTGGAAGGAAAGTTTTGACCAACCTAGACAGCATATTAAAAACAGAGATGTCACTTTGCCAACAAAGGTCTGTCTAGTAAAAGCTATGGTTTTTCTAGTAGTCATGTATGGATGTGAGAGTTGGACATAAAGAAAGCTGAGCACCAAAGAATTGACGCTTTTGAACTGTGGTGTTGGAGAAGACTCTTGAGAGTCCCTTGGACTGCAAGGAGATCCAACCAGTCCATCCTAAAGGAGATCAGTCCTGGGTGTTCATTGGAAGGATTGATGCTAAAGCTGAAACTCCAATTCTTTGGCCACCTGATGTGAAGAACTGACTCATTTGAAAAGACCTTGATGCTGGTGAGAGGAGAAGGGGACGACAGAGAATGAGATGGTTGCACGGTATCACCAACTCAATGGACATGAGTTTGAGTACACTCCGGGAGTTGGTAATGGACAGGGAGGCCTGGCATGCTGTAGTCCATGGGGTCACAAAGAGTCGGACAGTACTGTGCGACTGACCTGACTGATGTTTAACAGCTGCTCTCAGAAGATCAAATTCAGGACTGTATAATGAGGTTTTACCTCACATTTAAAATCTATCTTTGATTATTAAGTTGATTGGTAATATTTTAATTTTCATATTAGACAATTTTTGTGTTAGAGTTTTTTGGAGTATGTGGTAGTGTAGCATAATGGGAAGTTGGCTTTGAGATTGAGGAAGTTAGATTCATAATGCTTTTAATTCATAACATTTTAGGTGTTTTTTGAGTAAATTTTTTGGATATTTTGTGGATTCACTAAAGAGATCCCACACCTTTTATTATAATTAACCTGATATATCCTTTCTAGTTACTTTTTTTAGTAATCTTTTTATGTTATATCAGAGGAACTGTTTATCAATGGTGAATACGGTTGATATAAATAAAATCTGAAATTCTGCAGTAGCTGACATTCAAATTTGATCTTTAGACTCATAATTCAAATTTACTGAATAGTTGGAACCTTTTGCTTGGAGTGTGACAACCAGTGGTTATTTCATTCATTCACAATTACTTGGTAGACCTAAAGTTTTTGTTATTCATTGAAAGTCTTCGAATGTGAAGGACTTCCTCATAATATGACATAAATTTTCATATTTGAGATTGTTTTGTTTAATCATGGTCCAGCTACTTTTCATAGTGAAGAACACATCTCCTTTTTCCCCCATTGTTTAGTCATGGTCCTGCTATTAAAAAAAAAAAAAAATCTACACTGTTGTTTGTAATATGTTCTCATGCCAAAGAGAATCCTAATAGAAGGTTGCATTTAGCTTAGTAGCCAATCACACATTGTAAAGGTCTTCAATAAAGCCACCAATAATTCTATCACATATTGCCTAATATAATTTGGAAGAACGAAAGTACTCCTCTCTGATTCCTTTATGTTTATGTTTTTCTTGCAAATAAAGTAGTAAGTGTATAACTTTGGTTTATTGAAATTGATTAGCCTTCCTGCTCTTCATAACTATAGGTAGCACTGGCTTGATGGCTAAAACAGTCTTTCCTCAGAAATGGCTAATTAGCAATTGAGTTTTTTTTCAGGGACCCCTTTTCAGTGGTAGTCATGAATAGGACTTTCAGGTCTTTTAATTCCATCTTTTTCTATTTTTTAACTTTTTCTTTCTATTTTTTTCTTTTTGCAGCAGCTGCCTCACTCAGATGCTGATGATCTCAGTTAGACCTGCCCTAGTCTATTCCTTCTGCTCTGCTGCTTATAAATTCTGTTACCTTGTGCCTAGGAATTCAGAGACACTACTCTCTGTTAACTAAATTTCAGAAATGGTGCCAACTCTTCAATTCTCCAAAGTATAGTAGAGAATCGACTCCAGTGGTTCAGACTTTACTGATAAAGTTCAAGGATAACAAAAGAAAAATAACACACAGTACAATATAGATGTTGTTAAAGAAATTTCATGTCTCAAAGGCTTACGTTCATCCTAAGTCTTCTAGCTCCTTACCTGTTTCCAGAACCCTGGGGCAGCTTACTCTACTAAGTGGAGTACTTTATGCACCCACCTCACTGCCCTCTACATTTTGGTACAAATTTGAGAGGACCGTGCCCAGAGTCCTTAATCTCCCTGGATATTGAAATGATTCATAGGGCTAAGGTCCACACTCCAGAGCATCCCCCTACAATTATGTAACTATATGCACTTCATCCACAATTACACAGTTGTGGTCCTGTCCCTAATACATGATCGAAGCCAGTGCATTCTGGATTGTTTATTCTTAATAACATATCCTGACTATTTCAGTGTCTTTCCATGCATCTTAATTGATGTGAAGTGACACCGAATGGTCTTTAATTCCAGGTCTCCTACAAACATCTATTCAAACAAGCAGGAATTTTCATAGAGCCTTCTCCAGAAGGAACAAAACACCGTAACCTTGTAACACATTTATACTTAAGACATATGATTGACTTTCTTAACCAGAGTCCACTGTCTCTCTTTCTAAAATATCTGTATCCAGTGATTCTATTGCTTTTAAGTCTCCTGTGAGAAATAATGGACAGTTGTTCGCTTTATATTAACCTAATAGGGCCATATTCTGCACCTATATGTACAGAAAAGTGTATGGCAGATATAAATAAAAGCTCAGTGCCTACTCTCTACCAAAGCATCTCACCACATATTATTTATGAGCTACATATGAATGATGGATCCAGAGATATATTTTTCCTCATTCTAAAAGTATGCAGCATTTTATCTATTAATTGGTGTTTTTTGATTATCAAAGAAATCAGTTTCCTATTTATTAAAATATTTTCATTGTATTCCTATGGAAAGTTTAGAATCTATTATCAGTTGCTCTTAAATTAACTTTATCTAGCTGTAAAAATAATTTAACTTTATCTAGCTGTGAAAATAATTGGTGGAACATATCCAAAGTTTTAGCATTGGGGTATTCACTTATATTATATAATGGAAGAATTCATTGAAAGAATGTGTGTTTTCTTAAAATGTCTAAAGAAATAGTGAGATCTCATCATATTGACGTGGGTAGGAGATCAAACTGGAAAATATATCAGCATATGTGAATTGACAAGACACTATCTGTGCTTCCTTTCCTTCCTTTCTTTCCTCCCTCCCTCTATCCCTTCCTCTATTCGCCTTCAAGTTATCCTGAGTTCTCCCTATTTTATCGTCTTATTTTACCAATGGCTTTGTTTCATCATTCCATGTTAGCTTAATGATCTTAATGTTCAAAAATATGTATTTGTGAGATGGTTGGCCACAGGTAGATGGATATGGTTTCAGGCAATGAAAGAGAAACTACTTAATCTGTCAAGAAAGAAAGAAATATGACCCTGACTTTATTTAGTATAGTGCTTTAGCCAGCTGGAATACCGTACATTAAAAAAAAGAAAAAAGAAAAAATCCCGTCTCCAGATGCTAATTACAACAGAAGGGTTTACCACCTGCACTGATTAAATCAACCTTAAAAAATTATGCATTTATCTTACTGAGTAAAAATAGAGAATATTTATCAACAAATGGAAGAGCAGATATATGGGGATATATATATAACTTAAAACTGCTGAGTTTTAAGTTATACATGTAAAATGAGGGGTATATGTCTTACAATTTTTGTTGGTTGCTGGAAATAGTTAAGTAATTTTCTTGATGTTAAATTGGACAAAATATAATTTCTAAAATATAAAATGCATATCAGTACTTTTTTTCAGTTTCCCTGGCTGTGTATCTAGACTGATAAATAGTCCATGGATTGATCCTCATGCTGTCCCCTTGTGGAGCAGCCTCGTCCCTCAGTCCCACTTTGCAAATCCGAGTGTCAGTGTCTTGCTCAGCGCTTTTCTGTGCCACTAACTAAATCATGCTTCAGGCTTATGAAACAGGACAGTCATTCATTGTTGCAAACAAAGGAAAACGTGTTCTCCAGACTCACTTTTAACTTATCCTTGCTTCAGTCAGAGGTTTAAAGGGATCCAGTTTGGAGCTCAGCATTATATTAAAAATCATCTTAGGTTTTGTGAAATGCTTTCTCCTTTTGGTGCTTTCCCTGTGTTCCAGTGATCTTGAATTAATTAATATGGTACCATTAAGAACAAAGAGGGGCTATTCCTTCTTAGGAATTTAAAAATCATTTTCTTTTACTTGGTGCTTCCACTTGGACTTCTAGTTTAACTTTCCTTATCTTTTTTTTTTCTTTTTTTTCCTGCAACTCATGCATAGGAGAACTGAAGAAGAGTGTTTAATTCTCTTAAAATTAAAAAAAAAAATAAACATGATCTTAAATATATTAAAATAGTTTGATTTATTCTGCTGTAAAATTAATTCTCTTTGTGGTCAACTGTTTCACAGCATCTTGGCATGTGGATATATAGTGTGTTTTTAAAAATATAGTTATTTGAAACTTGATTTATCATTTTGGCTCAGATATGTGAACCCATAGAATATTTCACATGGATTGCAGTGCCAAATTCATGTCATCCCCCAGAACAAAACAACAAAGTTTGTTTTTTGATTGGAGCTTGGAGTCACTTGTTTAGTATTTTTTCTTTTTTTCCCAACATTTAAGATTTTTCACTTCGACATGAAAGCCGATGGGCCTTGGCAATGAACTTTTAAAATAATGTTTGACTTTTAACAATCCTGTTTTTTTGGAAGTAAAATTTAAAAGTTTTTTTCTAGAATATTTTAAAGCATTTCAGATGGTGACAGAAGTCATAAAATGAAAGAAGATAAATTCAGTCTGACACTTTAAGATGGTATCTGTGTAACTAAGGCAAATTGGTGAGTTGTATATAAATACCCAGTGAATTGGGAAACTGCAAATAGTTACATATAATAATTCAGTCCGACATGAATTTTTCCCTCTTTTGTATACCCAGACGAACCATGTGTATCTTTGTAAATTCTTTTGTAAATTCATCATATTCATTGAATTTTTTAGCAGTATGTTATTTCTAGAAGTCCTAATTTGAATAAAATAAGAAAAGGAGGGGAAAAATCCCCAAAATTCAGTACACACACATTCTTTCTCTCAATATATAGTGTTGGAAATAATATTTCTTTCAAAGTTATAACATCCACAATTTTTCTTTTTAAATGTGGTCACCAGTTTTATGCACATTTCTTCCCCCCCCCCCAAATTTTATCCTCTTGTTTTTGGTAAACAAGGTGTCTGTGAAGTGAAAGTTGCTCAGTTATGTCCGACTCTCTGCGACCTCATGGTCTATACAATCCATGGAATTCGAATACTGGAGTGGGTAGCCTTTCCCTTCTCCAGGGAATCTTCCCAGCCCAGGGATTGGACCAAGGTCTCCTGCATTGCAGGCAGATTCTTTACCAGCGGAGTCACAAGGGAAGCCCAAGATGTCTGTATTCTTTTATAATTACTAAAGGACTTAAAATTACTAAAGAAATTTTGTAATTACTAAAGTCAAAGGACTCCTTAAATTTATAAGAAAAAAAGCAGTGTCCAGCTTTACTTTCACTGACTCTTATTTAATGACTGAATATCAGCAATAAATATGGAGCTCTTTATAGTCATGATTTTGCATAGGTAGAAGAGACCAAGTTCTCAGTTCTTGAATAGAAGATACATTATAACACATCAAAGTAGAAACAGTCCAAGCGCAAACTACTTGTGGATATTGTGGTTATATTGTAGAAGTGTAGCTATGTAGAAGGTGCACTTCAATCATCATTTGCCCCCTTTAACATCTTAGTATTTTAATAATAGACCATTACTAATGTAGTCTTCTATACTGTGGTCTTGCACCAGAGCATAAATATGTTTGACGCTCTTGTTAAGGTGACACATCCTTTTCTTGTACATTGAGATTTTCATCTTAATGCATTATACCTGTCCGGTGAGGAAAACTGTAATGTGCTCTTCAGACGTGGGTTTGGGTGAACTCCAGGGGTTGGTGATGGACAGGGAGGCCTGGTGTGCTGCAGTTTATGGTGTTGCAAGGAGGTGGACACGACTGGGCGACTGAACTGAACTGAAACATTTAAAAAAAAACAAAAAACCTGGAAAGTAAAAATGTCCACTCTAAGGGATTAGAGGTAATTTTACTGTATTTTTTCTGTATTATAGAAAAATGATTGTTTGAATGAATGTTACTATTTTGTGTAGATTTATTAAATTGTATAAGAATTCTGTAAGCAGCTTTCTCAGTGGTGATCAAAAGCATAAAAATATGGGCTATGCTTGTGTGATGTTTTTCAAAGGTACTGTTTATAGCTCTGCCTCTTTAGGAGAAATTGAAAATATAGGATGATGGATACAGATTTTTTGCTAGCTTGAGAAAACTTATCTTTGAGGACAGATAGTACCTGTCTTTTGATATATAACTTTAGTAAGTTAAATTGTTTAATATGATTAATGGTTTTGAGGTATTATAGTTGAAGTAGTGATAATGATTTTAGGAACAGGTAAAAATCTGACCTAGGTAACTTGATAAAATATGTGAATGTATTGATTTTACTAGTGAGTTGAAGGATATATCTGGCTTCAAGCAGGATGATCAGAACTAGCATTTCTCTTTTTCTATTTCTTGGTGCTTCTCCCTCACTGTTGACTCTGTAGTCTAGTGACCCGAAGATAGTGTGGCCACAAGCTGTAGGACTACAGGATTTTTCTTCAAAATCCTGATCCAGAGGAGAAAAATCTGCTTCTCATATTGTTTTGTAAAAGTCCCAGGATCAATGCTATTGACTCCAACTGGCCTAACTGGGAGAAGAGACCTATCCCAGTCCATCTGTAGGTCAGTGAGGATGGCATGTACTAATTGACCTCAATCAATAAAGGGTTATATTTCAATGAGTATGAGACCAGTTTCCTATTGCTGAGAAATTTGGGGTACTATTTAGAAAAGATAATGGATGCAGGGTTGACAACCACAGATTTTCACTGTAGTCTTAATTGTTTTATTTTTAGAGCTCATGGACAGTGAGACTACTGATGGGTTGTGAGGGCTTAGCATACTTGTTTTTTAATGTTTTGAACACTGACATTCACCTCCTCGTCCTTATTGTTGTTTAGTCGCTAAGTAGTACCTGACTCTTTTGCAACTCCATGGACTATAGCCCACCAGGCTGCTCTGTCCATGGAATCCTCCAGGCAAGGATACTGGAATGGGTTGCCATTCCCTTCTCCAGGGGATCTTCCTGACTCAGGGACTGAACCTGGGTCTCCTGCATTGCAGACAAATTCTTTATGGTCTGAGCCACTAGGAAAGCCCAGAAGCAGACTATAACGTAATTCTTTTAGACCTTACCCTAATGGGCTGCTGGAGAGGACCATTTTCTCAGTTCTGTACCATCAATAGTAATAGTATGCCATCAGAAGTTCTGCTGGGAGAAAAATGTTTCTCTGTGCTTTCTAGCTGCAATGTGCCTCCCTTCATAAATGGATTTTTTAACCTAGTCCTTAAGATATCTCCTTGGTTTAGCAGCTTTTGGTTCTATATAACAGAAGATCAAGCTAGCAGTGACCTTATCCAAAGGACACTTGCTTACTTCAAAAGAATTCCGAAAGAAGGTGGTACCTGTGATTATTTGGTTTTTCAACTGAATCATCAAGGACCTTTTCTCTTTTCAGAGGCTTTGGTATATAATTTTGCTAACTCTAGGTAGTAAAATGGCTTTCAGATATCTTGGCATCAGGTCCTGACATAACAGCATTCAAAAACAGAAGTATAGTAAATTGCACAAATATTTTTCTAAAGTCACCCGATACTCCACCCCTGCCCCCAATTCCATATCATTAACTAGAACAATAGACCGTAAATAAATGTTATCATTTTGTATATTCATAATAGAGACTGCCAGGTAGAGTGTGACTGAGAGCAGTTGTGTGGCTGGTATCTCCCACAACTGCTCAAAGTAAATAGGAGATAATTGCTTCATTTTATGTAGAGTCATGGGGGTGAGAGACTAGTCCCATACTGAAGACTTTGTAATGAAAACCACTTTTTTATCTGTTTTAGTTCTTGTGCTTTTTCAGTGGTTCTGAATCTTTAGAATAATGTCATTTAACAAAGTATTTCACATAATAGAAGCAAGTTCTGCTAAACTTGTTATCCTTGCCTGCTTCCTCCATCAAGATGCTAATGATGAAAACAGGATAGGTCAAAATAAATTAGGCAAAAAATTAAAGTAAAATTATGCATATATGTACATGTATACACATAGAATGTTATACACACCTAGATATGTATATGTATTATCATGTATTTTGGAGGTGAGCATTGCCATGATGTAGCACAACTGAAGAATTCTAGTAATTTTAAATAGCCTTATCATGTTTTCCTTTCATTTGCTGATTTCCAAGATTTCTTCTTTCATAGGCTCAGATACTGCTCTCTTTCCATTCAAAATCACCCACAGAAAGTATTAGCATCATCTTAGAGAAGTGTTTGCTTATTACACTTTGCACCATCTTTCTGTTTCACTTCATGTTTGATTAATAAGATACTTATCATTGTACTAGACTTAAATAAATACAATGTAGATAATTTTGCTTCCCTGGTCACTTCCAACATTAGAAGACTATTAACATGTTGTGTACTAAATTATATAGATATAAATTATGGCAATAGTTGTCTTTATGACATGCTCATGATTTATATTATAAAATACATGTTTATAGATAAGTTATGGCAGAAAGTGAAGAGGAACTAAAAAGCCTCGATGAAAGTGAAAGAGGAGAGTGAAAAAGTTGGCTTAAAGCTCAACATTCAGGAAATTAAGATCATGGCATCTGGTCCCATCACTTCATGGGAAATAGATGGGAAAACAGTGGAAACAGTGTCAGACTTTATTTTTCTGGGCTCCAAAATCACTGCAGATGGTGACTGCAGCCATGAAATTAAAAGACGCTTACTCCTTGGAAGGAAAGTTATGACCAACCTAGATAGCATATTCAAAAGCAGAGACATTACTTTGCCAAGAAAGGTCATCTAGTCAAGTCTATGGTTTCTCCAGTGCTCATGTATGGATGTGAGAGTTGGTCTCTGAAGAAAGCTGAGCACCGAAGAATTGATGCTTTTTAACTGTGGTGTTGGAGAAGACTCTTGAGAGTCCCTTGGACTGCAAGGAGATCCAACCAATCCATTCTAAAGGAGATCAGCCCTGGAATTTCTTTGTAAGGAATGATGCTAAAGCTGAAACTCCAGTACTTTGGCCACCTCATGCGAAGAGTTGACTCATTGGAAAAGACTCTGATGCTGGGAGGGATTGGGGGCAGGAGGAAAAGTGGACGACAGAGGATGAGATGGCTGGATGGCATGATCGACTTGATGGATGTGAGTTTAAGTGAACTCCAGGAGTTAGTGATGGACAGGGAGGCCTGGTGTGCTGCAATTCATGGGTCGCAAAGAGTCGGATACGACTGAACGACTGAACTGAACTGAACATAATAGTATTTTTTTCTTATGCTATCAGATTCAGAACTTCTAAGTCAATTTTTTCAAACTTTTGAATGAGCCAGATATTTGGATGTTGCTACACGAAAATTTTTCTCCATGATTATTAATTTGTTCAGGTGAGATATATTTTTAAAAAGAAAGAAAAGGCAAATTTAGTGATTCCAATATAATGTAAGGAGATAGTAATAGGATACTAAAGACAAAATGTTTTAATTAACATTAATTTTTAAGTCTAATCTGCCTGCAATGCAGGAGACCTATGTTCAGTCCCTGGATGGAGAAGACGCCCTGGAGAAGGAAATGGCAACCCACTTCAGTATTCTTGCTTGGAGAATCCCCTGGACAGAGGAGCCTGGTGAGCTACAGTCCATGGGGTGGCAAAGAGTTGGACACAAGTTACCAACTAAACCACCACCTTCAATTTTTAAGTCATGCAACTAAGAAGGGTGAAGCAAAGAGTGCTCCCATTAGAGTAGAGTAAATGAGATGGAATTGGAGTTTCTCCAGTGTCCATTGACTGGTTTAGAGTTTGTAGGGTCAAAAGTATAGAGCCACAATTATAATGTAGTCAATATAAACCTCAGTACAGAAACAGTTATAACTTATAGAGTGTCCGTGATCTCTTCATAATTAAAACTACCTTATATATACTGAAATATACTTGTTTTTCATTATGGCTCATGTATAAAATATCGTTCTGGGTATTTAATCCAGTTTGTTTAGTTCAAAGAGAAAGTCTTCAAACTTTGATGAAAGAAAGCAAAGTAATAAAATAATCTCTGTGGGTTTGGGGACTATAGTTATAAAACTGGTAACATTTTTTGCGGTTTATCTAGAAAGTACCGATAGTGTTTGGAAATTAGATTATTGTTCACCTAGATGGCGAGCTTGTACATGTTTGTAATTACCTTTTGTTTATATGAAAATATAATTGTGTATGTATGTGTAACTTTGTATCCATAATTTGAGCATTAAAAAAAAAAAGCAGTCTTAAGACTGCCAACAATATAGTCTTCATGACTCTCCTATGTATCCAATGAGTGCATGGTGGGACAGGAGTGAATCAGTCAAATAAAGAAGGTCTGCCCCAAGGCTTTTCTTTGTTAATAGCAAAGTAAGAGACCTGGAGTCTGAGAAAATCCTGAAAGCTAGGAGGAAGCTGGAAGGCAGGAAATAATCTAGCTGACAAAGGAGGAGAATTTTAGAGACTTTTCTATGTTCTCTTAGATGCCTTTTCTCAAAATGCCTCTTTCTTCAGATTGCACCACTGGGAAAGCAAATAGAACCTCCTTGACCAACAACCAAGATTCATTTTAACAAAATATGTACCCAAGTGGCTTGACTATAGTTTCCTGAGACTACCTGTCCAATTTGAGGCTCCAAGGGAACAATAAGGAGAGATTTCACAGACTGTTCAGGTGAACCTCTTCTTCCTCTGTTTCAGTCACAAACACAGCTAGTTATCAGCACCAAGCACTTGCCTCAGCAAAGCCAGGATGTGCAGAAAACAGAGGTGGTGGATTGCTGAGATAGGTTATGTACCAGCTGGGGGTTTTGTGAAATGAAAGACACCAAGTCAAGGTATTTGGAGTGGAGAGAACAGTAGCATTCCCCTTCCTCTTTTGTCTTTTAAACCATTATGAAGCCTAAGATATTCTACTAGGTTTATATTAAATATGATTGTTGAATAAAGCTTTCTTGATTCACTTGCGAGTCATATGATTTAAAGCAGTTGCTCAGACATTTCCAAATGGATTTATTTTCATTTCCTCACAATGATATTGAAACTCTACCTTTTCCTGTAAATGGAAGTATTTAAATAGATGAGGTACTCAGAATTTAGACTTATGATTTATTTTACTTGTGATGATATATACTGCAGTACTGAATATGATGTTAGCTAATACCTTACCTGTCTGTGTGCATCACAACTGCATTCATTAATCAGAAATTAATAAACTCAGATAGGAATATTCTGATTGATGCTATACTAGTTGATAATACTTAGAAGAAAGTGACAAAATAGAGAGGTATAATCTATTGGCCCCAGGTATTTGTTTACTCGCTTTTTAATAAGTGAATCCAATTTCAAGTCTGTTGATGAGAATTCAGACCTAGCAAGCAGTAGGAATTGAGGAAGGTTTAACCAATGTGGGATTAATTTAACATCCTAACTGTAACCTTCCTAGTTGTTCTGTTAGAACACGTAAGTAAATCTCCCTCTGCCATTTTCTCTACTTTATAGGTATGAAATGCTGTCTTGTGGTTTTCAGGGATAAAACGTTAATGACCTTAAGAGTTTTGTACAGTGACTGGAACATACTATAATTTATCCACTCAAAGGCATACATTATATTCTTATTTTTGTGTATCTGAAAATGGATGCCTTATAATATTTGATAGTCTATCAATGTAATTGGTAACATGCATTTCCCCTTAATGGTGCATAAAATTATGTTCTATCATATAAGCAGTGGCATCATGTGTTTTTTGAAATATGAGTCATAAAATGGCTTCTAAAATAATACTCCACCCTATAATGAAAGGTGTCTTAATGTTTTACAAATGGAGAATAGATGTGCCCAAACTGTTAGTTCCCTTTCCTTTTCTGTAGAACTGTTATTTGATGTTAGACATTGTTCAATACTGATGGCTAATTTAAGCCTCAGTCTATGCTCCGTTTGTGATGTTTCAGATTATATATATGTGTGTGTGTGTGTGTGTGTGAATTATTTTTGATTAATAAATATAGACATCACAAATATGAAGCAAGTAATAAAAATAGTTAAATTCTTGTAATTGCACTTAATAATAGCTGTGCTTTGATAAAGATATTTTCACACATCACCAAGTTTATGATGAAACAGCTGATCTCTACATAAAACATGGGGGCTATAAACAGAGTGAAGAATGGCGTGGCAAACTACTCCAATATTCTTGCCTGGAGAATCCCACGGACAGAAGAGCCTGGTGGGCTACAGTCCATGGGTCACAAAGAGTTGGACACTAATGAAGCGACTTAGTGCTCACACATGCATTAACAGAGACTCTATTCAGTATGGAATTGATAATATATGTTATGTGTTTTTAAGTGGACTTTGCCATGGTGTCTCATCTAAAGTAAACTGGTTTTTGTGGCTGTGTTGTATGGATGTGTGCAGTATGAAAAGGATGCTATGAAATAGAGGCTATTGGATTTTTCTGATAAGAAACTAAACAAAGCTAGCTTAATAACACTGTTATTTTTTTTTTCCCTGCCACCTCAGCAGGTGATGTGATGAAGGAAACTTGAGTGCAGTGATGAAATATCAGGACAAGAACGTGAAAGGTTGAGTTATAGGAAATGAGACAGAAGGTAGACTGACTCTTTACCCAGATCAAATCTCAGGTTAACTGAAATTCTGGTGCTAGGAACAAAGAACAACTCATTGCCTTTTCATGGTAAATGTCTGTTAACCCAGTCGTGAGGGAACTTCTGAGAAGCCCTGGTGTGCTTTTCAACAGATTTGTAAATTCAGTCAATACATGAAATAAAAATCAGCAGTTGGGAGTCAGTGCTTTGCCTAATATTTTGGTAGATCAATTGCTTAAGGATTTAAAATCCATCCACAGTAAGGATGATACATACTGGATTAGAATTAAGGGATTTATTTGGTCTTCTTTTCCCAGAAAACCAGGATTACTTCATGTCAAAACAGTGTCTTGAGAAAGTGTAAATAGCAAAAGGCTTTACTTGAAACTTCATTTGGAGATGAAGACTTTTATTTCCAAAATATATTATCATTATAAGATGTGATTTTGTGTACCGGTATTTTTGAAAGTAAGTAGCTTACTTTATACAAAGCAAAGCTTGTTAAATTGTGTTTATAAAATGCTTCTTGTGAAAGTAGCAGTGCTCAAATACATAATTTATATCTCTCTTCTTTGGCTTCCTACTTTAAAGTTGTATTAATTATATCTATGGAATTAAAAATGCTTTATTATGGTATATTAGACATATTGATATTATTTGAAAACTTTCACCAAAGTATTTTGCAAAGAGAACATCAGTTTTATAGCAGTTGATATTCTCCCTATACCTCCTTAAACTATGCCTGTGTGTGTGTGTGCCTACTTGCTCAGTTGCTCAGTTGTGTCCAACTCTTTGCAACCCCATAGACTGTAGCCTATCAGGCTTTTCTGCCCATGAAAATTTCCAGGCAAGAACACTGAAGGGGTTACCATTTCCTTCACCAGGGGATCTTCCCAACCCAGTTATCAAACCTGAGTTTCTTGTGTCTCCTCCATTGGCAGGCAGATTCTTCACCACTGTGTGACCTTGGAAACTATAAATATTAATAACATGAAAACAATAGATCAGGCACCATGATTAATACTGTTTGTTGTGCTATTTAATTGCATAGGTAGCTATTTATTTTTAAAGTGTTGTTTTATTTCCTGGATAAAATGGATAATTCTGATTTCTGAATAGATACATTGAAAATCATTGCTGGATACCGGAAATGTTTCTGGGGTCCCTTTAATTGCATTGAATAGACTGCACCTTATCGGTTTTTGATTTCAAGTCGTTTGTCAATAGAATGGTGATGTTTATATGTACTTTGAAAACTGTAGGGAAGACAAAAACACTGAAAGTTTATTTCTAATTTATTAGTAATGGTGATAAAAATCTGCTGCATTTTTAAGTTTCTGCCTTGAATTTTTGTAAAGTGTGAGACTGCAGATCTTATGTACTAACATAAGATTAACAACAAAAGATTTTTCCCCTTCTGTTTGTTTTTTAAACAATTATTTATTTTTAATTGTAGGATGATTACTTCACAGTACTGTGTTGGTTTCTGCCGTGTGTGTGCATGCGCGTATGTGTGTTAGTCACTCAGTTGCGTCAGACTCTCTGTGACTCCATGAACTGTAGCCTGTCAAACTCTGCTGTCCATGGAATTCTCTAGGCAAGAATACTGGAGTGGGTTATGTATGTCCCCCTCCCTCTTGAACCTTCTTCTCACCTCCCACCCCATCCTACCCTACTAGGTTGACACAGAGCACTGGGTTGAGCTCCCTGAGTCACACAGCAAATTCCCAGTGGCTATCTACTTTTGAATATGGTAATGTATATGTTTCCATGCTACTCTGTCAATTCATCCCAGCCTCTCCCTCCCAAACTCTGTCCTCAAGTTTGTTCTCTATGTCTGCATCTTCATTGCCGCCCTACACATAGGAGCTGATCAGTACCATCCTTGTAGATTCCATTACATCCATTAATATATGATATTTGTCTTTCTCTTTCTGACCTACTTCACTCTGTAGCTTCATCCATCTTATTAGAACTGAATCAAGTGTGTTCCATTTTATGGCTGGATAATATTCCATTTTCTATATGTTCCAAGACCTTTTTAATCCATTCATCTGTCCATGGACATCTAGGTTGCTTCCATGTCCTAGCTATTGTAAATACTGCTGTGATGAACACTGAGGTACATGAGTCTTTTCCAGTTATGGTTTTCTGAGTGTATATGCCCAGTAGTGGGATTATTGGGTTATATGATAATTTTATTCCTAGTTTTTAAAAGAATCTCCATATTGTTCTCCGTAGTGGCTGTTGTCAATTTGCATTCCTGTTAACAGTGTAGGAGGGTTCACTTTTCTCCACACCCTCCCTAGCAATGAATGTTTGTAGGCTTTTTAGATGATGACCATTCTGACCCATGTGAGGTGATAACTCATTTTAATTTTCATTTGCATTTGTCTAATAATGAATGGTGTTGAGCATCTTTTCATGTGTTTATTAGGCATCTTTATGTCTTTGGAAAAACTGTCTCTTTATGTCTTCTGCCCAGTTTTTGACTGGGTTGTTTGTTTCTCTATTATTGAGCTGAGTGAACTGCTTGTATATTTTGGAGATTGACCCTTTGTCGGTTGTTTCCTTTGCTATTTTTTTTTATCCCATTCTGAAGGTTGTCTTTTCACCATATTTACAGCTTCCTTCACTGTGCAAAAACTTTTCATTTTAATTAGGTCCCATTTGTTGATTTTTGTTTTTATTTCCATTACTCTAGGAAGTGGGTCATAGAAAATCCTGCTGTGATTTATGTCAAAGGGTGTTCTGCCTGTGTTTCTCTTAAGAGTTTTATAGTTTCTGGTCTTACCTTTAGGTCTTTAATACGTTTTGAGTTTATCTTTGTGTATGGTGTTAGGTGGTGTCTTAATTTCATTCTTTTACACAAAGCTGTCTAGATTTTGCTGTACGACTTATTGAAGAGACTAAATTTTCTCCATTGTATATTTTTGCCTCCTTTGTTAAAGACAAGGTGCTCATTTGTATGTGGTTTAACTCTGGACTTTCCATCTTGTTCCATTGGTCTGTATTTCTGCTTCTGTGCTAGTGCCATACTGTCTTGATGACTGTAACTTTGTCTGAAGCCTGAAGTCGGGCAGGTTGATTGCTCCAGCTCCATTCTTCTTTTTCAAAATTTGTTTGGCTAACTGGGATCTTTTGTGTTTCCATATGAATCTTGAATTTTTTATTGTAGATCTGTGAAAAATATCATTGGTAGTTTGATAGGGATGGCATTTAATCTTTAGGTTGCTTTGGTCATTTTCACAATATTGATCCTTCCAATTTAGGAACATAATATATCTCTCCATCTGTTTGTATCATCTTAGATTTCTTTCATTAGCACTTTATAGTATTCTCCATACAGGCCTTTTAACTTGTTAGGTAGGTTTATCCTTGGTATTTTATTCTTTTTGTTGCAGTGATGAATGGGATTATTTCCTTAATGTCTCTTTCTTATTTTTCATTGTTAGTATATGATAATGCAAGGGATTTCTGT
Source organism: Bos indicus (assembly GCF_029378745.1). NCBI lineage: Eukaryota > Metazoa > Chordata > Mammalia > Artiodactyla > Bovidae > Bos > Bos indicus. Next base: position 77,533,712 of record NC_091765.1, read on the forward strand.
GTATTAATTTTATATCCTACAACTTTGCTATATTCATTGATTAGTTTTAGTAATTTTCTGGTGGCATCTTTAGGGTTTTCTATGTATAGTATCATGTCATCTGCAAACAGTGAGGGTTTTACTTCCACTTTTCCAATCTGGTTTCCTTTTATTTCTATTTCTTCTCTGATTGCTCTAGCTACGACTTCTAAAACTATGTTGAATCATAATGGGCACTCTTGCCTTGTACCTGATTTTACAGGAAATACTTTCATGACGGTGTGATCACTCACACTCACCTAGAGCCAAATATCCTGGAATGTGAAGTCAAGTGGGCCTTAGGAAGCATCACTACCAACAAAGCTAGTAGAGGTGATTGAATTCCAGTTGAGCTATTTCAAATCCTGAAAGATGATGCTGTGAAAGTGCTGCACTCAATATGCCAGCAAATTTAGAAAACTCAGCAGTGGCCACAGGACTGGAAAAGGTCAGTTTTCATTCCAATCCCAAAGAAAGGCAATGCCAAGAATGCTCAAACTACCGCACAATTGCACTCATCTCACACGCTAGTAAAGTAATGCTCAAAATTCTCTAAGCCAGGCTTCAGCAGTATGTGAACCATGCACTTTCAGATGTTCAAGCTGGTTTTATAAAAGGCAGAGGCACTAGAGATGAAATTGCCAACATCCGCTGGATCATGGAAAAAGCAAGAGAGTTCTAGAAAAACATCTATTTATTTCTGCTTTGTTGACTATGCCACAGCCTTTGGCTGTGTGGATCACAATAAACTGTGGAAAATTCTAAATGAAATGGTAATACCAGACCACCTGACCTGCCTCTTGAGAAACCTCTATGCAGGTCAGGAAGTTAGAACTGGACATGGAACAACAGACTAGTTCCAAATAGGAAAAGGAATACGTCAAGGCTGTATATTGTCACCCTGCTTATTTAACTTATATACAGAGTACATCATGAGAAATGCTGGACTGGAAGAAGCACAAGCTGGAATCAAGATTGCTGGGAGAAATATCAATAACCTCACATATGCAGATGATACCAGCCTTATGGCAGAAAGTGAAGAAGAACTAAAGAGCCCCTTGATGAAAGTGAAAGAGGAGAGTGAAAATGTTGGCTTAAAGCTCAACGCTCAGAAAACAAAGATCATGGCATCTGGTCCCATCACTTCATGGGAAATAGATGGGGAAACAGTGGAAACAGTGGCTGACTTTGTTTTTCTGGGCTCCAAAATCACTGCAGATGGTGATTGCATCCATGAAATTAAAAGATGCTTACTCCTTGGAAGGAAAGTTATGACCAACTTATACAGCATATTTAAAAGCTGAGACATTACTTTGTCAGCAAAGGTCCATCTAGTCAAGGCTATGGTTTTTCCAGTAGTCGTGTATGGATGTGAGAGTTGGACTATAGAGAAAGCTGAGCACCAAAGAATTGATGCTTTTGAACTGTGGTGTTGGTGAAGACTCTTGAGAGTCCCTTGGACTGCAAAGAGAACCAACCAGTCCATCTTAAAGGAGATCAGTCCTGAGTGTTCATTGGAAAGACTAATGTTGAAGCTGAAATCCAATACTTTGGCCACCAGATGCTTACAGCTGACTCATTTGAAAAGACCTTGATGCTGGGAAAGTTTGAATGTGGGGGAAGGGGACGACGGAGGATGAGATGGTTGTGTTGCATCACCGACTCAATGGACATGGGTTTGGGTAGACTCTGGCAGTTGTTGTTGGACAGGGAGGCCTGGCGTGCTGCAGTTCCTGGGGTCACAAAGAGTCAGACACGACTGAGCGACTAAACTGAACTGAAATGAACTTTCAGTTTTCACAACTGATAATGATGTTTGCTGTGGGATGTTGCATACAGTGTTTAATATGTTGAGGTATGTTCCTTCTATGCCTACTTTCTGCAGGGTTTTCATCATAAATGGTGTTGAATTTTATCAAAAGCTTTCTCTGCATCAATTGGGATGATCACATGAATTTTATCTTTCAATATGTTAATATGATGTATCTCACTGATTGATTTGTATATATTGAAGAATTCTTGCGTCCCTGGGATAAAGCCCACTTGATTATGATGTAAGATGCTTTTAATGTCTTGTTGGATTCTTTTTGCTAGAATTTGGTTAAGGATTTTTGCATCTATGTTCATCTGTGATATTGCCTTGTTTTGTTTTTTTTGTGGCATCTTTTCATGGCTTTGATGTCAGCATGATGGTGGCCTCATAGATTGTATTTGGGAGTTTTCCTTCCTCTGCTATTTTCTGAAGAACTTGAATAGGATAGGTGTTAGCTTTTTTCTAAACTTTTGGTAGAATTCACCTGTGAAGCCATATGGCCCTGGGCTTTTGTTTGTTGTTAAATTTTCTATTAGTTTAAATTTCTGTGCTTGTGATTGGTCTGTTTATATTTTCTGTTTCTTTCTGGTTCAGTTTTGGAAGGTTGTACTTTTCTAAGAATTTGTCCATTTCTTCCAGGTTGTCCATTTTATTGGCATATAGTTACTTGTTGGAGTCTCTTATGATCCTTAGTATTTCTCAGTTGTCTATTGTATCTTTTTCATGCTAATTTTATTGATTTGGGTCTTCTTTTTCTTGATGGATCTGGATAATAATTTGTTAATTTTGTTTATCTTCTCAAAGAATTAGCTTTTAGTTTTATTCATCTTTGCTATTGTCTCTTTCATTTCTTTTTACACTGATCTTTACAATTTATTTCCTTCTACTAACTTTGGGGTTTTCTTTTTTTCTTTTTCTAGTTGCTTTAGGTGTAAGGTTAGGTTGTTCGTTTGAAGTTTTTCTTGTTTCTTGAGATAGGTTTGTATTGTTATAAAATTCCCTGCTATAAACTTACCTCTTAATACTGCATGTATTGCATCCCATAGGTTTAGAGTTGCAGTGTTTTCATTGTCATTTGTTTCTTGGTATATTTTTGTTTCCTTTTTGATTTCTTCAGTGATCTGTTGGTTATTAAGCAACTCATTGTTTAGCCTCCATAAATTTTGTGGGTTTTTTGGGTTGTTTATTTCTTGTAGTTTTATATATTCTTATAGCATTCTGGTTAGAAAAGATTCTTGAAATAATTTCAGTTTTTTAAAATTTACCAAGACTTGATTTATGACCCAAGAAGTGATCTATCCTGTAGGCATTTCCATATGCACTTGAGAAAAAAGAGGAATCTATAATTCTAGTATTGGTACACTTAATAGTGTCCCAGAGATCTCTGAGATTGTCCCCATTTCTTTTTATCCTTTTTTTGCTGTATTCTGCTCTGCCTCAGTGTTTCCACCATTCTTTCTTCCAGTTCACTTATTCGTTCTTCTGCCTCAGATGAGACTACTATTAGTTTTATTGGTTCCCTTTAGTGTGTTTTTAATCTCAGTTATTGTGTTGCTCTTTGCTGATTGTCTGTTCTTTAATTATTATAGTTCTTTGTTAAACATTTCTTGTATCTTTTCTGATCTGTGCCGCCGATCTATTTATCTGTCCTCCATTTTATTTCCATGATTTTGGATCATTTTTGCTATTGTTACTCTGAGCTCTATTTTAGATAGACTGCTTATTTCCTCTTCATTTGCTTGGTGTTGTGGATTTTTACCATTTTCCTCCATCTGCTGCATGTCTCTCTGTCTTTTCGTTTTTTTTGATTTACTGTGTTTGGGGTCTCCTTTCTGCCTGCAGGGTCGGGGGTCATAGTTCCTTTTAATTGTGGAGTCTTTCCCCTCATGGGTGAGCTTGGAACAGTGACTTGTGAAGGTTTCTTTGTTGGGAGTACTTGTTCTGTGTTCTGGTGGATGGAGCTGCATATTATCTCTCTGAAGAGCATTGACATGTCCAGTAGTATGTCTTGGGGTGTCTGTGTGCTTGGTATCACTTTGAGTAACCTTTCTACTATGGGGGAGGGTTGTGTTTCTGTTTTGCTAATGGTTTGGCATGAGGCATTCAGCACTGGAGATTTCTGGCTCTGGGGCTTGGTTTTAATGCAGAGGTCCTATTGATTAATGGTCCATGATGTCAGGAGTTCTCTGGTAGTCTAAAGTCCTAGACTTGGATCTCCCACCTTGGGGATTCAGGCCTGACACTTTATTGTAGCATCAAGACTTCACAGGCCTCACAGCACAGAAGACAAAACCCCGAGGGTAACAATGAAAGCACCCCTCAATAGCCAAGGACACCCAAAGAAACTTGCACACTTACAAAGGGAAAATAAGAAAAAAAAAAAAAAAAAAAGAAGAAGAAGAAAAAAAAAAAGGATAAAAACAAGAGCCAAAAAAGAAGAGATCAATACTGTAGAAATAAGGGAGAACAATTAATGAATTTATTTAGAAATAAGACTTTTTTTTTAGGTAGTAAAAAATATATATTAAAAAATTTTTAATATAAATTTATTTATTTTAATTGGAGATTAATTACTTTATAGTATTGTATTGGTTTTGCCATACATCAACATGAATCCTCCACAGGTATACACATGTTCCCCATCATAAAAAGTAAGTTATAAAAAATAAAAATTAAAGACATAATAAAGAAGATGAACAATGTGAAAAAGAAAATACTAAAGGGAAAAAAGGAAGGAGAAAAATGTATATAAGTGGTAGTTCCACCTCCACCTCCCTAGAAGGCCCTCCAATACTATACTATTCTCTGGACCTGCTGTGGGGACAACTCAGACTCTAATTTGACTCCGCTTCTGTGTGTACTTGCCTCCAATGCCCAAAGTTGCCAGAGCTAGGGCTTTTTCTTTTGTGTGACCACTCATTGTCCTTTTATTTATTTTTTTCCCCATTTTTTCTCTTTTTATTTTTTAACTTTACAATATTATATTGGTTTTGCCATACATCAAAATGAATCCGCCACAGGTAGTCTACTTGGTTGATCATATGGATTTACTCTGCAGCTTGTACAGCTGGTGGAAAGTTTTTTGATCTTCTTCCTTAACTAGAGGACCCACATCCCTGTTGAGGTTATGTAGGGCTGCAGTACAGATTTTCTGTATGGTTCTCACTCCATTCAGACTGTCACAGATCAGCTGCTTCACTCTCCAAGATCCCATATGCCTCCTCTCTGTCCCAAACTATTACTTTGATGTGGGAATCTCACCCCTGCTTCAGTTCCTCTATCCCCCAGGTACAGGTCCAGCCCTGCTCTCTCTCCTCCTCTTTTCTCCTCCTCATTTTCCCTTCCTTCCTTTGCTCTACCAAGTTTTGTGTGGTTCCATATTCCTTTCTGGTGGTCAGGGACTCCTGCCAGCTTTCAGCTGGTGCTCTGTGAGATCCTCTGCTTTTGAATATGTATTCCTAATATATCCCTGGAGAGAGAAGTAGTCCATGTTCAGCTATTCCTCTGTCATCTTGGTGTCTTATTCCCTTCTGTATTTTTCCTGAATCATGTTTCTATAACTGAAGGCACAGGGTGTCCTGGGGAAAAGGAGGGTTTTTGAGGAGACAGAACTTACTGAATTTTACTACCTTATTTTTTACCTTAGTTAGAATACCCTCTTCTCTCCTTTCTGATGTGTGGGTATAAGGGAGGAAAAGTAATTTTCCCTCTACCGGTGTAAGTTCACAGCTGTGACTCCTGTAATAAAAGACAGATAACAAGAAAAAAACAAAAGAAGTTTATTACCTTGTATACCTCATGTGTATATAGGAGATATCCAGAGAAAAATGACTAGTAACTCCCTGAAGTGGCTTAGAATTCAGTCTTGAATGCCATCTTAATAGAGAAAGGGTAGAGGGATTTAGATCTATAAGTTGGAGAGAATAGATGATTTTAGGGAAGATGAATGGGCCCTTGGAAAAATAGATGTGGGGATGATAGTTTGAGACAAACTTTGGTTTGTCTTGGTGTGGTGTCAACTTTTAGTCCCCTATCCTGTGACAAAAGTCAGTCTTTCTTGGGGATGAAGTTCCCAGGAAGTGATTTCTGACGTTGAGTTCCTCTTGGGAGATCTATCATTAGGCAGATAAGAGAAATTCAGAGAAAGCCTGTCCCTGCATTTGCTGTTTTTCATATGCCTATAGCTGAAACTAATCAGTGTTTCAGAGCAGTATAATTTGTGGTAAGATATCTTGAACTCCTGTAGTCATATTTTGGGGTAGTATATTTTGATATCCTTCAAGGGTTTGTTTTAATTAAGTCAGGAGATTCTTGTGAAGTTTAAATAAGATACCTTCTAGAATGGTCCTTAATACTCATATATCACTGTTACCACCACCACTCAGTTATTAAAACACATACAATTTGCCAGGCTTTCTGTTATGTGTTTTATTTTTAGAATTTTGTATAATCTTCCAAATTGCCATTTTACATGCATGGAAAAAGGTTTGAGGAGAATCAGCTCCTCAAGATTACATAGTTAGTACATACTATAACCAAGGATTTCAGCTATTTAAAAAACAAACAAAAAACAACAACAACAAAAAATTTTTTAATGATTTTTGACATGTTTGTTGCAAACTAATTTGAGCATGTTTTAATTATTAAATGATCTGGAATTCATTATAAACTTGTTCATGTGAAAGTTATTTAAATTGTTCCTATTTCTATGTGCTTTTTTTCTTTTTGGTAAAAGCATGAAGATATTAAGAAAGCTGTCATGAGACTATCATAATAATATTAAGGGGATAGAATCAGATTAATACTATCTATGCTGTGTTAACCAGCCTACATTTGTGATCCATCTCCTTGGGCACACAAGCTGCTTGCTGTATTGTGCTGGTAAAGATAACCCTTAATTCCTCTGTATCCTGTTTTTGAATCATTTCATTAAACAAAAGCCTTTGAGTCTTCTTTTGTTGTGGAGAACAAATGGTTAGATTTTAGGAACTGTAGCTACTTTTGTTGTTCACAAATTCCAGAGCCTTTCAAAATTTATCATTCACATTCTCAGCTCTGCACACAATCAGTCATTATGTCAGCAGCTGCCCAGGGAGCCTCACTTCAATTCATTCAGCCAAATAATAACCATCAGGACAACCATTGCTACATTAAAAATAATAATAAAATCAAATCCTTAAATAGCAGAGTTCTTTACTTCTGTAGCTAAAAAGCTTATATTGAGTAGAAAACCCATTGTACATTTTGACAGGAAGAGAAAAGTAATATCTGTTGAAAGTTAAATTGATTAGATTGATATGTTTTAATACTAGGAAAGGTTAGAAAGGGTTCCATTTCCAAATAAATGACTTCAAATGATTTATTACAGGGTACCATAACTTAATCAGATGTTGGCTTTGGTTTTTATAGTCTAGAGAGCGAGCAATCAAAAATCTGTAACCATGTGAATAATTATACATTTTGAAATAACTTTAGCATAAACGCATATCTTTTGTACTTTTCTTCATTAGTGGTAATGGACACATTGTATATTGAACATTTACCTTGTTTTTGAATATGTGATATAATCTATTTGTAATTAAATAATTAAGAAAATAATTTCTAAAATTATAACTTGAGTGTTTGTCTCCATCCTTCTTCCACCGTGTACACTCTCCTCATCTTTTTTCTCTGCTTTCCTGTGATGTGTCACTTCCTACATTCCCTGGCATATCACTGTTTAGAACACTGAAGAAGCACTTCATATATTGCAGGCAAAGCATAAATATAAATATTAATTTATACAGCATCATTGTGAGGCTGTGTCAGGAACACTTTCACTGAACTGTTTTGTGTAATGTCAGGTTCTCCCTATTTTAAATGTCCTTGATCATGTTCTTTACTGGTGTCTTAAACGAAAACCTATGTTTTTGTCAGCATCTTCACTTAATTTCGTTCTCATGCTAGAAATAAAGAAAATGAGAGGTAAGTGCTGACTCAGATGATCAGTTTGCTGGCAACTTGCTTTTAAGTCACATGGAATTTGAGCCATTAATTTATGCACAATATTGCCACCTTTTGCATAAAACTTTACATCTTTGAAAAGATCTGTTTTACTTTCTGAGTTACTAATAACTTGAAAAAAAATGAGAGGTTTTATGTGAATTTAAATTCAGTTTTGGTTACATAAAAATTAGATGCATATGTCAGGTGACCTGAAGACTTGTTTCTTTTTTTTTTTGATATATGTAAGGTCTATTGTTAAGAATCTGGATACTTTTCCTTAAAGATTTATGTTGTATATTTTCTCAGCTATATGCAAAGACTTAGTAATTAAAATTTCACTGTTCATTAGCAAATCTGGTATAATAGATGTGATTTCTTAAAAGGTAACCAAGATAATTTTGGTGTTTATAGTAGAAAATCTATATGGTATCTTTTATTATTTATTATTATTATTACTCGAGTATCCAATGGGCAGAGAAGCTTGGTAGACTGCAGTCTATGGGATCGCAAAGAATTGTACATGACCAAGACACTGAGCCCCTGGATAAGGAAATGGCAATGCACTCCTGTATTCTTGCCTGGGGAATCCCATGGACAGAGGAGCTTGGTGGGCTACAGTCCTTGGGGTCACAAGAGTTGGATACCACTTAGTGACTATACCACCAGCACCAAGAGACTGAGCACAGCACAGTCTCTCTTATTATTATTTTTACCTTGAATGTTTTTAGTTACTGTCTCATTTACCATCAAATTTGGGATCCAGTTTTCTATTTTAGACAAGCATAGCAGCTTGCTGAAGAGTGGCTTTTTAAATTTAAGAATTATTTAGCTTATGCTTTTTAATAATGGATAATTCTGATATTTTCTTTTATTGATCTTGAAAGAAATAACTCATTTAGTTGAAATACAAGAACTTCTTAAGTTATATTTGCTAAGTATATCATTCTCATATATAATGCCAGTATTTTATCTCCATTTAATCTCAGGTTACTGCTGTCATAGCCTTCATTCAGTGTTTCAATGCAAATGTTTCTAAAGGGTTGCTATGATTTTGCAAATACTTTAAAATCTGCCAAACAAATGTACATGCTCTAAATGCATAAATCTTCCAAACAGATCTGATATGGGATTAACATGAAACTGGAATAGACCGGACTAGTGAATGCCAAACTTAATGTACAGTCTTTTTTGAATAAATTTTACAGGAGAATTGCAGAGTTTGTAAATTACATAGCCATCATAAATCAATACCCTTTAGATTGCTCTGCCTTAGATAAGGAGTTGCCTTGCAAGAGGCCATGACATACTTGAAAGTGAATGTGAAGAAAGCAGTTAAAAAGACAGAGGAACACCCATTAAGGAAAGGGAATGCTTAGGAAATTATTATAAAAGTTGAGGACACAAATTACACATTCCTGGGCACTGGTTATTTTATGCAGAGTGCATGGATGAATGAAATGGCTCATGCTGGATTTTACTCTAGACTGTTATAGGATTAAGATGTTTGAACTGGTCTTGTAAATTTGTCCTAATGCTTGAGAACGAGTCCTCAAATCTTAATGTTGTTAGTTTCTTAATAAAGATTTTGTACTTATTGATGAGGGGCTTCCCAGGTGATGCTAGTGTAAAGAACCTTCCTTTCCATTCAGGAGACATAAAACACGGGGTTTCTATCCTTGGGTTGGGAAGATCCACTGGAGGAGGGCATGGAGAATCTTATAGACAGAGGAACCTGGCGGGCTATAGTACACAGGGTTGCAAAGAATCAGACACTACTGAATCAATTTAGCACACACGTAGTTACTGATAAAGTTGTAGATCATGGTCTCTATTCTCATCTCAATGTTGTGTAAGAAAATTAACTTCCATGGAGGATACTGGTAATCTCTTAAAAATATTTCACTATGAGCCATCTAATCATTTTATTATAATAACTTACTCTGCCATCCACTTTATAATTTTACTGACTAAATGAAAAGTATTAGCAGAAAAAGATTGTAAGGTTAAAACACTACTTTTTAAAAATACTGTCTATAGTGGCAAAACAAGTTTTGTGAAGAGATGTGAACACTTTTTATTTTATTTTTTTTTTTTAAAAAGCGTTTTCACAGGATCAAATTAACTGCCAGAAAGTTTTGCCAAACAGATTTTAAGGGGAAAATCAGGCTATCCTAACTGTCCAAATGTTTTCTCACGTTTCAAACAAGCAGCTGCTGGGAGTTCATGCCAGTAGTAAACCTTTCAAGGCAGAATGTGAGCAGCTGTCAATCTTGTGTCAATATTTTAAATTCACTTACAACTATCTTAACTGGTGTAAAAATGTCTCTTTCCCCCAAAAGGACTAATAGATAATTCCTTTTCATACTTTGCCTCCTTTTACTTCCCTAGTGGTGAAATAGCCAAATAAGAAGCTTTGGAAGAGAAAGAGAGATTTCTTTTGAGTATTAGGAGTAAGAACAAATCTCAATTTGTCTCTTGATGAGGGTAAATAAAAAATACCAACAGCAACTAAAATATACTAACAATATGAAAAATGTTAAAAATTATAATCTATAAATAGTTTAGCAAATATTTGCATAATAAATTTTAGGGGTTATTGCTAGAACTTTTTTATTTTTATTTTTTTGTAAAGACAGTCTAGAATTTGACCTTCAGAAGCTTATAGGTAAAGATTGGCAGAAGAAAGAACAAAATGCTTAGAAATTAGTTTGAAGATATCTATTAAGCTTAAACACTGGTGCATAATTATCACCTTGACTCTTAGATTATAATACAAAGATTATATTGTAATCCTTGGTCTAAAGAAGTTTTCTTTAAAATAGATAAGACTCAAAAGTGCCAGATATTATTGTGTATGTAAATTGAGAGGAAAATGTAAAAGATTGTGCTTGAGATATGATTGTATAATTTTTGTTCACTAGAGTAGGAGGATTTTATTAAAAGCATGATGATGGATAATCGTAGGGTGAGTAATGAGGGGAAAAGATGAAGAAACAGCAAACTGAAGCCACTTGTTTGCCTGGAGAGTGAGGATTTGTACAGAGCTAATAATAGGGAAGTGAAGGCTATCGGTGGAGACACTGAAGCAAATGGTTAAATCTCATCCTATCCTTGAATGTTTTTATCTAACAAGTAGGCATTGGGGAATTTTTCTATAAAAAGCTGAATTATTTATGGAACTAAACATTGTTTACTTCTCCTTGAACAACTTTTCACTTTCTTTTTTTTCCCCCTGCTTAATACTGAAAAAAATTCCTTTAGTCATGGAAAATTTTTATAAGATTTGATTTTACCTCTAATGTTACATTTTTGCTATCCAGGTTCAAAAACTATTAACATACATCATTATGCATATTGATGATGGTTAAAAAGTAGCCATAAAACAAAATCCTAACTCATTATTCATATTGGATTATGAGATATAACTACAAAGTATGTGATTTAGGAAAAAAAACAAACTTTCATAATTGCAACAATTCATGCAAATAAGACAATCTTTTAAAATAGTCATTTTGAGATACTATACTCTTATTCTAGTGATAAGGATATTGCTAACCATTTTTGAACTTCTCACTGGAATTGTCTATAACTGGTAATAAATAAGAAAGTAAGAACCACTGTTTTGTCAATACTTATGAAATATTTCTGTCACATCATGATCTGACTTGGCTCAAAATATATTTAGCCTTTCAAACGTGAAATCTATTTCTTACAGTTACTATGAAATGTAATATGGACCTCATCAGTATCCCTGAAACTTTAGTGAGTAATGAATATGAAAATGAATTCTGTCAGAGGTGCTAAATTGAAAAAGGGGTTCCAGCATATCTTTTTAAAAAATTGATGGAAAAGTTGCTGTATTATTGCATAAATTTTTAAGGTAAGTTATAAGGAATCACATTCCTTATCATGTATAAATTCTAAGAAACTGTTAAAATTTTCTTTTATAGTATCAACTCATATGACTATGGGAGAAGGCAATGGCACCCCACTCCAGTACTCTTGCCTGGAAAATCCCATGGATGGAGGAGCCTGGTAGGCTGCAGTCCATGGGGTCACTGAGGGTCGGACACGACTGAGCGACTTCACTTTCACTTTTCACTTTCATGCATTGGAGAAGGCAGTGGCAACCCACTCCAGTGTTCTTGCCTGGGGAATCCCAGAGACGGGGGAGGCTGGTGGGCTGCCGTCTATGGGGTCGCACAGAGTCGGGCACGACTGAAGTGACTCAGCAGCATATGACTATTCAAATTTATAACTTTTCTTTATGGAGTGAAAACACCAAACATCTGCATCTTGAAAGAATAGTTTATATACTAGTTGTGTGGTACTTAGGCTCTCAGAGCTTGTGAGATAGAATGGCTACTTTGAAAGCCCAGCTTCAGCTTTTACTGAAAAAAGCCACCTTGGCTTCAGAGGTGGTGCTAGTGGTAAAGAACCTGCCTGCAAATGCAGGAGACACAAGAAACGTGGGTTCGATCTTCGACCCCTGGGTCAGGAAGATCCCCTGGAAGAGAGCATGGCAACCCACTCCAGTGTTCTTGCCCGGAGAATCCTATGAACAGAGGAGCCTAGTAGGCTACAGTCCGTAGTGTTGAAAAGAGTCAGACACAACTGAAGTGATTTAGCACGCAGCACACACATAACTTTTACATGCTGTGTGGTCTTAGGGGAAAAATATCACTTCTTCTTCCTGTAACTCCGATTCCTCATCTGTGTTTTGGGAATAACAAGAGTGTCTCATAGGTTTTAAAGATTAATAACAGTGTATGTGAAGTATTTAGAATGGTGCCCTGAACATGGGAAATGTTATCTAATGTTGACAGATGTTAATACTGATAAATTTGAATTTTTTTTTCTTCACCAGCAAATTTAATATTAAGTGATCCTATGTGTGATTTTCATCTGAAAGTAGTTATGACAGAAACTGTTTCTGGAAGAGTACTGTTATATGCCTAAATCTGTAATTTCCTTTGATAGTTAGGAGTCTTACACTTTTGTAGTAAAAAATTAATTAGATATTTATACATTTTTTTGCATTTCAGGTGGCATCATTAAATGCCAGAAATGTGAGATTTTTAAGTTTAGCATAGCTTTCTTTCTCAGGATTTTAAAGTAAATCATTCTGTGTTCATATACTACAGTAGTGAATTTTATGCATGGTTCCACAAACTACCTAGTATAGTTTGATTTCCTCATTTAATTTAGTAAATATTGAAGAGTGTACACCAATCTTGGATGGCTACCTAAAACATGGATGTGATGAAAAATAAAGATAGGTTAATCTTGCAGAAATCACAGTTTAACTGCAACACAGAATCTTTACTCTCTTCACAAGGCATTATGTTCAGTATTAGCAGATGATAATAGATAGCTTGTTTTTTCAAGGGTGTGAACATGTTCGTTTCTGTGCCTTGGGTAGCAGCTGTGGCTGCTGTGCACAGATGTAACAGACTCTCCAGGTAAATGAGAGCTACAATGTTGTTTGTGTAGCTGCTGCTGCTAATTGTAGAATATTTGTGCAGTAGCCCTGCTGCCTGACTCTTCTGCTGCTTTCATAGTGGTGAAGACCTCATTGTGTGATTGCTTTTGCCCTCATGTAATTGATTCACTCCTTGTTTTTTGTTTTGTAGTGAAATGCATTTGATTTTAATCCAGGAGTTGTGCAACTCTCAAGGGAATAGACATTGTTCTATTGTAGGTGAAATACTCCCTGTGCTCTTGAGGTCTTGGGACTTCCAGTTTGTTTGTTTATATTATTTGGTAAAGTGATTAAATACTTCACCCCTCCTTTAGGTTATGCCATTGAAAAACAAACTCCTGAATTGTAACAGGCAGTGAGGAGCCCTTATTTATTTATTTTTAATGTTTACGTTTTATACCTGAGGTCACTTTGTGCATTCTCACATTTAGTAGCTTTGAATGTTTTTTGGCTTTTGTATACTAATTAGTGCTTTCCTCTTCTTATGTTGGTTAAAATTTTCAGATTTTCATTTTAGAAGTTATTTGTGTGTGTGTGCGTGTGTGGTGCACATAGCGGAATGGTGAGTGCTTCCTTGTAATAACATGTTTCTGATCATTTCTGTTTTAACAAGCTCCAAAGGACCTTGGTATAATGTTTCCTGGGTGTCTTATTGATTTAAATCTCAGTATTAGTAATACAGTGAGTGTTTATGGAAAATCCCAGAGCAAAGGAATTTTGATAGGGAGGTTCTTCCCATCTTAAAAATCACCTGAAATAATCCTGGTAGTCTTAGCAGCGAATCAGTTTCAACAATGGAACACCAGTGCCTACCCTAGAATCCTTTGTCTTTGGCTCAAATTTTAGTCAAAAAAGCAGAGTTCTGTGTCATATGTATTAAGTTATGAGGCAAGATTAAATTGTTAAATTATGAAGTCAGATTCTGTTATTCAAAATCAATCAACTACTGTTTGTTATCAGTCCTAAGCCTTATGCCTCACATGAACCATTCACAGGAATAATTTGAACCATTGATTCTTTGAAACAAAAGATTTTACAAATTTTTTCCAACTATTTTACTTCAAGTATATAATAAACAAGACATAGTGTCCATGCTTAGTCACTTCAGTTGTGTCCAGTGACTTTTTAAGACCCCATGAACTATCGCCCGCCAGGCTCTTCCAGTATTCTTGCCAGGAAAATGGGATTTTCCTGGCAGAAATACTGGAGTGGGTTGCCATTTCCTTCTCCAGGGATTTTCTTGACCCAGGGATGGAACCTGTGTCTCCTGCATTGCAGGCAGATTCTTTACCACTGAACCACTAGGAAAGCCCCCATACGTCAGTTCCAACACTTAAATTGTGAATATTTTCCTTGAAAAGTGAGTTTTAATCTACATTTGGAGCTTTGGTAGTAAGAAATACTAATACTCATGTATTAAAATTTCTATATTATTATATCATTCCAGAACTTATAAAGTATCTCGTGCTCCTTCTAAGGAAAGTTCAAGTCTAAAGTAACAAAACAACTATATTATATATTGTTGTAGATTGTATTATAATATCAGTGAGAATTTGGTTCACAAAAGTATGGTATGTTGGTGTAGGAAATGCTAGAGTTGGTAGGGTCTGGGGAAACTCTAAAAGGTTCTCTTTTATTTGTCTTTCAGTTCAGTTAAGTTCAGTCGCTCAGTCGTGTCTGGCTCTTTGCAGCCTCATTGACTGCAGCATGTCAGGCTTCCCTGTCCATCACCAACTCCTGGTGCTTACTCAAACTTATGTCCATCTAGTTGATGATGCCATCCAACCTTCTCATCCTCTGCCGTCCCCTTCTCTTCCTGCTCCCAGTCTTTCCCAGCATCAGGGTCTTTTCAAATGAGCCAGTTCTTTGCATCAGGTGGTCAAAGTATTGGTGTTTCAGCTTCAGCATTAGTCCTTCCGATGAATATTCAGGTCTGATTTCCTTTAGGACTGATTTTTAAAGAAAAGTAGAGCATCTAGATTTCCAAGTAAACTTTCCTATTTTTTTAAAATTGTTTAATAATATGTGGTTCATAGAAGAAAAGATGTATCTTTCCAAAAAGTGTTTTGATTTTCTGACTCTCAGATTAGCTTGAATTTTTAAAAAATTGAGATGTAATTAACATGAAATATACACACCTCTTCAGAGAAGGCGATGGCACCCCACTCCAGTACTCTTGCCTAGAAAATTCCATGGATGGAGGAGCCTGCTAGGCTGCAGTCCATGGGATCTCGAAGAGTCAGACACGACTGAGCAACTTCACTTTCACTTTTCACTTTCATGCACTCGAGAAGGAAATGGCAACCCACTCCACTGTTCTTGCCTGGAGAATCCCAGGGACGGGGGAGCCTGGTGGGCTGCCATCTCTGGGGTCGCACAGAGTCAGACACGAATGAAGTGACTTAGCAGGAGCAGCAGCAGCAGCAGCATACACACCTCTTAAGACAGCTCTTTAATGACTTCTGACAGTATACATACAACTGGATAACCACCACTTAAAACCAGGTTTAGAACATTCTCACCACCCTAGACAGTTCCCTGGTGTACCTTTCCAGTCAATTCCCTATTCTCCAAGTGTGCAACCACTTTCTGGAACCTTATCATAAAGGACAAAGAAATTCTGTCTCTACATCAATCTTTAAAGCTCAAGGGCTAAAACTTCCAATGGCCATTTTCTGCTATAAAAGAAAACAAAATGAACTCAAAGTGAACTTCCTTTGGTCAAGGGAAGGAGGGAAAGAAAATAACATTTGTTTAATGCTTACTCTGTGCTGACCACTTTACATCCATTATTGAAGGCTTGTGTGCAAAATAATGCAGTTTTTAAAGCCTCTAGATGCAAGGACTGAGGCTTGTAATGAAACGATGACTTGCCCAGTGTCAACAATTAGTAGGTAAGGTGAGAAAGAAAAACCAGAATCATAATATTAAAGATTTATTTTTCCTAGTATAAACTTGGAAATGTGTTTTTGAAAATTAATATAATAATAAAAATGGTTTTCTATGGTTAGATTAACACATGGTGACAACAGCATCTAAAATATTACTATTGTTGTTCAGTTGCTCGGTCATGTCCAACTCTTTGCGACCCCATGGACTGCTGCACGTCAGGTTTCCCTGTCCTTCACCATCTCCCGGAGTTTGCTCAAACTCACATCCTTTGTGCTGATGATGGCATCCAACGCCCTCATGCTCTGTTGCTCCCTTCTTCTCCTGCCTTCAGTCTTTCCCAGCATCAGGGTCTTTTTCAAAGAGTCAGTTCTTCGCATTTAGGTATCCAAAGTATTGGAACTTCTGCTTCACCATCAGTCCTTCCAATGAATATTGAGGGTTGATTTCCTTTAGGATTGATTGGTTTGATCTCCTTTCAGTCCAAGAGCCTTCTCCAACACTGCAGTTCAAAAGTATCAGTTCTTTGGTGTGCAACTCTCTTTATGGTTCAACTGTCACATCCATACATGACTACTGGAAAAAATGATAGATTTAGCTATATGGACCTTTGTAGGCAAAGTGATGTCTCTGCTTGTTAATAAGCTATCTAGATTTGTCATAGCTTTTCTTCCAAGGAGCAAGCATCTTTTAATTTCATGGCTGCAGTCCCTATCTGCAGTGATTTTGGAGTCCAGGAATATACAGTCTGTCACTGTTTCCAATGTTTTCCCATCTATTTGCCATGAAGTGATGGGACTGGATGCCATGATCTTAGTTTGTGGAATGTTAAGTATTAAGCCAGCTTTTTTCTCACCTTCACCTTCAATAAAATATTAATATATTCATTTATTAATTGCCTGATGCTATTCTGACATACTAATTTTGACCTCACAATCAAATTTAAGAGGTAGTATTTTTATTTGTATTTCATAGATTAGGAAAATAAGGACTATAGAGTGTATAGTCAGGCCACTCAAAATGGCTGCTGTATGGCTTTCTGTATGTCTCCTTCCTGACATGGGCCTTGCTTCACTTGTATCCTACACATATGACTGACCTTCTTAGATACTTGCCCCAGGACCTAGCTAGTGATTGTTCTCATCTAAGGGGCTGTGAAGGCGTGGTGCCCATCTACTGGTTTCCCTGGTAACTAGTGAGCGCACCTGACATGAATTCCCCTCCCACTGGTAATCTCACCCCCCAGCATGCCCTATACTGCCACCGTGTCCTTCCTGCCTTGGGATGCAGAAGATGGGGTGTCGCTCTAGGATTTTGCTTCATCCATCCAAGCTTCCCTATCCATCTAAACGACTGATGTTTCTGTTGCTGACTCCAGTCTCTCTTATGTCTTAAATCTGGGCAAATACAGACCTTGTAGGCCTGGGGGTGGTGGTGCAGCCCAACAGAGTTATTAATTACCTTTTTCAAATTCACATATCAAATTAATCAATTAGCCAGAATTTAATCAGGGATCGTTAACTCTAAGGATTGTACTTTTTATAAAACTTTTGTTATTTGTTATATTTTATTGATTTAATATTACTGACTTTTACTTTGAAAGAAAACTTGACTTATTCTGTGACAAATGTTTATGGATTACAGATATCAATTTTAATGGGATATGAAGTGTGAAAGTACACAAACACTATAAATGTTTCTAAAAGTGTGGAAACGATATGGGTGAAAGATTATATATTTTATATATGTGTAATATAGTAAAAAAAACTGTTTAAAGTGCAATTAAGATGTATATCATAATTTACTGAATGGTGGTGTCTGTAGTCCAGATATTAAATAATTAGCAGTTTAATGTTTTGTCTCATTGGTGGGGTTGAATAGTACACAAGTCCACCCTTGGTTCTGTCTCATTTAGGAACTAATTGGCAAATTAAAATCAAATTATTTTTTGAATCATCAAGGCTAATTTAAGAGAAGGTAGCTTGAGTAAAATGTGCTGTTTTAAACTATCCCCCTGAAATGGTCTCACCTACCTCTTTATAGAGGAAGAAGCTGGAGAACCAAGATCTCCCGAAAGCAAGCTCAAGACTTGTCTTAGTAATTCTCTTCCCAGTGGGAAGAGAAAGATGCTTAAGGGCATAGTGGCGTGTGGAGAAGGGAAAGAGCCAGGGACAGACCCACATAGAAGTGTTACCTGAACATTTTTATCTCTGCTGAAATTGAGTACATAACGGACTTAAAGTTAGCGTCTTGCCAATTCTATTTCTCCTATTTGGGGAACAAATATAGGATGGAGACATAGTAGGATTTTCCAGTGATTCTGCCCCTGAGAGTGGAAGGGTGTTGAGGGAATGCAAGCACCTCCTTGGAAGGATGGCAGAGAACAGAGGGACGGAGGGAGGGTGGTCCTTTATTAACTATTCCTTATTGTTTTCATGTACCTTGAGGTTATGACACTAAAATGTTTGTGTATTTATAGTTTAATGTTTTTAAGACTTCCTTCGGGGACACTTGCTGTGCTTAACCTGCTTATTCACTTCAGTCAGCTGCTAGTGTGTTAATTCATCCTGACACTATAAGTGCATTTGAAGTTCACAATAAAATAAAAACCATTAGTGAAGGTATCAGTCAGTAATAAAAATAAGATCTGCAAAACTTGTACTTTAATTAAAAATGGGGGCTGTTGAAATGAGAGATTAATGGAGCCATAAAGTAGAAAAATTAAAATGCATATGTAAAACTGAATGGAGTAATAGTTCCGAAGATTTACCTTGTCTTAAAATGGTTTTTGAAACCTTACTCTCATTAGATTGTAATTCAGAAGGTCATGAAGCCACAGAAGCAGGAGTTTGCATAATCATCATTATTGGATTGATGATAGGTATTATAGTTTACTGTCTTATTTAAAAAGGTAATAGTGGAAAACAATACCATTTTGCCTTTTCATTTTATTTTTCTTAAAAACAAAGTAAAATATTTATTTGTTTGGCAAGTTCTTTAATTATATGTTTGTTGCACATATAGAGAAAAGACTCCTTCAAATTATATGGTCTCAAAGTATATCAAATGTTTTGAGACATTCAAATGTAAAGCTTTAAATGATGCTCATTTCTAATTGATTTTCCAAAAGGGAGAATGATAGGAAGGAAGAAGGAAAGTCACATCTGTCAATTACTTTCCTGGAAATCCATATGAATTTGATAAATTAAGAGATGTCTTGGTCCACTGTATGGGCCAGTATCTGAGGTCAGGACATCTGGTACCCTAATTTGGCTCTGTCATATTTGTACGGTGGAGATTTGAGTCAAACCATTTAAACACTTTTTGTTTTGCCCTCTACCAAGCCTCTACAGATAAACATGCTGGAGGGTAAAAGCTGGGGTATGATACTAGCATCTTATCTACTCCTTGTTTATGTCTGAAATTAATAAGACATTTACTTCCATTTTGATGCTTCCTTAGTGCTATATAGCAATGATCACTTATCGTACTAAAGAATCTCTGATACATGTACACAACTCTAATAAATCATGTTTAGCATAACAGTGTCTTCAGATAAGAATAACAACCTTATGCTTTAAAGAGGTTGCTGCTGCTGCTGCTGCTAAGTCGCTTTAGTCGTGTCTGATTCTGTGCGACCCCATAGATGGCAGCCCACCAGGCTCCCCCGTCCCTGGGATTCTCCAGGCAAGAACACTGGAGTGTTGCCATTTCCTTCTCCAATGCATGAAAGTGAAAAGTAAAGAGGTTAGCAGGAAAAAAAAAGATTGCTGATAATTCACTGGTTCAGAGTACTGGTTTTTAGGTATTTTCACCAGTGGACATTCTCCACAAAAACCTCCCTACACAGTCTTCCACCCCTCAGAAATGAAAGATATGAGTTGGTTATCCCATAAATCATCTTTCCAAGAAAGCGAGCTGTTCTTGCAATAGGATGGCAGATGGAACAGCTTTTTACCAGTGGGGGATTGTTCTCTGCTGCCAAGTATATTGAGGAAAGAAGGAATTATTTTAATTTGTCTGTTATTCTCCTTTGCAAGCAATTTTATATGTATAAGAAGCTCACTCATTTTGGGATCTAAGTTATTATTTTTGGCACTTTGTGTGATGAATGTATATGCACTGGTTAACCTTTAAACAGATATAAATGCAATACACTATTAAAGGGTCTTCTGCTTGTTGAATTTCAAAAAGTCATGGGAGGTTAAGGTGTAGAAAACATTATAGGTAGTCTCTCTTGCTGCCCAGTTTCTCAAATGTGCAGAGTAGGAAAACTCTTATGAGAGGAGAAGTTTTCTTTACCCTGGCTAAAGCCTAATGAAAAAATAAAAAATGGTCCAGCTCTTACTCTGATCAAGCATGTGAAGATTATTTTATTAAATGACCAGATTTATAGAGGGATAGAATGCTTCAGCTCTTGGTAAACTTTATTCGTGGTATTGACTTTTGATATACATACAGATAGTTTTACTGTCTCTCCTGACTTTATACAATGACTACTTAAATGCAGAATCTGTTTTCTTTCTGTGAAGTACAATACCAATGTTCTAATCTTTGCCAAGGGCATGGGTTATTCCAGGGTGTAGTCAAGTGAGCAGTCCATTGGGACACATAATTATATCCTGCTCTTTGGTGACTTCAAAGAGAATATTTTGAGAGAATTATTAGTTTTCTCAAACAGCCACACATGTATTGAAATAGCAAGATCAAGTCCAAAATCCTGTGAGCTCTTTTGCTAAAAAAGATAACATGTAAAATGCTGCACATCTTCACTATAGTTACTGCTTTCTAAGAAACCCCTTTTCCATGCTGTCTAAGATCAGCTTATTTTTTTAGAGTTCTTCTTTTTTTCTTTCATTTCTTTTTTCACTTGTCCCACTTGAGGGGAAGATAACTGAATCACCTCAGGCTCTGTGCTTGTGGACCCTATGAATTTAATGCCAATAAATAAATTATGCATGAGTATATTCCAGTCTAGGTTGTGATTTCAGGTGAGTAGTTAGTATCTTAGGTGTTTTGTGTTATTTGATAGGAAGGAGATAAAAAAGGATATCCAGATCTTAGGAAGGGACATTCTACATTGTGCCAGATTTTAACTTTAAGTAAAATACTATGCTTTAAAATAGTATTTTAAAATACTGTCTTCTGTGTTCTGAATGCGTATCAGGTGATTTTCTTGAATATTTCTCTAACACCTTATTTGTAGATCCAGGTTACTTCCATTGTGTTGTTATTCTTTCTGGAATATGTGGTTTCTAATATTGCTGTGGGGCTTCCCAGGTGGCTCAGTGGTAAAGAATCTGCCTGCCAAGCAGGAGATGAGGGTTCAATCCCTGGGTCGAGAAGATCCCCTGCAGAAGGAATGGCAACGCGCTCCAGTGTTCTTGCTTGGGATATCCCAGGGACAGAGGAGTATGGTGGGCTACAGTCCATGGGGTTGCAAAGAGTCGGGCATGGCTTAGTGACTAAATAACAACAACATTGCTATGGTAGTATAAAGAGAACTAGAAGACCAAGAACTGTATTTTGTGGGCCAGGTCTGACACATTTCATAATGCAAAACTTACTTATTCTGCAACCTCACTGCAAGGAGAACTGGGAATAGCCCTCTTTTGGTATGCCTAGGAAGTAGTAGCAATGGGTTACTAGGCTTCATTGTCTCTGCCAATAGTGCTTTTATAAATTCATAACACAACCTATAATATCATCATCAGAGTCAATTTCAAATTATGTTATTCACACCTGGATACATTATGTATCTTAGTGTTCATGAAACTCTAAGAGAAAACTAGAACTTAAGACTGACACTACTCAACTTCAAGATTTTACAAAGCTACAGGAGTTGAGGTAGTATGGTATTTGGTGAAGAGTGGACAGACTGTTTTTGTCAAGATTAATGGAACAGAAAGAAGAATCCAGAAGTAGACTCACAGAAATACAGTTAACTCATCATTCACAAAAGAGCAAAGGCACTTTAATGAAGAAAAGATAGCTTTTCAACAAATGGTAGTGCAGCAACTATATATCCACATGCAAAAAATAATGAAATTAGAAACAGCCCTTAAACCTGTCACAAAAATTAACTCAAAAATGGATCAAAGACTTAAGTGTAAAACCAGAAAAAACTCCTACTCGATCACATAGGATAAAGTCTAGGTGACCATGGGTTTGGTGAATAATTTATATACAACTAGAGCACAGTATCGGAGAAGGCAATGGCACCCACTCCAGTACTCTTGTCTGGAAAATCCCATGGATGGAGGAGCCTGGTAGGCTGCAGTCCACGGGGTCGCTAGGGGTCGGACACGACTGAGCGACTTCACTTTCACTTTTATGCATTGGAGAAGGAAATGGCAACCCACTCCAGTGTTCTTGCCTGGAGAATCCCAGGGATGTGGGAGCCTGGTGGGCTGTTGTCTCTGGGGTTGCACAGACTTGGACACGACTGAAGCAACTTAGCAGCAGCAGCAGAGCACAGTATATGAAAGAAAAATACTGACAAGTAAGGCTTCATGGAAATAAAATCTACTCTGTGAAAGACACTGTTAAGAGAAATGAAAAAAGAAATTATGCCTGGTAGAAAAATCTGTAAAACCTATTTGTGACAAAACTGATACCCATTATATACAAAACTCTTAAAAATGCAATATGAAAAAAAATCCAGTTAAAAAGTGGGGAAGAGAACTGAACAGACTGCTCTGTGAAGATGATATGTAGTTGATAAATAAGCCTATGAAAATATGCTGAGCATCATTTGTCACTAGAATATTCTAAATTAAGTATTCTATTTAATTACTATTACACACCTTTTAGAATGATTAAAATCCAAACCACTGACAACACCAGTTTGTTGACAAGGCAGTGGAGGAACAGGAACTCTAATTTGTTGCTGATGGGACTGCAAAATGATACAACTATTTAGAAGATAGTTAGTTTAACAGTTTTTTTAAACTGCATTATTACTGTGTGATACAGCAGTCATGATCCTTGGTATATATTCAAATCAACTGAAAACACATGTTACACAAAAACCTACTCACAAAAGTTGATAGAACCTTCATTCATAATTGCTAAAACTTGTTAGATATCCTTTAATAGATGCGTGTATAAACAAACTGTGGTACATCCAGACAATGGAATATTATTCACAGATAACAAGAAATGAGGTATCAGGGTGGTCCACTGGTTGAAATTTCACCTTCCAATGCAGGGAGTGTGGGTTTGATCTCTGGTTGGGGAGAGAAGATACCACATGCCTCATGACCAAAAAAACGAAGTATAAAACAGAAGCAATATTGTAACAAAATTAATAAAGACTTTAAAAAATGGTCCACATCAAAAATAAAATCTTAAAAAAACAATAAAATGAGCTATCAAGGCACAAAAAGACATGGAGAATTTTAAACACATGTTGCCCAGTAAAGAAGCAGTTTAATTCCACACAGTATGATTCCAACACTGTGGCATTCTTAAAAAGGCAAAACTTACCAGTAAAAAAATCAATGAGTGATGTTGAGCATCTTTTTATGTGTTTGTTAGCCATTTGTATGTCTTCTTTGGAGAAATGTGTGTTTAGTTTTTTGGCCCATTTTTTGATTGGGTTGTTTATTTTTCTGGAATTGAGCTGCAGGAGTGGTTTGTATATTTTTGAGATTAGTTCTTTGTCAGTTGCTTCATTTGCTATTTTCTCCTATTCTGAAGGCCATCTTTTCACCTTGCTTAGAGTTTCCTTTGTTGTACAGAAGCTTTTAATTTTAATTAGGTCCCATTTTTTAATTTTTGCTTTTATTTCCAGTATTCTGGGAGGTAGGTCATAGAGGATCCTGCTGTGATTTATGTTGGAGAGTGTTTTGCCTATGTTCTCCTCTAGGAGTTTTATAGTTTCTGGTCGTATGTTTAGATCTTTAATCCATTTTGAGTTTATTTTTGTGTATGGTGTTAGAAAGTGTTCTAGTTTCATTCTTTTACAAGTTGTTTACCAGTTTCCTCAGCACCACTTGTTAAAGAGATTGTCTTTTCTCCATTGTAGATTCTTGCCTCCTTTGTCAAAGTAAGGTGTCCAATAAATGCTGGAGAGGGTGTGGAGAAAAGGGAACCCTCTTACACTGTTAGTGGGAATGCAAACTAGTACAGCCATTATGGAGAACAGTGTGGAGATACCTTAAAAAACTGGAAATAGAACTGCCTTATGACCCAGCAATCCCACTGCTGGGCATACACACCGAGGAAACCAGAATTGAAAGAGACACGTGTACCCCAATGTTCATCACAGCACTGTTTATAATAGCCAGGACAAGAAAGCAACCTAGATGTCCATCAGCAGATGAATGGATAAGAAAGTGTGGTACATATACACAATGGAATATTTCTCAGCCATTAAAAAGAATACATTTGAATCAGTTCTAATGAGGTGGATGAAACTGGAGCCTATTATACAGAGTCAAGTAAGCCAGAAAGAAAAACGCCAATACAGTATACTAACACATATATATGGAATTTAGAAAGATGGTAACGATAACCCTGTATGCGAGACAGCAAAAGCGACACTGATATATAGAACAGTCTTTCGGACTCTTTGGGAGAGGGGGAGGGTGGGATGATTTGGGAGAATGGCATTGAAAGATGTATAATATCATATATGAAACGAATCGCCAGTCCAGGTTCGATGCAGGATACAGGATGCTTGGGGCTGGTGCACTGGGATGACCCAGAGGGATGGTATGGGGAGGGAGGTGGGAGAGGGGTTCAGGATGGGGAACATGTGTACACCCATGGCGGATTCATGTTGATGTATGGCAAAACCAGTACACTATTGTAAAGTAATTAGCTTCCAATTAAAATAAATAAATTTATATTAAAAAAAAAATCAATGGTTGCCAAGGACTCAGGAAAATGGGACAGGATGAACAGGTAGAGCACCAGGGAGCTTTAGGGCACTGAAAAGATTTCATAGGACACTCTACTGTTGGATCCATGTTACTATATATATATTTAAGTTCTAAGAGTGAAAGTTCTAAATATGAGATAGGAAAGATTATGGTGAGCAAAGGGTACTCCGAGTGCTGGTCACATTCTCAGAGATTGGTAAAAATCAGTTTAGATTTCTCAAGATGAGGAAGTCTGCTCAATTCTTGCCCAAGATCTTAACTCACAGTTGCCTTGTCTCTGAATCCCCTCCCTTCCTTCTAATCTGATATCTAAACCCTTGGTTGTCTATGGACAGTATGTGTTTGATCCTTTATCTCATTTCCATGACACAGAATTAATGACTATTCTTTTAAGTACCCCCAACCTATTCATGGGAGTTGAGTGGAAGTTCTTTCTAACTTAGATTAGTCACAAACACACTAGTGATCAGCCTTGGGATATTAGACAAAGGCTCTATATAACACCTTCTTCCCAGTGGCTCAGTTGGTAAAGAATCTGCCTGCAGTGCAGGAGGCCTGGATTTGATCCCTGGGTTGGGAAGATCTCCTGAAGAAGGAAATGGCAACTCCAGTATTCTTGCCTTGGAAATCCCATGGACAGAGGAGCCTAGCATGCTACAGTCCATGGGGTTGCAAACTACAATGAGGCCAGAGACTAAGTCTCCAATGGTAGTGTTAAAAGTGTAGTTAAGTGATCTTGAAGGAGGTGCTGGAGAGGCAAGGAATCAGGCTGGTCTTGATTTGAAGTCTTGGATATATAGATTAACAGGTACCTTTTGCCATCAACTTCTGGAAACCGTGAATGATCAAGGTTAAGGACCAAGAGTCATATATATGTACTAGGAGTTAGACTAGGTTGGATTTTGTGCAGCTCTTGACTGCTGTAAACAATCATAAGACCATATTCAGATCTCAGTCTAGGTACTAGAGTCGTCCAGATGACACTATTTTTTGGCAGCAAGTTAAGTGAACTAACAGAATAAATGTGTCTCATTTTCTCTCTGTTTTCAAGATATGTACCATGTGTAAAAATAGTTTTGAAATATAATTTAGAGTTTTCATAGATATTAATTGAGTATCTGCTATGTACCAAATAAGTTTGAGGCACTGGAATGTTGTTGTTGTTCAGTCACCAAGTTGTGTTCAACGTTCTGTGACCCCATGGACTGCAGCACACCAGGTTTCCCTGTCCTTCACCATCTTCCAGAGTTTCCCCTAGTGCATGTCCATTGCATCAGTGATACCATCCAGCCATCTCATCCTCTGTCACCCTCTTTTCCTTCTGCCTTCATTTTTTTCTCAGCATCAGTGTCTTTTCCAATGAATTGGCTGTTCTCATCAGCTGACCATAATATTGGAGCTTCAGCTTCAGAATCAGTCTTTCCAATGAAAATTCACGTTTGATTTCCTTTAATATTGAATATAACAGTAAGTAAAATTTACCCTTTCTGTCATAAAACTTCCTCTACTTGAGGAAGACTGATTATGGAAAACATTTATAAATAATCTAGTGAATAATTCCCAGAGAAGGCAATGGTAACCCACTCCATTGTTCTTGCCTGGAGGATCAGGGACAGAGGAGCTGGATGGGCTCCCGTCTATGGGGTCACACAGAGTCGGACACAACTAAAGCAACTTAGCAGCAGCAGCTTCTTTTTTATACATTTTTGGAAACTACATAAACGGAAGTAGAGAATTTTAGACCATTTTTACTGTCATTTTTCCAAGATGTGCTTTATTAAAAATATTAGGAAAATTATTGATAATGTAGAACTTGAGCAGTGTAAATTGATTTTTTTGAAGTTTTTTTCTTCAGGCTTGGGAAATTTTAAGCATTCACCCAGACTTACTTGTTGGGGGTATATATTTAATTATCCAGAAATTTATAAGACGGACACAAACTCTGAAACTTGTAGAAATAAAAGCAGTACTGAAAATTTTGGTCATGTTCTGATGTGTGACCGTTGTGGAATAAACCATGAGGCTGGATTGTCTGTGCTTTAAGAATGCTAGTACATTTTTGAGAGCTAAATCTGGGGGTGGATCTGGCAGACCAACATCCTAGCTTCTGGTATCACTAAAGAAGTAGCAATTATTTTCAATTTTTAAAATATAAAGCAGATTTTTGTTGGAAGCATGTGCAAGTACCCAAGTAGATTGCAGGACAGTTTTGGCCCAAAGATTAATGGGACCATTACAAAGGCTTTCACCAGGTTGTAATTCTAAGGGTGGTTAGAGTACATTCATTATGTAGTGCCAGGATCCTTAAGGGGTTTTTGGGAGAGCTGGAAATGGATCTTTCTACATCAAAAGCTATTAACTTGTTTTTCCCTTCTTATGTAAGGCATACATTAGTGACTTTTTAAAAAATGCATTGAATTGGTTACTTTTTTGAAGTGCAGAGTAAAAATGAATTGTGAAATATGAGTACAGATTAGTTGAGAGCAAATTAACTCAGTTCCCAACCATATTTTATCACTGGGTAAAGAAATGCAAAACTGAGAAGTGTATCTTCTATCTTTATAGAATAACGAGGGACTGTATTAGCTTTCCAGGCTGCCACACTGACAATTTAAATAACTGAATATCTTCTTAATTTCTTTTTTTTCCCTCTTCTGTACCCTGATGTAACACTCAAAAAGAGAGCTATTATTTCTGTGCACTATAGGAATAGGATATTATTGTAAATAAATGATTTTTTCAAATTCAGTCTACTCAACTTTGGAAGAAGATTGTTACAAACAACACCACATGAGGAGACTCAAAATAAGGATTTTAGCTCTGGTTTTGCTAATGGGCCAGATTATTACCTTCTTAGAAATCCAGTTCCCTTAGCAGCAAAAGGGCCATAGTATTAGTTTGCTGTGAACATAATTGTGGTTTCAGACCATGCATTTTAAATCATTATAACTATGCTCAAACAGATCTTTATTAATCAAAATAGGAACTCTTAAAATCAACATATTTTTGCCAATGAGAAATAAGTTTGTTTATTCCTGTAGTGTAAAAGTCATGCTTCAGGATTCAATGAACTCTTTGAAAGCATTTTCTGCCTCCTGTTGGCTGTGGAAGTGTTTTCGCTGAAAAATGTTGTTGAGATGCTTGCAGAAGTGGTCATTGGTTGGTGAGTGGTCAGAAGAATATGGCAGATAAGCAAATCTTTGTAGCCCAAACATTCAACTTTTGTAGCATTGAATGTGTGACATGCGGTTGGATGTTATCTTTGAGAAGAATTGTGCCCATTTTGTTGATGGATGCCGGCTGCAGGCCTTGAAGTTTTGGGGGCATCTCATCGATTTGCTGAGCGTACTTCTCAGATGTAATGGTTTCACAGTGAATTAGAAAGCTGTAGTGTACCAGCCCCAAGCTTCCTGTATCTTGCATTGAACCTGGACTGGCAATTCCTTTCTTATATTGTACATGTTTTAATGCCATTGAGGGATGGTATGGGGAGGGAGGTGGGAGGGGGTTTCAGGATAGGGAACACGTGTACACCCGTGGTGGATGCATGTTGATATATGGCAAAACCAATACAATATTGTAAAGTAAAATAATAATAATAAAAAATAAATAAATAATAAAAAAATAAAACTGTAGTGTTTCAGACCAGCAACAGATCACTAAACAGTGACCATCACCTTTTTTGTGTGCAAGTTTGGCTTTGGGAAGTGCTTTGGATCTTCTGTTCCATCCAGCCACTGAGCTGATCATTGCTGGTTGTCCCATGCAATTCACTTTTCATTGCAGTTCAAAATCCAATTGAGAAATGGTTTGTTGTTGTGTAGAATAAGATGACACTTCAAAACGGTGATTTTTTTTTTATTTTTGATCAGCTCATGAGGCTCCCACTTATCAAGCTTTTTACCTTTCCAATTTGCTTCAAACGCCAAATGACCATAGAATGGTATGGGTTGAGTTCTTGGGCAAGTTCTTGTGTAATTGTAAGAGGATCAGCCTCGATGATGCTCTAAGTTGGTCATTATCAACTTCTGATCACGGGCCAATACGCTTCTCTTCAAGGCTCTTGTTTCCTTGGCAAAACTTCTTGAACCACCACTGCACTGGACCTTTGTTAACAATTCTCAGGCCAAATGTGCTCTTGCTGGTGCAAGGTGTCTCTGGTGCTTTATGACCCATTTTGAACTTGAATAAAAAACTTGCTTGAATTTGGCTTTTATCTAACATTATTTCCCTAGTCTAAAATAAATATAAAATACACAGCAAGTAATAAGTCATTAGCAAAACAAAATAAAGCAAGAAATGTACATAAAGATTATGTGTGACATAGCCACATTTATTTAAGAATGTATTCCAATATAAAAAGGCTAAGCTCAACAATGCAAAACTGCAGTTACTTTGGCAGCAGCCTAATATATGCCTTGCCTTCATGTCAAGACGTTTTGAGGATCAAATGAGGTAATTCTTGGACAAGTTTGTGAATTATGAAGTAGTATAAAATCATTATAGTTTTCTTGATTTGAGTCATCACTCCTTTTCAGAAGAATTAGCCACACACTGCTGAAGTTTTGTTCTGTGGAGTTAACCCCTGGTAGTCGACAGAATGACAGAGGCACTATGAATTAGTCTTCAGATAAGCATCAGATCTCTCATCAGTGTAACAGCTCTGTAATCACCCCAAGACACTGCAAGTACAGTTATAGTGCACTGCTGCTGCTGCTGCTAAGTCGCTTCAGTTGTGTCCGACTCTGTGCGACCCCATAGACGGCAGCCCACCAGGCTTCCCCGTCCCTGGGATTCTCCAGGCAAGAACACTGGAGTGGGTTGCCATTCCCTTCTCCAATGCATGAAACTGAAAAGTGAAAGTGAAGTTGCTCAGTCGTTTCCAACTCTTAGCGACCCCATGGACTGCAGCCTACCAGGCTCCTCTGTCCATGGATTTTCCAGGCAAGAGTACTGGAGTGAGGTGCAATTGCCTTCTCCGGTTATAGTGCACAGTTTTGTCCTATTATAAACAGTTTCATTCTGCATATATGAAAACTCCCTCAGTTAAATATTCTGTTTTTTTTTTTTTTCTTGACAAATTTAATGTTCTAGAGAATTTGAAATATTTTAAATGGAATTATTATGTTGACAGTCACAATGCTAACTAAATGTCATATTTATTTAGTAATTATTGGTTGTCAGATATTTGACAAGTCCTGTAAATTCTCAAATTTAATCCTTACAACAACCTTGTATTATTATGCCCGTTTTACCTAAAAGAAATCTGAAACTTCAAGATATTAAATAACTTGTGCAGGTTACAACTGGTTAAATGGTGTAATTAAGAACCAGACTGCCTGGTTTTAAAATATGCCCTGAAATACTACGTTTTACTACCTTGCTAGAGTCATTTTCTGGTAAAAATATTTCAGAAAAAAATTAGATAGAAAGACAGCACTTTCATAAACTCAAAGAAAACACCACTTAAGAAAAACACATGATAGTTCTTCACTTTTATTTCGTTCTGGGGAGAGAAAATTTTAGTCCTCTCTACAAACACTTGGAATAAGTTATTAAGTCGTTTGATAAAAATCTTCACATCAGTATTACTTTCAGTCCCATGTGCCCAATATATTTAAAGTTTATCTTTTATTCTATTAAGAACTCTGGATATATTTACATATTTATACTTGACTTAGGATACTCTGAGCTAAGAAATAAATGGGAAACTGGATAATTCTTGAAAATTGACTTTATTATGTTAGTCTCTAGATTCTCCCACTTTCTCTCTCATATCACAGTTGATGATTAGTTCTGAATATGTAGAACCTATGGTATTTAGAATCAATGCATGTAGGCTCAATTCCAGCTTGCTCTTTGTGAGACTATAGTATTGAGATTTAGTGTATCCCACTGAATTCTAATTTGATCATACATAACATGAGAATAACTATTAAATTTTTCCTAATCTGAGAGAATTTTATAAAGTTTTAATGGTATATAAATTATATTATGTAATAAACTATAGGATTATAAGCAATTGAGTAAGAGAAGGTGTTCATATCTGTGTAACTGTCGTAAATTTTAAATATAAAAGCTACTAAAATATGTGCATGTGCTTTGAAGAACTGTTACTTCTCTGCTCTGGACTGAATTGTTCTCCATTCTTATGTTGAAGTCCTAACCCTAATAATGTGACTGCATTTGGAGTTAGGAGCAATCAAAGAGTGATAAAGGTTACAGGAGGCCATAAGTGTGTGGCACTAATTAAATACTGTCAATACCAGTGCCTTTATAAGAAGGGGGCTTCCCTGGTGACTCAGTGGTAAATAATCTGCCTGCCAACGCAGAGACATGAGTTCGATACCTGAGTCAGGAAGATACCTTGGAGGAGGAAGTGGCTACCCACTCCAATATTCTTGCCTGGTAAATGACATTGACAGACAAGCCTGGTGGGCTACAGTCCATAGGGTTCAAAGAGTTGGACACAACTGAGCACAGATGCATATACACATGCATGTGTATATGAGTAGGTGAGAGACAGCAGAGTTCCCTCTTCCATAAGAGGGCACAGTGGGAACCCAGCTGTCTGCAAGCCAGGAAGGGAGTCTCACCAGGAACCAAGTTGGCTTGCACTTCGATTTTGGACTCCTTAGCCTGTGAGATATAAATTTCTTTAAACCACCCAATCTGTGGTGTTTTGTTATGGCAGCCCAAGCTCACTAATATACCTTCCTAAGTATACTAATAAACCTAAGGATAGTTGTAATAAATAGAACTAGGAGCAAGTTACTTACTAGTAGTAAATTACATATATAGTGTGAGATTGGGTGAGGGGGGGAGAAAGAGACAGAGAGATTTTGACTTTAAGGAACTGGCTTAGTCTGGAGAGTCAGTCAGGTAAGAATTGATGTTGAATTTTTAAATTGCAAGACTGGTCATCAGAATTTCTATGTTGTATCCTAGAGGTAGAATATTTTATTCTTTGGGAAAACATAGTATGTGGTCCAAAGGCCTTCATCTTATTGTGTAAGACCCACCCGTTTTATGAAGAATATTCTGCTTTGCATAGTTGCTGCTGCTGCTAAGTCGCTTCAGTTGTGTCCAACTCTATGCGACCCCATAGACGGCAGCCCACCAGGCTCCGCCATCCCTGGGATCCTCCAGTCAAGAATACAGGAGTGGGTTGCCATTTCCTTCTCCCGTGCATGAAAGTGAAAGGTGAAAGTGAAGTGGCTCAGTCATGTCTGACTCCTAGGGACCCCATGGACTGCAGGCCTCCAGGCCCCTGCATCCACGGGATTTTCCAGTCAAGAGTACTGGAGTGGGCTTTGCGTAGTTAACTGATTATAAATGTAAATCACATTTATAAAGCACCTTTACAGGAACATCTAGTCTAGTATTTGGCCAAACAATTGGTAAACCATTTTGTTAGCCAAGTTAACATACAAAATTAACCATTGTATTGCTGTAATAAATAAGTATAAATTTAGTAGCTTAACAGCACAGATTATCTCACAGTCTGAAAGTCAGAAGTCTGAAATGGTTCTCAGTTGCCTAATACCAAGATGTTAGCAAGACACAACTTCTGGAGAAAATCCACTTCTTTGTCTTTTCCAGCATCTAGAGGCTGCCTCCATTTCTTTGCTCATGGTTTCATCCCTCTGTCTTTAAAACTAAGTATGTCTTACATTATCATCTCCCTATTTCTTTTCTTCTGCCTTTTCTTCCATTTGTAAGAATCTTTATGGTTACATTAGCCCTACACTGATAATCTTAGATATTCTCTTAATCTAACAGTCTGAAGAGTAAATTCCTTAATTCCATTTGTAATCTTAACTCCCCTTTGCTGTGTAATTTAAGATATTCACAAATTTGAAGGGTTTGGAACATGGATATCTTGTGGCGAGATGGGGTGGCTTCTTCTACTGACTTCACTAGCTGACTTATGTGGCCTAAGAAGGGTATGGTAGTTGTTGAGACCAGACATTTAAGCAAAAGCACCTAAGTTGGTAGTTCTAGCTCTTCCTTTGAGTTTAACAGGCAGATGACTTTATTTTTTCCCAGATTGAAGTGATAGTTGCTAAGTTATGTTTGACTCTTTGTGACCCCATGGAGTGTAGTCTGCCAGGCTCCTCTGTCAGTGGGATTCTCCAGGCAAGAATACTGGAATGGGTGGTCATTTCCTTCTCCAGGGGATCTTCCCAACCCGGGGATTGAACCTGGGTCTCCTGCATTGCAGGCAGATTCTTTACCATCTGAACCAAGAGGTTTGCTCATCTATAAATTGAACTGAAAGTGTTTGAAAGGATAAGTGGTTTGATACTTGTAAAGCATCTAGAGGAGTGATTAACACATAATAAGAAATCAGCTCATTTATCTGTTATTATTTTGATTACATAGTTCATCTGTGTTTTTTTAGAAAATTAAAAGTAATATAACTTGGTTCGGGGAAATGAGAGATATATAATTATTATCACTTTGTTCCATGACTTTTCTTTAGGTTTTATGCAGTCCAAGATAACTTACTTTTTCTGTTTTAAATTATCTTAAAATCTAGAGACACAATGATATTTTATGCATATACATATGCATCTAGTAAATAAAAGATACTTCATGCCTGGCAATGGAAACAGGAAAACAAAGCATCACCAAAAATATTGAGCACATTAAAATAAGAATTTGAAAGAAAATTGATTTTTTCCCACCGCCTTCTTCTGATTTGAAGGAGGTGGAAGTTTTAGAAAAAAGATAGAGTAAGGCAGACTTGATTATTTTTAAGAATATATAACATTATAATTAAATGTAAAATATTCTCAATAGAAAATCAAAAGCAAAACCAGACTATATTACAAAATCAACTTTAGTCATACATATGTGTTTGTGTGTGATTTTTATTGTTAGAAATGAGACTTAATCTGCCAAATGTTTTATCTGTTAGGCCCTGGCAGTTCAACAGACAAATATGGAAGCCACAAAAATGATATATCTTTATTACATTGAATTTATAAATATTTACAGAATATTTTGATGTGCACTTTTTAGATTTAATATTTTTGACAACAGCGGCCACATATTGAACTTTTCTATACTTTTTTTTCTTGGCTTTGACAATTCCTGTCTATAATAAATTTTGTGAATTTAGTTCTTGCATTGACATAGCTAGGTACCTGGGTAATGTAACCCATTAAATCATACATGAAATAGAATGTTAAATTCTGAAAGCCTCAAGTAATAACCTTATTATCACAATCACAATACAGTTCTTCTGTGTGGACCTCTCACTTATAGAGTACTGAATGCATTGCTTAAGAATAGTGTTTGCAAAATCTGTAACAGATTTTGTACTGATAATTTTATTTATGTTGTAGTCCAGTATTTAGATATTGATATATGGTCATATACTAAGGTGGAAGTACCTTAGTATATGAAATGTGAGTAGAAAAACATTTTTAGTAGCTTAATAGAAAGCTATCACTTTGAAAGTTACGTGTGAGTTCTCATTTTACAGGCTTTTTCTTTTAAATATTTTTCATTTAACAGATATTTGTTGAACATGTTCCAAAACAAATTCTACTGGTTGCTGCTGCTGCTAAGTCGCTTCAGTCGTGTCCGACTATGTGCGACCCCATAGACGGCAGCCCACCAGGCTCCCCCGTCCCTGGGATTCTCCAGGCAAGAGTACTGGAGTGGATTGCCATTGTCTTCTCTGCTAGTGGTCGAGAAGTTAATAAAATAGAAGACACACTTTTTCTATGCATCTTATATTCTAGCCTTTAAAAAAACCAATATGATGGCTTTTAACCTTTTCTGGTAATTTTATAGTAGTATTCCTCTGTTATTGGATTAGAGGAGTAAACATATATTTAATATAATTTATTATATAAAAAGTTAATTTTGAACTAATATGATTAAATAGATTGCTGTGAAATAGAGAAGGGCTTCCCAGGTGGTACAGTGGTAAAGAAACTGCCTGCTGAGGCAGAAAACATAGAGTTCGATCCCTCAATGGGGAACGTCCCCTGGTGGAGGGAATACACTCCAGTATTCTTGCCTGGAAAATTACATGGACAGAAGAATGTAATGGGCTATATAGTCCATGGAGTCGCACAGAGTTGGACATAACTGAGCATGCACAACCTCAAACCACAAAAAGAGAAGGGGATCATTGAGCAAATAGTTATTGATTACTTACATATTTAAAAGGATTATGTCCCTTTAGGAATACTAGAACCTATTATACTGAACAGTATAACTTCCTCATAGCAAACTAAGAAGTAGGGCCATACAGAAGCTGGGACCTTAGAAACTGAATTATTTGCTGTGGTTGTGCATTTGATGAAGCTGAGTCCAGAAACCAGGTATGTTTTATTCCAGGGTAGAATACTCTTGACCCAAGTGCAATGTGGTGTCTAAGTTTGTAAGTTTTTTAAAGTATTTTATTGAAATATCGTCGATTTACAGTGTTATGTTGATTTCTGCTGTGCAGCAAAGTGATTTATATATATATATATATACACACACACACACATATTATTTTTCATATTATTTACTATTATGGTTTGTCACAGGATATTGAATATAGTTCCCTATGCTACACAGTAGGACCTTGTTGTTTATCCGTCCTGTATATAATAGTTTGCACTTGATAATCTCAAACTCCCAGTCCTTAACTCCTGCACCCTCTTCCATGTTGGCAAGCATGATTCTGTTCTCTATATCTGTGTCTGTTGTGCTTCACAGATACATTCATTTGTGTTGTATTTTAGATTCCACATGTAAGTGGTATCATGTGGTTTGGTCTTTCTGATTTATTTCATTTGGTATAATAATCTCTAAGTCCATCTGTGTTGCTGCCAATAGCATTGTTTCATTCCTTTTTATGGCTGAGTAGTAGTCAACTCTATGTATGTGTGTATACGTGTGTGTGTGTGTGTGTATCGTACATCTCATATCTTCTTCATCCATTCATCTGTCGGTGGACATTTAGGTTGTTCCCATGACTTGGCTATGGTAAACAGTGGTTTTGCTGCAAACGTAGAAGTGTATGTATCTTTTGAAATTATAGTTTTGTCTGGATATCCCAGGAATGGGTTTGCTACAGCATGTACTAAGTTGCTTTAGTCATGTCTGACTCTTTGTGGCCCTGTGGACTTTAGCCTTCCAGGCTCCTTTGTCCATGGGATACTTTAGGCAAGAATACTGGAGTGGGTTGCCATGCCCTCTTCCAGGGTTTTTTCCCAACCTAAGGATTGAACCTGTGTCTTTTATTTCTCCTGTATTGGCAGGTGGTTCTTTACCACTAGTGCCAGCTGGGAGGCCCAGGTGCAGCATATGGCAACTCTATTTTTAGTGTTTTGAGGAACTTCCATGCTGTTTTCTATAATGGCTGTACCAGTTTACATTCAGTTTGGTTTGTAAATAACTCATTCTCTTGAGTGAGATGTTTCTACTTGTTAATATGTGTTGTGTTATGAAGAATTTGAAAGTCTCTTTGGCCATGGTGTTTGTATGTATTATCATACAGAAGAAGTCCTCTGACTTCAAGCCGTTATAACCTATTGGAATCCACATGCAGGGAAAAAAATGGTCTCTTTTATCTACACGTCAATGGGAATTCTAGGAAATATATGATTTGTATATAAATTTCAAGTGAGCACTTAAATATTTGAAAATTGTGTAGAAAAATTACTATTTATTACTTGTCTAAGTTGTAAGCTGTTTTTTAATCAACAAATTTAAATTTCTATAAGCATGAACTTATTTTCTGTAGTTGAAATTTATTTCTAGTTTTTCTCTTTAATTTTTCATACATGGAAAATTTTTGTCAATGTAATAAAAAGTTACTTTGTTTATGTGAAAAATACTACATGTTTAATATGTTGTTAATGTAAAAAAAATGGAGAAGGAAATGGCAACCCTCTCCAGTATTCTTGCTTGGAGAATTCCATGGACAGAGGAGCCTAGTAGGCTATAGTCCATGGGGTTGCAAAGTGGGAAATGACTGAGCTACTATCACTAATGTAAAAATACTACATGTATAATAAGATCTTATAGTAAGCATTTCTTGAGTAGTTACTCTTTGCTCTTTGCTGGATGTGAGGAGGTGAATTTGCCAATCTCTTTCCTCAGGGGGGAAATATTTAGGAATACAGTCATTTCATTCAAATGCTGTCTGAGACACAAAAATATGTATCTGGTCATATGCTATATTTTATTAGAATTTTTATCAGAGAAAGAATTTATAGTCATAACTATTTTGCTGTTTTAAAACTATTATAAAAATTAGAAAAATTTAGGTAGCTATCTGTTATTTCTCCTAATAGTAGACAAAATTAAGTTTAGTATGACAAAGTCTATGAAATTTTATTAAATTTTATTTAGAAGAATTAATTTAATCATGTTTTTTCAGTGTTAATAATCTTCAGCTACCCAGTTATTCCAGTTTAAAAATGTTATTACAAAAAGAATTTAAAATTTGATATTTAGAATATGTTTCACTCAGAATTACTGAGAATTAGTACCATCTGACTAATTTTTTGCCAAACTATCATAATAGTCAACAGAAAAGCATTTAGTGAAAGTTGCGTATTCTGGTAAGCACAAGATTACTAAGCCATCTAATTTTTGAGTGAAATCTCCAATTAAAATATTTGGAAGAGTTTCTCTATGAGATTAATCTTAATGGGCTATAGACCTATACTTATTAAAACTTGCTAGTCCTTTGTTTTTGCTTTGAAAATCGAATGCTTATTTTTATGGAGAAGAATTTATATTCTGAATTCAAGAATGGTGAATTGTAGTTATATCAGAAAAAGACAGATTTGTGTTGGAAAATTTTAAATTTCTTTTGGGGAGCTTTTGTTTACATGCTTTGGGGTAAATTTTCAACACAGTGTGTGTTAAGATTGAACCATGCAGCTCTCACTGATGTTATTGGGAATCTCTAGGCTACATTTGCTCATGCTGTGCTGAAAATGTACCTCCTAATGTTTGAGTAGTTTTCTGGCTATCATACATGCTAAAATAGAGTGATTATGGCCAACAGTATAAATATATACTTAGATAGTTTTAAAATATGTGTTTGATAAAGGGTTATATGAATTGTTATATAGAGCTCCAATCTAATACACTGCAACTTAACATTGAAAATAGTAGCATTCAGTGAACCATAGCTTATATTTCACCAGGACCAGATGATATGGTTCGTTTTGACTTCATTTTACTCCTTGCTATGATTCTGAACAGAAGCCACTATGGCACAAATGGAGAGCACCCCAATGGATTCGTTTATGAAATGCCATATGCTAAGAGAATTCTTAGAGCTTCCCCCTCTTTCCCCTTGTCCTTATTTTTAATCAGTACATCCAAGGCTTCAAGAACAAGGCTTCTATCTAGTGTAAGCTACACAATGAATTTTGCTAATTTTTATTCCTCATTTTGCTTGTTGAGGCAAAGTACAGAAGTATTTTCTGGAAAGTGTGTCCCTAGATTACTTTCTTTTTCTATTTAAGTGCAAGTAGATGCTTTATCATTAACATACTTGTCCATGATTGATTTAGAGAAATTAAAACTTATTGTAAAACTGATTTATCAGATATTTACTGTATTTTGTGTGATTTTTGAATGGTTTTATATACTTATAGAACTCTATGATTCTTTAAATAGTAAAAAGTCTATTTTTTTGGTCACTGAAGAATGATTATAGAATATTTCTTATCTAGTACTTTCAGGTTAGTAAGGTTCACATGAGAAGCATCCTAAGTTTTGCTTTGCTAGTTTTTAGTATTTATTCAAAGAAACATTGATATATGAAATTTTACAAGAAATATAAGAAAGAAATGTAACCTGAAAATATACCTATATTAAGCCATATGCATTTATTATTGTGATAAATTAAGGAAAAGGAAATGGAGAAGATTGATTTTTTTTTTTTTTTACTTTGGAAGACAAATCAGACTAATTCCACAACATGTCTGATTTTAAATGTTTGGCTTTCTCCATGTCAAAAATGTTTTCTCTTTTATACACTTTACTGAAGTTATTGAATATTACTATCCAGAACTAAAGTACCATTAGATACTCTCCAAGTTAGAAAGATGAATAAAGCCCTTGGAATTAGAGTAAGATTACACATTTAAGAGTGATGAAAATGAGTTTGGACTTCTTCAATTCATCAAGCCTCTTGATGCCATAAGGAAAATCTACCAGCCTGATTAAAATTGAATGTCCTGGATTTGGGGGGGGGGAAGTCAATTCAAGGGACAGATTTAGATGTCACAGAGTGGTAGCTGAAATTCTGGGATTAGAGTAGATCACTCAAAAAAGGAAGTAGAATAAGAAATGAAATGTCTAGGGAAACCATACAAATAAAGAGAAAGAGAAACAGAGAAAGACAAGCAGAATTTGAAGAGTTAAGAGACTGTGAAAATGATAGACAAGAAAGAAGCAATTTTAAGAAAATGAAGAGCTCAAATATCTAATGTTTCATGTTGTTTTTGGCATATTGAGTGAAAAAAGGGAATTTAATTAATTAATTCACGGAAATGTTTAGTAGCTTTAAAGAGATATAACTTGAGCCCTAAAATATTGAAGCTCAAATGGAAAATAAAATGGAAACTGTAATTAAGACTGTCAAAAATTATTTCAGTACATTGGTTAGTCCCTTAGACTGCAAGGAGATCAAACCCGACAATTCGTAAAGGAAATCAACCCTGAATATGCATTGGAAGGACTGATGCTGAAGCTGAAGCTCCTATACTTTGGCCACCTGATGCAAAGCGCTAAGTCAAGTGCTTGGAAAAGACCCTAATGCTGGGAAAGATTGAAGGCAGGAGGAGCAGAAGGCTGCAGAGGATGAGATGGTTTAATGGCATCATTGACTGAATGGACATGTGTTTGAGCAAATTCCAGGAGATAGTGAAAGGCAGGGAAGCCTGGTATGCTGCAATCCATGGGGTCGCAATGAGCTGGACACAGCTTAGTGACTGAACAACACTGGCCATGAGAAGAAGGAATCAAGTATAATGGTGGTATGAAACAGAGCAGGAGTTGTGAGAGGATGTTTTGATGTTGATTTATTTCTTTTTCACGGGCAAGATTTGCACTAATTTTTCACTAGGAAGATAATGTTAATTTATAGTCCACTGTCACCTCTGACAGTGAAAAGGGGCTATTAGTATTTGTTTCAGGATGATAGGCATATACAGGAACTCTGAGTAGCAAACTAGGATATAATAGTTACCCTATTAAGTAGAAGGAATTAAGCCTAATAATTTTCAGTTCTAGACAGACTAAGGTAGCATAAAAAGCTTTTAGGTGTCTGGATGACATAGAGAGCAGAAACATTGCCACATTCATTCCGGAGATAATTGGATCCAGTGACAGTTTCCCAATGATTGACTATAAAGTAGAGGCAAAACATATAAGGCCTATGCCAATTTTTTCATTATATATTTTAAAGAGTATCTTCTTTGCATGAAAGGGAAAGACAGAAACAGCATTTGACACTCTAAACAGTTGTTACAGAGGCATGTATACACAACCCATAAAGGAAAATGACAGAGAATATCATCCATTACAAAAGAAAGCAGCCAGATTTGCAGTTTTTTTTTTTCCTTCGTTTGTTTGTTTTTTAAGTTCAGGTTAACTATTTTGGATATATTAAAGGAAACTATATGAGATTTCAGTGAAACTTTATTTGCATATTTTAAGTTTTTTTTTTTTTTTTCTAAAGCAAAATGTTTTTCTGTAAATATGGTAGGAATGTTAGGTGATACAAATGGCCTCTCTTTATACTAAGAGGATCACATTTGGTTTGTTTTGTTACACTATTGAATTCTCCTGGTCCTCCTCCTGCTTTATTGTGTACTGTTCCCCATAGTCCCTCAAGCTGAAAATTGATCTCCAGTCAATAGTGTGCATTTATTCAACCTGCTTCGTAATCGGTCCTACTCTGTGAATGAAATTCATCGTGGGAGACTTGTTTACTATCTCTGTTAGGACTGACCTGGTTGAAAGCCCTGTCAAGCTGTCTGAATTTGGATGCTTTGGACGTTTGCCGTAAGGAATTCTTTGCTCACCAAAGGAGCTAAATTGAGCAGAGATGAAGGACTGGTGTTCATTGATTTTTTTTCCTCCTTGCTTCTGAACAGCTTAGAGGACAGGGTACAAATTTAAAAGCTGTACCATAAGCATTTAAATAAAATACTCTTCTACTCTTACAAGTCTAACTGATGTGGTTTATAAAATAAAACAGGTTTATAATTGGGAAAGCATTTAGCTGGCTAATAGAAATTCAAAGAAATCTTTGGCAATATTGTATCATTTCTTGTACCTGCTCTTGAAAGCTGTTAGTAATGCCAGGGTTTCCTTCTTAGAGGGATCAAACCATCCTTTGTTTGAAAATAAAATTCAGTCCTTTGATGTTTCACTGGGCCTTTTCTTCCTCTTGCTCTTTTCTTTTTTTTTTTGATTCTATTCTGATTTATTTTAATTGTAGAAATTCTATTTTTTCTGACATATAAAAAGATAAATGCTCAATGTAAAGCCAACAATACAGGAAATTAGAGAGGAGATAAAGTCATCTGACATGTCTGAAAAATTAATTTTGTTAAGCTTAGGTCACTATCCCTCTGTGCACATATATTGAATTGATGGTGTTCTGTAATCTGCTGTTTTTTATTTTTTTTAACTCAACAGTGTGTTGTGACCATTTTCTAGAACAATAAAGATAGGTCTGTGTTATCTTCCTATGACTTAAAGGATTCTGATTTACAGGATTCAGATATTTTACTGATTGTCTAAAGATGGACATTTCTAAAATCATAGAAGAATAACTTTGTGTTAATCCTTGTTTCATGTCAGAAGAGAGGTATTCAGGCTGTCTGAGCACAGGGGAATGTGTTAGCCAGGGACAGGTGCACCTCAGAGAACCTGAGGATATTCAGTACAGTTGGGTCTTCTTTAAAGTCTGGAATCAAGGAATAAATTTGGATTATTTTTTGGCACATTTCATTGTCTTAGCTTCTTTTCTTGCATCTGCTCACAGTGTTTACATCTCTGTGGTTGTTCAGTGGCCCAGTCGTGTTTGACTCTTCGTGACCCCATGGACTGCAGCATGACAGGCCTCCCTGTCCCTTATCATCTCCTGGAGTTTTCCCAAGTTCATGTCCATTGCATTGGTCATGGCATCCAGTCATCTCATCCTCTGACACCCTTTTCTGCCCTCAGTCTTTCCCAGCATCAGGGTCTTTTCCAATGATTTGGCTCTTCACATCAGGTGACCAAAATATTGGAGCTTCCGCTTCAGCATTAGTCCTTCCAATGAATATTCAGGGTTGATTTCCTTTAAGATTTACTGGTTTGATCTCCTGCAGTTCAAGGGACTCTCAAGAGTCTTCTCCAGCACACAGTTCAAAGGCATTAATTCTTTGAATGTCATGCTTTCTTTTGGGTCCTGCTCTCACAACCATATGTGACACTGAGAAGACCATAGCCTTGACAGTATGGACCTTTGTCAGCAAAGTGATGTATTTGTTTTTCAGCACACTGTCTAGGTTTGTCATAGCTTTCCTGCCAAGAAGCAATCATCTTCATGTCTGCTGTTACCATCCACGGTGATTTTAGAGCCTAAGAAGAGCAAATCTGTCACTGCTTCCACCTTTTCCCCTTCTATTTGCCATTAAGTGATGGAGACAGATGCAATGATCTTAACTTTCTTGTTTTTTAATATTTAAAAAACTGGCTGTTTCACACTCCTCCTTCACCTTCATCAAGAAGCTCTTTAGTTCCACTTTGTTTTCTTCCATAAGAGTGGTATTATCCACTTACCTGAGGT
The DNA here is from genome assembly GCF_029378745.1 of Bos indicus. NCBI lineage: Eukaryota > Metazoa > Chordata > Mammalia > Artiodactyla > Bovidae > Bos > Bos indicus. Next base: position 77,576,608 of record NC_091765.1, read on the forward strand.
TCTTGATGTTTATTCTGCCAGTCTTAATTCCAGCTTGTATCTCTTCTAGCCCAGCATTTCTCATGATGTGCTCAGCATATAGGTTAAATAAACAGGGTGACAACAAAGAGCCTTGTTGTACTCCTTTCTTAATCCTGAACCGGTTAGTTGCTCCATACAGGGTTCTAACTGCTGTTTCTTGACCTGCGTACAGGTTTCCCAGGAGACAGGTAAGATGGTCTGGTAATTCCATCTCATTAAGAGTTTTCCACAGTTTATTGTGATCCACACACTTGAAGGTTTTAGCGTAGTTGATGAGACAGAGGTAGATAGTTTTCTGGAATTCCTTTGCTTTCTCTATGATCCAGAGAATGTTGGCAATTTTGTCTCTGGTTCCTCTGCCTTTTCTAAACCCAGCTTGGACATCTGGAAGTTCTTGGTTCCTGTAATGCTGAAGCAAAGCATGTAAGATTTTGAGCATTACCTTACTAGCATGGGAGATGAGTGCAACTGTCTGGTGGTCTGAACATTCTTTGTTACTACTCTTCTTAGGAATTGGGATGAGGATTGACTTTTTCCAGTCCTGTGGCCATTGCTGGGTCTTTCAGATTTGCTGACATGAGTGCAGCACTTTGATAGTATCATCTTTTAGTGTTTTAAATACCTCTACTATAATTCTATTGCATCCACTAGCTTTATTGAGGAGAAGGCAATGGCACCCCACTCCAGTACTCTTGCCTGGAAAATCTCATGGACAGAGGAGCCTGGTAGGCTGCAGTCCATGGGGTCGCTAAGAGTTGGACATGACTGAGCAACTTCACTTTCACTTTTCACTTTCATGCATTAGAGAAGGAAATGGCAACCCACTCCAGTGTTCTTTCCTAGAGAATCCCAGGGACGGGGGAGCCTGGTGGGCTGCTGTCTATGGGGTCACACAGAGTCGGACACGACTGAAGTGACTTAGCATAGCATAGCATAGCTTTATTGACAGCAGTGGTTCCTAGGGCCTAGTTGACTTCATACTCCAGAATGTCTGGCTCTGGGTAACTGACCTCATCATCGTGTTTATTTGGTTCCTTGATAGCTTTTTTGTGTGTGCAGTTTTCTGTGTCTGTGTATTCTTTCCATCTCTTCTTGATATCTTCTGCTTCTACTAGGTCTCTACCATTTCTGTCCTTTATTGTGTCCATCTTTGGGTGAGATTTTCCCTTGGTATTTCCAGTTTTCCTGAAGAGATCTCTAGTCTTTCCCCTTCTGTTGTTTTCCTCAATATCTTAGCATTGTTCATTGAACAAGGCCTTCTTGTCCCTCCTTGTTATTCTCTGCTGCTGCTGCTGCTAAGTCGCTTCAGTCGTGTCCGACTCTGTGCGACCCCATAGATGGCAGCCCACCAGGCTCCCCCGTCCCTGGGATTCTCCAGGCAAGAATACTGGAGTGGGATGCCATTGCCTTCTCCATGTTATTCTCTAGAACTCCACATTTAGTTGAGTGTAACTTTCCCTTTTCCCCTTACTTTCTACTTCTCTTCTTTCTTCAGCTCTTTGTAGAGCCCTCTCAGATAGTCAGTGTTTACACATTTTCCCAGGGTTTCTTCCTTCTGTTTAAATTTCACAGATGAATTTTTCTATGATCATCTTTGGCTCAATTTGCAGGGCCTTTTTTTCTTAACATTTGGGTTATTAATACATTATCATTGATTAGAAATTACTTTCCCACTTAGACTTTCAGCCTTGTTTATAATAGCTTTGCTATATGGGCATCTAAATTGTTTTATTTCAAAAGTTTTTAAGCATGACAAAATTTTGGGTTAGAGAAATATACATCCAAGTAAAATTAACTTTAGCTGTAAGTAGTAGTTTCTGTTATTGCTAGGTATAAGTTGCTAATGCCAATATATAGTCATTATTCTAACTTGAATGTACATTGCAATTCCAGACCAGTCTTTTCCTTTTTGATTTGGGGAAATAGGAGCACAAACTTAGAAGCTCCCTCATAGCACTGAGACTTAAAAAGGTGGGCACATTTACTGCGTTGAAAGTAGACGAATCTCTTAGATATCATGGGTTTCATCTCATCTGCTGTAAAGCAAGGCATTTGGAATTGTAATCTCTACCAATGTGTATTGAGCATCTATAATTTATTGGCTTATTTACATGTGCTCTTTATTTATTCATCATTTCAACTGCATAAGATGAGTGTTGCTACCTGCTTCCTATGTGTTGAGAATCTATGGTTCAGAGAAACAAATTAAACTTTATCATCATATATTTAATAAATGGTAGAATTGAAATGTGAATTTAGTTCTTTCAGAACTTAAAACCTGTTGTTTCCCTGATTATATCGTATATTTATGTTAATTTATATACCCTGTGTGCTCCAGAAACTTAGTTTCTAATTGGACAGAGGGAATATTGGGTTGGCCAAAAAGTTCATTTGAGTTCCCAGAGTAACTTTTTGACCAACCCAATATTTATTACTTGCCATCCAGACCAGTGATGCTTAACTAGAATGGTACCACCCCTGGAGCATTTGAGAATGTGGGAGAACATTTTCATTTGTCACATTGACTGGGAGTTGCCACTTGCATTTAGTGATTGAGGCCGCAGGAATATTAAACATTTTACAGTGTCTACTTCAGGCTCCTGGAACAAAGAATTTCCCCCTACAGTTGCGCCCTTGGTGCCCATGTTTAGAAACAGTATTTTTCTGTGATATCTGTGAGGGCAGGAGACATTTCTTCTTGTTGTATTATTACTGCCTAGTAGAAGTGTAATGCTTTAGTTTTTCATAATGTGTACTGAAAACTTCCTGGAGTCATAGCCACAAGTAGGAGTAGCCATACCAATAGGATAGTAATTATTACTACCACTTAACCTACAACCCAGAGTTTCAGTGCTGAGCACATTTGTTTACTAAGAGAATATCCAAAGCCTTCATGATGTTATAGATTTTACATCATAAACCCTCCTGTGATATTAATTGTTCTCTGCCAGAGTATTTCACTGGTTACTTCCTTCACACTTATATTCTGTTGATAGTATCTACCAAAGAAATTGTGCTCTTTCAGGTTGCCCTTTCTTGGGTCCTTTTTTTTCTATACTAGGAAGGGGAAGTGTTAGTCGTTCAGTTGTGCCCGACCCTTTGTGAGTACATGGAGTGTAGCCCACCAGGCTACTCTGTCCATGAGATTCTCCAGGCAAGAATACTGGGGTGGGTGGCCATTTTATTCTGCAGGGAATCTTCCTGACTCAGGGATCGAACTTTGCTCTCTCACTTTGCAGGCATTCTTTACCGCCTGAGCCAGATTCTCCTTTGGCGTGCAGTTCCCATTTTTTATTACCTTGGTAGACCTAACTCACTTTTCCTTATCTAGTTTAGGTATGTAGCTGTTCTTCTTGCACAATTCCAGAATACCCTGCTTGTACTGCTATTAAGGTGTTGACCGCAGTGCTGTGTTTTAGTTTTCTGATCTTGTTTTTCCTCTAGCCTGTAAGCTCCCTAAAGGTAAGGGACTGTGTTTACTTCAGTAGATAAAAGATTATAGGTTACTTTCCCCATAACTTGAACTATTCTTGATGAGAGCAGTTTTAGAATGAGTAGTCCTTCAGCCAGTTCAGACTATCCAAACTTTGTATTATGTCTTGGCATTCTTTTCATTGGAATGAGTCTTGTAAAAATCTTAGTGTATAGTCTCTTCACAGAAGATATATATATATACGGCTTTAAATCCATCACTGATTTTTAAATCTGTCATCATTGGGCAGTAGACACATTTTTTTTGGCTTAATAAGGCTAATTTTTTGTTAAAATTTACTCTCTGTAAAGGCTCCATTCCAAAAATATTTAAATCATTTGCTTTAAAAAAGCATTTAACCAGTATAGAAGATAACCGCATATACTTTGAAAGTAGAGTATGAACAGGAATTAACAACTGTGAATAGGAGAGAACACTTGAAAATTTATTATTTCTATTTTGTACTGCTATCACAAATTGACTTAAAAGCAAATTGTTTCTTGATTAAATCCTTAAAAGGAAATCTTTAGTGGGCCTGTGCCACTATTAAAAATGCAAATATTTTAAATTCAAACTTATGAGAAACCACTTATAAATAGAATTCTTGGATATTAACTGCTCTGACTTAAAGGATCTTCAAATTTATCACAATAAAGTATAAACTAGTTACCTCAATTTTTCAGTTGTATTAAAAATACTTCTATAATACTTTAGTCCATTAAATTAAGGATAGAACACTATAGAAATGATATATCCTCTTTGATTTAGGCTCTTACAATTTTTGAAACATGAAGTTCTTAATTGTAATTATGGGTTATAAACAGAATTATGTTGTACATTTCTTGAGTCTAGGATATACTCTGGGTGATAATGTTTTAAGAATAATAATTTATAATATACTTTCTTGTGATTTATCTTTCTCTTAAAAACTATGTACAATAAGAAAGAGTTTATCTTAGTTGGGACTTTGTTGATAATTAAGGTTTTAATATGTCTGTTAAATATAAGCTCATTTGCTGATGAGTGCTAATGACCAAAATGAACTATAGAAATATTAATTCAAATTAAGTGGTTAGAGGATGAGAAAAATAGTAAAGTATCACTAAAATTAATGAAACAGTCTTTCCTATTATGATATATATATATATATATATGTATGAACTTATTTTAGCTTAAAATTATGTATACTTACATACAGTAGTGAAGGAAATCAAGCTGTTCCATAATTCTCTTTAAAATGGTGTATTATTTTATTCTACTTTTTATAATTAAATTGAAATGATGTGTATAAACTGAACTTCAGTGAAAATAAAAGTGTCATCTCAAGCTTTGTGGATTTTGTCTCAAAAAAACACATGATTTAAACATGTTAGATCAAGGTTAATGGATGTATTGTCTTTGAAGGCTCTGACAGTTGAGTTGCTGGCATGGTAAAAGAATTTGTATTCCATTAATGGGTGAACTTCTTACCCATGTAATAAATAGTGTATTTTACAAAGAAGTAAAATGATGAATTTATTTCCTTTGCTTCAGGGAGATGAGGCAAGGTGCATATGGCTATCTTGATGGACAAAGTTGTCCCCTTATCAAGAAATGACACATAAAAATGGCTAAATTCCAAATCATGAGCACTTGAAAATATTTATTGAAATTTTATTTTATTTGAACTCCTTTGTATATAAGTAAAAAATAATACATTGTGAAATTTTAACTCTGATATAAACAATACTAATATTGTTGACAGTATTAATAACTTTGTTATAAGTTAAGTATATTCTATGTCTTTAGTACATAGAGCTGTGATAACTCAGGGAACATGGTTTGAAATCTGGAACTTTTGCACCCTTACAAATATGAACTAATGGAATTTTACTTTATTTTTTGTTCTGTTTCTCAAAGTACAGTAAAACAGCATGAAATAAGTAGTATAATAACTTGGGAATGTACTGAGTTAGAAGCTGCACTGTTTTATTTTGGAATGTCACTTAAATGTGTTGTGTTAAATCTGGGTACATTGAATTCTTACTTAACCTTTCAACTTTATTAAATGTCCTGATCTTATTCTCAAAATATCCTTTAATATAAATTTTATTTGCAAAAAATTAAAATAGATTTCCATAGTTTGCAGATAATTTAAATTTATTTCTCTCTTCAAGGGTTGGAATAGATTTTTCTGGAGCACTGGGGAGAGAACATCCACCCTCAGAACTAGTTGATCTCCTTCCTCTGATATGATCAGGAAAGCAGCTCTGAGAAAACTGTATTGTGAAGTGATATTAATTACATGTAGCAAAATGTAAAAGTGTGCATTTGGCATGAAATGAAAGTGAAAGGAAACATTTTAAACTTTAGATACCTAATGCATTCCAAGAAAAAAACAAGTGATGTGACTATCAAGAACCATCCGTAAGTGTTGTCAGGGACAGCCTTTTCTTCCTCATACAAAGTGATAATTCCCACAAATCTAGAAAATGTACCTTAGAAGCAAAGTTTTTCTAATTACATTTTAGGACACTAGGGAAGCTTCTGTAGATGTCTCTGCTTGCATTTTACTGTGTTAATCTCACCTTCCCTTCCCCTTTTTCTTTCTTTGGTTAGGAATAACCAGTGTGACTAGAACGTTATACATTTTAAAAAGACTCCTAGACAAGACTATAAAATATGTCTTTTTCAAATTCTTTTGAGTTAGATTTGTGACAGCTTTGGTTGAATTTTTCTATTTATCAAATTGGATTTAGAAAGAGATTTATCATCCTAATTGGTTAAATGGGGACAAAAATCTCATCTTAAGTTGTTTTCATTGAATAAAAGTTATCAAATTTATATAGTAGATACAATATTTGCTTCCTCATTGAAGAATGCCTATTATAATCCATACGAAAAATTCTTAACTCTTCCTTTTAACAGCACATTTATAAGCTATTCTTATGAAAAAAGTAGAATGATTTCTGTCTTTTCTTGGTGGAGATTGCTTAAAGTAATGAAACTGGTTTGTTAAAATACTAGTATAATGCTCAGTTAATAACCAATTATTGTGGTTTTTGTTTGAAGAAGAGACATTTAGACGAACCTCATCTCTTTGTAGAGAATATACCTCTGGGATATGACACTGGACTTTTCTCATATTTCTGGGTAATACCTAAAAAGCAGTGCCTAATGCATAGATTCCTTTTCATTCTGTTTAACTGTTAAAGTTATTCAGCTTTTAAAGGAATATCATTACTGCTTGAGATTATCCCTATAATGAGAAATCACAGCATGCATCTTGAAAAAATGGTTCCCCTTCATCTCTTCTCATTCATCTCCTTGTGAAATTATAAATGCATGAGTGCAGTGTATGGCTATTCAGGTCAAATTCTCTTTCAGGACTGATGTTCCTGTTATACAGTTTATCCATCTATTAGCATGCTGAAATGTCAAAAGCTTCATTTTTTGAGAGTAGAATGTCAGTTTCTTTTTTTACTTAGAGCAATTTACCCAGGGAAAAAGCAAGAGATTTGACAGTTATAGCCATCAGGGCAAAGTCTGGCTGATGATTTGAGAAAATAGGAGTAAATGTTCAAATACAGGGTGCTCTAAGTTTATATGTTTTCAGGATGGTGTATGAGGTAAAAGGGACAGTGCATGCAGTAAAAGGTAAATAGAGATCAGAATAATCTGTGCCTGTGTATATAAAAAGCTGCATCTCATTCCTAAATTTCAGGTTTTGAGAACTATTTTTTCACTCCTCTAAACTCTTGAATTCAAACTCTTGAGTGACTTTTGAATTGCAGCCAAGGGTATCATTGTGATTGCCTGTAAGTAAAGAAGTTTTCAGTTACCTGTTGTTTACATCTAAATATTTAAAACTGTGATTGAGAGCTTTTCATTGATAATTAGAATTTTATTTATTGTATGTATATGGGTAATTAAGAAACTAAAGATAGCATATGTATGTGGAAAAGAAGTTGGATAGAGTACAAAGATTCTGTATATTAATGTAGAATATATAAGATGTATTCAACAAGTACTTCATTAGAATATATAAAGTGAAATTATTTTTAAAATACTATAAATATGAATATTAACTCAGTTGTGTTGATCATTCAGTAGACAGTATTGAGATCAATGAACAATTACACAAGAGCACAGTTTTCAAGGTGCCAGTCAAAGCCAAACAATGAGCTTCCCCTCAAATTTCTGAAAATTCTCCCTTTGTGAGATAATGGATTGGGGTGCCTCTTTTTCTTTCCCACTTAAAAAGTCACTTGGCACTGAGGAATGATGTGGTTGTTATCCACATTCCACATGGATTGAAAATCCCTTCCTGCATGCCCATGCTCTGGGATCTGTATGAGTCCACGAGATCCTGTATGGTCTGTGAGCCTCTGCTCCTTTATGTTCTGTCTCTGGATGGGACTGTGCTGTCTTGAGAGGTCTATCTGTTGAGGGTATTTCCCCCATGAAAGGAAAGTGAAGAGCTTGGAGGGTAGCAGGTTATTTTGCAAGCTTCTGAGCCTCAGTGTATAAGTGTGTGAGGAGGTGTTAGGGTGGAAATTGGGCTCATTATGCTTTTCAGTTTATTCGTTTGTTGGTTCCCTGTCAACCTGCCAGCCTCTCTGTGGGACAACTGCCCTTTGTATCATAATCTGCCAACATTCATGGTGGTTGCATTCACTGTACCCATTGTACTTTGGAACTCCATTACAACTGGGGTTTGAATGCAAAGCTTCATGATATCTGGGTATATAGACAGTGTGCTGAGCCACAAAGGCACCCTTTGTATTTCTTAGTCTTATAATCCTTTAAAACAAAACAAAACACAAAAATGCCCAAACCAGCTTTGAAGAAGGGATTTTCTGAGAATAGGAAGGAAAATATGCTTTTACCATGCTGTTCCATACTTTCATAATACAGTGTTTGGGAAGAAGGGGAAATTTCTAATATTAAAGCTAGATTTGTTTCTTGGGCTAAAGTTGGCTATGTCTAAGACTAGTTTTCTACCTGTGGAGATGTGAGTGACTTTGCACCTGTCTTCATCTGTTACCTTGCCTAGGCAGGTGGCTACATTGATTATTTTTGGCATATGCTTTAGAAGTACCTCCATGACCCTTGTGAGTTCCTACTTTGTCCACAGTCCTGGACAATTCTTAACTTTGAACTTCCTTTTCAAAGGAAGATGTGCCTCTGACCTCTTTATGGTCACCTCCTCTGAGTCTTTTGTTTATCTTCTCTTTTCTGTGAGTGTGCAATTTGGTTTTGAGAATTAAGAATAACAGAATCTTCAATCGGCAGACAGGTGACAATTACAAATGAAATAAGGAAGGCTTGTTTTTCTTCGTTCCACACCCCCTCCCATTACTTTAGAGACAGAATTCCAGTTCTGAGGTATGAGGAAAAGCGACACAATTGGGATGCTACAGCAAGCTCAGATAAATGCTCTGCTCTGCTTCTGTCCTTCCTCCCTCTCCAGGGGCTGACGCAAGCTTTGTGAGGGTCAAGGTACTCTCTTCCTTTCTTCCTCCTTTCTGTTGAAATACTTGACATAATTGGGAATGATATGTTTACTCTTTTTGTTCAATATCAGTTTAAACTGATATTTAAGTTAGTGCATTAAAGCATTGAGCACTTGCCCAGTACTCTGGTTCACATGTACTTTTCTCATTTAACTGATAAACTTGCATAGGACCATGGAAGTCAGAGCTTCCTTTGGAGATTCTTTGGCTTCTTAAGAATCCTGAGTCTGTTCATGCTACTGTAGCTTGTTGTTTTGGCAGACCATTGACTTTCATAAATTCATACACATGCACACATGCGTGCACACACACACACACACAGAACACACTAGTTATAGTAGTGTCTGTTACGGTCTTCATCAGTATGAATACAAGCAGATCCTAGGTCCTTTAGTTACTGTAATTAAAAGAAAAGAAAGTCCCTGTTACATGGTGGTCTCTCTAGCATTGACTTTTACTAGAGTGGTATTTTCAGGACTTCAATGACAATATATAAAAGAAAGAAGGTGTCTTTCTGTTCTTCCTGTTTGTAGATGGTTCTCAAAATTTAGTGTGCATTTGGTTCACTTGTGTTATGGTATGTGTGACAGAGATAAGACTGATTTGATTTAATAGCTATTATGTGGCACAAAGATATGCATATTAAATAAACATTCTGATTTTCAGAAAAGAGGCTCAGAAGACACAGTTTGAGGACCACTGAGGAAAGCCTTCCTGTGTGGTCTCTAGTGTGTTATAAATGAATCATTCTGTGTGAGGCTTTGATCATCTAAGCTAGTTTATCATTTCTAAGTTTGATCACCATAAAGGCCATTTAATCTATACATAGTCATTATATATATGTATATATGTAAATATATTTTAGATAATATCCTATATTGGTTTCCATTCATAATTCAAAATTATTGAATAACTATTAAATGAATGTCAGTGTACAAATCATAATGAGCATTTTATGTGAATGTAGATTATTATAATCTTCTGACATTGTAGGTAAACTAAACGAATAGTACAGTATTATGAAATTGTCTTTTACATTAGGTAGAGCTTATCCAGTACCCTATTTCCATGTGTCTACAAACTTAACTCATGATCATTCCATTTCACACATATGTATGATTCCTAATCCTTACCTCCTTGCTCATTAATGAGTACTGAAAAAATTTGTTCTTTGTAGGCCCACCGATAAAATATTTAAGTGCCTTCTCATCAGACTGACTCTAGCAGTGATTGATACAAACTCACTCTTTTCTAGTCTTTGCTTAGGATCCTTAACTTCTCAGTTGTTGCTGTTGTTCAGTTACCCAGTCATGTCCGACTCTGTGAACTGATGGACTGCAGCACACCAGGCCTCTCTGTCCCTCTCCATCTCCTGAAGTTTGCCCAAGTTCATGTCTAGTAGCATCCAGCCATTTCATCCTCTTATGCCCTCTTCCCCTTTGCCCTCAATCTTTCCCAGCATCAAGGACTTTTCCAGTGAGTCAGCTGTTTGCATCAGATGACCAAAATACTGGAGTCTGATTCAGGGTTGATTTCCCTTAAGATTGACTGGTTTGATCTCTTGCTGACCAAGGGACTCCCAGGAGTCTTCTCCAGCACCATAGTTTGAAGACATCAGTTCTTCAGACAAGAGAGGGTGAGATGGTTGGGTGGCATCACTGACTCATTGGACATGAGCTTGAACAAGCTGTGGGACATGGTGATGGACAGGGAAGCCTGGCATGCTGCAGTCCATGGGGTCGCAAAGAGTCAGACACAACTGAGCAACTGAACAACAAAAACAACTGTCCAGCTCTCACAACCATACGTGACCAACGGGAAAGCCATAGCCTTGACTATATGGACCTTTGTCGGCCTTCTCAGTACTTGGCATTAAGAAATTACAAGAATAGTTCCAATTTACAGGTTTATTTTGATGCTTGATGAAAATATATTTGCAGAACCCTTAGCATAGTGCTTCACACATATTGAACCTTCCTTAAATGTTTAGTTAGGTGGTCAAGAGTGTCTAGGAAACACATACTGTCTCTGGATTTTTTATTTTTTTTGATTGTGGGTATCAGCAGTTTTGTTTTTATTTAGGTATTTGTTAAATTCAAGAAGGCAGTTAGATTGGTTTACTTTATACTAAAAGAGATCTTAGAGATTTTTAAGTGAACACCCATGCCACCATTTTTCATTTCAGAACCTGAGGAACTTCATGTAGAATAATTAATAAGCTGGCACTGAAAATGGTTTACTTGCTCCAGCTATGGAATACACATCTCCTAGCCTCATTATACTTCTGAATATTAAAGTATGGTGTTCGATGCATGATACAGGGTGCTCGGGGATGGTAAACTGGGATGACCCAGAGGAATGGGATGGGGAGGGAGGTAGAAGGGGGGTTCAGGATGGGGAACACATGTACACCCGTGGCAGATTCATGTCAATGTATGACAAAACCAATACAATATTATAAAGTAATTAGCTTCCAAAAAAAATAAAGTGAAAAAAAAAAAAAAAACATATGGTGCCTTAATTCACAGAAATTGGGCTATTGTCATCAAATAGCACACATTTGATAATCACTTACACTGTATAAGATATTTTGTGGTAGTGGTTGGTGGTTTAGTCATTCAGTCACGACTGACTCTTTGTGAACCTATGGACCATAGCCTGCCAGATTCCTGTTCATGGGATTCTGCAAGAATGCTGGAGTGGGTTGTCATTTCCTTTTCCAGGGGAACAAAGACATTTTGTATGTATTTTAAATATTTTCAGGAATATAAAACTGTTTTATACTAAATTTTTAACATTTTTCTCTTTGAAAAATGCTGTTGGGTCTAATAACAGCATACAGCATATATCAAACAGCCTTGTAACTACAATTGTCTTGCGCTTTGTATATTAATAAAAATTGGAAGACCCGGTTCTATAGTTTGGCAGTGGTTTTGCATGATGATGGAGCCCAGGGGGACAGTCTTAGACCTCTTGGTCCTTGAGTTTGTGAAGCTCAGGTGTTTTGGAGCCAGTTTGCTGCCAGCTGGCTTATTCTCAGAGGCGGTGCTCTGGCAATAATTCTTCAGACAGATAGAAGCAGTCAGATTGGTCAACAAAACTGAGAACCAAAGTTTTGGAATCCCTGTTCAGGATAATTCCTTTTCAGATGACACTGGCTGCCATGTAAAGAAAAGTACAAAGTTGGAGGGGTGTTGACAGACCTTGTTCTGTACTTCATAACATAACTCCATCTGAAGATGCAGTGCTTTATTTTGGCAGCTGTGATGTGGTGATTAGGCACATATTTTAGACAGGACATGCATCAGAGCCATCATCCCTCAGATTCAAATGGGCATTTTCCTCTAGGGAGTAATTCTGCCCTACTCACCACATCTTACTACTTGCCACTTATCAGAGAGTGGCCCAACTGGCCCAATTAATCCTCATTTTAAAGTCCAGACCAAAATATTACCTTCTCAGTAAACCCTTGTCCACTGTTCTCTTTTATACAATATCTGCCATGCTGCTCTCTATTTTAGCAATCACTGATTTCTAACTTTTTTGTCTGATTTTTGTCTCACAGTGTAAATGATTATCAGAAGGTTGTTATTTGATGACAAGTGTGAGATGGGCATTCTCACACTTTTACTGTACAGCTTTATTTTTGTTTTTCCAAGTCCCCAGTGTAATGTCAGGCACATTCTCAGTGCTTAATAACAGTGGAATGAATGAATGTGCCATTTGGATACTTCTTTGTAAGGTAGAATTTAATAGATATAACTGATCTTGAGTGAACAGTGTTGCTATTGTACAGTGTAATTAAATGTACTTTATGAAGTTCCATCTCAAACTTTCTTGCTCTGAAATAGTACAGATCATCTGGAAAATTTTGCTCAACTTTCTCCTTTAAAGACACTTTTACAAAGCCGTTTTTCACTATTATTTAACAGTAAATCAACATTCACAAAGCTAAGATCATGGCATCTGGTCCCAACACTTTATGGCAAATAGATGGGGAAAAAATGAAAAGAGGGACAGACTTTATTTTCTTGGGCTCCAAAAGTGACTGTGGTTGTTGACTGCAGCCATGAAATTAAAAGACACTTGCTCCTTGTAAGAAAAGCTATAAAAACCTAGACAGTATATTAGAAAGCAGAGACATTACATTGACAGCAAAGGACCACATAGTTGAACCTATGTTTTTTCCAGTAGTCATGTATGGATGTGAGAGTTGGACCATAAAGAAAGTTGACAAAGATCCCACAAAAAAAGAAAACTACAGGCCAATATCACTGATGAACATAGATGCAAAAATCCTTAACAAAATTCTAGCAATCAGAATCCAACAATACATTAAAAATATCATACACCATGACCAAGTGGGCTTTATCCCAGGGATGCAAGGATTCTTCAATATCCGCAAATCAATCAATGTAATACACCATATTAACAAATTGAAAAATAAAAACCATATGATTATCTCAATAGATGCAGAGAAAGCCTTTGACAAAATTCAACATCCATTTATGATAAAAACTCTCCAGAAAGCAGGAATAGAAGGAATATACCTCAACATAATAAAAGCTATATATGACAAACCCACAGCAAACATTATCCTCAATGGTGAAAAATTGAAAGCATTTCCTCTAAAGTCAGGACAAGGGTGCCCACTTTCACCATTACTGTTCAGCATAGTTTTGGAAGTTTTGGCCACAGCAATCAGAGCAGAAAAAGAAATAAAAGGAATCCAAATTGGAAAAGAAGAAGTAAAACTCTCACTATTTGCAGATGACATGATCCTCTATATAGAAAACCCTAAAGACTCCACCAGAAAATTACTAGAACTAATCAATGACTATAGTAAAGTTGCAGGATATAAAATCAACACACAGAAATCCCTTGTATTCCTATACACTAATAATGAGAAAACAGAAAGAGAAATTAAGGAAACAATTCCATTTACCATTGCAACGGAAAGAATAAAATACTTAGGAATATATCTACCTAAAGAAACTAAAGACGTATATATAGAAAACTATAAAACACTGGTGAAAGAAATCAAAGAGGACACTAATAGATGGAGGAATATACCATGTTCATGGATTGGAAGAATCAATATAGTGAAAATGAGTATACTACCCAAAGCAATTTATAGATTCAATGCAATCCCTATCAAGCTACCAACGATATTCTTCACAGAGCTAGAACAAATAATTTCACAATTTGTATGGAAATACAAAAAACCTTGAATAGCCAAAGCGATCTTGAGAAAGAAGAATGGAACTGGAGGAATCAACCTACCTGACTTCAGGCTCTACTACAAAGCCACAGTTATCAAGACAGTGTGGTACTGGCACAAAGACAGAAATATAGATCAATGGAACAAAATAGAAAGCCCAGCGATAAATCCACGCACATATGGACACCTTATCTTTGACAAAGGAGGCAAGAATATACAATGGATTAAAGACAATCTCTTTAACAAGTGGTGCTGGGAAAACTGGTCAACCACTTGTAAAAGAATGAAACTAGAACACTTTCTAACACCATACACAAAAATAAACTCAAAATGGATTAAAGATCTCAACGTAAGACCAGAAACTATAAAACTCCTAGAGGAGAACATAGGCAAAACACTCTCCGACATACATCACAGCAGGATCCTCTATGACCCACCTCCCAGAATATTGGAAATAAAAGCAAAAATAAACAAATGGGACCTAATTAACTTTAAATGCTTCTGCACATCAAAGGAAACTATTAGCAAGGTGAAAAGACAGCCTTCAGAATGGGAGAAAATAATAGCAAATGAAGCAACTGACAAACAACTAATCTCAAAAATATACAAGCAACTCCTACAGCTCAACTCCAGAAAAATAAATGACCCAATCAAAAAATGGGCCAAAGAACTAAATAGACATTTCTCCAAAGAAGACATACAGATGGCTAACAAACACATGAAAAGATGCTCAACATCACTCATTATCAGAGAAATGCAAATCAAAACCACTATGAGGTACCATCTCACACCAGTCAGAATGGCTGCAATCCAAAAGTCTACAAATAATAAATGCTGGAGAAGGTGTGGAGAAAAGGGAACCCTCTTACACTGTTGGTGGGAATGCAAACTAGTACAGCCACTATGGAGAACAGTGTGGAGATTCCTTAAAAAACTGGAAATAGAACTGCCTTATGATCCAGCAATCCCACTGCTGGGCATACACACTGAGGAAACCAGAAGGGAAAGAGACACGTGTACCCCAATGTTCATCACAGCACTGTTTATAATAGCCAGGACATGGAAGCAACCTAGATGTCCATCAGCAGATGAATGGATAAGAAAGCAGTGGTACATATACACAATGGAGTATTACTCAGCCATTAAAAAGAAAACATTTGAATCAGTTCTAATGAGGTGGATGAAACTGGAGCCTATTATACAGAGTGAAGTAAGCCAGAAGGAAAAACACCAATACAGTATACTAACGCATATATATGGAATTTAGAAAGATGGTAACAATAACCCTGTGTATGAGCCAGCAAAAGAGACAGTGATGTATAAAACAGTCTTATGGACTCTGAGGGAGAGGGAGAGGGTGGGAAGATTTGGGAGAATAGCACTGAAACATGTAAAATATCATGTATGAAACGAGATGCCAGTCCAGGTTCGATGCCCGATACTGGATGCTTGGGGCTAGTGCACTGGGACGACCCAGAAGGATGGTATGGGGAGGGAGGAGGGAGGAGGGTTCAGGATGGGGAACACATGTATACCTGTGGTGGATTCATTTTGATATTTGGCAAAACTAATACAATTTGTAAAGTTTAAAAATAAAATAAAATTAAAAAAAAAAGAAAGTTGAGAACTGAAGAATTGATGCTTTTCAAACTGTGGTGCTATAGAAGACTCTTGAGAGTCCCTTGTACTTCAAAGAGATCAAACCAGTGTATCCTAAATGAAATCAACCCTGGTATTCTTTGGAAGGACTGATGCTGAAGCTCCAGTACTTTGGCCACCTGATGTGAAGAACTGAGTTATTGGAAAAGACCCTGATGCTGGGAAAGATTGAAGGCAGGAGTAGAAGAGGATAGCAGAGGATGAAATGGTTAGATAGCATCACCAACTCAATGGACATGAGTTTGAGCGAATTCTGGGAGATAGTGAAGGATAGGAAGCCAGGTGTGCTGCAGTTCATGGGGTCATAAAGAGTTGGACATGACTGAGTTGACTGAACAATTGAAAGACAACAATAATAAATAATGATACACCAAGAGCCAAAGGACTTTCTTTAGTTTTTTTTGTTTGTTTGTTTTTATAGCTTTCTTTCTTTCTATTTTTAATGCAGTGTGTCTGTGTGCAAGGGGTCATGTGGTATGAACAGTGGCAACAACTGCATTAGTTTGAGGAATCAAGACAATTTTGAAGTGAAAGATTTAATATCAGTTCTTTAAAGGGAGTTTGCTTTAAATGTACCCTTAGATGAATTGTACCAAGGTAACATTGAGGTTTTTAAAATGCATATTTGGTCTAATGATGTGTGTGTGTGTGTGTGTGTGTATTTTTGTTGTTCTTATATTTATTGCAAAACTGTTTTGTTAAATCTATAATGTACTGGAATTAGTATAATTCTGAGGAATAGCTACTTTCATATTTCCAAAGCAGTTAATCTAAAGAGAATTTGTTAACATTGTGATAGTAGTTACTATTTCCTTTGGGAAATTTTAATTTTAATATATTATAATTACAAAACTAATTTATAAATACTTATAAAAATTAAGGACTACAGAAGTGTATCAAGTTGAGTAAAAATTAACAACCCTTCTTATTGGCCATAAGTAAATATGGTAAATGATTTAGTATGTATTTTTCTAGATTTTTCTTTATGTATACAGTCATGTGTGTGTTCAGTTGTGTCAAACTCTTTGTGACCCTTTACACTATAGCCCACCAGGCTCCTCTGTCCATGAAATTTTTCAGGCAAGAATAAAGAAGTGGGTTGCATTTTCCTCCTTCAGGGGGTCTTCCCGACCCATTGACTGAACCCACCTTGCCTCTGTCTCCTGCATTGCAGGCAGATTCTTTACCACTGAGGTATCAGGGAAGCCTTATATAGTCGTATATAGGGTAGTGTATTTATATATGGGCTTCCCAGGTGGCACAATGGTAAAGAATCCACCTGCCAATGCAGGAAATAGAAGCGATGTGGCCTCGATCTCTGGATCAGGAAGATCTCTTGGAGTAGGAAATGGCAACCCACTTCAATATTCTTGCTGGAAAATTCCTTGGACAGAAGAACTTGGCGGACTACAGTCCAAATGGTTGCAGAGTTGGACATGACCGAGCACACATATACACAAACACATTTATATATGCAATATATGCTGATACATATATGTGGTATATACCTATAAAGCCAATAGAATATTCATAAAAATGGAAATGGTATTGTTATTCATAACATTCTCAGATGTTTTTGTTGCTTCAAAACTTATCTTGGAAATCTTTCTGTCTTAGTGTAGATAAATTTGTTTCTTTCCTTTTTATCAGTCTCTGAAAGTGAAAGTTGCTCAGTCGTGTCTGACTCTTTGTGACTCCGTGGACTGTATAGTCCATGGAATTCTCTAGGCCAGAATACTGGAGTGGGTAGCCTTTCCCTTCTCGAGGGGATCTTCCCAATCCAGGGATTGAACCAAGTCTCCCACATTACAGGCAGATTCTTTACCAGCTGAGCCACAAGGGAAGCCCAGGAATACTGGAGTGGGTAGCCTATCCCTTCTCCAGGGGATCTTCCTGACCCAGGAATTGAACTGGAGTCTCCTGCATTGCAGGCAGATTCTTTACCAACTGAGCTATGCTCTAGTGGTTCTTTATTTACCAGGTCCACAGTATAGTGATTCAATCTCCTTTTCTTGGCCTTTTGCATTGTTTTCAGGTTTTTCCTACTTTGATTTCTGTTACAGCACACATCATGGGCATATTTATTGGTGCAAGTATTTTGGGAGATTATATTTGTAAAGTGGAATTATAGGGGAAATTATGAAATATATAATAAATGCTTTTGCTAAACACAATGCAAATGCATGAGTTCTTTCTTTCACATGGTCGTTTTAATAACAGGATCTTGCTATTTTAGAGTAAGTACACTTTTTTCTAATTATATAATAATGTATATCCATTATAGAGAATTTAGAATTATAGAAATGTTAAGGGATAAAAAGAAAAGCTGTCTAATCCTACCATCTAGAAATAAGCACTGTTGCTCTTTTGATACGTTTAGTTCCAATCCATATTTTCCTATGCATAATTTTTACTGTACTGATAGCTCAGATTTTCTTATTTATCATTATAGTGCATTTAACCCTGCATCCGGAGAAGGCAATGGCACCCCACTCCAGTAGTCCATCCCATGGATGGAGAAGCCTGGAAGGCTGCAGTCCATGGGGTCGCTGAGGGTTGGACAGAACTGAGCGAATTCACTTTTACATTTCACTTTCATGCATTGGAGAAGGCAACGGCAACCCACTCCAGTGTTCTTGCCTGGAGAATCCCAGGGATGGGGGAGCCTGGTGGGCTGCCGTCTATGGGGTCACACAGAGTCGGACACAACTGAAGTGACTTAGCAGCAGCAGCAACCCTGCATCATTAGAAATATTAAAACATTGATATACTGATTCCCTCATTATTCATTATATAGCACTAGCATGATACTTAAACTATATTTCTGTTTTATATTGATACTTAATATGTCTCCATTTTCAGCAGTCATAGATAGTAAGAAATATCTTTCATGTAAAGCTTTCTATGTGTTTTGTATTAGTCTCTTAGCACACATTAAAAGTCATGTAAATACTGGGTTAAATAGTAGTAATACTATGATGTATTTAGATGCCAAATTATTTCCCACAAAGACTGTATCAATTGCAGTCCTTTTTGTACGGTTTAAGTATGCCTATTTCAGCATTCTTAGGCTGCTACTGATGGGTTTTTATGATGTTTGGAAGGCTACGATCCATTTCATTTTTAGTCTTAGAATATTATTTCTTATTCGTTATAGGTACTCCCTTATGGTTTTGGCTTTAAGTTAAAACTTGTTTTAAACCTCTTGAACTTTGCCAGTTGGCCCAAATTATTAGACATTTCAGGACTATTTACTTATTGTGTAGTTTTACATGCATCATGTGTAGTGGGGTAATCAATGATGAACAATTCAATAACATAAATGTTTAATAGTAATAATGAAAACCTAGAGTCTCCAGAGAAATTCAGTATGCATGAAAGTTCCTTTCAACTTTGTGTGTTTCTTGGTGCTCCCTTCGGAGACCATGTCGTCTGCATCCATTCGTCATACACACTGTGCACCTCAGAGAAGGAAAAAGTGTGTAAGTTTCTTTTTCTGTTGCTGTTTCCTCCTTCATATATGTCTTCTTTTTGTGAAAAGCCATATTCCCTGGTGGCTCAGATGGTAAAGAATCTGCCTGCAATGTGGGAGACCCTGGTTCAATCCCTGGTTCAGGACAATCCTTTGGAGTAGGAAATGGCTACCCACTCCAGTATTCTTGCCTGGAGAAGTCCATGGACAGAGGAGCCTGGTGGGCTACTGTCCATGGAGATGCAAGATTCAGACACGACTGAGCGACTAACACTATGTTTTTTTGAAGCTTTTGCCACTGAGCTTTACCGCTTTTCTTTCCTTTTATTGTTGACATGACTGAGCTCTTATCATTTTCTAATTCAAGGAACCTTCTAGGATTATCTCATAGCTTTCAACTTACTGAACCTGTAACTTCAAACAGCCATGATTTCAATACAGCTCAGTTATTAAACTATCTCATATAAATTTACTCATATGCCATGATTATCATAAATCTTATCAACAGATTATTTCAGTTTTCAAAACCACAGAAACCAGACCTACCTCTGATTATAGTCTTCTCTTCTTCCAATTAACTTTCTCAGGTACTGTCATAATATCACTACCATTAATACGTTGATTTTTGCCCTCACCATGTTCGATTCATTGATCATCATTTTTCTTACAATCTTGCAAATACTCTCAAATTCCTTGTTGCTCTGTTTTCATCACACTAGCCTGGCAAGATGCCTTACCGTATGTCAAAAATGATGTGTTGGAAGGACCCTGGCCACATCAGGGTTTAGTCCTTGCTCTCTGTGCTGACTAACAATATAACCTTGGCAAGTCACTATACTAATCTAGCCTGTATAAATTTTAGTGTTTAGACTAGATCATCCTTTTCTAAAATATAATAGACACTAGATCCAGATGTTATATATAAAAATTTTCCATAGTCAAATATATTTGGTAACACAGCGTATTATTCCCTCTTACACATTCACTCTGCATAATAGCATTTTAAAGGCTCCGAGGAATCCTATGGGGAGGAAAAAGCAATTTGACATTATTTATCCTACTATTTCTCAAACTATTTGACTGTGGAGCCTCACACACTTAATTTCTATCTGCAGAACTTGAATCACATTGAGCACACATTTGGGATTGCTAGGCCAGATTATCTTTGGCATTGTTTATTTTTGGTCTTTAATTTTCATGATTCTGTAATTTGTTTTATGTGCTTGTTTTAGTCACTAAGCATATCTAGGATAGATACAATCCAGAGTGTCCATAATTCAGTGAGATGGATTTATACTACATATCACCCACAAATAGTGCTTGACAGTGGTCCTTCCTTAAGAAGTATTTTTTTTTAGATCAGTGGTATTCTATATACTGTATTAGAGAGGGAGAAAAAAATGCCTATGACTTATTAACTACAGTGTGGCAAGTAATCCCTTATTCCACAGTCATCAGTCAGTGAATAAGGTTTCTTTAAGTCCTTCCTTCAAAGTCACTTAAATGGAGAAGTAGATGCATTTTTGTGGGGGAGGCAATGCATATATGTAAGAATTGCCAATACTTGCTTTGCATAATGTAGTGATTCTGATAGGTTGCTGGAGTAAGTACAAGTTAAAGAGATGCATGCAAGTACAGGATTGTACAGTTCAAACGAAATGGAAACTTGATTAACAGAAGTCACTGTCATAGACTAATTGTAATTCTGCAGCATATGAATCCTTGAAAAATGTCCCCTAAAAGGTCAGCCAAAAGTCCTGCTTCTGTCTACTGTTCCCCTGAAGAGAATTTTCAAACTTAGGTATTTCCTGGCATGGTAAAAACCAAGGGACCTTTAAAATAATTTTTAAAATATTTATATAAGTTAAAACAACATGAGTTTAGTGGAAATGATAGTAGAGCCTTTCTGGTCATTAAGTAATATGAGATTTAGCTTTCAATTTATTTAACTAAATGTACTATATGCAGGAGACCTGGGTTCGATCCCTGGGTCATGAAGATACCCTGGAGAAGGAAATGGCAACCCACTCCAGCATTCTTGACTGGAAAATCCCATGGTCAGAGTAGCCTGATAGGTTACAGTCCATTGGGTCGCAAAGAGTCGGACACAACTAAGAGATTTCACTTTCATTATATGTGAATGAGAGCTCTTTAAACTATATATCTCTTTATTTTTTGTTCCTATGTTTCATTGTCTTTAATTTACTTTTTTGAGAAAATATTTCTAAATTTGTCCTTTTTCGTGTATTAAGTTAGCATATAAAAGATTCATGCAAATGTTATTAGTTATGCATTTTAAAATAATTATGTTGGTTTTATTATAAATATGGGATATAATTCCCCAAGAGCATGGCAGAAATAATGAATTAGTACTTAGAGATTTTTCTAGTGCTAATGATTAAATGATTGCTTCAGTAGTGTAATTTTTCAACTCTACATAATTAATGACTCTGAGTAAGCAATTAAATTATGTTTAATTTTGATAACTGTTATGATTAAATAATTACATATTTTGTTATTTCTAAAAATTAATTGTTTTATTGGCTGTGATGTTGATTGAGTCCTCACTTAATTTATTGATTTTTGTTGTATGGGAAATGTTTTTTAAGTCAAACAAATGCCCATGATACAACTAGGCAAAATCTCTACGCGTTTACTACAATAGGCAAGAATAAAAACTGTGGTTCAAATACAAGAGCAGTTCAATGTATTACTAACTGATTCACGAATTATACCAACAGGACGGTCATTGATATTTTCTGAAAGGAAATCCTTAAGTGGAATACTACACTTTTCTGTCTCTTTTGCCCTTTTATAAAAAGTTCAACATTTTATTAATGACTTGAAGAAAGACATCAAAGGGAATATTTTCAAGATTTGAGGAGGATATTTATTTGGTAGCAAAAAGTTATGTTTCAGAAATAAATTCCAAAATTAATCTCTATAGGCTATAAAATTTGTATGAGTTATACAAGAAGAGGTTTATGTCATCTTATTTCTTCAAGAAACCATCTGAGAAAATACTCTATCACGATGAAGTGAGTTAGGAGCTGCAGGGTGAGATAGGACTGAGGATTTTTTTATTCATTCATCAAACCTGATTGAGCGCTAACTACATGCTAGGTTCAGCTCTTCCTGAGCCCCTAAGGAACTCGTAGAACAGTTGAAACAGGTATTTGCTAAATGGTGGTGTTAGTGAAAATAGATGCTCTTTCAGAAGTAGAAGGTTTGTGTAGACACAAAATTAAGATAGTTTTAATACTGACATTACTTAGGATGTTTGAGGTTTCAATTACCGTACCACAGTTTGACCTTGTGGTGTTATCATTAATGACAATTATTAATATTATTCAGAATAAAATGTTGTATTGAAAATTGAAAAATTGAAACTTAAGAATTAGGGTCATTATTACAAACCCTAACTATGAAAAACACAGTGGTGTAGAAGGTCTAGACTGTATTATATAAAGAAATATTGAAAGACTGTTTAGCGTAAGCAAGAGAATGCTTAGGGATATGAAAGCTTTGTATTGATATGTGCAAATGCCATAATCCATGTTTTTATTATTCTTTGTGTTCTGAAGTGTAAGTGTCCTGAAGATGTGTGCGAGTTAGAACAGTTTTCAGTTTAAAACTGTTTAAGTTATATACAGTGAGGATATTAGGAACCATAAGCTTCTCTATTGGTATGTGAAACTTTCTTTGAAATGATTGTGAGGGAAATTGCTTTAAACTCTTTATGTACCTTTCATTACACCAAAGTGAATATTTCCAACTGTAGGAAGAAAGAAAAGAGGTATAAATATATATATACTTCATGATATTGAGTAGGAAGACAGTATATTCAATTTGATTAATCCTTGTAACTAAGTCTCTTCCTATTGCTATTGGAAGGCACATTAGCTCTTTTAGGCCAGCAGGTATCACTCAATGCATTATTCAAATAATAGAGCCCATTGGGTTATTAATGCACCAATCTGGTTTTCAGTATATAACTCATAACTACTTAGAATGGTTCTTAGAACTACAGTCTTCGAGTATGATGACTGAGTTCACCAAAACAAACAAACAAACAAAAAAATCAATGTATGCCTGGGTTAAACCTGATTCATGTTTAAAGTCTCAGGGAAAGCAATGACTTGATTCAGATCAAAGGACCTATCACAGGTACTTGAAAGTCTTAGATATTCTGTGAGGAAAATTGCTGAAGTTTTATACTTGCTCAAACCAAAATCAAGAGATGCCTTCACCAGTTTGAGCCATGCTGTATTTCTTCATTAACCCATATTTTTACATTTTATATATGGAGAGTTTGCATTTGTTTAATCATGGTAAACATTCAACTGGAGATACTTGTTAAAATATTATTAGAAATTTTATATCTTTATACTTTCTGTATCTATGGATATAAGCTCTATGCAGAATTTTTCTTCTTATATCTTAAGAAGAGTCTGTTAGTGAATTATTGGACCCCTAATGGATCATTTGTCTATCATTTATTGAAATCAGACAAACTGATTTGTTAATATTTCTTCATCACCTGAAACCACTGTAGAGCACTCTTAGAAAATTTTAGCACATTTTCTAAGCTTGTAATAAAAGCAGATATTATTGGAAAAGCAGAGAACACGATTACCAAAGAGAAGAAACCAAATCAAACCCCCAAACCCAAGGACAGACACTTTTTATTCTTAAATGCACATATGAATATTTTAATCAAAATGATTACAAAGTGATTATTTTCCTATGTAATTGATTCTTTATTGTGTATATATTTATATCATAGAATTTGAAATTACCTCGAGGGTAATTTTTGAATGTTCATTGAGATATTTGTTGATATTTTTATTTAAAACATAAGTCACAGTTGCTCATTCAAAATTTTGTAATATTCTTCCAGGAGTACTTTAATCAGATCATGTAATAAATATTCTTTATTACTGCAGAGCAGAGTTGTGGAGAAAGCATGGTATATTCAAATGAGTATCCTAGTAGTACTATCAGAATAAATCTATGTTCTTAAAACACAAAACTTATGTTCTTTGGAACGTGGAAGCCTAATTCCAAACTTAAATTTTTACAAGGCAGAATTAAGATTATTTAATTGGCAAAAATAAATTTCTATAATACAGAAAGCTTAAATCTGAGAAAATGAATAGTCAAAGGTGTAAAATATGGTAGATATAAAAATGAAATAAAAACTCATAGTAAATCATGACTCTGCCATTTTATTAAACTTTGTTTCATAAACTGGAAGACTTGGCAATCTGATAAATTTGCCTTTTAATATTCAGTGGTTAATTTTTAAAATAAATGATTCCTTTGTCTTCTACTGCAGTAGTTAGCTAAATCTGTCTTAAGGAATGTGGAAATCTGCAGTCTTGACTAAGTAATAATAGAAGATATAAGCAGAAAAGTTCTGGACTTAAATCCAGAACTGTTATTTTAACCGTATTCTTGATATGATTTAAGAAGAGAATTTGAAATGAAGATGACTAAGTTGGAAGGGTAGTTATTTAGGATATGTGCATTTCATTTAACTGCCTTAAGGTATTTCTATAAGATCTGATTATGTTTGAGTGCTAAGAAAAAAGCTTGTATCATGTTACTAGTTTCAAATACAAAGGCAGTGTTATTCTTAAAAACTTAAGGAACATTTTGAATCTTATAAAGTAGTGAAACTTGATAAACAGACTTTTGATTTTAGTATTTAGATATATGTTCCAGATTCCCTGGTGGCTCAGAGGGTAAAGAGTTTGCCTGCAATGTGGGAAACCTGAGTTAAATCCCTGGATTGGGCAGATACCTGAAGAAGAAAATGGCAACCCACTTTAGTATTCTTGCCTGGAAAAATCCCGTGGATGAAGGAGGAGCCTGGTGGGCTACAGTCCACAGGGTCGCAAAGAGCTGGACATCACTGAGCAACTTCACTTTCACTTTCCACTTTTGTATGTTGATTCCTTTCCTATATTCTCTGAATTGCAGAAAAGAATAACAATTTTTGAATATTTTCATTCTACCGAGAACCACTTATGATACATTTTTACTTTAAAGATAATTAAGCATTTGGTTATTGCTTTTCTGTGATTATAGAAAATACAATGCAACAATAATACCCTATGATTATTTTAGAAATAAACCTCTTCCCTCTTCCTAAAATGCCACACCATAATTATCTGTATTCTCTCTATTTGGGTCACCATACTATAATATAGAGTGTCCCTTTATAAACTTTGATCATGTCCAGAATCCTGGCTGCATCATACACAATGCTATGACTTACTTCTTTGATCATCTGTTGGACAGCACAATATTAGTACTTGTCTTGTGGGTTGTAGTGGGAAATGATGAAATAAGGCTTAATAAATACTAGTACCTTTACATAAAGTAACCAATCAAGAATGTTAGATGCCATTATTTTCCTTTAAATATGGGTGCATGGGGCTTCATTTTCTGTAATATTTATCCATGGCTTCCGAAATTGTGACTCCCTAGAGTCAATGATTTTTAAATGAATCAGAAAATAAATGAATGAGTGGTTCATAGATGGACTTTTCATTCTATACCTCACTCCTACTCATTTTTGAGATAGGCATTGAAAATTTAAAAACATGCTTTACTTCCTACATTTATTCTACAAATGTTTCTTGAATAATAACTTAGATCCATTGCACAGTCTGAGGTTGTCTATAAATTGGTGGTGGTGTTCAGTCGCTGAGTCATGTCTGACTCTTTGAGACCCCATGAACTGCAACACACGAGGCTTCCCTGTCCTTTACTATCTCCCAGAGTTTGCTCAAACTCATGTCCACTGAGTTGATGATACATCCTACCATCTCATCCTGTCACTCTCTTTTCCTCCTTCCCTCAATTTTTCCCAGCATCAGCATCTTTTCCAATGATTCAACTTTTCACATTGGGTGGCCAAAGTACTGGAGCTTCAGCTTCAGCATCCGTCTTTCCCATGAATATTCAGGGTTAATTTCTTTTAGGATTGACTGGTTTGATCTCCTAGCAGTCCAAGGGACTCTCAAATGTCTTCTCCAGCACCACAGTACAAATGCATCAATTCTTTGGCACTCAGCCTTCTTTATGATCCAGCTCTCACATCAGTACATGACTACTGGACAAACCATAGCTTTGACTGAACAGACCTTTGTTGGCAAAATGATGTGTCTACTTTTTAATAAGCTGTCTAGCTTTGTCATAGCTTTTCTTCCAAGGAGCAAGTGTCTTTTAATTTCATGGCAGCAGTCACCATCTGCAGTGATTTTGGAGCCCAAGAAAATAAAATCTCTCACTGTTTCTATTCCCCACCCCCCATCTATTTGCCATGAAGTGATGGGACTGAATTCCATTATCTTAGTGTTTTGAATATTGAGTTTTGAGCCAGTTTTTTCACTCTCTTCTTTCACCTTCCTCAAGAAGCTCTTTAGTTCCTCTTCGCTTTCTGCCATTAGGGTGGTGTCACCTCCATAGCTGAAGATACTGGTATTTCTCCTAGCAATCTTGATTCCAGCTTGAGTTTCATCCACAATGGCATTTTGGATGATACATTCTGAATATAAGTTAAATGAAATAGTAGATTAGGATGTATTTATTTATTTTAAAGGTTCAGTCATTTTATAAATACAAATTGAGTATTTACTGTCGGTTTGGGCCAGATGTGATAGAGAGTGTTTCAGAAGGGACTCAAACTGGAAACAGGGAAAAAAATTCAAACACAATGTTGATAAAAATTAGAGAACACTATTTGAGATCTGTTGTCAATGGAGCATGAATCCGTATCTGTAATATTTTCAGTTAATACAGACTTTATTTTCCTTTTTGTATTTTGAAATTTATACTGAAGAGTAATTGCAAAGAGAGTGTAATTTTTCCAAAAAAAGGATGCCTCCTCCCAAATATTCTCATATAGAATATTTTCTTTCTGTTTAGGCAGATGTATACCTTTATAATGATTGTTCTGTCAGAACTATAAAATTAAAAACAGTGAGGTGGTGCTCTTTTTGTTATTCATAAATACTACTTTAGTACATTCAGTCACCTAATGATTTAAGTTATGAATTGAAAGTACTTTTAAAGGTGGCTTAGAGGTAAAGAATCCACCTGCAATGCAGGAGATTTGGGTTTGATCCCTGGGTTAGGAAGATTCCCTGGAGAAGGAAATGGCAACCCACTCCAATATTCTTGCTTGGGAATTCCCATAGACAAAGAAGCCTGGGAGGCTACGGTCCTTGCTATTGCTGAGTCGGACACAACTGAGCATGCATGCATGAATTAAAATATTCAATGCATGTTAGTTTCCAGACATGTCATTTTGACATGACTGGAAAGGATCTGAGTCTCTCCATCTTTTTAATTCGTGGCTCAAAAGTCCCAAGAGAGAAGTCTTTTCTGTCTAACTACTATAGCTTAGGCTGGTCCTAGCATTTCCAAGGAGGATTTTGGTGATGTTCTGGGCAAAGTGCTCCAAGTTTTCTAAATTGTCATTTATTTGTGTGCTGTTTTTTTTTTTTTTTTCCTAAAGCCACATCACAAGACTTGTGGGATCTTAGTTCCCAACCAGAGATCAGATCTACGTCCCCTGTAGTGGACTACCAGGGAATTCCTTTGTGTGCTATTTTGAATAGGTGCTGCATGTACTTATATATTTGCATGCGTGCATATATATATATACACACATGTCTATGTGTGTATAGCTATGTACATATATAAATATACGTTACACCGTGCCATTTTACAGAATTTCTGTTTCTAGTGCATTTTAAATTTATAAGTTCAGTTCAGTTCACTCGCTCAGTCATGTCTGACTCTTTGCGACCCCATGAACTGTAGCACGCCAGGCCTCCCTGTCCATCACCAACTGCCGGAGTCTACCCAAACCCATGTCCATTGAGTCAGTGATGTTATCCAACTATCTCATCCTCTGTTGTCCCCTTCTCCTCCTGCCCTCAATCTTTCCCACCATCAGGGTCTTTTCCAATGAGTCAGCTCTTCGCATCAGGTGGGCAAAGTATTGGAGTTTCAGCTTCAGCATCAGTCCTTCCAATGAACACCCAGGACTGATCTCCTTTAGGGTAGACTGGTTGGATCTCCTTGCAGTCCAAGGGACTCTCAAGAGTCTTCGCCAACACCACAGTTCAAAAGCATCGATTCTTCGGCGCTCAGACTTCTTCACAGTCCAACTCTCACATCCATACATGACTACTGGAAAAACCATAGCCTTGACTAGATGGAACTTTGTTGACAAAGTAATGTCTCTGTTCTTTAATACGCTTGTCTAGGTTGGTCATAACTTTCCTTCCAAGGAGTAAGCGTCTTTTAATTTCATGGCTGCAGTCACCATTTGCAGTGGTTTTGGAGCCCCAAAACATAGCTATTTCCATAAAAAACCTTGTTAAAGGCCCATTGCTTGCTCAGTCACTTCAGTCATGTCTGACTCTCTGCAACCCCATGGACCATGGCCCGCCAGGCTCCCCTGTCCATGGAATTCTCCAGGCAAGAATGCTGGAGTGGGCTGCCATTTCCTTCTCCAGTGATAAAGTACGAAGTGAGTGAAGTGAAGTCACTCAATCGTGTCCGACTCTTTATGACCCCATGGACTGTTGCCTACAGGCTCCTCTGTCCATGCGATTTTCCAGGCAAGAGTACTGGAGTGGGTTGCCATTTCCTTCTCCAAAAGCCCGTTTAGTAGTTTAAAAATGTTTATGAACAAGGATTGTATGCTCAATCATGTCTGACTCTTTGTGACCTCGTGGACTGTAGCCTGCCAGGCTCCTCCATAGAATGTTCCAGGCAAGAATACTGGAGTGGTTTGCCATTTCCTTCTCCAGGGGATCTTCCCAAGCCAAGGATTGAACATGTGTCTCTTGTCTCCTGAATTAGCAGGTAGATTCTTTTACCGCTGTACCACCTGGGAAGCCCAGAGAAGAGAGAGAGATTTGTATTCATGTAGATTAAAAAAATCATATAAAATTACCATTAGTACCCCAAGGAGGTGCCTTAATAGGTAGCTTTATCTTTCAAACTGTTTTCATGAAAATATCTGTGTTAGTTTCTCTGGCCATTTTCTAGTCAATTTTGTATAATTTTCTAAGTTACTTACAACTTTGAGAATAAAAAGAAAACTATTTGGTTTTCTATATATCATTTTAATGTTTATATTAAGGTTTTGATATTAAATTTGTTAATGGATAATAGACAAATGAGGAATTTGATATGTGACATAACTGAATATAATTAATGAGAGTTGTAAATGTTAAGTGATTGGTAAGAATGTGAAACAGTTGTTCTGATCCTGTTTTGGGAAGTTGTGCTTCTTTTAGCAGGTGTGTTGAAAGAATTGAAAAACTTGGAAACATTTTGAAAAGTAATTTTGATTAGATTAATAAGTCTGGAAAAATGTTATATAAGTCTGAAATAATTGGTGGTTGTGGCATATTAATAAACTAGTTAAGATTAAATAGGAAAGATATAACATTAAAATGTACTACTGTGGGAGAAGCTCTCTTCTATACTAAAAAATCATTAAAAGCCATATTTAAATATTGACTATAAAGCATTTTAAGATACTTTTTTTAGACAAATCAGCAGTAAAAAATAAATTAATAATGTGTGATACTAAATAGTGATTGTTAAATCAGGTTTGAGAATAGAATGTTGGCTAAATAGAAAGTATTCTTGTTTTTTGATTATTGGGACTGAAAGGCATTCTGAATGTAGTTAAATTTAAAATAACCTCCAACCACCATTCTGAAAGAGATGAAGGGACAAGATACTTAGCAGTTTTCAATATGTAGATGATTTATATAAATTCATACTTAGCATTTTTCTCTACAATTCTCTAGCTGGAATTAATTTTTTGAAGTAATAATGTTTACCAGTATGATTTCCTACTTTTCTTTCTAATACCATAAATGGGTTAAAAGGATCATTTTCATTTTCTTGGTAGAACCTACCCCCAGCCATACTTTTATGTAATATAAAAGTAAAACTACCCCCATAGTTTTAGAGTCTCTCTTTTCTCTCAGAGACATACTATATAAATCATAACAAATACCAGACATTTAATTGGTTGCCATTTGCCAGATATTGTTTAAGTGATTGACTTCTGTTAAATCTTTAAATCCTCATAACATCCCTATGATACAAGTAATCATATATTGCTTTTTCAAAGGGGAACACCTTGATATACAGATAATCAAGTGGCTTATCTTAGGTTGCACATCTAGTCTTTGGGGCATCAGGGAATGGCGTCATTAGCCATCTAACTACATTGATCATGCTATGAACCATTGAACTATTCTGCTTCTTATGAAAAATTTTATTCCATCACAATATAAAATTTACATTACAAAATAAAATTTGCATTACAATATAAAATTTACTTCCAGAAACAAAATTAAGAAAAATGATATGTCAAGGGCAATGCAAATAATTGTAGAAATGAAGGAAAAGTTAATGGCCAAGATTGTTTATTTGGGTATCAAAGGATGATGGCATATGTTACATACTTCATATAAAGTTCTCTACTATCCACAGTGGATAAGACTTTTTTTTCCAGTGCTTTACTGACCCAAATAAAATTCTGACTTTGAACTCTGACTCAATAAACTATTGTAATATATATATAACATTTTAAAAATTACTAATCAGGAATGTGAATGATCTACCCATTACCTGTGGGTTCAGAGAGGCCAGGACAGTGGTTTCTGAAGAAATTAGCATGATTTATTAGTAGTTCCAGGTTGTATTCATTTCAATTTATCAGCATGACCTTGCTTAGACTCTTTAAAAAGCTTCTAGTTCACCTTGAGCCTCTGTTCTGCCTTGGTTTGAACAGTGGTATAGTTTTATGGCCTCTTTTCAGTTTATACTTACTAGAGCAGGTCAGTCTCTGGTTTCAACATTTCCTTCTGTCATAGTCTGAATTGATCGGAATACTTAAGGTCAATGGAGCAGAATAATTTGTCCTTGGCCCTTTCTTTAGTTCCTTAAAAGTAAAAATATAAAGGCTAGTTTCATTTTATAAAAATAGGAGTATAGAGATCTCCTTTCTCTTATCAATTCTTTAACTGCCTGATGGGTAATATTAGATGAGACACTTAACTAAGCAGGATTCATTCTCATCTGAAAGTCTGGTAAGATGAAAAGTTTACTATCAGAAATGTGAAACCCAAGTAAGATAAAACATATTCATCAGCTACAAACAAATCCCATATTGTATTATTAAATTATCATTATAACTGATTTTTGTTCTTTTTAAGCCTCTTCCAAAAAGACTTCCTCTAAGATACATATTTTGCTTTTATAATATATATATATTAGGATATATATATATTCTATGTATACTATGTATATATATATATGTGTGTGTATGTGTGTGTGTGTGTGTGTGTGTTTGGGGATGTTTGTGTAGTCTATCTTTTTTGATAATTTCTTAATCTTTTAATAATAGTAATATATTATTCATGTAAATTAGTTCCTGTTATATAAGCACAGCTATTGTGCTTGGTTTAAATGCATTTATAAGTTTTGAATGAAGAAGGTACATATCCAACTATGGAAATCTCCTTTGGTAAACTAGAAAAGTAATAGATAATATCTTTCTATGGTAAAGGAGTACCTTTCTAAGAAAGTTAATAGATGATATTTTTCTAAAAGTGACAATTTGGGAATTAAATTGAGTGTTTTCAATTTATGGAAGAAATGTAAATGAGTCCTTTTTGGCCATGTTTGTTGACAAAATATGCCTTGGCATTCAGAGCAGACATTGACCCACTCTCTTTAAGTATATATGTAGTTTTATTTGCTGATCATTTCATTTCTTAGCACAGCTATACTAACTTTCCTATGAGAGTAATGTATCTAGCAGAGAAGAAAAGGAATGAAAGATTTTCAATAAATGTTGCTTACGTGAATGAAGAGTAAATTCAAGTATATGTTTCACTGGTAGTCTGTGGCTTCAGAGATAATTTTCATGGTTATATTCAGATTTTAAAGTGTTATTCTAAATCTGTTACTTCAGTTCAGTTGCTCAGTCCTGTCCAACTCTTTGTGTCTCCATGAACCTCAGCACGCCAGGCCTCCCTGTCAATCACCAACTGCCGGAGTCTACCCAAACCCATGTCCATTGAGTCAGTGATGCCATCCAACCATTTCATCCTCTGTTGTCCCCTTCTCCTCCTGCCCTCAATCTTTCCCACCATCAGGGTCTTTTCCAAAGAGTCAGCTCTTCACATCAGGTGGCCGAGTATTGGAGTTTCAGCTTCAGCATCAGTCCTTTCAATGAACACCCAGGACTGATCTCCTTTAGGGTGGACTGGTTGGATCTCCTTGCAGTCCAAGGGACTCTCAAGAGTCTTGTCCAACACCTCAGTTCAAAAGCATCAGTTTTTTAGCACTCAGCTTTATAGTCCAAGTCTCACATCCATACATGACCACTGGAAAAACCATAGCCTTGACTAGATGGACCTTTGTTGACAAAGTAATGTCTCTGTTCTTTAATATGCTGTCTAGGTTGGTCGTAACTTTCCTTCCAAGGAGTAAGCGTCTTTTAATTTCATGGCTGCAGTCACCATCTGCAGTGATTTTGAAGCCCCAAAAAATAAAGTCAGCCACTGTTTCCCCTATTTCCCCATCTATTTGACATGAAGTGATGGGACTGGATACCATCTTAGTTTTCTGAATGTTGAGCTTTAAGCCAACTTTTTCACTCTCCTCTTTCACTTTCATCAAGAGGCTCTTTAGTTCTTCTTCACTTTCTGCCTTAAGGGTGGTGTCATCTGCATATCTGAAGTTGTTGATATTTCTCCCGGCAATCTTGATTCCAGCTTGTGCTTCTTCCAGCCCAGCGTTTCTCATGATGTACTCTGCATATAAGTTAACTAAGCAGGGTGACAATATACAGCCTTGATGTACTCCTTTTCCTATTTGGAACCAGTCTGTTGGTTCATGTCCAGTTCTAACTGTTGCTTCCTGACCTGCATACAGGTTTCTCAAGAGGCAGGTCAGATGGTCTGGTATTCCCATTTCTTTCAGAATTTTCCACAGTTTATTGTGATCCACACAGTTCAAAGGCTTTGGCATAGTCAATAAAGCAGAAATAGATGCTTTTCTGGAACTCTCTTGCTTTTTCGATGCTCCAGCGGATGTTGGCAATTAGAAAGCATCAATTCTTTGATTCTTAGCTTTCTTTATGGTTGAACTATGACATCTGTACATAACTACTGAACAAAAAACACAGCTTTGACTATATGGACATTGTCGGCAAAGCATTGTCTCTACTTTTTAATACTGTGTCTACGTTTGTCTTAGGTTTCCTTTCAAGGACCAGTGTATTTTAATTTTATGGCTGTAGTCACTGTCCGCAGTGATTTTGGAGCCCAAGAAAACCTCTGTCACTTTTTCTATTGTTTCTGCATCTATTTGCATGAAGTGATGGGACCGGATGTCGATGATCTTACTTTCTTAAATCTTGAGTTTCATGTCAGCTTTTTCACTCTACTCTTTCAGCTTCATCAAGAGGCTCTTTTATTTTTGCCATGAGAGTAGCATCATCTGCATATCTCTGGTTTTTGACATTTCTCTCAGCAATCTTGACTCCAGCTTGTGATTCATGCAGCCTGGCAATTTACATGCTGTACTCTGCATAGAAGTTGAATAAGCCAGGTGAGAGTAACAGCCTTGTTGTACTGCTTTCCCAATTTTGAACCAGTCTGTTGTTCCATGTCTGTTTCTAACTGTTGCATCTTGACTGGCATTAAGTTCTCTCAGGAGACATGTAAGGTGGTATGGTACTCCTATATCTTTAAGCATTTTCTGCAGTTTTTGTGATCCACACAGTCAAAGGCTTTCACGAAGTCAACAACGCAGGCATAGTTGTTTTCTGGAATTGCCTTGCTTTCTCAATGATCCAATGGATATGGGCAATTTGAACTCTGGTTCCTCTGTCTTTTCTAAACCTTTATATATCTGGAAGTTCTCTGTTCAGGTACATCTGAAACCTAGCTTGAAGAGTTTTGAGCATTACTTGACTAGCATGTGAAATGAGTGCAGTTGTATGGTAGTGTGAACATTCTTTCACATTGCTCTTCTTTAGAATTGGAATGAAAATTGACCTTTTCCAGTCCTCTGGTCTCTGCTGAGAGTTCCAAATTTGCTGACATATTTAGTGCAGCACTTTAACATCATCATCTTTTAAATATCTCAGCTGGAATTCTGTTACCATCTCTAGGTTTGTTAGTACTAATGTGTCCTAAGGCCCACTTGACTTCATACTCCTGGATGTCTGGCACTAGGTGAGTGACCATGCCATCATGGTTGTCCAGGTCATTAAGACTTTTCTTGTATAGTCCTTCTGTGTATTCTTGCCCCCTCTTCTTATTCTCTTCTGCTTCTGTTAGGTCCTTACGATTTCTGTCCTTTATCATGCCCATGCTTGATGTCTCCAGTTTTCATTGGAGACATCTTTAGTTTTCCCCATTCTATTTTTTCCCTCCATTTGTTTGCATTATTCATTTAAGAAGGCCTTCTTATCTCTTCTTGCTATTCTGTGGAACTCTGCATTCAGTTGGGTAAGTATATCTTTCCCTTTTTCTCTTGGCTTTTGCTTCTCTTCTTTCCTCAGATATTTGTAGAGTCACCTTGGACATCCATTTCACTTTCTTACATTTCTTTTTCTTTGGGTTACTTTTGATCACTGCCTCCTGTATGATATTATGAACCTCCATCCATAGTTCTTCAGGCCTTCTGTCTACCTGATCTAATCCTTTGACTCTAGTCATCACCTCCACTGTATAATCATAAGTGATTTGATTTAGGTCATGCCTGAATGACCTACTAGTTTTCCCTGTTTTCTTCAGTTTGAGCCTGAATTTTGCAATAATGTGCTCATGCTCTGAGCCACAGTAAGCTGCAGGTCTTTTTTTACTGACTGTATAGAGTTTTTACATCTTCAACTGCAAAGAACATAATCAGTCTAATTTCGCTATTGACCTTCTGGTGATGTCCATGTGTAGAGTCACCTCTTGTGTTGTTGGAAAGAGGTGTTTGCTAGGACCAGTGTGTTTTCTTGAATAATATAGATTAGTATATAGTAATATAGTTTATTGTTTCCACTGTTTCCCCATCTATTTGCCATGAAGTGATGGGACCAGATGCCATGATCTTAGACATAGGAATTTTAGACATAGGAATCTTTTTAGACATAGGAATCCTAAAAATGACCAAAACCCTTAGGAAAGATGATACATGTTAAATCTGTAAAAAATTGAGATATTTAGCCTGAAGAAGAGAAATGTCATACGGATATGACAAAGGGTATTGATGAAATGGTTTCTATAACTACCAAAAACAGAAAAAAGTAAGGTAAGAAATGATCTTTGGCCCCGATTGTATTATTTGCCTTTAAGATAGAATTGTTGAATATGAGGATATTAAAATAATAAAATTATCTATATAAGAAAATTATCTTTCCATGATCAGTTCAGTTCAGTAGTTCAGTCATGTCCGACTCTTTGTGACCCCATGAACTGTAGCATTCCAGGCTTCACTGTTCATCACCAACTCTCTGCTCCTGCTGCTGCTGCTAAGTTGCTTCAGTCGTGTCCAACACTGTGCGACTCCATAGATGGCAGTCCACCAGGCTCCCCCATCCCTGGGATTCTCCAGTCAAGAACACTGGAGTGAGTTGCCATTTCCTTCTCCAACGCATGAAAGTGAAAAGTGAAAGTTAAGTCGCTCAGTCGTGCCCATCACTTAGCGACCCCATGGACTGCAGCCTACCAGGCTCCTCTGTCCATAGAATTTTCCAGTCGAGTACTGGAGTGGGTTGCCATTGCCTTCTCCTACCAAATCCCTAGCTTGCTCAAACTCATGTCCATCGAGTCAGTGATGTCATCCAACCATCTCATCTGCTGTTGTCCCCTTCTCCTCCTGCCTTCAATCTTTCCCAGCATCAGGGTCTTTTCAATAGAGTCAGCTGTTTGCATAAGGCAGCAAAAGTATTGGAGTTTCAGCTCCAACATCAGTCCTTCCGATAAATATTCAGGACTGATTTCCTCTGCGATGGACTGGTTGGATCTCCTTGCAGTCCAAGGGACTCTTAAGAGTTTTCTCCACCACCATGGCTCAAAAGTATCAATTCTGTAGTGATCAGCTTTCTTTATGGGCCAACTCTCACATCCATACATGATTAAGGGAAAAAAAAACATAGCTTTGACTAGATGAATCTTTGTTGGCAAAGTAATGACTCTGCTTTTAAATATGCTGTCTAGGTTGATCGTAGCTTTTCTTCCAAGGAGCAAGCTTTTTTTAATGTCATGGCTTCAGTCGCCATCTACGGTAATTTTGGAGCCCAAAAAAATAAAGTTTGTCACTGTTTCCATTGTTTTCCCATCTATTAGCCATAAAGTGAAGGGACTGGGTGCCATGATCTTCATTTTTTGAATGTTGAGTTTGAAGCCAGCTTTTTCACTCTCTTTCAGTTTCATCAAGAGGCTCTTCAGTTCCTCTTCACTTTCTGCCATAAGGGTGGTGTCATCTGCATAACTGAGATTATTGATAATTCTCCTGGCAATCTTGGTTTCAGCTTGTGGCATCCAGCCCAGCATTTAGCATGATGTACTCTGCATATAAGTTAAATAAGCAGGGTGACAGTATACGGCCTTGATGTACTCCTTTCTCAATTTGGAACCAGTTTGTTGTTCCATGTCTGGTTCTAACTGTTTCTTCTTGACCTAAATACGGATTTCTCAGGAGGCAGGTAAGGTAGTGTGGTATTCCACTCTTTTAAGGATTCTCCACAATTTGTTGTCAAAGGCTTTGGCATAGTCAATAAATCAGAAGTAGATGTTTTTCTGGATCTCTCTAGCTTTTCCTATTATTATTCAATGGATGTTCGCAATTTGATCTTTGTTCCTCTGCTTTTTCTAAATCCATCTTTTACATCTGCACATTCTCGGTTCATGAACTGTTGAAGCCTTGCTTGGGGGAATTTTGCGCATTACTTTTCTAGCGTGTGAGATGAATGCAATTGTGTGGTAGTTTGAACATTCTTTGGCATTGCCTTTCTTTGGGATTGGAATGAACACTGACATTTTACAGTCCTGTGACCACTGCTGAGTATTCTATATTTGCTGGCATATTAAGTGCAGCTCTTTAATAGCATTATCTTTAGGACTTGAAATAACTCAGCTGAAATTCTATCATCTTCACTCTTTTTGTTCTTAGCTACGCTTCCTAAGTTCTGCTTGACTTCAGACTCTAAGATGTATGGCTCTTGGTGAGTGATCACACCATTGTGATTATCTGAGTCATGAAGATCTTTTTTGTGTAGTTCTTATGTGTATTCTTGCCACCTCTTCCTAATAAATCTGCTTCTGTTAGGTCCATTCAGTTTCTATCCTATATTGTGTCCATCTTTGCATGAGATGTTCCCTTGGTATCTCTAATTTTCTTATAGACATTTCTAGTCTTTCCCATTTTATTGTTTTTCTCTATTTATTTGCATTGATCACTGAGGAAGGCTTTCTTATCTCTCCTTGTTATTCTTTGGAACTCTGCATTCAGATGGGTATATCAGATGGGTATATCTTTCCTTTTCTCCTTTGTCTTTAGCTTCTCTTCTTTTCTCAGATATTTTTAAGGCCTCTTCAGACAACCATTTTGCCTTTTTGCATTTCTTTTTTAGGATATGGTCTTGATCACTGCCTTATGTACAATGTCAAGAACTTCTGTCCATAGTTCTTCAGGCACTCTGTCTATCAGATCTAATCTCTTAAATCTATTTGTCACTTTCACTGTATAATTATAAGGGATTTGATTTTTGTCATACCTGAATGGTCTATTGTTTTTCATTACTTTCTTCAATTTAAGTCTAAATTTTGCGATAAGGAGATCATGATCTATGCCACAGTCAGCTCATGGTCTTGTTTTTGCTGACTGTATATAGAGAATCTCCATCTTTGGCTGCAAAGAATATAATCAGTCTGATTTTGGCATTGGCCATCTGGTGATGTCCATGTGTGGAGTCGTCTCTTCTGTTGTTGGAAGGGGGTGTTTGCTATGACTAGTGCCGTCTCTTGAGAAAACTCTGTTAGCCTTTATCCTGCTTCATTTTGTACTCCAAGGCAAAACTTGCCTGTTATTCCAGGTATCTCTTGACTCCCAACTTTTGCCTTCCAGTCACCTGTGATGAAAAGGACATCTTTTTTCACGTTTCCATGATAGTTTTTTTTTTTTTTTTTTTTAATGAAAATCCTTTCCCTGAGATTTGGCTTTTCAATTCAGTTTAGTTGCTCAGTCTTGTCTGACTCTTTGTGACCCCGTGAATCACAGCACGCCAGGCCTCCCTGTCCCTCACCAACTCCCAGAGTTCACTCAGACTCACGTCCAGTGAGTCGGTGATGCCATCCAGCCATTTCATCCTCTGTCATCCCCTTTTGCTCCTGCCCCCAATCCCTCCCAGCATCAGAGTCTTTTCCAATGAGTCAACTCTTCTCATGAGGTGGCCAAAGTACTGGAGTTTCAGCTTTAGCATCATTCCTTCCAAAGAACACACAGGGCTGATCTCCTTTATTTTTTTCTTTTCTTTTTTAACTTTACAATATTGTATTGGTTTTGCCATATATCAACATGAATCCATCACAGGTATACACGTGTTCCCCATCCTGAACCCTCCTCCCTCCTTCCTCCCCGTACCATCCCTCTGGGTCATCCCAGTGCACCAGCCACAAGCATCCAGTATCGTGCATCAAACCTGGACTGGCGACTCGTTTCATGATCTCCAGTATTCTTGCCTGGAGAATCCCATGCACAGAGAAACCTGGTGGACTACAGAGCATAGGTTCACAAAGAGTCAGACAAGACTGAGTGACTTAACACTTCACATGATGTTGAGAGGATTCGATGAGTCCCTGCATGCAAAAAGGCTTAGTGCAGGGTCCAGCATATAATAAAGTTAGGCATTTTATTTACAAATTTACCTGTATTTTAGAACACATAAAGCAATAAACAGTGTGAATCAGTAGAGAATGGAGATATATTAGTAAAAAACTATGATCATGCTAAGTCGCTCAGTTGTGTTCAACTCTGTGACCCCATGGACTGTAGCCCACCAGGCTCCTCTGTCAATGGGATTCTCCAGGTAAGAATACTGGAGTGGGTTGCCATTTCCTTCTCTAAATAACGATGATATATTTTTATAAATTAAATTTAGCAAAAATGTTATTAAAAATACCACAGAGTTTACTTAACGTTTAAAAAAATAAACATAAATGGTGAAACATACATATTTGGTCATAATATTGAAGACAAATATACAGAAACAATTAAAGGAGTTATGAAATATTGTGTTAATGTAGAAAGTATTTTGAGGAAGGATGTATTTTCTTGTATGCTACTAGGATATATTTGAAAGTGCTATTTTTATTATATGTGTGTATGCAAAAAAGGTTACTTTCTAGTATTTCTGTTGTAATATATCCCAGGGTCTATTGTTAGTATCTGTTTTTAAAGTTTGTTGAGACATTTACCAATGACAAGCTCATGTTGCTGTGTTTTAATTCAGAGCATGACATTGATACCAGTGTCCGAGGGCTAGCCCTTAACTACTTTTTCTCTGATTTTAAATTCTATATTGTTAATACAACTGCCTATCATGAATAATTTAAAATATTTCTTTTGCTGCTGCTGCTGCTAAGTCAATTCAGTCGTGTCTGACTATGTGTGACCCCATAGATGGCAGCCTAACAGGCTCCTTTGTCCCTGGGATTCTCCAGGCAAGAATACTAGAGTGGGTTGCCATTTCCTTCTCCAATGCATGAAAGCGAAAAGGGAAAGTGAAGTCACTCAGTCGTGTCCTACTCTCAATGACCCCCTGGACTGCAGCCTACCTGGCTCCTCCATCCATGGGATTCTCCGGGCAAGAGTACTGAATTGGGTCGCCATTGCCTTCTCTGTACAATATTTCTTTTAGAACTTTATATTGGATGCATGTTCAGATCAGATCAGATCAGTCACTCAGTGGTGTCCGACTCTTTGCAACCCCATGAATCCCAACAGGCCAGGCCTCCCTGTCCATCACCAACTCCCAGAGTTCACTCAGACTCACGTCCATCGAGTCAGTGATGCCATCCAGCCATCTCCTCCTCTGTCGTCCCCTTCTCCTCCTGCCCCCAATCCCACCCAGCATCAGAGTCTTTTCCAATGAGTCAACTCTTCGCATGAGGTGGCCAAAGTACTGGAGTTTCAGCTTCAGCATCATTCCCTCCAAAGAAATCCCAGGGCTGATCTCCTTCAGAATGGACTGGTTGGATCTCCTTGCAGTCCAAAGGACTCTCAAGAGTATTCTCCAACACCACAGTTCAAAAGCATCAATTCTTCGGCGCTCAGCCTTCTTCACAGTCCAACTCTCACATCCATACATGACCACAGGAAAAACCATAGCCTTGACTAGACGAACCTTTGTTGGCAAAATAATGTCTCTGCTTTTGAATATGCTATCTAGGTTGGTCATAACTTTCCTTCCAAGGAGTAAGCGTCTTTTAATTTCATGGCTGCAGTCACCATCTGCAGTGATTTTGGAGCCCAGAAAAATAAAGTCTGACACTTTCCACTGTTGCCCCATCTATTTCCCATGAAGTTATGGGACCGGATGCCATGATCTTTGTTTTCTGAATGTTGAGCTTTAAGCCAACTTTTTCACTCTCCACTTCCACTTTCATCAAGAGGCTTTTTAGTTCCTCTTCACTTTCTGCCATAAGGGTGGTGTCATCTGCATATCTGAAGTTATTGATATTTCTCCCGGCAGTCTTGATTCCAGCTTGTGTTTCTTCCAGTCCAGCATTTCTCATGATGTACTCTGCATATAAGTTAAATAAACAGGGTGACAATATACAGCCTTGACAAACTCCTCTTCCTATTTGGAACCAGTCCGTTGTTCCATGTCCAGTTCTAACTGTTGCTCCCTGACCTGCATACAAATTTCTCAAGAGGCAGGTCAGCTGGTCTGGTATTCCCATCTCTTTAAGAATTTTCCACAGTTGATTGTGATCCACACAGTCAAAGGCTTTGGCATAGTCAATAAAGCAGAAATAGGTGCTTTTCTGGAACTCTCTTGCTTTTTCTATGATCCAGCGGATGTTGGCAATTTGATCTCTGGTTCCACTGCCTTTTCTAAAACCAGCTTGAACATCAGGAAGTTCACGGTTCACATATAGTTTCTCTTTAAACAATTTGTCAATACTCTGTATTTTTCTATCTAAATTTTATATGATATAGTCTTACTCCAGAAGACTGAAGATATTATCAATTTGAATATTTTATAATAGGCATAATATAAAATATCAGAAATGATTACTTAATGTTCTTGTTTGTTTACTAATAAAGAAGGCAATGATATCTATATTTTGTTTAGATCTCTGAGACAAGAGTCCCAATTAAAAAAAATCTAAAGCTAGTGGTATTTGAATATCTATGATTTTTTTTTAATGTCTGAAAAAGAATGTTTTCCTTTGTTTACTCTGGCTAGTTTTTTTTTTTTTTCTTGTAGTGATACTCACTTATTTCTTGAAATCGCTAGAATTGTAAGCCCATAACTTATGATACCCAGCATGATATAAGCATGTCATTTACTCTATCCTTTTTGAATACTGTAGATCTATATTATCTTTTGACTCTACCATTTAGTATTTATCTCATGTTTTGTAAGTTTTACATTCTCTATGCTGTAGATTCTTCATCTGTTGAATTGGTGGTACTCTTCTTTACTTTGTAAGCTCTAAAGTTTTAAAAAATAAAATAAAAACTTACACATAAAACATGGAGTGTAACTTTTATGGCCTTGATAGCAAAAAATAATTTGTGCCTATTATGTGCTGAAAAGGGTTCCAGGTTTTTCATATTGTTTATTTAAAATCTTCTCAATAACACTTTAAGATACTTCAAAATAGCTCATTTTCCCAGTTTTACAGATGAACAAATAGGAACATAAATAACTTAATCCAGTTATTGTCAGAGTTAGAATTTTAAATCAAGTAGCCTGGTTCCAGAGCATATATTTTATGTTTCTTTTTTTTTTTTACTGTTTTTACATAGATATTTCATATGTTGTATGTATAATTTATAAATAATTGGGGTGTAATAAATCACTCAGTAGTTATATATTGTGTGGTGCTTGAAATATGAAATAGAGTATACAGAACAACACGATATTATGCTTATCTTATATAAAATCCTATTGAACGTCTTTTCTGCTTTCAGTTCTTTTTCTAAAAAACAAGATATTTACCTTATGTTTTTGAATATTTATTTATACACGTTTCCTCTGTTGGGTGTGGAGCTTCTTAGTAAACCAGATTCTCATTTTTTATTTTGTATCACACATAGTAGCATAGTGACTTCCACCCAGTAGATTTTGAATACATTTTGTAGGATGAATGAGTGAACAAGAAAATGAAACCATTAGCATAAATGGAGAATTAGGAAAGGACAGTCTAAATGTTTCTCATGATATGTATAATACAAACAGTTTGGAGTTTGAAAGGGGGACATTTGCTAGATAACCAAAATGCAGTAGTAATACTAATGGTTACTGTAATGTGACTTGCAGTAGTCTTTTCATTAATAAGTGCACCTTGATGTTATCAAGTTTTGAACAGCTGTATTTTCGGTAATGTTGTAGTAGATGTAATACACAGTAATTGTGCACTTGTTCTTAAAATGATGAGATGGTTGAATGGCATCACTGACTCTATGGACATGAGACTGAGCAAGCTCTGGGGGTTGGTGTAGGACAGGGAAGCCTGGTGTGCTGCAGTCCATGGAGTTCCAAAGAGTTGGACATGACTGAGCGACTGAATGTTGTCATTCTTAAAACCATTGTAGCAAATATGATAAGCCTTACTTTAGCCTTAGTTTGTATTTATAGAGGGAACATTAAGCAGCAGAATATTCTCTAAATGACAAAAAAAAAAAAAACTTGTCTGGTAAAGGAAATGAAAGATAAAATATAAGCTGATATCATTATACTCAAGCCATTAAACAATAGTTATGATACGATTTTCGTGCAGATGCCACTGCACAGGTGTTCTAACTAAAGTTGGTTGTTCTAAACAGGAGAGGGGGAAAACATCACTTTTAGTCTTGAGTTTACTTGACAACTTGACTTTGGAGGTGACAATGCCAAATGCTACAAAACTTCAATCTACCACTAGAAGTTTGACTGACTTTTCTAAAATGTAAAAATGTATATTTTAGCTCTAAAGAGACTGCTGAAAAGACCAGTACTCTGGGAATTAAACACTTATAGAGAGCCTCTCAGCAAAGACAGGTTAATTGATGTTCAATATCATTTGAACTAAACTACATCAAAGGGAGAATTACAGGCTCCACGTACTGAAGACACTTACTGTGTCCTCGGTGCCACCCTTGCCATACATTTTCAGGTGGTACAGGGATAGTTTGCTGTCATCCTCTTGCACGTCAGAAACTCTCAGTTTTTGGATCAGCCAAAGTTTTGAGGGGGTACTTCATGGTAGCAAGCTAAAATTGCTTCTGCTTCAGAACTAAGAGCTATTCCTAGAACTCTTCAACTTTTGCACCACAATATTTTTTGTCTAAAATATATGTGTGTATGTGTGTGGGGAGCTGTGTCCGACTCTGCAACCTCATGGGCTGTAGCCCCCCACACTCCTGTGTCCATGGGATTTTCCATGCAAGAATACTGGAGTGGGTTGTCATGTTCTTCTCCATAGTATCTTCCTGACCCAGGGATTGGGTCTCTTGCATGCCCTGCATTGACAGGTGGATTCTTTGCCATTGTGCAGCCTGGGAGGTGCCTAAAGTGTAAACTGTAGAACAACAGTTAGTACCCTTAGAAGTTGCAAATGTTAACCCCAAAACTATTTTGCCTTCTCTCTTGCTCCCCAAAAAACATTAAAAAATGCTTATTTCTGTTTTGTAAGAATTCTATATAATGGCTGCAACATTTTCAACACATGATGAATATAAATTCATGAGAATAATGATGAAGGGAGGTTTAGGAAAGCTATTATTCTAATTGTGTTATGAAGTTCAGTGAGTTTTTCAACAAAGTAGACTACTTATTGAATAACTGATTTGAATGGGAGTTTA
Source organism: Bos indicus (assembly GCF_029378745.1). NCBI lineage: Eukaryota > Metazoa > Chordata > Mammalia > Artiodactyla > Bovidae > Bos > Bos indicus. The sequence goes on from NC_091765.1 coordinate 77,621,085, forward strand.
CAATTTACAATATAATGAAATGCCAGATAATTTTTCCTAAAAGTAGGGTAGTAATTTTAGGGGGAGAAAATTCATTTTATTTTTTAAAAAGAGATAATGGTACTTAATAACTTTATTTTAAAACAACTCTTCTTCCAAATTGTATAGAATCACTAGAAAGGCTGGAAAGTTTTGAGATTTCTATAAAGCCATAATTTTATGGAACATTTAAGTGTCAGTAGTTTGACTAGCTGCCATAGACACATAAACATCAGTGTCTGTTGAGACACTGTAAAGGCACAAGTGGAATGTAGCCTGTCTTGGTACTGTCTGTGCTGGGTTTTAATAGTGCATCTGCACCTATTTTTCCCAGTGGAAAATGACTGCATGTCACATGGTAGTTTTTTTTTTTCTATAACTACTGTATAATAAAATATAGCCATGATAAATATCATCTAAGTGAATAAAGCAGATTTGGACTGAATCCATTTTGCCTTCATCACTCAGGCTTTGAAGTAGTTGTGTATCCTAAATCAGTTTAATTGGATCAAGTTGTATTTGCAGTGAAGTTGAGAAAGATTTTATTTGTTGTTTAGGTAATGTTTTCAGTTTAGTTTCCTCTACACTCCACTGTGTTTGTCCAGATTGTAATGTAAATTGCCATTTAAGGTAGTTGACCTCTTCAGCTATTTTTTTTTTCTTTTCTTTTTTGTTGTTACTATTATTATTGTTATTCTATTACTTTGCCAACAAAGGTCCGTCTAGTCAAGGCTATGGTTTTTCCTGTGGTCATGTATGGATGTGAGAGTTGGACTGTGAAGAAGGCTGAGCGCCTAAGAATTGACGCTTTTGAACTGTGGTGTTGGAGAAGACTCTTGAGAGTCCCTTGGACTGCAAGGAGAGCCAACCAGTCCATTCTGAAGGAGATCAGCCCTGGGATTTCTTTGGAGGGAATGATGCTGAAGCTGAAACTCCAGTACTTTGGCCACCTCATGTGAAGTGCTGACTCATTGGAGAAGACTCTGATGCTGGGAGGGATTGGGGGCAGGAGGGGAAGGGGATGACAGAGGGTGAGAGTCTGAGTGAACTCCGGGAGTTGGTGATGGACAGGGAGGCCTGGCGTGCTGTGGTTCATGGGGTCGCAAAGAGTCGGACACGACTGAGCAACTGAAATGAACTGAACTGAACTGAACTGAACTTAATGAAGGAAAGAAAGTGAAGTTGCTCAGTAGTGTCTGACTCTTTGTGACCCCGTGGACTGTTTGTTGCTTACCAGGCTGCTCCCTCCATGGGATTTTCCAGGCAAGAGTACTGGAGTGGGTTGCCATTTCCTTCTCCAGGGAATCCTCCCGACCCAGGGATCTAACCCGGATCTTCTGCATTGTAGGCAGACTCTTTATCATCTGAGCCGCCAGGGAAGATTCCTAATGCTGGTAATTAAATACCTCCAAGTTAGGATTTTGTACGTTGTTAAGAATTTGCACAATTGCTCTGAGTGTCCTGGGAACAGGAATAATGTTTGATTGAATTTTGTAGCTGTTACCTAACTCAGCGTCAGATTTTCTGTGGTTTTGTATATTGGATTGATTATTGAATGAAAATGACTATGAATAGTTTTCTTAGTTAAAAATCTAAATATATAAATAGTTTTGCTTTATAATATATGTAAACTTTCCATACACTTTAATGTAAAATTACAAGGTGAAAATATAGAATTTAATTTTGTGGGTGAAAAATGATTCCAGCCGTTTTTCAAACCCTTTCTTACTTACTCTTCCAAAAATACCTTATTCATCTTTGGTCTTGATTTTTAACTATGAAAAAACCATAGCATGCTATGTTTGCAGTTATAATAGGTCCATAATTGTCATATAAGAGGGATTAGATATATGACTGTGTTTTCTATAAGGCATGGTCTTTTAGTTCTAAATGCTGTTGGAAGGAATGAGAAACATTAAAAACTTTATTTTCATATAATAGTTAAAGGTAAATTTATATTTACATATTTTATCACATATGAATTTGAGAACTTAACTTTATTTTTTAAGAGGAAAATACAAAATTTTTGAACAGTTAGTATTAATATTTCCTGTATGTTTTGCCTCCTGAAAGCATAATTTACAGTAAATTGATTGTATTCAGTAACAGTGGAGACTAAAGTCAATTTCAAGTAAATTTTAAAAGCTCAATATTTAATTCAGTGATTTTCTTTGTGTTATAGTCTTTGATTTGTTAATCTGAAAAGTGCTGTTTTGGTTTGATCAACCTTGCTTTTTAAAGATTTGTGTTGATTGTTTGCAAGCAACATGTATTACTTTTAAAAGATCTGTGAATAAATATGCTTTCTGCCTGTTTCCTCCCAAAATCTCAACTAATTAAAAAAAAAAAAATTGCCTGGACAATATTTAGAAGAAGTGATATGAATTTCCCCCTTCATGGGTATGTGGTATTTAAATAACTTAAAATGTGGGTTTATATGCTCTTCTTTTGATATACATAATACATATAAATAAATTAGATATACTTAAAATCATGTCTTGAAAAGGCATGGACAAAACACACTTATGTATATACATATCCTTTAAACTTTATCAAGGGTGTTAACTTTTAATTGTATTTAATACCAGCATAGTTTGACCTTACTGAATTGAACATGAATAAAAATGCAGTTGTATAGAGTCTGGTTTGGATATTGTGTTCTTTGCAGAGAAAAACTTCCGAAAATTGGAAGCAACCCCCACCTGATAAAAATGGCAAAACTCCGAATGTTTGATACTTTGAATAAAACCATTTCCAAACTTCTTTGTGGGTAGATTTCAGTTTTCTTTAGAGCTTTAGGTGTTTGTGCGGGTGGTTAGTCTGTCAGTGTCATAGTGCTGCCTCTACTTCTGATTTCTACTTAATAGACCCTATAGAAAATAAACAATAAGAGTTGACTGAAGGCCTCTCTGTGAGTCAAGCTCATTGGGTTTTAGTGCACTGTATTTTCTTTTTACACCATATTTCATGATTAAGGACTGTGTGTTAGATTGATCCGATTTCCAGATGGTAGAGTCTCAGATAAGGAACTTATTGCAGTGGCATATAATGTATATCACTTTAAAGATCTCAGTGCTCAAAATTTTCTGCTTGAAATCTTACACAAAGTGAAGAATAAAGCTATAGGCAGTGTAAGAATGGAACAGGAAAAAAAAAAAAAGGAGAAAGCAGAGCAGTGTGGTACAATGGAAATCTGATATTTGATATGTTAGCTAATCTCTTTTGGTCCTGCAGCCAGATTTTTCTCTTTTTTTCTCTTGTGAGAAGCATTTCTTTATTTCTTTCTTTCTGCTTTTTGATCCCATACTCTGCCCCTTGCACAGTTGGAATGTCCCCAAAAGACTTTGGCAGAGGTCACTTCTCAGAGCTTTTTAAACTTTAGTTAGAATACATTTATTGATTTTTTTAATGACCAGTGGAATGAGAATTTTTGGAAAAAGCTCATCTGAGATTCAATGTCTGACTTGGCAGTCCGAACTCTTTTAAACCTTTGAGAACACTTCATTAGATGCCAGGTCTTCATCGTTAGTAAAACTCTGTGAGGATTCTGGCATATTGGATTTTCCTTGGGATTGGTATCAGCTGACAATTTGGCCTTACAGACATTGGAGAAAAAAATCATTTTTCTGGAGCTGACTGTCAGAAACTGCATAAGTATGTGAAGTTCAGTAACACTTTTTAAAAAAATTCAATCATGTGCCTGTTGACATTATTTCGTAGAAAGAGTTGACACGATAACTTGTTCTTAGACTCTTTTCCTTATTTATAATCATTTGAAATTAAGCTATTTTGTTTGTCTAAATTAGCCATAAAGGGAAAGTACATTTTTGTCAACCGAAAACCTGGTAACTAAGAATAGGATAATGCTTAAAGGAAAATATCTTTTTATATTTCAGCATTTCTGCTTCAGTGTACTTTAAAGATTTTTGTTAAATTTTTCAACATAAGATAAAACATGACAAAATTTTCTACATCCATATTTCTGAGATAATTCTCATATGAATCCATGAGTGTACTAGCTACTTTATTCAAGTTAATACCATTCTAACACTCATGCTTCATGTTAGGCTCTAGTGTCTGCTTGACTGGTATCAAAGGCAATGAGATGTATTGATTGGAGGGTATTTAAATAATATACATTGAGGGTTGATTATTATGCATTTTATTTAAATGTTATTTGGAGATCATTTAAATAGGAAATATCTGTAATATATTCAAAATGAATGAATTCATATGCAACCATTCAAAATTACCTATAAAGAATAAGGTGACTATTTTTTTTTTGTAATCCACCTTCAAAAGGATGCATTATGAGCTTTAAAATGTATATTCAAAGAAGCAGTGGCAATCAGTATCACTTTATTGAGGTATGTATTTTGAAAATTAATTCTGTATAATTTAGGAATCATAGTTTCATATTTTAAAAAGAATTCTGAGACCACATTTTTTCTAACTCCTGTATTTAGAAGAAAACATTTATTATTCAAAGTTTGATATTATATATTGCTACTGAAGTTGAAACAAATGGACATGGATCTAAATAATCCTCTTTTAAGAAAAATTCTTGGATAATCAATTATTGTATATTTCATTACTAATAATGCAAACTGTTCAAATTATTTTGCACTGCTCTGTTAGAAACCATATAAATATATATATTTTTAACAGCTGATACTTCATGATATCAGTAATGAAGTGGATTTTAGTGTATTCTACCAGAAAACAATTATTTAAAAGTATATAGAGTAGGCACTTTTTACTATAAATGACAGAAGCGAGATAACGCCTATTATTATAGAACTTGCAAATTATGACTAGGAAGCAAATATGTGTTATGGTTAAAACATAACCATTTTTGAGGGTTAGAAAGAGATTAAATTGGATGATTGTTTTTTATATTGATAACTTGAAAGCTATTTCTCAAGCAGAGAATGCAAAGAACATTCATTGCTTAGGAAATAATCTTCCTAGAACACCACCAACTCTTCTTAGGGTTAGAGCAATGGGCTGCTGACTACTTGTAATGCAGAAATGTTAAAAGGAAAGCAGAAAACCCTTCAGACATCAGCCATTAATCCATCTTCCCTACACAGAGTTTCTATTATGAACTGAGTCCTTTAAAGTATTGGTTCTAACCTTCAATAGTCACATCTGTTGTATATTTTACCAACTTTTCTCCCATCATGGGAACTTTCTCATTTTTCCTGTAAGCAATAGAGTGCTTGAACTCCTTTTGATGGTGAATTATTCACAGCAGGTCATATTTTCTTCCTTATGCCATAGGTTGATAGCTGCAGAGTTCCTTACATAGGAACAAGCTAAAGCATCTGTGACTCAGTGCTAGGCCAAGCCCTAAGAAGGAGGTACCTGTGGGTGTGAAAACTTGGGTGAGATTAATATTCTTGCCTTTTAGTATCATAATCAAGGCCAAAAGAATACAGTGAAAGCAGACCCCTGAAGGAATTGCCAGTCAAATGCAATGCCTTAACCAAGATGAGAGTTTCGGTATTATATATGCCATGAACTTTTAATTATCAGGAAATTACCATTTCTGTGGGGCAGAAACAATCTTTGTGTGTAATTGAATTACAAAGTAAAAGGCCTGTTCTTTGGTTTTGATTTTAATAAATAAAAACTTTAATAAATGCTGGGGAGGGTGTGGAGAAAAGGGAACCCTCTTACACTTTTGGTGGGAATGCAAACTAGTACAGCCACTATGGAGAACAGTGTGGAGATTCCTTAAAAAACTGGAACTAGAACTGCCTTATGATCCAGCAATCCCACTGCTGGGCATACACATTGAGGAAACCAGAATTGGAAGAGACACGTGTACCCCAATGTTCATCGCAGCACTGTTTATAATAGCTAGGATATGGAAGCAACCTAGATGTCCATCAGCAGCTGAATGGATAAGAAAGCAGTGGTACATATATACAATGGAGTATTACTCAGCCATTAAAAAGAATACATTTGAATCAGTTCTAATGAGGTGGATGAAACTGGAGCCTATTATACAGAGTGAAGTAAGCCAGAAAGAAAAACATCAATACAGTATACTAACGCATATATATGGAATTTAGAAAGATGGTAACAATAACCCTGTATACGAGACAGCAAAAGAGACACTGATGTATAGAACAGTCTTTTGGACTCTGTGGGAGAGGGAGAGGGTGGGATGATTTGGGAGAATGGCACTGAAATACGTATAATATCATATATGAAACGAGTCACCAGCCCAGGTTCGATTGCACGATACTGGATGCTTGGGGCACTGGGACGACCCAGAGGGATGGTATGGGGAGGGAGGAGGGAAGAGGGTTCAGGATGGGGAACACATGTATACCTGTGGCAGATTCATTTCGATATTTGGCAAAACCAATAGAATATTGTAAAGTTTAAAACTCAAAAAAAAAAAAAAAAAAAAAGACACCAAGATCAACATGCAAAAAAAAAAAAAAAACAAAAACCTGTTCTCTGTAAGAACTTCATATACACTGTTCTATTCCTTGATATTAACCACAGAGACTGGGTATACAGTGGACACAGATGAAGAGCTTTTCCCTTTCCTTCCATGTGTCTATTGACCCTATATTCTTCTACTTTATTTTATCTAACAATCCTATTAAAAATGCACTGGTCATAACAAACACCCTCTTCCAACAACACAAGAGAAGACTCTATACATGGACATCACCAGATGGTCAACACCAAAATCAGATTGATTATATTCTTTGCAGCCAAAGATGGAGAAGATCTATATAGTCAGCAAAAACAAGACCAGGAGCTGACTGTGGCTCAGACCATCAACTGCTTATTGCCAAATTCAGACTTAAATTGAAAAAAATAGGGAAAACCACTACACCATTCAGGTATGGCCTAAATCTAATCCCTTATGATTATACAGTGAAAGTGAGAAATAGATTTAAGGGCCTAGATCTGATAGACAGAGTGCCTGATGAACTATGGAATGAGGTTCGTGACATTGTACAGGAGACAGGGATCAAGACCATTCCCATAGAAAAGAAATGCAAAAAAGCAAAATGGCTGTCTGGGGAGGCCTTACAAATAGCTGTGAAAAGAAGAGAAGCAAAAAGCAAAGGAGAAAGGAAAGATATAAACATCTGAATGCAGTGTTCCAAAGAATAGCAAGAAGAGATAAGAAAGCCTTCTTAGGCAATCAATGCAAAGAAATAGAGGAAAACAACAGAATGGTAAAGACTAGAGATCTCTTCAAGAAAATCAGAGATACCAAAGGAACATTTCATGCAAAGATGGGCTCGATAAAGGACAGAAATGGTATGGACCTAACAGAAGCAGAAGATATTAAGAAGAGATGGCACGAATACACAGAAGAACTGTACAAAAAAGATCTTCATGACCCAGATAATCATGATGGTGTGATCACTGACTTAGAGCCAGACATCCTGGAACGTGAAGTCAAGTGGGCCTTAGAAAGCATCATTACGAACAAAGCTAGTGGAGGTGATGGAATTTCAGTTGAGCTATACCAAATCCTGAAAGATGATGCTCTGAAAGTGCTGCACTCAATATGCCAGCAAATTTGGAAAACTCAGCAGTGGCCACAGGACTGGAAAAGGTCAGTTCATTCCAATCCCAAAGAAAGGCAATGCCAAAGAATGCTCAAACTACTGCACAATTGCAGTCATCTCACACACTAGTAAAGTAATGCTCAAAATTCTCCAAGCCAGGCTTCAGCAATATGTGAACCGTGAACTTCCTGATATTCAAGCTGGTTTTAGAAAAGGCAGAGGAACCAGAGATCAAATTGCCAACATCCGCTGGATCATAGAAAAAGCAAGAGAGTTCCAGAAAAACATCTATTTCTGTTTATTGACTATGCCAAAGCCTTTAACTGTGTGGATCACAATAAACTGTGGACAATTCTGAAAGAGATGGGAATACCAGACCACCTGACCTGCCTCTTGAGAAACCTATATTCAGGTCAGGAAGCAACAGTTAGAACTGCACATGGAAGAACAGACTGGTTCCAAATAGGAAAAGGAGTTCGTCAAGGCTGTATATTGTCACCCTGTTTATTTAACTTATTACAGAGTACATCATGAGAAATGCTGGACTGGAAGAAACACAAGCTGGAATCAAGATTGCTGGGAGAAATATCAATAACCTCAGATATGCAGATGACACAACCCTTATGGCAGAAAGTGAAGAGGAACTCAAAAGCCTCTTGATGAAAGTGAAAGTGGAGAGTGAAAAAGTTGGCTTAAAGCTCAACATTCAGAAAATGAAGATCATGGCATCCGGTCCCACCACTTCATGGGAAATAGATAGAGAAACAGTGGAAACAGTGTCAGACTTTATTTTTCTGGGCTCCAAAATCACTGCAGATGGTGACTGCAGCCATGAAATTAAAAGACGCTTGGAAGGAAAGTTATGACCAACCTAGATAGCATATTCAAAAGCAGAGACATTACTTTGCCAACAAAGGTTCGTCTAGTCAAGGCTATGGTTTTTCCTGTGGTCATGTATGGATGTGAGAGTTGGACTGTGAAGAAGGCTGAGTGCCGAAGAATTAATGCTTTTGAACTGTGGTATTGGTGAAGACTCTTGAGAGTCCTTTGGACTGCAAGGAGATCCAACCAGTCCATTTTGAAGGAGATCAGCCCTGGGATTTCTTTGGAAGCAATGATGCTAAAGCTGTAACTCCAGTACTTTGGCCACCTCATGCGAAGAGTTGACTCATTGGAAAAGACTCTGATGCTGGGAGGGATTGGGGGCAGGAGGAGAAGGGGATGACAGAGGATGAGATGGCTGCATGGCATCACTGACTCGATGGATGTGAGTCTGAGTGAACTCTGGGAGTTGGTGAGGGACAGGGAGGCCTGGCGTGCTGCGATTCATGGGGTCGCAAAGAGTCGGACATGACTGAGCGACTGATCTGATCTGATTCTTTATATGTAGGCAACCAATGTATTTTTCACCATAATATTTCTTCCCTTGTCTTGTTTTAGTTATACTTTACTTTTTATTAATCTAAAGAAAATGTGAGAAATTCAGTATTTGACCAGTTAAAGTGTTGGATAATATATTGATCTTTGAAGATTATTGTCTATTTTGCATTATCTGTGTACTTTTCCCCTAATAAACTAAGAGTTGTCATATACTGTATATAATTTATACCCTTTGTAGGTCTGTTGACTGTTCCAAAAAATATGTTATATTTTTATTGATGGGGAAGAAGTTTATGACTAATTTATTCTAATTTATTAAAATTGAAGACACTTTAGGTCTTAAAAGACATGGATTTTTTTGTAACATAAAATATATAATTAGTGGGAGTGTGTTCATCTTAACGTTGGTGTTTGGTCAACATTATCCCTTCTTTCCTTTATTATTCTCTCATTTTTGTTAACTTTGCATTTAGTTTGCTCTTCTTGTCAGCTTAGTTATTGGTTTGGAAACTTCTTTTGTAATATAGGTGTTTAAAACTATATATTTGCTTTTAAGCAGTACTTTAGCTGCAATCCATAAACTTTGTCATGTCGTGTTTTAGTTTTTCATAGTTGAAAATATTTTTAAATTTCTCTTGTGATTTATTCTTTGATGCACTGGATATTTAGAAAAATTTTTAAAATTTCCAAATATCAGGGATTTTCCAAACTTCTTTCTTTTTGATTTTGATTTTAATTTTGTTTTGGTTTGACAAATGACTTTGTATACTTTTCTGTTCTTTTAAATTAGGAAAGAGATGGTAAAATTCCCAGATATAAATGCCACAGCATCCCTACTGTTCTTACCAAAAGTAGAATAGTTTTTCTGGCTTAAGCACTTAATCTGTTGTATAACTAGTCACTTTCCATGCTCCTGAAATAGCTAATTTTTGACAGTGTTGTCTAGTTTTATAATTGATTTAGAAGTCTGCCTTAAGACACTCTCCTTTATATGCGCTAAGTCACTTCAGTTGGGTCTGACTCGGTGTGACCCTATGTATAGTAGCCCACCAGGCTCCTCTGTCCATGGCGTTCTCCAGGCAAGAACACTGGAGTGGGTTGCCATTTCCTGTGTCAGGGGATCTTCCTCACCCAGGGATGGAACCCATGTCTCTTATGTCTCCTGCATTGGCAGGTGGGTTCTTTACTACTAGCACCACCTAGGATTTCTCCTTTTGACAATGGCATACATTCGTGAGTCCTTAAACTATCATGTGTGAAAAATATGGTGCATTTAGAACTAAAGTTTGTACTGTCAGTTTCAAATGCACCATGTTTAGAGATGTGTTTGTACCCGAAGTATTCAGGCTAAATTCATGGGGTTTACATTAACAAGGTACTCTATCTTAGCTGCATTCTGTCTGAGGAGCCAGCCAGCCAGCAACCCAAGCTGGCTGATGGGAAAATTCTATTTAATGGTATAGACAGTGTCAAAAAGACTCTATGGAAAATAATAGGGACATTTTTGGATTATTGAGGAAAATGAGACCTTAGATTATTCTGGCAGATAGATTTAAGAGAGGAATAGATGGTAATCCAAGAATATCAAGGCCTATTGCAGTATGACAGGAGGGGCCAGTGGTAACAATATGTAATAACAGGTGGCCAAACTAAGTGTCCACTGCTTTGGATTCCTATTTTGGCACTTTTACTTGATAGCCATGATAATCTTTATGAGTTGCCTTTTCTAATCTGTAAAATAGGAATTTTTTTTTTTTTTTTGTCTCTGCCTGCTTCACATGGCTGGGATGATTATGATACTGGAAACAGAGGTGAAAAACAAATCTAAAGACTGCACAGAGAGAATAATATAGTGGTGCATAGTAACACTCATCCATAAGGACTTAAAGTAGAAAATATTTGAAGATAACTCATAGACTAGTAGATTGAGAGATGAAAGATGGTAGTTGAAAAAATGATTTGAATAATATGATCTTATAGAGGTAGAATGTCAATAGTGTTGTTACTGTATCTATTTATAAAGCTTTATCTTTTATTTTCTTAACTTTCAAACAATTTGAAGTGATAGATATGAAGACTATACACTTCCTTTTACAGTAAGATAATAAATTGTGGTACCCAGTGTTTATTTATTTAATTTAAAAATGAATTGAGCTCTAACTCATAGATAAAAATTTGCCTTATGATAATTTGATTCATTGTATTTTTATATGAATCTAAGTTCTCATTAATCTTTTAAAAATATCTGTCCTGTTAGGCTGCAGATCATCTATTAATTGACATTAAAATGATCTTTTAATTATATGTTTGTGCATGTCACTTCTTTATCACTTCATGAACCTTTCCTGGGCAGTTGAGCAGGAGTTGTCAAATACTTTTGAATTAATGCCACACAAGGATATGGTGGCATTATAAAAAAATGTTATTTCATCTTAATTCCAGACTGATTTTTACTGAGATTTCCTGGGGAATCTCATTTAAGTATCAGAATATGAAGGTATCTTCTAATAGTCATGAATCCTAGGAAATTCTGAGATGACTATTTCCTGAAAAATTCACTTAAGGAAGCTTGTTTTCTGTCTTCCATTGTAAATGTGCTCTTAACATATATGGACAGTAATAATCAGTATTAATGCTATTTGAGCAGCTTGAGGGTTTAGACTCTGAATCTGGAATATTTGTGATCAAATTCTAATTTTACCATTCAGTGTCTCAGAATATTTATTTGTAAAATAAAGAAGATAACATTTATACCAACCTCAGAAAATTTTTCTAAAGATTAAGCAGAATATAAAATTTTACAGTATTTAAATATTTTTAAGTTCACTGAGAATATTAATTGTTCAGAAAATAATGTTTAAAGTTTAAAAATATTTTCAAAATGTCTTAAGAATATAAAGTCAAACTTACTCTCTTCCCCTTCCTCTCTTTTTCTCATTTTGTTCTTAGTTCCCATTGAGAACCAAGTCTAAACTCTGTAAGTGATATTTTTGTCTGTTTGGTTCATTTCTGAATCCATAGTACCTAGATCAGTGCCTTGACACAGGGTAAATAACTTAATTGCGTTTGGAAGAAAGGAAGGAAAAAAGGGAGAAACGAAAGAAGCTAGTCTATTTTTTAAACTTGCTATCTCAGGATCAGAAGATTTATCTTTAACTTTCATGTCTTTATCTTGGGTTTTTTTAAATTAGAGACTCAAACTTTATTGTTATGTTATTTTCCAATTTGATATATATGTGTTTATTTACATTTTATCAAGAGCAGGGTCTAATTTAACTTTATTTTTTAATTTAAGCACTCTAGTATTCATATCAGAGAAGGCAATGGCACCCCACTCCAGTACTCTTGCCTGGAAAACCCCATGGACAGAGAAGCCTGGTAGGCTTCAGTCCATAGGGTCGTGAAGAGTCGGACACGACTGAGCGACTTCACTTTCACTTTTCACTTTCATGCATTGGAGAAGGAAATGGCAACCCACTCCAGTGTTCTTGCCTGGAGAATCCCAGGGACGGGGGAGCCTGGTGGGCTGCCGTCTATGTGGTCGCACAGAGTTGGACACGACTGAAGCGACTTAGTAGCAGCAGCAGCAGTATGCATATCCAAAGTACTTCATCTAACTAACTCTTACAACTGACATTCAGTTTCAATAATTGATCATGAATTAGTTTTTATATAACTTTTATTTTTGGATAGGGAAAGTTTTCATTTTTAATAATGTTTTCTGGTGAACACTATAGAATTCCTATTTTAATGCTATCATATTTGCAAAATATTTAATTTAAAAATATACCTTCTTTTGACAGAAAAGAAAGACCCCAAAACAAATAGAACTGACTCCAAAAGTATATTTTTAAAGTAAATATTTTGCAAATTTGATAGCATTAAAATAGGAATTTGATGTTCATCAGAAAATATTATTAAAATTAGTGAAACGACAGGCCACAAATAGAAGGTATTTTTACCACTTAACCAAGAAAAGATTACTTTCAGAATTAGTATATAACCCTAAAAGTCAAAAGGGAAAGACAAAGGAAAGTTTATGGAAGTCATGAGTAGATACTTTATTAAATGTGAAAGGGCAATGAAATATTGCAGTGATACTCAGTTAATTGTATTTGTATAAATTTTGAACAGTAGTGAAAACATGTCAGTATAAATACATTGAACTGTTATATCCTCCTGTGAGTGTTTTCCTTCAAAGTAATCACTTTGATCAAAAATAATTCTAGCAACTCTTCTTTTAAAAATCCCTTTTAGACATGTTTACTAATTAGAAAGAAATTCAGCCTTATTGCTCTATACTGATAGAACAGTGTTATTTGGTGTGGTATCTCTGTTTGCTTTTCTAGTCCCTTTGTCAGGTCTGTTTGTTTTGCTCCTTTGGTTTTTGTCTTATTACAGCAAAGATTTCAAATGATGGACTAAAGGGTTTAAACCAACAGAGAAGTTACAGCTCAGTTGCAGCTCAAGCAGACAGAACTTTTGTTCAAGAGACCCTGCCAAGACATGGGAGCAGTCCAACCCTGAAGGAGTCATAAAGATCTCTCTTGGCTTCCTTTTTCATACTTCAATCTCATTTTCTCGGTTGTGCACTGTGTAAAACGGGACTTGTACCCATCACCAGTCAGGAAAGGGAGTGCAAATGGGTATATGTATGACTGACTGACAGTTGGCAAGCTTCCCTGGTAGCTCAGAGGTTAAAGCGTCTGCCTGCAATGCGGGAGACCAGGGTTCTATCCCTGAGTTGAGAAGATCCCCTGGAGAAGGAAATGGCAACCCACTCTAGTACTCTTGCCTGGAAAGTCCCATGGATGGAGGAGCGTGGTAGGCTAAGAGTCGAACACAACTGAGCGACTTCACTTTTCACTTTCTGTTGTGTAAGTCTTCTCAAAATTCAGTCTGTTATAATCAGATGTATGTATGTATATAAAAAGGAGCCTGGTAGGCTACAGTCCATGGGGTCGCAAAGAGTCGGACATGACTGAGCAACTTCACTTCAATGGGCTCTTAGCTGCCTAAGGTTACTTGAGGAAGCACCGGTAGTTTGTATCTACTGTGTGCCTCAGGCCCAAATTCAATAGTTGGAAAAGTCTCTGTGGGTTTTTTTTTTTTTTTTTTTGCAGCATTATCTGTGAGCTCTCCTGGGTGTGTCTGGGATGGGTTTTAAAGATCAGCTTGCAATCCTTTTCAGCTAGGCCACTCCTTGTTGCTCATGCCTAACATGAGTTGATGTTAATTGAAGAAAACAGCCAGTCCCATTGCTTTAATGTTTTTAAATCCTGAAATAAAATATAGTGCTTCTATTAGTGACTATTTTCCACTGGCTTTTTTCATATATATCTGATGGTAATCAATAATGTCTGTAAATAAAAACTCAATTTTTATTTTATGCTAATGGCTTTCTGCCTATAACTAATTCTTAATCCATTTGAGGGACAAGATACTAGAATAGATAATAGATTTTGTCATTGTTTTGGCATGTACATGATTACTTAACCTCTGCTAATAGCACAATACTAACAGCATAAAGAATACCAAATATTGTAATAATTGATATAGGTGATGCTTGTATAAAGCATTAAATGGACTCACTGTAAAGTTCAGAAATTAAACTTGTTGCATGACAGTGAAAACACTGAAATACGAAAGAAAATAACCTTGGAGGACATTATTCCTTTTAAAAATTTATGTGTGTGTGTGTTTATATTATTTCTTTTTTGATAAAATGTCTGACATTGATAGTACTTTAATAATAAGATAAATAGGAGAAACTATAGTAATTTAGAGAAAATAAAGACTAAAATTTGCCATTTAAGGAAACTTTAATGTTATTGTTTATTACTTCATAATATTCTTAAAGCCTGAATTTCTCTGAATTATTATAATCACATTCTGTGTGTGCTGTGCTGTGCTAAGTCAATTCAGTCATGTCCTACTCTTTGCAACCCTATGAACTGTAGCCCATAGGCTCCTCTCTCTGTGGGATTCTCCAGGCAAGAATAGTGGAGTAGATTGCCCTGCACTTCTTCCTTCTTCCCAACCCAGGGATCAAACCCTCATCTGTTATGTCTTCTGCATTGACAGGTGAGTTCTTTACCACTAGCACCACCTGGAGAATCCCAGAGACGGGGGAGCCTGGTGGGCTGTCGTCTGTGTGGTCACACAGAGTTGGACAGGACTGAAGGGACTTAGCAGCAGCAGCAGCACCACCACCACCAGCACCACCTGGGAAGCCCCTAAACACTATCTATTTATTCATAAATACACAGAGCATGTATATTTTGGGGGCTTGTGTGTATATGTATGATAGAGTAGCAAGATATACTAAGGCCTTCCTCCAGTATTTTCTCACAATAGTTCTAGTAATAAATGTGATTAAACATATCCCAGGATCTTAGCTAAAAGTCCCTATGGCAAGAAGTAAGAAAGTTTCTTGGAAATCTCAAAATTTATTTTAAAACCCTGTGTGTTCATTTAATTAGGAAAATATTTAAGCTCCATACCTATCAAATTCATTCACTTTTCCCACTGAACATTATAGTAAATTAGATGGTAAAGGAAGATAAATCACATGTGAATTGAATTTTGTTTTTATATGTGGTTCTGCTTCTCTGGACAGAGAAGCCTGGAGGGCTTGACATGACTTTGTGACTAGCTGCTATACCCTAACCTTTGTTGGAGAAATACATTTGACAAACGATAAGAAATACATGTCTACTCAAATAGTCCTACACCTATAACTATAAAGTGTATATTTTTTCTCATCATCTAATTAATTTTTTTTTTACAGAAATGTTTAAGTGTTCAGTAAATCGGAGGAAAAAAAACATGGAGTTTTAGCAACTGAAGCGCAAATTAAGGTAATTATTAGATTATTGCTGCCAATCATGATTGTTAGTAATTTCAAAGTATATTTACTATATTCAAGTTAGAATATGCTTTTATGTGTTTCACTGAAAGTTGAACATATTGTTTGATGGGCTACTGAAATGCAATTTTACATAGTTTTGGAAAATAAATTGACTGCTTGTGAACAAATATGTAAATAATATACTACAAAGTACTTGTTGTTGTGAAGAATTATACTCTAAATATTTGAACACTAATGGGCTGCTAAAAATAATTTCAGCAGTGTTCTACTTTTGAAAAGCATATGGCTATCTTACACTCCTATGTAATATTGGATAACTATACAGATTTTTTTAAAAAATTAGTACATGTATATGACAATTCATGAAAGTCACTTTTGCTTAATTCGTTCTATTTGCTCTCAATTACCTATCCATGATGGTGAAAATGTATATTAGGAAATAAAATGTATGGATCTTATAGATCAGACTATTTAATGTAAAGCACATTCTTTTCAAAAGTAATGTTTTTATTTATCATAAATATATGTATGCAGTTGAACATAAGAGCCTTTAAGGTGTATGACAGTAGGCCAGTACATGTAGTTTGTTTTGCAGCAAATCATTTGAAGACAAAATAATCAATGGTAAAATTGGAATATCCTTTCTTCTTGAAGTTACTAAAGTTAAACTCCTTAAAGTGATTTTGAAATTTCTAAAATGTACACTATTATAAACATGCAGCTTGAAAGTAGAAATATTAACTTTATTTTCTTTATAAAATCATATTAATCTAATTTTGAATTGAGGATATAATTGGTATGTATTATAAATCATTATAAGCCTGTCTTCAAAGATTCTGTATTTTGCTTTTTAGTCTAAGAAGAATATTGAGTGACCTAAGACTATAAAAGTATCGCACTCACCTTTGTAGATATAAATTTTCCCATTGATTTTGTTTCTTATAGATATTTTGTTTCAGTTTCTTTGTCACTGTTCTCTTCTGCCCGTTCCTTTACAAATGCAAGCAAATAACATTATCCCTCTTTTCCAGAATAGATATGATTTAATCTACTAGCTTATCTATACATTGACATATAAATTTCACAGAAGTTCTTTTATTGACTTGAGTAAAGTGGTTTTTCCAGCACTTAGTGAAAGAAATAAATTTTAAAACAGTCTGAATCATTTTTTAAAAAATTAATCCAAGATAAACTTAGATGTGCTTGCTATAGAGAAATTAAGGCTAATGAGAAAGACATGAAGGTCTATAGAAGTGATTATATATATTTTAAAAGCATCAGTAGCAAACTGCTAAGGACACAGACATGGGAGAGCTTACTTTTGCTGGAGGCCCTTAAAACCTTCATGCATGCTGTGAAATTCACTGAGAGGGGTTGCTGATACAGAGAAAGGGAGGCCATGTGGGAGACCATGCATTCCAGATCAACACAATACCTTTTGAAGGGGTGCATAAAGGAGAAAGGGATGGCCATTGAAGGACTGAGGGATTACACATGTGGCAGTACTATGTTAAGAGATGAGTCTGGAAAAGTAGATTTGGAGCAGCTCATATAATATATCGTGTTTACCAGACGAAAGCTTAATTTTCCATCTTAGCTGTCTCTAGAGTGCTTAAGTATCCATAAGGTTGTGAGGAAAAATTTTCAGAATCTCTCCTGATGCCTATTTTCGTTAAGAAATATAAGAAACAGCAAAAACCTTATAATATTTAATATCATGATTGCTACTGGCCCCCAAAATATGAAATTTCTGGAAAAGTTTTGAAATTTTTACAGTATTAAATAGTAGACAGTATTTGCTTCCTGGTTTTTTAATTGACCTATAATACATATACCATAGGTTCATCCTTTTAAAGTGTATAATTCTGTGATTTTTAGTGTATTTGCAGAGTTGTGTACCTGTCACCGCTATCTAATCTAGAAAAAGTTTCTCATTCCTAAAAGAAACATTGTACCCATAAGCAGTTACTCCCATTCTTCTCTCATCTCATCTGCAGGAAGCCATTAACATATCTTCTGCTTCTATGGATTTACCAAATAAAGGGAAGCATACAATATTTTTGTATCTGCTCTTTTCACTTAACATAATGTTTTCAAGTTTCAAGTCTTGTGTAAATTAGGACAATTATTTTATGCATGGATAATAGTAATGAAATCACATTTTGTTTATCCATTTATCAGTTGACGGACCTTGGGTTCATTAACACTTTCTGGCTATTATCAATAATGATGCTATGAACATATATGTCCGAGTTTTTGCATAGACATAATCGGACACGACTGAAGTGACTTAGCAGCAGTAGCAGCAGCATGTATTACTTTCTCTTGGGTGGATAGGTGGGGTGGAATGGTAACTGTATGTTTCACCTTTTGAGGAACTTCCAAATTGCTTTCCAAAGCAATTGGAAGGATTTTACATTCCCACCAAAATTATGTATGTTCTAATTTCATCATATTCTTGCCAAAAGTTTTTATTGTCATTTTGATTACAGCCATTCTAATGGATGTCAAGTGGCATCTCATTGGATTTTGATGGCAGTTGTATTTTTAAGAGTATTTTAGTATACTGCTGTTACAAGTGTTTTGATAAGTGTGTTAAGTAGAATCATTGTCTATTTTCAAGTAGACTGATTCTCATATTTAGACAATAGTCTTTACAAAAGTAAAAGTGAGAGTCACTCAGTCATGTCCAACCCCTTGCGACTCCATGGGCTATAGAGTCTGCGGAATTCTCCAGGCAAGAATATTGGAGTGGGTAGACTTTCCCTTCTCTAGGGGATCATCCCAACCCATGGATCAAACCCAGGTCTCCCACATTGTAAATGAATTCTTTACCAGGTGAGCTACAAGGGAAGCCCAAGAATACTGGACTGGGTAGCCTATCCCTTTTCTAGTGGCTCTTCCTGACCCAGAAATAGAACCGGAGTCTCCTGCATTGCAGGTGATTCTTTACCATCAGAGCCATCAGGGAAATTTGAGTTAAACTTATAAAGGTTATTTGATTAATCCCATGCATAAATTAACAACAAATGGTATAGCTGGCATTTTCTCTATTTTTATTAAAATATATTTTCAGATTCATTATAAGCATTGATAATCACCATAAATTTATTCAGGGTATCAAAAACAACATAATCTCTTATATGTGATTAAACTTGGCCTAAAAGCGTATTTGTCTTGAGGTATAGGTTAGTGACAGTACACAGCATCATTAATACCAAGATTTTAATAATATCTGGAACACAACTGCACCCCTTTCTGGGTTTTTCAGCAATGTTTGAAGTCATGCTCAATCTAGCCATTTACAAATTTTCACTAAATTTATGATAAATGTTTGGAAGTTGTATTTGAGATTTCCTGCAGGGAAGGAATGAAATCATTGGAGAAACCATAGTTCTTCCTGCTGTGGTAAAGATGGTTGAAATCACACAAGATAAATTACATGGCAACAAATAAAATTATGTTACTTTATCACTAAATATTCTTAGAAAATTACATGAGAAACATTGCTTTAACCAGAAAAAAAAAGTAATTGTAGAACAAATTATGTAGTATGAGAGATTTGTTTTGCCTTTGGACAAAACCTGTTTTTCCAATATCAATCAGTTTATGATATTTGCTAGATTGCTTGTTAAATTCATATTTATTGATACATAATTATGTATATTAAACATATTCTTTTTAATGTACAATTATATTTTGATGCAGAAAATTGTGTTAGAATGTACCACCAAAATCCAGATGTAGACTATATCCTTCACCACAGGTTCTCTTGTGCCTGTTTGTAGTCATTCCCTCCTGCCAGTATCATTCCTGGGAATCTCTAGATTCTTCTTTAGTAATGAAATACAACAAAACAAACAATAACCCGAGAGGAAGCTGACTGAAGAAGATGCTGATTAAGTTTTGAAGAAGGATTCTATATATGACCTTCAAGGTGTTACTTATCTTCTCTCTGCTTCAGTTTCTTTATTAGAAATATGGAGTTAACAACATCATCTACCACATATCATTTAGAGTAGAGCTAGGTATATTTAAACACTTCTGGACACTCATGTTTTTTTTTAAAATTAACTATAATTTTTTGAATCTTGTACGAAAGATTTATTGGAGTATATTTTCCACCGTAAATGACTTCTTAGTATCAATTCAGTCACAAAGAATCAAATCACATTTTTCAAAATAATACAAGTAATTCAGAACCATGATGATCACACAAGTTTTGGTTAATGGTTCCATTCTTCCAATTCCTTAGGCACAGATGCTAAGAGTGACTCTTGAATTTTCTTTCAATTGCATTGCATATCCATCAGCATCTTTTGTTGGGCTACTGAGTACCTCTTTTGCTACTACCTTCATCCAATCACAATCCACTTGACTGGAGAATTGCAGCAGTCTCCTGTTTTTCTTGCCTCACTGTTTTCTCTCTACAACACTCAGTCTTTCTTGCTCTACCTTCAACCTTATCTAAACTCCAACTGCCCTGACACCATTTTCATTCACTGACCACAGGAGCCCTCTCTACCAAGGAGCCTTATCCCAAGATATCCCATGGCTTATTTCCTAGGCTTCAGATACCCTCTTCTCATGGCAGCCTTCCTTGAACAACCTATTTAATATTGAAACTGTCTGGGGGCATACCCCACCCTCCTCTCTTGCTTTCTTTTTCTCCAGATCATATAATACCACATTACACACAATTCTGTTTATTGTCTCATCCTATTAGTCAATATATTTGAAATATTTCCTCTTTATAGCATTCTTTTAATTTTTACTTTAATGTGTCTTTTATATTGTTACACTGGCCTTGCTCATGACTTTGAATATTAGAAAATTAATTCTGGAGGCATGCAGTGTGGGGGATTGTCTGACTTGAGGCAGGAGAATTATCTGGGAAATATTTGCAATATCTCATGTAAGAGATAATAAAGATTTGATTTAAGGTGACAACACTGGGGATTGAGTAGTAATAATGCATTTGAGACTCTGTATTTAAAGAAAATTGACAAGTAATAGTGACTGATTATATTTGATTAGTGAGAGTTGAAATCTCAGTGGGACAAATCTCAAGAAGCTTGAAACTGATGTCTCCATGGATGGTGGCACCATTTACTGAGCTTTAGGGAGCAGGGTTCTAGAGAACCCTGTATGTTTCTTATAGAAAAACAATTATCTTCATAGGAATAATAGAGTTTGTTTTTTTACAGAAATTATTTCCAAAGCTAGATGTTAATTTTTATATCTAGGTAGGAATGATCTCTGAAAATAGAACACTTTTAACTGAAGGTCATTTCATTAATTGTCTCAAATTATTTACCCACTTGTTTATAGAAATTAAGAAAAAAATGTTTTTGTATGCTCTGAAAGTACATTTTTTAATTTCAAAACCACAGTCAGAAAGTGTAAGATGTATAAACTGGCCATGGGCAGAGTAAAAACACATTAATTATTCAGACAGTCATCCTTACTTATTCCATTCTTGGAGATATAGTGGCTGTCAGAATCTGTCAGCTGTATAGTTAGTACCCTTCAGAATTTACATGCATAAATGGTGACCTTTGGAAATTTGCATAAAGATAAGTCTGGCATTGGAATGATAGCTGCCAGTCAGTTTTGCAAGGCAAAAGTTGTCAGCCACCATTTAAACGACAAAATGGGCAATGAAGCAGGGATAGCAAATGGAGTATATACAAAAACAGCAATTATACCTATTTGACCAAAACAAAAATATAACTTGGTTATAACTAGAGCTTTATGAAGTTAAAAAAGTTATAACCAATTACTAGATATCTTTGGAACAGTATTTTTGCTTTTCTCACAACATATTCAAAGTTTTGTTTTATAATATCAGAATTTAAAAATTTAATTATTTAATATGTTTACTAGATTTTGTATTATAAAATCAGTGTATAATTATTATAGACAATTTAGAAATATTGCAAAGAAAGCTTATAATTATCTATAGCCTCACATTCAGAGAAAGCCATAGTTAATGTTTTAGTGTTAATTCTTATTTATCCTTTTAAATAGATAAATATACACATATATATTTATTTATTTAAATAGATAAGCATATTCATAGCCTCATAAATGGGCAAGGACTTTCTTACTGTCATTATACTATATTTTATTCATCATAAATATGACAGATAAACATGTATAAATCCTTTGATACATAGTGATTATTTTTTGAATAGATTTTTAGTGGTGGAATTATTTGATTTAATTTATGACTCTCTTTAAAACTTTTGATGTATATTAAAATTTCCTTACAGAAAGTCAATTTATTGAAATACCTTCTCCCTTTAATCATTTTCAGATGTTATATTTTAAATGTCTGATTAAAGATTGCCATTTAGGGAATGTTGTACTAAAATCAAAATCTATGTAAGGCATAAAATCATTTTCAACTAAAAGTATCTTTTCTTTTATTATTGTTACTAATTTCAATTTCTATGTTTCTATATATGCATGTCACTTACTACTTAACACACTCATCACCCTAAACCTGAAACATTCATATTTCAGAACAGTGCTGAATACCTAAACCAAAGTAAAAAATGAGAAACAAAATTTAAAAAATTTGTGCATTCAAAAGAATTATATATAAATCATGTGATTTATAGAATGTATAGAATATTGAGATTTGTCCCACTGAGACTTCAACTCTCACTAATCAAATACAACCAGTCACTAAGACTTGTCAGTTTTACCCTTTAAATACAGAGTCTTAAATGCAGTACTGTCACTCAGTCCCCAGTGTTGTCACCTTACACTAAATCTTTTTTATCCCTTACATGGGATATTGCAAATATTTCCCAGATAGTTCTCCTGCCTCAAGTCACACAATCCCCTACACTGCCTGCATAATTTATGGCGTTGAAAATATTGTGGTGGTTCAAAAAAGACTGGTCATTTCTGCCTGAATTAGAGATATTATGTGGAGTATAGAGAGGACTGCTCTATAATATGAATATTTATAAGTTGGAAGGAATGGAATTTTTGTTTTGTGCCATAGTGAAAAACTAAAAATAGTTTACTACTGACGATTTTTATTTATTTTTTGCAGGAGAGGGATTTTTAAATAATTTTTAAATTGAGTATATACATTTAAAATGTTTTCCTAAGTACATGTATTTCAAATTATGAAGTAATTTGAAAATACTGGAGGAATTTTATCAAATGTGTACACCCATGAAACTGTGACTGTTATTTGTCTGTCTTTATATCTGTCTATATATCTGACTATGTATCTATGCTTATAGTATTTGTTTTGTTTTCTACATTCTATTCTGAGATTTAAGACTTGTATAGAACTATGTTTTTATCACTATAAGTAGGATACAAAATAGTTATAGCACCTAAAAGTTTCTCCTTGCTGCCCATTTTTAGTCATTTTCTGCCTGTGTCTCTAATCTATAGCAACCACTATTATGTTCTTCATTCCTACATTTTTAGGTTTTTTAGAATACCATATAAATGAATCATACAATAAGCAGCCTTTTGAAACTGACTTCTTTCACACATCATAATGCCTTTGAGATTCATCCTTGTTTTTGAGTATATCAACAATTCATATGTTCTTTATTGTTGGCAGTATTCCAATCTATAGATGACTCACAGTTCATTTATCCATCTGTTCCCTTGTTGAAGATATTTGTGTTGTTCGTAGTTTTTGGTGAAATTAAAATTCCTGTAAAAATTCATATGTATGTGTGTGTGCATAAATTTTCATTTCTTTAGTATAAATACCTAAGGATTGTAGTGTTGTGTCATGGTAAGTGTATATATTATTTTTTTTTATTGTTTCTGTTTTGTATTTCCAAGTTTATTTTCTTCCTGTTGCTGTTTTATTTGTATCTTATGTGACGTTGTTATATAAATTGGTGCTATGCAAAGATTTTAATATTCAAGTGCTAAGTTAACCTGTTATTTTTTAATGCTAACTTCAAGACCTGCTTTTCTTTATCTCTGATTTTAAATAGAAAAAATTCTATCATCCAAGTGGAAAATGCTGCTTTCATGATATTTCCTTCCATAATATTTTTCACTTTTCTTTAGGATATGTCTTGTTTCCTTTAGTAATTGATCCCCAAACAATTAACCATAGGAACTGCAGTTTAACTGTTTATCCACTAGGTACAATATTAGCTTGTATTCTAATTAAGCAAATTAGTTTTATTCTAACTAAAGCACTTTTTACATAGAAAAGATCCTCACTGAAAAAAAAATACAATATATTTTAACAAATTTGGTCATTTAGCATTCAAGACTTAAGAAGTGAAAATTTTTAAAAAACCACATATAAAACTTTAGAAATACTAAAAGCTAAATGTTAATCTGTTTATCAAGTATGAGGCATGAATAGCCATTGAAAGTCATCATAAAAAATCTTGTAAATGTAGCAGTCTATTATATCTCAGAGTAAAGTTTCCATATGTACCTAAGAGTCTCTGAATTATACGTAGTTTAGAAATGTGGTTCCCATTAGGAACACCTCTGAATCAGGTTCTGTTCCCTCTAGGCTTGGTCTTGCCATTAACTTGCTATGAGACTCAGGGCACATCATATAATCTCTCTGGATTATAGTATTCTCCTTTGTCCAATTAGTGAGGGTAGTGCTAGATTATCCATAAAGGACCTTCTTGCTCTTAAAAAAAAAAAAAAAAATAGGATGCTGCAATTCTGTAGTGATCTTGGGTCATTGAGAAGAAAAGTTAGTTTGTGTGTGTTTAATATACTTTGTCAAAGGCAAGGATATATACAGTATGTTGTAAAAAACTTAAAAATATGTATAACTTTGAAAAACAGTTTTGGTACTTGGAAGAAATCCACTAACCTAGGAACCTTGACTATTATCAAATCATTAATTTTCTTACTATTTTTCAAAAGTTAAGTAATTTTAAAAATTCTAGAATTTGTTTTAAGTATTTACTTGAGTAAATATAAATTGATAACTCCTTTTTTAGTACAATAGAGCCTTATTGAAAATAGCATTTAATCATTTTTTCCCAGAATTTCTGTCAATACAAATTTATTGAATTAGTACCTCTCCTTAATTATGAAACATAGACTTCATAATGATTTCTCAAATTTTTTTCAGAGTAAATATGAGGTTTTTTTTTTTAAACAGAATTTTCACTTATATAATCACAAGGAAAGGGGACTGATTAAAAACATCATCTTTGGTTACATTTACTTAATGCTGGGTAACTACTACCTCATTAAGTAAAATATTTCAAATGCTGAAGAATGTCATTGTGAATCTTGAAGAGGAATAAAGGTTAAAATATTAAATTTGTTTTTAAAAAATTATTTAGTGGGTATTATGTTAATATCTGGGATACTTAAGACCTCTGGTGTGGTCTATAGGGATTGTGCTGTCCTTGTCCTGACACAGAGAAAATCACAACTCTAGCAGGGGATAAAGGATCATGTAAAACTAGCTACATTATAATGTCCTAAATACTATAATAGAAACATGAGAAAAAGGACATAATTAATTCTGAATAAAAGGCCTTAGGAAAGCTTTGCAAATTGCTAGCATATGGGAAGGATTTTACTTTCTGAGAACAGAGAATGGACATTCTAAAAGAACAGATATTCTTTATAAAATACTGTATTCATTAGAAAATAGTGAATATTCTATTTGAGGGACTGTAGGTTTCCTCAGTGATGGAGTATTAGGTAAAGATACCTGAGGAAATTTAAGAATAATAAGAGATCCTTTTGATATGATTATATATTAAGTAGAGAACTATATAGCTATATTGTCATGCTTTTTTTTTTTTTAAGAACAACATCTCTTGAAAGTGTTCGAGTTGCATTAAAGGTGGGATATAACCATCAGATAAGAAACATTAACTAGAGGGCTAGAACTGATAGCTATTGTCTTCTGTAAGCTGATCGGAAACACTAGTGTTTTTAGCATTGATGAATTCCAAGTGCTTAACTTCCTCCCCTGTATTTTTATATAAACCTTCGACATATATACCTTTAGAACATACTTAGTTGAGGGGGACTACAGTTTTTCTTCTTTAAAACATTATAAATTTTACACATAAATAAAAATTTCTTTCATATCTTTCCAATTCATCTCACGTACATTATATACATTTTGTTCTTGAGTCCTAAAATGTGTTAGTGGAGGAGAATTTAATTCTTTAAGAAAAAAGAATAAAGAAATTGAATTTCTTGGTTTGGCTTAGTGTTGCCTTCAATGTTCTGAGAACAATAATGCAATTAGATAAAATGTTTATCTACAAAATTTAATTCCTGGGGAGTAGCTTCTCAAATTGCCTGTTACAAGTGTAATGGAAGCAAGCAGTTGTTTGCTGGCTTTGTTGCCAAAAATTGTGAATGGCTAGATTTTTATAAAACGTGGTGGTAATGCATATATAATCATGTAAACTCTCCATTGTCAATTTGAATGAAGAAACTGAATTTTGTAGACAAACAGTTTTTGTTATATTGTCTCAGTGTTCTCAGCCATGAGTGAAGAAATCTTTGATGTTATTAATTATTCCACAAATGAAGTTCTTAATAGAGTTCTTTTTCATTTCAATTTAATTTCATCCTTGATTAAATACACTGAATTAGTACTATTTTGGATTGTTATTTTATGGATAATCTAGTAATAAGTAGTTGAAAAGGAAAGTTTGATATTTATTCTGGGAATATGTAAATATCCAAAGAAAACAAATGCTTCTTATCATTATACCTCTATCAATAAATATTGTAGCAGTAATTCCCTCCCATTAGCAGCTAATGATGACATAGCTGAATATATTTTAATTGGCATGAACTTCCATATAATGGACTTCCCCACTGGCTCAGAGGGTAAAAGCATCTGCCTACAATGCGGGAGACCTGGGTTCGATCCCTGGATTGGGAAGATCCCCTGGAGAAGGAAATGGCAACCCACTCCAGTATTCTTGCCTGGAAAATCCCATGGACCGAGGAGCCTGGCAGGCTATGGTCCATGGGGTCGCAAAGAGTTGGACACGACTGAGCGACTTTACTTCACTTCACTTCCATATAATGATAAGGAATAAATTTAATAGAAAACAATTTGGAAAACATTGATACGGAGGGGAATAGCCCAACCATTCATTTAGAAAGAGTGACAGACACAGTGAAAGTTGCTCAGTTTCCCCGACTCTTTGAGACCCCATGGGCTATACACTTCATGGAATTCTCCAGGCCAGAATACTGTGGTGGATAGCCTTTCCCTTCTCCAGGGAATATTCCCAACCCAGGGATTGAACCCAGGTCTCCCACATTACCACATTACCAGAGGATTCTTTGCCAGCTGAGAGACAAAGGAAATGCTTAGAAAGGGTAGCACTGTTTTTAGTCCCATCTTTAAGATTATCCCACCTTGCTGCTGCTGCTGCTAAGTCGCTTCAGTCGTGTCCAACTCTGTGCGACCCCATAGACAGCAGCCCACCAGACTCCCCCGTCCCTGGGCTAATGCTAACAGATCAACAAGGAATGAGCTAATGGAATGTCCAACAAACTGTATTCATCATAAATTGAAGACAACATCTGAACTGAGATCATTTCCAAATTGCACTTACTATAGCTTTTGTTACCTAAAGGGGAAAGGATGTGTTTCTGAAGTGCTATTATGTGTGTTTTTACTCAAATGCTTGATACATTTCCTGTACATACATGATGCCCACTGATAAAATTCTTTTAACTTTAATTACAGCAGAAAATAAACATCTAGCATAGTTTAAATTAATGAAATAATATTAGATTTTGTTATGATTATGTGTATTTGTCTTTAATATATTTAGAATGTAAACTCAAAGTTCTGGTCCATTTCTGCCATTAATGATGATAACGTCTTAAGTTTTATTTATGTATTGCTATCTTTCATAATGTCATAGATCAACAAAAATTGGGTACTCAGAAACTTTTTAAAGAACGTATATATATCAAGTTATATTAAAACACATTTCTTTTTTTGCCATTTAAAAATTTTATTTAATTTTATTGAAGGATAACTGCTTTACATAATTTTGTTGTTTTCTGTCAAACCTCAACATCAATCAATCATAGGTATACAAATACGCCCTCCCTTTTGAACCTCCCTCCCATCTCCCTGCCCATCCCACCTCTCTAGGTTGATGTAGAGCCCCTGTTTGAGTTTCCTGAGCCATACAGCAAATTCCCATGGGCTATCTATTTTACATATGGTATATAAGTTTCCGTGTTACTCTTTCCATACATCTTACCCTCTCTTCCCCTCTCCCCATGTCTGTAAGTCAATTCTCAGTGTCTGTTTCTCCATTGTCACCCTGTAAATATATTACTTTTGTTTTTATTTCCCTTACTGTAGGAGGTGGGTCATAAAGCATCTTGTTTGATCTTGTTCTGCCTATGTTTTCCTCTAAGAGTTTTATAGTTTCTGGTCTTACATTTAGGTCTTGAATCCACTTTGAGTTTATCTTTGTGTATGGTAGTGGAAGTGTTCTAATTTCATTCTTTTATGAATAGCTATCCAATTTTCTCAGCACCATTTATTGAAGAGGCTGTCTTTGCCCAATTGTATAATCTTGTCCCGTTTGTCAAAAATAAAGTACCCATAGGTGCATGGGTTTATTTCTGGGCTTTCTGTCTTGTTCCATTGGTTTATATTTCTGTTTCTATGCCAGTACCATATTGTCTTGATGGCATAGCTTTGTAGGATAATCTGAAATCAGGAAGGTTGATTCCTCCAGCTCCATTGTTCTTTCTCAAGACTGCTTTGGCTATTCGGGGTCTTTTGTGTTTCCATATGAATTGTGAAATTCTTTGCTGTAGTTCTGTGAAAAATGCTATTGGCAATTTGATAGGGATCACACTGAATCTGTAGATTGTATTTGGTAGTATAGTCATTTTCACAATATTGATTCCTCCTACCCAGGCACACGGAATGTCTCTCCATCAGTTTATGTCATCTTTGATTTCTTTCATCAGTGTCTTATAATTTTCTGTGTACAGTTCTTTTGTCTTCTTAGGTAAGTTTATTCCTGGATATTTAATTCTTTTTGTTGCAATGGTGAATGGGATTGATTTGTTAACTTCTTTTTCTGGTTTTTCATTGTTAGTATATAGAAATAGAAGTGATTTCTGTGTATTGATTTTATACTCCTGCAACTTTGCAACGGAGAAGGCAATGGCACCCCACTCCAGTACTCTTGCCTGGAAAATCCCATGAATGGAGGAGCCTGGTAGGCTGCATGCAGTCCATGAGGTCGCTAAGAGTCGGACACGACTGAACGACTTCACTTTCACTTTTCGCTTTCATGCATTGGAGAAGGAAGTGGCAACCCACTCCAGTGTTCTTGCCTGGATAATCCCAGGGACGGGGGAGCCTGGTGGGCTGCCGTCTATGGGGTCGCACAGAGTCGGACACGACTGAAGCGACTTAGCAGCAGCAGCAGCAACTTTGCAAATTCACTGATTAGCCCTAATAATTTTCTGATACTATCTTTAGGGTTTTCTATGTACAATATCATGTCATCTGCAAACAGTAAGAGCTTTACTTCTTTTCTGATCTGGATTCCTTTTATTTCTTTCTCTTCTCTGATTGCTGTAGCTAGGAATTCCAGAACTGTGTTGAATATCAGTGGCAAAAGTGGACACCCTTGTCTTGTTCCTGACCTTAGTGAGAGTGCTTTCAGTTTTTCACCGTTGAGAATAAAGTTTGCCATAGGCTTATCATACATGGCCTTTCCTATGTTGAAGTAGGTTCCTTCTGTGCCCATTTTTTGAAGAATTTCAATCATAAATGGGTGCTGAAATATGTCAGAGGCTTTTTCTGCATCTGTTGAGATTATCATATGGTTTTTGTCTTTCAATTTCTTAATATGGTGCATCACACTGTTTGATTTGCATATATTGAAGAATACGTACATCCCTGGAATAAACCCAACTTATTCATGGTATATGAACTTTTTGATGTGTTGCTCAATTCTGTTTGCTAAAATTTTGTTGAAGATTTTTAAATCTATGTTCATCAGTGATATTGGCCTGTAGTTTTCTTTTTTGTGTTATCTTTGCCTGGTTTTGGGTGATGGTGGCCTCATAGAGTGAGTTTGGTAGTGTTCCTTCCTCTGCAATTTGTTCAAAGTTTTAGAAGCATAGGCATTAGCTCTTCTCTAAATGTTTGATAGAATTCTCCTGTGAAGCCATCTGGTCCTGAGCTTTTGCTTTCTGGGAGATTTTTGATAACAGCTTCAATATCAGTGCTTGTGATTGGGTTGTTCATAATTTCTGTTTCTTCATAGTTCATTCTTTGAAGATTGAACTTTTCTAAAATCTGTCCATTTCTTCCAAGTTATCTATTATATTGCCATATACTTGTTCATAATAGCCTCTTATAATCCTTTGTATTTGTGCATTGTCTGTTGTAACCTCTCCTTTTACATTTCTAATTTTGTTGATTTGATTCTTCTCTCTTTTTTTCTTAATGAGTCTGGCTAAAGGTTTGTCAATTTTGTTTACCTTCTTAAAGAACCAACTTTTAGTTTTATTAATTTTTACTGTTGTTTCTTTCATTTCTTCTCAGTTTATTTCCACTTGGATCTTTATGATTTCTTTCCCTCTACTAATTTTGGGGTTTTATTGTTCTTTTTCCAGTTGTTTTAGGTGTAAAGTTAGGTTGTCTATTCGATGTTTTTCTTGTTTCTTGAGGTAGGATTGTATTGCTATAAACTTCTGTCTTAGAACTGCCTTTGCTGTATCCCATAGGTTTTGAGTTGTCATGTTTTTATTGTCATTTATTTCTAGAAATTTTTTGAATTCCCTTTTGATTTCTTTAGTAACCTGTTGGATATTTAGGAACATGTTGTTTAATTTTCATGTGTTTGTGTTTCTTACAGGTTTTTTTTTTTTTTTTCTTTCTTGTAATTGATATCTAGTCTCATAGCATTGTGGTTGGAGAAGATGCTTGATACTATTTCAGTTTTCTTAAATATACTGAGATTTGATTTGTGACCCAAGTTGTGGTCTGTCCTGGAGAATGTTCCATGTGTACTTGAGAAGAAGGTGTATTCTGCATTTGGATGGAATGCCCTGAAGATGTCAATGAAATCCATCATATCTAATGCATCATTTAAGACTTGTGTTTCCTTATTAATTTTCTGTTTTGATGATCTATCCATTGGTGTGAGTGGGGTTTTAATGCCTCCTACTACTATTGTGTTACTGTCAATTTCTCCTTTTATGTCTGTTGGCGTTTGTCTTATATATTGAGGTGCTCCTATGTTGGGTGCATAGAAATTTACAATTGTTATGTTTTCCGCTTGAATGATCCCTTGATTATTATGTAGTGTCCTTCCTTATCTCTTGTAATCTTCTTTAATTTAAGGTCTATTTTCTCTGATATGAGGACTGCTACTCCAGCTTCCTTTTGTTTCCCATTTCCATGAAATATATTTTTCCATGCTCTAACTTTCAGACTATATGTGTCTTGGGGTCTGAAGTGGTTTTCTTGTAAATAGCATTTATGTGGGTCCTGTTTTTGTATACATTCAGCCGTCTGTGTCTTTTGATTGGAGCATTTAATCCATTTACATTTAAAGTAATTCTGTTCAGTCACTCAGTCATGTCTGACTCTTTGCGATCCCATGAACCGCAGCACACCAGGCCTCACTGTCCATCACCAACTCCCGGAGTCCATCCAAACCCATGTCCATCAAGTTGATGAAGCCATCCAACCATCTTATCCTCTGTCATCCCCTTCTCCTCCTGCCCTCGATCTTTTCCAGCATCAGGGTCCTTTCCAATGAGTCAGCTCTTCACATCAGGTGGCCAAAGTATTGGAGTTTCAGCTTCAACATCAGTCCTTCCAATGAACACCCAGGACTGATCTCCTTTAGGATGGACTGGTTGGATCTCCTTGCAATCCAAGGGACTCTCAAGAGTCTTCTCCAACACCACAGTTCAAAAGCATCAATTCTTTAGTGCTCAGCTTTCTTCACAGTCCAACTCTCAAATCCATACATGACCACTGGAAAAACCATAGCCTTGACTAGACAAAACTTTGTTGGCAAAGTAATGTCTTTGCTTTTGAATATACTATCTAGGTTGGTCATAACTTTCCTTCCAAGGAGTAAGCGTCTTTTAATTTCATGGCTGCAATCACCATCTGCAGTTTATTTTGGAGCCTAGAAAAATAAAGTCAGCCACTGTTTGCACTGTTTCCCCATCTATCTGCCATGAAGTGATGGGACTGGATGCCAAGATCTTAGTTTTCTGAATGTTGAGCTTTAAGCCAACTTTTTTACTGTCCTCTTTCACTTTCATCAAGAGGCTCTTTAGTTCTTCACTTTCTGCCATAAAGGTGGTATCATCTGCATATCTGAGGTTATTGATATTTCGCTGGCAATCTTGATTCCAGCTTGTGCTTCCTCCAGCCCAGTGTTTCTCGTGATGTACTCTGCATATAAGTACAGGGTGACAATAATAATAATAATAATAATAAGCAGGGTGACAATATACAGCCTTAACATACTCCTTTTCCTATTTGGAACCAGTCCAGTTCCATGTCCAGTTCTAACTGTTGCTTCCTGATGATATATATGTTTGTATTTCTGTTTTCTTAATTTTGGGGGGTTGATTTTGTAGGTCTTTTCTCTTGTATTTCTTAACTATACAAGTTCTGTTAACATTTGTTGTAAAACTGAGTTCTCTTAACTTTTGCTTATCTGAAAAACTTTTTATTTCTCCATCAATTTTGAGTGAAATCCTTGCTGGGTACAGTAATCTTGGTTGTATATTTTTCCCTTTCAGTACTTTAAATATATCCTGCCATTAACTTCTTGCCTGCAGAGTTTCTGCTGAAAGATCAACTTAAGTGTATGTGGTTAAGTGTATGAGGTTTCCCTTGTATGTTATTTGTTGCTTCTCCCTTGCTGCTGTTAATATTCTTCCTTTGTGTTTAGTCTTTGTTAGTTTGATTAGTAAGTGTCTTGGCATGTTTCTCCTTGGGTTTATCCTGTATAGATCACTTTGTGCCTCTTCAACTTGATTGACTATCTCCTTTTCCATGTTGGAAAAATTGTCAATTATAATCTCTTCAAAAATTTTCTTATACCCTTTCTTTTTCTCTTCTTCTTCTGAGACCCTTATACTTCAAATGTTGGT
Organism: Bos indicus; assembly: GCF_029378745.1. NCBI lineage: Eukaryota > Metazoa > Chordata > Mammalia > Artiodactyla > Bovidae > Bos > Bos indicus. The sequence goes on from NC_091765.1 coordinate 77,654,043, forward strand.
GAATTTGGTATTGTCCCAGAGGTCTCTGAGACTATCCTCAGTTCTTTTCATTCTCTTTTCTTTATTCTGTTCTTCAGAAGTTATTACCACCATTTTATCTTCCAGCTCACTGATTGTTCTGCTTCAGATATTCTGCTATTAATTCCTTCTAGAGTATTTTTAATTTCAATAATTGTGTTGTTTGTCTCTGTTTGTTGATTCTTTAATTCTTCTAGGTCTTTGTTAATGGATTCTTGCATTTTCTCCATTTTGTTTTTAAGGTTTTTGATCACCTTTACTATCATTATTCTGAATTATTTTTCAGGTAGTTTGCCTATTTCCTCTTCATTTATTTGAATTTCTGTGTTTCTAGTTCGTCCTTTCATTTGTATAGTATTTCTCTACCTTTTCACTTTTTTTTTTAACTTATTGTGTTTGAGGTCTCCTTTTCCCAGGCTTTAAGGAAAGTTGAATTCTTTCCTTGAAGAAATTTGAATTCTTTCTTCCTCTTGGTTTCTGCCCTCCTAATGTTGGTCTAGTGGTTTGTGTAAGCTTTGAGTACAGTTTGTGCTGAGTTTTTGTTTGTTTGTTTTTCCTCTGATGGGCAAGGTGAGTGAGGTGATAATCCTGTCTGCTGAAGATTGGGGTTTGCATTTTTGTTTTGTTTGTTGTTCAGCTGAGGCATCCTGCACAGAGTGCTACTGGTAGTTGGGTGATACTGGGTCTTGTATTCAAGTGGTTTCGTTTGTGTGAGTTCTCACTATTTCTTACACCCTAGGATTAGTTCTCTAGTAGTGTAGGGTCTTGGAATCAGTGCTCCCACTCCAAAGGCTTGGGGCTTGTTCTCTTCTCTGTTTTCCAGTCTGTCTTGCACTCAGCCAGTGAGGCATGAAAGATTCCCAGTGAACAAATTAAAGACAATCACTTTCTCCTTAGGGTCAAGGGTCACTCCCTTCTGTCCCTGTAAGTTCTAGATCTCTGGCTCATTACAAAAGATTAATCTCAGTAACAGCCACATGGGAAAGGTGCAGTGTGGGCAAGGTCTGAGAGGGGAGGACTCTTTCCAGGCTGCCATTCTCCCCAAATCTCCACATGATCACCTGAAACACATTTTTAATATCAATCTTGGAAGAGAGATTTTTGACATATATGAAAATTATTGTCATCATGACTTGCACTGAATTTTTGAGTAGTTTATCATTTGAAAGGCTTTGATCTCTGACAACATATTGTGTAGTATAGGTAAAAATAAAGAGTAACCAAGACGCTTTGGCTTTCCCAGACACTGTATTTTCTGTAATATCCAAGTTTAACTCATCTAAGAAGAAAATTTTATTTGTTGTTTTATTAATGTATAATGTAGTTACTGAAAATTTATTCTAAATCTAGATTTTTTCCAGATAATAAATTAGTTTTTAAAGTTACATGGTAGCACGTATTTGTGTCATGCTTTGGTGTTTTTGATGTTTTTCACATTCAAATTGATATCGCTGAGTATATATTATTTTCCCAAATAGTAGGAAACATATTTTAATGAAATTTCTAGTAACTCATTACCTAGTAAAGAAGAGATTGTCACTCTAGACATTGCGAGGAATGGAAATTTGATTTAGTAGAATAACATTTGATATTTCATAATTAGTTTCCAATATAATAAAATTATATTAAAACTATAAAATAATACATAGCAATAACAATAATGCAGTTTACAGCATTTATTATTTATTATTATATTAAAAATTAATCAAATCATTACATCATCATTCACTAATTATTACAAAATTATATAAAGTTAGGATTTTTAAACGATGAACTTTTCTTTGTTGCATGTTGATATAACTTATGGTTTTTATCCTGTGGCAAAGCCTTCTTGTTCTCACAGAACTTTCTCAATTTAAAATTTAAATTGTTTTACAAGATCAGTTAAGGAATAGAACTAATGTGACTGAAACAGAATTCCCCTTCATTTCTGTGATCTGGCCAGCATTAAAAACCAAATGGTAAAAAAGATACCCAAAAGGGAAATGGGGCAAATGTGGGCATATGAAAATATGAATGTACATTTTGCCTTTTAAAACTCGTTTAGATACCGCCTTAATCCTCCAGAAAATTTTGAGTTTCATAGCATCTTCCTACCTCTTAGTTTCTAGTTAGCTATGTTGCCTATATCTTCACCAACTTTTCTTCCCTCTTTTGCATCACAAAGTCGAATGCCAGTATTTCTAAGATGGTCCTTGAGACTAGTCCTGTTCTATTCTTTGTGTTTTCTGAGTGCCACATGTGAGTACTATCTTTAGAAAAATTAAGTAACTGCAGGAGTTTCTAATCTGGAGTAAAAAAAATAAATAAATAAAAATAGTAAATGGTTTTTTCAGGCTCCAGGGAAGTATACTGAATTTCTTATCTCTTAAGAATCATTTCTTTAAAGAAGGAATTTTAAAGCATAAAGATTCAATTTCTCTTCTGTATTGAACTCCAAAGATATTTTGAATGTATATTTGTAGAAATAGAATGGATGAGTAATACATCGTTCACTGGAGAATAGTACTAAACCATGTTTTGAACAGGTAAATAAATCTGGAACTGTTGAAAGCTCTAGAGTGAATCATTTTTCATAATATTTTAGAAGACTTTATCACACCCAGGAGGTTAGACTCTGAATGATGAAATAATAAAGTTATGTTAGTTTTGATAAATTTATTTTGCCTTGAGAAAAAAATTCAATGAACATTTCACTAAACTAATCCTGAAAATTTGTCAGAGCTCTTTGTGAAATGTCTAAAATTAAAATTAAGTAAGGAGTCGAATGTGATAAAGTAATTAATTAAATAAGAAATCAGCCTTTGTGAAGCTGAAATTCCATATAAAATTTGAGATTTTAACTTTGGATTTTGATTGATTGAAAATACACATTTAAGCAGACCTTTCATTAGATATCAGAAGATGAGAAATTTTAGCCTCTGTAAATATATTGATGGTGCATAGCATCGCAGTTCAACTTGAACCATATTTTTTTTTCATTGAGATAAGTTATCTTATCTTTTTTCTTGTCTATTAGCATTTAAAGCATGGCAAAGAATTTCATTTAAAGTCATCATCTGAACTTGGTTAGCAAGTTCAATTCATGATAATCCTGTCCATCAACCTTACTCTGATTCAGTTAATACCTGGGAAAATAGTATCTTCTTTTCTACCTTTCCTGACTTCCCTAGGTTTGCTGACCACACCACCTTTTTGGCTTCCTTTGTACTTTTGCCTTCTGACACCATATATGGAGCCGGTAGTACTAAACACTTTCTACACTTTCTTTAAAAACATGTTTGACTTTATTGGTATACTTCTGAAATATGAACCAACATATTCAAAGGATCTGTCAAAATCTAATATTCAGTTAAAAAAGTGAATCAGATCTGATGTCTAGAACATTTAAATAAAGGAATCGTCTCTTTTTTCCTCTTCTCTTTTGCATTGTGTTTTTCTCCTTTCATAACTGTCTCCCTAACAAACACACATGCACATATACACACCCAAGTGCTTTTTTTACTCCTTTATTTTTTCTTACAGTAAAGAAAAGAATAATGTATACTAAAAATAACAGCAGTGAATGGACCATTTATAGGATAGGACAATTCCTTACTTGTAAGTAGAAAGTATATGGAAATAGAAATTGTCCACAGAATTGAACATTACTAAAATTATTCTTATTCAAATGTCAACAGGATATTTGATATGAAAGTATCTTAGTTCAGTTAGTATTCTGTTCTTCATTAATATATAAATAACATGAAATGAACTGTGTGAAACTCTCAGGAACAGAGATGATTTTTTTGTATGTTTCACAATAGAAATTAAGATTATTTAGGAAAGGGCACTGGTGAGTAGTTTGACATTGACTTTGAAAGTGTGTTTTCATGGCTAAAGATTTAATTTTTAAAGCAGATTATTTTCCATATGAAATCTAATTTTTAAATGATATAGACCATATATTAGACTAATTTATAGCAGAATTATTAATTCATTATTGTTTCATCTTTTTGGCTAATTTGATTAAGTTTCAAGATCTATTTTAAAAATACTATATATACTTTATATTTTTAAAGTTTAAAGTTTTTAGGTTTGTAAGCAAAAGTAGAAAAAGGTATCAATTAATAATAAGATATTTAACTCTTCATAGTGAATAAAAATGCTAAATGAGTATTTAAAACTACTAATACTGGTTCTTTCACTGTACATATTAAAGATAGGGTTTCACTTCCGTGGACTTGAGTTTCTGCTGTAACTTTGAGAGCACTGAACTTAATGACTGAGATATCTTTCTGATGTTAAATGTTTAATATTTAAATGTTCCTTTGTGCTCTACAAACTTAAACTCTTGCCTTTGGGAATTTAGAAGTGAGAAAGAATGTCATTTATGTTTGCTCTTATATATGATAAAGTAGACAAGAACTTCAGTCGGAATGACAGGGTATGATTTCCAAATTTAAAATGTTGCATTGACAAATGCAATAAATTTATACTTAGTTATAAGTAGAGGCAGTGAGTAGCAGGGCACATGATAAGTGCAAATATGCTCCTGAGATAATATAATTTTCTATAAATCAAAATAATCAAGAGAGCATATATTTAATGGATATGGAGAGTTTATCAGCTTGTATTAGAGTATTCATTTAAAATAAATGAAGAAAAGGGAAAAGATCTAGTTGAATTTTTAAATCTCAGTTAATTAGAAAAATTTTGCGTATATAATATCTTAATGATTAACATATCTGGAGAGATCAATTCCTTGTTGAAAGTAGTATAATAATGATAGAAATGAGTATGCTACTGCTACTACTAAGTCACTTCAGTCATGTCCGACTCTGTGCGACCCCATAGACGGCAGCCCACCAGGCTCTCCTGCCCCTGGGATTCTCCAGGCAAGAACACTGGAGTGGATTGCCATTTCCTTCTCTAATGCATGAAAGTGAAAAAGTGAAAGTGAAGTCGCTCAGTCGTGTCCGACTTTTAGTGCACCCATGGACTGCAGCCTACCAGGCTCCTCCATCCATGGGATTTTCCAGGCAAGAGTACTGGAGTGGGGTGCCATTGCCTTCTCCAAGAAATGAATATAATTATTATAAAAAGCTTTTGCTCCAGTGAAAGTCAAATGAAATATAAGAATTAAAGACTTACAGTATAAGAAGAAATAGGGTGTATATATATATATATATATATATATATTTTTTTTTTTTTTTTGTAAAGGAGACTAGTAAGACAACTAGAAATGATTCCTGTTAAAACCTGGCATTTAGTAAAAGAAGACTATCACTATATATTGTCTATGAGATTCCTTGTGAATAACTGGCAATGTGAGGCTATAGTAGTCAGAGCTCTTTATTCCTTCCAAACCAGTTATTGTGCTGCTAATTAGAATTGGATATTGCTGGTAGTGGAAATGAGGGAGACTATCAATGTTACTTTGTGTTAAATTTTAATCACACAAGTTAGGACATTCAGAATTATGGTTTCCGTGGTAACCACAACACTAAGCCCTGTGTGAAGGCATTACAGTGGGGGTCTTTGATTAAAAGAAAGTAAACCAGAAGTGAAACAAAATGCTCCATATGTGCAGCTAAAGTTACAAAAAAAAAAAAAAAAAGTTCAGTTCCCTTGTCCTTAATTATATTTGTTTAATAGTATGTCACGTGTTTGTGCAGTATACTGAAAGGTCTGTTGTAATTCTCATGTGGATGCTGTGTTTTCATTAGGTTTCAAATGATTATTTTTATAGCAGCTTTTGCATTTTTAAAATTTATTCAATTTATGATTTTCATTTTTAACATCTGCAGAATCCGACCCTAGGGAATTTGTGATAATTCATGTGGAAGAGAATTGTTTTTCAGCGAAAAATTTTTATAAAATGTGTAGATAGAATTGTGTGTTGTGTGCTAGTCGCTCAGTCATGTTCAACTGTTTGTGACCACATGGACTGTAGCCCACCAAGCTCCTCTTGTCAATAGGATTTCCGAGTCAAGAATATTGGAGTGGGCTGCCATTTCCTTCTCCAGGGGATCTTCCCAATCCAGGGATTGAACCCACGTCTCCCACATTGCAGGCAGATTCTTTATTGTGTGAGCCACCTGGACTTTTGCTTGTAAGGTTTTTATTTTTTTTTTAAATAAAAATAGGTTGACAGCTATTTAAAGTTCCATTTTTAGTAAGTTAATTTTTACCATCAAAGTGAAAAGAGTCCCAAGGAAGAAACGAGATTGACTAATTAAAGGCATTAAAGAGCATTGGAACCGTAAAGAGAATGTCCTGGTGGTCTAGTAGTTAGTAATCTGAGCCTTCACTTACAGGGGCTTGGGTTCAATCCCTGGCCAGGGAACTAACAACCTGCAAGCCAGGCATTGCAGCCAAAACAAAAACCAACAAAACAGTGAACCCATAAAGAGATTGGTATAGTTTAAAAGCAGTTGAAGACACCAATCACTATAGAAAAAATGTACTTACAGAAGATTTTATTTTTGAAGAATACATTTTGGTCAAGAATGGGGATAGAAATCACTAAACCATTGTGTCGCATTCATGTCTAATTTTTACAGAATATAATATTTAGCATATACTGGAAAACAAATGTGTTTCATACAGTTGAATAAAAATACACATATATGTATAAGCATGACAGAGTAATGTTTGTGCTGTAAAAATAGAGGAGATATACTCTGATGAGGATTTTTTCCTTTTACTATAGTGGTGATTTATTGAGCATCTATTATAGGGTTAATTATGCTAAATTTGTCATTATCGAAATTGAAATGCTTTAAGAAACAAATGATGTGGTGACATTTTTGACAAGAATAAGTAAAAATAAGAAAAATAGTTTTCTACATTTTCATCTGTAAATATAAAACATTCTAATCATACTATTACTTCCCATAAATATCTCAAAATATAGACTATAACATATATTCAAATCAGTAACGTAGATAAAGTACTTTTCTATGAATACATAATCATGAAAGAAATGCCAATGGGTCAGACTTGGGCCCATTTTTATACAGACATTTAGTCTGTTGCGATATCAGCAAACTTTTTCTATAAGGGCCAGATCAGATCAGATCAGATCAGTTGCTCAGTGGTGTCCGACTCTTTGCAACCCCATGAATCGCAGCATGCCAGGCCTCCCTGTCCCTCACCAACTCCCAGAGTTCACTGGGACTCATGTCCATCGAGTCAGTGATGCCATCCAGCCATCTCATCCTCTGTCGTCCCCTTCTCCTCTTGCTCCCAATCCCTCCCAGCATCAGAGTCTTTTCCGATGAGACAACTCTTCGCATGAGGTGGCCAAAGTACTGGAGTTTCAGCTTTAGCATTATTCCTTCCAAAGAAATCCCAGGGCTGATCTCCTTTAGGATGGACTAGTTGGATCTCCTTGCAGTCCAAGCGACTCTCAAGAGTCTTCTCCAACACCACAGTTCAAAAGCATCAATGCTTCGGCGCTCAGCCTTCTTCACAGTCCAACTCTCACATCCATACAAGACCACAGGAAAAACCATAGCCTTGATTAGATGAACCTTTGTTGGCAAAGTAATGTCTCTGCTTTTGAATATGCTATCTAGGTTGGTCATAACTTTCCTTCCAAGGAGTAAGCGTCTTTTAATTTCATGGCTGCAGTCACTATCTGCAGTGATTTTGGAGCCCAGAAAAATAAAGTCTGACACTGTTTCCACTGTTTCCCCATCTATTTCCCATGAAGTGATGGGACCGGATGCCATGATCTTTGTTTTCTGAATGTTGAGCTTTAAACCAACTTTTTCACTCTCCACTTTCACTTTCATCAAGAGGCTTTTAAGTTTCTCTTCACTTTCTGCCATAAGGGTGGTGTCATCTGCATATCTGAGGTTATTGATATTTCTCCTGGCAATCTTGATTCCAGCATGTGTTTCTTCCAGTCCAGCATTTCTCATGATGTTCTCTGCATAAAGGGCCAGATAGTAAACATTTAAGTTTTTGCATGACATATGGTGTCTGTCCTATCTTCTGAGCTCTGCTGTCATAGTGCAATGGCACCTGTAGTCAATATGTTAAAAAATAAGCATAGCTGAGTTCTAATAAAATTAAGTAGATGAAATTTGAGTTTCATCTAATTTTCACAACATGAAATCTTCTTCTTCTTTTAACTACTCTGAAAAATATAAAATAAATCTGAGTTTGTGAGATGTACAAAAACAGGAAACGTGGCAGGTTAGTCATGTGGGCTGTAGTTTTCCAAACCCTTGTCTTTATCACTTTCTGATATTTGTTTCATTGTTATATTTGGAAAGGGTTTGTTTCTTGGTTTATCAAAATACAAATATAATTTAAATACAAATATACTATCAACCTGCATGACAAAAATTAGTACTTAAAACACTAGACACTTATGTATTCAAAATTGCTTTTTAAAATTCTACATCAATTTCTGCTTATGATGTGAATATTTTATGACCCATTCTATTTTCAAACAATGGTAATATCATCTACCTAGCTTTAATAGTATCGCAAAATGGCAGTTTTTTCCCCCCACTTATGAAGTTTAATCAAGGTAAGAGCTAGGCAAATATTTGGGTAGGTGGAGATCAAAATGTGAATAAAGTGATTGGAGAAGGTAGTGTATACATATAGGTGCAGTGCGCATTGCAGCCCAGAATTAAGCAGATGAATACATATAGGCCTCCCCATGTAGATTGTTGCTGCTGTAAAATTTATTGAATGAAACACTGGAATCTGTGTTTCCAGTGTGTGTCTGGTTGCTCACAGATGGAAGAGAGAGAAGAAACTAGTCAGGTATGTCATGTTCCTTTTCTGAACTTGTCAGATAAGTCTAAAATGTTTTTTTTCCCCTACAGCAGAGTGAATAAAAGCTGGCAAATGACAGAAAGTTACATTAAATGCTGTTCTTTGTCTGAAAAAATACATTTAGAGGAAAGGCTTTTGTTTTTCCTATCTTTTATTCATTCATTTATTCAGTCATTCAACACATCTTTTTAGTTACCTACTCTATTAGTTGTAGTTACCTACTCTATTAGCCTTACAAATAGCTGTGAAAAGAAGAGAAGCAAAAGGCAAAGGAGAAAAGGAAAGGTATACCCATTTGAATTCAGAGTTCCAAAGAATGTCAAGGAGAGATAAGAAAGCTTTTCTCAGTGATCAATGCAACGAAATAGAGGAGAACAATAGAATGGGAAACACTAGAGATCTCTTCAGGAAAATTAGAGGTACCAAGGGAACTTTTCATACAAACATAGGCACAATGAAGGACAGAAATGGTATGGACCTAACAGAAGCAGAAGATATTAAGAATAGGTGGCAAGATTACACAGAAGAACTGTACAAAAAAGATCTTCATGACCCAGATAACCACGATGGTGTAATCACTCACCTAGAGCCAGACATCTTAGAATGCAAAGTCAATCAGGCCTTAGGAAGCATAACTAGGGAAAAAACTAGCAGAGGTGATGGAATTCCAGTTGAGCTATGTCAAATCCTAATAAATGATGCCATGAAAGTGCTGCACTCAGTATGCCAGCATATTTGGAGAACTCAGCACTGCCCACAGGACTGGAAAAGGTCAGTTTTCATTCCAGTCCCTAAGAAAGACAATGCCAAAAAGTGTTCCATCTAGTGGATAATTGCACTCATTTCATACGCTAGCAAAGTAATACTGACAATTCTCCAAGCAGGCTTCATCTGTACATGAACCGTGAACTTCCAGATGTTCCAGCTGGATTTAGAAAAAGCAGAGGAATCAGAGATCAAATTGCCAGCATCTGCTGGGTCATCAAAAAAGCAAGAGAGTTCCAGAAAAACATCTATTTCTGTTTTATTGATTACACCAAACCCTTTGACCATGTGATTTACAACTAACTGTGGAAAATTCTTAAAGAGATAGGAACACCAGACCACCTTACCTGCCTCCTGAGAAATCTATATGCAGGTCAAGAAGCAACAGTTAGAACTGGACATGGAACAACAGACTGGTTCCAAATCAGGAAAAGAATACATCAAAGCTGTATATTGTCACCCTGCTTATTTAACTTACGTGCAAAGTACATCATGAGAAATGCTGGACTAGATGAAGCACAAGCTGGAATCACAATTGCCAGGAGAAATATCAATAACCTCAGATATGTAGATGACACCACTCTTATGGCAGAAAACAAAGAACTAAAGAGTCTCTTGATGAAATAGAAAGAGAAGAGTGAAAAAGTTGGCTTAAAACTCAATATTCAGAAAACTAAGATCATGGCATCTGGTCCCATCACTTCATGGCAAATAAATGGGCAAACAATGGAAATAGTAATAGAGTTTATAGAGTTTATTTTTTTGGGCTCCAGGTCACTGTGGATGGTGACTCTAGATATGAAATTAAAAGACACTTTCTCCTTGCAAGAAAAGTTATAACCAACCTAGGCAGCATATTAGAAAGCATAAACAATCCTAACCTAGATAGGTTCAGAGAAGGTCTCCTTGAGGATTGAAGAGGAATCTTCTAAAGAAGAAAGCAGCTTGTGAAAAATAAAAAAAAAGTCCTGTTACAGTGGGGAGCATGCTCCTATAGTCTTTCTTGTTCAGTTACTATGGGGAATAGTACCTTGCTTTTTTCCAATTGTAGCTTAATTTTTGATCTGTATAAATGAAAAAAATAAATCCATAGTCTGAAAATATTTAGCTATATTTGAAACAAATTATCTGAAGAAATTTAGAATCACATCATTTGATATTTGTTTATCTTGGCTTTAATGCTTATTAACAGAGGATGCCTCAACTAGGTGTTGCTCCTACGAAGTAGAACATTCTTTCAATTGATCCATTTTTTATTACCACTTGGAATGCAATATAAAAATCCAGATAGTGTATATAAGTAGTTTAGTCTAAGCTGATATCGTATTTCCTCTTTTCCTTTGCAAAAAAAAAAAAAAAGAAAAAAAAAGTCTGGTTAATAGTCAAAGGGAAAAATCTATTATTATTTTAAAAATTCAAGTCAAAAATATCAGAATTTGATATTTTTGATCAGAATATCAGAATCATTAGATAATGTCTTAAATAAAAACTTTGTTTTTTTTTTTCTTGAACTCTAGTGTGTCAGTAGTCCTAATATTGCCAAAGAATATAAAATAGTTGAAATATTCATGAGAATAACATAGAAAGTGATGATAAATTCATATACCGACAACTGAGATATAACTAAAGATGTGGTGAAAGTGAAAGTGAAGTTGCTCAATTGTGTCTGACTCTTTGCGGCCCCATGGAATGTAGCCTACCAGGCTTCTCCATCCAGGCAAGAATACTGGAGTGGGTTACCATTTCCTTCCCCAGGGGATCTTCCCAACCCAGGGATCAAACCCAGGTCTCCCGCATTGGAGGCAGATGCTTTAACTTCTGAGCCACCAAGGGAAGCCCATATACTTAAAATGCTCTTCGTTTGACCAGTTCTTTGCTAAACGCTTTCCCAGACTGGAGCTTGGATAATTTTCATATAACTACTTACATCTTTGAAAAGAGATGGGGTTAATTGAAGAGGGAAGCTGTAGATGTCAAGAGTGTTTGGAAACACTGCTACTTGCTTATTATGGGGAATACTAAAATATTGACAGATTAAAAAACATGATTTTACAGTGAATAAACAATTCCATTTGGAAAGGAAGCATAAAATTTTATACACTTTGATAAATTTTTCCATGTGTGACAGAAGCTCAGTCTTAATTGCACTTAGTATTGTAGTAACTATTTACATTTCTTATTACTATATGTAAAAGGGCATAGTTCTGTAAGAGGTACAATTTATAGACTCTTAGCACTTAATCTCAGAGAAGGCAATGGCACCCCACTCCAGTACTCTAGCCTGGAAAACCCCATGGGTGGAGGAGCCTGGTAGGCTGCAGTCCATGGGGTTGCAAAGAGTTGGACACGACTGAGCGACTTCACTTTCACTTTTCACTTTCATGCATTGGAGAAGGGAATGGCAACCCACTCCAGTGTTCTTGCCTGGAGAATCCCAGGGACGGGGGAGCCTGGTGGGCTGCCATCTCTGGGGTCACACAGAGTCAGATAAGACTGAAGGGACGCAGCAGCAGCAGCACTTAATCTTAATTGTATTAGTTATGACCTACCTAGTCTAGATACATATCTGGAGTAATACCAAAGGAGTTCTTTAGCTTGAGATTTATGATGACAATAGCAACTTTTGTTCAGAGTGACTTAAGCATTCCTATGGCGTGAGAACTATCCATGAAGCCCAATGAAACACCAGGTAATATTTTGGTATACATCACTTATTGTAGTTGATTCAAATTCCTCCTAATTATGAAAAATATCTGATGTGAAATTACAAGTAAATATTAGTACTGACTATGAGACAGATTGTTTTTTGAAATTTAGGGATGCAAAATGAAATTTAGATGTGATCCTAAATTTATCAAATTCTTATGTTGAAAGGCTTCTTTGTATTAAATGCAAAATATATTTTTCAGATTGCCAAATGCTAACCTTTCTAAGTAATGAATGTTACTCCGTGGTCAGCCACAACAGGAAAATAATGCATTTTGATCTGTGTATTTCAACATCTGGTTGTCACTATGATGCTAAACCTATCAGAAATACTCTTTGCCAGATGTGACTTATGGTTATGTTATATTTTATTTAGTTCAGCAAAATGTATTTAAAAAGAAATCAAAGATATTACAGGGAATAAGCAAACCTAAGCAGTCTGTTCTGAAGGAGATCAGCCCTGGGATTTCTTTGGTTTTGGCCACCTCATGCGAAGAGTTGACTCATTGGAAAAGACTCTGATGCTGGGAGGGATTGGGGGCAGGAAGAGAAAGGGACGACAGAGGATGAGATGTCTGGGTGGCATCACTGACTCGATGGACGTGAGTCTGAATGAACTCCGGGAGTTGGTGATAGACAGGGAGGCCTGGCGTGCTGCGGTTCATGGGGTGCAAAGAGTCGGACATGGCTGAGCAACTGAACTGAACTGAACTGAAGCAGTTTATTCATTCATTAATTAAAACAGTAAAACATTCATAATGAAAACAGTTAACATTTATTGAGAAGGACCTACACACCTTCTATTTGTATACATAACAATTGTTTAATTTTTACATCAACTGTATGAGAGCAGATTCTATCTGTTCTTCATGGTATAGATGAGGAAACTAAAGAGAAAAACGTGGGTAGTCATATAGCTAATGTGGGCTTTCCCACATTATATGGCAAGCTTTGAATCTGAGCTGAGGCCAAAATGCTATACAATACAACCTCAGTGTATGCTGCTTTAGTTTCTACTTGACTTTGACCCTACCTAAAAGAAGAACAAATGGTTAAATTTTACAGGTCTAATGACTTTTTAATATTAATGACTATATGCTGCTTTTATGAATAACTAGTACATTTTAAAGATGGTACATATTGAGGGAGATAGATAAGGCAATATTTTATTAAGGTATTTTTCTCTGATGAACATATACCTTTTTTTCTGTATTTAAAATTATTTCTAACATGTGTTGATAGATAATGCACTTTTATTTCTAAAAGATCATTTCTTGATTTGTATTATTTTAAATTTAAGTCATTTTCTTTTATTTATCAAAATATAACAGGGTAAATAATGTGGCTGATAAATCATTGAAATTATTAAACATTTTCAATGTTACACATTCATGTTTGGAGAGGCAAAGGTAGTTCAAATATTTTAACTATAGTGTGTTTGTGGAGTAAAATATTCTGTGCAACTTATTCATCATGTCAATTTAGTAAAAATATAAAACACTGTTAGTATTGTTCTTTAATAGGTGAGCTTATCTAGTATAATTGCTGAATGATGTCATTGGTATTTCCCTTAGCTAAGAACAGTATGCGTTATGCCACAAATCATTCCATGGAACCAACTGTCATAAAATACTGTATAGGGTTTTACATTACAACTAAGGTTAAAAATAACAAAGTAGAATGTTATGAATTTGATTACTTTAGTCAGATTTGTATAGATTTTATTTCATTCCAATGGTATGCGAGTTAGGCAAATAATTGTATAAGTAATTCAACAGGACTTCTATACTTGGATTTCAGTGATAAAATTTATATTCAGTGCCTAAGTCTGATACAATGAAATCTCATAGTACTTTATTGTACTTTTGCAGAATTAATAATAAAGATAATTTGAGGTAATATTTTTCTAACTGGAAGCCAAGATTTGAGCAATATGGAAAAAACTATTGAAGAATTATACTAAAGAAATATGTTTAAAATAATTTATTTTGATATTGCAAAAGAGGATATGTCATTAGTCTTTCACATATTAATTTTCTCTTTGCTCAAATCATAATGATAGAATAGTGCCAGACCTTTAAGGTTTGGACTTCGTCTGACAGTGTAATTTAATAAATATAGTAGTTAATCCTTTAATTTCCCTCTTTTATATCCTATGAAACCCTCCAACTTCAAGGTTTGAGGTTCTCATAATCTTTCTTTATTTGTAACATCTTGATTATGTCTTAGAGTTGCCCATAAGAAACAAAAGAAAACGCCAGCTGTGTAAACCAATCCTGAGTTTACATTGCATCTGGTTTTACCTTCCAAACAAAGTTCTCTATAACAAGGTTCTCTGTCATCATCATAGCTTGAAGGATTGGGAAATAATAGAGAGTCGAATCCCAAGAGATGAAGGAGACTGGATTAGCTCATACATAATGTACATACTTTGCCATTAATTTCAGAAATGCCTGTACTTAAAGCTATAAAAATTATTGGGGACTTCCCTGGTGGTCCAGTAGCTAAGACTTCAGGCTCCCAATACAGGGGGCCTGGGTTTGATGCCTGGGTAGGGAGCTAGATCCCACATGCTGCAACTAACACCTGGCATGGCCAAATATATAAATAAAAATATTAAAAATTCTTTTGACTTGTATTCTCATGTTTATATGTGTATAAATTATAACTGAATGAATGAATTCATTAGAGAATGACAATATATTAGTAAATGAAGGGACTCTTATAAATCATAAATCACAGACTCAAATTGTAAATTAATTTTCCATAACAAACATTTTGTACACTATATTAATAGAAATGCATCTGAAAAAAAAGAAAAAAAAACATTTAAATAAAGAAGATGGTGAGCCTGCAGTGCATCATATTTTCTAACACAGAGGACAAAGGACAGGAGGGAGAAGGAAAGTAAAAAGATAAAACTTTAAAATAAGGAGTCTTAACTGCTGATTCTAAGATGAATCTGTGCTTCTCAAAGAAATTTTACAAATTTAACATCCAGCAAAGTTCTTTTGAACATTACACTAAATTGACTATTATACTCTTCAGTATTCTTACTTTTTTGTGTAAAGTTTCCCTGCTCTTTGCCTGTAATGGATTCCAAATGTGCTAGGCTTGTTAGTATGGCCCTTCTCTTCTGGGCCCCAGTTAACCAATGAGAAGGTTATTTTAAACTACTAAAGCTGCACCTGGGTGTTTGTAGCCCATGGAGATATTAGATCTTTCCCTTTCTTTCTTGCTTGTAGAGATTTGCCTGGGTGTATTAACAGACTATACAGAGATTAATTTGATCATTCCCTGCTTGTGAGAGGGAGAAGGCACTGGTGACCCACTCCAGTACTCTTGCCTGGAAAATCCCATAGACAGAGAAGCCTGGTAGGCTGCAGTCCATGGGGTCGCTAGGAGTGGACACGACTGGGTGACTTCACTTTCAGTTTTCACTTTCATGCTTGGAGAAGGAAATGGCAACCCACTCCAGTGTTCTTGCCTGGAGAATCCCAGGGACGGGGGAGCCTGGTGGGCTGACATCTATGGGGTCGCACAGAGTTGGACACAACTGATGCGACTTAGCAACAGCAGCAGCAGCAGCAGCAGCTGCTTGTGAGAATAGGTTACCGGAAGCTGCACATCAGTTTTTCCAGCTCTTACTGATTTTTTACTGAATCGTGGTTTTGCCTCTTTAAGCCTTGTGCAAATGTCCCATGCATACCAGTATTTAACTTGGAATTTGCTTTTTAAATGTAGATTATTCAATTTATATAAGTTTCATGATAATCAGTAATCATAAATCTCAAGATTCTTGAAACTAATATGTATGGTTTTAGATGGACTGAGGTTCAAACCTAGATTCAATGATAGCCTGATTTATTTTCCTGGAAGTTGAATAAGAAAACACTGAATTTAAATAATACCAAGGTGTTTATATTGTCTCTTGCTAAATCTAATATAGTATTGTGTGTGTGTGTGTGTGTGTGTGTGTGTGTGTGTTAGTCACTCAGTCATGTCTGACTCTTTGCGACCTCACAAACTGTAGCCCGCCAGAATTCTCTGTCCATGGAATTCTCCAGGCAAGAACACTGGAGTGGATTGCCATTCCCCTCTCCAGAAATATACTATTAAGTTTACTTTTTTCTGAGTTTTATAAATTATTCTTATAGATTAATTTAGAAGAGTCATTAGTAATGCAGAGAGCTGCTGATCAGATTTACATGTATTGACTTTTAAGTCTACATAATGTAGTTTACTTATTAATTTTGTCTTCTTTTCTCTTAGTGTGTCAGAGCAATTATTTTGTGTATGGAATTCAGATCTGGCATTTTATGCCTCATGACTAGCTCTGCCTGGTTCATTAGTTTGTTTTATTTTTTTCCCCAGTTTTTTGTATCTTATACCAGTATTTTATATTTTATTATATTATATATATTTATATTATTTATTATATAAATATTTTTATATTTATATATTTTGTATCTTATAAAACAAAGATATGTTTAGAAAAGTCACTAAAAATTCTAATTTTGTTGAAAAAATTTATGAAGATTATGTCTCTTCTCAAACTTTTCCTCTTAATATTTATCAAGTCGCTAAATCATGTCTGACTTTGCAACCCCATGGACCCCCTCCAGGCTCCTCCTCCTATGGAATTTACCAAGCAAGAATACTGGAGTGGTTTGCCATTTCCTTCTCCAAGGGATCTTCCTGACCCAGGAATCAAACTTGTGTCTCTTGCATTACAGACATTCTCCTGCATTGAAGGCAGAGTCTTTCTCATGGAGCCACCCAGGAAGTCCACACATCAAGCAGTATACATACCATTTATTTTACTTTTTGATATGTCTTAAAATTAGGCGTTGTTCTAATCCTAATTCATAACCCCAAAACTCTTGACGAGTTGAGCCAAAAAAAGGAAAGGCATCTTAAAAACAAAATTGTGTACAGAGTTCTAAATGTTTCAGTCATACACAAAGTGTTTTCCATTGAGTTAATTCCTTGCATCAGGTAGCCAAAGTATTGCAGTTTCTGCTTCAGCATCAATTCTTCCAATGAATATTCAGGACTGATTTCATTTACAGTTGCCTGGGTTGATGTCTTTGCAGTCCAAGGGACTCCCAAGAGTATTCTCCAACACCACAGTTCAGAAATATCAATTCTTTGGTGATCAGCTTTCTTTATGGTCTAGCTCTCACATCCATACCTGACTGCTGGAAAAACCATAGCTTTGACTAGATGTACCTTTGTCAGTAAAGTAATGTCTCTGCTTTTTTTTTTTAAAGCTTTGTCATAGCTTTTCTTCCAAGGAACAAGCACCTTTTAATTTCATGGCTGCAGTCACCATCTTCAGGGATTTTAGAGTTCAAGATAATAAAATCTGTTACTGTTTCCATGTTTCCATATCTATTTGCCATACAGTGATGGGACTGGATGCCATGATCTTTGTTTTTTGAATTTTGAGTTTTAAGGCAGTTTTTTACTCTCCTATTTCATCAAGCTTTCATCAAGAGGCTCCTTAGTTCTTCTTCCATCAATCAACAGAAAATTTGATTAAAGTTTTACTGAACATGGCCCTCCCCATCAGAGCAAGAACTAGATTCCCTCACAGCCAGTCCCTCTCATCAAGAAGCTTCCACAAGCCTCTTATCCATCAGAGGGCACACAAAATGTAAACCACAATTGCAGAATATTATGCAGACTGATCACTTGGATCACAGCCTTGTCTAACTCAATGAAACTATGAGCCATGCCATATAGGGCCACCCAAGATAGACAGGTAATGGTAGAGAGTTCTGAGAAAACATAGTGCACTGGAGAAGGGAATGGCAAGCCACTTCAGTGCTCTTGCCTTGAGAATCCCATGAACAGATTGAAAAGGCAAAAAGATATGACACTGAAAGATGAGATCCTCAGGTTGGAAGGTGCACAACGTGCTACCTGAGACAAGTTAAAAAATAGCTCCAGAAAGAATGAAGAGGTTGAGCCAAACGAGAACAACACCCAGTTGTGGATGTGACTGGTGTTGTAAGAAAAGTCCCAAAGCTGTAAAGAACAATATTGCATAGGGACCTAAGATGTTAAGTCCATGAATCAAGGTAAATTGGAAGTGGTCAAACATGAGATGGCAAGAATAAACATAGACATTTTAGGAATCATTGAACTAAAATGGACTGGAATGCACAAATTTAATTCAGATGGCCATTATATCTAGTACTGTGGGCAAGAATCCCTAAGAATAAATGCAATAACCCTCATAGTCAAAAAAAGAGTCTAAAATGTAGTACTTGGGTGCAGTCTCAAAAACAACAGAATGAAGTCTGTTTCCAAGGCAAACCATTCATTATCACAGTAATCCGAGTCTGTGCCCCAAAAACTAATGCCAAAGAAATTGAAGTCAAATGGTTCTGTGAAAACTTACAAAACCTTCTAGAATTAACAGCAAAAAAGATGTCCTTTTCATTCTAGGAACCTGGAATGCAAAAGTAGGAAGTCAAGAGATCCCTGGAGTAACAGGCAAGTTTGGCCTTGGAGTACAAGATGAAGCAGGACAAAGACTAAAAGGGTTTTGTGAGGAGAATGCACTAGTCATGGCAAACACCCTCTTCCAACAACACAATGGATGACTGTACACATGGACATCACCAAATGGTCAATACCAAAATCAGATTGATTATATTCTTTGCAGCTGAAGATGGAGAAGCTCTATACAGTCAGCAAAAACAGACTGGGACCTGAATGGGGCTCAGATTTTGAACTCCTTATTGCAAAATTCCCTCTTCTGTAAAGATGATATTGAAAAATCAGGATTCTTTCTTAAAAGTTTGCCACAGTTTTGTGCACCTCTTATGTGGATAACTGTCTGATTCACACTAATATAATGCATATTAACACAAGAGCAGTATTTAGCTTCTAGGTTTGAATCATTAATATTTCCAATCTTTCAGATTACAATTTTAGCCAGTACCTCTTTCAGTCTTTATATTTTTTGGATAAGTGATCAATTCTCTTTACCTTACCTTGAAATTTTATTCTTTACACTTTTCTGACTTGTCAGAAATTTCAAGTATATCTTAAGCTGAGCTGCTGAAATGACTCCTTATATGTAACTTACTGGACATCAGGATATACTTGGGAGATTTGAGAGATTTCCTGGACACTTTCAATTGTAGTGATATTACTGAGAAAACCACTTTAACAATTCAGCTAATGGAAGGATAATTCTATTTTAAGATGAGAACCAATTATTGAAATGATTTAAATATAAAGTCATTAAAACTTTTCTTAGTTTTTAAATTAAATAATAAGAATGTGTTAATATGAATGCTAGCACTCATTTATTCATGTTAATACACATGAATTGAGTTCTGGTAATACGTCACCTCTCAAATGTCCATGCTTGATGACTACATGCTGTGATACCTTTTTTCAAAAAGCTCAGTATTTGGCTAGAGTCATAGACAGGTAACTCAATAATTTTTGTTTAGTGGGGCTAATTCTTATGACAGGGGCAGGCAGAGGATGTTCCTGAAGCACTGATATGGGTGCCTGACTCAGCTTAAAAATGTACTGAAGTGTTGTTTCCCAGTAATATTGCCTGAATATTTAATAAATTTTAAAGGATGACTAGAGGCTGGGGGCCAGAGAAGGCAATGGCACCCCACTCCATTACTCTTGCCTGGCAAATCCCATGGACGGAGGAGCCTGGTGGGCTGCAGTCCATGGGGTCTCTGGGAGTCAGACACGACTGAGCGACTTCACTTTCACTTTTCACTTTCCTGCATCGGAGAAGGAAATGGCAACCCACTCCAGTGTTCTTGCCTGGAGAATCCCAGGGATGGGGGAGCCTGGTGGGCTGCCGTCTCTGGGGTTGCACAGAGTCGGACACAACTGAATCGACTTAGCAGCAGCAGCAGAGGCTGGGGGCAGCACTCTAAACAGAGTAAATAAATTGGAGATCTCATTCTTTTATCATCTCTAATGGTTATTCATTTTATAACATTGATTCTCCAAAAGAGGTTCCATATCTCCATGAAAATACTCCACCTAACTTATGCAGAAGCAGAAATTTAGGATTAGTAAATAATGTATGACCAACCTAGACAGCATATTAAAAAGCAGTGACATTATATTGCCAACAAAGTTCCATCTAGTTAAAGCTTTGGTTTTACCAGTAGTCATGTATGGATGTGAGAGTTGGACTATAAAGAAAGCTGAGCATCGAAGAATTGATGCTTTCGAACTGTGGTGTTGGAGAAGACTCTTTAGAGTCCCTTCGACTGCAAGGAGATCCAACCAGTCCATCCTAAAGGAAATCAGTCCTGAGTATTCATTGGAAGGATTGATGAAGCTGAAACTCCAATACTTTGGCCACCTGATGCAAAGAACTGACTCATTTGTAAAGACCCTGATGCTGGCAAAGATTGAAGGTGGGAGAAGGGGATCACAGAGGATGAGATGGTTGGATGGCATCACCAACTCAATGGATATGAATTTGAGTAAACTCCAGGAGTTGTTGATGGACAGGGAAGCCTGGCTTGCTGCAGTCCATGGGATCACAAAGAGTTGGACATGACTGAGTGACTGAACTGAACTGAACGGAGGTACACTGAATCTGTAACTAATGCTGCAGTGAATATGTGGATGCATATAACCTTTTTGAGTTAGTTTTTTTTTTGTATTATTTGAATACATAATCAATAATCAGAAGTGTAATTGCTTGATTATGTAACAGTTCTGTTCTTAATTTTTTAGCAACAGTCTTCATTTTGTTTTCCACTGTGGCTGAACCAATTTACATTCCCATCCACAGTGCACAAGCGTTCCCTTTCCTCCACATCCTTGTCAACACTTGTTTTTTCTTGTTTTTTGGTAAGAGCCATTCTAACAAGTGTGAGGTGATTATTCGTTGCAGTTTTGATCTGATCATCCCTGATGATTAGTGGGCTTTTACATTCTTACTTCACTCTGCTGCTGCTACTGCTGCTGCTAAGTCGCTTCAGTCGTGTCCGACTCTGTGCAACCCCAGAGACAGCAGCCCATTAGGCTCCCCCGTCCCTAGGATTCTCCAGGCAAAAACACTGGAGTGGGTTGCCATTTCCTTCTCCAATGGATGAAAGTGAAAAGTGAAAGTGAAGTCGCTCAGTCGTGTCTGACTCCCAGCGACCCCATGGACTGCAGCCCACCAGGCTCCTCTGTCCATACGATTTTCCAGGCAAGAGTGCTGGAGTGGGGTGCCATACTTCACTCTACTATAGTTTAAAGTAAAAAGTTAGATTTTTTTTAAGGTAGTCTTTTTATTTACTTGTTAATCTCAATTGAAGTCTCCCAAATGTTTTGGGTTTTCAAGGAAAGGGATTAAAAAGACGATGTGACTTTATTGCAACTAAGCCTTGATATCAAGCTTGTGATATTCCAAATAAACATCACCATCTTGGGGGAAATTTTTCCATACACCTTAAAAGTACATAAAATGTTTAATATAGTGAATAATTTAAAAAGTATATTCAGTTCAGTTCAGTCGCTCAGTTGTGTCCGACTCTTTGCGACCCCATGAACCACAGCACTCCAGGCCTCTCTGTCCGTCACCAACTCCCGGAGTCCACCCAAACCCATGTCCATTGAGTTGGTGATGCCATCCAACCATCTCATCCTCTGTCGTCCCCTTTTTCTCCTGTCCTTGATCTTTCCCAGCATCAGGGTCCTTTCCAATGAGTCAGCTCTTAACATCAGGTGGCCAAAGTATTGGAGTTTCAGCTTCAACATCAGTCCTTCCAATGAGCACCCAGGACTGATCTCCTTTAGGATGGACTGGTTAGATCTCCAGATAGCAGCCTATAACAGGAGGCTTAGATTTGATAATGCTTTTAAAATAATAAAAATATAAAATACTATAAAATTACCCACATTAAAATATTCCCACATATTAACTGAAAAATTTGGTTTATTGATTTCATACCAAGGATTTCAAGTACATCAAGTATATTCAATATATATTATTGCTTAATATTTCCATAGCATACAGTGTTTGGTATCAACCGTGTACTAAAAAATACAATGTTTTTTTTATTAAATTATATCAATTTTATAATCTACATGTAATTTTAAGTAGTATGTAAACAGAAAGAGACAGACATAATGCCTGAAGTTATCCTTACATCTTAAGAAATGATACCAACACTTTTTGCAATTTAAGAAATAATTAATGATGTGAAATTTATTCTTTTAAAGTAATACTATAAGTAATTTAATTGTCTAATAAATATATAATTACTTTTATTTAATTTAAAATTATGTATTATAAATGTTTCTATTTTGAAATACTGTATGTTTTATGTATATATCTAATATTAACAGTTGAATATGTATGCACATTTTGGAAATTTAATTATACAATTCCCCTAGGATTTACTGTACTAATCATTTTGGTAAATATTTGAACATTTTATTACTTAGATAAAATTTTTGATGTCATTTTGAAAATTATTGGAAGAACCTAATATTTGTATTAATTTACAAATATGCATAATTATAGTGCCTCATTATTCCATATTACAGTTCCTATTGAAGGCCCTGTAGTAAAGTATCATAAGCAAACATTGATTTAAACAAATTTTAATATTAATTTTTTATTTTGTTTTTTACTAAAACATACATACATTTTACAGATAGATGTAGGTTGACATGTAAGAAGTACAATGGAGAGACTTCCTTTACTAAGTTTTCCCCAATAGTGATACATGGCAGACTGCTGTAATTATAGACTGGGTGTGACATTGGTTCAGTGAAATACTTTTGCTTTGTATATGCCTATCTCCTTATATCAATATTTGAAGAGAATTTCTTATAGATACCATATCTGCCAATCTTTGTATTTAATTTGGTTTAAATTTTCATAGTATAATTATTTAATATGTTAAGGCTTGCATCTTCACTGTTGTTGGTTTTGTGGTGGCTGTACTGTACAACTTCTGGGATTTTAGTTTCTTGACCAGGGATTAAAACCTGGACTCTTGGCAGTAAGAGTGTGGAGTCCTAACCACTTTGTCTTTTATGTGTCTTTATATAATTGCTTTCTTTAGGCATTATATTATATATAAATAACATCATGGTGAACTTTTGTCAATTTTTCACCAGTACAAGTTTCTCCACCAAAATTGTCGAGACGTTATATCCCTTACGATCCCTTTACCCTCCCTCATGTATAAATAGTTGTCTTATTTTCTCTCCATACATTTAGAACCACATCAGTGTCAAAATTTTGCTACTAAAGTCAAATATAACTTAAGAAGAAATGGAAAATCTGTTTTATTAACACTTATTTTTATCTTACTGTTTTCCTTTGTAATCAGTGATTCCTACTTTTATTATTTCCATTCAATTTAGAGAACCACTTTCAGGCATCCTCTTAGAATAGTTTGTTTGGCAACACATTTCTTTAGGATACCTTTATTCCCTGTGATTCCTGAAGGAAATGTTCATATGTTCCTTGATATATAATGTAGTGTGTTCACAGGTTCCACTGATTAGTATTTGGTGGGGGTTGGGGGGAATTTTGTGTCTATCAAAATGAGGATAATAGATCTTTTATTATAGTTTCTAAGACTTTTCAAATTTTTGTTTTCATTTGTTTCTCCTCTGTGGTTTAAATTGGATAATTATTTTGCTGTATATAAAATTATATATCAGTTCAGTTCAGTCACTCAGTCGTGTCCGACTCTTTCCAACCCCATGAATTGCAGCACGCCAGGCCTCCATGTCCACCACCAATTCCCACAGTTCACTCAGACTCATGTCCATCGAGTCGTTGATGCCATCCAGCCATCTCATCCTCTGTCATCCCCTTCTCCTCCTGCCCCCAATCCCTCCCAGCATCAGAGTCTTTTCCAATGAGTCAACTCTTCGTACTGGAAAAACCATAGCCTTGACTAGACGGACTTTTGTTGGCAAAGTAATGTCTCTGCTTTTGAATATGCTATCTAGGTTGGTCATAACTTTCCTTCCAAGGAGTAAGCGTCTTTTAATTTCATGTCTGCAATCACCATCTTAAAAATCTTAAATTAAAAAAAAAAGATCACATGATATCAATGATGTGATGACATCTGACTAAGCTTTTAAGGTGACTATCACAAAAAATGTCCCAAGAGCAATTACAGAAAAACCTGAACCAAGAAAAAAAAAAATAGCAAAGAAACAAAAAGTTTCAGTAAAGAAACATAAGATGTAAAGAAGAAATAAACAGAAAATTTAAGGCAGAAAAATATAATAATCAAAATTTAAAAACTCAATGTATAACCCCAAGAGCCTAACAGATAATTCTCTTTTTTTATTTCTTTGAGATTTTATTGGTTATTCATATGATGAATAATTTTCTTTTAAACTTGAACATTTTGTGTATTATGTGATGAAGCTCTGGATTTTGTTTAAATCTTCTCTTTTAGCTGATTTCTTTGGTTACTGCCCCAACTGGGAAGATTGAGTACTGCTCTGTTATTTTATTATGGAGATAGAAGTACTCATTTGGCCATTGTTAAAACCTGAAGGGGAGCACCTTATCACTGCTGGATGAGGCTAGAATATGAAGTTCCCAGGAGTCCTCTACTGATATCTCCCTGACTGGGAGGAAGAAGAGTACTCCATTATTACTATCTATGTGGCTTCCACTTCCTGTGTGCACTGGTAAAATCTTGCTTGGCCTCTGCTCACCAACCTTATAAGGGGTATTTAATTACTCTTGTTGAGTGTGGGTATCCAAGTTCCCCATGTAGCTTTTATTGATAACATGGAGTTAAGAGTTCTTATTATTGCCTAGAGGGGATGAAAGTGTGACCTCCCCACTATACCTTCTCTGATATCACCCTTGTGGGGAGAGTATTGAGCTATATTGTTATAATCTAATAGGAGCTGAACTTTAGACATTTCTTGGTATTTGATGATGTCAATGGTGATGGGGTACAATGAGTTCAATGTTGTTTGCCTTGGATAGAGTGTTTTTGTTAAGTTTCCTGCATTGCTGTGATGCATTTTTCCTTATTCCTTGGTTCAAGAGAGGACGCTTTAGTTGAACAGTTTGTTGTTTGCATCTTTTCTTTTTATAGGTTCCTAGGTTTTTGTGTTCCAAGCCCAAACTCTATAAATCCAAGAGAAAACCCAAGGATTCACTACCATATTGTTCCTTGAATCTTGAGGACCATAGCTTGTCTGCCTCTTCTCTCTAGTTTTCAGGGTCTTCTTATATTTGTTTATGTATAGTGTCCATGGTTTTAAGTTTTACTTGACTGAAGAAATAAAAAACAAACAACAAAAAAAAAGCAACAACAGCAAAAACTCATGTACCTTCTCACTGGGATCAGAGTTCTCTTTACCTTGTTGTTAAGCAGATCAGTCCCAGATACTGCTCTAATTTCCAAACATCTATTCATTTGGATTTATTTAATATTCTGTGTGGACTCAGGATCAAGGAGAGTGAATTGGTTATTGCTAAATTTTTTACTATTAATGAAAATATATTAAAATCATGTCCCACTGATATGAAATATCTTTGTGTATAAAGACCAGATTAGTATGAAACTTTATATTTAATGGAATGCTTTCATGTTACCAATCTACAACTTTACTATTAGCTTCTAACTTTATATTGTTTTAATTTTATTTTTGTTATCTTATTCCCTTTCTATGAGAGTATTTACTTTAGTGATTCATACTAATTCAGGCTTTGACAAATTTTTCATTCTTAAAATATTTGTATGACCAAGTTTTTTTTTAAATCCTTGCTATTAATGTGCTAGCAGTTTAATGATAGATATGTTGAAGAATGAGAAATTATTGTGGTTTTTATTTTGAAAATATGAGAAAATATACATGTAAACTTAATTCCCTTCTATTTGCTTTCTATATTCTTTTTTTGTATTAAGTCTTGGTACCTCGGATTAAGAAACCAAATAAGAGTCAAATGTTCACATGGCATGTCATAAATCTTATTGTTTATTAAAGATATGCATTTTCAAATAGTAAATGTACATTTGGCAGCTATGTGTGATTTTCCTGTATTTATTGGGAATATTTATGCCCCAAAGTCCTATTTCTAATATTAAGTTAAACCATATTGGTGTGACTGAAATTCATCAACTTTGTGGAAAACATTTCAGAAAATTATCCCAGAAGACCCTCTTAGGCTGTCATAGATAATTGTGATGAGAAAAAAGCATTACATAGAAATAGGAGCCCAGAAGCTAATTCATCTGGAAAAATGGAAAAAATAATATGAAAGGATTTCACTTTCATAACAAGTTTCATAACTAGTGAAGTGAAAGTCACTCAGTCATGTCTGACTCTGTGGGACCCCATGGTATATACATCCATGGAATTCTCCAGGACAGAATACTGGAGTGGGTAGGCCTTCCCTTCTCCAGGGGATCTTCCCAACCTAGGGATTGAACCCAGGTCTCCTGTGTTGCAAGCGGTTTCTTTACCAGCTGAACTATGAGTGAGACAGATGAAGTTTAATGAACTCTTCAATAAAAATGCTTCACTAACTTAAGATACATCGTCCCTTGTATGTAATATAAAGAGGCACTGCCAAGACTATTCTTCCTACTACTCAGTGCATGTTAATTATTTTGAACATTGGAGCTGATAATTGAAGATTTGAAGATTTTATTTATTCTTTTATAAGTATATGTCACTCTTTTTCCAGAGAATAATTTTATTGCTTAAATTTTCTTCTCTTCTGGTAAAGGTAACATGATTCAAGTGAATATTATCAAAAGTTTTTATTATTATGTTTGATATTTTGCCTAACTCTTTGACTATTATTCTGTGCTCTGTGTCAGTTTTTGCATTTTGTGAGGGTTTCCTTTTTATTTATTTTGTTCTTATTCCACCTATAAGTGAAATCATACAGTATTTGTCTTTCTCCATCTGACATATTTTACTTAGCATAACACACTTTAAGTCCATCTGTGCTGTCGCAAAAGGCAGATATGTAGCATATCCTGTTTATCCATTTATCTATTGATGGGTACTTAGGTTGCTTCCATATCTTTACAGTAAATGATGCTGTGATGAACATAGAGCTGCATTTATCTTTTTCAATTAGTGTTTTCATATTCTTTGGATAAATAGCCAGAAGTTGAAATATGGATCATATGGTAGTTTTGTTTTTAATTTTTTGAGGAAACTCCATACTGTTTTCCATATTGGCTGCAGCAGTTTACATTCCCACAAACAGTGTATAAGGGTTCCCTTTCTCTATATCCTCGCCAGTATGTATCATCTTGCCATTTTGATAGTAGCTATTTTAACAGGCATGAGGTGATACCTCATTTTGGTTTAGATTTGCATTTCCCTATTAATTAGTGATTTTAATATCCTTTTACATGCCTATTACCCATCTATATGTCTTCTTTGGAAAAATGCCTGTTTAGCTCCTCTGCCCAATTTTGTTGTTGAGTTACATGGATTCTTTATACGTTTTGGATATTGGATATCCATTTTATTTGGATATATAATTTGAAAATATCATTTCCCATTCCATAGGTTGTCTCTTTGTTTTGTTATTCATTGTTTAGTTCCTGAAAAGTTATTAGTTAACCTGTGCTTATGCAGTTATATTAAGAGAAATGGAGGAGAGGAGGCAGCAACAAAGAAAATATGAGAATGGTTTTGTTTTTTGTTCGCACTAGTGGTAAAGAATTTGCCTGCCATTGCAGGAGATGCCAGATATGGGTTCAATCCCTGGGTTGGGAAGATTCCCTGGAGAAGGAAATGTCTACCTACTCTAGTATTCTTGCCTGGAAAATCTCATGAACAGAAGAAAGAGCCTGGTAGGCTACAGTCCATAAGTTTGCAAAGGGTCAGACACGACTGAACACACAAATACTTAACTTTGTCATAATATAGTAAATCCAAGAATTGTATTTATGAATTTTTCCTTTTGGTTTTTCTCTGCTTGTTTACAGGAGTTGATATTTGTTATAAACTGTAAAAGTGATTTTTCACCTAATTTTTTGTAAAAGACATAAAAATTTTATTTTTCCAACCTTAGTCATCAAAATAATGGTATGGAAGTTTTTCTGTTATTATTTCAGCTTAAATTCTCCAACCTTTCCTGGCAATCTTAAGCAAATACAATATTTACTTGGACTTCCTAGATTGCTCTGTGGTAAAAAATCCACCTGCCAACGCAGGAGACATGTGTTTGATCCCTGGGTCAGGAAGATCCCCTGGAGAAGAAAATGGTAACCAACCAACCAGTATTCTTGATTGTGAAATCCCATGGACAGAGGAGACTGTCAGGTTACAGACCATGAGGTCACAAAAAAGTCAGACATGACTTAGCAACAATAACAATAATATTTACTTAATCTACCTTATAGCTTTCTGGTTGTCGTAAAATAGTTGGAAATGTGCAAACCAATATTCTAAGTAGGTTTCTGAATTTTACCTGAGTGGAAGGAGTGTTTTTATTTCCAGCTATTTCTTGTTTTGTTTTGCTTTGACTTTAAATAAAGTTCTATATGTCTTGAATAAAAAGACGAGAGCCATTAAAATAGGCTTTACTAAGATATATCACTAAATGCTAACCAAATTTATTGTGGAATACTTTAATACAGTATCCTATGTCAATTATAGATAATTAAAACTAGGAATTGATTAAATTACAGCCTACTTCCTAGGAGTCACATAATAAGAAACTTATATTGATGTAGTTTACCTTTCACGTATTGGTAAATCACTTTTGAAAATTTTATTTATTTGTAAATAGTTGCCTATTTTCAGGAATTCTTTTTATTTTAGGAAGACTTTTTTAATGAGGAACTAATGAATTCTTGAGAAAAGACAAAAGTGGTTTTTTCTCCCCCCCAAAGTTGTGTATCTGAAGCAATTTTTGTAGAATGTTAATACTAGTTAGGAAAACTTTAGAAAGTTATCTCATGAAGGCAACAATAATTTAAATTTGTATCATCTACTACATCATTATTGAGGTGCTATTTTTATAAAGATGATAAAATTCTAATGAGTACTAGTAACACATATAATTGACCATTTTAAGTTTATCTCATTTTCCTCTATCTTTGTTTCTACTTCCTTTTGCCAATCTTTTCTTTTTCTATTTATTCCTCTTCTTCATCCCCATTAAAACAACGAAAACAAAAACACAAACCTCTGTTTAAAGTACCTTTTTTCCCCCAATATAGTATATATTTTCAGCTTTTCAAATAATCACTTTATAGAGCCAGGGACATACACTTCAATAATAGGGGCTGTGATATATCTCAGTGTAGGGAATCTAGATAGCATTTTTCCCGTGTTCTAACACTAACATATTATTCTCGTTTTTGAGCTATTCTCCAGCAGTGTTTCAGAAGTTAATAATGGTCTGTGCCTTTTAAAGGCAATTTTTCCCTTTCTTCTGTCTCTTTTGTGGTTTAATTAAGACATTCATCAAGATTCCTCAGTCTCACTAATAAGAAGCTTAGATTATTATAGAAAGTAATTTTCAGAATATTAAAAAATACATCTTTCGGTTGTGTTTTTCTATGTGCTCATTTTTAGAATTGGCAAATTATGTGAAATACATTATAATGTATTATTTGATGTTATTGTTAGTATATATTCACAGGCATAATATTGACTTACATCGGTCTCAATTTTGGCTGAAAACATAATGGGAGATAAGAAATTAGTACTTTTTCAGTAAAAGCTAAAATGTTGAGTATTTTTAATATTTATATACCTATTAGAAAAAATAAATAAATAACTATGAACTTCTTTCAAAAGTCATTGAACTTCCTTTTCTTCTTCATCCAAGCCTTCCCCAGATTCCTCAAAATGATGCTGCTTTATTCAGTTTCAACTTGTGATAAATAAAAAAGGATAATTGAGTACTAAACTGGGTCAACGTATGTAAGAATTATGTTTAGAAAAATATTTTTGCTTGTATTTTTAAATTCCAATACAAATGATTTTGAAAAATGGTATAATAAGTATGGGCTTTGGATCAATTCCAAAGTGCTAATAACTGCTTATTTCTAGTGTGCACCAAAGCAAGAAAAAATTGAGATTAATTTTTGGAAAGTGTTATTGCACTTTGATGTCTGTTGTAATCTCTAAACATATAATCAGTAGGCTTATTTTGTTGAGAGGGATGTATTTCATAAAAGAATTGGTCTGTGACACATTGTAATGAAAAAAAGAAGTCCTTCACCACAGATAGTTTGTAAAGCAGTGGTTTATAAAAACAGTACTCTGGTTTAGTTTGAATGGCTATTTTTGAGAAAACTTAGAAATGTTTTCCTTAGTGGTAAATATAATGATAGCAGATGTTGTAGTTTAAGTTAAATTTTATTTTTTAGTTTAAATCAAATTTTATTTTTTCATTATAAGAGGAGTTATATAGAAATATAATTGAGAATGCAATTTTGTGCTTAAACTCTGTCTACTCCATGACTGACTTACGGAGTTTGAACTTTGGTGAGGCAGATAGTTTTAGGGCAAAACCTTTGACTGCTGGAGTAATAGACCCAAAGGAATCAGATTGATTGCATGTTGATAGTATAGCAGTGAAGATTTTTGGTAAAATATAATTTCATTTTCAATGAGATACACATTTTAGGCACAAGTACTAGTTAGCAGTTGAACTTGGTCCAACCTGATTAAAGATAGAATTTAAAAGTTTTTACTATGATGAATCATACAGACACAGGGAAACAATGTAGTTTCCTAGGACTAAGCTTTTCTGTTGTCCTTAGTATGTAACCTTCATTCTCATGCGTGCAAACTGGTGACTGTCTAGTGCCAATCACCATGTTCTGGCTGGAAAGGGATGCAAAAAGCATATTTCATCTAAGGCTACCATTCATTTTGGAGATTTTCTAGATGTTGTGCTTAATAGCTTTCATATTGTATCCTTTTGTATCTGAAAGAGTTGAAAATATTAATTTTTATGCTTAGAACAGAGCTTCTGCCACAAGAAATGAAGTTCTGTTAG
Organism: Bos indicus; assembly: GCF_029378745.1. Taxonomy (NCBI): domain Eukaryota; kingdom Metazoa; phylum Chordata; class Mammalia; order Artiodactyla; family Bovidae; genus Bos; species Bos indicus. The sequence continues at coordinate 77,685,292 of NC_091765.1, forward strand.
TAAGGAGACACTAGAGAAAGGATATTGGGTGATCATCTGGAAGTCTCTGTCATCGGAATGGCTTGATATTCCCCAGTTCAGCATATGTCGAGCTCTGAACATCTGGCCTGGTTTTGTCTTCAAAATGGAAGCAGATTGATATAAAATTTTGTTTAGGGTCATCTCTGTTCATTACTTCAGTATCTTGAGTGTTATCTTCTTTTTTTTTTTTTAATGTTCTTGCAGTACTTTATTCCTGACAGTCTTCCTGTTACCACCATATCTTTTTCATTTTTTGTTGGTTTTGGCAAGGGCTATGTTCTTTGATAAAATGATATGTATCGATAAATTATATAAAAGAAAATACTTTAAATGAAAACAGACCACTTGAATAGGGAAATAACATCCTGCTCAGAAAACTCTCAGTAACGCCCAATGTTTGTTTTGTTAATTTTTTCATAAAATGTTCTTTTCATATCAATATGCATTCATATAATACATCTAAGTACTAATTGTATTAACTGTGTTGAATATTCATGCTTCTATGAGTAGAGTTTAAGAGGAAATTCTTGATTGGATATACAGGTCAGATCAGATCAGATCAGATCAGTCACTCAGTCATGTCCAACTCTTTTCGACCCCATGAATCGCAGCACGCCAGGACTCCCTATCCATCACCAACTCCCGGAGTTCACCCAGACTCACGTCCAACGAGTCAGTGATGCCATCCAGCCATCTCATCCTCTGTCATCACCTTCTCCTCTTGCCCTCAATCTCTCCCAGCATCAGAGTCTTTTCCTTGAGTCAACTCTTCGCATGAGGTGGCCAAAGTACTGGAGTTTCAGCTTTAACATTATTCCTTCCAAAGAAATCCCAGGGCTGATCTCCTTCAGAATGGACTGGTTGGATCTCCTTGCAGTCCAAGGGACTCTCAATAGTCTTCTCCAACACCACAGTTCAAAAGCATCAATGCTTCAGCGATCAGCCTTCTTCACATTCCAACTCTCACATCCATACAAGACCACAGGAAAAACCATAGCCTTGACTAGATGAACCTTTGTTGGCAAAGTAATGTCTCTGCTTTTGAATATGCTATCTAGGTTGGTCATAACTTTCCTTCCAAAGAGTAAGCATCTTTTAATTTCATGGCTGCAGTCACCATCTGCAGTGATTTTGGAGTCCAGAAAAATAAAGTCTGACACTGTTTCCCCATCTATTTTCCATGAAGTGATGGGACCAGATGCCATGATCTTCGTTTTCTGAATGTTGAGCTTTAAGCCAACTTTTTCACTCTCCATTTTCACTTACATCAAGAGGCTTTTTAGTTCCTCTTCACTTTCTGCCATAAGGGTGGTGTCATCTGCATATCTGAGTTTATTGATATTTCTCCCGGCAGTCTTGATTCCAGCTTGTGTTTCTTCCAGTCCAGCGTTTCTCATGATGTACTCTGCATATAAGTTAACTAAGCAGGGTGACAGTATACAGCCTTGATGTACTCCTTTTCCTATTTGGAACCAGTCTATTGTTCCATGTCCAGTTCTAACTGTTGCTTCCTGACCTGCATACAAATTTTTCAAGAGGCAGATCAGCTGGTCTGGTATTCCCATCTCTTTCAGACTTTTCCACAGTTTTTTGTGATTCACACAGTCAAAGGCTTTGGCATAGTCAATAAAGCAGAAATAGATGTTTTTCTGGAACTCTCTTGCTTTTTCCATGATCCAGCGGATGTTGGCAATTTGATCTCTGGTTCCTCTTCCTTTTTTAAAACCAGCTTGAACATCAGGAAGTTCATGGTTCATATATTACTGACGCCTGGTTTGGAGAATTTTGAGCATTACTTGACCAGCGTGTGAGATGAATACAACTGTGCGGTAGTTTGAGCATTCTTTGGCATTGTCTTTCTTTGGGATTGGAATGAAAACTGACCTTTTCCAGTCCTGTGGCCACTGATGAGTTTTCCAAATTTGCTGGCATATTGAGTGCAGCACTTTCACAGCATCATGTTTCAGGATTTGGAATAGCTCAACTGGAATTCTGTCACCTCCACTAGCTTTGTTCATAGTGATGCTTTCTAAAGGCCCACTTGACTTCACATTCCAGGATGTCTTGCTCTAGGTCAGCGATCATACCATCGTGATTATATGGGTCATGAAGATCTTTTTTGTACAGTTCTTCTGTGTATTTGTGCCATCTCTTCTTAATATCTTCTGCTTCTGTTAGCTCCATACCATTTCTGTCCTTAATAGAGCCCATCTTTGCATGAAATATTCCTTTGATATCTCTGATTTTCTTGAAGATATCTCTAGTCTTTCCCATTCTGTTGTTTTCCTCTATTTCTTTGCATTGATTGCTGAAGAAGGCTTTCTTATCTCTTCTTACTATTCTTTGGAACCCTGCATTCAGATGTTTATATCTTTCCTTTTCTCCTTTGCTTTTAGCTTCTCTTCTTTTCACATCTATTTGTAAGGCCTCCCCAGACAGCCATTTTGCTTTTTTGCATTTCTTTTCCATGGGAATGGTCTTAATCCCTGTCTCCTGTACAATGTCACGAACCTCATTCCATAGTTCATCAGGCACTCTATCTATCAGATCTAGGCCCTTAAATCTATTTCTGACTTCCACTGTATAATCATAAGTATTTGATTTAGGTCATACCTGAATGGTCTAGTGGTTTTCCCTACTGAGCCACAGTCAGCTCCCAGTCTTGTTTTTGCTGACTGTATAGAGCTTCTCCATCTTTGGCTGCAAAGACAATAATCAATCTGATTTTGGTGTTGACCATCTGGTGATATCCATGTGTAGAGTCTTCTCTTGTGTTGTTGGATATGGGTGTTTGTTATGACCAGTGCATTTTCTTGGCAAAACTCTATTAGTCTTTGCCCTGCTTCATTCCATATTCCAAGGCCAAATTTGCCTGTTACTCCAGGTGTTTCTTGACTTCCTACTTTTGCGTTCCAGTCCCCTATAATGAAAAGGACATCTTTTTTGGGTGTTAGTTTGGAAAGGTCTTGTAGGTCTTCATAGAACCGTTCAACTTCAGCTTCTTCAGCGTTACTTGTTGGGGCATAGACTTGGATTACTGTGATATACAGTTAGCATACAGTAAAATTTAAAGACTCCATATTATTAATATATAGGAAGAAAAAGTATTTGATTTAATTCAAATACTATCTACATGCTACTTAATTCAGATACTCTCTACATGCTACTGATTATAAATTGAAATCATTTTTCATATGTCACAGTAGTATACTTGATTTAGAGTGGTTTCCATGGTTTTACACTTTTATAAATTCATATATGACACTTATTTTATTAAAAATGTATGTATAATACATTTGTGATACATGCAAGTAGATTTTTAGAATTATAATACTATATTTTGGTATTTTCAGAGAAATAAAATATATTCAGATATGTTAAAATATCTATGTTTTACAACTTGATATAGATCTGACTGTTCATGACTACAAAGTTAAAAGTTTTAAGATACACCTTTCTATTTTATTTTTTTTTTCTTTACATGGTATCTTTTACATTAGGGAGTATGGCTCTGTGAATGTGTATAAGAATTACTAATCAGGAATTTTAAAACATTTTGGTTTCTCTAAATGCACACATGGGTTAATGTATCTGTAGACATATTTTTATCATGATAAATTCTAATATAATACTAAAACATTTGCAGTGGATAAAAGTGTGGTAATTTATTCAAAATCTCATTTCTATAGATGAAGAAACTAAAGTATAAAGTAATTTGGAGTCATACCCAAGTTTATAAAAAGCGACTTATTGGGTGAGGTCAAGTAAAACGTCATCCTCTAAATCTTTATTTTTCTATCACCTGTCTTAAAGAGGAAATTTGCCTACCAGATAAGAAATGCCAGTCTGGTTGTTTTAGAATACTATTGGAAGACCTATCTTCAAGTTTTAGCTCTGGTTCTTAAGAACTGCGTAACTTGGAGCAAAATACATGTTATCAGTTTTCTGTGAAACTGGCAAGTGCCATCTTAGTAACAAATTCACACAATTGCTGTGAAGATCAAATAAGATGTGTGTGAAAAACACTAGAAGTCTTATAATAGTATCCACAACAAGAGTAATTCATATCTCTATGGCACTTTTAGAAAGTACTGTTTATTATTGCTCTCATGCCTAATTCATTTGACCTGCTTATTTATCTTTCACTTTATAGAATTGTTAGTTGAGTGTATTCTCCTTGGTTCCAACTCGTCTCAACAAAAATTTGAAGTGAAGGACGTTAAAGCCCTCAGTGCATCACAGCTCTTGGACAGACGGTGTTATAGCTCTGAGGTCTTGAACAGACCGTGTTATAGCTCTTAGACAGATCAGTGTTACAGCTCCATGTTACAGGTCAATTTTATTTAGAAAATAGCAGGAAAATACATCCCTGAGGCGTGAGGGCATGCAGACCCAAAGACTGGAAGAGAAGAAAGGGCGAGCATGTGAGTGCATGTGCTGGTGGTGGTGGGGGGGGCCGGAGAGAATGATCTCAGGAGAGAAAGAAACCCCTAGCCCTATGGCTTCTCTTTTTATATGTTTTTTTCCTCCCCCCAGGCCTACCTTATGTAAATTGGGCTAGCCAGGAGTGCTGTTTGTTCTACCTGCGGTCCTCACTCCAGTCCTCAGACATTCCTTTGACCTTCCATTGTTCTATTTTCCTGGACTTTTCCCTTCCTTGTCTTTTGGCCACTGCCATTTTGGACTCCAGTTTCCTATTCTAACTACCTAACAGGTGTATAGCCGTTTTTATGCAAGTGTTAATTTTAGTATCTCTAAAAAGGTTGGGTAAACTCTGGGAGTTGGTGATGGACAGGGAGGCCTGGAATGCTGCGATTCATGGGGTCGCAAAGAGTTGGACACAACTGAGCGAATGAACTGAACTGAACTGAAAAAGGTTACCAACTAGAATATCCTGTTTAAAACATCTTCCTTAATACATTCTTAAAATTTGGTTTTTCTAAATGTTAGTTTGATTTCTTCAGTTCAGTCACTCAGTCGTGTCTGACTCTTTGTAACCCATGGACTGCAGCACACCATGCCTCCCTATCCATCACTAACTCTTGGAGTTCACTCAAACTCATGACCATTGAGTCAGTGATGCCATCCAACCATCTCATGCTCAGTTGTCCCCTTCTCCTCCCACCTTCAATTTTTCCCAGCATCAGGGTCTTTTCCAATGAGTCAGTTATTTGCATCAAGTGGCCAAAGTATTGGAGTTTCAGCTTCAGCATCAGTCCTTCCAATAAATATTCAGGACTGATTTCCTCAGTCTATTTGATTTTTTGTCACGTATGTTCAGTTAAAATTTTAATAAACATACGTCATTATTATGCTTGTTAATATATGCAAACTTATTCACAAACATAGCCTGTTTATGTATACACACAGATAAGACAAAATGGTTTATGGTTAAATTATGGAGCATCTTACTTTTTACTAGGTTATTAAGTACTGGGGCTTCACTAGTGGCTCAGTGTTAAAATATCCAACTGCAGTACTGGAGATGTAGTTGACACAGGTTTGATCCTTGGGTTGGGAACATCCCCTGGAGGAGGAAGTGGCAACCCACTTCAGCATTCTTGGCTTGAAAATTCCATAGTTAGAGGAGCCTGCTGGGCTACAGTCCATGGGTTTGCAAAGATTCAGGCATGACTAAGCTGTAGAGCATATTGTGTACTAAGGATTCCAAGATATTTTTTAAAACATGATAAAATCAAAATTGATCTAAGATATTTTTCTGTGTAGTATATTCATATAAGAATTTTTGAGGCTAATATGAATGCTGCTGAATATCTAATTTATTGGTATTGTAAATTTTGATTAAATCTGGCATGGGGGTATTACATTGTCTAATTAATTAGTAAATGTTTGGTTATCACTGGTGGTTTTATTTTCTTATGAATAGTGTTCAGTTCAGTTCAGTTCAGTTCACTTCAGTCACTTAGTCGTGTCCGAGTCTTTGGATCACCTTGAATCGCAGCACGCCAGGCCTCCCTGTCCACCACCAACTCCCAGAGTTCACTGAAACTCACGTCCATCAAGTTGGTGATGCCATCCAGCCATCTCATCCTCTGTCATCCCCTTTTCCTCCTGCCCCCAATCCCTCCCAGCATCAGAGTCTTTTCCAATGAGTCAACTCTTCGCGTGAAGTGGCCAAAGTACTGGAGTTTCAGCTTTAGCATCATTCCTTCCAAAGAACTCCCAGGGCTGATCTCCTTCAGAATGGACTGGTTGGATCTCCTTGCAGTCCAAGGGACTCTCAAGAGTCTTCTCCAACACCACAGTTCAAAAGCATCAATTCTTCAGTGCTCAGCTTTCTTCACAGTCCAACTCTCACATCCATACATGACCACAGGAAAAACCATAGCCTTGACTAGACGAAACTTTGTTGGCAAAGTAATGTCTCTGCTTTTGAATATGCTATCTAGGTTGGTCATAACTTCCCTTTCATGAAGTAAGTGTCTTTTAATTTCACGGCTGCAGTCACCATCTGCAGTGATTTAGGAGCCCAGAAAAATAAAGTCTGACACTGTTTCCACTGTTTCCCCATCTATTTCCCATGAAGTGATGGGACCAGAGGCCATGATCTTCGTTTTCTGAATGTTGAGCTTTAAGCCAACTTTTTCACTCTCCTCTTTCACTTTCATCAAGAGGCTTTTTAGTTCCTCTTCACTTTCTGCCATAAGGGTAGTGTCGTCTGCATATCTGAGATCTTTGAGATTTCTCCCACCAATCTTGATTCCAGCTTGTGCTTCTTCCAGCCCAGCATTTCTCATGATGTACTCTGTATAGAAGTTAAATAAGCAGGGTGACAGTATACAGCCTTGATGTACTCCTTTTCCTATTTGGAACCAGTCTATTGTTCCATGTCCAGTTCTAACTGTTGCTTCCTGACCTGCATACAGGTTTCTCAAGAGGCAGATCAGGTGGTTTAGTATTCCCATCTCTTTCAGAATTTTCTAGTTTATTGTGATCTACACAGTCAAGGCTTTTGCATAGTCAATAAAGCAGAAATATATGTTTTTCAAGAACTCTCTTGCTTTTTCCATGATCCAGCGGATGTTGGCAATTTGATCTCTCATTCCTCTACCTTTTCTAAAACCAGCTTGAACATCTGGAAGTTCATGGTTCACATATTGTTGAAGCCTGGCTTGGAGAATCTTGAGCATTACTTTACCAGCATATGAGATGAGTGCAACTGTGCAGTAGTTTGAGCATTCTTTGATATTGCCTTTCTTTGGGATTAGAATGAAAACTGACCTTTTCCAGTCCTGTGGCCACTGATGAGTTTTCCAAATTTGCTGGCATATTGAGTGCAGCACTTTCACAGCATCATCTTTCAGGATTTGAAATAGCTCAACTGGAGTTCCATCACCTCCACTAGCTTTGTTCATAGTGATGCTTTCTAAGGCCCACTTGACTTCACATTCCAGGATGTCTGGCTCTAGGTGAGTGATCACACCATCGTGATTATCTGGGTCATGAAGATCTTTTTTGTACAGTTCTCTGTGTATTCCTTCAACCTCTTCTTAATATCTTCTGCTTCTGTTAGGTCCAAGCCATTTCTGTCCTTTATTGATCCCATTTTTGCATGAAATGTTCCCTTGGTATCTCTAATTTTCTTGAAGAGATCTCTAGTCTTTCCCTTCTGTTGTTTTCCTCTATTTCTTTGTATTGATCGCCGAAGACGGCTTTCTTATCTCTTCTTGCTATTCTTTGGAACCGTGCATTCAGATGGGTATATCTTTCCTTTTCTCCTTTGCTTTTTACTTCTCTTCTTTTCACAGCTATTTGTAAGGCCTCCCCAGACAGCCATTTTGTTTTTTTGCATTTCTTTTCCATGGGGATGGTCTTGATCCCTGTCTCCTGTACAATATCACGAACCTCATTCCATAGTTCATCAGGCACTCTATGAGATCTCGTCCCTTAATCTGTTTCTTACTTCCACTCTATAATCATAAGGGATTTGATATAGGTCATACCTGAATGGTCTAGTGGTTTTCTCTACTTTTTTCAATATAAGTCTGAATTTGGCAATAAGGATTTCATGATCTGAGCCACAGTCAGCTCCTGATCTTGTTTTTGCTGACTGTATAGAGCTTCTCAATCTTTGGCTGCAAAGAATATAATCAGTCTGATTTTGGTGTTGACCATCTGGTGATGTCCATGTTTAGAGTCTTCTAGAACACATATTATTCATATATAAACTATGCACATATGATTAAATATACTTAAGAATAGGTCATATGATTGAAAGAACAAAATTAGAAGTCACTGTTTTTCTTTAGCTAAAAAGTATTGTTAAACAGATAATAGGAAAAGTATCAATTTTAATTGTGAAATCTGATGAATATAAATGTAGGTGAAACATTCAATCTTAGCCTTAATATTATGAAGAGGTATTGCTAAAATTTCTATAGCGATTGTATTTTGTGATTTTTAGCATTATTTCTGGTGTGTGGGGAAGTTTGCATGAGACTTTTTAAAATTAATAGGAACTAGATTTTGTTTTGAGTTAATATATAGTTTGTGTTGGCTACATGTTGAATACTCCCAAAGTTTTATACTTCTTTAATCTGTTCTGCATAATATTTGTTTTGCACATAAACCTTGTATTTGAGAGTCAACTGCTCAGAAAAAAACAGCAAGAAAGGCATTGATCATTTCACTAAAGAAACTGAGCTATTAAAATTCTGTTAAGTAGATAAGTAACTGTGGGAACAGTAGGATAAAACAAGAAGCCATGAACTTTCTTTATATTTGGGGGAACGTTGAATCTAGTATGAAGCAGATTAGCAAGAGATGAGCTAGAAAGGTATACTGAGGTTGAATTTCAAGAGTTCTTTAATGTTATGGTAGGGAGTTTGGGTTTCATCCTACAGCAGTATGAAGTCATCTGAAACTTGATGAAGAGATAGGGAGAGGTCTTTTCAAATAAGCCTGGCTGATAGCAGTGTAGAAGATGAAAGTCAGACAAGAGTTCACAGGGCCCTGAACTTGTGGAATGACAGAAATCGAATGAAGGAGGTGGTGTTAAGAGGTATTCTGGATTTGGTTTAAAGGAATTCACAGGCTTACATGTGGAGAAGAAGGAGGAAGAGGGAAATCTCCACAATTATAGCAGGATTTGTAATGTGACTGACTAGAAGACCAGTGATGATATTTTAATAGGTTGAAATCACAGGATGTGAAAGAGTTGGATTACTGGGGGAGGGTGATGATTGTGGGATGTTTCAGAACTGCTGAAGATCTTGGTTGTTTTCTTCCTTACAAAGTTGGAAATGTGTTGTGTTGGAACTTAGAAACAAGACCACAGTTAAATTAAGATATGAAGAATGGGATGTACTGTTTATTTTTTTCATTTTTATTTTTTTTTAATTTTATTTTATTTTTAAACTTTACAATATTGTATTAGTTTTGCCAAATATCGAAATGAATCTGCCACAGGGGGATGTAGTGTTTACAGTAGCCATAAGCCACGGATGGACTGTAGGGTAAAACCATGTTTAAAAATGGAACTTTGATGAAAACCTTCATATAAAGATGAAGTAGAGGATGAGGCGTTAAGTGAAGGAAGCTGAGAAGGGTTAATATTAGAGATTCAGAAGGAAACACAGAAAGGGAGGACAATGTCACAGAGGTAATATTGAAGAAAGATTCACGGAAAACAACCCACAGTGTCAAAGGTTGCAAAAGTTAGATCTGAAAAGATTCTGTGGTCTGAAAATAGAGTTTGTATTTAGATATTGAGAAGAAGTATAATAGTATATCAAGTGAGAGTTAGCTCAAAATCCCAGGAAATAAAGGAGATTGGTGGTTGAAAATTTTAAAATGAAATTTAGCAAAGCAACTTTTGTTGCCTAAAAAAATACTTCCAGCAATGGCAAATTAAAGACACACAAGAGTATTTAATGAAATGTCACCCTCACGTTGTTTCCATTGCACCCTGTCACTCCAGAAAAGAGTGTGTGGGTAGAAAGCACGCTGAAAAATTAGAGGTAAAGGAAGATCAAGCATATGTTAAGTAAATAGAGAAAGAAGACTCTTCGGACGATCATCTTTAGTAGTATGTGGGTTCATATATTGGAGAAGGAAATGGCAACCCACTCCAGTGTTCTTGCCTGGAGAATCCCAGGGACAGAGGAGCCTGGTGGGCTTCCGTCTATGGGGTTGCACAGAGTCGGATACGACTATTGTATAAGATATATTATATTCTAAAATTGCATGTGGTCATTTTACATTCAATATAATTGAACTGATTTTTACCCCAGTACTCTTGTTTAGAGTTGGGGAAATGCTTATAGCTTTATCAGTTTTTCTGTGAACATAAGAGGAAGCTCTGTAAATTCTCATGTCTACATTTCAAGAATGTCAATAAATGGTTTTAAAGAAAGTTCCTGTTTGTAGGCATTATGAGTGAAGAAATTAGGGCATTAGCTTGCCTGAGTACTGGATATTCAGACTCTCAAGTTATTATCAATTACAGTTCAGAAATATGGATGGGAAATAGTCATTTTAATTAGGAAGAGACTCTTGGAAATGAAGTAATTTTTTAAGGTAATTTTCTTGGTGAATGATCACTTGAATTTATTTATCACATGAATGTCACAATGAAATAGATATTTATTGGGTAGTTTTTAATTAGAAATAATGGCTTGTGGAGTTGAAGTGCTGAATCATTTTATCTGTTTCATGGCTCAAGTGTCCCCTATTGAAAGATGATCCCATTGATAGGTTTGGAGTATCCTATCTTAATGCTTTGTCTTCTAAAACACAGATAAATCAGTCTTATATTGATATTCAAAAACTACATCAACAGTGAAGTACAAAGATAATCAAATTATTAACCTGTACTTTGGAAACAAACAGGTAATTTTGCCTTTCATCATAACTGAAGTACTTTATAAATTAATAGAAAAATAAGTTATATGGCTACCTATTTCTAAATGTAAATAGGATTGGAAGCGAATCAACCAACCTTGTCAAATTTATGAGCATGAGTGCAATAGTGTAACTGATGAGATGGCTTCACTGGATGAAGGATGTGTCATTCGGAAGGACACATTGATTCAAGTTAGTTCTTTTCTGTTTGTTTGCATTTAATTATGTCCTAAAAAGATTGGTATAGAGAATAAAATATACATGAACTAGCACTTCTGATTTATAAAAGTACATCAATGACATTTCAATTTTGAATACAACCTCTGTAGGGAGAATAGGACTGAACATGCAACTTGCATTAACAATATTGAATTCAAATGAAAATTTATTCCTATTTCTCATTCATCTTTTAGCCAAGATATTTCATCCATACTGAAATGTACATTTTAACATTGCTTGTACTTAAAACCCACAATCAATAAAACTGAGATACAAAAATAAATGAAATTGAAAAAATTATGTACTTAGTTTTATTATTTGTTCATCCTTTATATAAATGTGGTGTTTCTCAGTGCCCTTTAGGAAATAATGGGATTAAAGAATTGAATCTGCCACTAACTGATTATGGATAGTTAAAATTTTTCTTGTGAACACAGTATATATCTGATATGTTTATATCATATCAAAATATATTCTACCTAGTATTTTGATATTAAGGGTAGAAGAGGTTTAGTGGCAACATTAAAACCTCAAGCTCAGGAAAGCCTCAGGGTGATTATAAAAAGAATAATGAATGTTAAACAGTAGTTTCAATCATAATGTCTTAGATGTTTAAGTAGCCATTGAATGCTACTAACAGCCTTCTCCTTCCATAAGTCTTGGTTTGTTTCTCAAAAGTTTGTGCCCCACCAGGGTAAGATAAACTGGGTCTCTCTTTAATTGTAAATTATTTGTCTTTGTAATCATTATTATCATCACTTGAAACCAAAGAAAAGAGGTGGATTGGGAATGCAGTCTCGGTATATTTTCTGTCATTTTAATTGAAACAGTCTGTCTTTGTGAGGAATCTGAGGTAAACTGTACGAACCATGAAATAGGATCTTTGAAGTGCTTAAACAGTCCCTCTATAAAACAAAACCAATGGACGTGAGGGCCATCTGGCAGAAGCAGCTGTCCCCTGTCTCCCCTTCCTTAATGGGTATTCTCATTCCACAGTAGGTACCATTCCTTTGTCCAGGGAAGCTGTTGTCTCTTTTGAGACTGAACACTCAACACAAGATGGCCTACTGAGATAGAAAACTATTTTTTTGTAGGAGTTTTCAGCCTCAAAGGGGCTTGAGACTGATTCTGATGGATCAGACAGTAAAGAATCTGCCTGTATTGCAGGACACCCGGCTTCTATCCCTAGGTGGGAAAGATCACCTGGCAGAGGAAATGGCAACCCACTCGAGTATTCGTGCCTGGAGAATTAAATGGATAGAGGAGGCTGTCAGGTTACAGCCCATGGGGTTGCAAAGATTCAGACACAAATGAATGACTAACACTTTCAGTCTCAAGAGCCTGGACCTTTTTGTTACCTATAACAAGTTCTACTGATATTGAACTGTTCTAATTGTGTGTGTGTGTGTTATACAGAGAGCAAACTAAATATAGTTGACTATGGAACAATACCAGTTTAAACTGTGTAGGTATACTTATAGGAGTTTATTTTTCAACAGTAAATAACTCCAGTACTAAGTCCTTGATTGGTTTAAATTGTAGATGTAGGGGAATGGAGGTTACCTGCACTGAATATAAATTATAAGAGGATTAACCTCTGCATTGTTCATAGTTTATATGTATCAACAAAATGAACTGGGATAAACAAATGTCTATTGTAAATTCACCATGTAAGAAATGATTGGGAAAGAATGAAAGCAATAAAACCTGAAAAGATAGATTTTAATATTAAATTTTCCTCAGGAAGGAAGATATTTTAAGTCATATTTTTAATGTCAGTAGTAGCTTATAATGTACTTTTCTCATAGAGTCAGTATTTTAAAAATAACTATAAGCTCTTACCAACAAAGGTCCGTCTAGTCAAGACTATGGTTTTTCCAGTGGTCATGTATGGATGTGAGAGTTGGAATATAAAGAAAGCTGAGCACTGAAGAATTGATGCTTTTGAACAGTGGTGTTGTAGAAGACTCTTGAGAGTCCCTTGGACTGCAAGGAAATCCAACCAGTCCATCCTAAAGGAGATCAGTCCTGGGTGTTCATTGGGAGGACTGATGTTGAAGCTGAAGCTCCAATACTTTGGCCACCTGATATCAAGAGCTGACTCATTGGAAAAGACCCTGATGAGGTTGAGGGCAGGAGGAGAAGGGAACCACAGAGGATGAGATGATTGGATGGCATCACCGATTCGATGGACATGGGTTTGGGTGGACTCTGGGAGTTGGTGATGGACAGGGAGGCCTGGCGTGCTGCAGTTCATGGGGTCACAAAGAGTTGGACACAACTGAGCGACTGAACTGAACTGAACTTAATAAATTAATAGCAATGCTATCCCCTGTTTCAGTGACCATAGATAAGCTAATTAATTTATCTCTGCTTTGGATTTCTCATAAGTAAGATAGGGATAGTAGGTACTTTATAGTTTTGTCATGGCAATTGAGCCAGTATATGTTGAGTATTCAGAAGGGTTCTAGGGAAGTAAGTTAAGTATTTACTATTATTTTTTAAAATTAGTAGTAGCAGAATCACTTGTTTTGTTTGATGCATGTAAGCAAATTGATCTTTTCCCCTGAAGAATTAGTGTAAGACCAAGTTCTTGAAACTGGCTTATTTTAAAACATAATTGAAAATGTGCTGCCATTTTATGATTCTATAAATGTAATAAATTTTTGCTTATAGCAACTGTACATATAAAAGTTGACTCTTTTAAATCAAGTTATTATGTCATGTTGGCCTGGTTATGACTATTCAGCCATGATGTATTTCATCCATGCTCATCCATTTTTAGTCCATTTCACATGTCTAAATTACCCATTATGTAATAAGATTATAAGGCAGGCTTTAACTTTTAAAAGACAAGAGAAGCCTGATAAATAGCAGGTACATTAGACCTTGTCCTAATCCTAAATGAGTATCGCTAATGTCTCATTAATTATAATACTTTTCTTACTCACACTTGGTGTTTTCTGTGTTTCTAATGCTCCATTTAGGCATGAAGTTACTAACTTCCTTAAGCAAAGGATCAGGGTATGCTACAAGACCAACAGCCTTATAAGGGCTCTCTTAACATTTAGTAGTGGCAGTTCTAGAATAAAAATATATAGAATAGAGATATGATTATTTTCCTGCATTCCAATGATCCTGGTACTTCGTTTATGCACTGTTTCTATCTGGTATTTTCAGTGTTTCTTATGTATATTTTTTCATGATGTTTTGGGCTCATTATATGTAAGAATTGTATCTTGTGTATTATTCCTCTGAGTTGCCATCTCACAGCAGATGACGTGTCAGTAGAAACTTAATAAAAGTTTGTAAAGTTTAATTTATGAATGTATACATGGTGGATAAGATATGTAGGTATCATATTAGTGAAATGTTTACAAAGGCATGACATGATAATTTACAGAGTCAGGATTGTGAGTGGCTTTTTCTTTTTTAAATTAACCTAGCAAGTCACCTAACTCAGCACAAATCCTGTAACTTCTGTGTTGCTAAATATGATGGATAATCTCCAGTCTCATCTTAGTTAAGTCTCAGTAGTATTCAAAACACATAATAACTCCCCTTATTTCTGACACTTTTATTTTTTCATGCAATGAACTAAATCACATCTCTGGAATTTCCATATCAGTTTCAGGCACCACCATTCAGTATTCCCCTTTGCCTGTTTATTGAGTTCTTTCATTGAGTTTTTTTTATCCTCCTTGTCTTCTTGCATTCCTACTCTGTAAATACTATTTCTGGCTCACAAATTTGTATATATATGGTCTTAATTACAGACTCGTATTTAGCTATCCCCTGACATCTCAACTTGGGTATCTTATAGTCTTCAAGGGAACCTTTCATGCAAACATGGGATCGATAAAGGACAGAAAAGGTATGGACCTAAAAGAAGCAGAAGATATTAAGAAGAGGTGGCAAGAATACACAGAAGAACTGTACAAAAACAAATCTTCATGACCAGATAATCATGATGGTGTGATCACTCACCTAGAGCCAGACATCCTAGAATGTGAAGTCAAGTGGGCCTTAGAAAGCCTCACTACAAACTGGAATTCCAGTTGAGCTATTTCAAATCCTGAAAGATGATGCTGTGAAAGTGCTGCATTCAATATGCCAGCAAATTTGGAAAACTCAGCAGTGGCCACAGGACTGGAAAAGGTCAGTTTTCATTCCAATCCCAAAGAAACGTAATGCCAAAGAATTCTCAAACTACCACATAATTGCACTCATCTCACACGCTAGTCAAGTAATGCTCAAAATTCGCCAAGCCAGGCTTCAGCATTACATGAACCGTGAACTTCCAGATGCTCAAGCTGGTTTTAGAAAAGGCAGAGGAATCAGGGATCAAATTCTCAATATCTGCTGGATCATGGAAAAAGCAAGAGAGTTCATCTTGGAAAAAGCAAGAAAAACATCTATTTCTGCTTTATTGACTATGCCAAAGCCTTTGACCTTGTGGATTACTATAAACTGTGGAAAATTCTGAAAGAGATGGGAATACCAGATCACCTGACCTGCCTCTTGAGAATACTCTATGCAGGTCAGGAAGCAACAGTTAGAACTGGATATGGAACAACAGACTAGTTCCAAATAGGAAAAGGAGCACATCAAGGCTATATATTGTCACCCTGCTTATTTAATTTATATTCAGAGTACATCATGAGAAATGCTGGGCTGGAAGAAGCACAAGCTGGAATCAAGATTGCTGGGAGAAATAGCAATAACCTCAGGTATGCAGATGACATCACCCTTATGGCAGCAAGTGAAGAGCTAAAGAGCCTCTTTATGAACGTGAAAGAGAAGAGTGAAAAAGCTGGCTTAAAGTTCAACATTCAGAAAACTAAGATCATGACATCTGGTCCCATCACTTCATGGGAATTAGATGGGGAAACAATGGAATCAGTGTCATACTTTATATTTTTGGGCTCCAAAATCACTGCAGATGGTGATTGCAGCCATGAAATTAAAAGATGCTTACTCTTTGGAAGGAAAGTTATGACCAACCTAGATAGCATATTCAAAAGCAGAGACATTACTTTGCCAACAAAGGTCCGTCTAGTCAAGGCTCTGGTTTTTCCAGTGGTCATGTGTGGATGTGAGAGTTGGACTGTGGAGAAGGCTGAGTGCCAAAGAATTGATGCTTTTGAACTGTGGTGTTGGAGAAGACTCTTGAGAGTCCCTTGGACTGCAAGGAGATCCAACCAGTCCATCCTAAAGGAGATCAGTCCTGGGTGTTCATTGGAAGGACCGATGTTAAAGCTGAAACTCCAGTACTTTGGCCACCTCATGTGAAGAGTTGACTCATTGGAAAAGACTTTGATGCTGGGAGGGATTGGGGGCAGGAAGTGAAGGGGAAGAAAGAGGATGAGATGGCTGGATGGCATTACCGATGTGATGGACATGAGTTTGAGTGAACTCCAGGAGATGGTGATGGACAGAGAGGCCTGGCGTGCTGCGATTCATGGGGTCGCAAAGAGTTGGACATGATTGAATGTCTGAACTGATAGTCTTCTCAAGTTAACATTTTCAAAAAGATAAAAAGTAAAAAAAATCAAAAACAAAAAAACCCTCTCTTTCACACCTGTTCTAACTGCCAATCTTCCCATATCAATAAATAAAATTTCCATCGTGCCAAAGACTGTTGAATCATTTACGATAACTCTGTGTTGATTGGACACTGCCAGAATATGTCTTCAATGAATCTGATTTTCATTATATTTCTAAAAGCCATCTGCTTAGTCCAAGCCACTTAGTTTTCTGATTTAGTCTCCTTCACTAGATTATAACCTCTTAAGCACAATACTTAGATATTTTGAGGTTCTTGTTATTTTTCAAGTGATTAACCCAGCACCGGTCTCACAGTAGTTATTGGAATATATTTGTAAATGAATGTATTTGTTAGGGCTTCCTGGAGGAAACTCTTCTATAACAACTTGTAAATGATACTTTGATAAAATTTTGCCGCAGTCATGGTGGAAAGACTGCTGGCAGATAGTGTATTAATTGACTCTGATATTATTCAAAATAAATTCCAATGCCCTTTTGATGAAATCTCTCTAGAACTTTGACACAGTGATAAGTTTTGACAGAGCAATTCATGATTTAAATAAAATTGTTGTGAAAGCCATGAGCGTATATATCTTTAACTCAAAAATATATGAGTTAGCTTCATAGCTTCTCACTATGAAACTCCATACATTTAATAGTAATAAAGTCAGGTGATATGTGTACTAATATAATCAGATCATATTCTGATTTTAACCCTTTGTTTTATAGTCAGAATAGATAATGTAGTCATAGAATGTTTTCCTTCTTTAGCATAAATGAGAGCTTAATGATTATCCTGAATCCTGCTATTTTAAAACTTCTCAATTTGACATGTAGTAATTTTGAATCAGAAAGAATACTTTATACTACTGTATTTAGTGAATATTTATATTCTTATTCTTTGAGTAATTTCAAAATTAACCGAAGTACTTCAGATATGCTGTGTTTTTTTTTTTAGTTTTAGTTTTTTTTTTGTTAAAGCTGATTTTAAAACATACACATAGCTTGATTTTAACTAACATAAACTAGCAAAATGAAGATTTGTAAATTTGAAGATGTGCATTTAGCACTCCCATTTTTTGATTCAGTCAGACTTTACAAATATTTTTAAATATTAATTAATAATAATTTACATTTATAAAACAGAACTCATTCATTTGAGATATTTTCAATTGAGATAAATAATATGGCCACTGAGACTTAAAAATGATATCACTCAAGTTTTGAAGAGAAAGTTTTCAAACATTAAATTGAAGAACATAGATTTTATAATTCCATTTATTATAAATTGTGAAATAAAAACAATGTAATTCTTAGTTTTAAATGTAAGAACAATTTACCTTATTAATTATGTTATAAGTATTTTAATACTTTTATATTTTAATACTTTTAATATTTTTTGTTAATTTGTGTGATGTTACCATTTAAATGTAATATCCTTTATGTAGCTAGAACTATCATTTTTATGGATTGTAGACCCTCAAATTAAAAAAGAATAATTGATTTTGCCATTTATCTCATGTTTTTTCATGATTAGAACTATTTTTCACTGTCTATAAAGGAGTTCAAGGTTACTAATAAATATCAAAGAAAAAAATAATAGCAAATATAGAGAGTAAAATATAGAGATCCCTTTCTAATCCTCTGCTTAAATTTCAACTACCACCAGACATTCATGGATTCATCATAAATATAGTAAATTCTCTATACCAGTTGATTTCTTGGTTAATGTATCAATACATGTGCCCATTTTCAGTGTGAAAGTAGAAAGGTTAACTTAGGTTTCTATGTATTGTATAGGCTTGACAAGGTATTCTATTCTGTACAGTGTATTCTATTCTGTATTTTGTTGTCTATATAATATCATCTCTTTCTAAAATATGTATTAATCGGTATAGTATTCATCATCTCCTTTAATCAATGCATAATCTAGATGTTTAATCCTTCCCCTAGGAAACTGTACAAGTCTTCTTTCTGGTCCTCTACCTTGTTCCCAGACAGTCTTTCATCCTTAAAACAGCAAGTGAGGGAATTCCTTGGTGATCTAGTGTTTAGGACTTTGTGCTCTCATTGTCAAGGACCTGGGTTTGATCCCTGGTTGGGAAACTAAATTCCTTACAAGTCACATGGTATGGACAAAATAAATACACATAATATAAAACAGCAAAAGGAACCTCTCAATTTTTATAATCTAGCATATTTCAAAGAGTGTATTAAGAAGTTAAATTAATAGTAGTTCCAAACTTATAATATTTATACATAAATATAAACTTGCATAATAGACTCTGTTTATAAATTTGGAGTTTATTCTAGGAATTTAATTAGTATATAATTCTTGTAGACCTGATATACTCTGAATAACTTCATTAGTATGAAAAGCCAAAAAAAATTAATTTCATTTAACATGTAATCAAGAGTAAGCCAGGATGGGTATTGAATATAGCTTATGATTCTAGATGTCAGCAACTTTTCATAATAATAATTTTTTCAATACAGATTAATTCACATCATTAGCATCTATTCGTTGGTTGATTAAAATTTATTCTTTGTTTCTTGGGAAAATCAAAGATGACAGCTTCATTCATTTTTGCTTTTCTTTGAATTTTAAACTGTTTTAAAATTTTGATTTTATATATGGAATAAATGTTTGCTGCTGCTGCTGCTGCTAAGTTGCTTCAGTTGTGTCCAACTCTGTGCGACCCCAGAGATGGCAGCCCACCAGGCTCCCCTGTCTCTGGAATTCTCCAGACAAGAACACTGGAGTGGGTTGCCATTTCCTTCTCCAATTGAATAAATGTTTATGGATATACAATTTGATCAGTACCTCATGCTATAAAAGAACGTGATTAATAGATCACTCACCATGTGGATAAATTCATTCTGGTTCTTCTGTGTTCATTCACGTGTTCATCCATGAACAGTTCCTGAGTGTCAGTCTGTTTTCTATATCAGTACTTGTGATGCCCATCTGTCTCCTTCTACATAATACAAATATGTCCTTCTACATAACTTACACTTCAGACAGACTTTCTCCATACTTAGTTCATCCTTTTATTCCTGCTTACAATTTCCTTTGTCCTCCTCCCTCCCTTTGCAACACTTGCCCTCAGTTCACGCTCCAGATCATATCCTATTCTTCACTGGACATCAGTGACATTTTTCTCTGAATTCTTTTCAAACTCATCCACACTTAGAAGTTGATCCAAATGAATTGTTAACATTATTAACAAATCTCCATAATTGACTTCTCAGCCCTGTGTACCTTGTTTTTGCTAGCTACCTGGAAAACTCCACTAGGACTGGCTGCACATTTTTTTGTTCTTCTTGGAGTTCCTCATACTTAGTGTTTTGTCTGTCAAAATACAGTCTTTCTTTAAGCATTTTATGATAGAATGATAAGGCAAATGTGCCCTCAGTGAAGTGATGAATATGAATATGACATAGTGGAAAGAAGCTATGAATATTTTAATACACTTTTTAGGAATTTGCATGCTAAAATGCATGCAAACCTATAAAACTGTCTGTAGGTATTCAAGTCACTCTATCACTCTCTTTCACATTAACCTATTTCAGTTCCTTCAAAGTACTAAATATCAGGAATGAACTTATTTCTTTACATATTTAGTTGCATTTCTGTCTAGGTGATACATAGACTAGGCTCGATAGGAGACTTGTCTGTCTTCACTACTGTGTTTCCAGCACAAGCATAGTTAGTACCTGGAACTTAGTCAGTATAAGATTAAATTATTAATCAATTAACCAAGCAAAAATATACAATTTTAATACTCTAAGATGAGGCCTACAGATGAAATGATGTGCTTGTGCTCAGTGGCTAAGTCTTGCCTGACTATTCTATGACTCCATGCCCTGTGGCCTACCAGGCTCCCTTGTGCATAGAATTTCCCAGGCATGAATACTGGAGTTACCATTTCCTTCTACAGGGGATCGTCCCTACCCAGGAACTGAACCCTGCATTGCAGGTGGATTCTTTACCACACAGTCACCTGGGAATCGCTTCTCCAAAAATGATATTGAATACCAAATTTAAGGTATTTGGGAAAACATCATTATGTTGTAATAATCTCTTCAATTTAATCTTCCTAATTCAGACTTCATTTGATAAAGAAGTTTCTCTGTAAATCTTTCTGAGATGTATTAACTTTCCAGTCACTGTACTTTGAAATTATTGAAAGAGTAGAACAGACCCTTGGAGGTTGAAAGACAGTAGTTGATAAAACCAACTTTTTCTCAGCTCACATTTTTGTCAACATTTGGTCTCAAATAATTCTTGAGAGTGACCCCCTTATAAATAAAAGGTGACATTTTTCTTGTAAGAAAATGTATAAATATATTGGCTGAGTTTTTTTTTTAATTTTAAACAAATTCTTTTTTATCTTAAAAAGATGACCCTTAGAAAGATGCATTTCAAAAAAATATGCTACTTTTTCTTTTTTTCCTACACTCATTCTATACCTTCACTCCCTTTTTATCCATTTTGATACCTGTTTTACACATGCATATATACATAAATATATACACAAATAGATTGAACATGTATGTATGTCATATGCAATAAATATCATTGTATTAGTTGTTTCTATCAATTATATATCTGTCCTATCTTTCTTGTAATATAAAGTTTATGGTTCTTAAATTTAGAATATTTTTTTCACACTTCATATGGAAACTGACAAAGTTTAGAAGAAGCACTTAGTAATTGGGCTGCTCAAGTCATGTAACAGGTGATTCAAATCCTATTTATAAAACACCATCTGTTGTCTCAAGGGACTTCTCAGATGTATTAGCCATGTCAGTAGATTTCTTAAAGTTTGTCAGTGGCTTTTCTTAAGAGAGCATGAGGCAGATGATTTCATAAAAGGGTAACATCTGCAGATGGCAGAAGTTGAGTTGCTATTTGAAAATTTGAAGTAGAAATATATATAATGTATCATAATGTGCTGTTGACCTAAGATGTCCAACTCAGTTTTCCTATCATGGTTTGTATTGTGCTAAGTGTCCTGCACCAAATCACCTGACCTGCCTCTTGAGAAGTTTTTTTTTTCTTTTTTAAAAAAAAATATTTATTTTAATTGGAGGCAATTACTTTACAATATTGTAGTGGTTTTACCATACATTGATATGAATCAGACATGGGGGTACATGTGTTCCCTATCCTGAACTCTCCTTGAACCTCCCTCCCCATCCCATCCCTCTGGGTCATCCCAGTGCACCAGCCCTGAGCACCCTGTCTCATGCATCGAACCTGGACTGGTGATCTGTTTCATATATAATAATATACATGTTTCAATGCTATTCTCTCAGATCATCCCACCCTCGCTTTCTCCCACAGAGTCCAAAACTGTCCAATACATCTGTGTCTCTTTTGCTGTCTCGCATATTGGGTTATCGTTACCATCTTTGTAAATTCCAAATATATGCATTAGTATACTGTATTGGTGTTTTTCTTTCTTGCTTACTTCACTCTGTATAATAGGCTGCAGTTTCATCCACCTCATTAGAACTGATTCAAATGTATTCTATTTAATGGCTGAGTAATACTCCATTGTGTATATGTACCACAGCTTTCTTATCCATTCATCTGCTGATGGACATCTAGGTTGCTTCCATGTCCTGGCTATTATAAACAGTGCTGCGATGAACATTGGGGTACACAGGTCTCTTTCAATTCTGGTTTCCTCAGTGTATATGCCCAGCAGTGGGATTGCTGGGTCATAAGGCAGTTCTATTTCCAGTTTTTTAAGGAATCTCCACACTGTTCTCCATAGTGGCTGTACTAGTTTGCATTCCCACCAACAGTGTAAGAGGGTTCCCTTTTCTCCACACCCTCTCGAGCATTTATTGCTTGTAGACTTTTGCATCGCAGCCATTCTGACCAGCATGAGATGTTACCTCATTGTGGTTTTGATTTGCATTTATCTGATAATCAGTGATGTTGAACATCTTTAATGTGTTTGTTAGCCATCTGTGTGTCTTCTTTGGAGAACTGTCTGTTTAGTTCTTTGGCCTATTTTTTGATTGGGTCATTTATTTTTCTGGAATTGAGCTTCAGGAGTTGCTTGTATATTTTGGAGATTAATTCTTTGTCAGTTGCTTCATTTGCTATTATTTTCTCCCATTCTGAGGGCTGTCTTTTCACTTTGCTTATAGTTTCCTTTGTTGTGCAAAAGCCTTTAAGTTTAATTAGGTCCCATCTGTTTATTTTTGCTTTATTTCCATTACTTTGGTAGGTGGGTCATAGAGGATCCTGCTGTGATTTATGTCGGATAGTGTTTTGCCTATGTTTTCCTCTAGGAGTTTTATAGTTTCTTGTCTTACGTTTAGAAATTTAATCCATTTTGAGTTTATTTTTGTGTATGGTGTTAGAAAGTGTTCTAGTTTCATTCTTTTACAAGTGGTTGACCAGTTCTCCCAGCACCATTTATTAAAGAGATTGTCTTTTCTCCATTTTATATTCTTGCCTCCTTTGTGAAAGATAAGGTGTCCATAGGTGTGTGGATTTATCTCTTGGCTTTCTATTTTGTTCCATTGATCTATATTTCTGTCTTTGTGCCAGTACCATACTGTCTTGATGACTGTAGCTTTGTAGTAGAGCCTGAAGTCAGGCAGGTTGATTCCTCCTGTTTCATTCTTCTTTCTCAAGATTCACTGGTTCCAAATAGGGAAAGAAGTACATTAAGGCTGTATGTTGTCACCCTGCTTATTTAACTTATATGCAGAGTATGTCATGAGAAATGCTGGGCTGGATGAAGCACAAGCTGGAGTCAAGATCGCTGGGAGAAATATCAATAACCTCATATATGCAGATGACACCACCCTTATGGCAAAAAGTGAAGAAGAACTAAAGAGCCTCTTGATGAAGGTGAAAGAGGAGATTGAAAAAGTTGGCTTAAAGCTCAACATTCAGAAAACGAAGATCATGGCATCTGGTCTCATCACTTCATGGGAAATAGATGGGGAAACAGTGGAAACAGTGTCAGACTTTATTTTTCTGGGCTCCAAAATCACTACAGATGGTGACTACAGCCATGAAATTAAAAGACTCTTACTCCTTGGAATTAAAGTTATGAACAAACTAGACAGAATATTAAAAAGCAGAGACTTTACTTTGCCAACAAAGGTCCATCTATCAAGGCTATGGTTTTTCCAGTAGCCATGTATGGATGTGAGAGTTTGACTGTAAAGAAAGCTGAGCACCAAAGAATTGATGCTTTTGAACTATGATGTTGGAGAAGACTCTTGAGAGTCCTTTGGACTTCAAGGAGATCCAACCAGTCCATCCTAAAGGAAATTGGTCTTGAATATTCATGGAAAGGACTGATGTTGAAGCTGAAACCCCAATACTTTGGCCACCTGATATGAAGAACTGATTCATTTCAAAAGACCCTGATGTTTGGAAAGATTAAAGGGGGGAGGAGAAGGGGATGACAGAGGATGAGATTGTTGGATAGCATCACCGACTCAATGGACATGAATTTGAGTAAACTCTGGGAGTTGGTAATGGACAGGGAGGCCTGACGCTGCAGTCCATGGGGTCGCAATGAGTCAGACACGACTGAGTGACTGAACTGAACTGAAGTTGTCCTGATTCTCATTGTTCCTGCCTTTCCTCTTTTTGTCCCTGATGGTAGGGGATGTGATAATGATTATTATAACAATATAGCAACAACAGCAAAAAGTAATGATCAAATTGTGTTAAAAACTATAGTCCTAATATGTAATAGGTCATGTGGTATTTAATTTAAATATTGTGACAACTGATCATAATTACATTTTAAGACTTATGTTAAATTATTTGTGCAGTGCTTGTATGTTTAATCATTAAGTTGTATCTGACTCTTTGGTCTCATGTAGCGACCCCATGGTCTGTAGCCCACCTGGCTCCTGTGTTGATGGGATTTTTGCAGGCAGGATTACTGTAGTGGGTTGCCATTTCCTCCTTCAGGAGATCTTCCTGACCCAGGGATTGAGCTCTCGTGTCCTGAATTGGACATCCTGCATCTCCTGAATTGGAAGGCTGATTCTTTAAAACTGAGGCACCTGAGAAATACATTTGTCTTGTATTGTGCAACAACAATAATAATAATAATAATAATAATAAATATCAGAACCAGTGTCTGAGTTCAGTTCTCTTTGAGATCCTATAGAGTGACTCTCTAAACTTTATTTTTTCATTATTCCTCTTCTTTTTGTACTTTATATTTCCTGCCAAACTAATTCACTCTTACTTCATCAATTTTCATGTCTTTGTAGATAATTCTTAAATTGATATCTATAACCCCATTCCCCTCTTTTTTCTGACTTCTGCGTCTCCAAATCTGACCAATGCCTCTGCCTGAAAATACTCTAGAAATATCACAATCTTTCTACAGTATTTAAAATTAATTCTTCTTGGTTAAATCATCCTTATCCTTTTAAATACCCTTACTCAGGACATTGTCTTTGTCTCTGTTCTCTCTTTCAGTTGTTATCTACAAGCAGGAGGCACACAGTGTTGATTTTTATCTTGTTCCCTAGTTTCCTGCATTGTTATTCAGATGTATAGCATTTTTGTAAATATTATTGCTATTCAGCATGTTCTAAAGCCTACAAATAGCCCTACAAATTACGTCTATATGTCATTGCTGAATAATCTTTCTGAAATATTGAAAAGATTCTCTTTATGCTCTTAACAGTCTTCATTGCCTACACCTTTTCAAAAATAAATAGAGAGAGCATGTTTGCCATATTTCCATTTTGGTGTTTACTATCTTATGTAACTGCAAGCCAACACATATTGGTTACATCCAGAGATCTCCTTCACAATTCATAAACTGAAGCTGGACAACTTTTCATTACTTATCGATGTATCCAAGTCCTTGTGCATGACTCTTTCATCTTCCTGAATGTCCTATCCTCCCCACCCTCTGCCTTTCTGAATTCTACCCTTTATCCATTCTATTTAGGTAACTTTTCCAATGGGAAGTAATCTCTCCCATGAACAAATTGACCATGGTTGGCTGAACTTTGTTCTATCTGTTCTAGGTGTTTAATGAATGTCTATTGAATTGAACAGGCCTCATCTAAATTCTAACTTTGGCTATTAATATATAGATAATTTTACAGCTCTAAGATCACATATAATACTGTTTTTGCTGCCATCATATTAATTCTGATTTTGAGCATATTGTTTGAATATGCTTTCATTTTTTACTACATTAATATAGTTTGAGATGATGTTCATGAAACTCTTGTTTAAAAACTGAGAATATTTTTTACTATTTATTGAAAATTTGGAAGAGCAGTTTCAGCTAAAGGAATAATTTGATTGCAGTAAGCAAATACTTTTCTTCATCAAAACTATTAATATTTTATTTTAGTGCTTATAAAGTATTACTAAACTGTAAAACATACTAATTAATTTTTTTTTGATCTTGAGAAGATATTTAGAGCACTTAGTAGGTGCAGTGTTCTGAATGTCAGGAAGATGAAAAAGAAGCCCAGTCTATACTTAAAATAGAACTCCAATTATTAACAAAAATCCTTTGATAATAACTATAATACTAGTTCAAATAAAGTATTTGAGAAACACTGAATAGATACAGTTGGTTATTTCACAGAAAGAGTTATATCTGAGTTGAACCTTGAAGCATAAACCTGAGTATAGGAAAGACATTACAAGTAAAAAGTGTTAGTCAATCAGTCATATCTGATTCTGTGACCCTATGGACTGTAGCCCACCAGGCTCCTATGTCTATGGGATTTCCCAGGCAAGAATACTGTAGTGGTTAGCCATTCCCTTTTACAGGGGATCTTCCTGACCCAGGGATGGAATCCTGGTCTTCTGCAATGCACGTGGATTCTTTACCATCTGAACTAGCCAGGAAGCCCATTGCAAACAGACAGTTTTTGGAGGGATAACTAGTGTGTTGTGCTAGAGAAAAAGTAAGTCGAGCTGATGAGGTAGAGTATTAGATGTGTGTGAAAAAATGACAAGAGGTTAGGCTTAAAAGTAGGCTGGAATAGGTCAAAGAAAACCAGGCTCTTCTGTCCATGGAATTCTCAAGGCAGGAAACTGGAGTAGGTTGCTGTTTCCTTTTCCAGGGGATCTTCCCAACCCAGTGATCAAACTCGTGTCTCTCATGTCTCCTAGTTGGCAAGCAAGTTCTTTACCACTAGTGCCACCTGGGAAGCCACAAAGAAAGCCATTAGATCATTTTAGGCAGAGAGACAACAAAGTCCTAGTAACAGCATTATAAATTCTGGATTTGAGAGGGAGAACTGGTCAGAGAGATCATTTAGGAACCACTTCCAATAATTTTGGTAAGAATAACATGCGTAGACTGGGATTTAGAACAAGAATGGAATGAGACAAGTGTGGAAAGTCAAAGAAAATAGTACTCCCCTGAGTAAGGATTTAAAAGAGAGAGTTAGGTTTCATCTTGAACTCTGGCTGGGTCGTAATAATACTGCCTACTTAATAGAGAAAGCAGGGGAGTTTAGGAAGGGAAGCAATCATAATGAGTTTGTCTTGAGTTTATTAAATACTTAACTTTATATGTAGGTTCCTTGAAGTCAAAACATGCTTATGTATCTTAATCAGTTCAGTCATTCAGTCGTGTCTGACTCTTTGTGACCCCATGGACTGCAGCACGCCAGGCTTCCCTGTCCATCATCAACCCCAGACCTTACTCAAACTGATGGCCATCGAGTTGGTGATGCCATCCAACCATCTCATCCTCTGTTGTCCCCCTCTCCTCCCGCCTTCAATCTTTCCCAGTATCAAGGTCTTTTCACATAAGTCAGTTCTTCCCATCAGGTGGCTAAAGTATTGGAGCTTCAGCTTCAGCATCAGTCCTTCCAATGAATATTCAGGAGTATTCAAGACTCAGTTTTCCCCGCAGTCAGTCTTTCCCATCAGGAAGCTTCCATAAACCTCTTATCATTATCCATCAGAGGGTAGACAGAATGAAAATCAAAATCACAGAAAAGTAATCAAACTGATCACATGGACCACAGCCTTGTCTAATTCAATGAAACCATAAACCATGCTGTGTAGGGCCACCCAAGACAGACGGGTCATCGTGGAGAGTTCTGACAAAACATGGTCCACTGGAGAAGGGAATGGCAAACCACTTCAATATTCTTGCCTTGAAAACCCCATGAACAGTATGAAAAGGCAAAAAGATAGGACACTGAAAGATGAACTCCCCAGGTCGGTAGATGTCCAATATGGTGCTGGAGATCAGTGGAGAAATAATTTCAGAAAGAATGAAGAGCTAGAGCCAAAGCAAAATAAATAAATAAATAAACCACCCAGTTGTGGATGTGACTGGTGATGGAAGTAAAGTCTGATGCTGTAAAGA
Organism: Bos indicus; assembly: GCF_029378745.1. NCBI lineage: Eukaryota > Metazoa > Chordata > Mammalia > Artiodactyla > Bovidae > Bos > Bos indicus. Next base: position 77,713,305 of record NC_091765.1, read on the forward strand.
GCAATATTGCATAGGAACCTGGAATGTTAGGTCCATGAATCAAAGCAAATTGAAAGTGGGCAAACAGAGATGGCAAGAGTGAACATCGACATTTTAGGAATCAGTGAACTAAAAATGGACAGGAATGGGCAAATTTAACTCAGATGACCATTATATCTACAACTGTGGGTAAGACTTCCTTAGAAGAAACAGAGTAGCCCTCATAGTCAACAATAGAGTCTAAAATGCAGTACTTGGATACAGTCTCAAAAATGACAGAATGATCTCTGTTTCCAAGGCAAACCATTCAATATCACAATAATCCAAGTCTTTGCCCCAACCAGTAATGCTGAAGAAGCTAAAGGTGAACGATTCTATGAAGACTTATAAGACCTTCCAGAAATAGCACCCAAAACAGATGTCATTTTGATTATAGGGGACTGGAATGCAAAATTAGAAGTCAAGAGATACCTGGAGTAACAGGCACATTTGGCCTTGGAGTACAGAATGAAGCAGGGCAAAGGTTTATAGAGTTTTGCCAAGAGAACGCACTGGTCATAGCAAACACCCTCTTCCAACAACACAAGAGAAGACTCTACATGTGGACATAACCATATGGTCAATACCAAAATCAGACTGATTATATTCTTTGTGGCTGAAGCTGGAGAAGCTCTATGTCAGTCAGTTCAACCTCTCAGTCATGTCCAGCTCTTTGCGACCCCATGAACCACGGCATGCTAGGCTTCCCTGTCCATCACCAACTCCCAGAGTCCACCCAAACCAATGTCCATTGAGTCAATGATGCCATCCAACCATCTCATCCTCTGTCATCCCTTTCTCCTCCTGCCATCAATCTTCCCAGCAACAGGGTCTTTTCAAATCAGTCAGCTCTTCGCATCAGGTGGCCAAAGTACTGGAGTTTCAGCTTCAGTATCAGTCCTTCCAATGAACACCCAGGACTGATTTCCTTTAGCATGGACTGGTTTGATCTCCTTGCAGTCCAAGGGACTCGCAAGAGTCTTATCCAACACCACAGTTCAAAAACATCAATTCTTCAGTGTTCAGCTTTCTTTATAGTCCAACTCACATCCTTACATGACTACTGGAAAAACCATAGCCTTGACTAGACAGACCTTTGTTGGCAAAGTAATGTCTCTGCTTTTTAATATGCTATCTAGGTTGGTCATAACTTTCCTTCCAAAGAGTAAGCGTCTTTTAACCTCATAGTTGCATTCACCATCTGCAGTGCTTTTGGAGCCCAGAAAAATAAAGTCAGTCACCGTTTCCACTGTTTCCCCATCTATTTGCCATGAAGTGATGGGACTGGATGCCATGATCTTAGTTTTCTGAATGTTGAGCTTTAAGCCAAATTTTTCACTCTCCTCTTTCACTTTTATCAAGAGGCTATTTAGTTCTTCACGTTCTGCCATAAGGGTGGTGTCATCTGCATATCTGAGTTTATTGATATTTCTCAGGGCAATCTTGATTCCAGCTGTGCTTCTTCCAGACCAGGGTTTTCATAATGTACTCTGGATATAAGTTAAATAAACAGGGTGACTATATAAAGCCTTGACATACTCCTTTTCCTATTTGGAACCAGTCTGTTGTTCTATGTCTAGTTCTAACTGTTGCTTCCTGACCTGTATACAGGTTTCTCAAGAGGCAGCTTCTCAAGAGGAGAAGCTCTATATAGTCAGCTAAAAAAAGACTGAGAGCTGCTTGTGGCTCAGATCATGAACTCCTAAGGCTACCCACTCCAGTATTCTGGCCTGGAGAATTCAGGGTCACAAAGAGTCAGACAGGACTGAGCAACTTTCACTTTCACTTTCTACATTTTAATAACTCATACTTTAAAAAATACAACATAACCATTTACTTGTTAATAGAGTTTTCCATTCATAAGCTAGGATTTTTTTTTTTTAATTTTAATCAGGAAAAGGAAATGTAGAATATTTTTATTCAAGGCACTTACTGATATGGGGCATTTTTCAATTTGAATTCATTTTTATCTAATGTATCTTGCACTGTGTAGCATTTTAAACAGTAGTTGAAAGACTCTAATACAAAACCATTTTGTTCTAAATCTAGCGCACCATTTCTGACCCCTTTCCTACCAAATTCAGCCAGTGATATCAATGAAATCTTATAATTTTCTCAACTAAAGGCCACTTAGTTTTGTTTTATGCAAAACAGTCTGTTTACCAGCAAGTGAAGTAATTTTCCAAATCCCTTGCAGCTTACACAGCTACATTCTTTGCAATTACTCCACTTATTTTTAGATGTTAAATGAGGATTTACAGGAACTCATGCTCTAAAGAACATTTCAGGACTTGCTATTCAATCTTACTTAAAATTTAAGTAATTTTTTTTTTAAAGCATTAGGTTCCATGTAGTTTTATGTTTAACAGGGATGTTATATATTATCACTGTTCAGTCTTTATGGTTATTATCTTATCTAAGTAATCCTTTAAAAAGCCCAGGAACTTCCCTGGCAGTCCAGTAGTTAAGATTAAGTGCTGCCAATGCAAGAGGCATAGGGAAATGGGAACCCTCATGCCATACAGCAAGATAAGGAAAAATTAAAAACTCCAAATAAACTTAACATATAAACCAGCCAGCCTTTAATTCTGTTATTTAAAAATATTTCTTTAAATTTGAAGATATTTTTGATCATGTTTTTGCACTTCATGTGATTGTGGTTTTCCTTACTTCAGACCAGTGGTGTGTGAGCAGTATATTGGGTTTGCCAAAAAGTTTGTTTGGGTTTTTCTGTAACAACTTATGGGAAAAAACTAATGAAGTTTTTGACCGATGCAGTAAAAATTTGTTCACATGTTTTGGCCCTTCCTACTCTCTGTAGTCATTGAGTAAACCACCTATCAATTTTTCAAAGAAAAACAGAATGAAGATAAGCCATAACTAACGTCTAACATGAAAGCCTTTTGTTTTTGTTTACAGTAAATGTGTTTATAAGGACAGAATTTATTATGAATAATGTGAGATTTATATCAAAAACATTAATGTATTAACACTAAATTTGATGGTTTCATTCTCAATGGATATCACTTTAAAAACATTGCAGATATATCTGATTCTGATGGCTGAATCAGTGTGTGCTGTTAGATGAATAACAATGACAGGAATTTATATTATTCAGTATAGGCAAGGGACTCCCTCTATTTGCTGCAATAAAAAGGCATTCCTTGTTCATAGTATCAGATCAGTTCTATGCATTTAATAATCATAATAATTTGGGATGGAATGACATTCCATATATGAAGGCATATTTGCATTGCTTCTTGGTGTTTTTTCAGTGTAATGTCATTAATTCTTTCAGGTGAGCAGCTTTTAGAAGTACTTTGTCTCTGGTCATAGGCTTTTTATTCTTTTTTCCTAGCTTATGAATTGTTGAATCCTTAGCTCTGTCTCCTTTCCAAACTCTTGGATTGGTCTATGGACACCTTTATCACCATGTTCAGCCCTCCCCCTCAGGCACCAAATTCCGTAAGTGACTTTTATCTTGATATCTGGGCCCAGCCTCTGATTTGAACCCACTTTGGCTCAACCTGAATTTTGTTCCCATACTCCAGTCCCTGCATTCATCTCTTTTTTAATCTTCTAATTAATTACAAAGATTTTGGTCATAGTCCTAGATCTTACCCTAAGGTAATTCTTAGATTCTGTATATCATGTACTTACATAGTTTAATCTCCTATTATAGATATCCCTTTGGGTCACTTTTTCTCAGTTCACTCAACTTGTACTTTATTTTTTTATAATCCATCACTGGCATTCAACCGACCCAGTATGGTCTGTATTACCAGAGGCCATACCATGGTTATAAGCTCATCATGAACCAGGTTTCATGGTTTTTCCCCCCTTCAATAATTCTTGGTCTTAGGACAAATACTTTAGATTAGCTTTCTTGAACCTATGAGATGGTATTGACAGCTGACAAATTACTAAAATGTGGTTGTTCTATATGGAATTTCCTTTCATGTTTGTAGGTTCTGCATCTTGAAAGACAGTCTAAGCCCCAACCCAGTCTCAGTGCTAGTAGCACTGCCTGTTGGAAAACATGTATTCTGTGTGTCTGTCTAGGGTAGTTGAAGAAAATATAGATGAGCATGACGGAAGTCAGAGAAGATTTATATAAAGGCAAGGGCAAACTTCTTTTTGTTTAAATCCCAGAATTTTCCTCAGTGGCAGGCATAGAGCAGTGATACATATTGGTTGAAATCACTAATATTGTGCTGATATTACACATTACACAGGAGAAGCAGGAAGATTCTCCTGATTCCTTCTCAGTTGTTGGCAGCCAGGTGTATATTTATTTAACTGCTTTTAGGCTTAGCCTGGAACAACAGTAACAAAAAAATGTATTTGCCAGCAAATCGTTTGCTGCTACAAAGCTGATAATATACCTGTTAAGAAGAAGTGGACACAGGGACAATACTAAGAGATAGAAGACTTTGGACAATAATTCTAAGCAACCTAGCTGTTTAGGATGAGATTCTCTTGGGGGATTTTGGACAAGTGATTTTCCTGCTTGTGCTTTAGTTCGTCCCTTATTTGTGGAGTAAAAATAATAAAACTGCTATATAGATTATTGTGAGGGTTAAATGACAATTACAAGTGCTTAAAACACCTCTCAGGAGAAGGCAATGGCAACCCACTCCAGTACTCTTGCCTGGAAAGTCCCATGAATGGAGGAGCCTGGTAGACTCAAGTCCATGGGGTCATAAAGAGTCGGACACGACTGAGCGACTTCACTTTCACTTTTCACTTTCATGCATTGGAGAAGGAAATGGCAACCCACTCCAGTATTTTTTGCCTGGAGAATCCCAGGGATAGGGGAGCCTGGTGGGCTGCTGTCTATGGGGTCGCACAGAGTCGGCCACGACTGAAGCAATTTAGCAGCAGCAAAACACCTCTCAGCATATGCATCATTTGATCAATCTTACACCTTCTGTCCTGTGGACTTCAAACAATTAAGTTGAAATTTGATTCAAATGCACTTCATTAGCAGCTTTAAAGGGCAAAAATGGCATTGAAGATTGAGTGTTGGGAGGTTGAAAAACCCTTCATCACCTAATTTTTTTAAGCAGACCTAGATTCTTAACTCGTCTTGATAATTATTTAGTGACAAATTTAATTTAGAATTTATCTTGATAAACTGTTTCTAGAATTTGGAGTGATGCTGTTAGAATATATCAGGCCAGAGAATAATGTACATATAGGGAAAAAAAATAACCTATTGTTTTTCCACTCTTTTGGAGTCTTTGACCACAGGTATTTATAATCTGTAGAGCGTATGACTTGCTAAGAATAATGGTGTATGAAACCACCATTTCATTTACTTTGTCTTAAATGAAACAAAGTGAAGAACTTTGAGAACATATAGAATAATATATATATATATATATATATATATATATATATATATATATGTATTCTATTTCTCTCTGCTGATGTTCCATTTGATTTTTCTCATAGCAGTACAGTTTCAAAGTCAGTTAACAGAATATGTAATCTCAAATTTTGTACGACATTTTCATGGGCACTACTTTCTAATATTTGCAGGGTTCTCATGTACAATGTATAGTTTGTTTACTGTGCAAGTCAAGGAGGCAAATAAAGTCTGAAACCAGACTCTGCTTTACTTCCCAAGGCATATGCTCTAGTATGGGCTGAGTGTGCACAGACGGGGCATCTTTTTCAAATGAATTTGCAGTTACCCTATGGGACAGAAATGGTATGGACCTAACAGAAGCAGAAGATATTAAGAAGAGGTGGCAAGAATACACAGAACTGTACAAAAAAGATCTTCATGATCAAGATAATCACGATGGTATATTCACAGACCTAGAGCCAGACATCCTGGAATGTGAAGTCAAGTGGGCCTTAGAAAGCATCACTACAAAAAAAGCTAGTGGAGGTGATGGAATTCCAGTTGAGCTATTTCAAATCCTGAAAGATGATGCTGTGAAAGTGCTGCACTCAATATGCTAGCAAAATTGGAAAACTCAGCAGTGGCCACAGGACTGGAAAAGGTCAGTTTTCATTCTAATTCCAAAGAAAGGCAATACCAAAGGATGCTCAAACTACCGCACAATTACACTCACCTCACATGCTAGTTAAGTAATGCTCAAAATTCTCCAAGCCAGGCTTCAGCAATACATGAACCGTGAACTTCCAGATGTTCAAGCTGGTTTTAGAAAAGGCAGAGGAACCAGAGATCAAATTGCCAACATCCGCTGGATCATTGAAAAAGCAAGAGAGTTCCAGAAAAACATCTATTTCTGCTTTATTGACTATGCCAAAGCCTTTGACTGTGTGGATCACAATAAACTGTGGAAAATTCTGAAAGAGATGGGAACACCAGACCACCTGACCTGCCTCTTGAGAAACCTATATGCAGGTCAGGAAGCACCAGTTAGAACTGGACATGGAACAACAGACTGGTTCCAAATAGGAAAAGGAGTACGCCAAGGCTGTATATTGTCACCCTGCTTATTTAACTTCCATGCAGAGTACATCATGAGAAATGCTGGGCTGGAAGAAGCACAAGCTGAAATCAAGATTTCCGGGAGAAATATCAATAACCTCAGATATGCAGATGACACTACCCTTATGGCAGAAAATGAAGAGGAACTAAAAAGCCGCTTGATGTGAGTGAAAGAGAAGAGTGAAAAAGTTGGCTTAAAGCTCAACATTCAGAAAACGAAGATCATGGCATCTGGTCGCATCACTTCATGGGAAATAGATGGGGAAAGAGTGGAAACATTGTCAGACTTTATTTTTGGGGGCTCCAAAAGCACTGCAGATGGTGACTGCAGCCATGAAATTAAAGTACGCTTACTCCTTGGAAGGAAAGTTATGACCAACCTAGACAGCATATTAAAAAGCAGAGACATTACTTTGCCAACAAAGGTCCGTCTAGTCAAGGCTATGGTTTTTCCAGTGGTCATGTATGGATGTAAGAGTTGGACTGTGAAGAAAGCTGAGCACTAAAGAATTGATGCTTTTGAACTGTGGTGTTGGAGAAGACTCTTGAGAGTCCCTTGGACTGCAAGGAGATCCAACCAATCCATTTTGAAGGAGACCAGCCCTGGGATTTCTTTGGAAGGAATGATGCTAAAGCTGAAACTCCAGTACTTTGTCCACTTCATGCGAAGAGTCGACTCATTGGAAAAGACTCTGATGCTGGGAGGGATGTGGGCAGGAGGAAAAGGGGACAACAGAGGATAAGATGGCTGGATGGCATCACCGACTTGATGGACATGAGTTTGAGTGAACTCCGGGAGTTGGTGATGGACAGGGAGGCCTGGTGTGCTGCGATTCATGGGGTCACAAAGAGTCAGACACGACTCAGCAACTGAATTGAACTGAACTCTGGGCTAAGAGCAGCCCTTTATATTTGGGTTTTATATTCATCTAAGTCACAAATAACAGTAAGCATTAGATAATATAATTGAATTCTGTCACAGATGTGTTATGTTCTAGAGTTATTCAATGGCAGAGTTAATTATTCTACAGAAATACCACTCCCAAAATACATGGCACATTCTTATACTCTTCTTTAACTCTTTGGGAAGAAGAAAAGAAACTCTTCTTAGATATTTTATCATTCTCCCTCTGTTAAATAGATGAAGGTGGATCATGCACTTGTAATCATGACTAGAACTTAGTATTGTAATGTAGACCAAGAGTTGAATATTAAGATCAGCTTTTTTTTTCTTGACTGCTTTAGATTGATAAAATATTCAAACAAATAATATTAAAGGTCCTAGTAGAATGTTAAGAGAAAATGTCAGATTATAAGGCATTGATGTGTAATTTGTGAGAAAATTGAAATTTTTCATGTTTGTTTTTTTCACATTTCAAGGGAAGCAAAGGGAATTTAATGAAATATGGATAATTATGAAGAAGTGACTCTTAAGTGCAAACTTTATAGAATGAATAGAAATCATATAGCTTCTTTTACCTTCAGTGTGGATATACTCAGAGTTCCAGACTTTTAATATCATTGCAGAGTTTGATTTATAGCTCACTATTTGGTTAATTTACTTTGCTCCTTGGTTTCACAGTTTATAAAAATAAGATGATAATAGTGGATATTGTTTGGATTTTTCTAAGAGTTAAATATCATAATGTACATGAAGAACTAAAAACAATGCTAGTTAAAATTTGTAGACTCAAAATGTGAGGTATTATTTTTATAATTATTGGTTTTAACTACATCTTGCATAGCTGTTTATTTACTCTTTCATCTGTAAGTTTAAGCCAATGCTTATTTTAGCATTTTAATACCATACCATATAGTAAGATGATAGAAATACATATATTTTCTCTTCATTGTCACTTTCAATTTAATGAGAGCATTGGTGTTAGGGGTGTTTAAATAACAAATGAATAGACATGAAAAAAATAATCACCAAGAATTCATTCTTTAGAAGGAAATTATTGTATTATTATTACCTTCATCATGCTGTGTTGTGGTATGCTTAGTCACTCATGGTGTCTGACTCTTTGCAACCCCATGGACTCTAGCCCATCAGACTCCTCTGTCCAAGAGGCAAGAATACTAGAGTAGGTTGCTATGTATTCTTCCAGGGAATCTTCCTGAACCAGGGATCAAACCCAGGTCTCCTGCATTGCAGGCAGATTCTTTTCTGTCTTAGCCACCAGGGAAGCCCAAGTCGGGTGCCATGGACTACCATTCGCTGTATTTAGCGAAGGTGTTAAATATGAACACTTTACTTTTTGTTAGTTTCTAGAGTTCTTATTTAGTCAACTAAAAATTAGATATATAAAAAACCTTTAGCTAAAGAAATTACATTTCTGCTATCTAGATGATAACTTGTGTGAACATACTTTAAGTAATTTACATCATGTTAGAGAGTGTTACATACCACAGTGGTTATGTTCATGGTCCAGACTCGGCATACAGGAAGTTGCATGATTTTGAGCAAGTCGTATCTCTTTACTGAATCTAGTTATGCTTTGAATAAATAAGTGAGACTTAGAGTTTTCAAAATATCTTCCTAGTCACACAATCTGATATTTATTTTTAAAGACAGTCTCACAAAGGAAGGGGAACCTTTGTTCAGATTCAGGTTCCCCTGCCTTTAAATTCTAAGTGCTCTAAATAAATTATTTTGTCTCTTAAAATTTTCTTATTTAAAAAGGGAGGGAGCATAAATCACTATTAGGAACATTGTTTTCTTTCCCAAAATCTACCAATTATTTACTTTATTAGTTTTTGCCATTAGTCCTGTTTTCTATGAAGTTAGCATTTTGGAGCCACACAACTTATAATACAGTCTTTTTGTATAGATATATTCTTTTAAAAATATGTTACTTTTTGTTACATGACACAATTTTGTGACAGTATTTATTTTAGTCTTAACCTTTTATACAGTTTATCAATCTCTGCCTGTTGAATTGGCATATTGAGTTTTGTTGTTGTTGTTCATTCACTAAGACCTATCTGGCTCTTTGTGACCCCATATTCTGCAGCATGCCAGACTTGCTTGTCCTTCACTGTTTTCCAGAGTTTGCTCATATTCATGTCCATTGAGTCAGTGATGCTATCTAACCGCCTCACCCTCTGCTGTTCTCTTCTCCTTTTGCCTTCAGTCTCTCCCAGCATCAGGGTCTTTTCCAGTGAGTCAACTCTTCGCATCAGGTGATGAAAGTATTGGTGCTTCAGCTTCAGCATTATATCTAATATAATTATTTATTTTGGTATAAGACTATTATGTTCATGATTCATATCTATTTGCCCCATCTGTTTTTGTTCTCTCACCTCATTTAAAATGCAATTGTTTATTATTGAAATCTATGTTTAATAAAGGCATCTGATAAAAATAAAGATAGAAAGTTTCATTATATATAGATTTAATATGTATAAGCAAAAGAAATTTCAAATTTTGCTGTCTATAAATTTCTGTACACTACAGTCTTAGACGTTTCAAACATCTATGAATAATTAATAAAAATATTTGAAAACCATTTAATGATCACTTATTGTTTGCTGACTCTTTTGCTTATTATCTAACAGGTTAAATATTCTTGAAGGAGTAAATCTGATACAAGAATAGTCAGACAAGTCATTAGAATAGAATAGGTAGCCTAGAAATTGACCTTGATTTGTATGTGATCAGATTATATGATAAAATAGATGACTCAAACAAAAGAGATTGAAGTATTTCAGAACTGGTGCTCTGTTAATTTGTTAGACAGCTCTATAAAAATATATTTCCTCTCTTTCAAACTGTATAACTAATACATTTAAAAGACGTAACATTTTAATGGAAAAAAGGGGCAAAGGGCAATGCAGCACTTTCTCTGAATGGTGAAGGATGCTATGAGCTTGCAGGTAATGAAACGTATCACGAAAGCTGTACAACCACTGTGTTGAATATCAGTAGATTCAACAATTTCCAGATTGATGGATTGGCCAGGTTAGATACTGCTAAGGTACATAGAAGAGGTTACTTATATAGCATGTTTTTAAAAATCTCAGAACAGTCTGGGTACAGCGAGATGGGCAATATTTTCTATATAAATGGACATTCAGACTTTGAGCTCATGTTCCTCACCAGAGAATACAATGGAGAAGAAAGTAACATTTGTAAATATTACATTATGTCTTTGGAAATCCAACTGAAAACCTCCAACTCTCTCTATAGATGGATGCAAATGTCCACATGTTTGGAGTAGTCAGAATCATAGCCTAATCTGAACATATTCTGGACACCACTTCAACTGGCCAGCCTTCCTTAATTTTTTCTGCTCTATGTGGATCAGAAAAGGGGTCAGCTTCCCAGAAGTCACAAGAAGTCACAGTAACAAGACCAATAAAGAGTTTTTGCTAAAGTAGACTAAGGTTAATACGTACTGAACTCTGATTTTGTATCACATCATTTTCAAATCCCCTTATTTTCTCCCTACATAAAAGAGATCACTGATTGGTGATTTATGTTTTATACAGGGTCCAGAGTCCCCTCCTTTTGAGCTGATTCCCCTAATTGACTGGGGTGTGGCTGCTTTGGGCTGACAGCCAAATCTTTGAAGGAATTTTCCTTAGACATCAAGGTTTTGTCTCTGTCCTAAGGAAGTCTCCAATAAGTGATCCATGCTCGGGTACTCAGGCCTTCTCCCTTGCTGTACATGACTGCCCTTAAGGGCCATCTTGCTTTGAAGTCTCTTCATTATTAGGGTGAAGCCTCTGTATTCTTCTTACAATTCAGCCTTGTCCTCTGCTTAGCTCAGCTTTCCTAATTTCTCTTGGTTACCCCCCCTCCCCCTAGTATTCTTCCTGCAAATATATCTTGTACTCAAGGTGTGCTTCCCAGGGAATCTGACCTAGAACTCTAGTCATATTCATGATAATATTCCAAACCTTGCAGATACTATTTCAATTTTTGTTGATTCCTAGAACAGGAAGACAAACTTGTTCTTAGATGAACTTGGAGTGATGTTTGAGAATTTTTTAAATGTACCTTACTTAAGCTAAGCTAAGCTAAGTCACTTCAGTCGTGTCCGACTCTGTATGACCCCATAGACAGCAGCCCACCAGGCTTCCCCATCACTGGGATTCTCCAGGCAAGAACACTGGAGTGGGTGGCCATTTCCTTCTCCAGTGCATGAAAGTGAAAAGTGAAAGCGAAGTTGCTCAGTCGTGTCCGACCTCAGCAACCCCATGGACTGCAGCCCACCAGGCTCCACCGTCCCTGGGATTCTCCAGGCAAGAACACTGGAGTGGATTGCCATTTCCTTGTTTGAAATTATCGTTGGCATCTTTTTAATCCTTAGCAGGGCTTTACAGCACAAAACATGTAAGACTAATTCTGTATTCTCCTCATTCTCACTAAGATTGTACACATAACTAGAATGATTATGATGTGTTCACAATCTGTTTTGAGACTTGGAGTGTTTGTGACATGAAATTTCATGATGTACTTTTACTTGATAATGGAATAGGCAAGTGAGACAGCTCTTTTTTCACAAAATGCCTGAAACAAAGATGACAGAATGTAAAACAGCTTGGCAATTTATGGACAATTTGTTATTATTTTTTCTTGGTTTTTAAATTATATTTTATTGATTACTTTGGAGAAATTCTCCAGAAGTTTAATGTTGACTTTGCAATGACTTAGAGAGACATGCATATAGTCCTTGTTTAGGAATCATAAATGAGAACTGATTAAATTTGTAAGTGCTACTGTAGTTCAGAAGTATCATACTATATGATTGGGAGACTGTCATAAAAGAGAAGAGACTAGTTCAGTAGTGAAAGATTTGGATACAGCATTGGTAGAACATCTTAAGTTTGAATACAGTCAAGTAAGATGGAAGTAAGTTTAAAAGATTTTGACTGTTAGTCTAAGGATGCTGAACTTTACCTTTTAGGTAGTATGCAGTTTTAAACGATTTAAGAGGCAGGTTAGGTAATATATGAAAAATATATTACAGAAGAAAAAGTGATACAAAAGGGAACTGGTAAAGGAAGAGAATGGTGGAAGGGCCATATTTAGGATGGGATCACAATATGGCAGGATATAAGTCTTCTTGATGGTCATATTCTCAATTCCATTATTTGGAAATCTTACAAATATATTTATGTTACATATCCCTTGGAATGATTCCTATGGTTACTGTTGACGTGGACTATCTCAGATGATTGTGTGGCTGACAGACCCCTTTTAGGCAGTGGGACTAGTGATGTATTTGGTCACAAAATTATAATTTTGGGATATAATGGTTATATTATTGATTAAAATCAAAACAGCCACTGAAGTGCACAGATTAAATATACTGCTTTCTCCTTATCTTCATTGCCTCAGAATTTATCCCAGGAGAAAATTAAATTGGTTTGGAAACATTTATGTTTTACAAAGCCATGTTGGATTTACCTAGAATCTCATGCTTATGTAAATAATGGAAAATTGATTTGAACTTAGATATACATTAATCTGTACTTAAAATTATTGTCCATTTCTTATACAAAGACTCAGTTTATCACTAGATTTCTGTTGTCTCCACTATCTTGCTTATTTCATTTAAAGACATTTTGCTAGGTAGTAGCCCTAGGAACATGGACATGGAATAACAGACTGGTTCCAAATAGGAAAAGGAGTATGTCAAGGCTGTATACTGTCACCCTGCTTATTTAACTTCTATGCAGAGTACATCATGAGAAACGCTGGACTTGAAGAAGCACAAGCTGGATCAAGGTTGCACGGAGAAATACCAATAAAGTCATATATGCAGATGACACCACCCTTATGCAGAAAGTGAAGAGAAACTAAAAAGCCTCTTGATGAAAGTGAAAGAGGAGAGTGAAAAGTTTGGCTTAAAGCTCAACATTCAGAAAACAAAGATCATGGCACCTGGTCCCATCACTTCATGGCAAATAGATGGGGAAACAGTGGAAACATTTTCAGACTTTATTTTTTTGGGCTCCAAAATCACTGCAGATGGTGACTGCAGCCATGAAATTAAAAGATGCTTACTCCCTGGAAGGAAAGTTATGACCAACCTAGATAGCATATTGAAAAGCCGAGACATTACTTTGCCAACAAAGGTCCATCTAGTCAAGTCTATGGTTTTTCCAGTGGTCACGTATGGATGTCAGAGTTGGACTGTGAAGAAAGCTGAGCACTGAAGAATTGATGCTTTTGAACTGTGGTGTTGGAGAAGACTCTTGAGAGTCCCTTGGACTGCAAGGAGATCCAACCAGTCCATTCTAAAGGAGATCAGCCCTGGGTGTTCTTTGGAAGGAATGATGCTAAATCTGAAACTCCAGTACTTTGGCCACCTCATGCGAAGAGTTGACTCATTGGAAAAGATTCTGATGCTGGGAGGGATTGGGGGCAGGAGGAGAAGGGGACGACAGAGGATGAGATGGCTGGATGTCATTACTGACATGATGGACCTGAGTCTGGGTGAACTCCGGGGGTTGGTGATAGACAGGGAGGCCTGGTGTGCTGCGATTCATGGGGTCGCAAGAAGTCGGACATGACTGAGCGACTAAAGTGAACTGAACTGAATTGTATAACTATAAATGTAATACATTCAATGTAAAATGTATTACATTTATAATACATATACAAATATATATATTTATATTTATGATTGTATAAAAGTATACATTTATAAGGAGAAGGCAGTGGCAACCCACTGCAGTACTCTTGCCTGGAAAATCCCACGGACGGAGGAGCCTCGTGTGCTGCCGTTATGGGGCTGCACAGAGTCAGACACGACTGAAGTGACTTAGCAGCAGCAGCAGCATACATTTATAAATGTATTAATTTATACAAATAGAATTGCATTTATACAACATGTGTGTGTGTGTATAAATGTATATACCTGTACACCTGTGACTGATTCGTGTCGATGTGTGGGGAATACCAACATAATATTGTAGAGTAATGGCCTATTATTAAAAAAAAAAGTATGTGTTTATAAATGTATTACAATGTACACTTCTACAATTATAAATATATAAATATGCATATATATAAATGTATACACATGCATATATGTATTATAAATATAATACATTATATAATAAGTATATTACATTTATACAGTCACAAATGTATAAATATGTTTATATAGATATATATATTGACTTGAATTCCTTTGACATCAGATAGCTAGCATTTCAAATTTTAAAAAAATGTTTGGCATCTGCATTTATATTTCACTTTTCTAGATTCCATGAATTCACATTTGCTAACTTGTTTTCCATGTGGTTAATGGAAATAGTATTACCTTTCCAACTATAGGTAGGCATCATTCTTAATGAACTTGTATCTTCCTCATTCCCAGATCTGTCACTTAATTGTAAATATGTCATTATTAAAAGCTACGTGACTTATGTAAGCAGAGATCCTGTTTATGTTAACAGAGAGGTATCATTAAGAGATAAGTAAAAAGTAAAAACTTGAAGTATATGTAGGTAGAATCTTTCCAAACTATTTCCAACTGTGAATAGCAGCCCCAATGAGAAGTAATTATCAGGCTTGCCATGACTCTACAGTGGCTTGCTTTGTTCCACCGCTTCACCTAAGAATCAAGCAGCACATTTTATACTATTTTTTTCTGAAGTGTCATTTATTCTTAATTTTATGTATACAACATCAAGCTAGCTATTACTTACTAGCTATTTTGAATATAAAAAAAAGTTATTAATGCTCACAATTTTTAATATAATGTTCTAAGCAACAATTCTACCTGTGTGCTCATTGCTCAGTTGTGTCTGACTCTTTGAGACTCCATGGACTGTAGTGCTCCAGGGTCCTCTGTATATGCAATTTTATAGGCAAGAATACTAGAGTAGTTTACCATTTCCTACTCCATGATTTGACATTAATACATGTTCTTAGGGGGCTTCCCAGGTGGTACAGTGGCAAAGAATTCACCTGCCAATGCAGGAGATTCAAGAGACTCAGGCTAGATCCTTGGGTCAGGAGTATCCCCTGAAGAAGGAAATGGCAACCCACTCCAGTATTCTCACCTGGAAAATCCCATGGACAGAGGAATCTGGTGGGCTACAGACCATGGTGTCACAAAGAGTCAGAGATGACTGAGTGTGAGCATAAACATGATCATGAGCAAGAAATGTTTATAATGAAAAGTAAAATGTCAGAGTGAAGAGAATGGATGTGGAACATTCAGGTCTTAAATACTGGCCCTGCCAGCTACTTGGTGAGTGGCCTTGGGCAAGTCACTTATAGTCTCAGTTCTTCATCTTATTTGCATAAAGTTCAGGGATACTAAAAGTTCTACTTTGTAAGGTTGGGGTGAATATTAAATGGATTAACATATGAAGAGTGCTCAGCACAGTGCCTGTTACAGAGGAAAACTTCAGCTATCTTGTTGCCTATCCTGAGTTATAATTCTCCCTACAGCTGTAAATCTCCATGAGGCTTTATTTAAATAGCTCCTATAACTAAGTTTCACCTTCATTTAGTGAAATTGGAAAAGAATTGAAGAGAATACCCTAGCAGTCCAGCGGTTAGGACTCTGTGCTTTCACTGCAGGGGCCTTAGATTCCATCCCTGGTAAGATCCTATCAAGTGGCCCAGCAATTAAAAAAAAAAAAAAGAAGTTAAGAAAATAAATCTGTACTACTTTCTGAATACAGGTTTCACTGAGAGAAAAGAGAAGAACATCTTTAGGAAAGATAAATTCTTTTGCTCGATTTTTTTTTTTTTTGTTTCCTCGCTTGAGTTGTTTTTCATTCCTACCTTCTGTTTAGGATAATATTTAGATAAATTATAATATGACACAAATATTTTACATTTTAAATTCAAAAAAAAGATTTATTTTTAAAACAAAGCTATGAGAATGTATACAAGTAAGATGGGTTTTTTTTGCAAAAAATGTGATCTATTTTTACATTGTACTGGAATGTGAAGAGCTTGATTTATAACCATGGATAGTTAATATGAATAAATCATACATTACAACAGTGAGCTTCTTCTGAGATTTAGAATGCATTTTTTGCATATAATCAGAATGAATTTGGCTGAACAAGTGGTAGCTTTTTGTTTGTGTGATATATATATATATATTTGAGTGTGTGTGTATGTATGGTAAGTATATATGTATACGTACCTATAGTCTACAATCTTTTGTCCATGTAGATACATATATAAATATATATAATCACAAACTAAATCATACAAATATATGATTGGACAGAATGTAAGATTTTTTTTTTCCCCTTAATATGTGAGAGGAGTATTTATCTTTGGAATTTCTTTTGTTTAGAGCTCACTTTATCAGGAAGCATGAAGGCCTTTCACATTGGAAATCCTTCTTCAGTGACAGTGGTATTATAGTTTAAATATGAAAAACTTAATTATGTAGCCAGTAATATATTTTACCTGTTTGTTAAGGCAAAACAAAAGAAAACTCTTAAAAAGTGACTTCATGATTTTGGGCTTATATTTAGTCTATTTTCCTTTTGTGTAACTAAAAGTAATCAGTCAAACATGGTGGTGGGGTGGGAAAAGACATATTTTAGATTTGAAAGACTTCAACGACATTATTTTCTAACTAATGATGACAATTGCAACAGAAGGAATATCCCATTAAGGTTGGAGGACTGGACAAGGCAGTGGAGAAGCATCAAAGCACTATTATTAAAAATAAAAAAGAAGACTTAATCATAACTTTGGAATATTTTCAAATTTGAAGATGTTTTCCTATGACAGGGATTATAGATGATGAGACTTCTAACTAGAAAAGGTAAAAATACGGCCAGAGCTTAGCTATATCTTGAGGCTGAATGCCGAGACCATTGTATTCTAAGTAGTTTATTTATTTATTCAACAAATGAATATCAGCCATGTGCCTGGCCCAGAGAGTGTAGGTACGAACAAAATAGACAGCAAAAATGCTTTTCTGTAACTATTACTATATTACTATAGTATACACAGTATATATATATATATATACATATTATATGGAGTATGTATAGTATATAAGGTATATGCTATAGTAATATAATAATGGCCTATACATATTCAACTCTAGTAATAGTCATCTATTCAACTCAGCTATTTTTCTATTCTGTTCTATCCTATTCTACTACATTTTCTTCTTTATTTGGTTATAAAATAAAAGCATTTCCAGGTAATAGCCCTTTGGACTTAAAGAAACTCATTCTTTTACATAACTGAGGTATTTCAAATTGAATAAAACTGTTACTTCAAAATTAGATGTAAAACACTTTTGATCTATAACATTATAGATATATGTGTTTAGTTGTTTGGGGCTTCCCTCAAGCTCAGTTGGTAAAGAATCTGCCTGCAATGTAGGAAACCCTGGTTTGATTCCTGGGTCGGGAAAATCTGCTAGAGAAGGGATAGGCTACCAAGTCCAGTATTTTTGGGTTTCCCTTGTGGCTCAGCTGATAAAGATTTCATTTAGTTATTTGTTACAGACAAATTTCACTCAAGTACTAGGCCTTATATCTATATTATTTGTTTGATCTCTACTAAATTGTCTTTTTGTTTCACATGTATTTAATAATAAACCTGATGATTGAACAAAGTATTATGAAACAAATGTTAAAGGAGTTCAGTGACTTATTTATTCCATACGTACTACCTGTATTCAAATCTAAAATATGCCTCTTCCAACAACACAAGAGAAGACTCTACAAACGGACATCAACAGATGGTCAGCACCAAAATCAGATTGATTATATTCTTTACAGCCAAAGATGGAGAAGCTCTATACAGTCAGCAAAAACAAGACCAGGAGCTGACTGTGGCTCAGATCATGAACTCCTTATTGCCAAATTCAGACTTAAATTGAAGAAAGTAGGGAAAACCACTAGACCATTCAGGCATGACCTAAATCAAATCCCTTATGATTATAGAGTGGAAGTGAGAAATAGATTTAAGGGCCTAGATCTGATAGATAGAGTGCCTGATGAACTATGAAATGAGGTTTGTGACATTGTACAGGAGACAGGGATCAAGACCATCCCCATGGAAAAGGAATGCAAAAAAGCAAAATGGCTGTCTGGGGAGGTCTTACAAATAGCTGTGAAAAGAAGAGAAGTGAAAAGCAAAGGAGAAAAAGAAAGATATAAGCATCTGAATGCAGAGTTCCAAAGAATAGCAAGAAGAGATAAGAAAGCCTTCCTCAGCGATCAATGCAAAGAAATAGAGGAAAACAACAGAAAGGGAAAGACTAGACATCTCTCCAAAAAATTAGAGATAACAAGGGAATATTTCATGCAAAGATGGGCTCGATAAAGGACAGAAATGGTATGGACCTAACAGAAGCAGAAGATATTAAGAAGAGATGGCAAGAATACACAGAAGAACTGTACAAAAAAGATCTTCATGATCAAGATAATCACCATGGTGTGATCACTCACCTAGAGCCAGACATTCTGGAATGTGAAGTCTAGTGGGCCTTAGAAAGCATCACTATGAACAAAGCTAGTGGAGGTGATGGAATTCCTGTTGAGCTATTTCAAATACTAAAAGATGATGCCATGAAAGTGCTGCACTCAATATGCCAGCAAATTTGGAAAACTCAGCAGTGGCCACAGGACTGGAAAAGTTCAGTTTTCATTCCAATCCCAAAGAAAGGCAATGCCAAAGAAGGTTCAAATAACTGCACAATTGTACTCATCTCACACACTAATAGGTAATGCTCAAAATTCTCCAAGCCAGGCTTCAACAATAGGTGAACCCTGAACTTCTGGATGTTCAAGCTGGTTTTAGAAAAGGCAGAGGAACCAGAGATCAAATTGCCAACATCTGCTTGGATCATCGAAAAAGCAAGAGAGTTCCAGGAAAACATCTATTTCTGCTTTATTGACTATGCCAAAGCCTTTGACTGTTTGGATCACAATAAACTGTGGAAAATTCTGAAAGAGATGGGAATACCAGACCACCTGACCTGCCTCTTGAGAAACCTATATGCAGGTCAGGAAGCAACAGTTAGAACTGGAAATGGAACAACAGACTGGTTCCAAATCAGAAAAGTAGTATGTCAAGGCTGTATATTGTCACCCTGCTTATTTAACTTCTATGCAGAGTACATCATGAGAAACGCTGGGCTGGAAGAGGCACAAGGTGGAATCAAGATTGCCAGGAGAAATACCAATCACCTCAGATATGCAGATGACACCACCCTTATGGCAGAAAGTGAAGAGGAACTAAAAAGCCTCTTGATAAAAGTGAAAGAAGAGAGTGAAAAGGTTGGCTTAAAGCTCAACATTCAGAAAACTAAGATCATGGCATCTGGTCCCATCACTTCATGGCAAATAGATGGGGAAAGAGTAGAAACAGTGTCAGACTTTATTTTTTTGGACTCCAAAATCACTGCAGACGGTGATTGCAGCCATGAAATTAAAAGACGTTTACTCCCTGGAAGGAAAGTTATGACCAACCTAGATACCATATTCTAAAGCAGAGACATTACTTTGCCAATAAAGGTCCATAGTCAAGGCTATGGTTTTTCCTGTGGTCATTTATGGATGTGAGAGTTGGACTGTGAAAAAAGCTGAGCACCGAAGAACTGATGCTTTTGAATTGTGGTGTTGGAGAAGACTCTTGAGAGTCCCATGGACTGCAAGGAGATCCAACCAGTCTATTCTAAAGGAGATCAGTCCTTGGTGTTCTTTGGAAGGAATGATGCTAAAGCTGAAACTCCAGTACTTTGGCCACCTCATGTGAAGCGTTGACTCATTGGAAAAGACTCTGATGCTGGGAGGGATTGGGGGCAGGAAGAAAAGGGGACAACAGAGGATGAGATGGAATCAGGGACTCAATGGACAGGAGTTTGAGTGAACTCCGGAAGTTGGTGATGGACAGGGAGGCCTGGCATGCTGCAATTCATGGGGTCTCAAAATGTCGGACACGACTAAGCAACTGAACTGAACTGACTGCCTGTCTTTACTTTGTTGCTTAGACAGGTCAAATATAATGTAAAACACAGTCCCTCAGATTTTGGGAGGGCTTCACTGATGGCTCAGTTGTTAAGAATGCACCTGCAAGGCAGGAGACTGTGGTCCATCCCTGGGTTGGGAAGATCCCTGGAGCGGGAAGTGGCAACAGACTCCAGTATTCTTGCCTGTGAAATCCCATGGACACGTGAGCTTTGTGGGCTGCAGTCCATGGGGTCCCAGAAGAATGAGTCACAGCTTAGCTTCTCAGCAACAACAACAGAGTTTTGGGAACAAGTGAGGACAGACAAAATGATATATTGGTCAGATAAAAGTATGTAGGTTTACTTTTGGGTCTAGAAGAGTTAAATAAAGGTTTTTACAAATTGTGTAATGAGGTGAGTCTCAAAATTTGCATAAGGATTTGTTGAAAAGCAAAGATGTTTAAAATTTAGTCATACAA
Source organism: Bos indicus (assembly GCF_029378745.1). Classification (NCBI taxonomy): domain Eukaryota; kingdom Metazoa; phylum Chordata; class Mammalia; order Artiodactyla; family Bovidae; genus Bos; species Bos indicus. Next base: position 77,734,181 of record NC_091765.1, read on the forward strand.
ATTTTATTATATAATAAAATGTCGAGCTTTCCCTGGAGCTCAGTGGTAAAGAACCTGCCTTCAATACAGGAGACACAGGAGACTTGAGTTTGTGTCCTGGTGAGGAAGATTCTCTGGAGTAGCGAATGCTTCCTTGGAGAATCCCATAGACAAAGGAGCCTATGTCTACCAGTCTGTGTTGTTGCAAAGAGTCGGACATGACTGAGTGAGCACTCACAGCACAAAATGTAGGGAGTTATATTATTTACTTTCTCTCTAAATTCCTTTTTGATGTTTTCTACCAGTGACTATCATTTATATTTTGATATACATTTTAGTCTTCTGAAAAAAAAATGTACCCATGATATTTTTTTCTAATATAGAGTCATTATAGATGAGCATGCATGCAAAGGTTGTATCTTTTACTTATGTCAAAATATATCATGAAGTACTCTGCATCCCCATAAATGTTTTTCAAAATGTTATTCAGTGGCTGTTTGCATTGTTTCTAGTGTCCCTTTATTAAACCATGGTTTGAAAATATATAATTGCCCAAGTTAATATATTTTCCAATGTAAAATGGTTACATAGTAATTAAAAATTTTATTTCACTCAATTGTATGTAGTTATCCTGAAATACTTAGGGGTTGGCATATGG